>NC_090934.1:514171544-515421544 GCF_040938575.1 Ambystoma mexicanum
TGGACATTTTAGTATTTTGGACTGCTATACTGCTATATGCTGTTTGGGTTGCCCAAGAGGAGGATGGCATTCATTGAGTCAGGTTTTCACAAAAAGCAAAGGATGTACATCTCCTAACTTTGCATGTTTTAGATTTATTATTGGGTTCACTCTTGGGGTGTGACACTATGCCCCATGGCCCCCACCCCCAACCAAACACTATGCCCCATGGCACCCACCCCCCAACCAAACACTATGCCCCATGGCCCCTACCCCAACCAAACACTATGCCCCATGGCCTCCACACCTCAACCAAACACTATGCCCCATAACCCCCACTCCCCAAAAAAACACTATGCCCCATGGCCCCCACTCCCCAACCAAACACTATGACCCATGGCCCTAACCCCCAACCAAACACTATTCCCCGTGGCCCCCACCCCTCAACCAAACATTATGCCCCATGACACCCACCCCTCAACCAAACACAATGCCCCATGGCCCCACCCCCCAACAAAACACTATGCCCCATGGCCCCCACCCCTCAACAGGACACTATTCCCCATGGCCCCCACCCCCAACCAAACACTATGCACAATGGCATCACCCTCGAACAAACACTATGCCCCATGGCCCCCACCACCAACCAAACATTATGCCCCATGGCCCCCACCCCCAACCAAACATTATGCCCCATTACCCCTAACCCCCAACCAAACACTATGCCCCATGGCCCCCACCCCTCAACCAAACACTATGCCCGATGGCCCCTAACCCTAACCAAACACTATGCCCCATGGCCCCTACCCCCAACCAAACACTATGTGCCATGGCCCCTACCCTTCAACCAAACACCATGCCACATGGCCCCCAACCAAACACTATGCCTCATGCCACCAAGCATGCACCATGCATACATACCCATACAGACCCCAAACCCCCACTCCCACCCCTGCATACAGTCTAACAAGCATACACCATGCACCCGAACCCCCACCACCAACTCAGCCATAGTGACTCACAAGCATACACCTTGCACCCATATAAACCCCAAGCCCTTCAACTCAGCATACAAACTGACAAGCATACACCAATATATGATATGATATGATATGATATGGTATTTGTAACGCGCCTATACACAAGTGTTTCAAGGCGCGACGAGGCAGGGAGGGAGGGAAACAAGGGGAAGACAGACAAACGATCCTACTAGGCCAGGTGTCATTCAGATCGCGCAAGTGCAGAGGTAAGGGGAAAAGGAGGAAGTGCAGGGGGAGGAGGTGGGGGGGAAGTGCAGTACAAGGTAAGTAGCGTAAAAAAATAATAAATAATAAATAAAAAGGGCCAGCTGGTGGCAAGTGCGAGGTAAGTGCAGAGCAAGTGCTGGGAAGGGGGCTGTAGGGATACAGTGACAGTCCCACAGTGCAGGGGGTGCCAGGGAGGCAGTGCAAGTGGAGAGTGGCTGGGCCCTGGACCGAGGTTGCTGAGAGTGGCCCAGATGCAGGTTTAGTGCTGAATTCAGTGGGGAGTTAAGCAGGATTAGCAGGGGAGAGGGAGAGAGAAGGCAGAAGCGAAGAGGAAGGTTTTGAGGTGCTTCCGGAACCGGAGATGGTTCTCCTCAAGTTTCAGGGAGGCAGGAAGGTTGTTCCAGAGGGAGGCCCCTGCTGCGGAGAGAGATCTACCCCCAGCTTGTTGCTTCGAGAAGCGGCTGACCATGAGGGAGTTGGAGACGGATGAGCGAAGGGCTCGTGAAGGAAGATATTTAGGAAGAGAGAGTTGAAGGTATTTAGGTCCCAGGCCCCAGAAGGCCTTGTGGACAATGCAGAGGGTTTTGAACTTAATCCTCGCAGCCACTGGGAGCCAGTGAAGGGATTTCAGTCCTGGAGAGATACGGTCCCTGGGCTTGAGGCCAAGGACAAGTCTCGCAGTTCTGTTCTGGATAAGTTACAGAGGGCGGAGAGTGGAGGCAGGCAGATTAAGATAGAGGCTGTTACAGTAGTCCAGCCTAGAGAGAACCAGGGCTCGGGAGACAGTGAGCTTCTGGGGGAAGGAGAGGAAGGGAAGAATACCTCTGAGGAGGTGCAGCTGGTAGTGTGACTTCTTAGAGACGTCAGATATATGAGGAGAGAAGGAGAGTGTGGAGTCGAAGATGACCCCGAGGTTTTTAGCCTTGCAGGTAGGGGCAGGAAGGGGGCCAAGGGAGGCCGGCCAGAGAGCTGCAGGGAAGGAGGGAGTGGGTGTGCCGATGAGTAGAATCTCAGTGTTACTGGCATTGAGGCAGAGGTCATTGGCGGCACACCATTCCTGGATATACCATGCACTCATACAAACCCGAGCCACCCAACTCGGGATACAAACTCACAAGCATACACCAATACACCATGCTCCCATACAAACACAAACCACCCAACTCAGCATACAAACTCACGAGCATACACCAATACACCATGCACCCATACAAACCCGAGCCCCCCAACTCAGCATACAAATTCACAATCATACACCAATACACCATGCACCTATACAAACCTGAGCCCCCCAACTCAGCATACAAACTCACAAGCATACACCAATACACTATGCACCCATAAAAACTTGATCCCCCCAACCCCCAACTCAGCATACAAAATCACAATCATACACCAATACACCATGCACCCATACAACCCCATGCCCCCAAATCAGCATACAAACTCACAAGCATACACCAATATACCATGCACCCATACAGACCCGAACCACCAACCTGCATCTCAACATACACAGCACTTCACAAACACACACACTCAGGCAGACCAGACACCCCCCCACCCCTGCATCTCAACATACAAAGCACTTCACAAAAACAAACAGGCAGACCTGACCCCCCCCCGCATCTCAACATACACAGCACTTCACAAAAACACACACTCAGACAAACCTGACACCCGCCACCCCTGCATCTCAACACACACAGCAGTTCACAAAAACACACACTCAGGCAGACTCGACAAACCCCCCAACCCCACATCTCAACATACACACACAAACATACAGGCAGGACAGACCCGACACAAACACAAACAAGCAAACAGCGCACCCCCACTTACCGGACATGCTGGAAGGCAGGCTAGCTGTCAAGGTCTCTGGCACTACGGCTGGCGTGGACGTAGCAAGGCTGAAATGCCTTGCAGCATCAAGCCTTACTGCACACGCCAGTCATAGTGCTGGCCCTCCATTGGTGCAGCACACACGTGCTACACGACTCGTAGGAGCCACGTGGTGCATGTGCCCTGAGCCAATGAGGGCCAGTGATTTGTCCGGCCCGGAAGAGTTACAAAGACTTTCCTAATGGAGGGCGGCCGATGCTGCTTGCAGACTCTCCATTAGGAAAGTCTTTGTTCCTCACGGGCCGGACAAAACTGCATGGCGGGTCGCAACTGGCCCGCAGGCTGTAAGTTGTGCACCCATGCAGTAGAGGGTTCAAAAAAATCAGACGGCACACTTGTGCAACATGCAGCATTTATTATCAAAATTAATGTACTCATTGGCACATCCCTCAGTGGTTGCCGTGGTAAAATGCATGGCCAATTTGAATAAATCAGACCCAATTGCTTATGGTAAAGGCACAACGGACAGAGCAGCAAAGGAAACTGTTGACCTGAAAGTACTAGATCTCACAGCATCCCCAGAGATAGAATTCCAACAGGGCAAGCTGCCAGTTCCAGTTCCTACAATGAACTTCCCCTGACACAGATTATTGAACTACATAGGCTGGCTCCACAACAGGAGAAGGATGTGTGGGTCAAAAGAGAATGTTCCCTTTCACTGACTGACCTAATTTGGAAACAAAATATTACAGATAAAAAAGTAATGCCTCAGGAATTGCTTACAGTTTCAGTTGAGCAATTGCACTATCCTACACATATATATGTTCAATAAATTGCAGCAGCATTCAAGAGGATTGATTTGTCCCCAATCTTCAGGAGCACGTGGACAGGTGTGTAGAAAACTGTAACACCTGTCACTTTCAATGTACAGGCCAAACCCTCAGAACGTTATGGGGAACATTTCCCGCCCCTCAGAGCCCTTTTGAGATCTCCTCATCACATAGGTCCACATAGTTAATAGATGCAGAAAGTATCACTATGTGATTGTTGTATTATGTCCATTCTCTCATTTGCTTGAAGTAGGACCCTGTGCCCACCCTGATTCCAAAATAAGCAGCTATATTTTTAGTTCAGAAGTTATTTCCTCGCTGGGGAATATGTGATGTCCTGAGATCAGACAGTGTGACACACTTTAACTATTCAAAGAAGAGATCTCCCAATTGGGCATACAGCACAAACTATGCTTAGTTTGCCACCTGCAAGCCAATGGATTTGTAGAGTGGTCAATAGTTTATTAAAACAGTGATTGTCTAAAATGGGTCACTCAGGTAAGTTCTGGCTCCACTGTATTCCATTTGTACTGTTTAGCCTCAAGAATCAGCCAGAGAACGAGCATCATTTGTGTCCTCACACAATAGTGTCCAGTGGATTCTATGTGGATTTAACGCAATGTGTTAAAGTTATCTCTCAACAGCTTGCGCCCCATTCACAACAGCCAGCTGCAACAGACAAGGTCGACCCAGCATCTCTGCAACAACCTCAGCTCTATCCAGGAGATTCAGTGGTTGTTTTGCTCATTCATCAGGAAATGGACCAATACAAGTTTCCATGGGCCCTATAAGGCAGTCAAGTTTGAACGCCTAAAGTACTGGATTCACCTTGCAGACATCAGAAAGCACACCATAACCAGCCCTCCTCCCCTGGACACAGAGGAGGAGCAGACCTAAAAGAAGTGTTTGTCCATTTCTTTTGACATATCTGCATGGAATGCGTTCCTTTGTATGAAGCAACATTAAATCTTTCACACAGCCTACAGGAACAGCGCATTGCAGCAACAATATGATGTTCTGTATTGGATGTCTGTCTCTCTCTCCCTTACTATCTCCCTCTTTCTTTTGTTTCTTTTGGCAAACGCTATATCATGATGTCCCTGACCCTCACAACAGGTAAAACTGCTCCTCTCTTAAAACACATACAGACACAGGCAGACAAATGGAACAGTAGACTAGAGCAAAAGAGGTTAAGGCTAGAACATCCAGTCAGTCCACCATGGACACCATTAACCCCCCCACTCCTGACCAAGAGAACTATGTAGAGCTCTGGGTAGCATTTGCAGGGATAGGGGATGTTGTTTTATAGCATGTACCCCAGAGGAATATGCCCAGAGTGGAGAAGGCTTACTTCATGTGTGTAAGGTATTGGTGCCCAAGGATGATTCCTACAGTGAAAGAGAAGCAATATTAGTTAATGAACTACCAGAAGAGGGAGCGTTGGGATGCAAGTGTAATGCTCCAACCATGGAAAGAGATTTTGGCTGTATAAATCGTATTAGCAATAAGAGCTGGCCATTTAGTGTCAGCATTTCCCATTCATTTTGACAGTTCTGCACACGTCTTATTTGCAGTTAGTGTTGATACATTTTAGAGAGCATCACAGATGCTTACACGATGAAAGAAGTAACAATGTAAAACATTCCTTATTATATTTAGAGGTTAGAGCCAAGGTGTACTTAATAGTTTTATAGATGGTAGTAGTGATTGTAGTTGTGGTTTGATTGCAATGCACCAACCATGGAAAGAGGTTTAGGCTGCGTAAATTTGATGTAACTCGAAATGCTTCCATTCTTAGTGGAATGACTGACACACTCGGCTATATTTACATGTAATAAAGCTTTGTTTTCCTTGCAAACGGTGTAATCCCTACTGATCCCTTTGGCGTGTTTTTAATCAATCATGTTTTGGGCCTACCCTACCAAATGCATGCAAAATTCCTACAGAAGAAATACATGGTGATGTACACATTATAATCTTGCATTTTTAACAACATAAGTGTTTGCAAATGTTGCCGATGACCACAAATGGGCATTACAGATGCACACCATTGTTTTCTTTCAAATTAAAAATAACAGAATGTATGTGTGGTGCAAGAGTAAGAAACTGTTATCCAGCCTGAACAGTGTGTCTAATTGAATATGGAAATCAAGGTGAATCTTCAACTTTTGCCTCAGCACTCTAGTAGAATTAACTCTTCAAATCATTTAATGATAAACATATCAAATGTAATACTATTGTTCAGATTTTCTTTAGTTAGGTTAGTTAATGTCACATTCTTTCAAGCAATTCACATTAATTACATTATGTGTCCCACATTGTGTGTATCATAATCAAATAACCAATATACAATCTCAAATCTCATATAAAAGGGTTCTTCGGAAATTTTTACACAGAAACAAATTTCAATGGGAAGCAATTTTCACCATTTACAAGTTAATTCAAACACAATTATCAGATCAAACTGTTATAGAAAAAAAGTGCATAAAGTTTTTCAATGTGCATAGGATTGGGTGGTCTTTAGTAGTTCCTACGCATTTCAGAAGAAAGTCCTTTATCAAGAGTCAATCCTACTGACTTTACTGAAGTTCCCTTAATTCATTAAAGGGATCTTATCCCTTCCAAATCTATAACAATATATTCAAAACACTCTATTAGCAGCACTAAAATGTAATCAAAGAAATCTATGTACTAATCAATTAAAGACGAGAACTAACCTCTCCAATTGTAGATGCCAATATGCCGCAGTGAAAACATGATTTATATAGAACTCTCAAATTGTATATCAATCCACTGCAGGATCTGGCATCCTAAAGAAAGATATATTGAATTTGTAGAGGCACTTGCGCAACCTCTTAAGGCTATATCTACAACAGTTTCAATCTGTAGTTCCTTCTCTCTGGGTGTCTCTTCTAGCTTGATGCAAGATACTTCCAAAATAATGTTGGATGATTCCTTAAGTGGTACTTGATCTTGCTTAGGTGGTGTTAATTTATCCTTCCTGTTAGTATGATAATATTCCTGCCCGGAGTATACTATATCCAATGTGTTCCTCTACAAATTAGACAGGTGACTTTTTTGATTCAAGAACATCAGAAAGGGGAAGGTGGAAAAAAAAAAAAAAAACGACAAAAAAACAAGAAGAAAACTCTGTAATTAATCACTAAGATTTACGGAATACTTCTAATCAAATTAATTTCCCACAAAAATAATTATCTTTAGTACCCATCTTAAAATGGCAGTCTATTTAAAAAAGAAATTGATTTCTATAAATTGATTAAAAGATGAAGCTAAAAATATTTTTGGAGACATTACCTCAAGAACATACTATTGTAAATGAGGAACCTAGAAATAAAGAATTTCCGGCTAAGAGCTGATTCAATCTGGACTTGCAAAATACAACACTTGATTGGTTTCAGAAAGCTAACTGTCACGACCCGTGACCCAGAACCCCACTGGCATGGTCACATGCCAGGTAGGGTTAGGGCTTGGGGTTCATTTGGGGCCCCAAGGGCCTTGCATTGTCACCGGTGACTCTCCTGGAGTCAGTCCTGGCACCTTTGGCGCCAGGCTCATATTTGGAATGGGACTTGAAGGGACGACTTATCATATGGAGGCCTGCAGCCAACATGGAGGCACCCACACAGTCTAGTCCCCAAGAACCAGACTGTGCAGTGCAGTGTTTTAGGGTGTGGTAGCCCGAACTACTTTACCTGGACTACTTTACAGGGTAGGCTATATAAACCACACCAAGCTAAAGAACGTGCTTCGCGTTATTCTGCAGCCAGCAGCGTAACACTCACTGTGTTCAAAGACCAGCACCTGACGTTCCTGGAATCGCGGACCTGCAGAGGAGACAAAAACATTATTAGCAGTTCCAGTTTACCTGCGGTCTTCCAACCTTCGATCTCAGCTGCTCGCGGTCTTCCATCCCGTTGGCAGCATCTTCAGGACATTGCGGTCGCACCGGAACAAAGCAACTGGGGAGGAGAGAAAATGGGACAACGTTAGTAACCAAAATCTCCTCACCTAGCTGGGCATATCTTGGCCGGTTCCGCTCCGGAAATCACAGCACGCCAAGAAAGACCATCGTAACCTGAAAAGGAATAAAGAATACAGGTTAGCCCAAAAAGACATTAGCGCGCCGCACTTCGCGCTGAACCTACCTTTCCTCATACGCTCCGCGCCCATAAATCCCGGCAGGAGCCGAACCCAAGCAGCGCAACCAGCGAACCTCCGCATACCTAAGGGGGAAACAATCAGGGAAAGACATTAATAGCCCGCAAGAAAGCAAAGGCCCTCAAAGACTACTATAATCGAAGTTACCTCTTTAAAGACACTTGAAAAGGTTGGCATCAGTGAAGTTAACTCAGTCGCTTCAACCCGCAGAAATTACGCGCCCCTGTGCAGAAAGCAGGATGGAGAGCACGCCAGACATCACAAGGTGAGAAGGGGGGGCCTTCAGGTCGAGTCCAAGGGGCTGGTGGCAGGAAACGAAATCTGAACCCAAGCCCAGTCCTCCTGTGTTTTCAGGCCCACCTGCCATAGAAGACATCACCCCGAATTGAGTACATCTGGGGGAAATCCAGCAACCAGGGCATACAGGCATCCCCGTGGATATCAGGTGAGCGTAACACTACCCTAAAATACATAAAGAACATCCGATTTCCTAAGTAATCTGCACATTTATTAAATAAGCAACAGCTAAGAGGGCTTTGTTCATTAATAAATAGCAATAGGATAGTGATAAAAACAGCAGATAAAGGGGGAACTGTAGTAGTTATAAGTATGTATGATAACCCAGACGAAGCATGGAGTCAACTTAATGATGTATCAACATTAATGACAATTGATTTTGATTCAGCAGATAAAGTGAGAGAATTGATTAAAGAGTTTCTAGAAAAAGTATTAGATCAAGAGTGTATTCCACAGAATACAGATATTTCTTACAAAAGAACATCCTATTACACCAGCTTTCTACATGTTACCTAAAATCCATAGAAGTCTTCACAAACCACAAGGCTGCCCCATAATCATGGCAACAGACAGCATTCTAGAATCGTTATCAAAAGATTTAGTTGAAATAGGGCAACCATAAATCATTAATTAAGGACATTTCAACATACATTAAGGATACAGGACAGTTGCTAAGATTATTAGAAAGGGTGTCATTTGATAGTAATTCCGACATGTGCTTTGCACTAGATGTCGTCAGTTCATACATGTCTATGTCGTATTTAGAGGGTATTGAAGCCATGGAATAGGTGTTGATGCAGACTGATGATATTCAAGCTGACAAAGTGTTTGTAATTATATTGATAAAATAGTGCCACCATGTGCTAACACATGTATGCATTGTTGGGAGATGAACAATGTATTTGACAATAATACATGGAAAAAGAATATAACATTTTTCAAACGCTACATAGATGATATTTTCGGAATTTGGGATGGCACAAATTAGCCTTTAATGATTTCTTCACATACATTATAGAA
The DNA here is from genome assembly GCF_040938575.1 of Ambystoma mexicanum. NCBI lineage: Eukaryota > Metazoa > Chordata > Amphibia > Caudata > Ambystomatidae > Ambystoma > Ambystoma mexicanum. The sequence goes on from NC_090934.1 coordinate 514,180,939, forward strand.
AGATCAAAGAATACACTTTAGCCCAGAGTTGAATTCTAAAATAATACATTTCTTACACACAAAAATGTATATTATGATTGATAGGTTGCAATCTAAAGTGTATATTAATCTGACAGATAAGAATAATACACTCTTTCACCCTCCTACATGGATTAAAGATATTCCATTTAGTCAATTGACAAGGTATATACTAATCATTTCAGAAACTGATGAGCCTGTAGATAGACAAGCAGAGCTAAAGAAGAGGAAAGAGAATATACATATCTCTGTTCAGTATTCAAGAAAAAGTGTAACAGATAACAAGACAGGAACTGCTTAAAGAGAAGGAGAAATAGAAGGCTCTGAAACTGGTTTATGTTACCACTTTTTCCAAACAAAGTAATGCTATCAAGAAAGTGATTATGAAAAAAAACTGGAAAATATTTGAACATGACGTTTTTTAAATGAATTCTTCATGACCAACCAACATTTGTCTATCAAAAGTGGTCAGCATTAAATAGCCAGCTTGTTAGAGCATTCTGGAGAGAGGTGAGGTTGTCTGAGCTGGATTTCCACTATAAAGCCCCTCGTTCTTTTTAGAATTGTATTTCTTGCTTGAACTGGTGCCTTTAATCTCATTATTTTACGTCTGCAAAACGTTATTAGGACACCGCCAGGTGGCCAATCCTCTTTCTGTTTCTGCCAGTGGGCGGAATTCACCTCACTTGCAGCTGGGCTCGGCATTTATGTGCCGGTATACACGCCCGCGCAGTGGACGGGTGCAGCGGGCACACCGTCAGTGGGCCGAAGGCGTGGTAAAGGCGGGCCGGTCTGTGCCCGTCCGTGACCCGGATGTGCAGGATGAAAGGCTGCAAATTAGAAGATGCCTTCTTGATCTTGCACCCAATCCTCGCTAGGGGATGGAGCAAGGAGTTAGAACCTTGTAAAAGTCAATTTCCACCTATACAATCTCCCAGCACCTGCACTAAAGATGTTAAACACGCGTTCCCCACCGGCCCATGCAGACCAGCCCATGCAGCGGAGGTCTAGGACCTTTTGGCAGACCGTCTACCAGAGTTCCTTTGTATCATGGAAAAATGGCTCCGAGATAGTTCTGATCCTGCATTAGTACAAGCAATATCGAATGATTACAAGCTAATTAATCTTGATCAACCATCACCACAAGCAGGTGGCGGGGTGGCAATCATTTTTAAATCTGAATATAATGTCTCCAGACTTACCCTTCACCATGAACTAAGTATGGAAGCTCTATTGGTTAAATGTACAAGCACTTTGCACAAAACCTGTCATCTTCTTCTTGTCTATCACCCTCCTCATCCTAAACTAGATTTTTTGACCTAGTGGCAGAGTTTCTGCTAAACTATACATATTTGATTGTCTTGGGTGACTTCAATCTTAAAACTAACAGCCCCCGGGTTGGCCACCAGGGGGCGCACGGATGAGCAGCACCTCCGTGTGAGCTCTGTACACACAGGCCCCAAAAGTGACCTGAGCCCCCACTTTTTACCCCCCACGCACAATCACGACACCCCTTGAAGCGTGAACCTTTCCTCCACCAAAGGATCGAAATTTCAGTGGAAAACGGTGGCCCCAGACGGAAGAAAAGACCCCCAGCGTGAGCCCCCACTCCTCCGAGCGCACACGCAGCAGATGAGCCGACGGCAGTGCCGGAGCGGGTACTGAGGTACCCGGCCCCTCCCACCACCCACTCGTGTAGAGCGCAGACCCCGCTGCGATTTCCACAGGCTGTCCCGGCTTCCCTGCCCATCTCGAGGACTCCGCAGCAGCCCCCAGATGCGAGACAGGGAGGCCTGCAGTGCGCCCCCGGTCCTCCCGTTCGTGCAGTGTCAGAGTTTGGCACCCAGAAGAAAGGAGCACCAGCACAATGGAGTGGGTAGGTTCCCCCCCCTCGGAACACTTGGCGAGCCTGTGCCTTCGCTGGGACCTCGCTTCCCCCTGAGGCACCCTCCGTGGGCCTAGTCGTGGAGGGAGGACCCTTCCTGCTCCCCGAACCTTCCTCCGACAGAGGACGCAGCCGGAACGCGGAGCAATCTGTGCCTCGTCCCGCATCTGCCGACACAGACAGCGGCACTCGCCACCTGGCCCATCCAGGAGGGGCGCCTCCACGGGGACCTCCCCCAGCACTCCCTACCCTGAAAGGCCCGGGGGCCCATACAAACTGTGACCTGTGGCCCAAGCACCCCTTCACAATCCTGGTACAGGCGATGAAATCAGCCCCTGGCCACAAAATAACCCATAGCACAGTCAGGGCATCTGGAATCCTCTCAACCTCCACATACAGGGTTCCTCAATCAAGAACACCCTACGTTGAGCCCTACCCTCCACCAACCATCCACCATAATCTACAGGCTGAGACCCACCGCTCATTTCCGGGAGAAAGCTTCTTGGATATACCCCTAGGGGCTACGCCACATGACGCAAGGGATGTGCCTCTAAACAGAGGACAACGATGGGGGTTGGGCCCACACCAGTGGGGCGTGTGCCCTCCTCCGTGCACTGTATACTCAACTGCCCCCGCTAAGAGCCACACAGACGGATCATCAATACACACAGTCGGGACACCCATGCAGTTACCCCTCTGAACCTCGTCAAAGCTTGGGCCTTCTGCCGCAGGACCTATTCACCACAGCGGTCCCGGAGCCGGAAACAGACGCAAGTGGAGGGAACGGCCCCTGGTTCCAGGGCATGTGCCTCCTCCCGCCAGTAAGCCCCCACCATTTTGGACTTCCTGAACGGCACTCCACCACGTACTCCAAGAACTCTACATCACGCCAGTGCAGAGGGTAAGGTCCCCACTTCTGGGGCGTGTTCCTCCTCGCATACAGGCATCGTATGAACTTCCAAAGCAAGCTGGCCAGGTCCGCCTACACCCCACCACACCTGGAACTAGATACAAACGCCACCATGTCAATGGAAACGTCTGAGCCAGGAGCGGCAGCCACAAAGGGAGACATCGCCGCCCTCCTAAGCGAAACCCGGAACATGGGTGCCAACTTTGGGGGCAAAATTGATAGGATGACGCAAAGAGTGGACAAAATTGAACAGAGACTGGAAGGCGTTGAAAACAATCAAGCTTCGATAGATGCATTAGAATCCCAACTGGACCTCAGAATGCGCAACATAGAGCGGAGGGAAGATGAAATTAGTTTGAAGATAGACGATTTAGAAAATAGAGAAAGAAGAAATAACCTGCAGTTTTTCGGTATGCCGGAACATGACGGGGACGCAGAGGAGGACCTCAAACAAACTGTAAATGACATCATTAGAATCCTAGCCGCGGACGAGAACATTAATGAACCAACAATAGAGAGAATACACAGAGCCGGTGGTCCCCCAGGTGGTCCGAGATCCGTCCTTGCCAGATTTCACAAATACCAGGACAGGGCCAGAATACTTGTGAAGGCCAGGTCCTGTGATGCTCTCACCCTCAGGGGAGCCCAGATAACTATCTTTCAAGACCCATCCTCTCTTACCCTGACCCTGCGCCGTCTTTGTAGCCCCCTAACGAAATGGCTGAAAGAACAAGGCACCAGATACAGGTGGAAATACCCCTTCTCCCTCACGTTTGAACACAGAAGTAGGAAGGTAATCCTGCGCTCTGAAGAGGATATCCGTGAGTGTATCGCAGACCTGCTCGGAACCGACCCAAGTATTGGAATGCAGGAAGAATCACTACAAAACAGGGCGAGAGGGGGACCCCAGGGCCCGAAAAGGAAAAATGTTAGGGGATCTAGAAAGTATAGACAGCCCAATGATACTCCAGACAGTAACAAGTGACAGGACATACACAGGTCCCACTTCACGGCGACGTATGCCTTAATGCCAAGCCCAGGTGACTATTGGCACTTTCGAAGTTCGGTACAGTGGCCCGGCCTGTTCGGGCACATGACAAGACCGCCACCAGAAGCACACGAATGATCAGCTGGTGGAGATGAACCCTAAAACTGCAAGTATCAATACACAAACTAGATCTCAATAGCAGTTACCATTGTTTGTTAATGTGTTGGTAAGAGTAAAATGCAAAAGAAACGAAAAAGGGGGGGGGCTCAGAATGTTATAAAGATGATAGCCGCAGTCGGGGTAGTGCGGTTACGACCCTCACTAGTGGTCCGACAGTAGACCAGCTGCATGCACCTGGTCCAAATCGGACGCCATCCAACTGGGACACAGACCCCCATAAGTAAAATGAGGGGCGGACAGTTGAAACTGGGGACAACGGGTATGAGGTTTAATACAAGGAGGGGGATGGGGGGCACACCAAATCGTAAAGCTTCCGTTAATCATGAGCAGCTATCACACTACTTCTACCATGGCAATTTCCTGCAATGGGCAGCGTGACGTCACAACCAATTACTATGAACATAATAATGGTCCACAGTCATAACAAATCAAGTGACAGGCATGGCATACTCAAAATTGGCACGCTGAATGTCAAGGGACTTAACTCCCCCACCAAAAGATCGCTGGCATCCAGAGAGTTCAAGAGGGCAAAACTGGACATACTCTTTCTACAAGAAACTCGATACAGCAAAGGAGAAGAGAGGAAAGTCCTATACGCCAAGCTGGGTTCGGAATACTGGGGCTCCGGCCCACTAAAGAAAGCGGGAGTCGGCATCCTAGTCAATTAAATGATCCGATTTGAACTCTTAAAGTCACATGAGTTGCAGAGCGCTGGTATTAGTGGGCAAGATACAAGGCACAGTCATCACCCTGGCGTCAGTGTCCGCACCCAATACAGGACTAGATTTTTACATCAGATAATCCTAAAAGTCATGAGCGAAGCAGAGGGCGAAGTAATATTGGGAGGTGATCTGAACATGTGGATGAATCCGAATCAAGATAGGCAATCAGGCCACTTTTCCATGACTCCTCCATCAAGCACCGGATGTAGACATGGTGAATGCCTACAATCTTACCGACGCATGGAGACATATGAACCCCAACCGAACTGGCTTTACCTTCTTTTCAACACTGCATGCGACGTTCTCCAGAATAGACTATATATACCTAACCTCAGACCTCACTGCGGCGATGTCCGAATCCACCATCACTCCTGTCACATGGTCAGACCATGATATGGTCAGGGTCACTATTGATCAGATGGCCCTCCCCCGAAGGAGCTCCAAATGGCGCTGCAACGAGACTCTCTTTAAAGATTCAATATTTCGGGAACAGCTTGAGCAGGACATTACCCAATACTTTGAGCACAACAACACGGGCGAAGTTTCCATGAACACAGTATGGGAAGCAGGCAAGGTGACCTGGAGAGGGCCACTCATTAAAGAGGGAGCAGCAAAGAAAAGAGAACGGCAACTGATAGAAAGCAGGCTCCGAAACTAAATCATCCAACTCGATCTCATGGCTCAATCTGCAGAACAAGATAGACCACAAAAGATTAAACACAAGAGGGAAGAACTACGACAGCTGGAGGCGGGTAGCATGGCTCGCAAGCTCCAATACCTGAAGCAGAAGCATTATGAACACGGGACAAAGCAGGCGCCCTATTAGCCGCAAGTCTCTGCTGTCAACGCCAAGAGCGATGGGTACCCACAATCCAAAACGAAGGAGATCCCAGCGACCCATATCCCCCACAGAATCCCTGAAGCCTTTGCCGACTTCTACGGAAAATTATACACTTCACACGCTGCCCCGCACCCAGAAGCGTTATCAGATTACATGGACAAACTATCCCTGCCTGCTCTCCCACCCGATACAGTACAAACCTTGGAAGCTCCCATCACAGGAGAGGAAATTGAAGAAGCAATCAAAAGACTTCCGACTGGGAAAGTCCCCGGGAACGACGGCTATACAGCAGGGTCCTATAAGACTTTCAAACATGCTCTTCTTCCATTCATGGTTGACCTTTTTAACAGCATCCTTCAATCCGGTGTAGCGCCCAAATCCTTCTCAGAAGCATTAATAACAGTCATTCCCAAGGTGGGTAAGGACCCAAAGCAGTGCGCCTCCTATCGCCCAATAGCCCTTCTAAATATCGATGCTAAAATCTACACGAGAGTCCTCATTGCAAGGCTGGAGTCACACATGCCCTCAATAATCCACAACGACCAAGTGGGCTTCATTTTAGGCAGACAGGGTGCAGGCTCCACCCGAAAGACCCTGCCCTTAATTCACGAGGCCCAAAAATCATTGAGCACGCCTGCACTATTTTCAATCGATGCCGAGAAGGCGTTCGACAGAGTCGAATGGCATTTCCTGGAGGCCACATTGAAGAAGATAGGCATGGGCCCTACACTCAGTCGAGGGATCAAGGCTGTCTACACAGCCCCGAGAGCATCAGTGACAGTGAACTCCCAATGCTCCCGCTGGTTTCTTCTCAGTAGGGGTACGAGACAAGGTTGTCCCCTTTCGGCAATACTCTTTGCGCTGCCCTTGGAGCCTCTTGCCCTAATGCTCAGAGCAGATCCTGCTGTGGAGGGGATTCAGGTAAATGGCAGAGAATATAAACTAGCCTTGCGGACGACATCCTGCTCCATGTATCAAACCCAGCGTCCTCAATCCCACGAGCGATCCACCTGATAGAGGAATAGGGCACACTCTCGGGTTTCAAAATTAACAAAACCAAAATCTATTCTTTTTCCACTCCACGACTTATCCCCTGAACAACAAATAGCACTCGAACACCTTGAGCTGATCATCAGAAGTCCAACGCTGAGATACTTAGGGATCAATTTAACGTACCGCCTCAACAACCTTTACGAAGCAAACTTTCCTCCACTGCTTGAAGCCCTCAAGGCTGATCTTAGGAAATGGAAACCACTGACGATCTCCTGGATGGGACACCTAAACACAATCAAAATGGTGACCCTCCCACGGTTTTTATACCCCTTTTAGGTCCTGCCCATCACGATCCCAGAAAACTTCTTCAGACAAGTCAAGAAGGCCATACTACAATTCCTGTGGAATGAAGAAAACCCAGGATCCCCTACGACATGTTAATACTACCAAAGGAACTAGCCAGAGTGGGCCTTCCGGACATAGAATGCTATTATCAAGCCACGTAACTCAGAATCCTGATCCCACACACGAGACAGAAAGGACCTCCAATGGATCCACCTGGATAACAACATTCTAGCCACTGTAATCCTAGCAGAATGGTTAAGGGTCCCCAGACCGAAACTCACGAGAAGACTGCACGATCACCCGATATTGGGCACAATGTGGAACATATGGAAAAAAGGGAAAGCGATGTCGGGGGTCACCACGTGGCCTTCACCTCTGAGCTATCTCTGGTCCCCCGGAATCAGAGAAGAGATCCCAGAACACGCTAGATATCAAACATGGTTTGACGCCGGTCTGGAGAGCTTCGGTCAGCATGGAGAAAAGGAAAATTCATTTCTATTACGAACTAGAGGAAGCCCTTCAAATTCACCCGATACCAATCTTCTTGTATTTGCGGTTGAACGGAGTATTGTCCACAAGAGAATGGAAGGCCACCACACAAAGAGAACCGACACTCTTTGAGACGATCTGGGACACATCCAGCACCTCCAAAGGCCTAATAGCGCAAATGTACAGAGCCCTAATCACCAAAGACGATGATCCGAGTCTCTGTCTCAAAGCAAGATGGGAAAGAGACTTTGGCAGAGAATTTGACCAACAGGCTTGGGACAAAATTTGCGAGACGCCATCCAAAATATTGATCGCAGCTCAGTATAAACTACATGCCATAAAATTACTCCACAGGTGGCAGTACGACCCACACAGGCTGTCCAAAACGGTCCAAACCTCCAGCCCGAGATGCTGCCGACAATGTGGCATGGATGCCCCAAAGTTTGCATCTACTGGGAAGAAGTCCTGGGATGGATTAAAAAGCTAGACGGCATAGAGAGGGATCCATCCCCCCTCCTGATTCTTTTTGGCCTGGAAGAAGAAGAAGATGAGCTGATTAGGGTAAAAGGACTTGTCTCCACCCTGCTGCTCGCGGCAAGGGCATGCCTGGTCATAAAATGGAAATCTCCATGTCCTTCCAGATAAAAAGGACTGGATACAGATTGCCACAAACATTTATACAATGGAGAAAATAACAGCAATACTTCACGAAAAGGCCGCACGACAAGAAGAAGCCTGGTGTGATTTTATTGAGCAATACATCACATCCCCAACCACGGAGGATCCGACGTAGCAAAACATTAGCACGCAGCCCACACCACCAAAAGCGGATCATCATATGACCCACTGCCACCCACCCGTGCCTGTCACAGACCCCATTGGAGATCCATGATCCAAGTATGACCAAAGAAGAACGTCACACAGCGCACTACGGCTCGCCACAGCAATGCCACGAACAAGGAGGACTCAAGAGCTCGGAGGGGGGGGGAGAGGGGGCCAGGGCTTTAATTGTTACATTCATTGGCATGACACACGTTAATGTTGTTAACTATTGTCAAGGTAGACCAGAGCAATCTTTTGATGTGTGCATAATATATATCCACCTGTATGTTAATTTCCAATGTCAACATCAATAAAATTCAAGTTGAAAAAAAAAAATAACAGCCCCAGACCCCGGGTTTTTGACTACTTTTATACTAGTTATAAATGACGAAGATTGTTGGGTTGCTACATAAACTTAGTCCCATGCGCTCACAGTATACTGAAAAAGGATGACAAATGACCCCTTTTTTCAGTGTTCAAAAGCAGATTCCACTTATTTAGTGGTTTGTTAAGTGCCATCCATTTTAACTCCCTAGATGAACCAGGGATTTAACCCGTGAAATATTATGAGAGACAGATATACTTTAAGAACAGCAAGACTAGGTAAGAAGAAAAAGTGTCCAGTATCCATTTTGACAACAATAGGATCCTTGATACAAATAGAACTACATGATGTTCAATTTACTAACGCATATTTAATTTCTTTTTGTTGATTTCTTTGTTTTTCCTCTCTCTTTTACCCTAAACACTCCTACCCTTTGCCCTCCCTTCTGAATGGCCGACCTTTTAATTGTATACGTGTCTATGCAAACTGTTTTTGTTTTTTACATGTTCAAATGTGAATGTTCAATTATCATTTTTCACATGGTGTCAATATGGGACATTTGTTGATGTGTTAAAGTACTATTAGCCCTGATTTGAGAAGGATGAGTGGATAAGTGGAATCTTCTTTTGAACACTGAAAAATGGGGTCATTTGTCATCCTTTTTCAGTATACTGTGAGCGCATGGGACTAAGTTTATGTAGCAACCCAACAATCTTCACATTTTTAAACGGAGTAGAGGAACCACTGACTCCGTTGCTACTTTCCAATGCAACCTTGAAAATCACCCTGTTTCTAGGAAATAGAATTAAGGGCGCTGAGGTCCTACAAAGGATAACCCCAACCCAATAAGTTCCTTAACATATAACCTATTAGTTATAAATGACCTCAACATTCAGCAGCTGGTGACGGAACCTGCACACAAATAAGGCAACACTCTTGATTTAGTGCTGACCAATGCTAGTTTGGTGGTTGTCTCCTCTGTAGAACGGATACTGTGGTCAGACCACATTTTGGTTATATGTACACTTAAAAACAATCATGCCCCGCCTAAAACCCGTCTACCGCAGGTCTGGCAACACAGCTGGCGCTCTGCTGACCTGCAGAACTTTTCTAAACTTATTAAAAGTAAGCACCAGACACACACCCACTCCTCCTTTTCTACTTTACTGTCTTCTCTGATTGAAGCTGCGGACATAACTGCCCCTCTCCAGCACATTCAACCACGCAGGCTTCGAACTAAGCCTTGGTTCACTCCAACATTGAAAGTGGCTCACCTTAAGCTTAAGCAGACAGAATGCAAATGGCGCATTTCCTACAATCTTAATGACAACGTTCAATATAAAGACTGCTCAGTTGTCTATTTCTCTGATATTCGTGAAGCAAAAAGACTTTCACTCAGACAGTGGAGTCAACCCTCTGATTAGCTAAAACTCTTTAGTGGTTCGGTCTCTTTCTTCTTCTGAGAAAATGACTCCTGTTCTCCTTTCTACTCAGGAATGCTGTGATTCTCTTGCTCAATTTTTTATATTTAAGATTGATACCATTCGGACTGCCATTCAAACATTCTTGCTGCCCTCAACCTCCAATGGCCGTTCTATTCAAACAGATAGTTCTACTATAGTTAAAAAATGGTCTACTTTCCCTGTATTTTCTGAAGAAACAGTTATGAGGGGCCATACAACTGATTAAATCGGGCTACCCCATCCGATGTGAATCCGTTAGTAGTATTGAAAGAATTTGCCGGCGACTTCCTTACAGAACTCACTACATTGCTTAATGGCTCTTGCAAGACAGGAGCAATCACAGCTGAACTTAAAATTACTACTGCTATCCCTTTAATAAAGAAACTTGTCACTCGTCCCTTCACTCCTCTCCAATTTCCGCCTATTTCTCTTCTTCCGTTTTCCTATGAAACTGCTGGAATCTCTGGTCTCCACTCTTCTATCCTCTTTTTGCTCGATCCCGCCCAATCAGGCTTTAGGCCTGGTCGGGGTACGGAAATGCATTAGTGTCAGTTGTGGATGATATGGCCAGGCTGGTTGATCCTAGTGGGGTTGGGGCACTGATTTTATTGGATCTTTCAGCGGCCTTTGATACAGTGATCACCCCATCTTGCTTACCCGCCTATACCAGATTGGGGTTAAGGGGCAGGTCCTCTCGTGGTTTTCTTCCTTTTTGTCTGATAGCACTCCAAGTGCCCTCTCTTCCTCCTTTTCTGTCTTGCTCCTTTAATCTCACTAATGGAATGCCACAGGGCTCTGCCTTGTCAACCATCCTCTTCAATATATACATCTGGCCTCTTATCTGTCTCATCCGCTCCCTTGGCATCAGGTGCTATTCTTATGCCAATGACACCCAGTTCCTAATCCGTTTGGATTTAGCTCCTACTGAGGTGTCGTCACGCTTCCACCAGTTGCTGAATGCTGTAGGTGAGTGGATGAGCCAGAACTGGTTGAAGCTGAATGGGGACAAGACGAGGTGCTGGTGGTTGCTGCCCCCCTGATCCTTCACTTTGGGTGTCCACGTTCTAGCCCTCTTCTCTTGGCTCTTTGCCGGTTAATGTGACAAAGGTTAGGAACCTTGGTGTTATTCTCTCTGCTTCTCTTTCAATGCACGATCAGGTCTCTGCTGTGTGCAAAACAGGACACTTTTATCTTAATATTTTGCAAAAGGATCTACCACTTCTTCCTGTTACTCTTCACCCTCCAGTTGTTGCAGCCATGGTGCTTAGCAGTCTGGATTACTGTAATTCGCTGTATCTTGCAGAATCTTAGGGCTAAGTCCAGCGACTTCAGCGCCTCCAAAATCTGGCAGCTCATGTTGCCACTGGATCTCCCTATGGAGCCCATATTTCCCGGGTGCTACGTGCTTTGCACTAACTTCCGGTCAGTCGAAGAATTGAGTTTAAGTGATTGTGCATTGTTCATTGAGCACTCCACGGACTGGGTGCAGAACACCTTCAGTCTAAGTTTATTCGTTATCCTCCTGCTCGTATGCTTTGCTCCTCCACAGCAGAACTGCTGGTAGTTCCTTGTTACCGCTGCAAACTTATTGGAGGCCAGGCTTTTTCTATCGCAGCAGTTCAAATGTGGAATAATCTTCCTCCTTCGATCAAGGCTATATCCAATCATTTAGCCTTTAGAAAATCCTTGAAGACCTTGTTATTTTAATTCTATGTGGCTTTGTTGGCTGTTCATCCACATCTCCTCAGCACCAAGATACCTCTGGTGACCGCACGCTTTAGAAGTTGAAATAACATAACATAGTGCTTTTAAAGACACACTACCCTGTAATAATTGTCAGCACTGTTATATTATAAAATGTAGTTTTAGGACAGGGCAGAAAATTAAACTGACTCATACTTCAACATGATATGCTAGTAAGGTCATCTATGCTATTAAATGCTCATGTGGCTTTTATTATGTCGGATTGACATCTCAGAAAGTTGAGTTGGGTAGGACAGAGCACAAGTCCAATTTGAGTACTAAAAATAAGAAATAGGCCCTAGTCAAAAATGTCTTAGCAATACAGCACTTCATCTCTCAGATAAGATTTGTCGTATTGGAGAACTTCGTAAGAATGGAGGTGACCTAAATCAGATCCTGGTGAGACATGAAGTATCATGGATTAACAGACTTGACACACGGAGTACACTAGTCATGAATTTAGAGCAGGATTTAGGATTCTTTTGAGAAGTATCCCTATTGTTTTAATATATAGTCATTATATCTCAGAATGTACTTTGCACTTGTTGCGAGGTGGATGAACAAACATATTTTGATACTTGCCATCTATAGTAACAGCCTGACAGTACTGGTATGTGCTACATATACCCTTTTAAATATTCATTGTACAATGTGTTGTAAGATTAAGGAGTATACATTCTGATAGTCCCATTATTTTGTTTCAATAAACATATACAATTTTTCATCTATGTTATGTCCTAACACTAGTTTGTTGTTGGTGAGAAGTGTACCATAATATCGTACTTAACTAGTGTCAACAGATTCTACTAAGAGTGACATATTAATTGTTTCACATGATGACATCATTTCCTTTTTATGCTGTGATTTCACTGGCTTTTTACTAGTTTACTTAACCGAGCTAGAGGTAGTATGGAGTTTGATTCTCCTTTACCTGAGGACTGTGTGTTACAGTTAAATCCAACTGAGTGAGTAAATTCCAAATATGCAACATGTTGAGATTACATTGGTAACTTTATAAATAGACTGATATACTGAATAGTTTTATGGTATTCACACATTAGCTATACATGTAGGGATTATCAAGTACATCAATATTGAGGAGAAGCCAGTAGTAGATTACATCTAAGAATATTGGGTAAACACACAGAGATACCTATTGTATATATTTATGTAGATATGATTTTATGGAAACATACATATTATAACAAAACCAGCAGAAGGACCTGTTCACCAAACTGGATCTGTAGAAAGGCATGATAACACTGATGCTGTAGGTCACCGTTCTGCTTTGCTTATCACTTGATGTTCTTTGCTCCCTGAAGTAAACTGCACTGAATATGGGCACATGTGGCTGGCTGATATACCCCGGAGCAGATGATGGGGGGAGGCCAGAGTTGGTGTGCTGCTGCAAACTAGGACCTTCTGTGCTCTCCATCCCCCCACCCCCCGTAGCCTCACCCTGGTGTGGTGCAGTTCATTGCAGTACATGGCGGTTTAAATATCTTGGAAACATTGCATCCTCGGGCCTGGACCTCAAAGGTTTTGTTCCTCATGTTGGGACCGGTCCTTTGACAAGTACATTGATGTTTTGCTTATTTCAGGCAACCATCTCATATGTGAAGGAGCTGAAATCCAGGGAAAGAGGTGGGGTGTCCATATGCCATGTAGCCAGATAATATCTGGAGGGTCCTAACAGGTAACGTTGCAAAATGCGGTGGAGACTGGTGAAACAGTGTGTAATTATATAAGGAACAACGCTTGGCCACAAATCCTGCTACAAACAAATGCTCCCTTTTATATAAATAAGGTAAGGGATCAGTCATATAAATGATTCAAGAGAACGACAACAATGATCATATTAATTAATGTTTATTAATATTCTACTTAGGCCACAAATATGAGCTGACACAATATTCTTATTAAACAGTTATTTTGGATAGACAGCAAGAACAGCCTAAAATCATGAAGACATAGAAACAATATTGCTGGATTATTTAGATTTCAACGAGCTGGGCGAGTTCACATCAGCAGCAATTATTTTTGCAATGGTGCTATGCTCTTAACATCTAGAATGTGATTTTTGTATTGGTCAACTAGTGTAAATATTGGTGCAGAAACGACTATCTCGAGGGCACTTGAACAAACCAGGCTCCAAGTCTCCGAAGAAGAAAGCATGGCCTGGTAAAAGTGTGCTCTAAATAAGGACCTCCTTCCTGGGATTCCAGGCAGAGTCACCTAAGGTAACACTTTGTATTCCGTTTCCATTTTTAATGTATTGCTGGTGTGCACAAGGACTGGCATTCACCGAATGGACATTATTTGAGGATACAGTAAACAATCACAGTTTGCCCTCAGCAGGTTACATTAATGCGTTATTCACTGCAAGAAATGATATCACACATGAAAGATTGAGGTTACCAAGCCGGCATGCAACCGTTGTTAATATCACACAATTAGGTCCTGTCAGCACAATATGGATTACAGTACACATTTCTATCGGAAAGGTTACGCTGTTTCCCAGCCGCTACACACACTCTTGCTGCTGTTCGAGATGTAGAGAACACGCCTCGCATGTGCTTATAGGAATGAAAAGATGACTTTTCCCCCAGGATTAAAAGAAAGGAACTACACCTACCTATTTTGGCAGCGCGCTCTGCATTGATATGCAGTCTACATTTATAAAAGAAAATGCTAATGCCTCTCTTAGAGTGGGCTTAGTGCAATAAATAATTGTAATATGGAATTAGTCTGCCAATTTATGCATTCGGACTTTGCACCGGCTGCCAGTTCACATAGGGAAAAGAGCCAAGCCGGAAGGAATAATAAACCGGCCAGCATGGACTTCAGAAATATTTAGATGGAAAAACTGCAGGTTACGATTTAAATGCTGGTCAGAACAAGCTGCTTCAACATTTTCCTACAAATGCACGTTAACCCCTGAACCCATGCTACATCAGGAAAACAGGTAACGTAGTTAATTGGTTAGTTGAACCTAAGGAGAGACCCTTTATTGGGACGTTTGTTTTTGTTGTTGGTCGAAAGCTTTGAATTACTTGAATAATGTTAGTTTGACAAAAGTAGTGTGGGCCTAAAATAGAATTTTGTTCTGCAGGAAACATTCTATTAATTTTGAAATTGATGCACAGTGTTCCCATTTAATTTAAATAAAAACCTAGTGGAACCAACCTTATGCAATCTTGGGTTCAGTGAAAATGAAATTGTTGAGAAATAGAGTTTATAATCACTGATTGATGATTGGTCCAATTAAGCTCTGGGTCTTAGCAAAGAAACACACCTTCAGTATAATAGTTCAGCAAGTTAGTATTTGTTTTAGAGGATGACTTGCAACCTGCAGTCACAGGTTTCCATCCCTATGGGGTTAATTCAGCTTTCATTCTTCTGAAATTGTTAAACTGAACACTATTGAGCTGGGTATTAATGAATCCTATTATTACTACATTGAGTAGCCGGTGAAGTCCACCATAAGAAACTATATAAATGCATGATATTAGTGCTTATTTGTATTATGAAAGTGACATGTAATGGAGAATCACCATGACAATGAAGCATGGGATTGATATGGCATCTGGTGAGAGTGTACAAGCAGTGACTTATTTAAAGGTTTACTAAAATAATGAATTTATACAGGTAACTACATCTCTCGAAGGGAAATATGCTAATCAGGTTCCCCTTTTATTATCTCCATGCCAAAAGCTGAGACTACACCGGTGTGTTACTGCACCAGTAACTTGATCTGCAGCACCTGCTCTCCAGTGGCACAGAGCAGGTTCAAAGGTCACAGGAGCCCATTTGTCAGCTGAAGTGATACCCAAGTCTCTGCAGCACATGGGAGGCATTCAAAATATGCACTTCTGTTCCAGAATGTCATGACTATGAGAATGCTATTCTGGTGGCACATTAAACTTGTCATACCCGAGTTTGAGGTATGGTGGCTAGCATCTCTCAAAATGATCCAATCCACATACATTTGATATCACACTTGTGTCAGCTCTGTGCACGCAGCTCAGCTGTGAAGGCATTATGTGTATTCCCATGAGCAAGGTTGGACTTGTTGATCCTAATAAGACTTCAGCCTCAAGGTCGTCCTCCCTTTGTTTTTTTTGAGGGCAGTTAACACCCTCTCCAGAGAGACAGCCACTCCACAGGAGGATGTCCTGGGAACAGGAATAATGTGCACACCCATTCACAAAAGGAATAGCTCACAACAGGGTGCTGCATTCCAAAAGGGCCTTTGATTCTATGGAGAAGGGAGGGTGTGGTGGTAGTGTTGGAAGGTTCCACCACCTTATTTATCTCTGCCTCTATATTTCCTTCCTTTCCCATCCAATTTCTATTACATAAAGCACTCTGGGTGTGCTGTCAGAAGGCAAAGTCCACTTATCCTAAGAACAATGATTGGAAATCTAATGAAGGCTATCTTTAGTCCAATCACCTTAGGCTCTTTACCTTTAGAAGAAGGGGTCTCCCACTCCTTCCTTGATTCACTGTTGAATAAATACCTGAATATGAATTTATTGGACCTCTGTCGGCAGAACTGATATTTCCAAAGCCCTCTACCGGAGGTGAAGTGCGAGTGTCTAAGGCAGAGGTGAGCTCTGTCTCCTAACTATCCCCAGTGAACATTGGGGGTGAACTGCTGCTGGGACAAGGCCTGCCTCTCTGCCAGCCACAATGGTACCCAAAACCTCAAAGTGTTGAAGGACACCTTCAGTTGTGTGCCAGCCTCCCCTGTGTTTTGGAGACCAAGAAATGGGTCTAAACCTATTCATGAGTCCCTGGATCGGAAATCACAGCAGCCTGAGAGTCAAAACAGCCAGAATCCCTTTATTTTCCTTGTCAAATCAATTCTAACCATGATTCCAACCCGTTTGACCACATCTAAAAATCAGGACCTTCTGGAGCTGCCTTCGGCACTCACCCACTCTTTGAACTACATACCAGCATGTTTAAACCTGTTTGCCACCTCTCTGTCATAGCTGAACGCATCATTGTCTCAGATTGAACTACCAGCTCTTTGTTGCAACTGCTGCTCTCAAAATGCCACTTGCCCCACCACCATCTACCCTGTTGATCATCATTGCCAGTCAAACTCACCTTGGTCAACCATCAAGCCATGACCATCAGAAGCTGAATCAAAACGATCAAACCGAACTGTGCATCCAGTCTCCAGCAACTGTGCCACCAAATTCACTGTCAAACTTACTCTGGTGGCCCTCCCAATAGGCAGCCCCTCAAGAACTTCATCAGACTGATCATGTAGAAAAATGCATCCAGTCACCAGCATCTTCACAATCAAACTGATTGTCGAACAGACCCTGGAAATCCTCATGATCTGCCCTTCATCAATAATCACATTCAAACCACAGAAAGTTCCTGTTTGACTGCTGCTCGACACTGCTCTCCATCTAGAACAACTCAACCACTGCACTTGAACCATCTCGAACAGCATGAACAATACCAAGAACTCTGGCTCTGCACAGTCGAACCTTCAAGATCCGCAGAAATATATTATTGAGTAATAAGTGCCCCTTCATATGTTTTGGACCCCAATGACTGGTCAGGTCACCTGTAATCCCTGTTTGCACTCAAGCACATATCCTTTAATAACATTGTGGTTCTTACTTGCCTCTTACCCCTGATTCAACACCCATAGTATTGCATCTTGCCATCTTTCTGTGTTCTTTCCTCAGTGGTGGCTTTTAATTTGCAGATGGTGTCTTTAATTAAAGCATAAATATGTTTGTACAATCTTGAATGGACATTACTTTTTTACATTGTTGTATTATTGTGGTTTTAATTGCTACTGGATTACATTCACACCCCACTTGAGTATAGCCTACCCGTGTCACACGTTCCAACAAAAGGCAAAGGAGGCACATCTCTTAACTGAGCTTGTTTTGCCTTTATGATTGTGATCACTCTTGTTTTGTAGCAGTTTGAGGGCTGAGTAGGCACTTTAGCCCCTACTTATGCTTCTACTCCTGTGGTGCTAAAATTATTTAATCAAAAAGACGTTATTGGGCGTTGCTACATAGAGAATTGTGGATAGAAACTAAGGGCAATTGATGGCTTGATTTTCAAGATTACTCCTGTACAAATAGTCCTGCAACAAACCTGAATCAGGCAGTAAGACATGGCCAGTGTGTATTTACCTAGCTTGAAAGAAGAAGAGGAGGGATAGGAAGCATGTATTTGGGAACTAGTTGCAGAGTGAGATGTTGGGTTGGTTTTGCTTACACTACACTATGTGACACTATTAATGATGTGGAGTGTTTGAACAACACATGCACATTCATCTGAGATTTGGGGAGGCAGGTGACACATCATTCAGTGTCAAGTCTCTTGAGGAGATTGGAACTCAATCTCGATGTCGGGTCAGAATGCCCCCATCCAAAGTCACAAATCCCTCAAAACATGACTTTCAACAACATCTGACCAAGGGCTAATTCCAATGGATGTACATACTGATGCACAGACGCAACTCACAGTACTGTGCTACTGTTAAAACAAGGCAGTCCAAATGCTGGATCCTCTGTACAGTGCTTTGCTGCTCTCAAGCTAGGTATGCACATTAACCCATAAAATAAGTAATATAATAATAATAATAATAAGAAAAATGTTGCTTTAATAGGCAGACGAGAAGTCGAATGCACTGAAAACCCCATTTGCACCTTGCTGGTGTAGGAGAGGGCCAAAGCTCTGAGACCTTTTATGAATTAAGTAAATAGAGCAGTCCAAGTACTCAGACACACTGAGTATTTCCTAAGAAGAGAAGGCACAGGCAGGGAGAAAACCATATACATTTAATAAATGTTGGAGAAGGCTAAAGCGCTGATAACCTCACATGCATTTTGCGGGAGTATAAGAAGGACAAAGTATTGAAAATACCCACTTGTATTCAGTAGTAAGAGGAGAAAACTAAACACACTAAACATCCCACATGCACCTATTTGTATTAGAAGGTCAAACATAGTGAACCCATTGTACAAATTAGAAGCATATATTTAGTGGGCTGCAGAGAAGTTGGAATCACTGAGAACCCCAAGTGAACTTTGTAGATGGAGGAGCAGGTCAAATCAGGAAGGACATTTTGTGCAAGTTGTAGGAGGATCGGAAGCCACGAGTATTGAGAGCCCCATTTGCATTAGGTAAGCCTATTTGTATTAAGTAGGCCAGTGCAAAGTTGAAAGCACTGATAACCCCAAGTGTATTTTGGAGGCAGAAAAGGCCAAAACAGGGTAAACCCCTATGTGCATTTTGTAGGGATAGGATAATACGAAAGCACTGAAAAACCCTCATATGCTTATTAGATATCGGAGCAGGCCAAAGCACGGAAAGGCCAATGCATCTTTTTTAGATTAAGTAGATCAAAGCACTTAAAAAACATGTGTGCATTTAGAAGGTGGAGAAGTCCAAATCACTACAAACTCCATGTACATTTTGTAGGGGGAGAGGGAAAAAGCACAGAGAGCACCAATTTGCATTTAGAAGGTGTAAGAGAAGTACAACACACTCAGAATACAACATGCATTTTTTAGGCAGAAGAGAAGGAAAAACCAAGATCATTTATTAGTTGTAAAAAGGTATGTCAAGTGGTCTTGTTTAGAGCCTTTTTTCTGTCTTATTTATTGCCCTTGTTATGTGTGGCTGTCAAGTAAACAGGAAATTAGATTGTTAGTGAAAAGGACGCTGTTGCTAAACAGGTGGTGTTGATGTGTGCAGGTCAGAAGGACCTGGGACCTTTGTGCTAGTCTGTTAGGAATGTTTCTCTAAAGTCCAACTAAGGGCTGCTTAAGATCATACATCTGAGGCAGTACATAAGTCTACTCTTATTACTAGGCTGTACCACCTGAGAACATTTGGTAGCATAGACAGAACAGCCAGGCTCATCATAGGAGGGAAAAGAGGACTGCGGTTTGGTACAAAGAAATTGTAGCATACATATGGTCCAAAGAAACACTGAAACACTAGGGGTCTTATCACGAGTTGGGCGGTATCACGGCTGTAATACCATCCAACTGTAATAGCGTTAGTGCCCAACGCACAAGTTGTAATACTGCCGGATCAGAGGTTGGGCGTTAACTTTAAATCTGCATTCCCCGGGAATATCTGGCGCTAATACTGCACACTAACACAGCGAGCGGTAATACAGGGCGCTAAACGGGATTTTCAAATCCAGAAAAAGCTGGAGGTAAACCTGGTTAGCATCCAACTTGTGATAGGGCCAGGCCTTAAATGAGGTGGTAATACCGTTACTGCTGCATTTAAAGGCTACAGCCCAACTCGTGATGAGGCCCTATGTATTGTAAAAACAAAGGGTTTATTTAAATACAAGTAGGCACAGATAAATCTTTAGTAAGTACTATAAAATCATGTAAACGCATCATATAAACGCAGTCATAAAAACAAACTAAATACCTATGATATGCAAAGCAAGTTATGACCTTATTTAGAGGAAGAAGAAGCAAGTCAAGCGACTAAAACCTAAGGTTATACATTAAGGTTAGTAATATACTATTTTTGGGGAATAAGACCGGGTAAGATATACTTTTTGAATACAATCAGTATTTCAGGGTTAGTTGACTCTGTCAGTCATGCAGTGACACTCAGTTATGAAATCACATAATAAACTTACCCGGTTACAAGTATACACCTTGAAACATTACTTTTTTGATCTCAGTTCAAAGCTAGTAAAACAACACATATACTTTTTGGAGGGGCTTCAAGCTACTCAATGATAAGTATGAACACTCAATAATGATTTTAAAATGCACCGAGCAAGTCAGGGAAAGCAAAACCCAATTACGCTTAAGGAAAGACACAATGTATTTTAAGGTAGGTAATTGACATATTGGTATGGTGAGAAACCTGAAGGTGTCTCCCTGGCTAAACCGGGAATCTGCTATTGGATCCAGTTCCTGGGGGTGGATTAGTGAGGGAGGATCACCTGGATGGGGGGTCTTCAGGGAGTGGGACACCGACGGGTGAGACGCAGTATCCCCCTTCTTTAAACACCTCTTCCCCATCCTACTATGTAGGACATTGAAAACCTCTGCCCCCCATTTCTGACACAAACACTTCGCACGACACACAAGAGAACGAACTAACACCAGAGCAGTTTACCTGAGATGTCCCAATACACCAGAGATGTCCCAAAACACTAGTCATGCAAACTCAGGCAATTGATCAGAAACATACACACCTGATGGCCCTTTTCCTTCCCCACAGAGATAAAAGGAGGAGCAAGAGAACACAGTACGAGCAAGGCAGATAGCACAACGAGACACCTATCGAGTCCCGCCAGTTCAAGAGGAGCAGAAAGGCTGCAAATAACAGGAGGCTAACAAGGAGAGACGCAACCTTGCCCTTTCTGTATGCAGACCCACAAAAACCTCCACAGTGGGAATCAGAAGACCGAGGATAATATCCCAAGTGTGTGTCAATGGTACATGCAGTGTATCAACGCTAATAAGCGGGAGCAGGGTAAACTCCTGCTACCATGGTAAACTACCTACCTTGACTCCAATTATGAGAAAAGCCAAGCGGTTCATCACAGCCATTGAGTTGTGGGGAGAGCCGAAAAGAGCCGGGCTGTGGTGAATGAAAGTCACAAAGTGGCAATTTGGACTAAGTTCAAAGAATTGTAAATGTTTTAAGTGGAGACCAGCTGCAGAGGGAACTGGCACCACATGGGTGCTAACTGGAGAGACTCTGGTCGATCCCCTTCTGAGTGAAACTTCATATACCAGAATCGAGCCACCAAAATTGGTCAAAGTGGTCATACAGGAGGTCAAGCTAAATTACTGTAGTCGAAAGCCTTTTACCTAAGAACTATAAAAAAGTAAGGGAAGTGAATCCCGTGAACATTTGAAAGTAAAAGGGAATGTAAAGTTGGCAAGCGTGAACCCAGAAGAGGTATGCTAATGAAATGGCAAGAGTAAACCCGACCGAGTGATGCCGATATAGAGGGGCGAAATCTAAAGTGCCAAGAAACAGTGTGTTGACAAAGGTGAACTCAGATGAGGGGTCACAATGGAACTGTTTAAAAAGACATTGAAATTTGAGAAGGGTCCATGCCCGAATGAGGGAGATCCGGGGGTGAAGTTATCACCCAAATGCTTATTGAAGCCTTACTGAACCTGGTGGATGAAGGCTGAAAGCAAAGAGGGTTCAGCGCCCAGAAGAGGGGGAATGAGAGTGTGAAGAATCCTCTCTCTAAGTAAAACCAGGAAACAAACTGTTATTTTGTTGAAGGAACGGTCTGTGTAAACCTATCAGGCCATCATAACCAGAAAGCAAATCTACCGAAGGGCTTGGTACTGATAGGAATTGTCTTCTAGAGGGGTCAGAGCCCAAACCAGGGAGATCCAGTAGTGAAGCCATCACGCAAAGTCCATTAAGAAAAGTAACTGTTATTGATTTATGGACCACAATTTGTGAAGGTTCAGCGCCCGGAAGAGGGGGATCCAGGGTTGAATCCATCACCCAAAGAAAACTTGTGTCTTGCTCTTTTTATATCGCCTTCTGTTTGTATCGCTCCCCACTAACCCATGCTCCATTCATATTTTACCCTATTTGACTGTGTAGAAATTACTTCCTTCTTTTCTGAGTTTGAGCCTTGAGACCTTGGGACACTAACACCTTGCAATAAGTGATTCTAGTAAGAAAAACAATTTCTTTAAATGGTATACTTTTAAGTCATTCACTTGAAATTGCATTCTGAAAGCCTAGTGCCGTCAACTCTCAAAGTGTCCATCAATCACAGACTGAGTTTGCCCCGTTTTGGCACCAATATTGAACTGTATAAAAGTTGGCAGGCTTTGAAGGAAAGCAGGGACAGGAAAACAGCTAATAATTAGCTATGAGTAAATAACAGTGTTTAAAGAGAACATTAACTGAGAAATTCTCACAGTCCCAATTGAAACATGCTAAGGTACTAGGTAATAATAATAAAAACACACAGTGAGCAGAATAGGCAACATTTAGCTTCAATCCTGATCATCCTTATGAGTTGCTCTGCAGACTTTTAGATGTGCAACTTTGTTTCAAACCTGATCTTCCGGAAGTAGATCTGTAGGTTTTGCAGTGGGCCACATACCACGCCTACTCCTAGAAGAAGGGTCATTTTCTCCCCTCTGCTAATTGGAGAGAGAGGACCGCTCTCCCTAACACTGGCGTATTTGCAGTCCCTGCGTGCAATTGTGATTGCTTGCACCACGAAGCACAAATGCAAGGACATTCAGGTGAAGTCCAGTTTCAAAGCATTCTTTGAACTTCGTACTGCAACCGTTAATGCCTCATGCCATGTATTTGCATGGCATGAGGCATTTCCAAGAATCCCTATGTAATCTGCCGGCTTTAACCAGTTGCTAAAAGCTGGTGGTATCTTAGTAATTTTATGCATATCTGACATCATCAGAATCAGATGCTGACGGATATGCATTTGTTTTGGAAAGGTGGAGCCGATAGGGGGGTTGGCATGTAGGTTGTTCTGGATTCCCACCGAGCCAGGCAACATTTTGAAAATTCCCTTCACTGTCAAATATGGTTTAAAAAATTGTAAATCTTGTACATGGTTTTTACTCTTCATTTACCTCTCTGGGAGATTGGAAAATGCCTTTCTAAATCTGGTCCGATGTTATGGAGGATTATTTTCTCAGGACTCCCAATTTTGAGCCCAGTTGATGATTTAAGCAGTTGGCCACATCCCTTCCCATCTATATTAAGCAGAAGTATATTTTATGGTTTGGGTTTGAAAAGATGAAACGTTTGATAACAGTGCATTCAAAATTACACACGTTCCATGAAACACACTGACATTATTTAAAACATTTTAAACATGCCGTGAAAAGTAGGACTATAGGTTTATTTTACCCATCCGACTAGAAGATCACTGTAAAAGCCTCAAAAAGTGAGTAGGTTTTTAAAAAACTGTTGTCACAGTGAAAGGCAATGGCCCAGGGCTGTTTGGTCACAGTTTTATGGGTAATGCAAAATTCTCGAGCTCCCCTAGCAGCCCTGGCTCTGATCAGTTCTAGGGCAACATCTACTCCGCAGAGTCAGTCATTGGTTGTCTACGCCGCTGGGTACCACATCTGGGAACGGCTTCCTAGGCAATTAACTATATAGCTGCCCAGTAGATGTTTGGAATCTCACTACTTATTGCTTATATTTGTATATGTATATGTTTAAGATCATGTTGAAACATGTATGAATTCTGCTATATTGTACTCGTTCTGATTTTTAACGCATGTTTTACCTCTAGTATTGATGTTGCAATGGAGAATTGTTATATTATCGCCCTATTTTCTATTGGGACTGAACGTTAAAAATTGTGTATCAGTGGAACGGTCAAGCCATATGCACTTAGATGCATAAAGGTTTTTAAATTGCATTATCAGTGAAATAAAAATGCAATGTAATTCCACCTGCTGGGCTTTTTATTAGTGCATGCAACGTTATGCTCCCCTCCCATTTATTATCGCGCCCCCCACCCCCCATTCACATCTGTTAATGGACAATAGTCCTTCCCCAGGCACCCCTTTTTTCCCTGGGTAATAACCTCAAATTGCACTTAATAACACTTAATGTAAAGCTTTGTTGAAACAAAACAAACCATCAGTGGGGGGCAGCTGTGCTATACCTTTGACGTTTCACTGGGAACAACGAGAAGGCTGATTTGTGTGGGACTTTTGGCGGCGTATTGATTACTGGCACTCTCTTCCAACTTGAAGAATTCCGGGCGTCAAAACGGCCAAAAATTAGAAGTGCAGCTACTGGGACCCGGATAAAGTCGGCCCATATAAAGAATTTGAATGTAGCTGTGTGTCCTCTTGGTTACGAGGATTCCTGCACCTGGGTGACTTCCACTCTCCTCGCTGTCTGTGTCTTATTTTCTTCTCCCACCACAATCTACAGCTCATTCCAGTTAACTTGATTGCTTCCACTGCCCCACCTCCATACCACACACCCTGCTTACCACTCCTACTATCCTCGCTTGGCCAGTCCTTTGCACAGACACTGAAAGGCCTCTGTGTGTCTGTTGCTCGGCGGCCATTTTAACGTGCCATTTTCCCATGTATTCTTTGCGCCACACTTCACTGTTTATTTTTTATTTTTTCATTCTGCTGCCACGATCCACCTGCCACCAGAGCCCTTCCTAGAATTATTTGCCAGAGTGCACTCGCTTCGTTTGATCGCGCAGTTTTCGGTAATTATGCATAATTAATTTAATGTGCCTTGAATTCCAAGAAGTGGGACAAATCTGCAATGCGACTTTTTTTTATTAATCTTTATCCCTTGCACTAATAGCATTGCGATAACCTGCAGAGCCGGCATTAGCACTGAGCCACCATGGTCTCCTTCAGTCAATGGATGAAGGAGAATGAGATTCATCGGGCAAGCCATGTTTTAACTCGCTATCTGTAAAGTCATTATGTGCTTGGCGAATTTCATCAAAACGTACAAGCTATCCCTCGGCTTGTAGCTTGAAACAACAGAAGAACTTTCAACACTTTTTTTCAAAGCCTTTTCAGAAGGCATAATAGTCTCCATCAGGTGTGTTGCATGCTTCACACTGATCAATAGCAATTATCTTGTGCATTGGAGTGCTTGGAACTTATTTGACAACGCCGAAAACTTATAAAAGAGATGCATGTCTTTTATAAGAAGAACAAATGACACATTCAGATACGCTGGAAGCCTTCATTATTTGGGAGGAGAAGAGCAGGCTTCACTAGATCTATTAGAGCACAATTGGAAATTGAACAACAGGGAATAAATTTGTCTCGTGCACTTTGTAGGATTAAATTCTGCCTTGGTTCTGGGCTGTTCCCCATATTTTGTATAAAGTAAAGATAACAATTATGCGGACATTTAGAACATTTATTTCAACTTTTGTGGGTGTGGCAGCAGATGGCAATTTGATATCCCGTCCAGTAATTCAGATTGTCCATGATGTCTATAGTAGTTTTGTCATAATGGTATGTAGTGAAGTCCCATTACGGGCCAACACACAAAGGAATAGTTGTGTATTCGCACGAATTATGCATTTGAGGATATCGAGAGTACTGTAATAACATTTTCAAGGCGTAAAGCAGAAAAAGTGTATTCATATTTATACGTATTTTTATTGGGTTTTAACAGCAGGGGCATCAAAGGAAAATAACAGTTAACCTTCAAATCTGATCTGCATATCTCATGACCGCATTACCCTTTCTTTTGGCTTCCTTGTCAAAGTCCTGAAATCTGTGAGGTGTCACCTCCCCTAACAGACTTTTCAAACAAACCTTTCCCACATCAATATGGACGATTTCCAAGGACTGCTCCAGACCTTGGTCCATGGTTATGCATGTTAAGAACTTTCATGTAATCCTCTTACAAGTTCCCTCCCTTCACTACCCTCGACCTGGTGATCTGAAGTCCTCTGAACAATCCAGGCACGGTGGGAGGGAATATAGGACTGTAAAGCAGAAGATTCAGACTCAGAGTAATGAAGATTACTGGTAAGTAATCTGGCCATTATTTCAAACCTGCATTACAGTGCCGCTGTAATCTCTGAAAATACAAAGCATGAGAAAACCCTTGAAATGAGGGTGACTAAAATAAAGAACAACCTCCCAGGCAAGGACCAAGGGTAGCACTCATTATATTTCAAGTTCTAGTCAAAATATGGTGACTGTTAATGTTGGAAACAGTGCAAAGTAAGGGATTGTACCATTCTCACTGGCATAGTCGTGGAATACAATGGACGCAATTGCACATAATCAGACAGACAAAACCTACATACCATTATCTTTCTGAAACCTCTCACTGGCATTAAATCAGAGCTGACCATAACTTCACCATGAATTTAAAGAATACTTACATTTACAAAAAACATACAAGTTTCACCAATCCCTTTAGAGCAAGTGTCATCCTTCCCATTGACTAGCATGCAACATCCATTTCTAGCAAGTCACTGTAGACAATCTTGAATTCCTTTCGCCTTTACAGTGTCTCTTGGCTCAAATCTGGAGAAAAAAAAAAACATTATATGTTCCTCAAAGGCCAGCCTGTTTTTAAAAGCCTCCCAAAACAGAATCCCCTCCTTCACTTCAAAATATTGTAGTACTTACCAACATTGTTCTCATGCCACCAGAGCTGCCATTTTTTGCATTCTAGGCTGTATGCTGAAAGGTTTCTAGAGTTTGGAGATGTTTGATATATAATTGTCAAACTACTAAAAGATGAGTGCAGAGATGAATTAGACATATTTCGCATGATAATCCATGAGATGGCTTGTGACTCCAATGCTTTGTAAAACATCTGACAATCCACTTACAAACCATCTGTAGGTCTGAATGATCCACCCACCAATTTGAATTGCCAAAACGTTTACCTTTGTACTCTGCTCATCGTTCCAACATACCCAGTACCCTTAGATAAATCTTTCATCACATTTGTCGACTCATATTTTTCTCATTAAGCATTTTTTATATTTTGCCTTGGTCACATTTTCATCCACCCTCCTCCTTTGTCCACACTTCCTACCCTTTTGCCCTACTCACGCTTTTATCCTCTCTCCAATGTCTCTCCAATTGGCCCTTACTACTTTATCTTGTTTGATTGTTCATATGTTCATGCCTTTCTCTCTCACAGCCCAAGATCATTCTCCCCGGTTTTAACCGGGTGCTGCAATATGTTCACTTTCACCACTCTGTACTTTTCTCTTTGCCCCACATAGTGTTTTTACATCCTGGATCACTGGACAGGTGGGTCTTTCTTGCATCTTGCTATTTGCATCGTAGCGTTCTGGTGCACCATGGAGTGATGTTGATGTAGTGCTCTGTACCACCTCCTTGGATACCTCCTTGTTAGTTCTGGAGGCCCAGCCACCATCTTTAAGGGGCTGGTGAGCTAAGAGCCTTGGTAATAGCAGAGATAGAGACCCAACTGATGTTTGATTCATGGCTTACTGGTTGCCTGGGACCATGAGCTCCCTCTCAATTTGTCAATCTTGCCTGTATGGAGGCAGTTTTTTTCAATGGCAGCCCTGGTCCGAGTTTAAGCGGGTACATAGTCTGGTGACTCCCCAGTTCCCTCCTGCCGTGTGTTCTGCATGTGGGAGCCGGTTGCAGCTGCTGGGGCCTGTGTTTCTCAAGTTGTTCTCTTTAAGCCTGGATGACTGCTGCACCTTTTTGTCTGTATGGGGTCCAGTTCTAGGGGATTTCTGTTTTTGAACCTGCCTCATTTGGCTTGGGGGAATGATATGGAAGTGTTGAGCCTGTGGAAAACCACATATTTTGCATCTAGCTATACTTTGATGCAGTTGTCAGTAACCAGTGGGATGGTCAAGCCAAGCAGCCATGCTAGAGAGACTGAAGTTGATACAAAGGTGAATATCCCCTTATGTTCTACAGTGAATTATAGTGATCTCCTTTGTGCTGCTGGATTTTTTCACTAGCCCAGCAACCTGGAGGTTTGACTTTTGTATGTCGTTTTTGTGAAGTTAGTGTGTTTGATTATTCTGTGGCCGGTAAGATCTATATGTGAGCATTTGATTAGATGATTTGAATTGCTGAAAGGAAACCATCTGCCCCTCTGTTACTATTGGGTATGATGCAGTATGGGTTTTGTTGTATAATTCAGTTTTGAGTTTAATGTTCGCGAATTTATTTGTCCCTTGTGTGTCCCTTTGAATAGTGATTGCTCCTCTATTCTTGTTGTGGAACCTGATTTCAGGTGGTTCCCCCTACTGTCACTGTTCCCGGATATTGTGTTTTGAGTTTTTCCTTGTCAACTTTTCACATTTCATATTGTATTGTGTTGCTATATATTAATAGCCTTTTGAAGATTTTTTAACTATTGTGAACCAATCTATATTTTTGGTAAAATAATCATTTTTGTTTTGAATATACATTGTGTAATTTGAACATGGTTTGTTTTTTCCTCAATTTTGGGGTGGTGAGTTATAATGTCTTCCACCTTCGGCCTGGAATACTGATCTAGCAAGAGGTCAATGCTATACCAGTGTTACCCCACTATCCACCAAACCCTTCGTATGATATGTGAAGGTTTTCCTTAGTTAGGGGGCAAGTTTGGTGGAGCAGTATAAATACCTTGTTCCCCCTTCCTCTCCTTGTATTAATTTTTCCACTATTACTGGCACCACTTGGACAGAACACTGTCAGACTCACAGCCCCTATCTTTTAAGGTAACACACTAGAAGAAATTGAGACATTGCTAGGTAACATCTCTGACAAAGGGGAAGGGGGTTGAAGGTTCCAGAGTAGTGCCTATGTTTGTCTTCAAAGGCAGGACATAGTAGCAATGATGGTGGGTATATGCAACTAAAGATCCAGCCAGCATTGCACCCAGGGCTCATTGATACACCACATCAAAAGAGGTGAGAATTTAGTGCCAAAAAAAAATAATAATAATAAATATTCGAGGACATGGCTGAAAAAGGATAACTTTAGCATGTTGAATAAATTGTCCAGTCACCCATAAGCTAATGCACAAATGAGCCCTATCAAGAGGGCTGGAGAAATGTTCTATTTACTGTTGCGACACATGCCCACTGTAGGGCTAATACTGCATGCTGTTTGCATGTCTGGAAGCCATATTGAGCACAATGATTGGCTCCTAGAGGGTCACGTGACACAAAACCTCCCTTGTTATTGAGTCTTCCAGAGTGTCCAGCCAGGAGTCTGCAGCTAAGGGACAAAAATATTAAAGGGCAACTACCGAGTTGGGTCAGACAAAGTTTAGACCCAGACCTCCTGCTCATGCCAGGACCTTGCTGTGCTCACACGTTGCCCAACTGCAGCTCCACCAGACATAGATCCTTCTCCCGCCATGCACTGCAGAGCTGCTGGTACCTCAAATAACCAAGGAAAGCCTGTTTTCCTGCCTGTCAACTATAATGTGATTAGCTATAGCCTCATTGTAGACCAACTCAGAAGTTCCAGCTCTACTTACAATCTAACCTTGCATGTCTCTTACAACCACTCACACACCTATGATCTCCCTCGTTAGCCTGTACCCTTTCATCTCTGTCTTCACTGGCCTATTTCCTCTACCCTGTATCATGTACCTTGACATTTGTCCATTCTTCATTCTACACACGCTTCCACTTGCCTTTTCCAGTAGCCCATCACTCTTCTGACTCCCCATTTCCTCCTATCCCCCTGCACCGGTCAAATCTAATGCTACTCTTATTCACAGCTATCCAACCTAAATTGTCTCCCTTGCCTATCGCACAAAACCTTCTTCTCTGCCCTACCTTCAACTACTTTGTAACTTGCCCTCTGGAATGAACAATCTCTCTGCAACAATTCTTTCTGCATCACTATCATCCTCAACTTTGGTTGCTATGACAGAAACCTGATTCTCCCCATTCTTCACAAACCTAATCTACCCTCTTTGCAGTCATCCCCGCAATCTTTCAAATACCCCCTAAGGTTTGCTCCCAAACCAATATCTATTGCCACATTCCCTTCAGTTAATGACTTTGCTAGTTACGTATCAAATAAAATCTGTAAAATATGTTACAATCTCAAAACACTCATTTCTTTCACTGCAAACCCTCATTCCCACCACCACCTCTCCCCCTAAGGCTTTCTACTCTCAATATACTCTCAATAACCTATCCCCAACCTCCCTCAGTGAATTAGTGACCATCGTTGACAGTGCCAGACAATTGTAATCTCCTATTGACCTTTTGATCCTCAAATAGTCAAATAAATAGTCTCATCCAACTACCAATATCTTTCTGAGCTATTTAACCTCTCAAAGTCTTTTCATGACTCTTACCTGCCTCTGTCAAAACTGCAACTGTCCATCCCCTTTGAATAAACCCACTTCTGGCCCACTTCTGTCCCAAATGTCCAGTTGAACTATCATCCAACTTCCTTCATTCCCCATTATTCAAAGGTCCTTCAGAGGGTGGTCTTCAACCATATCACTACATGCCTCAAGGTAACGTAATTGAAGATCCACTTTTATTTCTCTTTCAGAGTAAAAACTACAAGGAAGCTGCACCCATTCATGTCTCTAGCTTTCTCTCTGATGCTTACCACTCAAAACTGTTTTCTATCTTTTTGCTTTTTAAATACTCTGCTCCCATAGTTTATGTGGACCACTTCTTTCTCTTTTGCACCCACCAGCACCATGGCTTTTTCAAACAACTCTCACATGAATGTTCTTTACCCAGAAGGTTGCTAATGTCAAATCTTTTGGAACTCGCTGGAATCCCCAACAACACTCTTGCCTCCCTGCAAGCCATACATGATGCAGAAGCAAGAGTAATTCTGTACCTTCTAAATCACTCGCACTGCATCCCACCTCTCTCTCAGCTCCACTTGGGGTCATTCAGAGGTTGGAAGGAAGGGAAAAATGATGCCGGTAAAGGATTACCGGCATCGCTTACTGCTACGGGCTATTCTGACCAACCAGACCGCTATTTACGGCATCGTACTTTACGATGCCATAAATAGCGGACTATGCATACGCGCGCGACACACCATGTCAGCATTAGCGGCATGCCGTAAACCGGAGCTGATCCCAAGTAATGCGGACATGCAAATAACGGCCTCTTGAAGGCCGAAAAAGAGCTTACCAGCATGGTGTAAATACTGGCATCTCCGAGAAGGTGTAAAGAACCCTGAGCAGTGTTTAGAAGTGCCACAGGTGCACACAATGAACACAGGTGGAGGCAATGGAGTGAGGGCCAGTACAAAAGGAGCACACCCACACACCACGCCCCCTCCCACACCAAGATGATGTGAAAACAGAAAAATAATATGAGGCCGGGAAGCCCAAAAAGAAACACACCAACACAGGTTACAAAGAAACATACAAGTGCTTTATTTCAAGCTACAACAGTTACCAAGTCAATTGACAAACGGATAGTTATTATTCGGCTCTCATTATAACATAACAAACTTCAACGAGGGTTTGATGTGTTAGTGAGAGAGACCGCATATTGGAATACCCGGGCCTTTTATACAATTTGTCCAGCCCTTGGCCAACCCTCTTGCGGGTTAACCATTCTGCGAAATATTTAATTCTGGTCTTAGGGTTCCTTGCAAGGTCAATCGTTTAATATATGCATTTTGATTAGTTTCACTGATATAAGTAGTACATTTACATATAGGTCAATGGTAGGAAAAGGTCTATGTTTGCGACCCCGACAAGTGGCCTGCAGGCATATTAATTATTCAGTTGTACGGAGGTCACAACAGCAATAATCTTACTCAGAATGTCATTTGGCCTCCATTTTGATGTTCAGGGTGACTTCTACATAACAAGAGAACCTAAAATGGCGGCTCAATCCAAGATGGTGGATTACATTGGTTTCTCTAAGGTCAAGACCTTGCCGTGGAGTTTGTCCGCACATGATGTTTAGACAACTTGGCGTAGGCCAATACACATACAATTGTTACAATAGGAGGCATAATATTGTTTCTATTCCGACACACCCTCCTTTTGGCCTATGCCAAGTGCTAATACCATTTCTAATGTCTTTGCTCCATGCATTGTCGTCCATACATCCTGAATCGTTATCTGTAATATCTATAGTCATTAGGTCGTTCACCAGAACCTCTTGCAAAACAAACTCTTTAGATGCTGTATCTGGGGCATACATTTTGTGCCCTATCGTGCTCACTGCCTGAGCGCAACATCCCCCTAGCATTGCACATATACTAGGTAGACATTGGATACAGCAACAAAGGAGTAGCAGGATTCCCAAAATAAGCAGTATGACAGAAAGCACTATCCAACCCCAGGATCGTAGAGAATCCCAGAACCAAGCACTAATACTCCAATCTCCCACAGGAACATGCACTTCTGAACTAAGGACGTGCAAGTTCTGTATTGCTTTGAAAATTGTCTGTGAGGAATCTGGTACGAAAACACAACAAGTGGACCCCACTAATTTACATACTCCACAACGTTCTGCCAGAATGACATCTAATGCCATCCGGTTTTGGAGCGCTACCAATCTTATTGCTTTCTGTTCCAGTGTCATATTGTAGAGTATATCCGTGGTCCGGTTGATGGTTCTCTCCAGTACTCTTGCTAGCCCCCTAATATTTTCAGAATTTGCTATCTGTCCCCAAAATGGCACAACTGATTTTGTTATATCTCCCAATATTTGCCCAGGGGTATCTCCATTCTCGTCCCGCCGTGGGCGAGCCTTAGAAACTTCCAATGTAGTAGCTATGAATACCCCAGGTAACAGGATTCCTAAATAACAGGTTCCCTGCCAATCCTTGGGCAACCAGGGAAATGCTGTACTACCGCAAACGAAATAGACAGGCCCCCCTAAATACAGAGGCCTGTTCTCTCCGGTCAAATTTACAATGTTCACACAACCTTCAAAATCTCCCATTGACCGAGTGCCATTTCTTTGTACACAGAAGGGGACTGAATCGGGGCTATGGTTAATGGAGTAGGAAGGAGGCACAGCGTCCTTATTGCCTATCAGAGCCATTTTAAAGGAAATTAGAGTTTGGAAAGGAAGAGACAGTTTATCAGATGGCCTAATAGAAGCAACATTAGGCTTACTTCTATTTGCAAAAAGCGAGCATCCCAGGGGAGTCAATTCACGTTTCTCGAAATTATTTAAATTAGTTCCATCAAAGTTCCCTGAGATGCTGTCATTACAACAGCCAAAGAATAGTGCTCTAAGAAAGGCATAGCAAGCAGTCGTTAAAGGTAAAGGGTGAATATACCATCCTAGCCCCTTGTTCCCATGTTGCGATAAATGGGTGCAGATCCAGCAATTACTCTTATTAAAAATGGCATGCGTTGAATTCATTATTATAAAGTGTTATTATGGTACTTTCGTCTATGCTGGGAGTCCCTAGGTGACAGAGTATGAAGGTGTACAGAGGGAGTCAAAGCAGTAGGTACAATTTCAATTGGCAGAAGAGGCTCTAGAGGATACATTTCTTCAAAGTACCAGAGTCCCACGGCAGTAACTATACAAATTCCAATTACTATTAACACAACACAGCAATACGTTTTCGGGGCCCAGGCACATTGTTCAGTGTCTGAGTTGGTCACCCCCTTATTTACAAGTCCAATGCGAGCAGCAGCGGTGGGGGTGGCAGGCATCGTAGTTTCTCAATCGACGACCCCAATGTTCGTTGCTGGCGACACTACGGTCGCGCGACTTCGTAGTCCTTCCCCAACCCTAGCCAGCAGAATCCCTTTCTTTTCAAAAATGTTCTTTTGCAAGAACAAAACTCTCAATGACTCTTTTCTTTTCCAGATGCACAGACAAAACCCATGCCGCAGTTCTATTTTCTTCGTCGAAGGTCGTACCTGGTGATTCCTGGTATTGTTTGATCCGGAAATAAGGTAACGTCACTTCCTGAGGGAAGCAACGTATCAGAGGCGACAGAAGTCGTAGAACTTGAAACAACGTTTTCCGGAAGTGACCTTTCCAAAGAGTGTGGAGACAAAATGGACTGTTCCCCAAGCTCCACGGGATCAGAGAGATTCTCCGACACACTCACAGCGCTATTTGCTACTCCAGGATCTGAGATTGTAGCATCAGCGAGGGGTTCTGCTTCTTCTGTAACGTGTGGCGTCGGGTGAGGAAGTTTCTTGACATGCGTCGCGTGGATCCAATGCTTCTTTCCAGCCACCCGCAATGCTGCCTGGGTGATCAATAGCACCTGGTAGGGTCCCCGCCAGCGAGGCGCGAGGCAGGAAGACCTTTCGTAGGCCTTCACCAGGACCCAACGTCCAGGCTGAATATTGTGTCCTGGGCCCGTAAACTATACAGGTAAAGCTGATTGAACCTGATGATAAATGAGATACAGATTTTTAGTCAACTGGTTACAGTAGTCTACAAGCAATACATTTTCAACCTCACTCACTGCTTTAGGCTTCGGAAGACCCCAAATATTAGCAGGTCTCCCCATCACTACCTCAAATGGAGAGAGGCCAGTCTTAGTTTGAGGTGTGGCACGCATGGCTAACAATACAACAGGTAAGGCGTCCGGCCATTTCAGTTTGGTGCCGGCGCATGTTTTAGCAAGCTTATTCTTTAGGATACCGTTATGCCTCTCTACCAACCCAGCACTTTGAGAATATCTAGCCGAGTGAAATCGCTTTTCAATGTGTAACGCTGTGCATATCTGCAAAATTACTGCTGCAACAAAATGTGGATCGTTGTCCGACCAAATTACTCTTGGCAGCCCAAATCATGGAAAGAATTCCTTTACCATAGTCTTCACAGTGGTCATGGCAGTAGCATCCTTAACGGGGAAAGCCTCAACCCATTTACTAAAAGCTCAAATGATCACAAGGACATATTTTAGATTGTCACACCGTTCCATCTCAATAAAATCAAAGTGGATGACCTCGAAGGGAACAGAAGGAGGCCCAAAACTACCCCTTGGAGTTACTGTCCCCTTCCCCACATTGTGCTGTAAGCATATCATGCAATTTTGGAAATAGCGCTGCGCGATATTCAAAATGTTATCATTTACCCAGACTTGTTCTAACATTTTCATGATCTGCTGAGCACACACATGCGTAGGACCGTGTGCCATCGTAACCATCGCCAGCACATATGAATCAGGGAGCAACCATTTCCCTTCCGATGTATCCACCCAACACCCATCTTCATCTAGTTTTCCCATCCCTTCGGCCCACTTTTTAGACTCTTACATCGTGGCATCAGCTT
Source organism: Ambystoma mexicanum (assembly GCF_040938575.1). Classification (NCBI taxonomy): domain Eukaryota; kingdom Metazoa; phylum Chordata; class Amphibia; order Caudata; family Ambystomatidae; genus Ambystoma; species Ambystoma mexicanum. The sequence goes on from NC_090934.1 coordinate 514,216,370, forward strand.
GGATATCTCGTACAGACCCAAAACCCTCATCCATTACATAGGCATCTTTTGTTTCTCTTAGAGCATACATGTCTGTGCTAAGGTCTGTGGCCGTTTGCCTGGCTGTCTGGTCAGCAAAAGCGTTCCCTTTTCCCACATCATCTATGACCCTACGATGCGCTGCACATTTCATGATCGCTAACTGACTAGGGAGCGCGAGTGCTGAGAGCAGTTGCACTATCAAGGGGCCATGCTGAATCTTGGTCCCATGTGAGGTTAGGAACCCTCTTTCCGACCAGAGCCTCCCAAAGTTGTGAGCCACCCCAAAGGCGTACTGGCTATCAGTATATATGTATACTGTATGCCCTTTGGAGAGTTCACAAGCTCGGGTCAACGCTATAATCTCTGCGGCCTGCGCAGAGTTATGCAGAATTCTTAGTTTCAACAACCGTACGCAATGTAGTAACTGCATGGGCAGCTGTAGATGTACCATCCGGGAGTTTGAAGCAGGAGCCATCACAAAACAGCTCCCCTTCCGCATTGCCCAAAGGAGTATCTATAAGGTCTACCTGCCCTTCGTTTCCTGTTCAGTAGTATGCAGGCAGTCATGGGATTCTTCGTCACCGCAAACAGTATTTTGCGGGAAAGGTAGGAGTTCAGCCGGATTAAGAACACAACACCTCTTAATTTGAATGTGAGGGGCAAACAAAGTTAATTCATACCTCGTCAGTCGTGCAGAAGTGAGGTGCTGTGTTTGGGTTTTATTCAATAGGAAATCTACAGAGTGAGGTACCATCAGGGTTAAATCATGGCCTAGGACCATTCCCTCACTCTGTTTTACAGACGCGGCAGCAGCAGCGACAGCTCGCAAACATCTTGGCAAAGCGCATGCGACAGGATCAAGGGCGGAAGAGTAGTAGCCGTACGCTCTATTCTTCCCTCCGTGTTCCTGTGTTAACACAGCCAAAGCACATTCATGCACAAACAACACAAAGGCCTTTTTTCTAATTTGGAGTACTGTAAGAGGATTCAATTCAACACTACAGCTAAGTCAATGCCTAGTCTGGGATACTGAATGGAAACCCTTATTGATATATCTTTATGTCCAGTTCATGAGTTCTGGATGACTACCCCTATATAATACCCCTCTCTTAGAATCCCCCTGACCCCACTGAGCCAAGAAGTAGTTCTGTTTTGCAAGTTTAAAAGGTTTATTTGAGAATTTAAACAATATATATATATATATCGCACTTTATAATAAATTAATATCTGATAGTACACTTAGACATATGATGTTGATCAACAATGGGTAATCTGGCACTAGCACACTTCTTTACAATCAATGAGGAGTTAGTATAGGATGGATAAAGTAGCAAAAATACTTTTATGATTTCAAGGGGAAAAGCAATGAGGAATAAAATGCAGTACAGAAATACTTGATATGATTTTAGCAAAAGATAAGATAATCACTTTTTCTCTGGCAATTCACCCCCCTCCCCTGTGCAATGTAAGAAATGGAAGGAGATGGAAAGAGGAGCACACAGTTCTCAGGAATACAATCAAATACAATAGGAAACTCAGTTCCCCCCAAGCAAGCTTAGAGGAAACAGGTAGGAGTTTGAAACACAGGCTCAAAATGCTTTTTAAATGTGATGGCAATGGATGAAAAATATGCTCAAAATGCTTTTAATTCCCTTTAGGAGGTTCAGGGTGAGTGAGAGATACTTGGGATGAGCTCAGGTTCGCTTTAGCAATGATTCAGGGATGGTTATTAAGAGACAAATACATTTTTAGCACAGGAAAGCAAAAAGCTGCTATCTTTTTACAGGTAAAGAAATCAGGCCAAATCGCAAATCGCGGCAATATTAGCGAGTGCGTGAATTGCGATTACGGCACAAGCATAAGGAGTAGCAAGTCGGTTTTAGGTTCTTTGGAAAGCTTTCGTTCCTAGCCCAAACGGTTCCAGAGATACGGACGATTAAATAAAGGTAGTTTTTCGGATTTAAAGTAAACTCAAAATGACAGGTGACAGCTTGCAGCTGCAGAATTGACAGGTGACAGTTGTGCAGCTTTAAAAATGACAGATGATGCGATTTCTAGGAGGCAGTTCTACTTAGGTTAACACAGTTTGGACTAGATTATTTTAACTAAGAGATTGGTTCTGCACAGTTCTGCTAGGTACTCACAATATAAATTTGAACTAGGCCTCGTCACGGATCTGGTCAGGTTTTGGACTGGACTCCGGTTCTGGTCTCGGCACTTAACAGTGATCTGGGTCAGCGCTCTGGTTCTGCTCACAGCGGTCTGGGTCACTCTAGATCTCTGGTCTGGTCTCTGGCAATTGTTCTTGGCAAAAGAATTCAAACAGCTCGCCCGGCTGTGGAATAGTTGCAAATGATTTTAAGGATGCTGAGGCCTCCTGAGAAGAGTTCTCAGTTTGTGGTTTTAGGCCCTTGCTTTAAGTTCTGAAGTAAAGTTCTGGTCTTTGAGGATTGATGGATTTGAAGTCTGGATCTCTAGATGTGAAGTCGCCGGTCAGCATGCTCCGCAGCAAATGGAATTGAATGTCTCTACTTGTCCCAGCAGTCTCTTTTTATGTGTTTTGGAAAGTGGGTGTGTGTGTGGGCCTAGCTAAGCCTGCCCCTCTCTACTTGTCATTGGCCCAATTCTCCCCTCTCCCATGATTGGGGGAAGGAAATGGATTGTCAGCATGATGAAGTCTGTTTATGGGTCAGAGGATCCTCCCCTGGTCAGTTTGCCCACAAATCTATATTTGATTCAAATACATCCTTCCCAGATATACAATTTGTTAAAATTTCATGTGCACATTATATATTCCTTATGGTCCATGCTTGTTCGCCTCTGATCTTCCTGGGGGCTTGCATTCAAAAATGACACCATTTCGCGCTTTTTAACTGGTTTTGCAATATCGGACATTTACCCAAAATTACACACATGTGCGCAAGGAGTATGGACATTAATTGATGAAGTGTCAGATTTTTAACATGCAGACATTTGGAGTGAGACCCTATTTTCCGCTAGCAACCCCACATAATACACCACAGGGTCCTAACGCCTCTGAAAATGTTCACAGAAAAATCACAAAATAATGATATTACTTATATAATTCTGACAAGTCCGCACTATGAGTTATTCATCTTTTTAAAATTATGCCCTGGTCAAAAAGGGGTGTGGCTTCCCACATCACAGGGTGGAATAACTGGTTTATCCACTTCCCCCAAGCTCAGCTGCTAGCAGAGGCACTGCCTGTCCCAGTTTCCCCTAAGTGAAGCCACTTTACGGCCCCCCAATATAACATTTGTCTGAGTCCAGGACAGGCCTTAGTTCAACTCCCTGTAGTCCCCAGCTGCTCCAGCCCTAATCTAATCAGAGAGGTGACAACTCCTTTTGGCAAGGGGAGTGGCTGAGCAGGTTTCTCCTGTCGGGGGTAGTTGTCAGGCAGAATCCAGTTTCACTAAGCCAGGTTTCAGCTAAATGTCACGTTTTGTTCCCAGTTTAAATCACTTACAATTTTTACATATACATTAAATAATTACTTCCTTCAAGTCATTTCAGAATATAGTTTTACATTGTATCCACCTCTTAGCAAGTCTTTCCTTGGTCTGGTTTTGTTTCATTTGTTCAGTTTTACACAAAAGTCTGGTGGTTTTAAAATGCCGGCTTTCTGATAGTGGTGAGTACTGGTAATGCAACCATTTTTGGGATTAAGAAAATGAATTCCCCACAGTTCTGGGTTGCTTTTGGCAATCAGCATTGCCATTCCCAATGGTTTCAGGCTACTGTGTGTGTAGTCCAATGGTGGTTAGGCAGTGCCCTCCTGTGCTCACAACATAGGCACAAATGGGTGGCAGCCTATCCTTCATGTTTTCCCTGTGCACTCTCTGGGGAGTTCTGGCCATCATGATGTTTTCCATGCCAGTACTGCCCCCCCTCTTGCGATGGCCATTCTGTCCTTTCACTGATGGAACTCGCAAGATCTGGGATGTTCGCCTCCTCTTCTTCCAATTCCATGGATGGCACAGTTCAGCATCTTTTCCTCCCTCCAGTTGGATCGATCGGTTCTCCTCGCCGGTCCTGATGGGAATATGGGGCGGTACCCTGGGCCCCTCGGGTCTCTGCTCCCGGTCCCCGGTCGTCCTCCTTGGTCAGTCTCCATGGTTTCATCTCTCCTAGGATGATAAAGCAAAGCGGCAATACACATTCCTAGACATTTTTCCACCACTAATAATGGTGTGGGGAACATATACATTTTATGAATCAGAAGATATGAACATATACATTTTCTTTTTTAATTTAGGAGACAAGAACATATATATATATATATATACAAGGATCACAGAATTATATATGCTATATGTGGAATATTTTAGGGTTGGAACTGAATTACTCTGGAGCGGCCCCCTCTGGGACTCCAGTGGATTCCTCCAGTTGTTGCAGAGTGTGCCTAGGATGGCAACACTTTAGCTGATTTATATGTACCCACTTGTCTTCCCCTTACGCCAAACTGTCTTTGGGGATGCGGATCTTGTAGGCCACAGGGGAGATCTTGCCTATAATTTCAAATGGTCCCTTCCATGTAGGCAAGAATTTTTGCTGTTTGGCCTGGTTCCTTTCGAAGTTGTATAGATAGACCTAACTTATATTCCTTTCGGGTAGTTTTTAAATCATAGTGGGTCTTCATGCTCTCGGCTGATCTTTCTAGATTCAGCTGAGCATAGGCAAATGCATGCTGAAGGTGTTTCTTTAAATTCTCCACATACTCATAAGTCGTGGAGGCATTTATCAATGTTTGCTCTTGGGTTCAGTAGAGCAAATGCTGGGGAAGCACCATCTTGCGTCCAGTCATCAACTCAAATGGTGACATTTTAGTTGCAGATGAAGGGGTAGATCTGATGGCCATTAGGACCAGAGGTAATCAGATATCCCAACTTGGTCCAGAATCTGCCACAAACTTTTTTAAGATGCTCACAATGGTTCGGTTATATCTCTCCACTGCTCCAGAAGAAGCTGGCCTGTAAGCAATATGTAGCTTTCTTTTGACCCCCAGTATCTCCCACATCTTTGTCATTACTTCACTGGTGAAGTGGCTACCCCTGTCTGACTCAATCCTTTGAGGTAGACTAAAACGGGAAAAGATGTGATTAATCATCAGGGCAGCTGCTGTTTCTGCCTTGCAGTTTGGGGCTGGGAGACATTCCACCCACTTGGTAAACAAGCATGTAACGGTCAACATGTACTTGTTTCCTCTAGACGAGTGAATCACAGGGCCTACAAAGTCGATTTGCAAATCTGACCATGGCAGTGTCATCCCCCTCTTTTGGAGAGGCACACGGTGTGTGAGGGATGATGGCTGAAATTGTGCACACACAAGACACCCCTTCAAGTATTGGTCGAGGTCCTGCCCCATGTGTGGCCAGTATGCAACCTCTCTTAAGATTTCCAGTGTTGTGTGAAACCCCCTATGACCGGCGGTGGCCGCGTCATGGGCGTGACTTAACATCAGGCTTCGGAATGAGGTAGGAACCGCCCACTGATCGTGGCCAGCTTTGGATTTCCTTACCAGCAAACCGTCTTGGATCCGGAACATTTTTGGACATTTCATCAACACTCTTAGTTCCTCTTTCCCAATGTAATCGGTATCCGTCAGGGGAAAGTTCTCAGGGTCCTCAATGTGTTGGTAAAACTTACCAATTATTGGATCCCCCTTCTGAGCTGTAATCAAATCAGCATCAGGGGTCTCCTTACTTCATTGTGCAGTTGAAAGATCATTGTGAGCCTTCGTCTGGGACCTAGTGATAGCAGTGATCTGGATTTCCCCCAACAGGAACTCTATTTCTATTAGATCCCCTTGGATGGCCCCGGTTTTGGCCAGCTGATCAGCTAAGTCATTTCCAGTTTTGTCTGGTCCCTCTACTTTGGAATGACCCATGATCTTTTTCCAGTAGATGGTCATCCCATTCGATGTGACCAGATAATCAATGTTTTGAATTAACTTCCCATGTTTCAGGAGTTTGTTATTAGCACATAACATGCCTCTGGTTTTCCAATTAACCAAGTGCTCCATGAACCCTTTCCGTACATAATCCGAATCTGTGATTATGACCAGTTCGTGGAGTTGATGTTGGACAGCAGTGAGGATGGCCTGATGCACAGCCATCAATTCTGCCACTTGACTACTTCGGGGACCAATTTTGTATCCAGCGGAGGGTTCTGGTGACTCATTCACCCATGCATTCCCTACACCGGCCACCAGTTCTTTCTCCCCATCGTTGTCAACATGGTAAGAGCATCCATCCACATAGACAGTGGGCATTCCCTCACACTTGTCTTCTTCAAAGACTTTGTGTGGGGAATTAAGGTATGCCTCCATGTTGTCCTTGATTTTTAGACTTTCGTCCTCGAGACGGTTTTCTCTGGCACAATCCTGAAAGTCAGCCAGACCTTGCGCGAGGGGACTCTTCTTGTTTTGGCCATATCTGACCTCCACAGGAAAGCCTTGCATTGACAGAATCCAGGAAGTAATTCGGGAATTACTCACATTTCCGGCCCGGATTCTGTCACTTTGGAGATATTGCAGAGGCTGGTGTGGAGTCTCCACTACGATGTGTTCCCCCTGGATAAACGGGCGGTAATTCTTCAATGCCCACACCGTTGCCAGGAGTGCCTTCTCACAATCTTTGAATTTTTCCTCCACAGAGGATAAAGTTTTGCTCGCATAGGAGATTACTTTATTGACCTTGTCATGCTTTTGGTATAATACTGCTGTCAAGCACGTATTAGATAACCCCGTCTCCAGGAAGAACTCCTTGTTTCTGACAGGGTAAGCTAGGCAAGGCGCTTATGAGAGGCTTATTTTGAGTTGTCTTACCGCCTCGGATTGTTCTGGACCACGTTCCCACTTGACCCCCCCATTCAAGAGATGAATCAGGGGTCTAGTGATCTCTGCGTAGCCTTCAATGAACTTTCTGCTGTAATTAGTCAGTCCAAGGAGGCTCCTTAATTCCCGCAGAGTTGTGGGGTCTTTCAGTTTCTGGAGTGCTTCCACTTTCTTTTCTTGGGGACAGAGACCCTGAGGAGTAATCTCATGCCCCAAGAAATCAACACGGGTTCTACACCACTGTGCTTTCTGAAAGGAAAGTTTTGCTCCGGCGGCCCTCAACTGTGTCAGAACATAACGGATCTCCGCTATGTGTTCCTCCCCAGATGAACTTTAGATGAGGACATCATCTACATAAGCCAGGTTACCCCTCGCACCCAGGTCGGGCATGGCCTTATGTAGGAAAATGTTGAATTCATTGCCGGAGTTGAGGTATCCGAAGGGAGTCCGGGTCCATGTGTACTGCTGGCCCCCAAAGGTAAAAGCCAGTTTGTATTGGTCCTCCCTACTGACAGGCACGGTCCAGTATCCAATGGTCAGGTCTATTGCTGTGAATACCTGTGACCCCTGAATCTGGGCCAGCCCTTGGTCAATGTAGGGCAGAGGCCATCGGGAAGTATGGACCCGTTTGTTGAGCTCCCTAATGTTGGCGCAGAGTGTCCACTGGCCGTTTGGCTTCAATATTCCCAGTACCGGATTATTGAAGGTGCTGTGTACTGGCCGGATTATTCCCCGGGACTCGAGGTTCTTAATTATTTCAGTAAGGGACTCCATGGATGCGAGAGGCAAGCGATATTGCTTCACAAACACTGGAGTCATTCCAGGGTCCGTGGGAATTGTTGTGGTTTGGATGTCGGTGCGACCACAGTCATATGAGTCTACCGCAAAGAGATCTTGGAAATCCAAGAAAACTTGTTTCAACTTTTGCTTCTGTTCCAGAGTCACGCAGGCATCAGCTAGGTTGTCTCTCTCTTCCACCATCTGCCTGAAGCCTGGAAAGACTTCTGGTTTGGCTATCTCAGCGACCTCCTCCAGCTGGGTGGAGAAGTCCCTGGTCAGAGTGCTGATTTGGACAGGATGCTTCAGGTGGGAAAGGCAGCCCTCATAGACCTGGAAAATCACCTCATCCCTCCTGAAGTCACAAGTCACATCTTCCTTACCATAAGGGCAAGAAGTGTACACCAGGAAGTTCCCCCCATGCCGGGTGAAAATCCTGTCTGGTGTTGTATTGTCCTCACTGTCACTGTCAAAACAGTTCTTGGGGATTGGTCCTAACAGTTCATTTCCTAAATCAATGGAGAAATGTCAGTCATCAATCGCCATTCCAATAATGGTGCCTGCGGCTAGAGTAATACTCTTTAATTCGCTGTTATCCACCTCTATTGGAATGGTGTCATGTTCTATGTTGACTAATGGAGTTGGGTTTACCCCCAACCCTTGCTGTTGGAGAGAAGCATTTAGATGTATATAAGCATCAGGGTTTTGCAATTTTTGTCCTCTTTTAACTTTCACTTCCAGGGAGAATTGTCGGGTCCTTTCTGGGATGGTGACTTCCTGAATTTCAACTGCATAAGGTAGCAATTGAGCTGACCTAAATGCTTTTTCTGGATCATCAAAGCCCATGGGATTATCCGCTAATCGGGACCAAGCTTTGAAGTTTATTTGGTCCAAACTAATGGCAAAGCGATTGAGAATGTCACTGCCTAAGTAAAAGGCGGCAGTGACGTCTCGCACAACCCAACAAGTATGGACTATGCCCTTGTTGCCAATGGAGATTTTGAGCATACACCTGCTTGGCAGGAGATGTTTGGAATTTGGTGCTTCCAGGTCCATTTCCCATTTGTCTATTAGTTTGAATGTGGGAATGGCTGGATCTTTTGGGAGTTGTCGGAACATGGCTTCGCTGATGAAGCTCTTACCATTGTTCACACACACTCGAGCGAGAACAGAGTCCTTCCCATCATTTAACTGAACAGGGATGAACAACTGCTCTCCAATTTGCTGAATATCAGCCAGGCTCTGAGCTGATTTCACATCTTTCTGGACTATAGGAGTGGGAGTTTCTGATTGTGGATTGGTGAAGAATTTCAGAGTGTTTCCACTTTACATATTGAATACAGCTTTGGCTGTCCTTCAAATGGAAAGTCTCCATCATTTGCTCATAGAGCTCCAAGTGTTCCCAAACTGAATACTTGGCGTTCTTATGATAAGGCGTGATGACACTCCTTATTGCCTTTATTTGTTTCAATGGGTCCTTAAGCAAGGCCCTTTTTGCCTTATTGGCCTTTTTGGTTGGGGTAACCCTGGTCCATTCATCCTCCGACTCAGAAGCGCTGCTCCCAGAGGTGCCCGTCTGATCTTCCAGGTTTTCCCAGATTCTGCGAGCCTGGGAATGGCTGGCAGAATGTGGGGACCTGGTCTCCTGTGTCCTGTAATGCTCAGAGGAGTCTTCAGACCCCTCATTGCTGCCAGGATTTGATGGGAACCCTCCCCCCACTGACCTAACTGGGCAGAGGTTTTCAGGATGCCCTTAATGGGTCTACTCTCCTGGGGTTCCCCACTAAATTGCACTGTGCTTGGGTGCCCATACCCGGATGCCCGCCCATCCATTCCTGGGAGGTACTGGCCTATGAGCCCCATATTTCTAGCTGGTAGTAATCTGCCATCCCCGTGGCCCTGGGCTCATGTGTGCGAGGGGACATGGGGGTGGCAGAGTCCAGGTACTGGGAGAAATTAAGGCCTCTGGTACTAGGGCTCCTGAGGTTATGCTCAGGAGTTTCTCTTTCCCAGCGAACCTCATCTCTATCCGCCTCTGCTTCCTGTTGCAATGCAAGAGCCTGTGCTTTCAGTTCCTCAGTTAAGGCCTTACTAGACTCTATCAGTCTCTCCTGCATCGCTACCTGTTGCTGGAGCCTATCATTGTGCTGACAGAGAGCCTCATTTTCTCTCTATGCCTCCTGATTGGTCCTGGAGTACTGGGCCAGTCTCTGCTGCAGGAGGGTTACCTCCTGACCTGTGTCCCTATTGGCCTGCTCCTTTCTTGCCTTAGCATCCTCCACCCTCCTGGTGTGCTCTAACAAGTTCTGGTGTTCTTTTTGCAGGTCACCCATTCCCTGGAGGGCCAGCAGATTTTCTTCCATTTTCCTTTTTAAGTGGCAGACTTCCTGGCCTAATGTATCCCTTTCCTGACTAAGAGCCTGCATCCCTGCCGCTAGGTTGTCCCTTTGCCTTTGGAAGGCACGAGCTTTCTGGCGCTCCTGGTCAAACTCTGCCTGGGTATCCAGGTCTTTCAAAATCAGTTTATTGCTCTCTGCCTTCTCCCTATCTAGGTGGCTTTGCAGGGTGACTACCTGCTCGGCACATGCCCTATTGAAATCTAATTGTTGCTCCAGCTTTTTCTGGCTCTGCAGTAGGGAGTCCAAACCTTCTTGGTACTCCTTCTGCAAGGCCAGAAATCTGGTATCTGGTATCCTGGTCAGCCTTTTCCTGTTGCAGCATATCCATATCCTCCTTTATTTTAGTGATGTACTGTCTGCTATCATTTTCTGACTCCTGGCTCCTCTGCAGCCTCTGCTCAGAAGAGACCAGGTCAGATTGGGCCTTCTCTAACGCCATCTGTTGCCTATTTGCCAGATCTTGGCCTTCAGCACATTTGTCCTGCATGGCTCCCATATATAGATACAAATATGTCGCTATCTTGGCAATCTTATTATGTTCATCTTTGGCTTTATGGGCCATATATAGTTCACTCAGGGCCACATGTAGGGGACCCTGATCTCTCCATTTATCTGACCCTGTTTCATTGAACTGTTGCGCGATTGCCTGCCACCAGACCGTTTGGTCCTGATGAGTCCACTCACCTCTCACAAATAGCTTATGTAAGAAGTGCTCTCTGGCTATTTTCATATCTACCAAGGTCGTCATTCTGGAATTTGAGTTCCTTCCTGACTTACAGAAGTTGTGGTTTTTTTTGCAAAATAGACTGTTTCCTTAGAGCGTTCCTTTGAGGGGTGCTTTCACAGTGTAAAACAGCGTGGTGATCTAACCGGATATGTGTATCTGGTCAGTTGGTACACTGTATTAATCTGCACAAATGGTAAATCTAACCCAGAAGATCCCAGCTCGAGCCCCCACTTTGTAAGAGGATTCAATTCAACACTACAGCTAAGTCAATGCCTAGTCTGGGATACTGAATGGAAACCCTTATTGATATATCTTTATGTCCAGTTCATGAGTTCTGGATGACTACCCCTATATACCACCCCTCTCTTAGAATCCCCCTGACCCCACTGAGCCAAGAAGTAGTTCTGTTTTGCAAGTTTAAAAGGTTTATTTGAGAATTTAAACAATATATATATATATATATCACACTTTATAATAAATTAATATCTGATAGTACACTTAGACATATGATGTTGATCAACAATGGGTAATCTGGCACTAGCACACTTCTTTACAATCAATGAGGAGTTAGTATAGGATGGATAACGTAGCAAAAATACTTTTATGATTTCAGGGGAAAAGCAATGAGGAATAAAATGCAGTACAGAAATACTTGATATGATTTTAGCAAAAGATAAGATAATCACTTTTTCTCTGGCAATTCACCCCCCTCCCCTATGCAATGTAAGAAATGTAAGGAGATGGAAAGAGGAGCACACAGTTCTCAGGAATACAATCAAATACAATACGAAATTCAGTTCCCCCCAGCAAGCTTAGAGGAAACAGGTAGGAGTTTGAAACACAGGCCCAAAATGCTTTTTAAATGTGATGGCAATGGATGAAATATATGCTGAAAATGCTTTTAATTCCCTTTAGGAGGTTCAGGGTGAGAGAGAGATACTTGGGATGAGCTCAGGCTCGCTTTAGCAATGATTCAGAGATGGTTATTAAGAGACAAATGAATTTTTAGCACAGGAAAGAAAAAAGCTGCTATCTTTTTACCGGTAAAGAAATCAGGGCAAATCACAAATCGCAGAAACATTTGCAAGTGTGTGAATTGCGATTACGGCAAAAGTATAAGGAGTAGATTTTAGGTTTGTTGGAAAGCTTTCAGATGAAAGTTAGATTTCGTTCCTAGCCCAAACGGTTCCAGAGATACGGATGATTAAATAAAGGTAGTTTTTCGGATTTAAAGTAAACTCAAAATGACAGGTGACAGCTGGCAGCTGCAGAATTGACAGGTGACAGTTGTGCAGCTTTAAAAATGACAGATGATACCATTTCTAGGAGGCAGTTCTACTTAGGTTAAAATAGTTTGGATTAGATTATTTTAACTAAGAGATTGGTTCTGCACAGTTCTGCTAGGTACTCACAATATAAATTTGAACTAGGCCTCGTCACGGATCTGGTCAGGTTTTGGACTGGACTCCGGTTCTGGTCTCGGCACTTAACAGTGATCTGGGTCAGCTCTCTGGTTCTGCTCACAGCGGTCTGGGTCACTCTGGATCTCTGGTCTGGTCTCTGGCAATTGTTCTTGGCAAAAGAATTCAAACAGCTCGCCCGGCTGTGGAATAGTTGCAAATGATTTTAAGGATGCTGAGGCCTGCTGAGAAGAGTTCTCAGTTTGTGGGTTTAGGCCCTTGCTTTAAGTTCTGAAGTAAAGTTCTGGTCTTTGGGGATTGATGGATTTGAAGTCTGGATCTCTGGATGTGAAGTTGTCAGTCAGCATGCTCCGCAGCAAATGGAATTGAATGTCTCTACTTGTCCCAGCAGTCTCTTTTTATGTGTTTTGGAAAGTGGGTGTGTGCATGGGCCTACCTAAGCCTGCCGCTCTCTACTTGTTATTGGCCCAATTCTCCCCTCTCCCATGATTGGGGGAAGGAAATGGATTGTCAGCATGATGAAGTCTGTTTATGGGTCAGAGGATCCTCCCCTGGTCAGTTTGCCCACAAATCTATATTTGATTCAAATACATCCTTCCCAGATATACAATTTGTTAAAATTACATGTGCACATTATATATTCCTTATGGTCCATGCTTGTCCGCCTCTGATCTTCCTGGGGGCTTGCATTCAAAAATGACAACATTTTGCGCTTTTTAACTGGTTTTGCAATATCGGACATTTACCCAAACTTACACACATGTGCGCAAGGAGTATGGACATTAATTGATGAAGTGTCAGTTTTTTAACATGCAGACATTTGGAGTGAGACCCTATTTTCTGCTAGCAACCCCCCAGAATACACCAGAGGGTCCTAACGCCTCTCAAAATGTTCACAGAAAAATCACAAAATAATGATATTACTTATATAATCCTGACAAGTCCGCACTATGAGTCATCTATCTTTTTAAAATTATGCCATGGTCAAAAAGGGGTGTGGCTTCCCACATCACAGGGTGGAATAACTGGTTTATCCACTTCCCCCAAGCTCAGCTGCTAGCAGAGGCACTGCCCCTCCCAGTTTCCCCTAAGAGGAAGCCACTTTACGGCCCCCCAATATAACATTTGTCTGAGTCCAGGACAGGCCTTTGTTCAACTCCCTGTAGTCCCCAGCTGCTCCACCCCTAATCTAATCAGAGACCACTCCTTTTGGCAAGGGGAGTGGCTGAGCAGGTTTTTCCTGTCGGGGGTAGTTGTCAGGCAGAATCCAGTTTCACTAAGCCAAGTTTCAGCTAAATGTCACTTTTTGTTCCCAGTTTAAATCACTTACAATTTTTACATATACATTAAATAATGACTTCCTAGAAGTCATTTCAGAATATAGTTTTACATTGTATCCACCTCTTAGCAAGTCTTTCATTGGTCTAGTTTTGTTTCATTTGTTCAGTTTTACACAAAAGTCTGGTGGTTTTAAAACGACGGGTTTCTGATAGTGGTGAGTACTGGTAATGCAACCATTTTTGGGATTAAGAAAATGAATTCCCCACAGTTCTGGGTTGCTTTTGGCAATCAGCATTGCCATTCCCAATGGTTTCAGGCTACTGTGTGTGTAGTCCAATGGTGGTTAGGCAGTGCCCTCCTGTGCTCACAACATAGGCAAAAATGGGTGGCAGCCTATTCTTCATGTTTTCCCTGTGCACTCTCTGGGGAGTTCTGGCCATCATGATGTTTCCATGCCAGTACTGCACAGTTTTATTGTAGGGCTTGGATGCATGGGTAAAAACATCCCACAGTACCCAGAACCGGTGCAGAGCATAACGCGGCTTTGAGAAGCTCAAATGATCGTTGATGTTCCCACTTCCATGGCAGCGGCAAAGAAATGCCCTTCTTCGTCAAGGCCAACATCGGTTTTATCACTAGTGAGAAGTTCGGGATCCACAGCCTACAGTAAGAAGCCATACCTATTAAGGCTCTGACTTCCTTCTGTGTATTTGGAACAGACATGCCAGAAATGTGTTTTTTTCTTTCAGGTGTCAATCTTCTCCCCTCCTTTGACAGGAGATAGCCTAAATGGGCGACCTCCTGACAACAATATTGAAATTTCTTTAGCAAAGCTTTATGACCATGTTCAGCCAAATGAATAAACAACAATATAGTGCCTTCTTTACAAGCACTTTCAGAATCTGCAGCTAAAAGCAAGTCATCGACATACTGAAGCAGTGTACAAGTAGATGGCAATTCAAGGGTGTCAAGCTGCTCTTTCAAAGCCCTACTATAAATGCTTGGACTTTCAGTATAACCTTGAGGTGCACGAGTAAATGTGAACGAACGTCCCCCCAAGGTGAACGCGAACAAATATCTACTATCCTTGTGCATAGGAATACTGAAGAAATCATTCTTCAGATCCACAACACTAAAGTGAGTAGCTGTAGCAGGGATCATCGTTAGTATCGTTGTCACATCAGTCACAATTGGAAATTGTGGGGGCGACAACTTTATTAATAGTGTGTAAATCAATTATGGTAACGGAATGGGATTGCATTGTCGCCTTTCTTGTACACGGGTAAAATCGGGCTGTTACATAAATTACCTGCAATCTCTTCGATCACTCCTCGATGCACAAAATCGGAGACAGTACACTTCAAAGCACGCTCGCCCTCAACTGATATTTTATATTGCGGAATGCGTGGTAGTTTAACTCCATGTTTCAAAACTATTTTAACGGGTTCAACCTGTAGCACCTCCGACATCATTGTCGTCAACCGCCCACAAACATTCCGGGACAACGCTAAACTCAGGAGGCAATGGTCGAGTCAAAAACTGAGAACTGGGAAGTTGCTGTGGTGAAACCGTCAGTCGCACTCCGTCCGAGGAACAATGAATTACTGCATTTAGTTTCTTCAACAGATTTAACCCCAGCAAATTCTCTCCACAGTTTGAAGTCAAGAGGAATGGACAGTGGTCCGTAAAGGGACCCAAAGAAACAGGCACCAGCGAAGAAACCGGACAAGCAACTGGTATGCCAGAAAACCCTACAGAAACCCTACAGAAACATTAGTTTGCCCTAACAGTGGAATGTTTGGAACCCGAGAATGATCAATGGAGCACTTCTGATGTTTCCTATTCCCCACTAACAATTCAACGTAGGGACCTTTTTGACTAACGGGAATAGGTGAAGGTTCCAAACCCTGCTTCGGGCAATCCTAACGAAATAAAATGTCGTCGGAAGGAAACTCTTCAGAGAGGTAGGCAGCAGAAGGTTGATCAAATATGTTTCTCGTGTCCACACTCGAAGTCTGATTATCCTGTGAAAAAGGTTGCTGAGGATCTTGCGAGAACTGACCTCTATCAGGGCCCCCCACTCCGGGGCGATCTCTAGGTCATCTACCCATACTCCCAAATGTGTTATTTGACCTCTGTCGAAGGACGGGGCACTGTGCACGCCAATGACCTTCCTGGCGGCAATAGGCACATTGTTTAATATTCACAGGACCCAAGGGGACGTTCCCATTCGGAACATACTGACCTCTGGTCTGTGATTTACCTCCTCAGGGATTTCTAACAATTTGCTGTAACAATACTTTAGTCTTCAAATCTCCTTTCCTCTTCTCTATTCTCTCTTTTTCATTATTAACACGGTTCTCATAATACTGAGCCATGTGCAAAACTTCAGATTGGGATTTCACCTGCCAAGCGCTCTCAGAGGACATAATCTGTGACTGGATGTCGGGCAGCAATCTACGTACAAATTTGTCCACAAACAACCTTTTCCCAGACTCTGTGCCCAAGTCCTGTCCACTGAAGTCAGAGAATACCTGTTCGAATCGATTAAAGAATTCGGTGGCACCTTCAGATTTTCCTTGAACACAGGCTGTAAGCTTGTCCCAAATAATTCTTTTCTCAGGAATTATGGTTTTCAATTTTGCGACAATTCTATCAGGCAAAGTGAGCATTACGTGAGGTGGTTTCTCACCAGCTGGTCTTTCCCCATCAAACCTAGTTATGTTCGCCCACGTATCTCCCAACCCTGGCACATTGTCTATTGTTCGAACCTGCTTCCGTAAACCTACGGGCAGGAGTATAGGGATTAGCAAGTCAATATCACTTAGGGTGAACTCAGAGGATTGTATAACGGACTCTATCTCTTTGTAGAATCCTGTTGGATTTTTCCTAATATCAGGAATTGATTGTCTAATAGTGTTCACTTCCTGTCGCGAAAACGGAACATGAACAAATTGCGATACATAATGTGCAGGGATGTCCACAGCGGGTGCACCTGTCCCAACGTTAGCGGGAATCTCAACCTTTGGGACACATGTCAGAGGAACCTCTCTCATTGGCAACTGAGATATAGGTAATTCCGATCGCTTACTAAGCAACAGAGCCAGGTCGAGCGCTAAGGCAGCCGAAGAAGTGTCGGGCGAAAAAGCCCTCTTACAAATACCCAATAACTCTATAGGACAACTAACCTTCTTCCTTACACATTCATCCTGCAGGTACTGTACCATTACCTGAATCACCTTCCTCTGCATTTCTACTCTATACTGACTATACGTGTCATATACTTCATCCGGTGGTATCGATGAATCCGAGATCCATCGAATCGCATCTTTGGTACAAATTCGTACTTCCTCAGATGCCGATTTACGACACGGAAGGAACCGTTTCTGTACATACATACTGTCGTCTTCATCATCCTCATCCCGTAATCTTTCTAAGTCCCTCCTATACTCAAATAACCTCTCAACATGACCATGTACTTTCTCTTCAGTGTCCCTTAGAAAGCGCTAAAGTATTTAAATCCCTCAACCCTTATGGGATATCCGTATTATGTAATCTACCCCACATTACACATAAATGAGTCCCCAAACCTTCAATAAAAACATTTTTGTCTGGAAAATTGCCCATATTTGATAATGCGGAGAACACGTCAGCTTGATCACCTCTCTCCATACAATGCTTAGCCTATGCAAATAATTCCTGTTTCTTTTCTGCAGAGACAGTATTTAGAGTAACAATCTTTGACCCCGCACCCTGATCAACTTCAGTCAGTACAGAACCACTCGGGAGCGGAGGTGCTGGCAAATTCAATGGAGGTGCGACTATCGGTGCAAGGGGAAGGGGTGGTAGAGTAGGTTGAGGAACAACGACTAGAGGAATAGGAACAATAGGTTGTACAGGGGGAACAGGACTAACAGCAGGAATAACAGCAGGAGTAACAGCAGGAATGGGCAGAGCACCAGGGTGAGGATCATACGGAGGTGGCGCAGAGGCACCAGGCATGTGTTCGTTTAACAATTTATCAATAAATTCTTCGGAAACATGAAAATCTTTAGAGGGATAGATTTTCTGGATACCAAGTGAGAAAGCCCTATCCATATTCTTGACTGACTCTGAATGTTTTTCCGTATCATATAACAACGCCTTTTCGGCATTCGTTTTATGACGGCGTGCATGTTTATCCCTACTTTTAAGCTGCTGCAACACTTCTTTTTTCCAATTCTGCAAAACATCAAGTTCTGCAGGTCTGGCCTTCTTCTTTAGCAAGGCCGATTCTAGGTATTCAATACGGGGGATCTCGAAACTACCATTGATTGGCCACTGAAATTCGGAGGAATGTCTGGTTTGTCTGTGCCAAATATCATTAAATACTGTACTTCCAATGCCATGCTTACAGTACATAGTACACGCCGGCGACCCCTCCTATGGTGCCGGGTGGCTAAATTCCAAAGATTGTCGTTCGCTGCGGAACAGAGCCCTAAAGCAGCTAGACAATTTCCCAGGCATTTCACAAAAAATTGGTGTTACCTGGTCAATAATTGTGTCTGCAGATACAATACGCCAAATTCAAATTGTCAGAGTTAAATTAAGAGTCGGGTCACGACTACACCTGACTAAACCTAAGGAGGACAGTACGGTTTACCAAAGAACTTACCTAATGAATTTTACCTTGTGTTTGGTGGTTTCGACAAATCTGCCTGCCTCAAAAATGGACCCTCGTCAAGATGCCGTGTCAGACCACATGACTATCGTCCAAGGATCGGATCGTGCAGCGCTGCTGAGGTATAGCGTCTTGTTCGGTCGGGCCCGCGGTATCACAGCGTCCGATCTCGGTTTGATAGTCTGCGTCAATCCTTCAATGATCCGGCATCAATCTTGAGGGTTCCTATTTGGGCGCCAACTGTGAAAACAGAAAAATAATATGAGGCCGGGAAGCCCAAAAAGAAACACACCAACACAGGTTACAAAGAAACATACAAGTGCTTTATTTCAAGCTACAACAGTTACCAAGTCAATTGACAAACGGATAGCTATTCGGCTCTCAGTATAACATAACGAACTTCAACAAGGGCTCGATGTGTTAGTGAGAGAGACCGCATATTGGAATACCCGGGCCTTTTATACAATTTGTCCAGCCCTTGGCCAACCCTCTTGCGGGTTAACCATTCTGCAAAATATTTAATTCTAGTCTTAGGGTTCCTTGCCCGGTCAATCCTTTAATATATGCATTTCGATTAGTTTCGCTGATATAAGTAGTACATTTACATATAGGTCAACGGTAGGACAAGGTCTCTGTTCGCGACCCCGACAAGTGGCCTGCAGGTATATTAACTATTCAGTTGTACGGAGGTCACAACGGCCAGAATCTTACTCAGAATGTCATTTGGCCTCCATTTTGATGTTCAGGGTGACTTCTACATAACAAGAGAACCTAAAATGGCGGCTCAATCCAAGATGGTGGCTTACATTGGTTTCTCTAAGGTCAAGACCTTGCCGTGGAGTTTGTTCGCACATGATGTTTAGACAACTTGGCGTAGGCCAATACACATACAATTGTTACAATAGGAGGCATAATATTGTTTCTATTCTGACAATGATACCAATAGTAGTAGCATTACTGGAGCTGGAGGCCCTGCTTGCAAGGCCTCAACAAGAACAACAACAACAGCCCCCACCACAAGGAGACACAGAAGGAGAAGGTGGGTGGGACAGGGCAGTATGCCCCACCAGTGCAGCCACTATTACCACGCCGGCAGCCCCCAATCCCTCGCATCAGAGCCACCCCCTTCAACCTAACACCTGAGCAGATCCACACCCTGTACCGGCTTGACCGTGACACCATCACCACCGTAGTGGACCTGATACACAACGACATAGTGAGCCTCATGGTTAATACGCACCACCATCCCCCCCTCTACTGAAGGTAGTGTCTGTGCTGCACTTCCTTGCCACAGGCAGCTACCAGCACACAGTGGTGCAAATGCATGGCAAATGACAACCCTTATTTTCCCGGATACTGAACCAAGTGCTGGATGCCCTCCTCAAGCACACAAGGGACTACATATCCCTACCACAGACTCCCCAGGAGATAACTGATACAAACGTTGCCTTACATGCACTGGCAGGCATGCCAAATTGTGTAGGTGCCCTTGACTGCACCCACGTGGAGTTGGTAGTCCTGCATGCCATGGAGGTAGTGAATCGCAACTGCAAGCAATACCACTCCATCAATGTGCAGATGGTATGCAACCCCAGCAAAATCATCACACATTGCTGTGCCCAATATCCAGGATCAACTCATGACTCTTTGGTCCTGCAGAACTCCACGCTACCACGCTTCATGGAGCGACATGCTGGACAATGTGCCTGGCTGCTTGGTGAGTTGCCTGACTGGCCCATGGCAGTGCATCAGGGTTGGGAGGCGGGTGGCTGCATACTCCACCTGGGTGGGAAGGGGGGGCGCATACTCCACCTGGGTGGGAAGGGGCGGATGCATACTCCACCTGGGTGGGTGGGAAGGGGGGATGCATACTCCAACTGGGTGGGAAAGGGGGGATGCATACTCCACCTGGGTGGCAATGTTGACGTCAGTGCACGATGTGCACATCAGCGAACACTGTGCCCCAAAGCAACTGAAACGGCACATGACAACCAAATTCCATAGTGATGAAGTAAGTCCGACACCTATCACTACATGACTTAACCAGCCCACATCCCACAACACATGCACCACCCATTGGCGGCCCTCACACACCGTAAGGCCATCCTGCACTATGCACTGCATATGCACTATGTTGCTGTATCCAGCATATCACCACACATGAGAGTCATCCCTGGGAGTGCATTGAATTGAGCCAACGGATACCACAGTGTGTCCCTGGTTCCGCACACCCATAGGAGCGCTGCAAGTCACCATGGAACTGATCGGTGCAGAATGACGTATATGGTACTGACTACAGCCAACACTCCCTACTACAAAATCTCACAGGACATGACACATGAATGATTTTACTCCAACACTGCTGCATGTATATACGATGCTCGTGCAACAAGATGTCAGTGCACACCATGACCCATCTCGAAGATGCAACCCACTCCATAAGTCCATTGCACAGGACACTTAGCGTGGCCAGAAATGGGGCAAATACATCCAGGGACATGTGCGTGTGGGCAGAAATTACCTGCTGCCATGTGAGACTAGTACAGTTGTCCAGCATGAATGTACGAACACTTATCTTCATTCTCCTCTCATGCAGGTGATGGTGGCTATCCCTTGAAGCCGTGGCTCATGACCTCTTTCCGAAACCCACAGAACAGGCACGAGGAGGACTACAATTGTTCCCGTACCCGTAAACGTGTGGTGATTGAGCAGACCTTTGGCCTGTTGAAGGCAGGATTTCGCTGCCTCAGCCGTTCGGGTGGGGCACTCCTCTACAGCCATGAGAAGGTGTCCAAGATCACCATGGCATGTGTAATGCTGCACAATATGTGCATCCGTCGGAACGTGCCCCTGCCCCCTGTCATGGAACTGCTACCACCAGATGATGATGAAGGGGAGGAGGAAGATGTGGCAGGACATCATCAGGGGGCCGATGCACAGGAGGGACATGCCGTGCGCCAGTCATTGATTGGACAATATTTCTGACACACAAGTCAGCAGAGGGTGTCATAATTTGAGGACATAGGGCACTGGGTGTGGGGATACAGGTACACTAGGCACTGTTATATATTAAATGACACATGCGCAATGATGAATGTCCACTCTGGTTTTTCTTTGCAACACAACTGGTGTATTAAAAGTGAAAATGTCTAAGTGAAAAACAAACCCTCCACCACCCTCACCCCCCTCTCCCTCACCCCCCAACTCCCCCACACACCCTCACCCCCCGCCCCTCACCCCACAACTACCCCACACACCCTCACCCCCCTCACCCCTAACCCCCCAGCACTAGTCCCATAGGGTCCACGTAGCCCACATTTGGCTGCCAGTAAAGTCACTCTGCGTTCCCGGAGCCAGGGGGAGGCATGTCCCGGCGGCACTGGGCATGGAGCGACCGATGGAGTGGGCTGGTCTGGGTGGAGTTGCTTGTTGAAGGGGTGTCCTCAGGCTGAGGCTGTTGGGTAGGATGAGCAGCCTCCAGAGCATCGGCTATGCGGCCGAGCACCTCACAGAGCCGGTTGGTGCTGTCTGTTATTACCTGGCCCAGAGCCCTCAATTCATCATGCCACTCCTCCCTGGCCTGCCGATTGTCCTGCACAAAATCTGTGATCAGGGCTGTGAGCTGCTCAGCCCGCTGTGCATCTGTGGATGAGGTAGTGGCCCTGCTGGGGATCGAGCTGACATGTCCTGCCAGCGCTTCCTCAAGGGAACTGGGCACAGGCCTGGCATGTCGCTGTGTTGGTCCTTGGTCATATTGCTCAAGTGTGTCGGTCTCACCCGAGTCACTAAAGGAGACCTGGGGGTTAAAGTAGGCTTCAGGGGTGTGCACAACTTCAACTGTGTCGTCCTCTGTCCTCCACAGATGGAATTGGGGCTGTCCGCAACTTCAAGGGGGGCCATGGCTGCCACCTCCCCAGCCACACTCTGCTCCTCAGACCGTGGCATTGGGCATGTGTCTGCGGCCAGTGGAGGGAGGGGTGGGGGTGGAGGTGGGGATGGTGCATCCTCCACGGGCCTTGCTGGAGCTGGTGGTGTACATCCAGGTGTTGTCTTCCTCGCTGGGAGACGGCGGCCCCTTCCTTGGCCCCTGAAAGTGCTGAGACAGTTGCTCTCATGCTCCTCACTGTCATATTCACTGCCTGTGGGGGTGGAAGAGAGGGACAGCATGAGTGATGATTTGAGAGCCAACACTACAATAGCACATTCAGATATTTGTGTGTTATCGGCATTTGGGTAGGGAACGGCACATCATTCAATATTTGGGTGTTAAATGCATGCATATGTCGGTGTCACTCATGTTGGCCAGGTACTGTGCTGTCTAACATGCACACTGTTTACATCAACTGCCCTGTGTGCCTCATGGAATGGGCAAGTTTGTGTGGTATGTGTCATATATGTTACGGCCTTGCACCTGGCACTAGCTTGGGTCTCACTTGCTTTGTCATGATTTACAGCGGGGGGGTGTGGCCGACCCTGCCATGACTCCTTGGCCAGACCTTAACAGTGACTTTCATAACATTGGTGTTGGCAGTATTGACTTTGGACACTCACCTCCATAAGCGGATGACGTTGCACCACACTCCATTTCTCCGACTGCTTCAATGGATTCGGAGCCTATCATGGCCACACATGTCTCCTCCCAAGGCATGAGTTTCATAGGCGAACTTGGGCCTCCTCCAGTCTCCAAGGCCTGGTTTCTATTCGCAGAGAGGATGCTCCGCACCCTCAGCCGCAGGTCGTCCCACCTTTTGCGACAATCCTTTGTGGTGCGGACTGATGTTGCCCACAGCGCTCACCTTCTGGGCCACTAGTGCCCAGATGTCATTTTTTTTAAGCACTGCCACCCTCCGCATGTCGTTGCTGAAAACAGTCTCAGCATGCTCGTGGAGGGTATCCACAAGAATTTGCAGCTCATCTGGGCTGAACCGCTCCTTTCAGAGGCGGGCATCTCCCTTCTTTGGCACTTTGGGCATTTCACAGTAGTGGTGGTAACTTTCCGGTCAACAGTGTGCCTGGGGTCCTGTCTGGTGAGGAGGGCAATGGATTGTGTTTTAAAAGATGGCGCCGTGCTCCTTCCAGTTCCTGTGCGATGATGCTATTTCCGGTTCTGCATTTTAACGGTGACCGTAAATAATGGTGACCGCCATTTACAGTCACAGCTAATGTTGTGTTGCTCCATGGCGGTAGTGTTCGCTACGGTGCGGTTCATGCCAGTAGGGTTTTTGTCGGGCATTTTTGCGACATGCCGCTACCTTCAATACTGGCATGGCGCAAAGCTCGTGCCCACTAACTCGTAATTGTGCGCTTTTATCGGTCTTTTGCCAGCTCGGACACGCTATTTGCACAATGCCGGTAATGGACGGTACTTACCTCCAAACTCGGAATGAGGGCCACTGTCTTCAAATGCCCCAGAGAATTGATTTCAAATTACTCTAAAACACATATAGTCATCAACCTCAAAACACTATACTTTGTTCAGAACAAACTGACACCCATCACCGACACAAACATCAGCCAACATATCCTACAGATTCCACTCAACATGCTAACCTGCACAGAAATTCAATCCTTCAAACAATGGGAACCCAGACCCTGGATCACACCCCCCTCCTACATCCGTATCACACCTTCTATCATCCTCTTCAATAAATGTGCCTTCAAACATACCTGCTTTCACGCAAATATAACAGCCAGTGCACCTCCTCTGCTATCTTCTCTCTATCTTTATCTCCCAATCCAATACTGAAAACAATGTATCTATCTATACCTCCATTGGAACATTGTATGATGCTATGAAACCTGCTTGGGAGGGCCAGTGCTGTATAAACGTGTAAATAGAAATACATAAATAATAATAATAATAATAATAATAATAATAACTCTGAACATATGGCCCTATCACTGTCCCTGTCAGCATCCCCTAAGGACCAGCCCTTGAACCTTGGCTCTTCAACCTCTATACATCTCTGTAAAGAACACTTGTCTTGTCACTTGGCTTTCACTATTACCACATTTCTGACAATATTCATATTTTGATTCCCTTTTCCTCCTGTGCCCATCCTCCTAAAGACTCTGCATAGGGAATATTCTTTGTTACTGCATGGAAGAAGGTGGCTTGTAAAAGAGATTTGCCTATCTCCATTTACAATATGAATTGGTCTGTTTCTGGTTGTTTTGTACCATTATTAAAAATATTTAAGAGTTCGTTAGGTTATTACTTTAATCCAAAACAAAATTCATATTGAAATCAGTGTTATTGATAATTTGTACAGGGCGAGGATCAATGAGCTTGTAAAAAGAAAGCTCATAGGCCCTCACTCAGGACTTACCTGCTCGACATGGCTCTGATCCCTGCTGCGTCCCGGAGTTCTCTCTGTGAGTGGCTGCCATGTAACGGGAAAAGGGACTGCAGTACGCCATTCTCCCCTATCCCTGGCAACTCGAGCTGGGGTATTAATGGCAATATGACCCTCGGAGGGGGCATTACCGGTGCGGTAATGCCCCCACGGCTTTTAACAATGGGACAGTGGCATTACCTGACCGGTAATGCCCCCCATCCTCGGGTCATATTGCCTAAATGCAACACACGTTTTAAACTCTATCAATGGACCTTGCCACAATATAAAGATATCATCTATATATTGAAGCCGTATCATGATGGTGTCCTTCCGCACATTCTTCATATTATTAAGGACATACTTGTCTTCCCATTTACCCATATGGAGATTTGCATGCAGGAAGGGGTTTTAGTGCCTATTACTGTGCCTCCCTCTTGTAAGTAACATTTGTTATGGTACAAAAACAAAATATAATCATGTCTCTGCACAAATGTGACCATTGGAATTAACTTTTAAATTGATTCCCTCTAAATTACAACAGTTTTTCAAATTCCACTTTTAGACTACTGATTTGCGAAATAAACATATACAAAGAAGATGCATCCTAATGTTACCATCATAAAATCTGGTTCACAAGGTACACGGTTACAATAGTAAAGCACACCAACATTATTTTTTGCTATATGATGGGAGGGTATTAACCCATGGAAGCAAGCAACACTCTAGAAAACTAGACATTGGTTATAATAAAGAGCCCATACAAATTACAATTGTCCTACCTAGAGAATGTATCCTTTTGGAGGAATTTTAGCAACATAAAGAATGTAGGCAATGTGGAATGCTTTACAAATAAGTATTATAACTCATCTTTGTTAATTTGACCCTGATTGTGACAAAACTGCAATAGTTTGCTCACGACTTGGTTATGTTGCAAAGTATGATCATTTGATTGATATCAGTTGTGATCCTTAAGATGTCTTTGTTCCCCCAACATACACTATTTCAACCTTTACCAGAAGGTTTAATAACCCAATACAAAGGTTTTGGAAAATGTTTAACAACTGCAGGTCACACAATAACATTTTACTAGTTGTACCTTTGAACCAATGCGATTTTGAAAGATCTGCTTTGACTCAAGCTTTGTATAGTTTAATTTATTCATCATACATAAATGAAGGCATAAACAAGGATTTTAAAATGATTGAAATGGCTCAGATCAGCACAAATCGTTTCACGGTTTCTCACATGTCTCTGATGTAATAACTGTTTCAATCTGTACAGATTGCAAACATGCTAGGCTTCTACAATTCTAATACTCACTGGACTTGCTGAACAAATAGAATGCTCTGTTAAAGAATTGATGTTCACGAAATTTCCATGTATACATAATATTCTACAAAACATTCATTTTTGAACACATGTATCCACTAATTAGAATGGAAGAGTAGCCCAACTATTACAAATGATCTTTTTGTCAGAGAAGAGTGGTCTGAGTTGAATTCCAATGACTCTGGTAGCCTAAACGTCTGCCTCTGATACTGTTTCTGCCTCTTGCCCACTCTTCTGATTTGGTGCATTTTTCTTATGAAGGGCCTCTTTGATTTCCTCTTTAATTGAAGGCAACTCTAATTTCTTCTTTAAAAAATCATGTTTTCTTGGATTTGCTGCTATGTATGTGCATATTACAAAATGTTGCGTATATCATCTACTAATATGCTTTGCCATCATTATTGCAGTTTGTGTGAATATAAGTTATTTTGCGAAAAAGAACAGTAGATCCAGAAGATAGGGAACCAGTTGTCAGTGAGCAAGAATAAGCACTTGACTACTTGCACTTACCACCTCATTTACATTAAGCCACTTCATAAAATGCATGTGTAAAAATAATACTTAAATATTTTACACCTGCTTCATACTAAACATATACATTTCATTGATTTCTATCAGGAATTGAAACATGCATTTCAATTTGCAAATCTGCCACCTGGTCGATCTGCCATGCAAATATCATAGCATCTCTGCCTGTTACGGAGTTTGATGCAGGTGGATATTCTAAGGATTCCCATTGAATCCACCCCTCTTTGCAGAGCTAACATCTGGTTGATAACAAAAGAAATCCAAGTAAATGCCTTTCAGTATAAGTGTACCTGGGGAGAGTCCTCTCTGATTGCTTGAACTATGAAGTATAAACAAAGCATTGAAAAACAGGTCTACCTGATTATGTACGTACATATGTATGTATGTATGTATGTATTATTTGCACTTGCTAGTGTAAACAATCATTTTTGCACAGAGGGGATTCTGCACCGAAGTTCACACAGATGCAGTCAAATTCATTCCTTTAGCACAGACTTGAAAAATTAGCCTGTCAATGGTTTGTGTAACAATTCAAATAGTGTTTTCTTCAGGCATATCTATTTGGCTTCCATCCCTTGTGTAGAATTAAGAAAGCTACCCTTCATGTGTTGAACAATGGCATGTTCATGCTGGATTCTGCATGGAACTGTTTTCTAGTTCTCCTTGGTCTCTCAGCTGTGTTTGGTATGTTGGACAAGGAGGTGTTGATTAACATATCCTAACGAATAGTGTGGGTGGCCAATCCTGGCCTGGCTTACTTCCCTTCTGCTTGATTAGGCACATTGTGTACAGATGGCTCTGACAAGTTGGATGCATTACCATGGCAATGTTTAAACCCTCATGGTACCATTTTGTCAACCATTTTGTTTAACATCTACATGCAACCTATGGGCGATTGGGTGTCGGAGATGAACATATAGATAAACCAGTACACTGATAAAAAGCAGTTCTACCCTTCTGGTGTTATGTCCCTCAGACTTTACCCACAATAGGAACAGTCTCTGCAATCAAAGATGGGCTGTTTGTATTATCTCACAAACTAAAACCTTCTAAGACTGAATTTATTTTGGTATCATCTTCCATAATTCTCTTCCACCTTTCCAAGAGTGGCTTGCACCATCGACTCCCATCTGCACTACCCCAAACCAAATGTCCTGAGTTCAATCTACTGGTTTTATTCTTGCTTTTAATCTGAATTTAAATCACATATTTCTCATTGCTCATAATGTTGTTTTTTCCAGTTGTCTTTTCTTGATAAGATTAAACCAAGCTCCCCCACCAATTTCCATCCTATCTCTATTCTCCCAACCCAGGCCAAACTCTTGGAATCTCGCATCACTGCTCAACTTCAATACTACATTAAATTTCACTCTCTCCTTCACCTCCTACAAGCTTGTTTCTGCCCTGGTCCTGGCACAAAATCCATCCTTGCCCCTGGCTTTGAAGACCTACGCCTAACAACAGACTCTGGCTCAACCACTGCCCTAGTTCTCATGGATCTGTCAATCACATTTCATACACTCAACCATCCCACCCTTTGTGATCGACTGAGTGCCATAGGCATTTCTGAGCCTGCTCTCTCCTTGTCTGTATCCTTATTCTGTGGCAGATTCCAAGCGGTCTGGTCCCCATTTTCACCAGTGTCGCCCACCCCTTCATTTGTGATGTACCACAGAGATTCCCTCTCCTCTTCTCTTTACGATTTGTGTTCAATCCATTGCTTCCCTCATCCAGTCTTTAGACACCCTTTCTATACAAACACTGATGATACTCAGCTCATCCTTCATCTCAATGATCCACAGTTTGATTTACTCTCTTGCTTTTGCTTCTGTATACTTGTTATCTGAATCGTGTCTCTGACAAAAACAAAGGTTCTGATCATGGGTAATAACCCTTCTCTTTGAACTCCAAGTATTTATCCAACTTCACTGCTCACTTGCCTACACAAAGTCACTGTAGTCACAAATGTGGGTGTACAATTTAAAGCTCAACTCACTCTCCCCACGATTAACCATGTTTCCACCTATGTTTTTAACAACTCTGCACTCTCAGTCAACTCCTCCCTTTCTCTCTTTTTCAGCTCAAATGTCCTCAGTCACTACTTTGATCCAGGCTCGCTTAGATGAATGCAACTCTTTCTATTTTGGGCCACCTTCTTACTCTCTATATCATCTTCAGCTCATTCAGAATGCTGCTGCACACCTCACCTTTGGCCTTCATAAGAAGGAACACATCTCTCTGTCTTCCTCCTTAAATCTCACAGGCTCCCTAT
The DNA here is from genome assembly GCF_040938575.1 of Ambystoma mexicanum. Classification (NCBI taxonomy): domain Eukaryota; kingdom Metazoa; phylum Chordata; class Amphibia; order Caudata; family Ambystomatidae; genus Ambystoma; species Ambystoma mexicanum. Next base: position 514,244,979 of record NC_090934.1, read on the forward strand.
TTTTTTTTATTGTTGCATTCACGGTTTACAGAAAACCTTACAAAACATAAAAGATTCAAAAACTAAAACATGTATCACTCATAGCACTGTTAAAACTAAGAAAAATAAAATAGAAATTCAGAATTCAAACTTCAAGTGCATACCATGGCATGTCATCACACAGTTTTTAGATTTCTCTTGTCCAATTCAGTTGTAAGAGTCTTTAAGAAGACATTTAAGACTAAAATAAAAGGAACATTAGTACCCCACATGCATCAGCACCAGAAGAGGTTCATAGACACATCTGTGCTGTTACCAATTTTATACTTAAAACACCTTACCCGGTTGTTATCAAAGTAGGAACAGACAATGACTAAGTCTCTCAAAGTTTTGGTGGAGTCTTAGACCCCACAAAATCTACTGATTTAGTTAGTGGAATCACTGGTAAACAGCAATGAGGAGTTCTTCCAATGCTTAATCCTCTCATATGTGGGGAATTGATTAAGCCTGAAACACATATATGTCAAGCAAATGTTTGCACAAGGAAAGCATTGAAGGTATAGTGGTATGCAGTTTCATGCATGGACAAAATTAGAATACTCCACATAGGTTGAATAGGAAGCAATACAGTCTGCAGTCTCTGTTAGGCAGAAACATATGCAGTACCCTTTGGGAACACCACACACAATTAAGACTACACGTGACAGGTCAAATTCACCATTGGTACAAGCCTGTACTACACAGTAAAGTGGTAGTGATGGCTGAGCAGCCAGACTTATCTCAAGAGTAAAGTGAGCAGTATCAATAGTTACACAAAGGACAGCAATTACTATGATTCAAACAAACACGGACTCAAGATTTCTGAGTAAAAGAATATACATTTATTTACACATAAGTTATTAATCATTTCACTATTAACAAGCAGTTGAACAATCACAATTCTAATAGACTACACGACACCCAATAGATTCTGGACAAGTTAGGCTCACAAGAAAGTGTGAGCAAAATGCCACTCTAGTAATAAAAAGGGAGGGAAAGCCAAAGTCGGACAAAAGATGAGCAGCACCAGCAAGTAAGTAAGCAGGGCAATCTAGAAAAAAGGAACTACAGTGAGGAAATCAAATCAAGAGGCCAGGGCCAAAGTCAATGGACCAAAGTCTTTGCAGAGGATCACACAGTTCAGGGTAGTTTGCGGTTAAGTCTTTGCCAAGAGTTCAGAACGAAGTTGGTCAGACAAAAAGTTACTTTAAAGAATAGAGAAGGACAAGCCCTCAGATTGGCAAAAGATTTCACACACTTTTACCACGGTCGGATGAAACGAACAACCGGGTTAGCACAGTACCTTTAGAGCGGAAGAATGATGTAGCTGAGGCAGATGTACCTGGCAGGTCCTGCAGGCGCACGGTTCCAGAAGCGACTGTTGGACTGGCAAGAAGGAGAAAGACTGGATGGTCCTGCACTGCCCAGTGAAGAAACCAGCAGCGGAGCAAATAAAAAGTGTGCTCCGTAAAAACCCAAGCAGGGTCCGTTCCTCCTGGCTATCCGGTTCACTGTAGCTGTGCACAACAAATTCGACCAGAGGAGGGAGGCCTGGCTTGCAGTTTGGCAAACTGGTTGTTCCCACCAGCTCGAGGGGGGAAGATTCCTTGCAGATCTTCCCTGTCATCGAAGTTTGGAGATTCGGACCTGCAGCAGGGATTCACCGGGAGGTTCAGTCATCTTCTCTTCGGTTCTCTAGATCCAGTGGCGACTCTGCCTTCTCAGCCCCAGAGACCTGCTTTTTATTCAGTTTTCCCCCATTCACACAGCCTGGCTGTCAATCACACAGCAGGGTGGCTGTCCCGCCGGGACAGTCACCACAGCCAATCATACCAGAGTGGGGTCTCAAAGGAGACCCTGTGCAGGGAGTCTCAAACCCCTCCCTCACATCATGTCCCCCCTAGACAATCAGGTGCCTAAGGAGGGCTTCTGTGCAGAAGCCCGCCAAAGGTCGGTGAACAAAGAAAAGAAAGAGTAATAAAAGGATTCCCCATACCTTTTAGAAAAAAAAAACTCTAATTGGAACATAGTTATCAGCCCAGATTTGAAAAAGACACTGCTGTGTCGAAACACGTGTCATCTTGGAAGGGCTTTTGTATTTTCATTTATGCTAATGACTACAACTACATAAAGTCAACAACTAGTTACCTTACATTGGTGTGGTGCAATCTTTTTTTCTAAAAGGTGTGGGGAATCCTTTTATTACTGTTTCACTGAGGGGCTGGGGTTCTGCCCCTCCATGCCCCACACACCTGCGACACATCTAGTTGAATTGCAAATTCAGCTATTTGGCGCATGGGAACCAGTTAAGTTGGCACAACCAACCTCAATAACTTAACCAAAGAAAAGAAAGACTTTTATAAAAAGTAATGGCAAATTAACCCAGCCGGAACCTATAATGACGTATCTGGTCCAGAGGGTTTAAGTTTGAGGCTACTGAGGTAGCCTAAACAATACCCAGTCTATTTAAAATAACCACGGAAAGAAAAATAGGGTAGTTACCACTGCCACCAGCCAAATCTTAATGAAAAGGGAACGTAACAATGTTCCATGAGAAACAGACAAAAAGGGATAGCTATTAACCCTTTCCAGAACTCTATGTAAGATAGTTTGTATTGGGCCTGTGATTTTAAAAAGACTAATAAAATCAATGGCAAATTTACATGTTTCTGGAGACAGTAGTCAGTCCCAGAAAATGGAGTTTCGGTTGGGAAGTCTGAAAAAGACAGCCCTGTGATACTGCACTGAAGGTGCTGTGTAACACACAGTAAAACGATGATGCCTATGGAATAGGTGAGGCTCCACAGTCTATTGAACACAAGAAACTGTTAAACACACACAGCAAAACACAAGAAAAGGCTTACACTCTTACCAGGTGAAGAAATAAATCCTTGAAATTCAGCAAAGCTGATGAGGGACTCAGTAGGTAAGGGAATTTAGCCATTCGGGAGGATTTTCCCTAATAGAGAGGAAGGCCGGCGTTTGGGGTTTGGCGAGCTGGTTGGTCCCACCAAGCTCAAGGGAAGAAGATTCTTTGCAGATCTTCTCTGTCATGTGAGTTTCAGGTGATTCGGACCTTCAGCAGGGCTTCACTAGGGTTTACAAGAGTTGCAGCAGTTCCTTCAGCTCCTCGTTGGTTCTCTCGTTGCAGTAGCTACTCTGCCTTCCAAGTCCCAGAGACCTGCAATTGCAGGACATCCACCTAGCCAATCAAACTAGAGTGCGACTTGGGTCTCCAAGGAGACCCTGTGCAGGGGGCCTAAAACCCCTCCTTCACATCCTGTCCACACAGACGCTCAGGCGCCTAAGGAGGGCTTCTGTGCAGACACTCGCCAAAGGACAGTGAACAAAGAAACCAAACCTGGTTTGGCGCTGTTAGGGAGAATTCTCTGCTTAGGCTGAATTTCCTAACATAGTGAGTCCCCCAGCAGCTTTGCTGGATTTCTGGAGTTTGTTTTTTTCTATCCTGCCAAGAGTGAGACTCTTTTTCTCCCACTCTTGGACATGAATGTGTTTAATTCCTTTGAATGTCAATGTGTTCTATGGGCTATGGGTTTTTTTACTCCATAGGGTCTCATATGTTTTGCTATGTGTGTTACACCGCACCCTACGTGCCGTAACACTGGGGCGTCCTAGCGGACCTCCACCATAGACTCCATACCCGGGGACTGACTACTGTCTCCCCGGGCATGTAAAGTCACCATTGGCTTTACTAGACCTAAATTTACTAACAGAACTAGTACAAACCATCCTATTGTGGACGTACTAGTAGGGGTAATTCGATTACTCCTAGGTCTGTTATTCGAGGGGGCACTGTCCTGTCCCACCTCGTCGAGTTTTGGCTGGTGGCAGTGGAAACTACTTGTTATGTTCGACCCCGAACATAACCCTATGGGATTCTTCCCATTGTTGGAGATTGATACTTTTCCTCGTTAATCTCTAACATACCATCAGTTTACTTATCTTAAATAAGTTTACTGGATGGTATTTTCTGCCAGAACTCGGTTTTTAAAATGGCGTCTGTGTTCGTCTCTGTGACTCCTAAACCAAAGGTTGAACCCTTTGTTCCACTTTTGGCGGGCTCTGTACAGAGACCCTCCAAAGTGGTGCCATTCTGTCTGGGTTACCACAGGGGTGTGGGAGGGGGTTTAGGCACCCTGGACCGAGTTGCCTTGCCAACTCCGGTCGCACTCTGGTGTGATTGGCCCAAGTGGTGAGCTTCCCCGCTCACCACTTAGCATGTGTTGATTGACAGCTAGGCTGCATGAATGGGGGTTTTCTGCATAAAAGCAGGGCTTTTGGGACTGGATCTTCAGAAGTCGCCACAGGACCTAAGAATCCGACAAGGGTAACGCTGAGCCGACCTGCAAGACGATACCTCCGGTGGAGCCCTGCGGAACCGACTCGCCACTTCCCGACGAGAGTCTCTTCCCCTGACTGGTGGGAACAACTAGTCCCCTTTGCTTTTTCTTCGCCCCAGGACGCAGTGGTCGAATTACCCATGCAGAGCACCTCGGCAACCGGATAGCCACTACCCCTGCACCGCGACCAAAAGGTGGTGCCTTCTGACGGAGCACTCCGCGGCTGGTCTCTTCCCTGGTGGTGCACCGAACTTCACTTTTCTTCGACGACAAGATCATCTCTACTCTTGGCAAAGACCCGACGTGCATCCACCACCAGTGTCTCCACAAACAAGGTACCGTGTCTGCCTGGCTTCCCTTTCTGCCGGATCGAGTGTGGTGTCTTAATCCTTACCTTTCCTTTGAGTCGCCTCCAAGCTTTCTTTAGCGTGTTGTTCTGAACTGTTCGAATCTTCCGATAACAATTTGCTACAAAGACTCGAATGCATTTCCACTAAGAGACTTTTTGGGACATATCGCCTTGCCTCTCTCCAAGTGGGCCTGGCCTCTGAACTTTATGATTTATCATGGTTCTTGTCTTCTTGCCTTGCATTTTTCCGTGAAGTATTGAGCTGTGTTGATTTCGTAACCTGCTTATTTTTCTCTCCCGTCCTAACCAATACTAGAGTGCCATCTAGGTTGAAGCATACACCTCTGTCTGCAAATAAGTGATGCTGGTAGAACCTAGACTTGTCGAACTATTGTTAGGGGGATTGATCTGTTTCCTTCGTAGAGTAATTGTAATTGAAGTGTTTGCCGGGATAGTGCCAGAGTGTTTTCTATAGATGTGTCGTTATAAATAAATACCTTTATATCTTTACACCGAAGCATTGTTGCGTGTTTGCTTGTCTTACTGTGTAGAATTGCCCTATATTGTATACTCCACATACTGCCTAACTCTTCTTGAGGGAAGTCTGACTGCTCAGCCACAGCTACCAAGTGAATCTGTGTGGTACAGACTGCTACCAAGTGGGTTTACTGCCAAACACCTGTAGTCCTAAACCTTTTGCAGTGGTCCCAGAGGGAACTGCACAGGTTTCCGCCTAACAGGCACGCAGAGTAAAACACAAGAAAGACCTTTACAAAAAGAAATGGCGAATAAACCCGACCAGAACCAAAATATAAATCAATGGGTCCAGCGGGTTAGAGTTTGAGGCTACCACCATAGCCTCTAACAGTTCCAAGGCTATTTTCATAGCACCCGGTAGAATAAAAATGGTAGATACCAAACAAATCTTAGAGAAAGGGAAACAAAATTATGTTCCATGAGAAACAGAAAAAAAGGGATATCTATTAACCCTTCTAGTACTCTATGGAAGATAGTTTGGACTGGGTCTGTAAATTTAAAAAGACTACTAAAGTCAATGGCAGCTTTACATGTTCTGGGAGACACGAGTCAGTCCCAGAAAATGGAGTTTAACAGTAGGAAGTCTAAAAAGACAACCCTGTGTCACTGCACTAAAGGTGCTGTGTGACACACAGTAAAAAGATGATGCCTATGGAGTGGGTGAGATTCCATAGTCCATGAGCACAAAATGTACAACACACAGCAAAACACAGGTAAAAGTGGGAAAAAGGTCTCACACTCTTACCAGGTGAAAAATATAAATCCTAGAAATCCAGAAAAGCTGCTGAGGGACTCAACAGGTAATCGAAATTAACCATTCTGGAGAATTCTCCCTAACAGTCTTTACCCGGTCAGCCCTGAATACGCTCCTCTTAACAATCTGAACTGGGGTAACCAAGCCAGCCCTTTAAGACAAGATAGCTATACCTTGAAATGAATGGGGATGCAGAAGATACTCAAACATCAATAATAAAACTAACTCAGGAAGTTGGCAAATCACATCTGTTTTTGTTAACAATAGTCTTAAACAGGGTGTTAAAACAAACATTGACAATTCTCTCGCTCTTATCACTCAGCAAGTTTCATTAAAAAGCAGGTTATATAGTAAAAACCTTTGATTACTGACGTCATCCTGCGTGGCAAACTTAACCTACTTGGGAAAGTGATAGGCTTAAAGGGAACATCTAGGTATACGTTCCATACTTCTCTGTGAACGTGATTGTGTCTCTAACATCAGGTGGGGCAACTAAATCCTCCTCTCATACAGGTCACTGTGAACGTCATTGAATACACAACGCCCCATTACACAAACTATAGGGCTCTTAATTATGTGGCCCTCTATGATTTGTTGACACCCTCGTATCCGTCAGTACTTTTTCACATATGCCAGCAGCAGACAGGCTGACCTCCAGGTGCTGGTGGGCTGGTATTGAACATAGCTTCCCACCAATTAGCATGCCATCTATCATCACCCTTGAAGTCTTCTCATCAATAAAGGCTTTGAACTTGGCCTTGGAAATGTTCATTGCTCTGGAGAATACGAGGGAGTATAGCATACTCTTTCTCCTGGAGTTGGCGTAGCATGTCATGATTATCTATTTTCACTCATTCACTTGACTGAAGACCATGTTTTAGAGTTCTGCTGTATTTAAAATACTCTTATCTAATGAACCTCTGACAACTTTATTGTTCTCGTGCCGGTCTTCTGAACAGGAATGTGTTGTTTTCACACGTTTGATTCACCTCTGTAATTCAATTGCTTTTTAGCTGTGACACAATGGAAAAGCCTTTCATTTCCTGGGTCCAGCTCTGCTAAATTGCATTTGTGGAACTATTTATATATGTTTGGTGCATGCCACAACCTATTCACTACATAGCAAGCCTTAATTATACTTGTTCTGCTTCTGTTTCTTGCATCTGTACACGTGTAAAAGGACTTAATATCTTCAAAGTTTCTGTAACATAAACATCTTCATCTCAAACTCGAAATGTTACATATCTGCCACACTTTCTTAACGCTTATAGCATGTCTATGTTCTCCTGCCTCTGCATCTCATCTGGGTGGGTCAGCCCTGCTTTGTGTGACATTGCCAATCTTCCCTTGTGCGTATTTTCCCTACCTCTTGTGGGATTTCATTCAGATGACCATCATACTGGTTTGTAATAAAACAAGAAGAAAATCTGTTGTGCATGCAGGTATGGTTTTCTCAACTGGAACCTTGCTTCCAAGATTCTCCTTGGTATTTTCACTGGCACTGCACATGTCTCACACTCTGGCTCCCAGCATACAGGCAACATGGGAGTGGTGCTTTAGGTGGAGCTACTTGGCTCCTTCTCTACACTCCCCACTCTGGGTGATTCATCGACCATTTTCCCATTATCCTTCGCATCTAGACATCCTTGTCTGAAGAAATGCTTCTTACGGACCCATATTTTTATGACTCCCTTCAGGCATCCAGCTGATTTCACATGCTCATCCTTGTTCCAAGTCATAAGCATACACTGTCCACTTGGACTGCAGTAGATCTACTTCCCCACATATTTCTTGTGGCTCTTCGGGTACAAGCATGTTGTTCCCTCATGTGCATGTATGCTGGTCTTCACAGTCTCTGATCTCTTCATCTGTCAGCTCCTTAGTTTTCCATCCCGATTCAACATAAATCAAGATCTTCATTACAATTGCTTTCTTTTCAGTCTTCTTACATTGTGAGATAGCCAATGTGATTACCCAGAATCCAAGCAAAAGCATCACTATGAGGGATCCAAGGAATTTGAACATATCTGCTATCCATTGTTGAACCCACGAAAAGAGTGATCGGAACGAACTATCATCAGCAATGTCTTCCACTTCATTTACCATTTGGAGGTGTAGCTTCACCAGCAACTCTATGGCCTCTGTCAAGGTGCCATTTTCGTCATCATGAGATGGTATGAACGTACCCCATGATTCTTCAATTTTGGCTCAAACACCTCCATCCATGGCTGTGATCATGTCCAAGACGTATCCATTCTGAGGAGTCATCAGTCGTATGACTCTCTGCTCTTCTTTGATAGCATTGAATGCCTTTATGGTAGTGTTGATTGTCTGCAACAACTCCCATCTCGTTATCTGTAACCACTTAGTGGTTGCATATCTCTGGATCCTGGGCATGAAGATTATTGTGAACATCGCCGAGGACTGACTGAATAATCTCTGCTCATATGGAATGGAGTCAAATGCTTCAATTGACTTGGCAGAGACATAATTCTCACTCTTCATTTGATTTATCAGCTCCACAGATCTCTTCTTCCTCAGATGAGCATCTGCTTTTAGAAAGTCACTGATGTTGAAGTCACTTTTACGAATCACCAATGCTGGAAAATGAACGTTCACTTTAGAACACTGTCCTCCCCAATTTTTGGGCAGCTTCATATAAGTTCTGGATTCAGAAGCCCAGTAGTGATCCAAGATTCAACCACAAATCTGGTTGTCTCCAACTTTTCTTGTGCCATTGCTTCTAAAACACAGCTTTGCACTTTCCCGGGGCACTATCGGCAAAGGCCCTCCTTTTTGTTCGACCCAGGTCAATAGTTTAGAAAGTCTTGGCCATAAAGGTTTGCATCCATTCTGTACAATGTCAATGGTTGGTTTGTAGAAACCAATGTCTACACATGCTCCGAAAATGACCACACCTTCCTCCCATCCATCTGGTAAAAGTACGGATCCCGATATCTGACCTCTATTCTTCTATCTTCCAATGTCTTCTGCAGATTTTCCTGGGCTCTCAGCCTTACTTTTACTACCCATCTGATTCCAGCTCCTTTCACTCCAAGCTGTTTGTATCTAATCACATGATATTTGGTATGCGTTCTTAGTCTTGTCTTTGTGTCTTGAACATGGTCATCTTCATCCGGGTTTGTCCATTCAGTTGCCCATTTTAGATAGGCTGTTCCGCCCTGGAATTGACCTCTTGTTCGGCAGAGTGCAATGTGAGAAAGACAATGTGCAGTCTGGAAATCTATTTTGATAGCTATGAAAACCTTAGACTTCCCCATACAATAAGTCAGGAGTACACATACATAGCATTCCTTCTTTGAGGTACTCCTTCCCACTTCTTTCATGTGCTGATACCAGATGTTGTTTCCTAAACGTGATGTACTATCCAGGTAATCATTCAATTCATGAGTATCCTCCCTAGTACTTCTCTTAGGTCTCCCTCTTGTCTCATGAGCTTTTTTAATCATTGCATGGAGTATATCAGCATAATTCCTTCTCACTGGGGGAATCATGGGAATATTTGTCAGTGAACTTGGTGTCTTTACATGTGCTACTGATGTAGGGACAATTATATAAGGTCTTGGTTGTCCTGATGATATGATATGATATTCTATTTGTATCACGCTCGTACACACGTGTTTCAGAGCACGACAAGGCAAGGCTGGGGAACAAGGGAGAACAAAACAACGATCTTACCAGTGACATTGAGAACATGCAAGTGCATGGGAAGGGAAAAGGGGAAGAGTGGAAAGTGCGGAGCAGAGGATAGACAGATAAATAATAATAAATACACAAATAAAATAGATAATGGAGCAATACGCAGGGGTAATGCAGCCAGCAAGTGGCAAGTGCTGTGTTTATGGCAGCAGACTGGGTACGTCTGATAAGTGCATAAAAAGAAGAAAAAAAGTGTGGATGGAGACTGTATGGGTACAGGTACAGTCCCCAGTGTAAGGGGTAGCTGGGAGGCAGTACAGAAGGATGGCAGGGTGAGCAGATACCTAGGCCAAGGAGACAGAGTGTGGCCAGGTTTACAGTGCCAAGAGAGAGCAGATCAGCTAGGGAGAAGGGGAGCAAAGGCAGATGCAAAGAGGAAGGTCTTGAGGCGCTTCCGGAACTGGAGATGGTCCTCCTCAATGGTTTAAAGTGGAAGGGAGGCTGTTCCAGAGGGAGGCCTCGGCCGAAGAAAGAGATCTACCCCCAGCTTGTTTCTTTGAGAAACAACTGACCCTGAGGGAGTTAGAGGTAGAGGAGCAAAGAGCTCGAGAGGGGAGGATAGCTGAAGGCATTTTGGAACATAAAGGATTCACCCTTTTGTCAAACAAAACAAGTATGTGTTTCCAGTAAATAATAGAAAACCACAGACATTGAGTTCTGAATGTCTTTACTCGAAAAAGCCTCATTCAAAATGCTCTCTGTGTTGCCTCAGAAAATAGACAGACTTGCTTGATGATCATACTTGATTCCTAGGATCTCTCAGGAAAGTACGAGCGTCAGTTTGTCTTCCAACAAGATGATGATGTTCTTCAATCAAGAAATAAAATACTATTCCAACTAGCCTATTAGCATTTTCATCAGATAGGGGCATTTGTGTTTTCCAAAAAGTACTCAGGAACCTGGAGAATTTGCTCTCTTATGGCTGCAAGCAATCTCCTCACAATTGGACCATTTTAGGATCTTGCAGGAACAGAAGAACGCTAACAGTTCTCCCCAAAAGTGCAGGGTATGCACAAAGAATGAAGAGAAAAACAGTGAGAATGACCCAGTGACCATTGCCATCAAGCACTACCATAGGTACCTCCAAAAAGAAACTCGGTGAGAAAGGAATCGGGGAACTGCTCCCTCTTCCAATCAACAAAGATGAATTCTAAGTCTGGCATTTCCTTTTCTTTTCAAGACTTCAGTGCATCTTAGTCCAATGTTAGCAAGCTCCTATGGCTCAAGAACCAAAACCTTTACCTTGTCCCGGGAGGATAGCTCAGCTGCAACATGCTCGCCTTGGAAGCAAGATGACACAGAGCCACACAGAGCTATCATATCATATCCTATCATACCTACTCCTTGCTTAGCAGCTACAAAGAGTGTGCTGGAAGAACCACAGTCCAATGTACCCTTTACCTGTCTATTGGACAGTCTCTGTGTGCTTCTTCCTCGTCATCAATCTAGTCTGCACATGCTGAACTTCTTCTCCGTTGCTTGCTTCCGACTGAGGTGGGGGTGAGGGGAACTCTACAGTATAGACTTTCATGTCGCTGAGGAATATCCAAGCTCGTTTCCCAAGACGTTTACTGCTGATGGTGTAACGTCCTCCACAATGAAAGGACCATTAGATTGTGATGCCTGCCCCGTGTAGACAAAGTTCCTGATCAACACCTGATCACCTGGAAAAATCATTGGCAGTAATAATTCTTTTTGTCTGGTAGCTGTTGTCACGACCCCTATCCTTGACCCCCTCAGATGCAACTGCACCCTGACAGCAGTGAGGCTACGCCCCCCCACAATGGCTCCAAGGGCCTTAAAAGCCCATCAACAGAAGACATGGAGTCAGTCCTGGGGCCTTTGATGCCAGGCTCATTATTTACAATGAGGCAAGCACCACTTTGGACCTTAATCCAACATGGAGGTCCTTTATACAGCTCAGTTCCAAGAACTGAGCCTTGCAGTGAGCATAACGCTCACCATGTCCAGCTCCAGCTCATCAGCTATCCCAGCAGCTTAAATCTGAAGCCATCGACATGGTTTTCATCAGCATCTTGCTAGAACAAGAAGCGTATTAACAAAGAACATTACCTGTGAGTAGCAGCTCCTACATCCATCCGCCATCCATCTGAGCTTGGCGGCCTTGCCCATCTTCGGAGTGCTCCGCAACCAACAAGAACAAGTAAAGAACAGCATTAATAATAATCTGTACTCAGCAAGCAACGGATTTGACATTGTGGGATGCTATCTGCAAAGGTGACAAGCTAAAACACCAATAACTACTCACCTGAATAACCGGTCGGCGATTGAACTTCATTCCGAACCATCACCATACTGTACCCTGTAAGAGGGCGAGAAAGAAATACAGGTTAGCAACCAGCTCACATTGGGCAGCACCGCGCTTCGCGCTAAACTACTTACCTTAGACTTATCCATTAGGCGCAGTGCTCCACAACCACAAAAACCCCTGTTGAAGACAGAAAGAGACATTAAGAGCACAAGAGAACAAAAAGAAAACAGGAAAAGGAACAGAAAATGAAAAACTTACTAGAACTCTATAAACAGAGTTGGTGTCGCAGCTGATCTGGACCCAACACAAGGGCACAGGACCAGTGAATCAACTAGGCCCTCTGAATGCCCACAACTAACACGCACCCCAGTTCAGAGACGCAGGACGGAGAGCTCAATGCACAAGAAACTAAGGTGAGGCATAACCTCCAAGGGAAGGGACTTGGTCAGTGTTACAAGTACGCTACCAAGCGAATACCAAGACTTCCAAGATGTTTTCCAGAAGGAACAGGCTAATACTTTACCCCCTCAAAGGCCATATGACTGTCTGATCGACGTTGTACCTGATGCACAAATCCCATGCAGTCGCATTTATGCACTCACGGAGTCAGAAAATCTCCATCTGAAGTCATACCTAGACAATATCTGGCAAACGGGTTCATCCACCCGTCTAAATCCTCGGCAGCCTCACCGATATTCTTCGTACCCAAGAAGGAGGAGGACCTCAGAACTCGATTACCGTGCACTAAATCAAGTAACAGTAAAAAAACTGCTACCCCCTACTCCTGATCCTGGAACTGCTGGACCAAATCAAAGATGCCCAAATATACACCAAATTGGGCCTCATGGGGGCATATCATCTCATGCGGGTAAAGAAAGGAGATGAATGGAAGACCACTTTTCGTACCAAGTATGGGCTATACGAATATCAGGTGATGCCCTTTGGGCTTTGCAACGCTCCTGCCGCATTCCAGTTCTTTAGGAACGATGTACTGCGGGAGTAGATCAACGTATGTGCCCTAGTTTACATTGACAATATCTTGGTGTATTCCTCATCCAAACAGGATCATGTTAGGCACGTTCGCTCCGTCCTTGAAAAACTCTGACAGCATCAGCTATACGCAAAACTTAAGAAATGCTCCTTCCATATCACTGAAGTCGAGTTCTTGGGTTTCGTCCTCACTCCCAGAGGCGTCCGGATGGATTTGCACAATGTAGGCGCCATTCTTAATTGCCCATCACCATCTTCAGTTAAAGGTATCCAGAGTAGGCTCAGTTTTGTGAACTTTTACCACTGATTCATCCCGGGTTTCTCGCAGATCATACATCCGATCACTTCTCTATTACAAAAGAATAACAAGTATTTCCAATGGACTGAAGAGGCAGAAAAAGCCTTTCAAGAACTTAAGAGAAGGTTTACTTCAGCCCCAGTTTTGCAACACCCCCGCCCGGATCTCCCATATATAGTGGAAACAGAAGCCTCCAGCATGGCGATGGGGGCAGTTCTTTCCCAGAGGGATCCCGGGACCGGCCAATTACATCCCATGGCCTTTTGGTCACGTAAGTTTTCCGCACCTGAACTTTACGCAATAACAGACAAGGACCTCCTAGTGATCAAGGCAGACTTTGAGGATTGGCAACATTACCTCTGGGGCGCCAGACATACCATCACTGTAATCACCGACCACCAGAACATTTAATACCTCAAGACGGCAAAGGCTCAATCATCTCGTCAACTCCGCTGGGCTTTATTCTTCACAGAGTATGATTACATAATAACCTATCGACCCGGAGTTCGGAACGGAAAAGCAGACGCCTTATCCCGCATGGGAGATGATGAAGACGCATACTCACCCCCGGATCCCATAGCCATCATTCCGGGTGACAAGCTACTAGGTCTCACCACCACATTATCCATGGACGAACTTCAAAAGGAAATCAGCTCCTAATGAACACTGATGCATTACAGGAGTGGGCCGCTCAAAGTGAACATCGCACAATCAAGGATCAGCTCCTGTATTTCAGGGGACATTTGTATCTACCGAATAAGACATTACAAGAACAAGTCATCTCAGGTTATCATGATTCTCTGATGCAAGGACACCTGGGAATTGCCAAAACGTTTGCCAAAAAAAAAGACATTATTGTTGCCCAACCTGGCAAAAGGACATTATACAGTTCATTCTATCATTTGGCATCTGTGCACAGAATAAAATACTAAAGCAAAGACCTCCGGGACTTCTTCAGCCCTTGGAAATTACACCTGCACCCTGGCACACTCTCTCGCTCGATTTCATCACCGACCTACCTCCCTGACAAAGATTCAACACTATTTTAGTGGTAGTTGACCTCTTTTCAAAAATGGCCCATTTTATACCACTTAAGGGGCTTCCAAACGCATCCAGTCTGGCAAAGGTATTTTTGGAACAAATCGAGCAACTAAACGGATTTCCCTCCATCCTGATTTCAGAACGAGGCAGCCAGTTTGTGTCTAATTTCAGGAGGAAGAGTTGTTCAATGAACCAAATTGATATCCGTCTACCCGCCATTCACCATCCACAAACCGATGGTCAAAAAGAATGTACAAATCAGACTTTAGAGCAATACCTAAGGTGCATGCTACATCAAGTGGAAGAAGATTGGAAGGATGTTGTGTGGATAGCCGAATATGCCTACAACAATTTGTTACACTCCAGCACTCGGCAGAGTCAATTTTATACCATGTATGGAAGGCATCCACGTACTTCGGAGTTGGATTTCCCCACACCTTGGAGATGCCAGTGGTAAAGACTTTACATACAACTATAACTCAGACTTTCAAAAGGGAGGCAGAACACTTGATTCAAGCCAACGAAAGACAGAAAAAGCTCTCTGACCAACATAGACGAAGAGCCCCACCCTACCAAGTTGGAGATGAAGTTTGGTTGGCATCTCGGCACGTACCCATAAGAGGATCTTAAGCGTTTCTTCCCAGGTACCTAGGACCATATACCATCAAGGCTGTCATAAATCCTGTGGCAGTAAAACTAGCTTTACCACCAAACATGCAGATTCATCCTGTGTTCCACGTCTCACTTCAGAAACCAGTTCAACGTGGAACCCGGGTTAAGACACCACCAAATCTGTTACTGGTTAATGGAGAGCCTGAATTCGAAGTTAAAGGGCATCCTAGACTCAAAAATCACCAAATCCAAGTTATATTATTTAGTGGACTGGAAAGGGTACGGCCCTCAAGACAGGACATGGGAGCCGAGCGAGCACCTCCAGGCACCACGCTTGGTTAAACGTTTTCATCGGGACCATCCAACCAAACCTGGGCCAGTCGGAAGGAATATCGTGAGAGGGGCCGAAGGGGGAAGTCTGTCATGACCCTTATCCTGACCCCCTCAAATGCAACAGCCCCCTGATAGCAATGAGGCTACAGCCCCCCCAATGGCTCCAAGGGCCTTAAAAGCCCATCAACAGAAGACATGGAGTCAGTCCTGGCGCCTTTGGTGCCAGGCTCATTATTTACAATGAGGCAAGCACCACTTTGGTCCTTAATCCAACATGGAGTTCCTTTATACAGCTCCGTTCCAAGAACTGAGCCTGGCAGACTAGTGTTTTGGGTGTGGTCAAATCTTCAGGTGTGGCTGGCTATATAAGCCACGCCCAAACTGGGATTCATGCTTCGCGTTATTGCAGCGAAACACTCACCGTGTCCAGCTCCAGCTCATCAGCTACTCCCGGCGGCTTAGATCTGAAGCCATCAACCTGGATTCCATCGGCAACTTGCAAGAACAAGAACAGCATTAACAAAGGACATTAACTGTGAGTAGCAGCTCCTACGTCCATCCGCCATCCATCTGCGCTCAGCGGCCTCGCCCATCTCCGAAGTGCTCCACAACCTGCAAGAACAAGAAAAGGACAGTATTAATAATAATCAATACTGAGCAAGCAATGGATTTGATATTGCGCGATGCCATCTGCAAAGGTGACAAGCTAAAACACCAATAACTACTCACCTGAATAACAGGTCGGCGATTGAACTTCATTCCGGTCCATCAGCATACTGTACCCTGTAAGAAGGCGAGAAAGAAATACAGGTTAGCAACTAGCTCACATTGGGCAGCGCCGCGCTTCGCATAAGGGCCTGTAGTCCATAATGAAACTGGCACGTCGCCATGTCTTCATAAAAAAAAAACAGGATGCTGCCACGCCATCATCATTTTCTGCTGAAATTCGTGTCTTATTGTCCTAATCCAATAAGTGATACTCACTTGAAATACTACTTCGTCATCTGACATATACTCGTAAGTAACGTCAGTCAACCTGTAACCCTCTCTGATGGCAATCACCGTGCTCCATGTCCTGCCATCAATATCAACTACTCCAAGCATAGCTAATTCTCCTCTCACTGTAGCTGCTTGTAATTATAGGGGAAAGAATTGTCGTCCCCCTCTTTGTCCATAGGTATCCTTGGCCTGAACAAAAATTCATCAGGTATTCTCAGTCTTGCCCACTAAACCAGGTAGCCATGTTAACAAAATACGTATCCCATAGTGAAAGACCTCTGGCTTTAATGCTATCCATCGTATGGCCATTCGCCCTGTAAATGCCATCATAAATTCACTCGCGTTTAAATAATGCATTCAAGGCATTGAAATCATTATGCCTTCATCAGTAAAAGCAATTTCCATTTTTAACTTTATCATTAAATCTCGACCCAGGATATGTCTGCTTTGAATACAATAATGGCACAGATATATCACATTCTCCTATAGAGACTGGCAATCTTTCAGTAAATCAAACTCTACTTGCAGCTCCTGTGAAACCTTGAGTATTCATGGCAGTTCCAGAGGTAAAGGTAAAATAGGTAAATTAAGGTAAATTTCTCCTCTCGTATACACCTGTATCTACTAAAAAAGAAAAATATTTGCCTCCTGTAATGATGTTGACCCTCAGTTCCTCTTGAGGATTGGGAGTCACTGATAGTACTGACCACATCAAGTCACGACGTGAGCTGTCCTACCGTGGGTACATACTTATTCCTCTGCCCATGAAAGGATTCCCTCCCTCAGCAGTGACACCCCCTACCCTAGGAGTCAGTAACTGCCCTTTTTTGGGCTCTGCTGAATCTGCGTGGGTGCGTGCTGTGACTGCTCCTGTGGCGGATTCAATGGTGCTTGCTGTGGTTGCAAAGCCTGTTGTATTCTCAGTGCTTGTGTTGCTTTTGAGCAAACCTGTCCCTACTTTGTTGGGGTACAACGTCCTTTCATTGCCTGCCTGTTCATCCTTTTTTAACATGCACATTCCATTGGAAAAAATAAGTGTGGGAGCGGGGTTTGGGGGGTTACCCCCCGGAAAAAAAAACAGCGAGCACATTCAATGGAATGTGCATGTTAAAAAGCCTGGGGATGAACAGGCAGGTGATGAAATGACATGGAACCCTTTGTTGGCTACATCAGGTGGATAAGCGGTCTCCCTCTTGTGAACTGCCCATTCTGCACAAACGCTTGGTTCCCACATGTTCACGCTATGTGTCCTGTCATTCCACATATCCAACATAGAGGAGGGAGTCTCCTAATTTACCCTCCTTGGATGCCCTGATTGTCATTCTGCTTATCTTGAAACCCACCTTGGTTACTCTTTAACATTCCTTGATTATTCTGGAAGCCTCCTTGATTATTCTGGAAGCCTCTTCATCAGAAGTCTACCCTACCCTTGGTACAAATCCATTATTAACTTGGTCAGACTGCCATTGTTTCTTCACCTTTGGCATGCCTGCTGCTTGCTGTGATCCTTGCCCTTCTCCACTAGTCAACATCGCCCCTTCTATGGTGTATTTTGAAAAAAATGTCTGCACTAACTTTGCTTCTTCAACTTTCCTAACATCATCTTTCCTTCAATTTTTCTTCTGAAACAATCGGCAATAATGCACAATTGTCAGCTCTATTTCTGACCAATAGCTCCATACCCACCAGTTTCCCGAGCTGTCTCTGCACTTGATCTGGCAGTCCTTGACATAAAATATGGTAAAGTACAGGTATAGATTTCACCCACGGTTCCTGTGTTCCCAAACTCTGTTCCTCCTGACAATTCTTGATGTAAACAAGAGGATCCTCCCTTCTTGCATTTTCGTGCCATTATAGCTCCCATATATAGCTCCCATATCTGACATATCTGGATATTGCACTCTAAGCGTTTTCCAGACTGCCCTCTACAATTATTTAACGGTGCTCCATCGTGAGCAGTGTTCTGTGCAGTGACATTCGCATATCCAGCTCTTGACCAAATGTCGTCAACTCTCTCCCCAAGGATAGTGGCTAGTAGACCTTTAATGTATCCTATAGCTAATGTGTTTCCCCCTGTTATATTCTCTAATTTGTCTATCCATTTCCCAGCGCTGGAAGGTAAACTGGAGTTTGGATCCTTAACCATCTGTAGCCAAGGTATAAACTGCAGTCTGGCCCCTCCTTTCTCTAACAATGGAAATTACGAGATCCCAAAATTGATTCACGCCCCATCATCATTTTGTCCTTAGCAGGGACAATGGCTCTGCACCATCTTCTTCCCAGTAGTGACATTAGCCTACTCACATAAGGTCCCCCCTCTCACTATGGGATCGCCCTTTGAGTTGACTTGGCCCACCAGAGACTCTGACATCCGTAATTTTTGTAGGTCCATATCTGACCATCTTACTTCCCTGTCTGTCGGGGAACACCCCTCAGGACCACATGCTTTAGCTCCCTCCTCCCCTCAGAAGGTTTTTCTGTCCTCATCTGACATATCCTGTCCCCAACTTGTGTGACTTCCCTCTTTCTTGTCTCTGTTCAGAGTTAGCCTATCCAAAGACAAAGCTCTATGTTCAAAACTGTACAAACTTCCCTCTTTGCCTTGCGACTGGGTACTTTCACATTGATATTTTTTTCCCTTTCCCTTTGATTCTTTTTTGGTCCTCATATTATGAAACACCTCATTGATTTTGTTCCCAATGCTTTGTAAGTCAAAATAATCTTCTAGATTTGCTTTAGATGGACCTGGCATTTGTTCATGTGTCGGGAAGAAGTCCTCCCATGCTACTACTGGATTAGGTTCCATTAACTCTTTCTCTATGCAATCAATGTTGCGTGCCCTTTGCCTCCTTTTGAGTTCTATCTCTTCGTCAACCTGTCTTTGTTTCTTTGCTTCCTTCCTTACTCTTTCCTCTACCTCTCTTTTCCTTTATAGTTTATCCTGTTCTTAGATTGCTCTCTGCCTATTACCATACTTCCTTTGCTCCTCTGCTCTTTCTTGTTTTAATAACTGCTCATCTTGATACAGCTGTTCCTGTTTTTTTCTATTCTTTCTTTTAGCCTCATCTTCTTTTAATCATTTCTTTTGTTCTCCGTCCTTTTTATCTTATTTGTCATACTTCCTCAATGCTCTTCGCATCAAGTTTGAGCAAAATCTGACCACCCATCCATTCATTTTGTATGAGCGCTATCTCATCAGTCTTATCTTTCTCGCCTTTCCATCTCCTTATCTCCCGCCCTATGTCTAGGGACGTACTTGGTCAACCACTTCTCTCCTTGTCCCTTGCTTCTTTAAAGATTAAATCCCTTTCTGGAATCTTTTCTGAACTTTTGTCGCTGCTGTGCGCAGGCGACTCATATGTCGGATTGCTATGCACTATTGCCTAATGGGTACACTCCGTCATCCTTCGTACTATCGCCATTTATTTCAGGCATGGCTGGGTTAGCAGAAGGCTCCTCACCCCCCTCTTTGCACTGGTTCAGCATCCAATCTTCAGGATGTGGGCCTTCCCTTTCCCCCTGAAACATTTTCCAGAGCTCTAAGCTCAGCAACCTTTTTTCTAACTTTTTTCCTGTGTACACTGTGTACAAGTATGTCTTCATGTGTTGCAAAACTGCTTTTGCTAGTGATCTTCCTCGTGGCCATGGCATGAGCATCTTATCTGCCGTACCCTTAACCCATTCTGCACTGTACTGCTTAAGCTTGGGTGCTTGTTTTGGCAACTGTTTGCACAGATGTATAAGTAGAGTATTATCCTCCATTTTGACTAGTCACACTTGACTGTCAATACTCACTTTTGTTTTTACACTTTATAAATGCTTTTCAGAAAAATAATACAATATGATCATGCAACTCCATGCCTTTTTATATCACATTCTATTTCAATCTATTTTATTCACTAAACACTGTCAGTCAACTAAATAAATAAATACTTGCATTTCAAATTTCTGTGCTTTCTTTCTCGTTTCTTCAATTTTCACTATTTCTTCACCACATACGTGTCATATGTAGGATCCTGGGTTTATCATATAGATCTGTTCTTATCTATATACCTCAATTGCTTGACGCTCCTCATCTCAAGTCAATTACTTAATAACTCGAAGCTCATCATCTTGAGCAATTCATTTACTAACTTGACGCTCCTTGTCTCAAGTCAATTACTTAATAACTCGAAGCTCATCATCTTGAGCAATTCATTTACTAACTTGACGCTCATCGTCTCAAGTTATTTACCCCAACCAACCCTCTGTTACTTATTTCCCCTTATCACTTTCCCCACTCAATACCCATTTGTATTTTACCACTTCACTCAGTCTACTCACACTTGGCATTTTCAACTTCGGACTCTTGGGATCGGCGCCTCCTCAACCAGCCATTTCAGCCTTCGGTCTGCTGAGCTTCCTGTAGAATTTGGGAACGGAATTTTGCTTGAAAACTAGAGACCCCTCCCACCTGTACTTGCATGTTTTTTAAGCTAGCTACCGCTATCTGCAGGGAGATTCATGTTCCTCCAGCTAAATGGTGGTGGACGTCAGATATTTCCGGGGCCCCAAAGCTTACTAGGTCAATGAATATTTAACCATCCTTTCCGTTACCATGTGAGGGGTAACCGGGCCCTTTAAGATGAGATAGCAATACTTTGAGATGGATGGGGATGCAGAAGATACTCAAACCTCAATGATAAAACTAACTCAGGAAGCTGGCAAATCACATCTGTTTTTGTTAACAATATTCTTAAACAGAGAGTTACAAGGAACATCGACAATTCTCTCAATCTTCTCACTCGGAAAGTTTCATAAACAAGCAACATATAGTAATAACATTATTGACATCATCCGACGTGGCAAACTTCAAAAACCTACTTGGGAAAGTGATAGGCTTAAAGGCAACATCTAGGTATACGTTCCATACTTTTCTGGGAAAGTGATTGGGTCTCTATCATCAGGTGGGGCAACAAAGCCCTCCTCTCATAGAGGTCAATATGAACGTCATTGAATACACAACGTCCCATTGGTTACACAAACTATAGGTCTCTCTATTTTGTTGCCCTCTGTAATTGGTTGACATCCTTGTATCCGTCAGTACATTTTCACATACGCCAGCAGCTCGCAGGCATGCCCCCAGATGCTGGTGGGCTGGTCTTGACCATAGCTTCCAACCAATTAGCATATCCTCTATCATCACCCTTGCAGTATTCTTATGAATTAACGCTTTGAACTTGGCCTTGGAAATGTTCCTTGCTGTGGAGAATACGAGGGAGTATAGCATGCTCTTTCTCTTGGAGTTGGCGTAGCACGTCATGATTATCTATTTTCACTCATCCACTTGACTGAAAACCATGTTTTAGAGTTATGCTGTATTTAAAATACTCTTATTTAATGATCCTCTGATGTCTTCATTGTTCTCCTGCCCATCTTCTGAACAGGAGTTTGTTCTTTTCACGTTTGTAACTACTGTCTGACCCTTCAGGCCAAGAACTGCCTTGACTTCTTGGTGTTGATCCAGCCTCACCTTTCTTTGATTCACCTCTGTAATTCAATTTCTTTTAATCTGCGACACACTGGAAAAGCCTTTCCTTTCCAGGGTCCAGCTCTGCTAATGTGTGTTTGTGGAACTGTCCATATATATATTCAGTAAAAAAACTTTGTTAAAGGGACGTTATGGTTCAAAGTAAAACCGAAAAACCCCTGAAATTCGGCAGTTATGGTAACATAAGCAACCATAACTCGCGCCACCGTGCACTGCTAACACTAACACCCAGGACATCAAAGATGACATCACAAATGTCATTGATGACATCACTGATGACATCACATGTGCATTTACTTTTCATAAAAACTCTGTACAAGGGATTCTTATAATGCTGACCAAAAACTGTCAAGGATCATTGGGATAAATATCATGAGCTAATTAGTGCATTAAGCAATGCATTGATATAAATAGCATTCTATTATGAAGTTCTATCCAGCATACTAAGCTACTCATGCAGAAACATAGGCAGTGTGTGCAGCATACATGATGAAGGTGCCATATTCATAATCTTGCCATGTTGAATACTGAAAAGATAACTGCTTTCTTATTAGAGTTTTGCGTACTGTGAAACATGTAATAAGTAGATAATAAAACCCACTTAATACATAATTATTACAGACAAAACACAAAGAGACAATAACACATACAAATATGAATATATACAGGGACAGTGAAGTAAACAAAAAAGCAGAAGTAGTAGCAGAAAGAGTTCATAACCTAACTGATTGTCTTTATGCAGAGAAACTATTGCTCTGTTTCAAAGCTGCTACTTAACATATGTATGTGTATCACATGATGTGACTGCACTCAAAGGAAAGGAGAGTGAGTATAATGTATACAAATAAGAGCATGTACAGGGAAGGTAGAGTAATAAAAATAAATCTATGAGAAAGTGCTGATAACCCTAATGATTATCTTCATGCACAGAAAGGATTGCTCTCTTTCAAGCCTGTCTCTTCCGCTATGTATATGTTTCATATGATGTGACTTGACCCTAAGTCTACAAATATAGTACCTTTTCAATTTTTACTTCCTGTTACTGAAGAAAACTATGTGGCTTCGATATGTCAGTAAAGGATAAAAAGGGAGAGCCAGCCATGTGATGTCATCAGTGATGTCATCAATGACATTTGTGATGTCATCTTTGATGTCCTGGGTGTTAGTGTTAGCAGTGCACGGTGGCGCGAGTTATGGTTGCTTATGTTACCATAACTGCCGAATTTCAGGGGTTTTTCGGTTTTACTTTGAACCATAACGTCCCTTTAACAAAGTTTTTTCACTGAATTTCATAGGTTTTTAGTAGCGCAACTTAACCATAACGTCCCTTTAACAAAGTTTTTTTACTGAATTTCATAGGTTTTTAGTAGCGCAACTTAACCATAATATCCCTGACTTCATATACATATAACATAGAACGTACTAACCCCCTCGTAGTGATTTACATGTCCGCGGACTACTGCCATGTCCGCGGACATATCGAAAATCTGAGCGTGGTGAATGTAAATTTAAATAGTGTGCCCCATTTCCCCTTTGAAGTTGGCTCTGAAAAGAGCCTTTTTTTTTTTTACAGATGCTTGACAGACACCTGTTATTTTGTATTTTTTTTCTTGTTTTTTTTCTTACTTTACTCCTAAAATCTTCACATAACCTTCTCCAAAGCAACCCTTACATTCCAAAATAGAAAGGCATTTCCCGTAAAAGATAAAGAAATGCTATCTTCATTAAAATGAACAGCATTACTGGCATCAATATTCTCATTATTACAGAAGAACATACCAGCTCTAAGCATGAAGGCACACATGCCTCGGTTGAGGACACACCTAGCAATGTTTTTCTGAGGACAAAAAACTGAACTATTGTCTCATATTGCCCTAGGTAGTAATCCAGAAAAAATTACTTTCGCATTTGGAAGGATCTTCATTATGGCTTGAACCAAGCGTTCCAAATCAGCCAACAAAGTAGGGGCACTGACGTTGCCCAAATGGAAAGCACCATAGTGCAAAACTACCACATGCGGACTGTTCATCGTGGCCATATCCTCACAAACTTGTACAATTCCCTGTACATTGCAATCAGGCACAGTGCTCCACACCACCTCCACTCCTTTCACATCAAAGTTCTTTGCAACATGCCTGCATTGAGCGTACTGTTGTAAACCATACACAAACATATCTCCAAGCACCAACACCCTGACTTTCTCTACTTCTGCCATCTTCACCACACACAGTCTCTTTCAACACAAATCCACAACCTCGATATCTGATTGGCTGATCCGTACAGTCTTCTTTCCATGTTGGATTTCCTGGAAAAACCCGGATGTAGCACGCCCTGTCCACGAACAGCTGCGCTGTCTGCAGACGGCGTCCACTTTACTCTCTGTGCCATTCCCTCATTGCATACAGCTAAGCAATCACACAATACAAATAACGTCCTCAGAACACCCCCATTTTGTGAATTTTCGAACATTTCAGGACAATTATCATTTCATTATTCAACATATTAACATTACAAATATACTTTCAACTTGTACTCTGCACACAATGCTATGTTTCTCCATTAGTAGCTCAGTATACTAGATAGAATCCCATAATACAATGCTATTTATATCAATGCATCGTTCATAGCACTAATAACGGTATGATATTTATTGCAATATCCTTGACACTTTTTTTGCAACATTATAATAAAAATCCCTAGTACACAAATTCCATGAAAAGTACATACACATGTGATGTCATCAGTGATTTCATCAATGACATTTGCGATGTCATCTTTGATGTCCTGGGTGTTAGTCTTAGCAGTGCACGGTGGTGGCGCGAGTTATTTTTCATAGCTTACCATAACTTTTGATTTTCAGGGGTCTTTCGGCTGTACTTAGAACCATAACGTCCCTTAAACAAACTTTTTTTAACATCATGCAAACAATATACAAACATGGCGTGCAAAAACCAACTTCTCACAGATGGCTTTACACAGCATGTTGCAAAGTAAGAATTTATGCTCGTTCAAAGTGAAGGTCAACTCCTTCCATTTTTTTCTCGGGCCCCGGAGAGGCTCACGAAGCGGACTATAAGGTTGTATTGTGTTTTGACCTTGACAGACAGAGATTGTGATGAAAGACTTCTCTTGAAGGAGTGTTGCTAAAACGTAAGAGAAGATAAGGATGATATTTCTGAAACGAAACCACTTTTATATATTATATCACTATGCGAAAGATCGTTGGTACACGCGGAGTCGTATTTTGGGACTGCACTACTCGTAGACAATGGAAATTGAAATTGTACTGTAAGTAACCCTTTAGATTATTTTATACCAAATATAATTACAATAGCATAGCATTAAAGACCGCTCAAGTTGAACTTGTTCGTTGAAAGTGGCATAATGTTTTCTACTGCGCACTATCACCGCCGAATTGATCCCCTGTAGTTTAGAGGCCTCTGAAAAAGGCAAACGACACTGGGTGGGATAATAGAAATAATTTTACCGGTCTATAGGCGGTCAAGCGCTCTACTCGCTGTGCCACTTCACTGTAGCCTGTCAAGTGGCACATTGAGTACAACGCTCGTTTTGACATCCGTGTACAGCTTGCTAACGCAAGTTCGAATCCCGGCAAGGCCAAACTCAGCCTTTCATCCTTCCGTGGTCAATAAATGAGCACCACACACCGTGGTTAATAATAAGCACCGCTTCGATACCTCACGGTTCTTAGCGCTATATGAATGGGAAAATATTATTTTATCATTAACATACTCCGTTGCACTATCTTCGATAGCAAATAGTTTCACGCCCTAATAAATAAAATGATGATTTTTAATGAAGATCGGCTGGTGAGACTAATTTATGTTTTTTAAAACAGGTATGTGGCCCCATTTTTCCTATGTCACGATTTACAGACTCCAGCGGATGGGGTCTTCAACTGCCAGGTGCAGGTCCAAATATTCAACTTCATGACCCTCACCATTTTATGGGACAATCGCCAAGGACCAATATGCCCTTACGCAGTACTAGCGGCTACAAACAATATATCAACCAATAGGGTGGTCTAATGGCTCGTTGTTGGAGCAACCTTACGATTATCAGAGCAACCATTTACTGCTTTTATCATAAACCAACAGCCTATCTACCGCAAAGGAACAACGCGTGGCTCAAAATAAACTTTTGCTGATCGACAGCAGAGACAATAGCAAATTGCTGAATATTGACTAAACATTTAATGTGAAATAAATGTACTTTACCAAATGTACAATCCTTCTGTTTACTTTTAAACCACAGTTTCATATTCCGAATTGTGACGCACTGAGTTGTAAGCTGATCTAACACCCTCTGTACCGCAAAGGAACATCGCTTGCCTCAACATGAACTTTTGCGGATCGACAACAAAGACAAATGCAAATTGCTGAATATTCTCTAAACATTTGATGTCAAATAAATGTGCTTTACAAAAGTTACAATCTTGCTGTTTGCTTTTAAATCACTGTTTCATATTCCGAATTGTGGTGCGCTGTGTTGTGACATAATATGTGTTGTCTTCCGGGTTCTGTGTAAAGTCACTTAGGACTGCAGAGGACTGGGTACGTTTGATGACGCACCCTGTAACGTCACGGAGAGAGGTGGGGAATATGAATGCTTTGATAATATCAGGCTTAGGGGTGGGAGATATGATTTAGTGTTGCAAAAGCAAGTCAGCCAGGTTAATAGCGCAAGTAATAGGATTATCACATAATGTCGGCGCACACCAGCCTGATTTATCGTTTCTTTAGTGGACAAAAAGTCGGTTGACGCCCATAGGAAATTGTACTATTAGCGGACAAAAGGAGTGGTCTTAAAACACTTTCACCCTGACAACGAACAATACAAACAACATTCTCAGAAAACCCCCATTTTGTGTAATTGCAACCATTTCGGGACACCGCGAGTGTTCTTAGAACACATTCAACTAGACAGATTACAATACGGACAGCGTCCTGAGGACACCCCCAGTTTGTGTATTTACGAACAATTAAGTACACTGCGAGTGTTCATAGCTCATTTTTACCTTCCTTGCAAACAAAAATGACACATACTCCGTCCTCTAAACACCCCACCATTTAGTTTATTTACAAAATGTCAGAACCGCCGTGTTCTCTGCGGACAAATCGAACGCAACAAAAACGTCTAGCACATAAAGAAACAAAACATTGAACCTATCTCACACTCCCCCACCCTCCCCAAACACTCTTACACACCAACACATGGCACTAAATACAATTTTTTATCCACGTTTCACTGCGCTGTACGCGGTCGACGGCGAATACAAGATGGCGGGTGCCACAGAAAATCTGACGCGCTCCATGCCCCTCGCCGTCCAATCAGCGAACATGTCGCATGTCCGTGGACATGACGCAAGGCCATGGGCCAATCGGGGTGCTGTCCGTGGAGCAAACAGGGAAGTCCGTCCGCGAAGCGAACACAGATATCACTAATTTTTGTTGCCTTACATTTTGGTAATTTTATAAAAAACTATCAGACAGATTTACACCAAATTTGCAAAAGCACGCTTTCAGGACCAAGCCCCCAGTCCTGCCGCAAATTTGGTGTAAATCCATCCAGCGGTTTGGCCTGTGGCCATGCGCAAAGTTTTTTCCCATTATGTCTATGGGAAAAAACACAAGTTTTGGGACCCCCCCTATAACTTTTCCCCCCCTGGACGAATCCTCACCAAACTTAATTAAAATTAAAAATAATTCAGAGTAGGCCATATACTTTTTTGCAAAGTTTGGTGAGGATTCGTTCAGAGGGAGCAAAGTTATAAGCCACCCAAAAAATGCTCTTCCTATGGAAACACCAACTTAACCATAACTACATGGACGCTACCGCGTCCATGTAATACGTTTGGCACATGCCGCAACCTATTCACTACATAGCTAGCCTTAAGAATATTTGTCTGCTTGCGTTTCTTGCATCTGTACACATGTAAAATGACTTAATATCTTCATTGTTTCTGTAACATAAACGTCTCCATTGCAAATTTCGAAATGTTACTTATCTTTGACACTTTCTAAGCGCCTATAGAATGTCTATGTTCTTCTTCCTCTGCATCTCTTCTGGGTGTGCCAGCCCTGATTCATGTGACATCACCAATCTTCCCTTTTGCTCATTTTTCCCACTTCATCTGGGATTTCATTCAGATGACCATACTGTCGTGTATGCAGGTATGGTTTTCTCAACGGGATCCTTGCTTCCAGGATTCTCCTTGGTATTGGTATTTTCACTGGCATTGCACGTGTCTCACACTCTTGTTCCCAGCATTTAGGCAACATGGGAGTGGTGCTTGAGGTGGGGTTACTTAGCTCCTTCTCTACAAATCCTTGAGTGTTGCACAAGATCTACCTCTGCAACCCCAACAGAGACCAATGCAGACTTCATCCTTAATCTTAACTCTTGAATAGAAGGAACATATTCTGCATACCTAGCTGAATAAAGAATCTTGTATAGAGATTTATTTGGGGTCGGGGGGGGGGTTGATCAATTTCCTGAACATTGAGAGCTCTTTCCAGATATTTCTGGCCATCAAAGACACCAGGCAGAGCTTGTGTCTTATAAGCGCGTTTAGGATAGCCATGGAAAGACCCAGCACCTCCTCCCATATCTTCCCTTGCATGATGTTAAGCGTAGGGCCCATATCATGTGTGGACAGGTCAAGACCAAACAAGATCATAGGTTTGAAATTAGCCTGATAGCACTGCTTCAAAGGGAGAATTTACATACTCTGGGCTTCAAAAATTTGAGTTGAGAAACTAATGTTTTGATCTTATCAAAGAGGCTGCTTCTCCAAAATTAAATGCTGACCCTGTTAGTGAGGATATAGCCTAAGTAAGTGATGGCCTTGACCTGGTCCACACTCTCTGGGCCCATCGCAAAAGTTTGAGTCTGCACCTTGATCCCCCCGAGAAGGAAACCCTTTGATTTAGACACCTTGGGCAAGAGATACAACAGAAGAGGGATACAACAGTGGACTGTTAAATGCAGTAGCACCTGGATTTGGGACACCTGGATAGTGGAAGGAACATCTGAATGGGTTGCAACCGTAGACATTCAAATGCAGTAGCAGATAGCTTTGGGACACCTGCATAACTGAAGAAATGCCTACATGGGGATGCAGCAGTGGACTGTAAAATGCAGTAGCAGCTAGATTTGGGAAACCTGGATAGCTGGAAAAATGCCTAAATTGGGCTGCAACAGTAGAAAGTAAAATGCAGAAGTACCTAGATTTGGGACACATGATAGTAGGATAAATGCCTAAATGGGCAAACAACAATGGACGACTTTGATAGAGGAAGAGACACCTATATGCGGACAAAACAGTGTACATTAAAATGCAGTAGCACCTAGATTTGGTACAACTGGATAGTGAGAAAAACGTTTAAATGGGCATACCACAATAGACAGTAAAATACAGTAGCGCCTAGATGTGGGACACATCGATAGATGGGGAGTCGCCTAAATGGTCATACAACAAAGGCAGTAAAATGCAGTAGCACCTAGATTTGGGACCACTGGATCGAAGGAGAGGAGTCTGAATGGGTATGCGACCGTAGACAGTAAAATGCAGCAGCACCTAGATTTGGGACACATGATAGTAGGATAAATGCCGAAATGTGCAAACAACAATAGACAGTAAAATGCAGTAGTACCTAGATTTGGGACACCTGGATAGATGGAGAGACGCCTAAATTGGGGCTGCAACAATAGCCAGTAACATGCAATAGCGCCTAGATTTGGGAAACCTGGATTGCGGGAGAAACGCCTAAATGGGCAAACAACGATAGGCAGTAAAATGCAATAGCACCTAGATTTGGACGCCCTTAATAGAGGGGGAGACATCTATATGGGGACACAATAGTGGACAGTAAAATGCAGTACCACCTGGATTTGGGACACCTGGATAGCGAAAGGAATGCCTGAATGGGTTGCAACCGTGGACAGTAAAATGCAGTAGCAGCTAGCTCTGGGACACCTGGATAACTGAAGAAATGCCTACATGGGTATGTAGCAGTGGACAGTAAAAAGGAGTAGCAGGTAGATTTTGGACACCTGGATAGCTGGAGAAATGCCTAAATGGGGCTGCAACAGTAGACTGTAAAATGTAGTAGTACCTAGATTTGGCACACATGCTAGTAGGATAAATGCCAAAATGGGCAAACAACAATAGACAGTAAAATGCAGTAGTACCTAGATTTGGGACACATGCTAGTAGGATAAATGCCTAAATGGGCAAACAACAATAGACAGTAAAATGCAGTAGTACCTAGATTTGGGATACCTGGATAGATGGAGAGATGTCTAAATCGGGTTGAAACAAAAGCCAGTAAAATACAGTAGTGCCTAAATGTGGGAAACCTGGATTGCAGGAGAAACGCCTAAATTGGCAAACAACAATAGGCAGTAAAATACAATAACACCTAGATTTGGACGACTTTGATAGAGGAAGAGACACCTATATGGGGACACACCAGTGGACAGTAAAATGCAGTAGCACCTAGATTTGGTGCAACTGGATAGTGGGAAAAACGTCTAAATGGGCATACAACAATAGACAGTAAAATACAGTAGCGCCTAGACCTGGGACACCTCTATAGATGGGGAGTCGCCTAAATGGGCGTACAGCAAAGGCAGTAAAATGCAGTAGCACCTAGATTTGGGAGTACTGGATCGAAGGACAGGAGACTGAATGGGGATGCAACCGTAGACAGTAAAATGCAGTAGCAGCTAGATTTGGGAAACCTGGATAGCTGGAGAAATGCATAAATTGGGCTGCAACAGTAGAAAGTAAAATCCAGAAGTACCTAGATTTGGGACACATGATAGTAGGATAAATGCCTAAATGGGCAAACAACAATAGGCAGTAAAATTCAATAGCACCTAGATTTGGACGACTTTGATAGAGGAAGAGACACCTATATGCGGACAAAACAGTGGACATTAAAATGCAGTAGCACCTAGATTTGGTACCACTGGATAGTGGGAAAAACGTCTAAATAGGCATACCAAAATAGACAGTAAAATACAGTAGCGCCTAGATGTGGGACACCTCGATAGATGGGGAGTCGCCTAAATGGTCATACAACAAAGGCAGTAAAATGCAGTAGCACCTAGATTTGGGACAACTGGATCGAAGGAGAGGAGTCTGAATGGGTATGCGACCATAGACAGTAAAATGCAGCAGCACCTAGATTTGGGAGACATGATAGTAGGATAAATGCCGAACTGTGCAAACAACAATAGACAGTAAAATGCAGTAGTACCTAGATTTGGGACACCTGGATAGATGGAGATACGCCTAAATTGGGGCTGCAACAATAGCCAGTAACATGCAATAGCGCCTAGATTTGGGAAACCTGGATTGCGGGAGAAACGCCTAAATGGGCAAACAACGATAGGCAGTAAAATGCAATAGCACCTAGATTTGGATGCCCTTGATAGAGGGAGAGACACCTATATGGGGACACAACAGTGGACAGTAAAATGCAGTACCACCTGGATTTGGGACACCTGGATAGCGAAAGGAATGCCTGAATGGGTTGCAACCGTGGACAGTAAAATGCAGTAGCAGCTAGCTCTGGGACACCTGGATAACTGAAGAAATGCCTACATGGGGATGTAGCAGTGGACAGTAAAAAGCAGTAGCAGATAGATTTGGGACACCTGGATAGCTGGGGAAATGCCTAAATGGGGCTGCAACAGTAGACTGTAAAATGTAGTAGTACCTAGATTTGGGACACATGCTAGTAGGATAAATGCCAAAATGGGCAAACAACAATAGACAGTAAAATGCAGTAGTACCTAGATTTGGGACACATGCTAGTAGGATAAATGCCTAAATGGGCAAACAATAGACAGTAAAATGCAGTAGTACCTAGATTTGGGACACCTGGATAGATGGACAGATGCCTAAATGGGGGTTGCAGCAATAGCCAGTAAAATGCAGTAGTACCTAGATTCGGGAAACCTGAATTGCAGGAGAAACACCTAAATGGGCAAACAACAATAGGCAGTAAATTGCAATAGCACCTAGATTTGGACGACCTTGATAGAGGGAGAGACACCTACATAGGGATACAACAGTCGACAGTAACATGCAGAAGCACCTACATTTGGGCACCCGAATAGTGGGAGAGACGCCTAAATGGGCATCTTGCAATAGACAGTAAAATGAAATAGCACCTAGATTTGGAACACTTGGATAGAGGAATAGACTCCTATATGTGGATACAACAGTAGGTATTAAAATGCAGTAGTACCTAGATTTGTGTACACAAACACTTGTGTATAGTCGTGTTTTAAATGCGGTATCATATAATTTGGCCACCTGGATAGAGGGAGATTCGCCTAAATAGAGATACAACTGTAGACAGTAAAATGCAGTAGCACCTAGATTTGGAACAACTGAATAGATGGAGAGATGCCTAAATCAGCATACAAAAGTAGACAGTAAAATGCAGTAGTACCTAGATTTGGAACATCTGGATAGTGGGAGAAGCACCTAAATGGGCATACAACAATTAACAGTAAAATGCAATAGCACCTATA
This sequence comes from Ambystoma mexicanum, assembly GCF_040938575.1. Taxonomy (NCBI): domain Eukaryota; kingdom Metazoa; phylum Chordata; class Amphibia; order Caudata; family Ambystomatidae; genus Ambystoma; species Ambystoma mexicanum. The sequence goes on from NC_090934.1 coordinate 514,277,365, forward strand.
TTTGGGAAACCTAGCTAGAGGGAGAGACTCCTAAATGGGCCAGTTTCAGCAGGAAGTAAAATGCAGTAGCACCTATACCTGGGACACCTGGATAGAGGGAGGGACACCTGGATAAAGGGAGGTACACCTAAATTGGAATACAACAGTGGACAGTAAAATGCAGTAGCACTTAGTTTTGGGTTAACTTGATAGCAAGAGAAATGCCTAAATGGGCATACAAAAGTAGGCAGTAAAATGGAGTAGCACCTAGATTTGGGACACCTGGATAGAGCTAGAGAAGCCTAAATGGGATGCAGCAGTAGACAGTAAAATGTAGTAGTACCTAGATTTGGGACACATGCTAGTAGGATAAATGCCTAAATGGGCAAACGACAATAGACAGTAAAATGCAGTAGTACCTAGATGTGGGACACATGTTAGTAGGATAAATGCCTAAATGGGCAAACAACAATAGACAGTAAAATGCAGTAGTACCTAGATTTGGGACACCTGGATAGATGGAGAGATGTCTAAATCTGGGTTGCAACAATAGCCAGTAAAATACAGTAGCGCCTAAATGTGGGAAATCTGGATTGTGGGAGAAACGGCTAAGGGGGCAAACAACAATTTGCAGTAAAATGTAATAGCACCTAGATTTGGACGACTTTGATAGAGGAAGATACACCTATATGGGGACACAACAGTGGACAGTAAAATGCAGTAGCACCTAGATTTGGTACAACTGGATAGTGGGGAAAAACGTCTAAATGTGCATCCAACAATAGACAGTAAAATACAGTAGTGCCTAGATGTGGGACACCTCGATAGATGAGGAATCACCAAAATGGGCATACCACAAAGGCAGTAAAATGCAGTAGCACCTAGATTTGGGAAACTGGATCGAAGGACAGGAGCCTGAATCGGGATGCAATCGTAGACAGTAAAATGCAGTAGTACCTAGGTTTGGGACACCTGGATAGATGGAGATATGCCTAAATGGGGGTTGCAACAATAGCCAGTAAAATGCAGTAGCGCCTAGATTCGGGAAACCTGTATTGCGGGAGAAACACCTAAATGGGCAAAAAAACAATAGTCAATAAATTGCAAAAGCACCTAGATTTGGACGACCTTGATAGAGGGAGAGACACCTACATAGGGATACAACAGTCGACAGTAACATGCAGAAGCACCTACATTTGGGCACCCGAATAGAGGGAGAGACGCCTAAATGGGCATCTTGCAATAGACAGTAAAATGCAATAGCACCCAGATTTGGGACACTTGAATAGATCAATAGACTCCTACACGTGGATACAACATTAGGTATTAAAATGCAGTAGTACCTAGATTTGTGTACACAAACACTTGTGTATCGGCGTGTTATAAATGCCATATCATATCATATCGTTTGGGCACCTGGATAGAGGGAGATTCACCTACATTTGGGATACAACAGTAGACAGTAAAATGCAGTAACAGCTAGATTTGGCACATCTGTCTAGAGGAGAGGCGCCTAAATAGAGATACAACTGTAGACAGTAAAATGCAGTAGTACCTAGATTTGAGACACCTGGATAGAGGGAGAGAAGCCCAAATGTGGATACAACAGTAGGAAGTAAAATGCAGTAGCACCTAGATTTGGAACAACTGGATAGATGGAGAGATGCCTAAATCGGCATACAAAAGTAGACAGTAAAATGCAGTAGTACCTAGATTTGGAACATCTGGATAGCGGAAGAAGCACCGAAATGGGCATACAACAATTAACAGTAAAATGCAATAGCACCTATATTTGGGAAACCTAGCTAGAGGGAGTGACTCCTAAATGGGCCTGTATCAGCAGGAAGTAAAATACAGTAGCACCTATACCTAGGACACCTGGATAGAGGGAGGGACACCTGGATAGAAGGAGAAATGCCTAAATGGGGCTGCAACAGGAGACAGTAAAATGCACTATCGCCTAGATTCAGAAAAACCTGGATTGTGGGAGAAATGCCTAAATGGTCAAACAAGAATAGGCAGTAAAATGCAATAGCACCTAGATTTGGTACACTGGATAGTGGGAGACAAGTCTAAATGGGCATACAACAATAAACAGTAAAATGCAGTAGCACCTAGATTTGGGACACCTGGACAGATGGAGAGATGTCTAAATGGGGGTTGCAACAATAGCCAGTAAAATACAGTAGTGTCTAAATGCGGGAAACCTGGATTGTGGGAGAACTGCCTAAGTGGGCATACAACAAAGGCAGTGAAATGCAATAGCACCTAGATTTGGGACAACTGGATCGAAGGACAGGAGCCTGAATGGGGTTGCAATGATAGACAGTAAAATGCAGTAGCAGCTAGATTTGGGACACCTGAATACCTGGAATAATGTCTAAAATGGGGCTGCAGCAGTAGAGAGTAAATTGCAGTAGTACCTTCATTTGGGACACCTGGATTGATGGAGAGTTGCCTAAATGGGGGTTGCAACAGTAGAAAGTAAAATGCAATAGCACCTAGATTTGGGACAACTGGATCGAAGGACAGGAGCCTGAATGGGGTTGCAATGATAGACAGTAAAATGCAGTAGCAGCTAGATTTGGGACACCTGAATACCTGGAATAATGTCTAAAATGGGGCTGCAGCAGTAGAGAGTAAATTGCAGTAGTACCTTCATTTGGGACACCTGGATTGATGGAGAGTTGCCTAAATGGGGGTTGCAACAGTAGAAAGTAAAATGCAATTGCACCTAGGTTTGGGGCACATGATAGTAGGATAAATGCCTAAATGGGAAAACAATAGACAGTAAAATGCAGTAGTACCTAGGTTTGGGACACCTGTATTGCGGGAGAAACACCTAAATGGGCAAACAACAATAGGCAGTAAAATGCAATAGCACCTAGATTTGGACAACCTTGATAAAGGGAGAGACACTATATAGGGATACAACAGTGGACAGTAACATCCAGAAGCACTTAGATTTGGGCACCTAAATAGAGGGAGAGATGCCTAAATGGGCATACAGCAATAGACATTCAAATGCAATAGCACCTAGATTTGAGGAGTAGAGGAGGAGTAGACTCCTAAATGTGGATACAACAGTAGGTATTAAAATGCAGTAGTACCTAGATTTGTGTACACAAACACTTGTGTATAGGTGCGTTATAAATGCCATATCATATCATATAATTTGGGCACCTGGATAGAGGGAGAATCGTCTACATTTGGGATACAACAGTAGACAGTAAAATGCAGTGACAGCTAGTTTTGGCACAGCTGTGTAGAGGGAGAGGCGCCTAAATAGAGATACAATTGTAGACAGTAAAATGCAATAGTACCTAGATTTGGAACAACTGGATAGAGGGAGAGACGCCTAAATCGGCATACAAATGTAGACAGTAAAATGCAGTAGTACCTAGATTTGGAACATCTGGATAGTGGGAGAAGCACCTAAATGGGAATACAACAATTAGCAGTAAAATGCAATAGCATCTATATTCAGGGAAACCAAGCTAGAGGGAGAGACTCAGAAATGGGCCTGTAGCAGCAGGAAGTAAAATACTGTAGCACCTATATTTGGGACACCTGGATAGATGGAGAGATGACTAAATGGGGGTTGCAACAATAGACAATAAAATGCAGTAGCGCCTAGATTCAGGAAACCTAGATTGCGGTAGAAACACCAAAATGGTTATACAACAATAGACAGTAAAATGAAATAGCACCTATATGTGGGACACCTGTATAGAGGGGGAGAAGCCTAGATGGGGATGCAGTAGTAAACACTAAAATGCAGGATCACCTAGATTTGGCACAACTGGGTACAGTCAGAGGCGCCTAAATGGGGATACAACTGTAGACAGTAAAATGCAGTAGCACCTAGATTTGGCACACCTGGATAGAAGGGGAGATGCCTACATGGGGGTTGCAAAGATAGCCAGTAAAATGCAGTAGCACCTAGATTTGGGAAAACTGGATTGTGGGAGAAACACCTAAATGAGCAAACAACAGTAGGCAGTAAAATGCAATAGCACCTATATTTGGACGACCTTGATAGAGGAAGAGACACTTATATGGGGACACAACAGTGGACAGTAAAATGCAGTAGCACCTAGATTTGGCACACCTGGATAGAAGGGGAGATGCCTACATGGGGGTTGCAAAGATAGCCAGTAAAATGCAGTAGCACCTAGATTTGGGAAAACTGGATTGTGGGAGAAACACCTAAATGAGCAAACAACAGTAGGCAGTAAAATGCAATAGCACCTATATTTGGACGACCTTGATAGAGGAAGAGACACTTATATGGGGACACAACAGTGAACAGTAAAATGCAGTAGCACCTAGATTTGAGATACCTGGATAGTGGAAGGAACATCTGAATGGGTTGCAACCATAGACAGTAAAATACAGTTGCACCTAGATTTGGGACACCTGGATAGCTGAAGAAATGCCTAAATGGGTATGAAGCAGTGGACAGTAAAATGCAGTAGCACCTAGATTTGGGACAGCTGGATAGATGGAGAAATGCCTAAATTGGGGTTGCAACAATAGCCAGTAACATACAATCGCGCCTATATTTGGGAAATCTGGATTGCGGGAGAAACGCCTACACTTTGGATACAACAGTAGACAGTAAAATCCAGTGCTCCTAGATTTGGCACAACTGTGTAGAGGAAGAGACGCATTAATAAGGATACAACTGTAGACATTAGAATGCAGTTGTAACTAGATTTGGGACACCTGGATAGAGGGAGAGAAGTTCAAATGTGGATACAACAGTAGGCAGTAAAATGCAGCAGCACTTAGATTTGGGTTAACTTGATAGCGGGAGAAATACATAAATGGGCATATAAAAGTAGACAGTAAAGCGAGTAGCACCTAGTTTTGGGACACCTGGATAGATCGAGAGAAGCCTAAATGGGGATCCAGCAGTTTACAGTAAAATGGATTAGCACCTAGATTTGGGACACCTGGATAGCAGGAGAAACGTATAAATGGAAATACAACAATTGACAGTAAAATGCAATAGCACCTAGATTTGGGACAGCTGGATAGAGGAAGAAATGCCTAAATGGGTTTACAAAAATTGAAGGTAAAATGCATTAGCACCTGAATTTGGGGCACCCGGATATACTAGGAGACGCCTAAATGGGCATAGAATAATAGACAGTAAAATGAAATAGCACCTACATTTGGGACACTTGCATAGAAGAGTAGACTAAATGTTGATACAACAGTAGGCATTAAAATGCAGTAGAATCTAGATTTGTGTACACGAACACTATATATAGGCACATTATAAATGCTGTATCATGTCATTTGGAATACCTGCATAGAAGAGAAACACCTACATTTGGGATATAACAGTAGACAATAACATGCAATGACCCCTAGATTTGGCACAACTCGGTAGAGGGAGAGGTGCCTAAATAGGGATACAACTGTAGACAGTAAAATGCAGTAACACCTAGGTTTGAGAAAGCTGAATAGACGGAGGGTCACCTAAATCCTGTATCAGCAGGTAGTAAAATGCATTAGCACCTATACCTAGGACACCTGGATAGAGGGAGGGTCACCTGGATAGATGGAGGAAAACTTAAATGGGGATGCAACAGTGGACAGTAAAATGCAGTATCACTTAGATTTGGGTCATCTTGATAGCGGGAGAAATGCCTAAATAGGCATACAAAAGTAGGCATTAAAATGGAATAGCACCTAGATTTGTGACACCTGGATAGAGGGACAGAAGCCTAAATGGGGATGCAGCAGTAGACAGTAAAATGGAGTAGCACCTAGCTTTTGGACACTTGGATAGAGGGAGAAATGCCTAAATGGGGATAGAAAAGTGACAGTAAAATGGAGTAGTACCTGGATTTGTGTCACCTGGATAGCGGGAGGAATTCCTCAATGGGTATGCAACAATTGAAGATAACATGTAGTAGCACCTGTATTTGGGACTCTTGGATAGAGGAGTAGACTCCTAAATGTGGACACAACAGTAGCCAGTAAAATGCAGTAGTACCTAGATGTGGGACATCTGGATAGCGGGAGAAGCACATACATGGGCATAAAACAATTACCAATAAAATGCAATAGCACCTATATATTTGGGAAACTTAGCTAGAGGGAGAGGCGCCTAAAAAGGGATACAACTGTAGACAGTAAAAAGTAGTAGTACCTAGATTTGGGACACCTGGACAGAGGGAGAGAAGCCTAAATGAACATACAACAGTAGACAGTAAAATGCACTAGCACCTTGATTTGGGACACCTGTATAGAGGGAGAAACACATGCATTTGGGAGACAACAGTAGACTTTAAAATGTATTGACACCTAGATTTGGGACAACTGGATAGAGGCAGAGATGCCTAAAAGGGCATACAGCAATTTACAGTAAAATTCAATAGCACCTATATTTGGGACATCTAGCTAGCTGCTAGAGGGAGAGGCATTTGTCTACATAAGCATACAACTGTAGACAGTAAAATGCAGTAGCACCTAGATTTGGGACACCTGAATAGAGGAAGAGAAGACTAAATGAGCGTACATCAGTAGACCGTAAAATGCAGTAGCACCTAGATTTGGGGCACCTAGATAGAGGGAGTGACGTCTACATGGGCATACAACAATAGCTAGTAAAATGCAGTAGCGCCTAGCTTTGGGAAACCTGGATAGCGGAGAAATGCCTAAATGGCCAAACAACAACAGGCAATAAAATGCAATAGCACCTAGATTTGGACAACCTTGATAGAGGGAGAGACACCTATATGGGGACACAACAGTGAACAGTAAAATGAAGTAGCACCTAGATTTGGTACAACTGGATAGTGGGAGAAACATCTAAATGGGCATACAACAATAGATAGTAAAATACAGTAGCGCCATGTAAAGGCTCCTAAATGGGCATACAACAAAGACAGTAAAATGCAGTGGCGCCTAGATTTTGGAAACCTGGATAGGGGGAGAAATGCCTAAATGAGTATACAATAATAGACAGTAAAATGCAATATTGATTAAAATTGGAACACCTTCATAGAGAAGGAGACTCCTAAATGTGGATAAAACATTAGGCAGTAAAATGAGGTACCACCTAGATTTTGGACACATGGATAGAGGAGAGAAGGTAGTGTAAAGTAAAATGCAGTAGTGCCTAGATTTGGATCACCTTGATAGCGGGATTAATGCCTAAATGGGCATACAGCAAAATAAGGTAAAATACAGCAGCACCTCAATTTGGGACACTTGTAGAGGGAAGAGATGCCTCAATGGGTATAGAACACTGGACAGTAAAATGCAGTAGCACCTAGATTTGGGACACCTGGATCGAAGGAGAGGAGCCTGAATGGTGATGCAACAGTAGACAGCAAAATGCAGTAGCAGCTAGATTTGAGACACCTGGATAGATGGAAAGACGCCTAAATGGGGGTTTCAACCATAGACAGTAAAATGCAGTAGCACCTATGTTTGGGACACATGATAGTAGGATAAATGCCTAAATGGGAAAACAACAATAGGCAGTAAAAAATGCGACAGCACCTAGATTTGGATGACCTTGATAGAGGAAGAGACACCTATATGAGGACACAACAGTAGACAGTAAAATGCAGTAGCACCTAGATTTGGTACAACTGGATAGTGGAAGAAAAGTCTAAATGGGCATACAACAATAGACATTAAAATACAGTAGCGTCTAGATTTGTGACACCTCGATAGATGAGAGATGCCTAAATGGGCATAAAACAAAGACGGTAAAATGCAGTAGCACCTAGATTTGGGTCATCTTTTGTTAGGCAGAATTATATGCAGTACCCTTTGAGAACACCACCCACAATTAGGTACAAATTCACCTTTGGTACAAGCCTATAAGGTGGTATTGATGGCTGAACAAACAGACTTATCTCAAGAGTAAAGTGAGCAGTATCAATAGTTACACAAAGGACAGCAATGACTATGATTCAAACAAACACTGACTCAAGGTTTCTGAGTATAAGAATATACATTTATCTACACATAAGTGATTAAACATTTCACTGTTATCAAGCAGTTGAAAAATCATGGTTCTAATACACTACACCACACCCAATAGATTCTGGACAATGTAGGCTCAAAATTAAGTGTGAGCGAAATGGCACTCCAGCAATTTAAAAGGGAGGGAAAGACGAAGTTAGACAGAAATTGAGCAGCACCAACAAGTATGTAAGCAGGGTAATCGAGAAAAAGGATCTACAGTGAGGAAATCAAATTCAATGGACCAAAGTCTTTGTAGAGGGTCACTCAGTTCAGGGTAGTTTGCGGTTAAGTCTTTGCCAAGAGTTCAGAACAAAGCTGGTCAGACGAAAAGTTACTTTAAAAATAGAGAAAGACAAGCCCTCGGATTAGCGAAAGATTTCACACACTTTCACCACAGCTGGACGAAATGAACAACCAGGTTAGCACAGTACCTTTAGAGCTGAAGAATACTGTAGCTGCAGCGGACATTCCTGGCAGGTCCTGCAGGCTCACGGTTCCTGAAGCGACTGTCGGACTGACAAGAAGGAGGAAGACTAGAGCGTCCTGCACTGTCCAGGGAAGAAACCAGCAGCAGAGCAAAGCGACAAATAAAAGATGCACTCCTTAAAACCCAAGCAGGGTCTGACCTTCCTGGCTATCCGGTTCCCTGTAGCAATGTACAGCCATTTTTGACCAGAGGAGGGAGGCCTGGCTTGCAGTTTGGCGAACTGGTTGTTCCCACCTGCTCAAGGGGAGAAGATTACTTGCAGATCTTCCCTGTCGTCGAAGTTTGGAGATTCGGACGCGCAGCAGATCTTCACCGGGAGTTTCAGTCGTGGTAGAGGTCCTCTTCTGTCATCTTCTCTTCGGTTCTCTTGATCCAGTGGCAACTCTTCCTTTACAGCCCCAGAGACCTGCTTTTTATGCAGTTCTTCCCCATTCACACAGCCTGGATGTCAATCACACAGCAGGGTGGCTGTCCCACCGGGACAGTCACCACAGCCAATCATATCAGAGTGCGATGCAGGTCTCCAAGGAGACCCTGTGCAGGGGGAATCCTGTCCCCCTCAGACATACAGGAGCCTAAGGAGGGCTTTTGTGCAGAAGCCCGCGAAAGGCCGGTGAACAAATGAACCAAACCTGGTTGGCACGCAGAGTAAAACACGAGAAATACTTTTGCAAAAAGAAATGGCAAATAAACCCAGCTGGAACCGTATAAAAATCTATATGGTCCAGCAGGTTTAAGTTTGAGGCTACCAAGATAGCCTAAAACAATACCAGGGCTATTTAAGATAACCGAGGTAGGAAAAATAGGGTAGTTACCACTGCCACCAGCCAAGTCTTAATGAAAAGGGAACAAAACAAAGTTCCAAGAGAAACAGACAAAAAGGGATAAGTATTAACCCTTTCCAGAACTCTATGTAAGATAGTTTGTACTGGCTCTGTGAGTTTTAAAAGAGACTAATAAAGTCAATGGCAAATTTACATGCTCTGGGAGACAGTAGTCGTTCCCAGAAAATGGAGTCTGCGTTGGGAAGTCTAAAAGACAACCATGTGTCACTGCACTGAAGGTGCTGAGTAACACACATTAAAAAGATGATGCCTATAGAGTAGGTGAGGCTCCAAAGTCTATGAACACAAGGAAATGTTAAACACACACAGCAAAACACTTGTACGAGTGGGAAAAATGCTTCACGCTCTTACCAGGTGAAAAAAATAAACCCCAGAAATCCAGCAAAGCTGCTGAGGGACTCAATAGGTAAGGGGAATTAGCCATTCTGGAGAATTCTCCCTAACACTCTCCCCTCCAGACTAAGGGGCAGGAGGATTTCATCCACTCTTGGATGAATATCTTCCTCTTGTCAGTTAAAGACATCCTAGATAGACCATCAGCATTTTGGTGGTGGCATCCTGCCCTGTGCTCAATGGTGAAATCAAACCCTTGCAGGCAAATTGACCATCTTAGAAGTTTTGGGTTCTCCCCTTTCATTTGCATTAACCATCTCAAGGGTTGGTGGTCAGTTTGAATCACAAAAGTAGATACATACAAGTATGGTCTAAACTTCTTCCAAGACCACATAATTGCAAAACATTCACCCTCTATGGTTGCCCACCTTGTTTCTGGTTCCTTCAGTTTCCTACCGATGAAGCAAATGGGGTGCTCCCTACCTTTCTCATCTAGTTGACTAAGGACAGCATGTATACCTGTATTGGATGCATCTGTCTGCACAATGAAGGGTTGGTGATAATCCGGAGCTCTTAGGACTGGTGCTTGACAAAGGCCTTTCTTCAGGCTTTCAAAGGCTTGAGTGCACTCCTCAATCCATTTAACCTTTTTAGGGCATTTCGGAGAGGAAATCACATTCAAGGGAGAAGTTATGGTCCCATAGTTCTCTATTAAATGAAATTCCTGTAGTACACAGTGAGACCTATCAAGGCTCTCACTTGGGTTTGAGTAGTAGGGGTTGCCCAGTTTTGTACAGCTTGTACGTTGCTTGTCAATGGCTTTATTTCACCTCCTACTACTTCATGACCAAGGTAGACCACTTTGATCTGACCAATTTGACATTTTCTTGCCTTTATGGTCAGATAGGCCTGCTCAAAAGCCTGCAAAACATATCCTAAGTGATCAACAAGTTCTTTCCATGTAGGGGTGAACACTGCAATGTCATCCAAGTATGCCATGCAGAAGTCCCCCATCCCATTCAGAACTTGATTGAACATCCTTTGGAATGTAGCAGATGCATTCTTTAGTCCAAAAGGCACAACCTTAAACTGGTAGAGGCCTGCTGGGGTTGAGAATGCAGTTTTCTCCTTGGCATGGTCTGTCAGGGCTATTTGCCAATAGCCTGACATCAGATCAAATGCACTGAGGTACAAGGCTGGACCAAGTCTATCTACCATTTCATCTGTCCTTTGCAATGGTTGGGCATCACTCTTAGTGGCTGCATTAAGAGCTCTATAGTCCACACTCAGCTTCTTGGAACTTGCCTTTGGTACTATAACAACTGGACTAGACCATGGACTTGTGGAGGTCTCTATAACCCTGAGGTCAAGCATCTTGCTGACCTCTCCTTTGATGTGAAATCTCACATGTTCTGACATTCTGTAACCTCTGCTTTCAACAGGTGTACAGTCACCAGTGAGAATATCATGCTGGCCCCAAGGGGTCAAGCCTGGTGAAAGTGAAAACAGGGAGGCAAACGGATTTAATAGAACTTTGCACTCTTCCTGTTGTTCTGATCTCAGTTGAGAAGAGAGATTGACTCCTATGTTCTCTTCCACAGCTTAGCCTCTGAGGAGGTCAGGTAGAGGTTCACACTCCTCCTCCTCTTGAGCTGAAGCTAGAAGCAAAGCTCCCACTTCTGGTCTCAAGTCATATGCCTTCAAACAGTTGGTGTGAAAAACTCTAGGAGCCTCCTTAGGTCAGCCTAAGTACACCATATAGTTTACCTCTCCAAGTTTGCCCACAACCTTGAAGGGTCCTATCCATTTGTTCTGCAAGGCCATCTGCCTTGTTGGCACAATAACTAATACAAGCTGGTCTTGAGTAAACTCACCCATGCTGGCCTTCTGAGCATGCCAATGTTTGACCAGAGCCTGACCTGCTTTTAAGTTATCACTAGCTTCTGCCATCATGTGTGACATTCTCCTCTGGAGACCTATCACATAGTCGGTCACTCTGACTGGATTGGGGGAAGGAGTACCCTCAAACCCCTCCTTAATCAGGACCAATGGACCTCTAACTGGATGGCCATAGAGAAGTTCAAAGGGACTGTAACCAACTCCCCCTGAGGGACATCTCTATAAGCAAAGAGAAGGCATGGCAGTAGAAGGTCCCACTTTCTTTTAAGGGGTTCCTCTAAAGCACCTATCATGCTCTTCATAGTTCAATTAAACCTCTCTACCAGTCCAGTTGTCTGTGGATGGTAGGCTGTAGAAAACTTGTAAGTGACACCACAGTTTTTCCACATGGCTTACATGTGGTGGGACATAAAATTGGATTCCCTGTTGGATATCACTTCCTTAGGAAACCCTACTCTGGAAAAAATACCAAGTAGAGCCTTAGCCACAGCCTGAGCCGTAACAGTCCTCATAGGTATTGCTTCTGGGTATCTTGTAGCATGCTGATAATTCTGTTTCCTGAAGATGTGGGAGGGTCAAGGGGACCAACAATGTCGGTGCCCACCCTCTCAAAAGGAACTCCACCAATGGGAGAGGCACCAGGGGTGCGAATTTCTTGGCTCCACTCTTGCCAGAGGTTTGGCAAGTGTGATAGCTCCTACAGAATTTGTCAACTTTGAACCCATGTTAGGCCAGTAGAAGTATAAGGAGAGCCTTTCCTTGGTCTTTTTGAAACTCAAATGACCAGCCAAAAGTATATCATGGGCCAACTGTAGGAACTGGTCTGTTTGTTATGGGCACTACAATTATTTTGCAGTCCACAGGTATAGACTCAGTCAGTTCACTGTAGAAGAGGTCATCTTCCCAGCTCAACCTATGTGTTCCAACTTCTTGCCCATCAAGTTGAGAAGCAGCCTGGTGTCGAAGATCTTTGACAGTAGTGCACTCTTTGTCCTCTGTTGAAGTCTGCCTCAGCTGGTGTTTCTTTAGTGTCCCTGGGCTTGTGGGTGCAACAGAATTTAGATGTCTATAATTCCATCCCAGATAATACTAAGGAGTATTATAAAGATAGTGTTCTTGTTAATGGCCAGGAGACTTCTACCATCAGAGACACTGGAGCCAGCATTACTATGGTGGATGAATCATTCTTCAAGGTGGACGATGTTGCTAAGGCACCCAAACACCTCACCAAGTTAGCTGGAGGCCCTGTGCAAATGCTTCCCCCAGTTACCAGCTCTCATCCAATGTAATGATATGACTGTCAAGATACCTGTTAGTGTGCAGAGTGAAGTGCCTGAGAGAGTCCTGTTGGATAAAGACAACCCTGTGTCACTGCACTGAAGATGCTGTGTAACACACAATAAAAAGATGATGCCTATGGAGCAGGTGAGGCTCCATAGTTTATGAACACAAGAAAATGTTAAACACACACAGCAAAACATATGTAAGTGTTGGAAATAAAGGCTCACACTCTTACCGGGTGAAAAAAATAAACCCCACATAAAGCTGCTGAGGGACTCCTATAGGTGAGGGAAATTAGCCATTCTGGAGAATTCTGCCTAAGATCTTAATAGCGTGAAAAATGCTAAAACAACAATAGAAGGTAAAATGCAGTAGCACCTTGATTTGAGACACCTCTAGAGGGAAGAAATGCCTTAATATGGATACAACAGTGGACAGTAAAATGCAGTAACACCTAGATCTGGGACACCTGGATAGCGGCAGGAACGCCTAAATGGGTTGCAACCGTAGACAGTAAAATGTAAGAGCGCCTAGATTCAGGAAACCTGGATTGTGGGAGAAACGCCTAATGGGCAAACAAAAATAGTCAGTAAAAAGCAATATCACCTAGATTTGGACGACCTTGATAGAGGGAGAGACACCCATATGGGGACACAACAGTGGACAGTAAAATACAGTAGCACCTAGATTGTGTACAACTGGATAGTGGAAGAAATGTCTAAATGGTCATACAACAAAGACAGTAAAATGCAGTAGCACCTAGATTTGGGACATCTGGATAGCTGAAGAAATGCCTAAATGGGGATGCAGCAGTGGACAGTAAAATGCAGTAGCACCTAGATTTGGGACAACTGGATCGAAGGGGAGGAGTCTGAATGGGGATGCAACCGTAGACAGTAAAATGCTGTAGCACCTAGGTTTGGGACACCTGGATAGTGGGAGAAAAGTCTAAATGGGCATACAACAATGGACAGTAAAATGTAGTAGCACCTTGATTGGGACACCTGGATTGATGGAGAGACGCCTAAATGGGGGATGCAACAGTAGAAAGTAAAATGCAGTTGCACCTAGGTTTGGGACACATGATAGTAGGATAAATGCCTAAATGGGCAAACAACAGTATACAGTAAAATGCAGCAGTACCTAGATTTGGGACACCTGGATAGATGGAGAGATGCCTAAATGGGGCTTGCAAATATAGCCAGTAAAATGCAATAGCGCCTAGATTCAGGAAACCTGGATTGTGGGAGAAATGCCTAAATGGTCAACCAACAATAGGCAGTAAAATGCAATAGCACCTAGATTTGGATGACCTTGATAGAGGGAGAGACACCTATATGAGGACAGAACAGTGGACAGTAAAATGCAGTAGCACCTAGATTTGGTACAACTGGATAGTGGGATAAAAGTCTAAATGGGCATACAACAATAGACAGTCAAATACAGTAGCGTCTAGATTTGGGACACCTTGATAGATGGAGAGAAGCCTAAATGGCCATACAACAAAGAAAGTAAAATGTAGTAGCACCTAGATTTGGGTCGTCTTGATAGTGGGAGAAATGTCTAAATGGGCATACAACAATAGAAGGTAAAATACAGTAGCACCTTGATTTGGGACACCTGTAGAAGGAAGACATGCCAGAATAGGGATACAACAGTGGACAGTAAAATGCAGTAGCACCTGGATTTGGGACACCTGGATAGCGGAAGGAATGCCTGAATGGGTTGCAACCGTAGACTGTCAAATGCAGTAGCAATTAGCTTTGGGACACCTGGATAGCTGGATAAATGCCTAAACTGGGCTGCAACAGTAGACAGTAAAATGCATAAATACCTAGATTTGGGACACATGATAGTAGGATAAATGCCTAATTGGGCAAACAACAATAGACACTAAAATGCAGTAGTACCTAGATTTGAGACACCTGGAGAGATGTCTAAATGGGGGTTGCAACAATAGCCAGTAAAATACAGTAGCGCCTAAATGCGGGAAACCTGGATTGCGGGAGAAACGCCTAAGTGGGCATACAACAAAGGCAGTAAAATGCAATAGCACCTAGATTTGGGACAACTGGATTGAAGGACAGGAGCCTGAATGGGATTTGTTGGGTATTTTTGTGGAGATGTGGGGCCTGACGGTATTTTCTTACCGCCGAAAAATAATTTAGCAACAATCACTCCTTGTATTCAGATTGGGCCATGTACAACAATAATACAGTGGGCATGCATTATTTCAGCACACAGACATGCGTGGTGGGTATGCGTGGTTGGTATGCCTGATTGGTGGTATTTTGGTGAGCATAATTCATTTGTTTTATTTGTGGCCCCAATATCCAGAACCCCTTATTTTTGTTTAGATTTTTCATGTAATCACTAGAGAGACCTCAGGCTTGCACTTCAGGAACACCACACTTTCATTTTTAGTGTGCCACCATGGGCAATTTCTCTCTGTCTTATCCACGGCAGCGAGCTATCATGTGGTAGTTTTCACTATCTTATATACGGTAGTGAATTATGTCCCGGGCCTCCCTTTCTGCCGACTCATAGACCTCCGGCAGACTACAACACACACAGTTATAATTGCTCATACTGAATTACATTGTGCACACAGCCGCAGCCAAATCTTATGTTTAGCTACCTTGAAAATGACAATTGCACTGTCTAAACATCTCCCCACATCATCAGCACTGTATTGGTAAATATAAAACACACAACCCATCTGCTTTCAGATATTTTTGTGTATTATAAAAGTTGCATTTAAACACGATCTCACTCTTTACAGAAATAAATGAAATAGCACAGTACCAGCATTATATGTGATACACTGAAAAGAGAGTGGCGGAGACAAGAACTCAATTTGCAACATTAAACACGTGAGTAAAGCACAGGAATCTCCTTTCCTACACTGACTGAATATTCTCATACACACTCAGCCCCCACACCTCAGCGAGATAATTACCAGGCTTATTCAGCATGTAACTTCTTTGGCTGTTCGCCTTCTGGAGGGGTTCACCAAGCAGGGACAAGCATCTGCCGTCACTCGAACTGGGACTTGTTGACTGAAAAAGCCAGTCTCTGCAACCAAGTTGAATCTGCTTTAGGAATCAGTCATCCCCAGCTGTCAACCCCATCCTACTTCGAGCTGTGTCAAGATGTCTCTGCCTTTCTTCCCCCAGATTCTGCAGCAAAGCACTAGTCACAGCCTCCAACATGATGCTTGATGTGACGTGCTCCAATCAGAATCAATCCTGTTCTATCATCCTACTTTTAACAATGGTTCTTCTTGTACAGTTGCAACTGTAAGAAGCTGATTTCCTGCTTATTCGAAGTCTTTGCTTCCTGCAGTTACTGTGGACAGAGCACAGGAAGGCAAAGAAAAAAAAAACTTGAATGTGTGTTTATAACTGATTTTCAGAGTCTGCCTCTTTTTGCAGTGAAGACACATTCTTTTATTAATGAGTTATAATTATTAGTCTTGTTAGTGAGATTAGTTTGTTAATTACCAAATGTGTCTCTTACAACATAGGCATTTCAGGTGAGAAATGGTGTGCATTTTGAAGGTACAGATGTGTGCTTTTAACTGTGAAAAATGTATTTGCATTTTATATGTAAAAATCGTTTTTGACTGAATAACCTGCCCTTACTTATATGTCCATGTTACACTGGCAACACATAGCTTGAAACAACTGCATCATAGCAATGCACCAAACCCATGCAGTGGCGCTGAACTTAAAAAAAAAAACAAAAAAAAAACATGCTATACATTGATCCTGTGCAGTGGTGCTGTACACTGTGCTCCCAAAACACGCTAAACAATCCTACATATACCCTCCTTTTTTTTTTTAATTTGGCTACGATCCAAGCCAATTCCAAAAAAAACCTGCTCCTTTTCAGAGGATTTGGCCCTTGTCCAAGCCACAATCGGAAGAAATCCAACTTGCCCCCTTTCTTCATTTCACAATGTAGCAATCCAACAAAATGAATATTCACGTGCATAAATGAAAAAGTTGCAATCAACACAATATTCATCTGAGTTCATCAGTTTACAAAATGTTCTACATTTGCCTTCCCAATGGAAGTGTCCTTAGTCCACAGTTTCAATTTTACAAGTCAATTGAAAACAATAAAATAAAACAACTAACTAAAACAAATAATTAACATAACAGATTAAAACAATTAATTCAAATAATAAATACGTGGAACTCCATATGTCAGGACTCTTGTCTGCCTCTTTTGGTTCATTCGGGTACTCTTTGATTTTGGTACTCTTGGATCCTTCTCTATAGAAGTCATCTTTTCTTTGGCATTCCGGCTATTTTGTCTTCACCTCCACCCGGAGGCAGGCATCTTTTGGTCTTCATCCAGGGGACTCCATATTCCATTGTCTCCCGTGACCTCCGGTATAAATAGTTAATGTTCTAAACCAAAATAGAAAAGAAACAGATTAAGTATATAGCACAATACTAAGCACCCTTTTGCCAAAATAAAACTTTTTTTTTTCTGAAATTAAACACAGGTTAAAAAGAAAATAAGCATACATGAAACAACATTTTAAATTCAATGCATTTTCATTCTGCACACCGACCATGAGCTTCCATTATATATATTTTTTTTACTTTTTATATTATTTATTTATTTACATATATTACAGTGTTTATGTGCCATTATAATAATCAACTCTTTAACTTCTCTGTCACTGCCTCCTGACTGTACCCAATTATTTTATCTTTTTGTGTTCAAGGGACTTTCTGTTGTATTGTGTGCATCAGTGGGCAGCAGCCCCAGGGCTTTCTGTTTCTACATGTTCAAGCCGCCTGATCTCGTGTCTGGGATGGCATGGCTTGATCTGATTTACGTGGACAAACTGCTCTATCACCGTTTCACCTTCATTTTTCAAAATTTTATAAACCACAGGAGAGACCTTATCTATAATTCGAAATGGCCCCTGCCAGTCTGCTAGAAATTTAGAATTTTTCTGTTTACTTTTTCCAAAATGAAACTTGTACACCTGATCCCCAACACTGTATTCTCTCACTGATGTTCTTTTATCATAGTATGTTTTAGCACTGTCAGCAGCCCTTTCCAGATTTCTCTGCACAAAAGCAAATGCATGTTGCAAATGCTTCCTCAGTTCATCAATGTACTCATGAACTGTGGATGCACTCACAAGTGTCTGCTCATGTGTTCTGTATAGTAGGTGTTGTGGTAACACCATTTTCCTACCCGTCAAGACCTCATGGGGGCTAACACCTGCTGCTTTGGCAGGTGTTGATCTGATTGCCATCAAAACCAACGGTAAACATAAATCCCAGCTGGAACCTGCTTCTGCCACAAATTTCATTAAAATATCCACAACAGACCTATTGCTCCGTTCAACTCCTCCTGAAGAGGCTGCCCGATATACGATATGTAGTTTTCTTTTTACACCCAGTATTTGCCACACCTTACTCATTAGGGTACTTGTGAAATGACTTCCTCTGTCTGACTCAATTCTTTGTGGCAACCCAAACCTTGAGAAAACATGGTTCACCAGCAATGTGGCTGCTGTTTGCGCACTACAATCTGGTGCAGGAATACATTCAATCCACTTCGACATCAAACATATCACACTTAAAATGTAACGGTGTCCTCTGCTCGACCTTTTTAAAGGGCCTACATAGTCTATTTGCAAATCTGACCATGGGAGAGTTAGGCCTCTTTTCTTCAATGGTGCTCTATGCATTGGTGAAGCAGGTTTAAATTGGGTGCATACTAGACATCCTCTAGTATATAATTCCACATCTTGGGACATATGTGGCCAGTAAGCATAATCTTTCAGTGTTTCCAATGTTTTCTGTGAACCTCTGTGGCCTGCAGTTATTGCATCATGTGCCTGTTGTAGTATTAGCCCTCTGAATGAAAGGGGTACCACCCACTGTATCTGTCCTGTTATGGACTCTCTAATCATGAGTCCATCTTGTAATCTAATTCGTTTTTCATTCTGTAATAGTACCCTCAACTCTTCTTTTCCCATACAATCATTTTCTGTTAAAGGGTTTTGTTCAGGATCTATCAAATGATTATAATAGATTCCCGAAATTCAATCAATCTTTTGTGCCTCAATCAAATCTTGGTCTGGCGTGTCATGGCCCCATTGCACCGCTGGTTGATCTACCTCCTTTGGTGCTTTAGAACGTGTTACTGCATCAATCTGTATTTCACCCAGTAAATCATCAATAGGTAGCAATTCTCCCATCACAGCCCCAATTTTAGCCAGGTGGTCTGCCTTATCATTTCCCTCCTTATCCTCTCCTGGTGTTTTTAAATGCCCACAAATTTTTCTCCAGTATATTGTTAGATCATTCTCTGACACCAATTTGTCCATGGCTTGTATCATTTTTCCATGTTTAAGTGGCTTTTTGTTGTATGCAATCATTCCTCTTGTTTTCCAGCCAGGTAAATATTCCACAAAACTATTCCGTGCATAGTCAGAATCAGTCACCAGGACAATTTCACTGAACTTTCTATCAACTGCAGTAGTAATTGCTTTATAAATGGCTGCCAATTCCGCCACTTGACTGCTCCTAGTTCCAATCTTCATCCCTATACTGGGGACTCCTTCACATTTCAACCAGACATTCCCTATTCCTGACACTAAGGGGCCGATTCATGGAACCAACGTGCGCCGAAAATCTAGGCGCAAGCATGCGCAAGCATGCGCAAGCGGAAAAAAACAGGCGCACGCGCACGCGTGCGATTCATGGAAGTCCCTGCGCGTGTTCACCGCGGGATGTGCGCCAAACCCGTGCATGGCGCACAAGTCACTGCAACATCGCGAAAGGCGTGCGCGACGGTGCGCGACGCGCACAGTGAAAGCGCACAACCTCAGCGCACACAGCAGAAAGTGGGCGGGACATGGGGCGTAACGCGCGGAATGGGGAACAACACGCGAAAATAAGGGCGTAACTGGGGATGCACTGCACGGAAGCAGAGGTAACGCCCACACGCACACGAACCACACGTATTCATGGAATGGAATAGGGCAAACCCACGCACAGCCAAAGCCGCGCACAAGCTGAAACACGTCCGCCACACGAAGGCAGGCGGTAGCGTCCCAGCGCATCAAAAAAGTGGCGCAGCGGGAAGTAAAATACGCGATTGAGCGGGGTACGTGTATTCCGGGTGTGCGCGGGAAGTGACACACGCGATTGAGCGGGGTACGTGTATTCCGGGGGTGCGCGGGAAGTTACACACGCGAATGAGCGGGGTACGTGTATTCCGGGGGTGCGCGGGAAGTGACACACGCGATTGAGCGGGGTACGTGTATTCCGGGTGTGCGCGGGAAGTGACACACGCGATTGAGCGGGGTACGTGTATTCCGGGGGTGCGCGGGAAGTTACACACGCGAATGAGCGGGGTACGTGTATTCCGGGGGTGCGCGGGAAGTGACACACGCGATTGAGCGGGGTACGTGTATTCCGGGTGTGCGCGGGAAGTGACACACGCGATTGAGCGGGGTACGTGTATTCCGGGGGTGCGCGGGAAGTTACACACGCGAATGAGCGGGGTACGTGTATTACGGGGGTGCGCGGGAAGTTCCACACGCGATTTGGCCGGGTACGTGGATTCCAGGGGTGCGCGGGAAGTTCCACACGCGATTTGGCCGGGTACGTGGATTCCAGGGGTGCGCGGGAAGTTCCACACGCGATTTGGCCGTGTACGTGGATTCCAGGGGTGCGCGGGAAGTTCCACACGCGAGTTGGCCGGGTACGTGGATTTCAGGGGTGCGCGGGAAGTTCCACACGCGATTGAGCGGGGTACGTGTATTTCGGGGGTGCGCGGGAAGTGACACACGCGATTTGGCCGGGCACGTGGATTCCAGGGGTGCGCGGGAAGTTCCACACGCGATTTGGCTGGGTACGTGGATTTCAGGGGTGCGCGGGAAGTTCCACACGCGATTGAGCGGGGTACGTGTATTTCGGGGGTGCGCGGGAAGTTCCACACGCGATTTGGCCGGGTACGTGGATTCCAGGGGTGCGCGGGAAGTTCCACACGCGATTTGGCCGGGTACGTGGATTTCAGGGGTGTGCGGGAAGTTCCACACGCGAGTTGGCCGGGTACGTGGATTTCAGGGGTGCGCGGGAAGTTCCACACGCGATTGAGCGGGGTACGTGTATTTCGGGGGTGCGCGGGAAGTGACACACGCGATTTGGCCGGGCACGTGGATTCCAGGGGTGCGCGGGAAGTTCCACACGCGATTTGGCCGGGTACGTGGATTTCAGGGGTGCGCGGGAAGTTCCACACGCGATTGAGCGGGGTACGTGTATTCCGGGGGTGCGCGGGAAGTTCCACACGCGATTTGGCCGGGTACGTGGATTTCAGGGGTGCGCGGGAAGTTCCACACGCGATTGAGCGGGGTACGTGGATTTCGGGGGTGCGCGGGAAGTTCCACACGCGATTTGGCCGGGCACGTGGATTCCAGGGGTGCGCGGGAAGTTCCACACGCGGTTTGCCCGGGTACGTGGATTTCAGGGGTGCGCGGGAAGTTCCACACGCGATTGAGCGGGGTACGTGTATTCCGGGGGTGCGCGGGAAGTTCCACACGCGATTTGGCCGGGTACGTCGATTCCAGGGGTGCGCGGGAAGTTCCACACGCGATTTGGCCGGGTACGTGGATTTCAGGGGTGCGCGGGAAGTTCCACACGCGATTGAGCGGGGTACGTGTATTCCGGGGGTGCGCGGGGAGCAGCACACGTGAATTGCACGTGTGGGTCCTCCCAGGTGTACCCTCTACACCCTCCACACCACAGGGGCCTACCCAGCACATGTCCTGCAGGCACCCCATCCACCATGGCCATGCCCACCAGCCAACCCACATATCAACTAGCACTACTGCCCACCAACGCATGTCCCCCTGCACCCCCAGCCACCAGGGGCAGCCTCCAGCAGGCCCCCACCCATGTCTCCCCCCACCCCCACCCCCCAGCAGTGCAGGGGCAGCCTCAAACAGGCCCCCACTCATGTCCCCCTGCACCCCCACCCCCTAGCATCCAGGGGCACCCTCCACCAGGCCCCCACTCATGTCTCCCACCACCCCCACCCCCCAGCATCCAGGGGCACCCTCCACCAGGCCCCCACTCATGTCCCCCTGCACCCTCACCCCCCAGCATCCAGGGGCACCCTCCACCAGGCCCCCACTCATGTCTCCCACCACCCCCACCCCCCAGCCACCAGGGGCAGCCTCCACCAGGCCCCCACCCATGTCTCCCAACACCCCCACCCCCCAGCCACCAGGGGCAGCCTCCACCAGGCCCCCACCCATGTCCGACTCATGTCTCCCAGCACCCCCACCCCCCCAGCCACCAGGGGCAGCCTCAACCAGGCCCCCACCCATGTCTCCCACCACCCCCACCCCCCAGCCACCAGGGGCAGCCTCAACCAGGCCCCCACCCATGTCCGACTCATGTCTCCCAGCACCCCCACCCCCCAGCCACCAGGGGCAGCCTCCACCAGGCCCCCACCCATGTCTCCCAGCACCCCCACCTCCCCAGCCACCAGGGGCAGCCTCCACCAGGCCCCCACCCATGTCCAACTCATGTCTCCCAGCACCCCCACCCCCCCAGCCACCAGGGGCAGCCTCCACCAGGCCCCCACACATGTCTCCTATCACCCCCACCCCCCAGCAGTGCAGGGGCACCCTCAAACAGGCCCCCACTCATGTCCCCCTGCACCCTCACCCCCCAGCATCCAGGGGCACCCTCCACCAGGCCCCCACTCATGTCACCCATCACCCCCACCCCCCAGCTGTGCAGGGGCACCCTCCACCAGGCCCCCACTCATGTCCCCCTGCACCCTCACCCCCCAGCATCCAGGGGCACCCTCCACCAGGCCCCCACTCATGTCACCCATCACCCCCACCCCCCAGCTGTGCAGGGCACCCTCCACCAGGCCCCCACTCATGTCTCCCACCACCCCCACCCCCCAGCATCCAGGGGCACCCTCCACCAGGCCCCCACTCATGTCCCCCTGCACCCCCACCCCCTAGCATCCAGGGGCACCCTCCACCAGGCCCCCACTCATGTCTCCCACCACCCCCACCCCCCAGCATCCAGGGGCACCCTCCACCAGGCCCCCACTCATGTCCCCCTGCACCCCCACCCCCTAGCATCCAGGGGCACCCTCCACCTGGCACCCACACATGTCTCCCACCACCCCCACCCCCCAGCAGTGCAGGGGCACCCTCCACCAGGCCCCCACACATGTCCCCCTGCACCCTCACCCCCCAGCATCCAGGGGCACCCTCCACCAGACCCCCACTCATGTCTCCCACCCCCCAGCACTGTGGGGCACCTGCCAGCAGGCCCCCACCCATGTCTCCCACCACCCCCACCCCCCCAGCATCCAGGGGCACCCTCCACCTGGCACCCACTCATGTCTCCCATCACCCCCACTCCCCAGCAGTGCAGGGCACCCTCCACCAGGCCCCCACTCATGTCTCCCACCCCCCCCACCCCCCCAGCATCCAGGGGCACCCTCCACCAGGCCCCCACACATGTCTCCCACCACCCCCACCCCCCAGCAGTGCAGAGGCACCCTCCACCAGGCCCCCACTCATGTCTCCCATCACCCCCACCCCCCAGCAGTGCAGGACACCCTCCACCAGGCCCCCACACATGTCTCCTATCACCCCCACCCCCCAGCAGTGCAGGGGCACCCTCCAGCAGGCCCCCACACATGTCCCCCTGCACCCTCACCCCCCAGCATCCAGGGGCACCCTCCACCAGGCCCCCACTCATGTCACCCATCACCCCCACCCACCAGCAGTGCAGGGCACCCTCCACCAGGCCCCCACTCATGTCTCCCACCACCCCCACCCCCCAGCATCCAGGGGCACCCTCCACCAGGCCCCCACTCATGTCCCCCTGCACCCCCACCCCCTATCATCCTCGGGCACCCTCCACCAGGCCCCCACTCATGTCTCCCACCACCCCCACCCCCCAGCATCCAGGGGCACCCTCCACCAGGCCCCCACTCATGTCCCCCTGCACCCCCACCCCCTAGCATCCAGGGGCACCCTCCACCTGGCACCCACACATGTCCCCCTGCACCCCCACCCCCTAGCATCCAGGGGCACCCTCCACCTGGCACCCACACATGTCTCCCACCACCCCCACCCCCCAGCAGTGCAGGGGCACCCTCCACCAGGCCCCCACTCATGTCCCCCTGCACCCCCACCCCCTAGCATCCAGGGGCACCCTCCACCTGGCACCCACACATGTCTCCCACCACCCCCACCCCCCAGCAGTGCAGGGGCACCCTCCACCAGGCCCCCACTCATGTCCCCCTGCACCCCCACCCCCTAGCATCCAGGGGCACCCTCCACCTGGCACCCACACATGTCTCCCACCACCCCCACCCCCCAGCAGTGCAGGGGCACCCTCCACCAGGCCCCCACACATGTCCCCCTGCACCCTCACCCCCCAGCATCCAGGGGCACCCTCCACCAGACCCCCACTCATGTCACCCATCACCCCCACCCACCAGCAGTGCGGGGCACCCTCCACCAGGCCCCCACACATGTCTCCCACCACCCCCACCCCCCAGCAGTGCAGGGGCACCCTCCACCAGGCCCCCACACATGTCCCCCTGCACCCCCACCCCCCAGCATCCAGGGGAACCCTCCACCAGGCCCCCACCCATGTCTCCCACCACCCCCACCCCCCAGCCACCAGGGGCAGCCTCCAGCAGGCCCCCACCCATGTCCAACTCATGTTCCCCACCCAACATGTCATCACAGTCCAGATCCCTGGTCTCTATGGTCAGCCCCCAAATGCAAAACACCCACCCGAGTATTGCATCCACCCACTCATATTCTGCAATTACATCACAGAACACCAATTGCAAGTTCCAAAACAAACACATGTCCCTCACATACACCCAATGGGTGTCAGTGATTCTCAAAACACATAACATGAAATGCATGAAAACAATGAGACACCACACATTGAAGTGCAACAAATAAATAATGTATTAAAGGAAAGATGAATAGAAACAAAAATGAAGAAACAGAAATGTGAATGGAAAAAAATGAAAAGAAGCATGTCCGTTCAAAATAAAAAAAAAATTAAAGAATATAGAAATCCAAAGTAATGTAGTACAAAGTCAATGTCCACCAAACAAAATCCAATGTGAAAAAAAAAATATAAGCCATTGATCCATGGATAATGTTAAAAAAGAAAGTATGTACAAGTCCACAACTATGTACAATGCAAGAAGCCAGGGTCCATCATCCCAACAAAATCAAGGAAACCTAACTAACTACACTAACTAATAAAAAAAACTATATACAAAAATGTGGCCAATGTCCAAAAGGTCCAAATGAAATAAAAACAAAAATGAAACTTAACACTACCTACATAACTATGTACAAGGGCAGCGGGCTAGTTCCACGGCTCACTTCTGGATGTGCCGGGCCAGGGCATCATCGAACTCCTCCTCAATGTCCCGGAGGCGGTCCTCCTCCATGGCCCCGAGGGTCCGCAGGGCCGTCGACGTGTCCACCTCCAAAGCCCTGCGGATTGCCTCGAGGCACTCGACCCGCCTCAGGGCCCTCTGCATGGAGTTCTCCGCCCTGACCATTGAGAGCCGTGCCTCTTCCGCCCGCTGCCGCTCCGCATCTATGGCGTGGCCCAACCGCTGCCACACGGAAGACACTTTTTGTCCTGGGTCCTCCTGCCCTCCGGCCGATGCCTGCCCCTCCGATGTCGAAGGCCCCGAGCCTTCATGGCTCCCACCATGGTGCTGCTGCTGCTGTGCCTCTGCCCCTGCACTGCCTCCTGCTGCCTGCACATCCTCCGCCGGCTGGGGTGCAGTCGTTGACGTGGCCACCCCTGCTGGACGTCCGACTCCCGACTGTGGCAGGGATGCCTCCTCCACCAGCCTGGCCGCACCGTCAGAGGCAGCTCCACAGGGCACCCAGGTGACTGATGGGTGGGAAGATGGCACAGAGGACGACTGGCGCGTAGGGGTCCAGCTGAGGAGGGGGTCGTGGCAAGCCCCATCAGACGGAGGAATCCGGCCTGGGTGACCTGTCCCAGCAGGCTGACGTGGTCAACGAGCCATTCGAGATGATGTGCAGTCTCTTCATGAAAAGACTGCAGGTCACCTCGCATGGCCCGTTGACGCAATGCCACTCCAGCCAGGACAGGCTCAACCCGGGCCTGGATAGCCACGTCCGCAGGCAGAGGAAGGCCAGTTGACGTCAGCTCATCCCCTGCCTGAAAACTGGTCTGGACATGGGCATCCCTGCTGGTGCAAGATGATGCAGGGACAGGATCAGGGACAGGATTGCACACAGGCACCTCCGCGGCGGCCTGTGCTGCCTCCTGTCCCTGGTCCTGCACTGCACCACTAGCACCAGTGGGATCCCCACCCCCAGACCCCGTCTCCGGTGCTTGCACGGCCTCCTCCTCCACCAAACCCCCCACCAACCTGGATGACTCTGTGCCATCTTCCCCCGTTGGGCCCTGTGGGGTCCCAGCTGCCCCTTCTGCTGCCGAGGAGTCCAACTGCAACCTCCGCCTCTTGGACCTCCCCCCGGCAGCTGCGGCCTGGGACGCGGCACCGGACTCCTCACTCCCCGACGAGATGACAACCTGGGAGGGGAGCCGGGCCTTGCGTCTCCGGCTGGCGGTGGGATCCCCGCCGCTGTGCTCCACAGCACCTTCTCCGCCCTCTTCATCAGTTGACGCTGCAGACAGGGAGAAACAAAACACATGCATCAGGGCACTCTACAATGGACACATACACACATGACAGTTGTACATGAGTGGCATTGGCAAACCTCTGACATGTCATCACAATCCCCAACACACATGTTATTACAACTTGCACACACGATTCATACCACAGCCATGTTGCAACTGCCAACACCATCCATACACATACAACAGCATCAGCAGCCAAAGGTGAGCCAGACATCACATGCAACACAGGAAGTGCACCACACATGTACACACCAACCACCACACTTGCATGCATGTGTACACCTCTGCTAAGTGTCGCAGTGTTCAGACGGGCATCCATGTCACATCTGCCAATCAGGCTTCCACATACCGCTGTCACATGCATCCATGTTGCATCACTGTTGCACCCTTGTCAAATACACACACATGCACATGTACACAGCGCTGATACAATCAGCTGAAAACAACATACATGCGTGACATCACGGACATGTCTACTCACATACACATTCATACAAACTTGTGTGCCCACACAACTGCATTTGGCATGCAAGCCCACACACACAGGCACCATCCATGTCTCACACATTACAGCCCTCGCATGTGTCAGCCCCACGGCCCTGTACACCCGCACCCATACTCGACCCCATACAAACAGATGTGCAACCTGCACACTACTGAACAATCACCACACGCACTGCTCACAATCAGGATGCATGTACACTCACCGCTCGACTCCAGACGGGTCTGCCTCTCAAGGACCTGGACGTGGAGCGCTGGGGATATGTGTTCCAGGACCCTCATCTGTTCTTCCGACAAGTGGCCCCGGCGCCCCTTGGCATCCGCTGCCTTCAAGAGGCGCCGGGCCTTGGTCAGGGTCCTGGACCTGAAGTCCTCCCAGCGCTTCTTGACATGTTGGAAGTCGCGGACTGCCACCCCCTCCGCGTTGATGGCAGTCACGATGTCAGTCCAGATCCGAGTCCGTCCTTCCTTGTCGGCGCGGCAACTTCCGAAGAGGGCATCATACTGCCCCAGGACTTGCTCCACCAGGACACCAACTTCGGTGGCACTGAAGCTGGTGCCCCTCTGCCTCTCTGGCCGGGGGTTGTCAGTGGTCACAGATGGAGTTTGCCCCGACATGACAACCCCAGAGGCAGGAGTGGGTGGGCAACTGGGTCCTGGGGCTGGGCTGTGGAGCGATGGAATCCCAGTCGGGAGTCTTTGGTTCCAGCAGGGGTGGTCACACCAACAGCACCCCTGGCTGATGTGCAGGCAGCAAATGGCAGGGCACGTGGGCAGCAGGCAGTCAGGCAGCAGCAGATGGCAGGTGGGAGCGTGCTCGGGGCTCTGGGGGGCAGTAGTTCGGCCTTCTGGGCAGGAGCGTGGTCTTCCGTGTGCTTACGCGTGGCCAGCTTGATACGGAGTGATTTGGCACGTGAAAATTCTGCACGTCAGCGTGTAATTCGAGGAAAGGCCCTTAGCGCGTAAGCGCGTCTGCACGCATACGCATTTTCATTGGACCAAAGGCCCTCAGCGCGTGAGCGCGTCTTTGACGTGACGTGCGAGGGAGTATCCCTCATTGCACGTGATGACAGTACACACGTGGATCCCAACCAATCGCGTGTGAAAGTTCACGGGACCCCGGAACACACGTACCCAGGCCAATGGCGTGTGGAACTACCCGCGCACCCCGAAACACACGTACCCAGGCCAATCGCGTGTGGAACTACCCGCGCACCCCGAAACACACGTACCCCGGCCAATCGCGTGTGGAACTACCCGCGCACCCCGAAACACACGTACCCCGGCCAATCGCGTGTGGAACTACCCGCGCACCCCGAAACACACGTACCCAGGCCAATCGCGTGTGGAACTACCCGCGCACCCCGAAACACACGTACCCAGGCCAATCGCGTGTATACTCGCTCCCCTCCGATCACACGCGATGACACCCGAATACGGGAAACCAACGAGTCCGCCCACACGGAGGCGTCCCGCGCCCGCGCACAGCATAAAAGTGCGCGCAAACAACAAACGCGTATATACAGCGACGATGAATGCCCCATTTGTTGCTGCAGTGATTGTGGGACACCGCAGGAGGAGGAGAATAGCCAGGGCACGCATTTTTGCACCACGGACAGGCCTTTTTGGGATGCCTGACGACCAGGTCTACGGCAGGTATAGGTTTCCACCCCATATCATCCTAGACCTGGTCAGGGAGTGGGAAGATGACCTCACATCCCCCACCCTTTGCTCCCAAGCATTGAGCCCCTTGGAGAAGCTGCTCAATGTCTTGCATTTCTTGGCCACTGGGTCGTTTCAGCGACCACTGCCATAGTGGGGGGGGTCTCACAGGCCACGCAGTCACGCTGCCTACACCAGGTACTGGCAATCATGACAGTGCGCCCCTCAGTCCGCAGGCACATATACATGCCCAGAACACCCGCAGAAAGGCAGGCCGTTGTCCTGGATTTTTTCAGGGTGGCACACTTCCCCAAAGTGCTCGGTGCCATAGATTGCACCCATGTGGCCCTACGTCCACCTAGGGCCACTGAGCACATCTACCGAAACCGCAAGCACTGGCATTCCATCAATGTACAGGTGGTATGCGATGCAAAGGGAATCATCACCTCTGTGTATGCAAACTACCCTGGCTCCACCCATGACAGTTTCATATACAGAATGTCCGCCCTGAGCCGGGCCCTGGAAGCTGGGCAGCATGGCGACACATGGCTCCTAGGTGAGTACAAATGCCCTTGCACATGCATGCAAGTCACACACAGACAAATATACCAACCCTAATAATCTGAACAATTATCACCTCCCCAGGGGACAGTGCCTACCCTCTGAGCAACCACATGATGACGCCAATCCGGAACCCCACCACACCACCCCAGGTAAGATACAACGCTGCCCATATTGCAACCAGGGGCATAGTGGAGCGCACATTCGGAGTGCTCAAGTCACGTTTCCGCTCCCTTGACCGCTCTGGTGGGCAACTACTCTATGCACCAGCAGTTGTGTGCAGGATCATTGTGGCAGCATGTGTCCTGCACAATGTTGCAACACGGCAGGGCGTCCCGGTGGACATGGTGGTGCCCCCACATCCCCAACCACAGGCACAGGCGCTGCCCATGGGAGGGGACAGGGCACGTGGCGAGGTAGCCCGGACCCAGCTTGTGGCCACATTTTACACCTAAACTCCCACCCCTGCGGAGTGCACACAGGCCTGGCACATACCAGGTGACAATCGATGGTGACAAAGTGACAGTCAACTGTCACAACCCTACCACCCTGAGATAGTTGCCATGGAAGTGCCACATCGTCTGCATCCCTAGCTACTTAAACACAAGCTATCCTGTGCAACCAAAATGCACACATATGACATGTGACATGACATGAGCCATACACAAGTATTACAAGGCACAATGAGGCAGGGGGGGGGAACAAGGGAACACAGAGAACGGTACTACTAGGCCAGGTGTCATTGTGATTGTGCAAGTGCAGGGGTAGGGGGAAGGGAAAAGTGCAAGGGTGGGGGGGAGTCCAGTACAGGGGAAGTAGGCCAAAAAATTATACATAGGTCGCCTGGTGGCAACTGCTAAGGTAAGTGCAGACGAGTGCTGGGAAGGGAGGGCTGTAGGGATAGAGAGACAGTACTGCAGTGCAGGGGTTGCCAGGGTGGCAGTGCAAGTGGACAGTGGCTGAGCCAGGGACCGAGGTTGGTGAGAGTGGCCCAGTTGCAGCTCCTGTGCAGTTCCAGTGAACAATTCTGCAAGGGAGAGGCAGAGAGTAAGCAGAAGCAAAGAGGAAGGTCTTGAGGTGCTTCCAGAACTGGAGATGGTTCCCCTCAAGTTCAAGTCAGGAAGTCTGTTCGAGGGGGAGGGCCCTGCTGCGGAGAGAAACCTACCCCCAGCTAGTTGCTCTGAGAAGCGGATGACCTGGACATGCAAGGTGTGCATCACACACACCTGCAAAACAGGCCATGGCCATCACTGTCATGTCAGTCAAACCCTCCCAAACATCAACATGACATGGCAAGCAATACCCATACACCGACCCAGTAACGATAAGGTACACATTTCCATGTCCTAAATGTACAGTGGCATCGGACAATGATGCCTGACCCGGAATCCGATGAAATGACAGACCAACAAAATGTCCCACCAAAAATAAGTCGATTCCAAATGCATTACAACAGTCGTAGACGTAACATCACAATGAATGCCTGGCTATATGCACATGATGCATTGCAAAATGAACACTGCAGCTCATGTGTGCAATGTCCTACTCCTGCATCACACTGCTCAGCGCACAGCACAGTGAACAGCCATTGCGTGTGATGCACACCCTGAGCATCACATCTAAGTGACAGACTACATCAAACATCAAATTAGGCATGTACTCGAACCATAATCGGTCACAGAACATGTGCTGGCGGGACACAGTGGGCACCAGAAGGCAAACAGTGTACACGTGGATATGCAAGGGTGGGAGTACATGGAGTGCATCCGAGTGCAAGTGTGTGGTTCTGCAAGGACATGCACTCCACATATGCATGTGCACTCAAGTGACCATCAGTGTTCCCTACACATCACATGTGAACATCCACCATGTGTACACCCCAGCATGTCAAACCACTACTATCCCCTCGCACCTGAAAGGAAAACACAACACATGAACAGGCATTGATCAGCAGAACACAACATGTACATAGGACAACAACATTACAATGTCAGAGTTCCCATCACACTGCAGGGCAACGCAACTATCAACAACAACCCCCCCCCCTCGCAAATGACCATGACCCACTGAACAACTGCACCTGGGTCATGGAGCCTCCAACCCTCATTCCCACCTGGCCACAGGATCACCTTTACCCTTCGTGTCCATCTCCCACCTTGTGTGTAAAGAGATGCCTGAACCCTCAGAATCCACACTCATTTCCAAAATCACATAATCCAAGGCATGAAAAGGAACCCAAACACCCTCCAGTAGATGACTTGACATAGCAGTACGTCTCAAAGGCCAAGTACTACCACAATGATGCAACAACCAAGGTAGCACAGCAAAACAATGTCACGACAGGATGTGAGACATGTGTGGTACATGACATAGGATGATGCACCATGAATGGATGTGTACTGTCACAGATCCCCTGTACAGGCGCTGGAGTCTCATGAAACAACCACCCACACCATGTCCCGGGTGCCTGCAAGGTCAAACTCACACAGGCCCCTGAGATCCTGGTGGGGAAAGAGGTTCAGGGATATGCAGTCGGGACAGGTGTAGACACACTGGATGACTGGAATGCGTGGCAGGTGAGGGGAGTAGGAATGACACATGAAACCAGGGAATGCACGAAAATGTACAACCTGCATGAACACATGCACAATCCAAACAAACTTGGACATCATTGTCATGGCCTTCTGTAGTCCAGGCTCAGGAGTGGTACGAACCAACCACCCCCTCTAGGGTTTTGGCGCCTGCAAGTTCGGGGCTTACACAGGCATCCACAACCCCAGTGGGGAAAGAGGGTCAGGGAACATTGCTTGGATAGGCATGGGAAGCAGGAACACCGGGTAGAGGGTACAGGTTTCGAAATTGCATAGGATCACGGGTGATTAGGGTAAAAAACATACCAAATAGGACCACACATACATCCATGCATCAGTACACTCCCCAGCAAGCCTATGCATGGCAGTTTGTAAGAAAATACAACAAGACACT
This sequence comes from Ambystoma mexicanum, assembly GCF_040938575.1. Lineage (NCBI taxonomy): Eukaryota > Metazoa > Chordata > Amphibia > Caudata > Ambystomatidae > Ambystoma > Ambystoma mexicanum. The sequence goes on from NC_090934.1 coordinate 514,309,641, forward strand.
TAGCTCTGGTTTTGAGTGCTGGCCTCCTGCCTGCGCACTCTCAGGTCCGGTTACAGGAGCACTGCAATGCTGCAAAGAGAGACACAGTCAGCAACCTGTACGTGCCAATTACACAAAAACACAACACAAAACATGCCCCATAACAACATACAACTCTACAAACAGACAATCTGTGCTCCATGCTTCGTACCCATATATAACATCACCCCTGTGACGGGTCATTCACAGTCAATGCAGTAAGTCAGCCGCTGGTGGGTGCGTGGCAAATGGAACACCAATGTGTCACAATTCACACAACATGCAACGTTCCCTGGGTAAGCAGACAGACCCATATGGCAAGCCATGACTACAGAGCAAGTTGCGTACCACCATGACCAAAACAAAGTTGCCAGTGCATTTATCATGAAGTACGTGGAATAGACATGCACTGCACCCGAGTATGTCCCTTGCTGTATGTCCCTGTGAGCTGCCCCTTTCCATGTCTTGGAAGGCTACATGGTTGATACAAGTGCCTCAATGAACCTTGGTGTACCGCAGGGTATGTGCCACTGCCCCCGCATGTGTCCCAGACAACCCTACTATCAACAGCCATCAGTCCACAAACACATCTGAGCTGCATTGTGTGCTTCAACACCAATATTTGTCTAAGCTCACCCTCAGTGCTGTGACTAAGCCTGCACGTGCAACTCGCCTGGTGCAAGCTTTGCTGTCTCGTGGCCCCCCTGTGATGCTCACCTTGCCTGGAGTTCCTTGGAACATGTCAGCAGTTCTAGGATGTGGGTCTGCAATCACTGTGGCTCTGCTTCTGCACACATGTGCATGTGGGCACCAACAAACGGGTCAGGAATTACGTCGTCCAATGGGCCATGTCTGCTGGCAAAGGTGCTCTGGTGCCTCACCCCCCTGCAGAAAGTGCATGAAACACATGATTAATGCATCAAAGTGATCTGTGTGTGTCTCATCATGCATCTCATTACTTGACCATGTCAGAGAGTCACATCACAAATCACACCATCAGTCCGTCTTTCACCTCCAAAGTGTGGAACACTATCTACAGCATGATTTGCAACAAGCACGTGTACAGGAAAGATATGAAACATAATACACAATGCATAGCAATCAATGTCCACATTAATCATGACACGCCCCATCTAGCAAAAGCTGAACAGTGGACAATTACACCTAAATCATCCCCACTAGGGGTGTCAACACAAGTCAAAAAGCACCAGACATGCCACAGATATGACAGTCCAAAGCCCTTGTGTAAAAATCTGTTACACCGAACCATCCTTGCGAGCCCATGGATAAGGGAGGCAGGAGTGGCATATGTGAGTCAAGGAACCCAAGCAGCAAACACATACACAAGACAACCATGAAGGGCCCAGCTGGAACAGACAGTGGATGCCTTCAAAAACCACAAGGCACCGCACTGTCACATGTAAGCACAATAGACTACAAATTTTAAACTAACTCAACTATTAACTAATTACACTAACTATGGAAAACCTACATTACCTATTTAAACTAACTATCAAACAGAAACTTAACTAACTAAACTAAAAGAAAAATCAAAAATGGCCACATACGACCCGGGGGGGAGGGGAGGCACCCAGGAGGGGGGAGGTACAGGGTGCTGCTCAACATCCACATGCGATGATGCTGAGCCAAAAAAAAATACCTCCATGGGCTCAACGCCTTCACAGCACGACCTATGTGGGAGATAGATGGTCGTCCGAGTCTGGCTCATCCTGGTAAGGAGGACGTGGCACAGTAGCCTGGCCACGCCTAGCCGCAGCTTGCCCCTCGTCGGCAGCAAGTCTGCCGGACAGGTGAGCCTGGTTCTGTGTGGCGATGTTACATAGGTCTGCATGCAGGACCTCACGTGATACACGTGCTTCCTCTTGCAAGGTAGCACGTGTAACACGGAGTTCCTCCTGCAAGGCCTGGCTGGACAACCGCTGCACCTCCCGGCAAGCCTGTAGCTCAGCCGAGATGGTGCGCTCAAGCTGTGCAAACCTCTCCTCTGCCTGCTGCCTCTGGGACATCATAAGGACACCCAGAGTGGATCTGAGGGAGGCATACTCCTCCCTCAGGGCATCCATGTGCGCCTCTGCGTGAGCAGCAATTGCTTGACGCAGAGACGACATTTCAGCCTGGCGTGCCCTGTCTGAGGCCGCCATGCCCAGCCTGAGTGAGCGGGCCGTGGACCGTGCCGCCTGCTGCTGGAGAAGCACCTGCCTAGCAGGGGGGAGCACAGATCGGGCCACACGCTCCATGCTGTCAGCGATGTTCTCCATTGCTGCCCCCTGCCGTTCTGAATTGGCAGTCATGTCTTGCTCCCACTCAGTATACAGCGGTTGCGCGCGGCGACCGCGTTGCCGGGCTTGACCCCTGCGGGACCCAAGGACCGGGGGTCCTCGCTGTGTTGGCACCGCCTGCGGCTGCACGACTACATGCCCCCGTCGACGTGATGTCCCAGGCACATCAGTGACTGGTGTGGAGGGTGACCCTGCGTCCCGATCCACCACGGGCGGAGGAACCAAGACTGTCTGATCCCTCAGTGCAGGGGTCGCAGACAGAGGAGTGTCCACATCAGAATCACTCACCCCTGACACATGGACTTGATGGTCATCCAACTCAACATGGACGTCAGAGTCGTCATCAAGGCTGGACTCATAGGCAGCCAGAGACAGGATGGACTGCAGCACTTGGGGGTTTTCGTGGCCTACCACCCCACGACCCCCACTAGTGCCGGGTTGATGTGGTCTTACCAACCCTGTGTCTGGCATGACAACACCATCCTCTGCATCCATTGCGTCATCACCTGAAAAATAGAGAGGAAAAGGTCAGTACACATGTCAGAAGCACACAACACACACACACACACACCGACAGCAAAGGCATCTGGCAGACATGTGACACACAACATATGACCTTGCATGCATGCTGGGTCTACTTAGAATAGCTTCTGTGATCAGACCTGTTGAAAGGTGGCAGTTTGCATGGAAGTGGGTCTAAGCAGTGCAGAAAATTTGTACGCCACTCACTACCTACATGTACAAGCACTCCATGGTGTGTGCCAGGAAATGTGAAGGCAGTGCAATGTCAAAATCAGACATCACGTGCATTGTGTATTCAATGTGTACCATGTCTAGAAGGCAAGCACCCCTCCACCCCAGTACCAAAGCAGGGATGCCTAGCATGGTATCAAAAGGCTGACCATACACCTGTGTATTGACAAGCAGTGTTGACTGGCATCAACAGCTTAATGTGATTTCAATTACAACACTGCAAATGATGCTGGGACAGTGGGCAGGACACATGATGGAAGATCCGGAGGCCGGCCACGTGTGAAGAAGACACGACAAGAGTTGGACAGAGTCATTGGCCATTGAACAGGCTGAGGCCTGTGAGCCACACAGATTGTCAGAGCCTAAACATGTGTGCAACGCAGGACTGAGCCACAGTTGACATGGGGAGGCCGATAATATGGCAGGCAATGTATGTAACCAAGGACTCATATTACAGTGATCATCCAGTCAAGGACACATAGGGGCATGTGTGCAATGCACATGGAGCATGAATGGGCACTCATGTCCCTGCGGGACATCTGACCCATGCACAGTACAAGTGGGATGCCCTGCATCGAGTACTAAGGCTGTACCACACGGCATATGTCTGGCAGTTTCTAAGCTGGAAGTTAGCATCTACACAGGACACATGAACATGAAACTACACATTGGCAAGAATGTAGCAGACCAGTGCAAAGGTGGAACTGGGGTGCAGAGTGGCAGAGGAGGGGCAAGGGAGCATGGCCACATGGAGTCCCGCATGCAGGCAGAGGAGACACGCATGACGGTGGCATTGCATTACTTACACATCAGAACCATGTACAGGTCACATGTAGCAGCAATCATGCACAACACATCCCACAAGTGAAACACACACGTCCTCAACAACTACGCATCAACACTCACTGGACTGGGCATCAAAGTCCAGCATCTCTCCCACACCTTCGACCAATTCTGGTGGTATGAACTCCGCAACGAGAGCCTCATGCGGAGTGAGTTCTTCCTCCTCTGGTGCAGGCCCACCGCCAGTCACCAGAGTCAAGTTGTAATTTGAGGCACGCTTGGCCTTAGTGCTGCGCTTGATGTCATTCCAGCGCTTTTTGCACTCCTGCGCCGTGCGCACCTCATGGCCGAATGAACTGACATGTTCCGCCACATGCTTCCAGTGGGTGTCACGTTGGGCAGCCGTAGTCTGACTATTGGCACCCACTAGCATGTCACGGCTGTGTACCCGCACGTAGTCCACGAGGAAGTCCAGTTCCTGCTTACAGAAAGGCTTCTTCCTCGACGTGCAGGAGGTCGTGGCTGTGTGTGGGGTCCCAGCCTGTGCTGCAGATGCAACCTTCCTCCTCTTGGACTGTGGCGCAGACCCTGGCTGGCTAATGCCGCCCTGACCAGTATGGCCAGTGGGTTGGGTGGATTGAGCCGAGGGAGTGGCAGGTGGAGGGATGACCAAAGGCCTGACTTGTGTCAGTGGCAGCTGGGTGCCCACTAATGGACCCTGCGCAGCAACATCAGCTGTGGCAGGGTCATTGACCGCAACGGTCCTGGTTGGCAGACTCACAACCGGGGTGCTGTTGGGTGCATCTGCCCCTGCACTTGCCAACACCCGGCTGTTCGGGGCAGCAGATGACATGACTGCCCCAGGGACACGTGTCTTGGTCTGAGCAGCCCGGCCTGCCCCAATGGTTTCCCCCCTGGCCTGTTGGAGATCTACCAAGGGCTCTTCAAGTGCCAACGCAGCCTGCGCTGGCAGACCCTGAGCCTGGGTGGCGGTGTCCACAACTGCACCTGCAGCTACCGCTACCCTTGGGCCCGTGGCAGTCGATGAAACGGACTGCCGGGTCATACGGGTGCCAGTGCCAGATGCAGGAGCTGCATCCCCCTGAACCACTGGGGGTGGTGGCATGGCTGCACCAACACATGGCACAACATTGTGCTCAAGTGGCGCACCCCTGCCTCTTCCCCCTCTGTGGCTGCCCTGGACACCCTGGAGTCCCCCTACTCCCTGGTCACCACGGCCACGTCCCCGACCACGCCCGCCACGAGGAGGACGCCCAGCTGAGGCGCCCCTCACCTTTGGTAGCCTCCCTACCATGGCACAGATGTAATAGTGCTGGCACAGATGGAGTGGTGCCAATGGGAGGTGTACAGCACAATTGACCTGGGCAATTGGGGTGAAGGGGGTGGGAAGCAAGATGTTAACAGCCCCCCTGCACCTGCAAGGCTGTATGTGACCCCGGTGATGTGTTGACGGGTCACGCAACGCTCAGGCACCCCAAAACTGCAGTAAAACCGTGCACGCAACCCTGCAGCCTACGTGCGTGGACTAAACCTCCCGCAGTACGCGGTGGCACCCAGTAACACGTATAACGCGTACGCGTGGGACACGCAGGCTACGATGACATCAAAAATGGGTGCGATACACAGGGGCACCCGCAGTGGGAAAAGGAGCGTTTGCGACTCACCGTCTGACTAGCGCGATGCAGAAAAACACACGTAGCCAATACCCCCGCCAAAAGAAGAGATACGTCCTTGAGAGCTGTGAAGTAGATGGCGCGCGAAACAACTGGAAGCAGCAACACACGTCGGTCTCCACGAAAGGCACGTACAGCGAACTGCTGGGCCCGCTCACCTTTAACCCGTGCTGAGGGAAACGCACGCGCGCGTCACATCACATGCGGACGTGCACTTTTTCACGTTTGATTACGCGCATTACACGCGGACGTGCAGTTTTTCACGCGCGCACGCTTATGCATGGGCCCTTTCCTCCTATTACACGCGGACGTGCAGTTTTTCACGCGCGCTTACGCGCATTACACGCAGCGTGCAGATTTTTCACGTGCCTAATCACTCCGTATGAAGCTGGCCACGCGAAAACACACGGAAGACCACGCTCCTGCCCAGAAGGCCAATTCACTGGCCCCCAGTGCCCCAAGCAGCCTCCCACATGCCATCTGCTGCTGCCTGCCTGCCTGCCTGCTGCCACCGTGCCCTGCCATTTGGTGCCTGCACATCAGCCATCTGCAGGGGTCCAGTTGCTGTGTCCACCCCTGCTGGTACAGAAGAGTCCCGACTCAAATGACATCGCTCCACAGCCCAGCCCCAGGACCCAGTTGGTCACCCACTCCTGCCCCTGGGGTTGCCATGTCGAGCACATCCACAACTGACACCAGTTGCAACCCCCGGCCAGAGGGGCAGAGGGGCAGAGGGGCACCAGCTTCACTGCCACCGAAGTTGGTGTCCTGGTGGAGCATGTCCTGGGGCAGTATGATGCCCTCTTCGGATCGTCGCGCGCCAACAGGGAAGGACGGGAGAGGACGCGGAGGGGGTGGCAACCCGCACCATCCAGAAGGTCAAGAAGCGCTGGGAGGACTTGAGGTCCAGGACCCTCATGAAGGCCCGGCGCCTTGTGGAGGGGGGCCGGGGCCGCATGAGTTCCATCCAGTTGAGGGTCCTGGAACGCGCACACCCAGCGCTCCACAGCCAGGTCCTTGAGAGGGAGACCCGTCTGGAGTTGAGCGGTAAGTGGCCAAGCATTGCTGTGTGAGACAGGGCATGTTGCAGTGTGCTGGTTGTCTGATACTTGCCTGCATGTGTGACATAGGCCATGTACGCATGTATGTGTGCAGGGACATCATGGTAATGCATGTGCGACCTGTAATGTGTGAACCGCATGGTTGTTGCATGTGTTTGATTGTGACATGGGGAGCCCTGTGCAGATTGCACACATGACAGCATGGAAGTCTCTGTTCCTGGACATGGGTGGGGGCCTGGTTGAGGCTGCCCCTGGTGGCTGGGGGGGTGGGGGTGCTGGGAGACATGAGTCGGACATGGGTGGGGGCCTGGTGGAGGCTGCCCCTGGTGGCTGGGGGGTGGGGGTGCTGGGAGACATGGGTGGGGGCCTGGTGGAGGCTGCCCCTGGTGGCTGGGGGGGTGGGGGTGCTGGGAGACATGAGTCGGACATGGGTGGGGGCCTGGTGGAGGCTGCCCCTGGTGGCTGGGGGGTGGGGGTGCTGGGAGACATGAGTCGGACATGGGTGGGGGCCTGGTTGAGGCTGCCCCTGGTGGCTGGTGGGTGGGGGTGCTGGGAGACATGGGTGGGGGCCTGGTGGAGGCTGCCCCTGGTGGCTGGGGGGTGGGGGTGCTGGGAGACATGGGTGGGGGCCTGGTGGAGGCTGCCCCTGGTGGCTGGTGGGTGGGGGTGCTGGGAGACATGGGTGGGGGCCTGGTGGAGGCTGCCCCTGGTGGCTGGGGGGTGGGGGTGCTGGGAGACATGGGTGGGGGCCTGGTGGAGGCTGCCCCTGGTGGCTGGGGGGGTGGGGGTGCTGGGAGACATGAGTCGGACATGGGTGGGGGCCTGGTGGAGGGTGCCCCTGGTGGCTGGGGGGGTGGGGGTGCTGGGAGACATGAGTCAGACATGGGTGGGGGCCTGGTGGAGGGTGCCCCTGGTGGCTGGGGGGTGGGGGTGGTGGGAGACATGGGTCGGGGCCTGGTGGAGGCTGCCCCTGGTGGCTGGGGGGTGGGGGTGCTGGGAGACATAAGTCGGACATGGGTGGGGGCCTGGTGGAGGCTGCCCCTGGTGGCTGGTGGGTGGGGGTGGTGGGAGACATGAGTCGGACATGGGTGGGGGCCTGGTGGAGGCTGCCCCTGGTGGCTGGTGGGTGGGGGTGGTGGGAGACATGGGTGGGGGCCTGGTGGAGGCTGCCCCTGGTGGCTGGGGGGGTGGGGGTGCTGGGAGACATGGGTGGGGGCCTGGTGGAGGCTGCCCCTGGTGGCTGGGGGGGTGGGGGTGCTGGGAGACATGAGTCGGACATGGGTGGGGGCCTGGTTGAGGCTGCCCCTGGTGGCTGGTGGGTGGGGGTGGTGGGAGACATGGGTGGGGGCCTGGTGGAGGCTGCCCCTGGTGGCTGGGGGGTGGGGGTGCTGGGAGACATGGGTGGGGGCCTGGTGGAGGCTGCCCCTGGTGGCTGGTGGGTGGGGGTGCTGGGAGACATGGGTGGGGGCCTGGTTGAGGCTGCCCCTGGTGGCTGGTGGGTGGGGGTGGTGGGAGACATGGGTGGGGGCCTGGTGGAGGCTGCCCCTGGTGGCTGGGGGGTGGTGGTGCTGGGAGACATGGGTGGGGGCCTGGTGGAGGCTGCCCCTGGTGGCTGGGGGGGTGGGGGTGCTGGGAGACATGAGTCGGACATGGGTGGGGGCCTGGTGGAGGCTGCCCCTGGTGGCTGGGGGGTGGGGGTGCTGGGAGACATGGGTGGGGGCCTGGTGGAGGCTGCCCCTGGTGGCTGGGGGGGTGGGGGTGCTGGGAGACATGAGTCGGACATGGGTGGGGGCCTGGTGGAGGCTGCCCCTGGTGGCTGGGGGGGTGGGGGTGCTGGGAGACATGAGTTGGACATGGGTGGGGGCCTGGTGGAGGCTGCCCCTGGTGGCTGGGGGGGTGGGGGTGCTGGGAGACATGGGTGGGGGCCTGGTGGAGGCTGCCCCTGGTGGCTGGGGGGGTGGGGGTGCTGGGAGACATGAGTCGGACATGGGTGGGGGCCTGGTTGAGGCTGCCCCTGGTGGCTGGTGGGTGGGGGTGGTGGGAGACATGGGTGGGGGCCTGGTGGAGGCTGCCCCTGGTGGCTGGGGGGTGGGGGTGCTGGGAGACATGGGTGGGGGCCTGGTGGAGGCTGCCCCTGGTGGCTGGTGGGTGGGGGTGCTGGGAGACATGGGTGGGGGCCTGGTGGAGGCTGCCCCTGGTGGCTGGGGGGGTGGGGGTGCTGGGAGACATGAGTTGGACATGGGTGGGGGCCTGGTGGAGGCTGCCCCTGGTGGCTGGGGGGGTGGGGGTGCTGGGAGACATGGGTGGGGGCCTGGTGGAGGCTGCCCCTGGTGGCTGGGGGGGTGGGGGTGCTGGGAGACATGAGTCGGACATGGGTGGGGGCCTGGTTGAGGCTGCCCCTGGTGGCTGGTGGGTGGGGGTGGTGGGAGACATGGGTGGGGGCCTGGTGGAGGCTGCCCCTGGTGGCTGGGGGTGGGGGTGCTGGGAGACATGGGTGGGGGCCTGGTGGAGGCTGCCCCTGGTGGCTGGTGGGTGGGGGTGCTGGGAGACATGGGTGGGGGCCTGGTGGAGGCTGCCCCTGGTGGCTGGGGGGGTGGGGGTGCTGTGAGACATGAGTTGGACATGGGTGGGGGCCTGGTGGAGGCTGCCCCTGGTGGCTGGGGGGGTGGGGGTGCTGGGAGACATGGGTGGGGGCCTGGTGGAGGCTGCCCCTGGTGGCTGGGGGGGTGGGGGTGCTGGGAGACATGAGTCGGACATGGGTGGGGGCCTGGTTGAGGCTGCCCCTGGTGGCTGGTGGGTGGGGGTGGTGGGAGACATGGGTGGGGGCCTGGTGGAGGCTGCCCCTGGTTGCTGGGGGGTGGGGGTGCTGGGAGACATGGGTGGGGGCCTGGTGGAGGCTGCCCCTGGTGGCTGGTGGGTGGGGGTGCTGGGAGACATGGGTGGGGGCCTGGTGGAGGCTGCCCCTGGTGGCTGGGGGGTGGGGGTGCTGGGAGACATGGGTGGGGGCCTGGTGGAGGCTGCCCCTGGTGGCTGGGGGGTGGGGGTGGTGGGAGACATGGGTGGGGGCCTGGTGGAGGGTGCCCCTGGTGGCTGGGGGGTGGGGGTGGTGGGAGACATGGGTGGGGGCCTGGTGGAGGCTGCCCCTGGTGGCTGGGGGGTGGGGGTGCTGGGAGACATGAGTCGGACATGGGTGGGGGCCTGGTGGAGGCTGCCCCTGGTGGCTGGGGGGTGGGGGTGCTGGGAGACATGGGTGGGGGCCTGGTGGAGGCTGCCCCTGGTGGCTGGGGGGTGGGGGTGCTGGGAGACATGGGTGGGGGCCTGGTGGAGGCTGCCCCTGGTGGCTGGGGGGTGGGGGTGCTGGGAGACATGGGTGGGGGCCTGCTGGAGGGTGCCCCTGGTGGCTGGGGGGTGGGGGTGCTGGGAGACATGGGTGGGGGCCTGGTGGAGGGTGCCCCTGGTGGCTGGGGGGTGGGGGTGCTGGGAGACATGGGTGGGGGCCTGGTGGAGGCTGCCCCTGGTGGCTGGGGGGGTGGGGGTGCTGGGAGACATGAGTCGGACATGGGTGGGGCCTGGTGGAGGCTGCCCCTGGTGGCTGGGGGTGGGGGTGCTGGGAGACATGGGTGGGGGCCTGGTGGAGGCTGCCCCTGGTGGCTGGGGGGGTGGGGGTGCTGTGAGACATGAGTCGGACATGGGTGGGGGCCAGGTTGAGGCTGCCCCTGGTGGCTGGTGGGTGGGGGTGGTGGGAGACATGGGTGGGGGCCTGGTGGAGGCTGCCCCTGGTGGCTGGGGGGTGGGGGTGGTGGGAGACATGGGTGGGGGCCTGGTGGAGGCTGCCCCTGGTGGCTGGGGGATGGGGGTGCTGGGAGACATGGGTGGGGGCCTGGTGGAGGGTGCCCCTGGTGGCTGGGGGGTGGGGGTGCTGGGAGACATGGGTGGGGGCCTGGTGGAGGGTGCCCCACAGTGCTGGGGGGTGGGGGTGGTGGGGAACAGGAGTTGGACATGGGTGGGGGCCTGCTGGCAGGTGCCCCCCAGTGCTGGGGGGTGGGGGTGCAAGGGGACATGTGGCTTGGCTGGGGGGCATGGCCAGGGTGGATGGGCTGCCTGTGGGACATGACATGGGGTGCAGGGTAGTCCCCTGTGGTGTGGGATGCCTGCAGAGGTCGTGGAGGGGGTAGAGGGGAGACCTGGGAGGACCCACACTGCCAATTCACGTCTTGAACTTCCCGCACACCCACCACCCGCGCACCCCTGAAATCCACGTACCCAGGCCAATCGCGTGTAGACTTTCTCGCGCACCCCTGAAATCCACGTACCTAGGCCAATCGCGTGTAGACTTTCTCGCGCACCCCTGAAATCCACGTACCCAGGCCAATCGCGTGTAGACTTTCTCGCGCACCCCTGAAATCCACGTACCCAGGCCAATCGCGTGTAGACTTTCTCGCGCACCCCTGAAATCCACGTACCCAGGCCAATCGCGTGTAGACTTTCTCGCGCACCCCTGAAATCCACGTACCCAGGCCAATCGCGTGTAGACTTTCTCGCGCACCCCTGAAATCCACGTACCCAGGCCAATCGCGTGTAGACTTTCTCGCGCACCCCTGAAATCCACGTACCCAGGCCAATCGCGTGTAGTCTTTCTCGCGCACCCCTGAAATCCACGTACCCAGGCCAATCGCGTGTAGACTTTCTCGCGCACCCCTGAAATCCACGTACCCAGGCCAATCGCGTGTAGTCTTTCTCGCGCACCCCTGAAATCCACGTACCCAGGCCAATCGCGTGTAGACTTTCTCGCGCACCCCTGAAATCCACGTACCCAGGCCAATCGCGTGTAGACTTTCTCGCGCACCCCTGAAATCCACGTACCCAGGCCAATCGCGTGTAGACTTTCTCGCGCACCCCTGAAATCCACGTACCCAGGCCAATCGCGTGTAGACTTTCTCTCGCACCCCTGAAATCCACGTACCCAGGCCAATCGCGTGTAGACTTTCTCGCGCACCCCTGAAATCCACGTACCCAGGCCAATCGCGTGTAGTCTTTCTCGCGCACCCCTGAAATCCACGTACCCAGGCCAATCGCGTGTAGACTTTCTCGCGCACCCCTGAAATCCACGTACCCAGGCCAATCGCGTGTAGTCTTTCTCGGGCACCCCTGAAATCCACATACCCAGGCCAATCGCGTGTAGACTTTCTCGCGCACCCCTGAAATACACATACCCAGCCCAGTCGCGTATGGAAACACCCGCACACCCCTGGAATACACGCTCCCAGCTCTGCGTTTGCTGCTGCCCTTTGCGCTCGGTTGGGGATTTTGATGGCTTTTCCCTGCGCGAGAGGCGTTCTTGGAGGCGTAACTGGCGCTGCTGCAGGCTCGCTGCGCAACTGTGCGCCACGGCTGGTTTTGGTGGCTGGAATCCATGAATACGCTGTGCGCGGAAATGGATTTTAGCGCACGCGGCTGGCGCAGGGATTCGCACGTGCACACTGTGCGCCAGCCGCGTGCGCCACTTGTGCGCTGAATTCTATGAATCGGCCCCTTATTGTTTATTACTGTCATTTTCAATGTGAAAAGCACAACCATCCACATATACAGTTGGCAAATCCTTGCATGTTTTTTCATCAAAAGCTTTGTGTGGTGATTGTTCAAATTCCTGCCAATTAGATTCCACTTCCATTTCATTTGATATTTGTTCAGCTGCGCAGTCATGTAAATCAGCTAACCCTTGAGCAATTGGGCTCTTTTTATTTTGTCCATATCTCACTTCTACAGGAAAACCTTGTAATGCAACATCCATGAAGTGATTCTGGACTGCGCTAGATTACCTGACCTAATTCTTTTACTCTCTAAAAACTGCAAAGGTTGATGATTTGTTTCAATAATCACCTTTCCTCCCTGAACAATGGGGCGGAAATGTTGTAGCGTCCACACAGTGGTTAATAGGGCCTTTTCACATTCATTAAATTTTATTTCAAGTTGGGAAAATGCCTTACTTGCATAGGCAATTGTTTTGTGATTCAAATCATGTTTTTGTGATAACACTGCTGACATACTATGTTCAGAAAAACCTATTTCTATAAAGAAATCGCTACCTTTTATGGGATATGCTAAACATGGTGCCTTTACCAGACATTCCTTCAGTTTAGCCACTGCCTCAGACTGCTCTTATTCCCATTTCCAGGGAGTATTCAGTTTAAGCAGTTTAGTCAATAGTTGAGTGATTTCAGCATAATTGTCAATGAATTTTCTGTTATAGCCTGTCATCCCTAATAAACGTTTTACCTCTTTCACATTTTTAGGGTCCTTTAGTTTTTGTATGGCCTCTATTTTTTTCTTTTGTGGATTTAGCCCATGTTCAGTCACTTCATGGCCTAGAAAGTTCACTTTTTTCTTGCACCATTGTGCTTTTTGTAAAGACACTTTGGCGCCTGCTTTCTGCAATTGGCCAAGCACATGTCTTATTTCATCAAAATGGCTTTTCAGGCTTTCATTTTTTATGAGGACATCAACGACATAAACTATGGTTCCTCTTTCCGCTGCATCTGGCATTGCCTTTCTCAAAAATATGCCAAATTCACTTCCACTATTGATGTACCCAAACGGAGCTCTAAGCCAGTCGTATTGAGTCCTGTCAAATGTAAAGGAAAATAAGTTCTGTATCTCCCCTGCCAATGGCACGCACCAATATCCAGAGGTGAGATCTAATGTGGTAAACACTTTTGAACCATGTACCTGAGCTAAGCCCTGATCAATGAATGGCAATGGCCATCTGGACACTGGTACTCTTTTCTTTAACTCTCTCAAGTCTGCACATAGCCGCCATTGACCATTTGGCTTTAACACACCTAAAATAGGTGTATTGGATGTGCTATGAATGGGCCTGATGATTCCCAGCGATTCCAAATTTTTAATAACCTCTGCCAATGATTCTAAACATGCCAGTGGTAGTCTATACTGGCGTACAAACACTGGACTTCTGTTACACCCTTCTGGTAGTGTGGCCACATGTAAATCAGTTAAACCACAATCATAAGTATCTTTTGCAAATACATCCTCAAACTCCATAAATATCTCCCTCAGATTGTTTCTATCCTCATTGCTGTTACACGCATCTGCCAAGGATGATCTTCTCTTCTACCATTTTGGAAAATTCTGGAAAATCTTCTGGTAAGGGAATCTCGGCGCTTACCTCTAACTGTGTGGCTGTGTCTTTTTGTAAAGCTGGCACTTTTAAATATTTTGGCATATCAGCTTCCACTTCAATGGGCTGATTTTCTGTTTCATTTAAATTAAATATTAAGCAATCCTCTTGATGGCAGCACACTGTCTCATTTGAATCATAAGGATACACAGAATGAATTTTAAATATTCCTTTGGACTGAGAGTCCAGTTGTTCCGGCAACTCACCCTTGGCGTCTACATACTTTTCAGGGATATTTCCAATAACCATGTTATTTAAATCTGCTGTATAATGTGATTTTTGTATGGCCATTCCTAATGGGGAGTTTTCCTCTAAATTAATATCCTGACAACCTTTATTATTTACCATAATTTTTACAGATCCTTCACCAATATCTACCATTGGAATGTATTCATAATCCAGGCCTTGCTGTTTTATGGATTCATTCAGGAATACAAATGCATCAGAGTCTTTCATCTGCCGTCCATTTTTGCATTTCAGTGTTATTGCAAACTGTTTTGTAAATGCAGGAATAATAGTATCTTTCCTCATTTGTAATTCGATTGCATAAGGAACCAGTAGTGCACAATGATAAGCCCTTCTTTTGTCTTCAAATTCAGGTGCCGGGCCACCCAGGCGTGACCATATTTTTTGATTAAGGAAATCTAACACCATACACATTCACTTCATGATGTCATTGCCCATGTAAATTTCATTTTGTGCTCCACTCACTATCCATACATTATGGTAAATTGTTTTCTGCCCAATGCTAATTTTAAGCATGCATCTGCCTGCAATTCGGTTTTCAAAGTCTGGACTGTCCAACCCAGAAACATATTGGTTTTTAATCCTAAATTTCGGGATTTCCTCCCCCTCCATCATTTTTTGCAACAATTTCTCATTAATGAAGCTCCTCTCCTGTTCAAGCGCTAACGTGGCTTTTATTGTTTTAAAACAGTCATTTATACCAACATAAACCCATGGTTGCTCATCTTCCATGTGTATTTCAGCAAGAGTGGTAATGTGTTTTTCTGAATCTGTTTTAGAAGCAATATTCTGTTTGATTGTTTTCTCTTTTAAATGAAAACGTAATGTGTGCTCATCTATGGCAGTCTTCCAATTTTTCCTTGGGTCCAAGTAGATTTGTACAGGTAGTCCTTCATTGTCGCTCTGCATTTTGTCTTGACACATTAATATAACAGTGACACTAGGTATGCAACTATTATGGAGATATACCTCCACATCATCAATTGTTTTGGCAACGGTGTGACATTCATTTATGTTGCTGTTTTGTGATTTTAGTTTCTTAGGCCTCAATGGTTTTTTGGTTAAGGACCACAGCACTCCATTCACCCCATCTATGAGAGGAGACAATCTTTTCAGGCAATCTGTCCCCATCAAAAATGGAATTTCACAAATAGATGTGATCAATACCTCTTGTTTCATTCTGTGCTTTCCTATTTTTATGTCAACCTCAGTTACAACTATGATGGGCACCTCCTCCCCATTAAAGTTATGCACTGGACCTTGATTTTCCTTCACCGTGATCTGACTCTGTGGGGGTTTCCCTTCATTGATACTCTTTACCAGTCCTTGGACATAATTGTGGCCTGTGCGCCAGTGTCAATCATAGCAAATGTGTGGCATTTTTCTTCTACAGTGATGGGTGCATAATATCTGTCCTCAACTTCCTCTAATACACATAAGAAGTGTGCATTCTTACTGATTTCAGGGCTCACCTTTCTCAGGCCTTTTTCTCTTTTTGCTAAGCACATTGGTAAATGGAAAGACATTTTTCCCTCCTTTTTACCCATTTCTGCGCAAGAGACTTTATTCATTTCTCCATGATCAGAGGTTTTTTGGAGTGTGGCCACTGTTCGCCCATCCATCTGGGTAACATCAGAGACCACATTACAACCTTCCAACTGAACATGTGTAACAACATCATTCAGCAATTTGTCATTGTTTAATTCTGTGCATTTATGATCATTTAGTGTGATACCAGCCCTTTCAGCCTCTTCAAAAATATGTGGCTCAAAGAATTCTTCAGGTGATTGACCCGTACCCTCCTTTTGAGTATTTCCTTTTTCTACCTGTGTTTGGTCATTGTTTTGCTTGCCCACAGAAGGAGCTATAGCATCCCCACTTACTCCCTGTTCATTGGTATTCCTCATGCATGAGTCATTTTTCTTAAATCTGTCTCTTTGTTCTTTTGGAATTCCAGGTGTTTCTTTTTTATTTACACAAATCTTCAATGTTTGATTTAGTTCTAGGTTAAACCGTACCTCTTTTTTAGAAGTATTTGCATTTTCTGTTACATGTTCATTTATTGGTGCTTTCACTTTTAAATCATTAGGCAAAATTACATCAGGGCAATCTGTCTTTTTTGGACTGCAGGTGTCATAAGTACTTAGTCACTTCTCAGAAGACCCCCGGTCATTGCTAGGGCCATCAGCCCCCTCTTTAGATGGTTGTTTTTCTGCTGTATAGAGCTTTCCTATTTGCTCAGCTAACATTTTCACTTGGGCCTCAAGGCACTGGAGCCTTTCGATCTCTCTAGAATCCTCTTTCTATGGCCTAGGTCGATATTGGTTGTTTTCCCCCTGATTGGATCTATTCTGATACCACTCAGGTGATTGATGTCTGTTGGGATGGTTTCTGAACTCTTGATTCATTTGTGGAGGGGAGTGGGGTACACCCGTCCTTTGATTATAGTCCCCTGGTAGGGAATCATTGTACTGATGTGGATTGTAGTTCATGTTTTGCCTCATGTCCTGTCTCTCAGATTGTGGGTTCTGGCCCCTATGTTGATTTCCATTATCAGTAAATCGATCCACATATCGGGGTCTATCCTGATTACCATATATCATGGTGTTGGGATCAAATCTGCTCTGTGTCCCCAATGACTGGTAGGGACCATCATTTCTTTGATCTTGATTTTGTCTCTGGTTATTGTTCATACTTGTCATATCAGGCCGATATCCTACCCGGGGTCTGTCCCCTAAATACCTAGGGCTGATGTAGCTCTCCCTATTACTAGGATCATGTGATTGGAACATTGGTACAGGAAAGGGCGATCTTTGTTGATTACCCCTTTGTTCAGGTGTCACATTATTTTTACCTTGGCTTTGAGCAGACTCAAGGGACATTTTGGCTGACCTGATTTCCATTACTGTGGCTGAGGGTTCTTTAGATTTAGGTCTAGTATCTTTCATTTTATCACTTTCTCTACGCTGACAATAAAGTACCTCATATAGTTTTGTGCTTTGATGTACAATCCATTCAAGGGACTTGTCACGGTCAAATTCACGGACCAATTGGGATATGATGTCTTTCTGTAGCCCATAGAAGTATGCAGTTTTAAACTCATTGGAATTTGGGTCAAAAGATACATCAAAGCGAGAAAATGCTCTTTTTAAGTCTTGTAAAAATTGGCGAGGGGATGTACCAGGTCCAGCAGTGATTGTGTAAGTGACTTTCTTTGCCTCCTGCAATGACTGAAAAGGAGAAAAATTACGCCTAATTTCTTTTTCAAACTCCACCCATGTCATATTCTGCTGTTCATTTAATCCCCTTATGATGCTGGCTGTCGGGGCATCTAAAGTTAAATCGAATATTGTCTGTACTGTTCCTTAGGTATCTGGAGTGCTTTAAACACGTCATGCACCGCTTCTAAGTGATCCTCAATGCAGCATTCACCTCCCTTTTTAAATGGTTTGATCAGGGCTTTAATGGATTTCATTATTTTTATGGGGCTACTTGTTGCAATGCATGGAATTGCACTACTTTGTGATTCAATTCTGTTTTCAGGTGTATGAGATTGGTGGCTGCCCCCAATGGGAGTATCAAATCCCCCAAGGGCGCTGCAACCAAGTTCAGTCACCGGCCTAGTCACTGGAGCACTAGCTCTTTGGGCAGAACTAGAATTCACCTCCACTCCATTGAATGTGGTACCCTGCCGCCTCTCCTGGGACCTGGGAATGCACATTTGCTGTTCTAAGTCCTTACACATTTTAAGGAGTCTGTTTGCTTCATTTTGCAAATAGTTGTTTTCATCACCCATCTTATTTATCACCTCCTGCATGTCACACATTTGCATTTGGCATTCATTGAACTCTTTATTTTTCTTGTCTCTTTCTTGAGTCATTTTAATAATTTCTTGTTCTGCACTCTGGAGATCACATTCTTTTTCACAATGTTCTTTTTGTAAAATCTGCATTTCTGAAACACCTCACCTTTATCCTGTCTAATGTGGTCCACTGAGGCTTTTAAGTGTACCAATTCTCGCTCACTATCCTCAAATTGTTTCTTGCTTTTGGGTAACTGAGCATCAAAGTCTCTGCATTTTAATTGCATGTCTTTTTGGCATACATCCAATTCTGCTCTTAACATTTCCTGATTTTTACTTGCCCCATCTAATTCAGTCTTTAACCTGTTAATTAGCTGGGTATCATTTTCCTGCATTCGCAGGGACTTATTCAAAATAAACCATATTTTGCCGCATAGCAGTATTAAACAGTCTTTCTCTGCACTTTTATCGGCTGCATTCAATAATCTTGTAAGGCAGACCTGAATTATGCTGTCTTCTGCAAAAATATTGTCTAGTTTTTCTTTCTGCACCTCACCCTGAATGCGGACACACCATTCTAAGGTACTGTTCGACCACCACGTCCCATGTGCAAACAACTTTGCCTCTAAATATTGCACTAGGTCTGAGAATGTGGTTTCCCTTTGTGACATTCTGAAATTCGTTTTTAGTGGCACACTGCTATTATAAAATGGGTTCCCTTTAATGTGCAAATGGCAGTGTGAGACACGCTTGCCACGCCCAGTAGGTACTCTATGATCACTTTCCCGGCCTGCAACGCACCATAAATATGTTGGGTATTTTTGTGGAGATTTGGGGCCTGATGGTATTTTCTTACCGCCGAAAAATAATTTAGCAACAATCACTCCTTGTATTCAGATTGGGCCATGTACAACAATAATACAGTGGACATGCATTATTTCAGCACACAGACATGTGTGGTTGGTATGCGTGATTGGTGGTATTTTGTTGAGCATAATTCCTTTGTTTTATTTGTGGCCCCAATATCCAGAACCCCTTATTTTTGTTTAGATTTTTCGTGTAATCACTAGAGTGACCTCAGGCTTGCATTTCAGGAACACCACAATTTCATTTTTAGTGTGACACCATGGGCAATTTCTCTCTGTCTTATCTACGGCAGCAAGCTATCATGTGGTAGTTTTCACTATCTTATATACGGTAGTGAACTATGTCCCGGGCCTCCCTTTCTGCCGACTCATAGACCTCCGGCAGACTACAACACACACAGTTAGTTATAATTGCTCATACTGAATTACATTGTGCACACAGCCGCAACCAAATCTTATGTTTAGCTTCCTTGAAAATGACAATTGCACTGTCTAAACATCTCCCCACATCATCAGCACTGTATTGGTAAATATAAAACACACCACCCATCTGCTTTCAGATATTTTTGTGTATTATAAAAGTAGCATTTAAACACGATATCACTCTTTACAGAAATAAATGAAATAGCACAGTACCAGCATTATCTTTGATACACTGAAAAGAGAGTGGCGGAGACAAGAACTCAATTTGCAACATTAAACATGAGAGTAAAGCACAGGAATCTCCTTTCCTACACTGACTGAATATTCTCGTACACACTCAGCCCCCACACCTCAGCGAGATAATTACCAGGCTTATTCAGTATGTAACTTCTTTGGCTGTTCGCCTTCTGGAGGGGTTCACCCAGCAAGGACAAGCATCTGCCGTCACTCGAACTGGTACTTGTTGACTGGAAAAGCCAGTCTCTGCAACCAAGTTGAATCTGCTTTAGGAATCAGGCCTCCCCAGCTGTCAACCCCGTTCTTCTTCGAGCTGTGTTAAGATGTCTCTGCCTTTCTTCCCCCAGATTCTGCAGCAAAGCACTAGTCACAGCCTCCAACATGATGCTTGATGTGACGCTCCAATCAAAATCAATCATGTTCTATCCTCCTACTTTTAACAATGGTACTTCTTATACAGTTGCAACTGTAACAAGCTGATTTCCTGCTTATTCGAAGTCTTTGCTTCCTGCAGTTGCTGTGGACAGAGCACAGGAAGGCAAAGAAAAAAAAAAAACTTGAATGTGTGTTTAAAACTGATTTTCAGAGTCTGCCTCTTTTTGCAGTGAAGACACATTCTTTTATTAATGAGTTATAATTATTAGTCTTGTTAGTGAGATTAGTTTGTTAATTACCAAATGTGTCTCTTGCAACATAGGCATGTCAGGTGAGAAATGGTGTGCATTTTGAAGGTACAGATGTGTGCTTTTAACTGTGAAAAATGTATTTGCATTTTATATGTAAAAATCGTTTTTGACTGAATAACCTGCCCTTACTTATATGTCCATGTTACACTGGCAACACATAGCTTGAAACACTGCATCATAGCAATGCACCAAACCCATGCAGTGGCGCTGCACTTCAAAAAAAAAAAACATGCTATACATTGATCCTGTGCAGTGGTGCTGTACTCTGTGCTCCCAAAACACGCTAAACAATCCTACAGGTTGCAACCGTAGACAGTAAAATGCAGTAGCAGCTAGATTTGGGACACCTGGATACCTGGAGTAATGTCTAAAATGGGGCTGCAGCAGTAGAGAGTAAATTGCAGTAGTACCTTGATTTGGGACACCTGGATTGATGGAGAGTTGCCTAAATGGGGGTTGCAATAGTAGAAAGTAAAATGCAGTTGCACCTAGGTTTGGGACACATGATAGTAGGATAAATGCCTAAATGGGAAAACAATAGACAGTAAAATGCAGTAGTACCTAGGTTTGGGACACCTGTATAGATGGAGACATGCCTAAATGGGGGTTGCAACAATAGCCAGTAAAATGCAGTAGCGTCTAGATTCGGGAAACCTGTATTGCGGGAGAAACACCTAAATGGGCAAACAACAATAGGCAGTAAAATGCAATAGCACCTAGATTTGGACGACCTTGATAAAGGGAGAGACACCTATATAGGGATACAACAGTGGACAGTAACATGCAGAAGCACCTAGATTTGGGCACCTAAATAGAGGGAGAGATGCCTAAATGGTCATACAGCAATAGACAGTAAAATGCAATAGCACCTAGATTTGAGGAGTAGAGGAGGAGTAGACTCCTAAATGTAGATACAACAATAGGTATTAAAATACAGTAGTACCTAGATTTGTGTACACAAACACTTGTGTATAGGTGCGTTATAAATGCCATATCATATCATGTAATTTGGGCAGCTGGATAGAGGGAGGATCACCTACATTTGGGATACAACACTAGACAGTAAAATGCAGTGACAGCTAGTTTTGGCACAACCGTGTAGAGGGAGAGGCGCCTAAATAGAGATACAATTGTAGACAGTAAAATTCAATAGTACCTAGATTTGGGAAACCTGGATAGAGGGAGAGAAGCCCAAATGTGGATGCAACAGTAGGAAGTAAAATGCAGTAGCACCTAGATTTGGAACAACTGGATAGAGGGAGTGACGCCTAAATCGGCATACAAATGTCGACAGTAAAATGCAGTAGTACCTAGATTTGGAACATCGGGATAGTGGGAGAAGCACCTAAATGGGAATACAACAATTAACAGTAAAATGCAATAGCATCTATATTTGGGAAACATGGTTGGAGGGAGAGACTCCCAAATGGGCCCGTATCAGCAGGAAGTAAAATTCAGTAGCCCCTATACCTGGGACACCTGGATAGAGGGAGGGACACCGGGATAGAGGGAGGTACACCTAAATGGGGATACAACAGTGGACAGTAAAATGCATTAGCAGTTAGTTTTTGGTTAACTTGATAGCAGGAGAAATGCATAAATGGGCATACAAAAGTAGGCAGTAAAATGGAGTAGCACCTAGATATGGGACACCTGGATAGAGCTAGAGAAGCCTAAATGGGGATACAACAGTAGACAGTAAATTGCAGTAGCACCTAAATTAGGGACACCTGGATACAGGGAGAGATGCCTAAATGGGCATACAAAAGTAGACAGTAAAATTGAGTAGCACCTATATGTGAGACACCTGGATAGAGGGGGGATAGCCTAAATGGGCATGCAACAGTAGACTCTATAATGCAGAATCACCTAGATTTAGGAGACACGAATAAAGGGAGTGATTCCTCAATCGGCCTGTAAGAGTAGACAGTAAAATGCAGTAGCACCTATATTTGGGACACCTGGATACAGGGAGAGACGCATAAATGGGGATACAACAGTGGACAGTAAAATTCAGTAGCACCTAAATTTGGGTCACCTGGATAGCTGGGGAAATGCCTAAATGGGTATACAAAAATTAAAGGTAAAATGCATTAGCACCTGAATTTGGGGCACCCGGATAGACTAGGAGACGCCTAAATGGGCATAGCATAATAGACAGTAAAATGACATAGCACCTACATTTGGGACACTTGCATAGAAGAGTAGACTCCTAAATGTTGGTACAACAGTAGGCATTAAAATGCAGTAGAACCTAGATTTGTGTACACAAACACTTGTATATAGGCACATTATAAATGCCATATCATGTCATTTGGGACACCTGCTTAGAAGAGAAACACCTACATTTGGGATACAACAGTAGACAATAAAATGCAATGACCCTTAGATTTGGCACAACTCTGTAGAGGGAGAGGTGCCTAAATAGGGATACAACTGTAGACAGTAAAATGCAGTAGCACCTAGGTTTGAGAAAGCTGAATAGAGGGAGGGACACCTAAATTGGCATGTATCAGCAGGTAGTAAAATGCATTAGCACCTATACCTAGGACACCTGGATAGAAGGAGGGACACCTGGATAGATGGAGGAACACCTAAATGGGGATGCAACAGTGGCAGTAAAATGCAGTATCACTTAGATTTGGGTCACCTTGAGAGCGGGAGAAATGCCTAAATAGGCATACAAAAGTAGGCATTAAAATGGAGTAGCACCTAGATTTGTGACACCTAGATAGAGGGACAGAAGCCTAAATGGGGATGCAGCAGTAGACAGTAAAATGGAGTAGCACCTAGTTTTGGACACTTGGATAGAGGGAGAAATGCCTAAATAGGGATAGAAAGGTGACAGTAAAATGGAGTAGTACCTGGATTTGTGTCACCTGGATAGCGGGAGAAATTCCTCAATGGGTATGCAACAATTGAAGATAACATGCAGTAGCACCTGGATGTGGGACTCTTGGATGGAGGAGTAGACTCCTAAATGTGGACAAAACAGTTGGCAGTAAAATGCAGTAGTACCTAGATTTGGGACATCTGGATAGCGGGAGAAGCACATAAATGGGCATAAAACAATTACCAATAAAATGCAATAGCACCTATATTTGGGAAACTTAGCTAGAGGGAGAGGCGCCTAAATAGGGATACAACTGTAGACAGTAAAAAGTAGTAGTACCTAGATTTGGGACACCTGGACAGAGGGGGAGAAGCCTAAATCAACATACAACAGTAGACAGTAAAATGCACTAGCACCTAGATTTGTGACACCTGGATAGAGGGAGAAACACATGCATTTGGGAGACAACAGTAGACCGTAAAATGTATTGACACCTAGATTTGGGACAACTGGATAGAGGGAGAGACGCCTAAATGAACATACAACAGTAGACAGTAAAATGCACTAGCACCTATATTTGGGACACCTGGATAGAGGGAGGGACACCTAAATGGGGATACAACAGTGGACAGTAAAATGCACTAGTACCTATATTTGGGACACCTGGATAGAGAGAGAAACACATGCATTTGGGAGACAACAGTAGATGGTAAAATGTATTGACACCTATAATTGGGACAACTGGATAGAGGGAGAGACGCCTAAATGGGCATACAGCAATTTACAGTAAAAATGCAGTAGCACCTAGATTTGGGACACCTGAATAGAGGGAGAGAAGGCTAAATGAGCTTACATCAGTAGACCGTAAAATGCAGTAGCACCTAGATTTGGGACTCCTGGGTAGAGGAAGAGACGTCTAAGTAGGGATGCAGCAGAAGACAGTAAAATGTAATATAACAAGGATTTGGGACACCTGAATAGAAGGAGGGTACACCTAAATGGGCCTGTGACAGCAGACAGTAAAAACAGTAGCACCTATACCTGTGACACCTGGATAGAGGGAGGGACACCTAAATGGGGATACAACAGTGGACAGTAAAATGCAGTAGCATCTCGGTTAGGGACAAATGATTGTAGGAGAAATGTCTAAATGGGCAAACAATAAACAGTAAAATGCAATAACACCTAGATTTGGGGCACCTGGATAGAGGGAGAGATGTCTACATGGGCATACAACAATCACTAGTAAAATGCAGTAGCGCCTAGCTTTGGGAAACCTGGATAGGGGGAGAAACGCCTAAATGAGTATACAATAATAGACAGTAAAATGCAATATTGATTAAAATTGGAACACCTTCATAGAGAAGGAGACTCCTAAATGTGGATAAAAAATTAGGCAGTAAAATGAGATACCTCCTAGATTTTGGACACATGGAAAGAGGAGAGAAGTCTAAAAGGGGATACAACTGTAGGGAGTAAAATGCAGTAGTGCCTAGATGTGGATCACCTTGATAGCGGGATTAATGCCTAAATGGGCATACAGCAAAAGAAGGTAAAATGCAGTAGCACCTCGATTTGGGACACCTGTAGAGGGAAGAGATGCCTCAATAGGTATACAACACTGGACAGTAAAATGCTGTAGCACCTAGATTTGGGATACCTGGATAGCGGAAAGAACACCAGAATGGGTTGCAACCGTAGACAGTAAAATGCAGTAGCAGCTAGATTTGGGACACCTAGATAGCTGAAGAAATGCCTAAATGGGGATGCAGCAGAGGAGAGTGAAATGGGCCAACTGTAGGAACTGGAGTCTGTTTATTATGGGCACTACAATTATTTTGCAGTCCCCAGGTATAGACTCAGTCAGTTCACTGTACAAGAGGCCATCTTCCCAGCTCAACCTATGCGTTCCAACTTCTTGCCCATCAAGTTGAGAAGCAGCCTGGTGTCGAAGATCTTTGAGAGTAGGACAGTCTTTGTCCTCTGTTGAAGTCTGCCCTGTTGGGTCAACCTTCTGCCAGTAAAGACTGCAGCTCAGGATGGTCAACAGGGTCCAGATCTCCAACCAACACAGTGTCTTCCTCCAGATCTGACTCTTCAGACACTGGATCAACCACACATGGTTGTACTTCACATTCTGCCTCAGCAGATGGAGGAGTCACAGGTGTGACTTTGGACAATCTTGGGGATGTCCTTGTTGGTAGCACAGGGGGGCTGTCTGTCTTTTTCCTTGAGGTCTTGGGTTTCCCCTTTGCCTCTTTCTTTGCAGAAATAGCAGTTGGGAGTGATAGCTTCCTCTATCTCCTCCTCTGGAGAGCCTCTTAAGGTCCTCTTCCTTGCAGGCCTAGTGAGCTCCTGTTTCCTTTTACTGGCATGCTTGGGGATTCTAGACACAACTCCAAGAGTTTTCAGCCCCATTTAGGCATTTCTCCAGCTATCCAGGTGTCCCAAATCTAGCTGCTACTGCATTTTACTGTCTACTCTTGGATCCCCATTCAGGCTCCTCTCCTTCGATCCAGGTGTCCCATATCTAGGTGCTACTGCAAAATATGTGGCTCAAAGAATTCTTCAGGTGATTGACCCGTACCCTCCTTTTGAGTATTTCCTTTTTCTACCTGTGTTTGGTCATTGTTTTGCTTGCCCACAGAAGGAGCTATAGCATCCCCACTTACTCCCTGTTCATTGGTATTCCTCATGCATGAGTCATTTTTCTTAAATCTGTCTCTTTGTTCTTTTGGAATTCCAGGTGTTTCTTTTTTATTTACACAAATCTTCAATGTTTGATTTAGTTCTAGGTTAAACCGTACCTCTTTTTTAGAAGTATTTGCATTTTCTGTTACATGTTCATTTATTGGTGCTTTCACTTTTAAATCATTAGGCAAAATTACATCAGGGCAATCTGTCTTTTTTGGACTGCAGGTGTCATAAGTACTTAGTCACTTCTCAGAAGACCCCCGGTCATTGCTAGGGCCATCAGCCCCCTCTTTAGATGGTTGTTTTTGTGCTGTATAGAGCTTTCCTATTTGCTCAGCTAACATTTTCACTTGGGCCTCAAGGCACTGGAGCCTTTCGATCTTTCTAGAATCCTCTTTCTATGGCCTAGGTCGATATTGGTTGTTTTCCCCCTGATTGGATCTATTCTGATACCACTCAGGTGATTGATGTCTGTTGGGATGGTTTCTGAACTCTTGATTCATTTGTGGAGGGGAGTGGGGTACACCCGTCCTTTGATTATAGTCCCCTGGTGGGGAATCATTGTACTGATGTGGATTGTAGTTCATGTTTTGCCTCATGTCCTGTCTCTCAGATTGTGGGTTCTGGCCCCTATGTTGATTTCCATTATCAGTAAATCGATCCACATATCGGGGTCTATCCTGATTACCATATATCATGGTGTTGGGATCAAATCTGCTCTGTGTCCCCAATGACTGGTAGGGACCATCATTTCTTTGATCTTGATTTTGTCTCTGGTTATTGTTCATACTTGTCATATCAGGCCGATATCCTACCCAGGGTCTGTCCCCTAACTACCTAGGGCTGATGTAGCTCTCCCTATTACTAGGATCATGTGATTGGAACATTGGTACAGGAAAGGGCGATCTTTGTTGATTACCCCTTTGTTCAGGTGTCACATTATTTTTACCTTGGCTTTGAGCAGACTCAAGGGACATTTTGGCTGACCTGATTTCCATTACTGTGGCTGAGGGTTCTTTAGATTTAGGTCTAGTATCTTTCATTTTATCACTTTCTCTACGCTGACAATAAAGTACCTCATATAGTTTTGTGCTTTGATGTACAATCCATTCAAGGGACTTGTCACGGTCAAATTCACGGACCAATTGGGATATGATGTCTTTCTGTAGCCCATAGAAGTATGCAGTTTTAAACTCATTGGAATTTGGGTCAAAAGATACATCAAAGCGAGAAAATGCTCTTTTTAAGTCTTGTAAAAATTGGCGAGGGGATGTACCAGGTCCAGCAGTGATTGTGTAAGTGACTTTCTTTGCCTCCTGCAATGACTGAAAAGGAGAAAAATTACGCCTAATTTCTTTTTCAAACTCCACCCATGTCATATTCCTGTTCATTTAATCCCCTTATGATGCTGGCTGTCGGGGCATCTAAAGTTAAATCGAATATTGTCTGTACTGTTCCTTAGGTATCTGGAGTGCTTTAAAAACATCATGCACCGCTTCTAAGTGATCCTCAATGCAGCATTCACCTCCCTTTTTAAATGGTTTGATCAGGGCTTTAATGGATTTCATTATTTTTATGGGGCTACTTGTTGCAATGCATGGAATTGCACTACTTTGTGATTCAATTCTGTTTTCAGGTGTATGAGATTGGTGGCTGCCCCCAATGGGAGTATCAAATCGCCCAAGGGCGCTGCAACCAAGTTCAGTCACCGGCCTAGTCACTGGAGCACTAGCTCTTTGGGCAGAACTAGAATTCACCTCCACTCCATTGAATGTGGTACCCTGCCGCCTCTCCTGGGACCTGGGAATGCACATTTGCTGTTCTAAGTCCTTACACATTTTAAGGAGTCTGTTTGCTTCATTTTGCAAATAGTTGTTTTCATCACCCATCTTATTTATCACCACCTGCATGTCACACATTTGCATTTGGCATTCATTGAACTCTTTATTTTTCTTGTCTCTTTCTTGAGTCATTTTAATAATTTCTTGTTCTGCACTCTGGAGATCACATTCTTTTTCACAATGTTCTTTTTGTAAAATCTGCATTTCTGAAACACCTCACCTTTATCCTGTCTAATGTGGTCCACTGAGGCTTTTAAGTGTACCAATTCTCGCTCACTATCCTCAAATTGTTTCTTGCTTTTGGGTAACTGAGCATCAAAGTCTCTGCATTTTAATTGCATGTCTTTTTGGCATACATCCAATTCTGCTCTTAACATTTCCTGATTTTTACTTGCCCCATCTAATTCAGTCTTTAACCTGTTAATTAGCTGGGTATCATTTTCCTGCATTCGCAGGGACTTATTCAAAATAAACCATATTTTGCCGCATAGCAGTATTAAACAGTCTTTCTCTGCACTTTTATCGGCTGCATTCAATAATCTTGTAAGGCAGACCTGAATTATGCTGTCTTCTGCAAAAATATTGTCTAGTTTTTCTTTCTGCACCTCACCCTGAATGCGGACACACCATTCTAAGGTACTGTTCGACCACCACGTCCCATGTGCAAACAACTTTGCCTCTAAATATTGCACTAGGTCTGAGAATGTGGTTTCCCTTTGTGACATTCTGAAATTCGTTTTTAGTGGCACACTGCTATTATAAAATGGGTTCCCTTTAATGTGCAAATGGCAGTGTGAGACACGCTTGCCACGCCCAGTAGGTACTCTATGATCACTTTCCCGGCCTGCAACGCACCATAAATATGTTGGGTATTTTTGTGGAGATTTGGGGCCTGATGGTATTTTCTTACCGCCGAAAAATAATTTAGCAACAATCACTCCTTGTATTCAGATTG
Organism: Ambystoma mexicanum; assembly: GCF_040938575.1. Lineage (NCBI taxonomy): Eukaryota > Metazoa > Chordata > Amphibia > Caudata > Ambystomatidae > Ambystoma > Ambystoma mexicanum. Next base: position 514,338,028 of record NC_090934.1, read on the forward strand.
GGCCATGTACAACAATAATACAGTGGACATGCATTATTTCAGCACACAGACATGTGTGGTTGGTATGCGTGGTTGGTATGCGTGATTGGTGGTATTTTGTTGAGCATAATTCCTTTGTTTTATTTGTGGCCCCAATATCCAGAACCCCTTATTTTTGTTTAGATTTTTCGTGTAATCACTAGAGTGACCTCAGGCTTGCATTTCAGGAACACCACAATTTCATTTTTAGTGTGACACCATGGGCAATTTCTCTCTGTCTTATCTACGGCAGCAAGCTATCATGTGGTAGTTTTCACTATCTTATATACGGTAGTGAACTATGTCTCGGGCCTCCCTTTCTGCCGACTCATAGACCTCCGGCAGACTACAACACACACAGTTAGTTATAATTGCTCATACTGAATTACATTGTGCACACAGCCGCAACCAAATCTTATGTTTAGCTTCCTTGAAAATGACAATTGCACTGTCTAAACATCTCCCCACATCATCAGCACTGTATTGGTAAATATAAAACACACCACCCATCTGCTTTCAGATATTTTTGTGTATTATAAAAGTAGCATTTAAACACGATATCACTCTTTACAGAAATAAATGAAATAGCACAGTACCAGCATTATCTGTGATACACTGAAAAGAGAGTGGCGGAGACAAGAACTCAATTTGCAACATTAAACATGAGAGTAAAGCACAGGAATCTCCTTTCCTACACTGACTGAATATTCTCGTACACACTCAGCCCCCACACCTCAGCGAGATAATTACCAGGCTTATTCAGTATGTAACTTCTTTGGCTGTTCGCCTTCTGGAGGGGTTCACCCAGCAAGGACAAGCATCTGCCGTCACTCGAACTGGGACTTGTTGACTGGAAAAGCCAGTCTCTGCAAACAAGTTGAATCTGCTTTAGGAATCAGGCCTCCCCAGCTGTCAACCCCGTCCTTCTTCGAGCTGTGTTAAGATGTCTCTGCCTTTCTTCCCCCAGATTCTGCAGCAAAGCACTAGTCACAGCCTCCAACATGATGCTTGATGTGACGCTCCAATCAAAATCAATCATGTTCTATCCTCCTACTTTTAACAATGGTACTTCTTATACAGTTGCAACTGTAACAAGCTGATTTCCTGCTTATTCGAAGTCTTTGCTTCCTGCAGTTGCTGTGGACAGAGCACAGGAAGGCAAAGAAAAAAAAAAAACTTGAATGTGTGTTTAAAACTGATTTTCAGAGTCTGCCTCTTTTTGCAGTGGAGACACATTCTTTTATTAATGAGTTATAATTATTAGTCTTGTTAGTGAGATTAGTTTGTTAATTACCAAATGTGTCTCTTGCAACATAGGCATGTCAGGTGAGAAATGGTGTGCATTTTGAAGGTACAGATGTGTGCTTTTAACTGTGAAAAATGTATTTGCATTTTATATGTAAAAATCGTTTTTGACTGAATAACCTGCCCTTACTTATATGTCCATGTTACACTGGCAACACATAGCTTGAAACAACTGCATCATAGCAATGCACCAAACCCATGCAGTGGCGCTGCACTTAAAAAAAAAAAAACATGCTATACATTGATCCTGTGCAGTGGTGCTGTACTCTGTGCTCCCAAAACACGCTAAACAATCCTACAGGTTGCAACCGTAGACAGTAAAATGCAGTAGCAGCTAGATTTGGGACACCTGGATACCTGGAGTAATGTCTAAAATGGAGCTGCAGCAGTAGAGAGTAAATTGCAGTAGTACCTTGATTTGGGACACCTGGATTGATGGAGAGTTGCCTAAATGGGGGTTGCAATAGTAGAAAGTAAAATGCAGTTGCACCTAGGTTTGGGACACATGATAGTAGGATAAATGCCTAAATGGGAAAACAATAGACAGTAAAATGCAGTAGTACCTAGGTTTGGGACACCTGTATAGATGGAGACATGCCTAAATGGGGGTTGCAACAATAGCCAGTAAAATGCAGTAGCGTCTAGATTTGGGAAACCTGTATTGCGGGAGAAACACCTAAATGGGCAAACAACAATAGGCAGTAAAATGCAATAGCACCTAGATTTGGACGACCTTGATAAAGGGAGAGACACCTATATAGGGATACAACAGTGGACAGTAACATGCAGAAGCACCTAGATTTGGGCACCTAAATAGAGGGAGAGATGCCTAAATGGTCATACAGCAATAGACAGTAAAATGCAATAGCACCTAGATTTGAGGAGTAGAGGAGGAGTAGACTCCTAAATGTAGATACAACAATAGGTATTAAAATACAGTAGTACCTAGATTTGTGTACACAAACACTTGTGTATAGGTGCGTTATAAATGCCATATCATATCATGTAATTTGGGCAGTTGGATAGAGGGAGTATCACCTACATTTGGGATACAACACTAGACAGTAAAATGCAGTGACAGCTAGTTTTGGCACAACCGTGTAGAGGGAGAGGCGCCTAAATAGAGATACAATTGTAGACAGTAAAATTCAATAGTACCTAGATTTGGGAAACCTGGATAGAGGGAGAGAAGCCCAAATGTGGATGCAACAGTAGGAAGTAAAATGCAGTAGCACCTAGATTTGGAACAACTGGATAGAGGGAGAGACGCCTAAATCGGCATACAAATGTCGACAGTAAAATGCAGTAGTACCTGGATTTGGAACATCGGGATAGTGGGAGAAGCACCTAAATGGGAATACAACAAAAAACAGTAAAATGCAATAGCATCTATATTTGGGAAACATGGTTGGAGGGAGAGACTCCCAAATGGGCCCGTATCAGCAGGAAGTAAAATTCAGTAGCACCTATACCTGGGACACCTGGATAGAGGGAGGGACACCGGGATAGAGGGAGGTACACCTAAATGGGGATACAACAGTGGACAGTAAAATGCATTAGCAGTTAGTTTTTGGTTAACTTGATAGCAGGAGAAATGAATAAATGGGCATACAAAAGTAGGCAGTAAAATGGAGTAGCACCTAGATATGGGACACCTGGATAGAGCTAGAGAAGCCTAAATGGGGATACAACAGTAGACAGTAAATTGAGGTAGCACCTACATTAGGGACACCTGGATACAGGGAGAGATGCCTAAATGAGCATACAAAAGTAGAGAGTAAAATTGAGTAGCACCTATATGTGAGACACCTGGATACAGGGGGGATAGCCTAAATGGGCATGCAACAGTAGACTCTATAATGCAGAATCACCTAGATTTAGGAGACACGAATAAAGGGAGTGATGCCTCAATCGGCCTGTAAGAGTAGACAGTAAAATGCAGTAGCACCTATATTTGGGACACCTGGATACAGGGAGAGACGCATAAATGGGGATACAACAGTGGACAGTAAAATTCAGTAGCACCTAAATTTGGGTCACCTGGATAGCTGGGGAAATGCCTAAATGGGTATACAAAAATTAAAGGTAAAATGCATTAGCACCTGAATTTGGGGCACCCGGATAGACTAGGAGACGCCTAAATGGGCATAGCATAATAGACAGTAAAATGACATAGCACCTACATTTGGGACACTTGCATAGAAGAGTAGACTCCTAAATGTTGGTACAACAGTAGGCATTAAAATGCAGTAGAACCTAGATTTGTGTACACAAACACTTGTATATAGGCACATTATAAATGCCATATCATGTCATTTGGGACACCTGCTTAGAAGAGAAACACCTACATTTGGGATACAACAGTAGACAATAAAATGCAATGACCCTTCGATTTGGCACAACTCTGTAGAGGGAGAGGTGCCTAAATAGGGATACAACTGTAGACAGTAAAATGCAGTAGCACCTAGGTTTGAGAAAGCTGAATAGAGGGAGGGACACCTAAATTGGCATGTATCAGCAGGTAGTAAAATGCATTAGCACCTATACCTAGGACACCTGGATAGAAGGAGGGACACCTGGATAGATGGAGGAACACCTAAATGGGGATGCAACAGTGGCAGTAAAATGCAGTATCACTTAGATTTGGGTCACCTTGATAGCGGGAGAAATGCCTAAATAGGCATACAAAAGTAGGCATTAAAATGGAGTAGCACCTAGATTTGTGACACCTAGATAGAGGGACAGAAGCCTAAATGGGGATGCAGCAGTAGACAGTAAAATGGAGTAGCACCTAGTTTTGGACACTTGGATAGAGGGAGAAATGCCTAAATAGGGATAGAAAGGTGACAGTAAAATGGAGTAGTACCTGGATTTGTGTCACCTGGATAGCGGGAGAAATTCCTCAATGGGTATGCAACAATTGAAGATAACATGCAGTAGCACCTGGATGTGGGACTCTTGGATGGAGGAGTAGACTCCTAAATGTGGACAAAACAGTTGGCAGTAAAATGCAGTAGTACCTAGATTTGGGACATCTGGATAGCGGGAGAAGCACATAAATGGGCATAAAACAATTACCAATAAAATGCAATAGCACCTATATTTGGGAAACTTAGCTAGAGGGAGAGGCGCCTAAATAGGGATACAACTGTAGACAGTAAAAAGTAGTAGTACCTAGATTTGGGACACCTGGACAGAGGGGGAGAAGCCTAAATCAACATACAACAGTAGACAGTAAAATGCACTAGCACCTAGATTTGTGACACCTGGATAGAGGGAGAAACACATGCATTTGGGAGACAACAGTAGACCGTAAAATGTATTGACACCTAGATTTGGGACAACTGGATAGAGGGAGAGACGCCTAAATGAACATACAACAGTAGACAGTAAAATGCACTAGCACCTATATTTGGGACACCTGGATAGAGGGAGGGACACCTTAATGGGGATACAACAGTGGACAGTAAAATGCACTAGTACCTATATTTGGGACACCTGGATAGAGAGAGAAACACATGCATTTGGGAGACAACAGTAGATGGTAAAATGTATTGACACCTAGAATTGGGACAACTGGATAGAGGGAGAGACGCCTAAATGGGCATACAGCAATTTACAGTAAAATGCAGTAGCACCTAGATTTGGGACACCTGAATAGAGGGAGAGAAGGCTAAATGAGCTTACATCAGTAGACCGTAAAATGCAGTAGCACCTAGATTTGGGACTCCTGGGTAGAGGAAGAGACGTCTAAGTAGGGATGCAGCAGAAGACAGTAAAATGTAATATAACAAGGATTTGGGACACCTGAATAGAAGGAGGGTACACCTAAATGGGCCTGTGACAGCAGACAGTAAAAACAGTAGCACCTATACCTGTGACACCTGGATAGAGGGAGGGACACCTAAATGGGGATACAACAGTGGACAGTAAAATGCAGTAGCACCTCGGTTAGGGACAAATGATTGTAGGAGAAATGTCTAAATGGGCAAACAATAAACAGTAAAATGCAATAACACCTAGATTTGGGGCACCTGGATAGAGGGAGAGATGTCTACATGGGCATACAACAATCACTAGTAAAATGCAGTAGCGCCTAGCTTTGGGAAACCTGGATAGGGGGAGAAACGCCTAAATGAGTATACAATAATAGACAGTAAAATGCAATATTGATTAAAATTGGAACACCTTCATAGAGAAGGAGACTCCTAAATGTGGATAAAAAATTAGGCAGTAAAATGAGATACCTCCTAGATTTTGGACACATGGAAAGAGGAGAGAAGTCTAAAAGGGGATACAACAGTAGGGAGTAAAATGCAGTAGTGCCTAGATGTGGATCACCTTGATAGCAGGATTAATGCCTAAATGGGCATACAGCAAAAGAAGGTAAAATGCAGTAGCACCTCGATTTGGGACACCTGTAGAGGGAAGAGATGCCTCAATAGGTATACAACACTGGACAGTAAAATGCTGTAGCACCTAGATTTGGGACACCTGGATAGCGGAAAGAACACCAGAATGGGTTGCAACCGTAGACAGTAAAATGCAGTAGCAGCTAGATTTGGGACACCTAGATAGCTGAAGAAATGCCTAAATGGGGATGCAGCAGAGGAGAGTGAAATGGGCCAACTGTAGGAACTGGAGTCTGTTTATTATGGGCACTACAATTATTTTGCAGTCCCCAGGTATAGACTTAGTCAGTTCACTGTACAAGAGGCCATCTTCCCAGCTCAACCTATGCGTTCCAACTTCTTGCCCATCAAGTTGAGAAGCAGCCTGGTGTCGAAGATCTTTGAGAGTAGGACAGTCTTTGTCCTCTGTTGAAGTCTGCCCTGTTGGGTCAACCTTCTGCCAGTAAAGACTGCAGCTCAGGATGGTCAACAGGGTCCAGATCTCCAACCAACACAGTGTCTTCCTCCAGATCTGACTCTTCAGACACTGGATCAACCACACATGGTTGTACTTCACATTCTGCCTCAGCAGATGGAGGAGTCACAGGTGTGACTTTGGACAATCTTGGGGATGTCCTTGTTGGTAGCACAGGGGGGCTGTCTGTCTTTTTCCTTGAGGTCTTGGGTTTCCCCTTTGCCTCTTTCTTTGCAGAAATAGCAGTTGGGAGTGATAGCTTCCTCTATCTCCTCCTCTGGAGAGCCTCTTAAGGTCCTCTTCCTTGCAGGCCTAGTGAGCTCCTGTTTCCTTTTACTGGCATGCTTGGGGATTCTAGACACAACTCCAAGAGTTTTCAGCCCCATTCAGGCATTTCTCCAGCTATCCAGGTGTCCCAAATCTAGCTGCTACTGCATTTTACTGTCTACTCTTGGATCCCCATTCAGGCTCCTCTCCTTCGATCCAGGTGTCCCATATCTAGGTGCTACTGCATTTTACTGTCTTTGTTGTATGCCCATGTAGGTGTCTCTCCATCTATCGAGGTATCCCAAATCTAGGTGCTACTGTATTTTCCTGTCTATTGTTGTATGACCATTTAGACATTTCTCCCACTATCCAGTTGTACCAAATCTAGGTGCTACTGTATTTCACTGTCCACTTTTGTATCCTCTCCATACAACCACTCTTACTAAAGAAATTTGTGAAATTGTGCAATTATCGTACATGACACCAGCCGTGAAGGACCCACACCCCTGCAGGGGTGTGCAAATGTTAGAAGCATTCCCGGGGGATTATTCTTCATAAGTATCACTGAAAGCCACACGCCCCGCGGTCCCACGCCACAAATGAACTGATGCTGCTAGGGTACACAAGAAAACGAATGTAACCATACCACGGGCACATGTGAAGAGTGTGCGAGAATGCACTCGTCACACGTGTATGTCTAAGCCCCTCACGTGCCACCTCCGCCACGTACAGTGGCGAGTTACTTTCTATGTACTTCACCAACCCCCAATACTACCTCACTTACTGCAAATGTATATGCATATAACTAAATACTGTAGTTGTTAAAACATAGTGTACGGATAAGGTGCTCAGACTGAGTATAATCGAAACACATCCAGCAAAGTTTAAATGCATGTTTCAAAATGATTTTGAATAAGTATTATAGAGTGTTCAAATGTTTGTGATGTTTTTACCTAAAATCGGCAACAGACGAGGGAGACACCTTTGTGTAATGAATGCAAGGCCGTTCCCCTCCCACCCTGTGAAGGCTGCCAAGACATGAGAGCAGAGGCCCACACTGCACTGCTCTGCCTCCCCCAACCAGACTGGAGCCGCTTCAAAGATTTGGAGCCCCCTCTGCAGCACCCAAGGCCACGGCCCGCCACCTGCATTATTTACAGCATGGCAGTAAACCTCTGCCTGAACACACACTTCTAAAGGCACCCCTCGTAAACCCCATAGCCCACCGGATCATCTTAAACTTATGGCCCTGTGCAATCAGGACACCCAACACTTTGACAACACACAGCGGAACATCCATAACAACTTCTAACAAGGCAGAAAGACCTGTACCGCCCGTCCCAGGCCTTGGAGCTTAGCCCCTCGACCTATAGCCCCGGTCAACAAGACACTGGTAACCATGTCCTGACGTATTACCTCCAGACCCCTCACAAGGTACATTCCTCCTGTGTTGCATTAACCTGTAGAATAACCTATTGGAAGATTTACTAAAGAAGATAATATTGAAATGACTGAATGACTGCGGTGTGAATAGCCTAGGGCAAATAAGTCAGGAAAAGACATTCATCTCTGACACTGGCCGCGATGGCACAACAACACTGCCCGGATGAACTCTGCCAACCTGCCAGGCCCTGCCCAACCCACGAGGCTGCCCAGTGACGTTCTCCAGCCACGGCCAACCACATCGCAGCAGCACCTATAGTTAGTCGTCGCCACCCAATCCCATTGAACTTGTGCCCCCTATAGTGTGTAGGTTTTTATGACGTTTTTTGTAAATATATACGCCTGTCTTTGCTATTGTCAGACAGAGCGCTCTCGGAGTTTGCAGAGTTCTTTGCATGCCGTATTCTCATTGATAAACTCCCATTTAAGCTCACCCGCACTCTGTCTTGGCCTTATTCCCTATTTGGGAGAGTCCTTCATTGTCTCTCATTGCGGGGAGGATCGTGCTGGCTGGGGATGCATGCCTTCAGTGGTGACCCCGAAAGCGTGATCATTATTATTATCATTTTCCTAACATTACCGTCCCCTTTTGGCACGAGAATCTCCGGTTGAAAAGGGATACGCACGGTGAGCCGGCTCCGGGAGGCTGCCCGCCAACGGCGACCGGTACACTAAGAAGTGCGCACTCAATAGAGAAAGGGTACGGGATCCCGGTTGAAAAATCCCCTTTGAGTACCGCTCGCCGGAGCCGGGGCTGACTGTTGAGCTGACGGCAACACTGCCTGGACGGACCCAGTTTCGGAGACTATCGGTTCAAGACGGGCACGTGAGTATTGAGTGCGAGCAATTGTAAAGGGAGTGGGGGAAGAAGTGTAGGACAGGGAACGAAGAGGGGGTACGCAGATCTACTAAGGATCATCCTAAAATTTTCCTTGCTTTTTCTTTGCATATGGCCATTAGGATTAAGAGGTGAATAAGAGATAAAAGTGACGGGAACCTAGCTTCGAAAGGGGGTGGAAGGCGGCACCGCATAGTGCTATCTTGACTAGTACTGGGAATATATGAAGAAGTGGAATATAAGATAAAAGTGTTCAGCAAAAGGGGGCACTGCGAATATATTAGTGACCGCTATTACTTCTTTCTTTTCTTTTTCTTTAGGGTTAGGGGGAAAATAAACAGTGAGATTAACGCAGACTTAAGGAGAAAGTAAGAGTCTTACTAGAAAAGGGAAGAGCAGACCTATATATATATATATACGCATCCATAGATCCAAGTAAGACGGACAGGGACAGCCGGCTAGGGAGGAAAGGGAGGACGGCGTGAATTGTGAATAGAGTGTTACCAAGAGGTGTGTGCACCTCGCATGTGTCAGAAGACAATTTGATGTTGTGAATGTGTAAAACGGTTATAAATGTATAGTAGTTAAATGGTCATGGTAAGTGTGACCGGATAAAACTTTTTGAAGACAACGTTGATACAGTGAAGTGAGTGGGTACCTTTTTGATTTCCGGGTTGATGATGTCAAAATAAATTTTGGGTTGCTCTTGCATGTGCCCCCCAAAGAGAATATAGTAGAAACTGTGTACAGCCAGTTTTGTATTGTACAGGCAGGGGGGGGAGAGCCCAAAGGAGCCCAATATTGAATGCGAAGTAGAAAACGAAAAATAATATTGATAATACATTTACATTATAGTTGCAGACACACAGAGACACACAAGCACTAGGAGGGCGCAGAGATGGGGGCTGAAACACCCCTTTCTCATATTTGTAAGAATCTCCCAGGGTACGAGGAGCGGATTAAGAAATATCACGACCAATGGATAACCGAGTTGAAGGGAGAGGGGTTACCCCAGATATGGCCTGAGGGAGGGTCGTTTGATAAAAGTGTACTGGATATGGTGGCCACATGCATTTGTTTGAAGTACAAGGGGAAGCAGTTGCAAAATAGGAGGGAAATATTAGATCTTTGGAGGTTATTTGAAGAGATACAACCGCCTAAAACACCAGCATTAAATCCTGATCTCCCGTCCACCACAGACAACCCACTAATGATACAGAAAGATGTTAAAGAATTGTCAAGTGTAGCGCCACCAGTAGAGGTAATAAGTTTGTACCCGATATTAAACAAGCCTGTGCCCGCAGAAGGATACAGTGACCCCACATATGTGCCTCCCCCGACAGCTACTACACCCCACCGGCCCACGGCACCCCCACCATATGAAAGTACGAGAGAGCGAGGCCAGGCGAGTACACAAAGGGTGGACATAGAGAAACTCACAGATGATTTACAGTCAAGACTCTCAATAGCAAAAGATGAGCTCTCGAGGATAAAAGACATGTGTGGACAAACTGCCCTTAATACGGCTAGATCAGGGCGCACGTCTAGAGCGCCAGGTGAAAATAGAAAGCCTGAAGAGGGGTGGAAAAAAGGTGAGCTACTGTTCAGAATTGAAGAAGAACCGACACGAATAATTGAAATAGGGACACGAGAAGGAGATACTGACAATGAAGAAAGGCCTATGGGGACAGAGAGGAATTACTATGTGACATAAGGGACGAGTTAGAAGAAAGCGACAGGTTGAGCATGGCAATGGGAGGGGGAAGCGAAGGAGGGGATGGTACGTGTTCAATGAGAACACTGGATGATGAGTGGACGGGGCGATTAAGGAACAGAGTGGGGAAAATGGCATCACTGGGAACCTCAGCAGCAAGAACGGGTGCAGAGGCAACGACAAAAGGAAGGCTACAGCTCCCATTGATACATAGGGGAGGAGGGAGGCCTAACTACATCCCATGGGCTCAGATGGATAAAGCCAATTTATTAAAGCTATTGCCCCCGTTATCAGGAGGGGCAAGTAAGTGGATATACGCCTTTGAGAAACACACTGCCGGGGTACCCCTAGCTATAGGAGATGTGAAGAGTTTGCTCGTATCAGCAGTGGGCGATCAGGCTGAAAGAGTACGGGTTAAAGCCGGTTTCCCGGGAGTAACATTAGACTGTGACCGCCATGATGGGGCCTCCTTTAACACAGTGCGAGCCAGGGTGTGGGATGCCTTACGCGAAATATTCCCAGATACACCGGACTTACAGTCGGTGATGCAGTGTACAATGAATGACGGGGAGGAGGCTATGGATTACATTTTTCGGGTCCAAGAGATGTGGAGAGCGGAAACGGGCACGCCCTGGTATAAATCGACATCTTTATTTTACTTCATTATAAAGAGAGGGCTCCCAAATGAAGTGCAGAAGGCGCTCGACAAGATAGCAGGTATTGAAGCAAAGGGATGGCCAGAGATTCAGAGTATAATAGTACACCATTGTAAACGAATCAAGGAGAGGGAGAAGGAGGTGGTGCAGAAAAGATTGGCAGACGAGGCGAAGTTAGTACAGACAAAGTTGGTGAAGGTTGCAGCAGCAGTAGCCGCGCTCCCACACAGCAGGGAGGGAGATGATGAGGAGGAGGGGCTGATAGCACTACAAGGAAGGGTGGCAACTAATTGGGCGGGAATAGCACAGCGGCAGTGGACTGAGCAGGAGCAAGGCGGAGGTCCGCAGTGGCAAGAGTGGACCCCTCGAGGGGGACGAGGTGGGTACAGGGGCCGAAGAGGAGGTGGATCAGGGTACGGGGGAATGGGAGGAAATGGATGGCAAGGTCCTAGAGGTGCACAAGGAAGTTGCTGGAACTGCAGGAAATGGGGGCTTTACTCTAGAGAGTGCAGAAGCAGACCCAACAACGGGTTCCAAGAGGTAGAACAATATGGCCATCCCCACCCGGGAAGCCCATATGGTCTCCCAATGGGACAACAGCAACTAAGAAACCCAGGCCAAGGTAATGCTGGCCAGCAACAGGGACCCCAGTATAGAACACAGAACCACCCACAAAACAATGACAGTATGCAATACACGCCAGGTAACCCTTTCGCGACAACAGCAAACGGGGCCCCCGCACCAGTACCTTACAACGGCATGTCAGTGATTTCAGGAAGTGTCTTTAATGAGGGGGGGCGATGAGACACCCCGCATAGGACAGCCCACAGAGAACACTTGCGTGTCCAGTTCTAGCTACCACCTACAATGCAGCAGAGGAACCATTGGTAGGGGCGCAGATAGGAGACAAGCAGTTCATATTCATGGTTGATTCGGGAGCGGAGAAATCATGTATCAGAGAGGGCCGGTTCCCGTTATCTAACCGGAAGTTAGAGACACAGGGGTTCTCTGGGGCTGTAATTGAAGTTCCTTATACAGAAGCTTTGGATGTAACAGTGGGGGGTAAAACTGTGAAGGCACCCTTACTGTATTACGAACATTCCCCAATAAATTTGTTAGGGAGGGATCTCCTGAGTAAACTTAACATGACCATATCATTTACCGAGAGAGGAATAGTGTGTTCTACACCCGGGATATGCCCCTTGCGTGCGATGTTGGTAGTGCAAGCCTACACAACCACACAGGAAATACGAGGGCTGCCACAAAATGAGGAAATGTTTATTGAAGGGCTAAAGACTTTGGCCCTCATAATTCCAGAACTAAGAAGAATGGACTGGAGGATTCCAGCGGAGTTCCTCTTCCGCCCCATAGTGTGTCCCAACGCAGCACCAGGATCAGTGGTATCATTGGACTTGCACGCTGTACAGGTATCAGCGAAAAGGATTGCTGTGATTGGAGTGGACAGGGAAGGATGTGAGTGGCGCACAGTGCTGTGTACAAACGCCAACATCACCCTACGAGAGGTAACAGATGAGGATCTCTTTTCAGACACAGAAGTGGATGGTGAGATAGTAATGGAAATAGCGATGCCCTGTGACATTTTGATTCAAGCCAGGGAAACCCCCGTCCAATTGATGGCAGTGGTAGGAGCACCGCCGTCCTTTTTTGATGACGACATGAGGCTCGTACCAAACAATTTATGGACAACAGGCCCCCATGATGTAGGGCTGTTGCACGGAGTACAACCTGTGGTAATAAAACTAAAGCAAGGAGCAATTTTACCCCGAGTTAAACAGTATCCATTGTCCCGTGAAGCTGAAGAAGGGATAAAAGAAACAATAAATGCACTACTAGCACAAGGGATAATAGTGCCTTCAAACTCCCCATGTAACACATGTATTTATCCAATCAAAAAAGCGAAAGGAGGGTCTTGGAGGATGATACAGGACTTACGCCCCCTCAATGATGTAATTCAGAAAGAGTTCCCTCTAGTCCCGAACCCTGCATCAATACTATGCAGCATCCCGAAAGTGGCATCACATTTCACAGTAGTAGACTTGAAAAACGCATGTTTCTCAATACCCCTGGCTGAAGAGAGTAGATACCTCACAGCATTCACACTGGGGGGTAAGAGATATGAACACTGCAGACTACCACAAGGATACTGTGAGAGCCCGAGTATATTCAACCGCATATTGCATGAAGACTTGGGAAACCTATCAGTTGAGAGTACGATTATTCAGTACGTAGACGATTTATTAGTGTGTGCACATGACGAGGTAACATGCAGAAAGGATTCAACAACACTCCTGACCCTACTGGAAAACAAAGGGTACAAGGTAGACAAGGAGAAGTTACAGTACTGCCTGACAGAGGTCTTATACTTGGGACAGCTCATATCAAAAGATGGAAAAAGAATAATTCCCGACAGGGTAGAAGCAATAAGATCAGTAGGAGAACCCACAACAGTGAAAGACAAGCAGAAATTCTTGGGGATGTGCAACTATTGCCGAGCATGGATATTAGATTATGCAGCATACACGAGGCCCCGCCTACAAGCACTCAAGGAAGCATAAGAGGAGAATAAAAAAATAGAATGGTCAGAAGAAATGAGCACATCATTTCAATCATTAAAAGAGCTAATTTCAAGCGCTCCAGTGCTAGCAAACCCTGATTATGGACGCAAATTTTACCTATTTTCACACTGCAAGGGAACACTCATGACAGCTGTACTGACACAAAAGACGTCCTTAGGACACAAGCCATTGGCTTACTATAGTGGTACTTTGGATGCCGTGATGCAAGGCCATTTCGCGTGCGAGCAATCACTAGCTGCAGCCGCGTTCGCGATTGAGAAAAGTGCCACAATAGTAATGGGTTGCCCTGTGACATTGTTTGTGGAACATTCATTATTTGCAATACTTGAGAGATCAAAAAACACACTGACCACACAGCGAGCGACAGCCTACGAGATTATATTGTCTAGCGCCAACATCCATATAGTGAGATGCAAGACAGTGAACCCCGCCACATTCATTACAGAAGCATGCACACTAGAGGACATGCAGAACCACGATTGCGCAACCTACACAGGAGAAAGAGGGGAGGACACAGTTGTGTGTGAGAACGCTCTAAGCGAGGGGGAAGTGTACTTTGTGGATGGGTCTGCATCAATTGACGTGGACACGGGAGAAAAACACGTTGGCATGGCAGTAGTGAGGTTAGAAGACGGTGAGTATGAAGCACTAGTATAATACCGCCTCCCATCACATTACTCTGCACAGGCAGCAGAACTGATTGCACTCATAGAAGCACTACATGCAGCAAAGGGTTGTGCAGTGACAATATACACAGACTCAGCTTACATGACGACGACAGTACATGGAGGTCTAGCAAGATGGGGGCGTAGGGGATTTCGACGGGCAGACGGAACACCAGTACAGCATGCAGAATTGTTGAAAGAGTTAATTGAGGCCCTACAAAACCCTACTGCAGTAGCAATAGTAAAGTGCCAGGCACATACATCCAACACAGATGTTGTGTCTTTGGGGAACGCGGCAGCGGACGCTGCCGCCAAGGAGGCTTCCTATTTTCAAAAATATGACGCAGGTGAGTACATGCTTCAGCATAAGAGAAACGAAGAGCCCCTAGAAGGGTACAACATGATGCCCATATCACAAATACTAGAATTGCAGGAAGGAGCTAGTGCAGAGGAAAAATTGATGTGGACAAAACGGGGGTGCAGCAAGTCGGGAACAGACCTGCTGTGGCGGCAAAATAACTCAGGGAAGGTTGTAATGCCAATACAGTTACTAGAAATTGCATTTCAACAGCTACACTTCCCCGCACATAATACCAAACAGCACATTGCAGCAGAAATACAGGAAGAATGGTTTGTGCCCTGTCTCCAGGAGCACGTATCTCGATTAGCAATGGAATGCACAACATGTCAGATCTACAATTCAGGAATGACACTACGCACACTCCGGGGAACAATTCCTAAACCCACTGGCCTATTCAGAGAACTGCATATAGATAACGCAGACATGGGGGAAAGGTGTACATGATCGTGGTTGTGTGCCCATTCTCACGGTGGGTGGAAGCTGGACCATGTGCACGGCCTGATGCCAAAAGCGCCGCCAAGTTCCTAGTGAGGGAAATATTCCCGCGCTGGGGAATTTGTGACGTGATTCTCTCAGACAATGGTACTCATTTTGTAAATGAACTTTTCAAGGAAGTAACTGCATTATTGGGAATAAAACACAAATTGTGTTTGATTTATCATCCTCAAAGTAATGGCGTAGTGGAAAAGATGAACGGACTACTAAAGGGCAGGCTATCAAAACTCTGCTTTTCACTGAAAAAGAACTGGATCTACTGTCTGCCCCTTGCGCTATTTGAATTGAGAAATCAGCCAAGTAAAGATCACCATTTGTCCCAGCTCGAAATCGTGAATGGGAGACGAATGCACACAGCACACTCCCCGCTGCGCGAACACTCAGATGCACACAGAAGCGCGGCGATATTAGGAGAAGAATTCACGGACTATTTGAAAAAACTAACAAGGGCAGCGCGCGTAATATCACGGCAGCTCTCCCCACCCTTCACTAGAGAGGAGGGAAACAACGCAGTGTCTGTCACAGAACCTGAGCAGCAGCTACAGCTAATGCCAGGCGAACTAATCTATGTCAGGAGTTTTGTGCGTCGATGGAATGCACCACGGTTCCACGGCCCATACGAGGTAGTGTTCTGCACGCCCACAGCTGTAAAAGTGAAGGGCTTGCGGTACTGGATACACTTGACAGATGTGCGAAGAGCTTATAATAATGTGCAAGAGGAGGCAGATGAGGAGGCACAGACAACAGCAACCAATTTAACTGAACAAAATGTCTGAACATCGACTTGTGTGCGTCAGCAATGAACACGAATGGGAAAGTGACTGATGAAGTATTGTTTCATTTTCTTGATTATTTGTTTTTTTGTTGCGTTTATCCCATTATGTGATTGATGAAATGATCAAATTATAACTTGTTAACACCCTTGTCTGTGAATTCCCCTCCCTACATCCCTACCCACCTCCATTTCCCGTCAACATATAACGGCCCTAAAGGTGCCAACAAAATGTTTACATGCATGCACTTAATGCACTTTTATATCTCAAACAGGAACTACCATGGCATCTAACAGGCATCTGCAACGGATAGAATTAGCAGAATGAGAGAATTATTAAATGAGAGATGTAGATATTCGTATGAGTGCAGATTGTCTGTGTGCATTATGATGTTTTTTATGCTAATGTTTGGCCTGGTTACATATTGGTTTGTCGCGTTCATCTCTATCGAGATGAACGAGGGGGGAGGGATTAACAACACTGGGATTAACAGCACCACTGGGACCAATGTAACTACAAGTGTCAATACGAGAGAAGGTGATTTTCTGGTATGGGATGGAACTAAACTTGTATGGGGTTATCACACCACACCACCCAATGCTGCCATATCAGAGAAGAAAGAGCCACAGGGTGGAATGCAAAACAACACAGTGTCTCCACCAGTGATGTATAGGTATAATGCTCGCAGCTTAAATGACCGAAATCCGTCTGCAATATCGTGGTTGTATGATACCCCCACCAGTCAACCTGCCCCCGTCTTAAAAAACCTGCAAGATAAACTCAGGGACGAAAAGGAAAAGATGATAGCACACAAAATTTTATACGATGAATGGGCCGCGGGGGGCGGGAATGAGAAAGGGGGGTCTATTTTATCCTTCGCCCAGGGAGTTGGGAAGTACATGAGGAACAAGAACAACAGACGGAGGAGGGAAGCAGGGAGGAGAAAGTATGATGAGTACTATGGGCTAGGTTTAGATAAGATGGAAGACCCACGACACCCCCACCAAACAAATAAATGGTATGCGAATATGAGTGCTACAGCTAAGCAAACAACAAATGAGAGCTGCTATGTCTGCTCCCTCATTCCTCACGCTTCAGGTGCACCAAAAGTATTTCTACCCAAAGAGTTGCCAATTATAGATGCCCAATGTCTCCTTCATCTCACGTTATGCAGGATTAAGAACACCTTCCAGGCACACAAAGTTACTTTTCAAATGCTGCAGAACGAGAAAACGTGCTATCCAAAGACGGCAGGGGTGATATGTTTAAAAGAACCGTTTTTTGCAATACAAGGGACACTTTTTTCTGATAACAAGTGGAAGGATGAAAAAGTAATGTGCAAGGCGGAAGCACTGAGAGGTGTGGCACCAGAGAAATTGCAGTGGATAGAAGAAACATGCACACCAGTATGGAAAGAACACATTTCAAAACTAACTTGGGTAACCGCCATCGAAAAACCTTTCAAACTACAGAGCCAAATAGACTATGAACTGTGTTTCAAAGGGGAGGGGAAGACCTCCATGGGAACAAACAAGAACTGTAACAAGACCCTCACCATCCCAGATCTGAGAAAAGGGACAGCGGCCCTTATGGACACGTACTGGGTATGCGGCAACCAGGCATACCTACATCTCCCCCCGTCGTGGAGTGGCAGCTGCTCAATGGCCACTCTACACTCAGCCCTAATGGTAATACCAGAAAGCCACATTGACGGGAACAACAAGACACCGGAACGCCGGCAACAGAGTGCAGCCCAGCCAACTGCGGAGTCGCAAATGTACGTCCTATCTTCCGGAAGCAAGGGAGAAGTGCTCACCCGTAACAGACGTGCGTCAAACTACATATCAAAGGAATCCTCAGAACTATTGGCCCAGATCCCAGATAGATATCGATTATTCAGCTCAGCAGAAACATTCTTTGCCTCACTGGTCTCAAGTGTCCAAGCAAGAGCAAATGCAAAATGGCTCCAGATAACACGCTGGGAACTGATTCAGCTGGCGAACGACACTGAAGAAGGGTTTAACGTAATCAAAGTGGAACTAAGGGCTTTGCGACTGATGACCATGCAAAACAGGTATGTCCTGGACCTGTTGACGTGTTGACGGCGATGGATGGAGGTGTTTGCCGAAAAATCTGAAGTGCCTTCTGCACTTTCGTACCTTCCGAAGATGCAGAAAATGGTTCCCTGTCCCATGTGATCGAAGCAGTCCACAACCTGGGAGAAAAAATGAAAATAGAAGGCGGAGCAGAAGAGAGTACATGGTTCGATAACATCTTCTCCTGGGTCCCCTCATGGCTTGGAACAACTGTGAAGTTTTTGATGCCAGCTGTGGTGTTCCTCCTTTTAATTTTTTGCCTGTGCCAGGTGGGCCTTCGATGTTGTGCTAACGCAGTACCTAATGGTGCAATGATGATGGTGACAATGGGCAAAACCCGTGGGACAATACAAAACATGCAAGAAGTACAGGTCCAAACAGGAACAGATGACACACCAAGATATCAGCTACTGCCTATCTATCACGACAAAGATATCATAGATAAAGCATGGCACACCACCATTAGAGAGCCCCGTGTATTAGAATGGTACCAGGAGGTGTGGGTAGATTTGGCGGGAGATGGCGGATGTATATACCTGACTTGTACCCCAGATGAATATGCCAGAAGAGGGGAAAGCTTATGGGGGGTGTGCAGAGCATGGATGCCCATAAAAGGCACACCTGCATGGGACGAGGCAGTGATGGACGAAGTGGAGTGTAGAAGGTTGGAGGAGTTAAAGTATTCGTTACTTAAGTAACGAAAGGGGGCAAATGTAGGGGAGGAGTGATCCAAAAGACCCCCCTCCTTGCCTACATCTCCACCCCGGGTGAAGGCCATGGCTCATCGGGCGTTCCCTCCTACCACCAGGGCCCAGGTGGTGGATGGCTCACCTGCTGAAGACATTGCCCGCACGTATTAAATTTAGCTAGGCCTCAGAAACCATTTTCTGTCTGCTAAAGATGGTGTGAGCTCAGCGCGCTGCAGCGCGGCCCCCTCCTTCAGATAGTTTCAGTCCTCCCTGTCTCCGCAGCACCATGGTAGATCCGCTGCAAGCCCGTTCCCACGAACAAGACGGGCATGATCTAGCGTAATACATTAACATTGTAACAGTTCACCTTCCGCAGTGTATCACTGCTCCCACAATGACCCGGTCAGCAAGGCCTGGGCGATGGGAAGATCTGTAGAATGGTCATCTGCTGGAAGCAGACAGGTACCCAAATATGAATGTAAGAAACCACTTTTAACATATGTATCCTCTCCATACAACCACTCTTACTAAAGAAATTTGTGAAATTGTGCAATTATCGTACATGACACCAGCCGTGAAGGACCCACACCCCTGCAGGGGCGGTGCAAATGTTAGAAGCATTCCCGGGGGATTATTCTTCATAAGTATCACTGAAAGCCACACGCCCCGCGGTCCCACGCCACAAATGAACTGATGCTGCTAGGGTACACAAGAAAACGAATGTAACCATACCACGGGCACATGTGAAGAGTGTGCGAGAATGCACTCGTCACACGTGTATGTCTAAGCCCCTCACGTGCCACCTCCGCCACGTACAGTGGCGAGTTACTTTCTATGTACTCCACCAACCCCCAATACTACCTCACTTACTGCAAATGTATATGCATATAACTAAATACTGTAGATGTTAAAACATAGTGTACGGATAAGGTGCTCATACTGAGTATAATCGAAACACATCCAGCAAAGTTTAAATGCATGTTTCAAAATGATTTTGAATAAGTATTATAGAGTGTTCAAATGTTTGTGATGTTTTTACCTAAAATCGGCAACACACGAGGGAGACACCTTTGTGAAATGAATGCAAGGCCGTTCCCCTCCCACCCTGTGAAGGCTGCCAAGACATGAGAGCAGAGGCCCGCGCTGCGCTCCTCTGCCTCCCCCAACCAGACTGGCGCCGCTTCAAAGATTTGGAGCCCCCTCTGCAGCACCCAAAGCCACGGCACGCCACCTGCATTATTTACAGCACGGCAGTAAACCTCTGCCTGAACACACACTTCTAAAGGCACCCCCTCGTAAACCCCATAGCCCACCGGATCATCTTAAACTTATGGCCCTGTGCAATCAGGACACCCAACACTTTGACAACACACAGCGGAACATCCATAACAACTTCTAACAAGGCAGAAAGACCTGTACCGCCCGTCCCAGGCCCTGGAGCTTAGCCCCTCGACCCATAGCCCCGGTCAACAGGACACCGGTAACCATGTCCTGACGTATTACCTCCAGACCCCTCACAAGGTACATTCCTCCTGTGTTGCATTAACCTGTAGAATAACCTATTGGAAGATTTACTAAAGAAGATAATATTGAAATGACTGAATGACTGCGGTGTGCATGGCCTAGGGCAAATTAGTCAGGAAAAGACATTCATCTCTGACACTGGCCGCGATGGCACAACAACACCGCCCGGATGAACTCTGCCAACCTGCCAGGCCCTGCCCAACCCACGAGGCTGCCCAGTGACGTTCTCCAGCCACGGCCAACCACATCGCAGCAGCACCTATAGTTAGTCGTCGCCACCCAATCCCATTGAACTTGTGCCCCCTATAGTGTGTAGGTTTTTATGACGTTTTTTGTAAATATATACGCCTGTCTTTGCTATTGTCAGACAGAGCGCTCTCAGAGTTTGCAGAGTTCTTTGCATGCCGTATTCTCATTGATAAACTCCCATTTAAGCTCACCCGCACTCTGTCTTGGCCTTATTCTCGATTTGGGAGAGTACTTCATTGTCTCTCATTGCGGGGAGGATCGTGCTGGCTGGGGACGCATGCCTTCAACAGTAAAATGCAGTAGTACCTAGCTTTGGGAAACATGGATAGATGGAGAGACGCCTAAATGGGTGTTGCAACAGTAGACAGTAAAATGCAGTTGCACCTTGGTTTAGGACACCTGGATAGATGGAGAGATGCCTAACTCGGGATTTCAACAATAGCCAGTAAAATGCAGTAGTGCCTATATTTGGGAAACCTGGATTGTGGGAGAAACACTAAATGGGCAAACAACAATAGGCAGCAAAATGCAATAGCACCTAGATCTGGATGACTTTGATAGAGGGAGCGACACCTATATTGGGACAGAACAGTGGACAGAAAAATGCAGTAGCACCTAGATTTGGGACACCTCGATAGATGGAGAGATGCCTAAGTTGTCATACAACAAAGACAGTAAAATGCAGTGGCGCCTACATTTTGGAAACCTGGATAGTGGTAGAAACACCTAAATGGGCATACAATAATAGACAGTAAAATGGAAATATCACTTTAAATTGGGACACCTTTAAAGAAAACGAGACTAAATGTGGATAAAACAGTAGGCAGTAAAATGAGGTACCACCTAGATTTCGGTCTCCTTGATAGCGGGAGAAATGCCTAAATGGGTAGCAACAATCGAAGATAAAATGCAGTAGCGTCTCGTTTTGGGACACCTGTAGAGGGAAGAGATGCATGAATAGAGATGCAACAGTGGACAGTAAAATACAGTAGCAGCTACATTTGGGTCACCTGGATAGCTGAAGAAAAGCTGACATGGGGATGCAGCAGTGGACAGTAAAATGCAGTAGCAGCTAGATTTGGGACACCTGGATAGCTGAAGAAAAGCTGACATGGGGATGCAGCAGTGGACAGTAAAATGCAGCAGCACCTAGATTTTGGGCACCTGGATCGAAGGAGAGGAGTCTTAATGGGGATGCAACTGTAGGCAGTAAAATGCAGTAGCAGCTAGATTTGGGACTCCTGGATAGCTGGAGAAATGCCTAAATGGTGCTGTAGCAGTAGACATTAAAATGCAGCAATACCTAGATTAGGGACACCTGGATAGATAAGGAGAGACGCCTAAATGGGGTTTGCAACAGTAGACAGTAAAATGCAATAGCACCTAGATTTGGAAGACCTTGATAGAGGGAGAGACACCTATATGGGGACACAACAGTGGACTGTAAAATACAGTAGCACCTAAATTTGGGTCATCTTGATAGCGGGAGAAATGCCTAAATGGGCATACAACAATAGTAGCTAAAATGCCGTATCACCTCGATTTGGGACACCTGGATCGAGGGAGAAATGCCTGAATGGGGATGCAACCGAAGACAGTAAAATTCAGTTGCAGCTACATTTGGGACACCTGGATAGCTGGAGAATGACTGGGGATGCAGCAGTGGACAGTAAAATTCAGCAGCACCTAGCTTTGGGACACCTGGATCGAGGGAGAGAAGGCTAAATGGGGGATGCAACCGTAGACAGTAAAATGCAATAGCACCTAGATTTGGGGCACCTGGATAGAGGGAGAGACGTCTACATGGGCATACAACAATAGCCAGTAAAATGCAGTAGCGCCTAGCTTTGGGAAACCTGGACAGCGGGAGAAATGCCTAAATGGGAAAACAACAATAGGCAATAAAATGCAATAGCACCTAGATTTGGACAACCTTGATAGAGGGAGAGACCCCTATATGGGGACACAACAGTGGACAGTAAAATGGAGTAGCACCTAGATTTGGTACAACTGGATAATGGGAAAAACTTCTAAATGGGCATACAACAATAGATATTAAAATACAGTAGCACCTAGATTTGGGACACCTGGATACATGGAGAGATGCCTAAATGGACATACAACAAAGACAGTAAATGCAGTGGCGGCTAGATTTTGGAAACCTGGATAGGGGGAGAAACGCCTAAATGGGCATACAATAATAGACAGTAAAATGCAATATCACTTAAAATTGGGACACCTTCATAGAGAAGGAGACTCCTAAATGTTTATAACACATTAGGCAGTAAAACAAGGTACCACCTAGATTTTTGACACGTGGATAGAGGGGAGAAGTCTAAAAGGGGATACAACAGTAGGCAGTAAAATGCAGCAGCACCTAGATTAGGATCACCTTGATAGCGGGAGAAATGCATAAATGGGCACACAACAATAGAAGGCAAAATGCAGTAGCACCTCGATTTGGGACACCTGTAGAGGAAAGAGATGCCTGAATAGGGATACAACAGTGGATAGTAAAATGCAGTAGCGGGAAGATTTAGGATACCTGGATAGTGGAAGGAACGCCTGAATGGGTTGCAACTGTAGACCGTAAAATGCAATAGCACCTACATTTGGGACACCTGGATCGAAAAAGAGGAGCCTGAATGTGGATGCAACGTAGACAGTAAAATGCAGCAATACCTAGATTTGGGACACCTGGATAGCTGGAGAAATGCCTAAATGGGACTGCAACAGTAAACAGTAAAATGCAGTATCAACTAGGTTTGGGACACATGATAGTAGGATAAATGTCTAAATGGGCAGCCAACAATAGGCAGTAAAATGCAATAGCACCTAGATTTGGATGACCTTGACAGAGGG
The DNA here is from genome assembly GCF_040938575.1 of Ambystoma mexicanum. Classification (NCBI taxonomy): domain Eukaryota; kingdom Metazoa; phylum Chordata; class Amphibia; order Caudata; family Ambystomatidae; genus Ambystoma; species Ambystoma mexicanum. Next base: position 514,361,446 of record NC_090934.1, read on the forward strand.
AGAGACACCTATATGGGGATACAACAGTGGTAAGTAAAATGCAGTAAAACCTAGATTTGGTACAACTGGATAGAGGGAGAAAGATCTAAATGGGCATACAACAATATACAGTAAAGTACAGTAGAGCCTAGATTTGGGACACCTCGATAGGTGGAGAGACGCCTAAATGGGCATACAACAAAGACAGTCAAATGCAGTAGCACCTAGATTTGGGTCATCTTGATAGTGGGAGAAATGCCTAAATGGGCATACAATAGAAGGTAAAATGCCTTAGCACCTCGATTTGGGACATCTGTAGAGGGAAGAAATGCCTGAATGGGTTCTAACCATCGACAATAAAATGCAACAGCAGCTAGATTTAGGACACCTGGCTAGATGGAGAGGCGCTTAAATGGGGGTTGCAGCAGTAGACAGTAAAATGCAGTAGCAGCTATATTTGGGACACCTGGATAGATGGAAAGACGCCTAAATGGGGCTTGAAGCAGTAGAGAGTAAAATGTAGTAGCACCTATGTTTGGGACACATGATAGTAGGATGAATGCCTTAATGGGCAAACAACAATAGACAGTAAAATGTAGCAGTACCTAGATTTGGGACACCTGGATAGATGGAGAGACGCCTAAATGGGGGTTGCAACAATAGCCAGTAAAATGCAGTAGCGCCTAGATTCGGTAAACCTGGATTGCGGGAGTAAGACCTAAATGGCCCACTTTCTAAGCTCTGCCACTTCCCAAAGGGCTCACACCACATACCTTGCCACCATAACTACCCTTTTATCTTGGTATTATGACTCATCAACAAAGTATATAAATCTGCATTATTCAAAGGAGTATCACCGAAGACCTTTCTGGGACAAGAAAGATAATAAATAATTTCAACACAGTCATGAGAATGAGCCTCATGCAGATCCCCATTATTCTAAGTAGGGAGAACGAGCGCTACATTCAGAACAGGACACCTGGTTAGGGTGATGTTAGAAGAGCTCAATAACAATACTTAATATGTGTTTGCCCAGGAAATAGACATGTTGTAATATTGTTTTCAACAGGAAATACACCAGAGAGACGGACACTTCTAAGAAAACCTAATATTATAGCTTGTATAAGCTGCTGAAAGCTTCATGTAGCTGCTGCAGCTGCTACGGAATGCAAGCAAGGGGCATACCAATAACTACTGGATCCAGTTATTTGCAGTAATAAGCAATGCGTTTTTGATGGAACCCTTGTCTTTGAATCAGCACTGTAAGAACAACTTGTCAGGATCCCGTCCAGTCATGGGAAGAGTGCCCGATCGCCGAGGAGCCCTACGGGCTGATTGTTACTGTGGAGTCTTGGCCAGAACCACGGACGGTACCGGACTACAAGTCCCAGATCACCTGGGTCTGGTGGCAACATGTGCAATGACAGCCCCAGCACTCAGGGCTTCCCAAGATAAACTGTTTTTGCGCTTTACCTTGCTCGAGTCCACTTAAATCTCTGCTCCTGTAGTTTGCTATTCTAGATCTTGTGTCTTCGTGCTGTACTGTCCTCTGCTTCTTCCCTGCCGGCTACTTTCATTTTCATTGTCTTCCTCGCTTTGACTTTAGCTTCTTCTCTGACCCCCTTCTGGATCAACCCTTCAGGTTTTGGCAAATTGGTTATTTTCTTTGAACATTCTACTTGGTTCCTATCTTAATTTTTTACTTGTTTACCTATGGAATTTTGGTTGATTTTCTGGAACTACTTGTTTTTCTTTTGAAGTTGGCTCCATTGTCCTTTGATTAAATAGATTAAATAGATTTAGAGGCACTTTATTCATGCCAAACTTGTATTTAGTTGTGCCCTCGTGCTGCCCGTGTGAGCTCCTTGCGATTTTTTTTCTTTTTTTTGTTTCTTCCTTGGCAATGCATCGGGCGGTTGTCTGATCATTGGACTCTATTTCATCAGACTTTGGATCCACTTTTAAGGCTAAACCAGTAGGTTCGCCAGCCCGTGTATTTCTGCACACAGGTAGAAAAACAGGTGTTGGTGAGTTATTTTGTGTGATTCTCTTGTATTTCCTGAGTTGAGGGTAACAATCATTATTGTGCTTCTTTAACAGCTTCAGAGTGATCATTGTGCCAACCGGCTAACCCTGCCTTTTTGCTTGAGTCTCCTGGCTGCCATGTGTATCATATATTCAGGAGAGTTCAGACAGTACCAGTTCTTTGGTTCCTGTTGGGGGGAGAATATCTGTGCTGTCAGACAGATTGAGAAGCCCATTTTCTTTTACAGCATGGATGCTGCTGGTGTTCCTTTAGCCACTATTATGCAAGCCCTAGAAAATCTCTGCACAGACTTGACCTCGGCACATTCTACTTTACACCAGCATATAGATGCTGTACGCAGCAACATACACCCTTTACCTCCTAATCAGAAGTTTGCTGGTGCAGCTGCTAACCCAATACCTCCTGCTTCCAAAACCGTGGTAATTGGGGCTCCTATTACACTGCCAACTATGTTCCCTTTGGCTCCCCTGGAACGGTTTCAGGGAGGTCCTAAAACCTACCACATATTCCTGAATCAATGCAAGTTGCATTTTTCTTGTCTTATTGCAATTCCCGATTCCACAACAAAAGCAGACTTTGCTCTTCCCTATTTGAGAGGAATGGCAGCAATGTGGGTGAAACCCTGCTGGAAGCAAACAACCCTATCCTCTATGATTTTGACACAATCTTGAGGGCAATTCATTGAGTTTTCGATAACCATTACAAGGCACAAGCAACCGATCTCGAATTGCTGTAATTAACTCAGGGGAAATCCCCTTTTTTAATACATCTGGCCGGTTTCAACAAGGAAAACTGTTTTTTCATGCTTTATTGCTACAGCCCTCTTGATTCCTTGCTCCTGCTTTGATTTTCATTGACTTCCTGGCTCTGACTTTGGCTTCTTCTCAGAGCCGCTTATGAATCATTCCTTCATGTTTTGGTGAACTGATTATTTTCTTTGAACATTCTACCTGGTTCCTGTCTGAATTTGTTACTTGTTTATCTTTCGATTTTTTGGTTGGTGTTCTGGAGCTATTTGGTTTTCTTTTGGATTTGGCTCCCTTTTCATTGAAACATATGGACTATGAGACATTTCTTTCTGCTACACTTCGTCAGCTCCTTGCATTCTTTTCTTGTGTGTGTTCCTTGCCAACGTGTCAGGGCGGTTGTCTGATCTATGGACTGTGTTTCAGGAGAATGGCTCCTGCTTCTAAGTCTACATTAGTAGGTTCGCATGCCCTTGTATTTCGGCACACAGGTAGGAATCAGGTATCTGGGAGTTGTTTTTTTTGACTCTATTGTATTTCCTGAGCTGGGGGTGATGATTACTGTGGTTCTTTTACAGTTTAGGAGCGAGCATTGCACTGCCCAGCTCTTCTTGCCTTTTTGCCTGAGCCACCTGGTGGCCATATGTGATCCCATATCATGGAAACCACACTCTCAGGAGTAAAGTCGCTCTGATTCAGGAGACTTAAGACAGTACAAGTTCTTTGGTGCCTGTTGGAGGAAATTGCCTGTGCTGCCTGACACAACCCCCCCTTGCTTGGAAATATAAGGTGAACTCAACTTGAACAGAATCCATAGTGTACATTAACCCACAATGCACAGGAATGCTGTCATCTGTGTATTGCTTTGTTTTTTGGAATCTTGCATGCAGCCTCTTTTCTAAAGGAAGCTATGAGTCAGTGACCTTTTAATAATATCATGTCCCAAATAATGCAAACACCCTCCACAAAGCTGCACAATATTTTTAGATGCTTTATTACAACCCTCTAGTATCCTCCTGCAAGCCTCATATGTGGGGGAGGCAATCAAGCAATCAGCAACATACTGCAGCAGCACAGATTTACTCGGGAATCGAATATCTTCTATATCCTTCTTCAATTTTTAGGAGAGCAGAGTTTGAGATTCAGTGCAACCATGCAGTAAATGATTCCAGGTCTATTGGATTTCCTTATGTGAACATGTGAATAGATGTTGGCTATCCACATGTATGGGAAAAGAGAAGGCTAAACATAGATCTACCACTGTAAAATGAAAGTAGTCTAAGGTATACAGGCCTAAATGGTAGTGTGGTGTGGGGCACTGGCCTCAGTGTTTGCACACATCTATGTTTGTCCTTCTGGGCTTCTTGACTGGTAGAATAGAGGTATTACAAGGTCTATTGTTAGGAAGAATAATGCCTTGTGGCTAAAGATATTCAATGATTGTGGTAATGGATTCTTCTGCATAAGATTTTCGAGGATATTGTTGGCTTTGAGGCCGTTTCTTTGAAGGATCCATCCTGGTACAGCCTCTGGGGTCTGCTTGATGTACTGCCAAATTGTTCCCAATATCTTTCTAAAGAACACTAAAAGAGACACCCTTTCAGGGGTGCAATGGATTGTGCACCTAGGTTAGCATAATAAAGCAATTTCAACACATTGACAGACAGACTGGCACAAAAGAGAAATGCATGAATGTCAGCTATAGTTCCCAGGGTTACAGTTAGAGGCTCAGTTACTTAATGTATGATGGCAATATATTCCCACTGCCTTCACAGTTTCAGTAGACATCAGAAAAACATTTTTAATAGAAGGAAGATCTTCTAGCGCCAGAGTCGATCAAACGGTACATTGTTTCCTTCAATTTCATACTGAACATGGTGGCCTTCCTTTTCCATATATATCAGAGGGTCAATAGTGAGGCCTCCCTTTCCTTAGTTAGAAAGAATCAGTAACTAATAATGGTGTTGGGACTGACCTGATAGGGTAAAGGTCTCTGCATTTGGATTCAGAAACATACCAAGGGTATCAATCGGCTGATTTGGATGCCCCCCTGTTATGGACAAGCTGGCAAACGGATTAAAACATTCTGCCTGGGGATTAGGGAACTTGCTATGAAGGGGACTGCAGGGACACTCATTCTCCCAGTGCCCTGTCTGCTGACAATAGTTGAACATGGAGGGATCAGTATAACAACCAGGAGGTCCCATATTTCCCTGCTTGCCAGAAAAGGGCAGTTTTGCAGTGACTCATTGCAGTCACAATTGCTCCGACTGCCGCAGTTGTACATAGGAGCAGGTGACTTGGCTCCTTTATCCCTACCCGTGCCTCAGTCCCCAAATACTCCTCAGAACCACCCACCATTTATCCCCTGGGTTTCCCACCTTGTACTTGCACCTTACAATTGAATAGTCATCAGTTTATTCTCAAAGTTGTCTTAATTATTTCCTAGAAGGCCACAGAATGGTTTGCATCTGCAGATAGCTTCAACAATGGTTTATTTGCCATTCAATACAAATGGTCTTCAGTTGTGTTGGTATCTTTGGATTTCAGAACAGAAACAAAAGAAATGGCTATCATTTCCTGCACTGTTTCATCTGGCTTAGTAAAGTCCGAGTGCTGGGTGAACCCAATTTAAAACTGATCTAAAGAACCTGATGGTGATTCCCATTTGATTTGCTTTCGGTTCCCTATCTTTCTCCAGTCAGTCTTCCTACGGCATATTTTAGGTATCGATGCTATCAATCTATCTCTAAGGTGTCTCCGGCTCCCGGGTCTGCAGTTGTCCAATATGTTTGATGTGTCAATCTCTGCATAACCTGCGGCAACATTATTATTCTCTTGAGCCGATTCATATTAGCCGAAGCCGGGTATAGCTCTAAATAACAGCTATTACTATAAACCGCTGTAGCTTGTCCCTGTTAACAGGGAACTCCTTTACCCAAAGTACACAAATCTCCCAGCATACATGGAACTTGAACAGTGAACTTGCTACTGGCACCTGTTTTAGCGGTGCTTGAAACCAAATTGTATTAAATCAATATACTGTCACCTTGTCACAGACGTGGTATAATAGGAAGGTGCGGTCAGTATAGTCGTTGTTACAAGGACACCTGAGGTACTTACCCGAGATGGTACTCATGCAACTGAAGATGACTTTAATTTCTGCCCTATAGCATGCATCTGTGTGATGGTCAGCGTGGGGGTGTTAAGGCCTCCTGCTTGACACCCTGACACCCTTCCCCCGTGCCACTATAGATATTAGTGAAGACAATAATGCAGTGCTTTAAGTGGGCCGGGGCCTGCCGGGGCCGGGCCCCGGCAGTCTCCAGAAAGTGGGGCTGAGCCGGGGCCCAGCCGGGGCCCCCCGTCCCACACAACATTGGCGGGATGCATTATCCCGCCGCGACCGCAGCCGCGACGGGAGATGCGCCCGTCATTATGTTGGCCAAGCTGACAGAAGTGCCAGCCAGCCACAGCGACGCTGAGGCTGGCGGCACTTCTGTCAGTTAGTGTAACTCCCTCTGATGACCCCTCATCAGGGTCATCAGAGGAAGTTACTGTCCCTTTGTTTTCCCTCCCCAGGTCACTGACCCCCGCGGGCTCCGTGATCTAATATGCAGATTAAATCATGGAGCCCGCGGGTTCGCAGAGGGTGAAAGACGCCTCGGGCTCAGTGATCTATGTGCTCTGAGCAGATAGATCACAGAGCCCGAGGTGCCTTTCTCCGTCGGCAAAGCTTTATAAAAGATGCCTTGAACTGTGTACGTTTCAAGCCATCTTTTATAAAGGTAGAAATATTTCTATGTTTATAAAAGACGGCTTGAAACGTGCACAATTCAAGGCATCTTTTATAAAGCTTTGTCGACGGACAAAGCCACCTTGCGGTTTGTTTTGTCCGTCATCAACGCTTTATAAAAGATGCCTTGAATTGTTTACGTGTCAAGCCATCTTTTAGAAACATAGAAACATGTTACAAATATCTATGTTTCTAAAAGGTGGCTTGAAAAGTACACAAACCATAGTAAGGTAAGCACACAAGTGTGCGTAACTTACTATGGTTTGTGCACTTTTCAAACCACCTTTTATAAACATAGAAATATGTAACATTGCTATGTTTATAAAATATGGCTTGAAAAGTACACACACCATAGTAGTACGCATACAAACATATAAATGCTCACATACATTTATATATTTGTTTGCGCACCTTACTATGATTTGTGCACTTTTAGCCCACGCTCACAATGAAAGCCACGCCCCCAAACGAGCCCCCCCCCCCTCAATTTCTTACCCCACTTAAAGCACTGCAATAATGTTGCTCACTCATTTCTCATCTTGTTTGCCATCTCCTTTTCTTTTGGGACCTGTGGGCATAATAACGTGGGTGATTCTGTCTGCTCCCTTCTCTCCCCTCATTGTTGGTGTAATCCCCTTTTAATTTTATACTATTGCTAGCTAATTTTATTTCACCAGATTACAAGAAACAGTTTGGGATCCACAAACTTGTACCACACCAAAAATCAATACTAATGAGTCAATTGAATCTATTCAGACTTGCCTATCTGTACTAAATCTGCACATATTGTCTGAGGTTTCTATCAGGACACAATACATATATAACTGCTAGAATCATTAAGATAAGCCAGGCAAAAATAAGCATCAATATTAGCTACCCCACCCTGAATGTCCTCCCTATATACAAAAATCCCTGAAATAAATCAACATCTTGTTTAGCCATCATATAAAATCTCAGCTACCCTGCGCTACCTGCACAAATCGCAAGCCACCCGTGGCTCGCCTATTGCGGGTTACCCTTGGAGTTTTTAACTAGGACTCCCTTCCTCTTTTCAGTCACTCACGTGGGGCATTCAAAAGGAGGTCTTCCGAAATCTCGGTGCCACAGCTGCGCTGCGCGTCAGGAAAAGATTTTCAGTGGCAATCTGTGGAAGAAAATAGTCATCTTGTGGATGCAGAATAGAGCTGTTTTTATTTATTTGCTTGCAAGTTAAGCAACACAGCATGGCAATCCCACGAATCCAACCTAATAAACCTAATCCTCTTTTCAGGTCTGGCGACTATATAGATTGCCAATCATGTGACTGAGGAAACTTTGAGAAATACCACCTCCTAGGTGTTCCGTCACATTTCTCCCACATTGTTAAGTACAATCGGCTCAGTCATAGATGGGATAGTCCTTCATCTGTTTCATTGGAAGAATACAATGTAAATCCAGTGTGAAGTAGTGGAGTGGATATTACATTTGGGAAAGTCCTTTTGGGTCAGCAGAGTCAGCTCATGGGTATTTGTTCACCTGCCCAATGTTCACATCCAATTTAATACAGCATGTCATTCTTCCCATTAGTTCAGACTGGTTCAGACTGGTTGAATCCATTGCACGTGTGCCCAGGAACTTGTTTCAATTATCCCAAGAAGGGATGGAACAGGGCAGTACTTTTAATCACACATGTGTAAATGATCAGTAATAGAGAGACCTAATAAGTATCTGCTAAAATGAGTGAAAAAAACTAGGGGCATTCAGAGCTGTAGTTCAGATGGGGAGTCTCGATCCCTTATGTAAAGAAAAAAAAATAACACCCTCTTCATATCACCCTTGATAACAATCACTTATTTAATTTTCTCAAAGGGTTATGATCTGCTTCCAGAGTGTCTAACAATATCCCTGGGTAGCCTATACCTGACCTGAGGAGATGTTAGTGCAAGCAAATACTGGATAGCGTATTTGTAATATGTTGTTTTTTGGCTTCTGTACCACATTGTATGCCCCACCTTTGTCTAGATGAAGGTTTAGTAGAGGGTCCCTCACAGAGAGATCCACAGGAGGATTGTAGTAGAGTATCTTACTCAAGCTTTTTTTTAAATATGTGTAGATGCTCCATACAAGCAAAGTAACTTGACTATGAGAATAAAGGAGTTAGTTGATACTTGGATCATCAAACCATACAATGGTTCTCTACTTGGTTAGGAACTGCCAGGAGTGGCACTGTTTTCAGAATCAGGTTTGCATTTTTCCTGATTTCCAGTAATGTGTATTTTTCCAGCAGTCTGCAACTTGTCTCTTTTACAAAAGGGAACATTTTCTGAATAATAAAATGCTGTTTTGAACTCTGGTGGGGAACCTCAGTCAAGATGAAGAATACTTTATAATTTCTATGTGATCAACCACGGATTGTCTCAATATCTGCACAGGGTGTGGATCACCAGATCCAGGTAAAGCAAAACAGGTTAAACAAAACAGAGAACGCACCCCTATTGATTAAACATTTTGTGGGGATATTATTTAACACCTAATGATTGTTCTGTCTATACTTGTGTGCACTTTGTATATTTTTGTGCTTTCTAATTACCAGAGATTGGTATTTTTGATAAAACGAAAGTTCTGATTTTAAAAGGAAACACAAAGGTCCTCTTGACAAATTTAGTGGTAAATCTGCTGAAATACCTCCAAACTGATTTACTGTTACTACCACTTGGTCTGACGGAATTACTGCCAGATTGGAAGTGCTTCTAGACAGTGTCAGTCCCCATTTACTGAAGGCCATAGGACATCTTTGGGATTTTGGTAGAATTACTGTAGCAGTAATTCTGCACCTTCAAAACCCTATTAATTGCCCATAAGTGCCTCTCCAATACAGCCCCCATACCTCTCACAAATAATTACCAAAGCTCACTCCTCATGACCCACCAGGACCCCTACACCTATCGACTAATCTCGCTCAAAGTAAAGAGATTCAAAGCCAGTGGCTCAAGTTTCCCCTACCTTGCTGCTAAACTTTGGAATGCCCCCCCTCCCCTGAGGGCAGAAATATCCTACTGGGTCTTGTTTACAGGTTGGTCCAGCTCTCCACGATACCAGTGCTCATCCAAGTCCCCCACGCCACCTCAGGCATTCCTGGAACTCACACACAAATAATACACAAGAGACTAGAAGTGGGGTGAAAAGCGCAGTAATGCAAACACACACCAGTGCATAGGAGGGCTGTATTTCGCTCTGCCCCTCCCACTCCTGGCTCATCCTTATGTACAATGGAATAGCTAGGTCTATTCTCCACCCATTAACAGCATGTATCATAACAAACAGGTCATTTTGCCGAAGAGGGAGAATAAAGTACATTTTGTAACGGCAGACTGTTTCTGCAAGGCAGTCTCTGCCAGCCTTGGGATTTGAGCCAGCAGTGTCATCACTGTGTACTTCTCAGGAGGGGCTGTTTATGCCTGTCGCTGAGGCCTCACATCACTCCACTGCTCAGCTCTGCTGTGCTCTGCCCTGCGACATCACCTGGCATGGATGTTCAGTTGCTAGGCCAGTCTCTTAGGCACATCTTTAGGCCAGTCCGTTTGTATCCGATGAATCTCGAAGAAACCAGAAGAAAGTAGAGAATCAGAAATGTAACAGTATTCCACCAAGTGCTCAAAACATAGCTCTTCTCCTAACCCATAACTCCCCCTGTCTCCTACTCATAACTGCCAGAAAGACTAACCTTGTTACACTACTATACTGTATGAAAATGTCACATTGTTAATATTTACTTGTGTTACCCTTGCTATTGTTTGACGAAATCTTGATTATAATTTGTGCCTGTAACAGCGCCTCATTTCCCTCAGGTTGTATGCACTCTATACAAATGAATTAAATAAATGAATGCATAAAATACATTTGGCCTTTTTTGGCAGTAAGGTGGAAAAATTACCCCAGCATTCTGCTGGAATTTTTTCCTCCACCCTACCTCCGAACCCATAGTCCGGCAGTGCGGTAATGCAGTGGTAACAGAGTTACCACCATTTTTGGTCACAGCACCAAAGTTGTATAGAGGCACAAAGTATCAGATATCTTCATGCAGGCCCCCATCAGGTAAACGTGAGTTTTTAATTATTGGTACATGGACTTGAGGCACATTCTGCCTCGTAAAGAATGGGCAGGTGGCCACCCTATACATGGGGCACTGTTTTACATATTATGTTGTTAGTAGTGATACAACGTCATCCACAGATGTATGGTCTCATTCAGCACCATGTTCAAGTTCCTGAATTATTAATAATTACCAATCGTGTCTCCCAAGGATAACTCTGGGACAACGCATTTGTCTTGGAAGCAATGCATGGCAACACAGGTTTGAATCCTGATCCCGTGCTTAGAAACCACTCGCTGGTATAAAACACATTATAAATTAACAATAAAATAAAACAAATATGTGCAGCACCCAACTTTTCCAGTGCATTTCCACTTGTGAATTATGGGAAGTGGAGGTGACCTTACACACGTGACTTTTCATCAACTCTCATGTAAATAGGCACTGAGTTAATAGTCTATCTATCATCTATCTCCTAACAGGAGGTGTTAGGCAGAATCATATGCAGTACCCTTTGGGAACACCACACACAATTAGGACTTCAAGTGCAAATTCACCTTTGGTACAAGCCTGTACTACATAGTAAAGTGGTAGCAATGGCTGAGTAGCCAGACTTATCTCAAGAGTAAAGTGAGCAGTATCAACGGTTACACAAAGGACAGCAATTACTATGGTTCAAACACTGACTCAAGGTTTCTGAGTAAAAGAATATACATTTATTTACACATCAGTTGTAAAACAATTCACTAAGTAAAGCAGCAGAAAAATCACATGCTTAGTAACAACACCTAATGACATTCTGGACAAGTTAAGCTCAAAATGAAGTGTGCGCAAAATGGCACTCCAGCAATTTATAAGGGAGGGAAAAACAAAGTTATACAAAATTAAGCAGCACCAACAAGTAAGTAGGCAGAGCAATCTAGAAAAGGCTTGCTACAATGAGGATTCAAATCAATAGGCCTGTGCCAGTGTTAATGGTTCGGAGTCTTTGCAGAGGATCACACAGTTCAGAGTAGTTTGCGGTTAAGTCTTTGCCATGAGTTCGAAGCGAAGTTGGTCAGAAGAAAAGTTAAAAATACACTCAGCATAACACATGCAAGAGTGGAAAAAAAGGCTCACACTCTTGCCAGGTAAAAAAAAATGTATCCTAGAAATCCAGCAAAGCTGCTGAGGGACTCAGTAGCTAAGGGAAATTAGCCATTCTGTAGAATTCTCCCTAACAAGAGGTCCATAGCTAGACATATTAGGAGTGATTCTTGGAGACATTTTCCCATAAGAAAAACTACATCTCAGATCTCTTAGGCCCGCAACTTTTGTATTTCAGTTATGCTGCACCGTGTATGTCATCACAGGAGCCAGATATATCGTGATTGATTTAGCACCAACACTCATTCCTGCTCTTTTCACTTCACTTCACGGTGAATGATGTAATCATGCAATCACGATCATGTGACCCTAAAATGGAGTTCATCTCCGTGGAGATTTGAAGAGTCATGCGCTACACCGGTATTGCATTTTCAAGTCTCCCTTCACAGTCTACACTCTACAGTAAGTTTAAGTTACCAGGTTTTTCGATTTTACTGGCTGGATGTACGAGCCCACTCTGAATGACATTTTTACTTGAATGTTGCTTCAGCATGAATTTACAGATAGAATACTTCTGGTCGGTTAAGGAATCTTTTTTTGGCTTTGAATTGAACTCCGCTCAGAACCGATAGAGGTATAGTTGACTTTTCATTTACGTTGGGAACACTCCAGTAAGTCGGTTACTATTCAGTAACAAATGCGCCTTTGTAATTTGACAGTTCTTGCTGCAGAGACACTAACACGACCAGAGGCTGTGTTTAGTAGCATGTGCAAGATTCCTTGCGGCCATCAGAACGAGATTTCCAGAACATGTGATCCCCAGTTTGTTTAATTGGTGACATGTTTTTGTTGTTGTGACTCTTCGTGATTCACAAGTGATTCAAAGGGACAAGCAATTTAACCATATTTCACATCTTAATCTAGCCTTTCCGAGTATAGCGACTTCACAGGCATTCTCACGTGCTGGTCTTATCTTCATTAATGTATACGTCAGTCTGACACATTACCCTAGCATTTTTAACAGTGTACACACACTATTGTAAACAAATGGGTTTATTGCAATGATAAACAGTGACCTTTTGTGGATGATGCTTCAGGAAGTTAAGTAAACATGTTTGTTTTAATTAATGCTTATGTACAGTATGCAATTACATAGTGCTTATTCTTTCTCCTGGTTGATTCTTGTGGATGCAAAAAAAATGTTTAGTGCAACAGGCTAGGTTTCGCCACTCGTAGACTATGGGCTATACTTTCATTCTCTTCCAGGTGGAGAGCATGGCAAATCTTCAGAACTAGTGTGCATGTGGTAAACATTCAAAATTGTTACAAGTACCATGAATGGACAACCGAAACAGTTCATCGAAGCACGGTACCCAGCCACCTCTCACATCATCCCAGTTTGATTTAGGGCAACTCCCAAGTTCGCTCATGTGCAATACATGCAAAATCCCCACCTGCCCTTCAGGCGCGAGGCATGGCCATGGCACACAATTCCACCAAGGGCAACGCATTGCCAGACACCACAATCTATCCAAGTGCAGCAGAGATGTAGTTTTATCACATCTTTGATTGCAATTTGCATGTTTTCATATACCACATAACAGGTGGATAGTTAATATTTCACAACAGTTATAATCATTAAACTTCAACTGTTAATAAGATATATAGATGACGTTATAGTAGTTTGGAAAGGCTTGAGTCAAGAAGCAGAAAAATGTCTGCATTGGCTGAACCTAAAGAATCGACACTTAAAGTTTACAATGACCATCAATCAAGACCACATCAACTTTTTGGACGTTACCATCTTCCATCACGAAGGTTCACTTTTGGTACAACCGTACCACAAGAGTACCGACAGAAACTCGTTACTGCATTATCAAAGTCATCATGTGAAACATCTAAAAGATAATCTACCGTTCGGCCAGTTCTTACGGCTAAAAAAGAACAGTAGTCTTAATGAAGCTTATGAAAAGGAAGCCAGCCTCCTATCAGACAAACTCAAAGAAAGAGACTACCCTAGAAAATTGATACGTAGAGCTGCTAAGAAAGCCTATAATAACAATCACCAATCTCTCCTGGAAGATAAAGTCAAAAAACCTCTGGAACATAGAATAGTAAGTGTGAATACCTTTACTAATCTGAGTTTAACTATTAGAAACATAGTCCTAAAACTTTGGAAAATCTTTGACAAATCCACCGTACAGTTACCTTGCCTTCTATTTGCCTATACAAAAAACAACCACTATTGGGAATCACATTAGCAGCAGTAAGTTTAAATCTACTAAAAAAAAGGCAAAACTCTAACACAAAGCTGGGCATTAGTCCTATAATAGGACACCACCCTTGTGGACACTGTATGTAGTGTGTGTAAATATACCACAAAATCAAAAGAAATAGAGATAGGCCTAAATAAAAAATGGCAACAGACAAAATTCTCAAACGGTTACACAGATTACGTGATCTATATGTTCACTTGCCCTTGTGGGAAAAGATATATAGGCAAAACCAACAGAAAGATCAAAACCCGGATTATAGAGCACCGGAGCTGCATTAACAAAAAAGTTCTAACAGCGCCCATGGTTAAACACTACATAGACAATAACCACACCGGGAAGATCTAAGATGGACGGTCCTGTTCACAATGATGGGCACTGATATTAACAAAAAGGAAAAAGCCCTAATAGAAAAGGAACAAAGACAATTTTGTCTAACTCAGAGTGACAAAGAGGAACTGAATGAAGCAGTTGAGTGGTACAAAATTTAAACGTGCCCTTTAGTTTTTTCAGAATGGTCAATAGTATCTATGACTATTTCTTATGAACGTGTTCATCCTAAATGCTAAATGATGAAATGTTTATTAGATATAATTATCAATTTCCAATTATGTTAATTATATCTATAACAATACTATTCATATAGTTCATATCACTGTCAATATTAAAATTTGACTCTTACAAGGCTCGTTATCTGCTCTGTATCAAATTGACACCCAGAGGGTCAATTTGATGTGTATCTCGATATTTTTTAGGGGTATTTACTCAGTAAAAAACTAGCACTTCTGATCTCTATTATAATAGCGATTGCACATGCTCGATTAGATCAATTCAATATGGCGCCCTGTTATGACCTAATAAGAATGTCATAATTTCCGCTAGATGAAGGTATTGCAATCCCTTATAATTGAATTTAAGAAGGCTATGCCTATATTTTATCCTCACCTACAACTAACAGCGAGGGACTGTCTATATTTACTACAAGTCATTAATACGACGCAGAGCTAAAGAGACTCAAAGAAAGGACTTAAGGTTAGCATATAGGTTCAAACTCAAGATGACGCTCGTAATTGATGAATAACTCCCGAGACCTTGAGAGACAGGGACTGTAGATCACGCCAGAGCCTGACTCCGAATCCAAATGCTTCGGTTACACTAAAAAGGTAAGACAATGCGCCCTGCCATAAGGATAATCACTAAATGCTGTAAACAGCAACCCTGATGGACCCACGAGAAAATAGCGACCTCGCTGGGCACGCTAGTTTTATGATTAGTAACACTCGCAAATTCGAAGGGACAGAACTCATGAGAGTTAATCTTTTGTTCCATGTCTCCCTAGGAACATCTATGCCCACTCAATAAAAGATGGACGACCGATGTACCAACAACCCTACTAATAAACATTAGTGGAACTACGTTCTATAGAGTACCATTAAGTTAAGAGTTTGGATTAACTCTGATTATAACAACACAAAATTAGCACCTCCCACAAAGGACGCAATAAACGGTCTATCATTCCCTTCCCTCTCACAGTACCAACTTTATAGCCAAGCCGAAGAGCGGTAGGATCGCTCATTATCTTAACCTATCGAATTTCGATCACAGGAGGTTCCGAGACACCATCAGGCGTTGTCCACCCAAGGTAATTATATCGTGGACAGTGACATTTAATATTTCTAAACTCTGATTATAAAATGCCACCAGATTAACTTCACTGTTCTGATCTCTCTCTGATAATCTCTCAGGATATTTTAAATTGAAAGCAATCATTTTTTTGTAGGGTGTTTATCCAACAAATGGGAATCCTTACCTAAAGAAGTCTCTCCTTGCTTTAATCAAGACAGCTTCTTAGTCAACTCCACAGACTAGACAAGGTCATTCTACCCCTTAGCCTAATCTAGAGATACATTTACTCTTAGAGACTATAGCACTAATAGCTTTTCTCTATTTTCTTCTTTTTGTTGTTTTTTTACCAACAGTTACAATGGTCTGACACCACGCATGATACAGCGTGTACACTGCTTACAAACAGCTGGAGGAAACTTCAGCCCTATAGATCTAAAGTATAGATTGCTTGTTTATTTTTAACTTAATGAAGTGACAATACTCCTGAAGAAAGTTCCGTATACATCTTAAGAGAACTGAAACATGTTGAGAACAATACAAAGGCTTATGTAGTAACCATTGATAAAGTATAAACGTTAAGATAATGACAATATCAATCTCGAGACTATCACTATAGTTCTTTAGACTACTAATAACCAGATCCACATTGATCTATGTTTAGCCTAATAGGTCATGTTTTGTCACACATTTCTATACAGTGTTTTATAATGTGAATTATGATGAATTTGTAATTTTATGTCTAAATTGAATTAAATACTATATGTGTCTTAGTAACAGTTGATGTTTAATGTATATAACTGTTGTGTAAATTAGAGCTATCTATCTTTTGTTTAAATAGCCTTATTCTCCCAGAATAAGATAGAGCGACCACTTAGGTGGTTATTTGGGAATCCCTCCTCATTCAGTATAGTTAATATTTCAGTCATGCCTAGGTAAGTATATCGTGGTATGCAGATTGATACTGTGTCTTGTGTGTTTAGTGGTTTGTTGGCTTAGGTTTGCCAGCGGGACTGGAGGTCACACTACGAGCTCACTGTTCCAGTTCCCAAGGCCCAAAAACCCTCCCCAGTGCACAGATGGCAGCCTTAAAAAAACACAAGGAAATAGAACTGCTACCTTCCAGGTTCATACCCAATTTTAGTCAATAAATGGAACAAATGGAAATCGGGGAGCCTGGTATAGTCTTACTAATGGAATAAATCCCTAAGTTAGTAACCCAAATAGTTTGTCCAGAAAGAAGAAAGATCGAATAAGGAAACTCACACGTATCAAGGGTTGTGAACATACAAAGTTTGTATTAAAACGAAAAAACATCAAAAAAAATGTGAAAACAATATGTATGAGACAAATTTCAATAATCTAGACAACGAATAACTTGGTGAGGTACATAAGAACATCAAAAAAAAGAAAAAAAAGCATTTGAAAGCAATATGTATGAGACGAATTTCAATAATCTAGACAACAATGAACTTGATGAGGTACATAAAAGAAATGCCCATTCAGGCCTTTTAGTGCTAGCTGAATGGAGAGTATTTGAGCGTGACCCAAAGGGGAAAATATTCACAAATAGTTCTGGGTTTAGAACATGCTCCATGTAAATATATGTAGGAGTCGAAAAGGTTTATTAGACCTGTAGCCCTCTAGGTCCTGGAGTTGCTTCTATACAAGGAAGCAACTCATCTTGCAGGTGCCAACGTGACAGGGGGAACTGGGTCAGCTTCTGGAATACAATTGCTGGTCTGAGGATCTTAGTTAAATAAGTACTAATCGGACATATGGATCAATACAGCCCCCTTGCACATAGTACACGTTTCGGCGGAAAAATTATCCCATTTGGAGACGCTTCTGAGGGATACATTTTGTTGTACGTGAACCGCCTTCATCAGGGCGAGTGGGTGGCCCCACAGAAACCATGAGGTGAATCTCACTGGGAGGCAGGCACTCCTTGTGGGCCGGACCAGTCAAGCCGCACTGTAGGTTGCTTGATTGAAGAGGAAGTGGCTGAATTCAGTCCACAAAAGTGAATACTGCAGGGAACATCATTCTTCACATATTCTGTTATTTGACTGAAGCACATAGCCGCTGAAGCATGAACAATGGTAGCTACCAGGTTTGTTCAGACAGACTTGGTTACAGCCTCCATTATTCACAAAACACTCATCTTTATCAGTTTCACATTTTTTGCCTGTCCATCCGGGTTTGCATTGAAAGTAAAAATCTCCTTTTCGATCTTCACAAAACGCAGATCCAGCTTTATGGCATGGATTCGGGGAACACTGATTTGGCAAATTGTGTACGCAAGTAATGAGACCAGGATTTCTTGCGTAGATGGCAGCCTTAGACAAGGGCAAGAAGTTAGAACTGTCATTTATTACACAAAGAGACAGGGATCACACCAGACATTCAAGATCTCCCAGACTCACGGCTCCTAAACCCTTTCAAGGACATTTTGTTTCATTTCCGCATCACAACATGGGGCACTTCCCCAAAAACTTAAGAGCCTGCCTGATTGGGAGATTGGGGTGGTACCACCTATGGCTGGCACATATAGATGTTACTTCATTGCTCCACACATTTTGGGTGGCTTGACTGCCCCTTCCACAAGAAACTATTACATTTTTGCAGCGTCACAGGATTATCATTGGCCCTTGCCCTCTGCCATTCACCCTGGGTTTATGTTCCCTGATTGGTTGCAGCTGATCTCCACAGGCCTGGGACCCAACTCTGTTACCAGCACTCAGTGCACCTTCTCAAGGTGGTAGAAATGTGTTAACAAAAGAAAAAAAAGAAAGACTATGTGTTCCCACTTTTGCTTGCGAGAGTGCCCTCAGCATTGCAAGGTTGTTAACGATTCAATGTTTCACTTCATGTCAGGGTTGCTGAGAACTGTTTGTCTTCCCACCGCGTGTGAATGATCATTGTCTAGCTCGGCCACATCATGTGGTTGAAGACCACAAAACCGAGCTCTTCGGTCTGCAATTTATGAGGATTTCTTCTGTTTTTATGGAGATGGCTCCTTGTCGTCTTATGTTTGGAATGTGTTGCTTGTCTTTGATCTTGGCTGAGAGCCCTGGTTTGCTGTTCTGTTCAACCTTGTTCTGCTTTTCTTTCGACTCTAGTCCTGTGGCTTGTGGCCTCATGTAACCTCATTATAGTTATACTATGATTTCTGCAGATCCATACCGTGCTATGTTTCTGATAGGCTAGTCGATTTTGGTCCTACCAGGCTCCATAGGGTTAGTTGCAATAAGTGTCTGCATGCTTGCTCTGCATCTCTTCTTTTGCCTTGTCTTCAGCATTTATGCACTTAGCTAATGAGAAAAAATAATAAAAGCTTTTGACAGTATGTATATTTATCTGTCCCCTATCTATAGAACTGTGTAAGCATGTTCTTCGTGTGAGCATGTGTGTGTTCGTATAACTTTGTGCATGGTTGCAAGTTTACTTCGGGACTAACGATGCTAGGTTGTGGTGTCACTAATGACGTCAGCACAACTGGATTCTCATTATTAGTCAATCTGATCAATCTAATCATGTGGATCCATGATCAGGGTAGAGGAACCTGTATCCATAAAGACTTTTACTGCATAAAGTCTAAATGGCTATCTAAGAGAATATCTGTTTGCATGTGTGGATATCAATGGCCCTCCTGGAGGTTGTCCAAGCAGTGAGTTGCTTTGTGCATACTTGACTCTGCGGGCTGTCATATTGATGGGCTTAAGGGTGACATTTTAGGGACCCCTCTTCAGGTTTGTGGGTGTTCCTAGATGGGGCAGCAGATGACGGCCTGTGTCTGGCTAGTGGTGCTCGAAAATCAAGATCATGATTGCTGTTTGATAATGTATGCCAAGTCTGGCATGGTCTGGTGGTGTGAGTTTCTGGCTGCCTTGATAACTGCCAGAGCCAACTGGGGTTGATCGTTCATGGGCTCAGATCGAGTATTGAAAGGTTAAGTATGGTTCCAGGATATTGTGGGAAATAGCTAGATTTTGAGGACTTTTTTGAAAGAAAGGTAGTCCTCGATGCGCAGATGTGAAGAGGAAGAGCATTACAGATGATGGGAGCTAGGATAGAGAAGGGCGCGCCACCAACTCTAGATGAGTGGTAAGGGCGAATACTGAGGAGGAAAGCCAAGCCCGATCTGACATTTCTGGAGGGTTGGTAGTGGATGATCTTTTCCTAGAGGAACTCTGGTGCCTGTAGTATGGAGGGATTGGTGTGTGATATGTATGGCTTTGAAGGTCACCCATCTGTTGATAGGGAGCCTGTGTAATATTCTGAGGTGGGGTGATATGGTCAGTCTGGCTGCTGAGTTTTGGATTTGTTGGAGTTTCTTGAGCTGGCGTGCTTGGACAGGTTGGGATAGTTGGGAGATGATGATAGCAAGTACCGCAGAAACTCTGTAAGGGTAGGATAGATAGGGAAAGATTTGCTTTAGGATGCCTAAATGGAAACAGCAAGTTATAGTCTTGGAGTTGATGTTTTGGGAGAGAGATAGGTCTGTGACCACAGTGCATACAAGATTGTCTACAGATGTGGATGCCGCAGGTGGGTCTCCAGGGGATTGTGGCCAAGGTATAGGTTGGGGAATGAGAGCAGATTTTCAGCATATAAGGATTTCTGTTTTTCCCGTCTTGACTATAAGGTGGTTGGCCATCATCCATTTGTCGATAGCAGAGAGGCAAGAGGCGAGTTCGGGAAGGAGGATTCTAGATTATCTGGGTGTCATCACCATAATTTTTTGAGTAGTGGTTTGACATGAGATGTTTTGAATTCCTCTTGGAAGATACCAGATGAGAGAAAGTTATTGTTGATGGAGTGGGCGAGGTTGCCTGCACAGCTGGTAGTAAGGATCTTTTTTAGATGAAAAGGTGGGTAAGGGTCTCCTGGGGAGACAGAGGGTCGACTTAGTGCTAGTAGATTGTTGAATTCAGAGTGGGAAATAGGTGTGCATGATGAGAGGGCTGGAAGGGTGGGTGGGGAAGGGCTTGGGTTTGAGAGAGGGCAGGAGGTAGAGGGTGCCATCAGAAATAGTTTAGCGATGATGGTATAGTGTCTATCAAGCGTGATGTAATGAAAGTGGTCAGATACTAATCACAGAAGGCTTGTGTGTGTGTGTGCGGGAAGTGGGTTAGACAGCTAGGGGATTTGAATTCCCCTAAGATTTTGTGGAGTTCCCTGCATCGATTGTTGAAGTTGGGGATTCTGTTCCCATAGCGTTTTTTTTGTCTTTCTTGATTTTGGGCAGGTAGGCCCTGTTCAGTCTTGCAAAGCCTGTTTTGTTTTGTGGAGTGGGGTAGGTCCTCCAAGTTTTCTCTAGGCGATGCTTGAAGGTTTTCAGAGATTTGAGGGAAGGGTGTAACACTTCATGTGGGCTTGATCATTGATAGGGGTGACAGGTTGATGTGAGGGGGATCAGAGCTTTGAAGAGCCATTGATCAAAGAGGTAATTGTAGGGCTGTCCTTCCTTGCGAAAGAGATCAGGAAACGTAAGTAGTAGGGAATTGGCCAGATGGGGTTAATGATGGTTTTATTACAGAGAGGGGTGTGGTAGGGGTTGTTGAAGAGGTGTTTGCTAGAGGTGGGAGGAGGTTTGGGGGAGTGGTGCAGAAGCAGGAAGAGTATAGCGTGGTGATCCGTCCAGATAAGAGGATGAGGTGGGAGTCGAGAGATTAGGTCTCAAGTGCAGAATAATGAGTCGAGAGTGTGCCCTGCAGTGTGAGTTGGGTAGGATATCTGTTGTGTTAGGCTGAGAGCTTCCACATTTCCAGGAAGAGAGCCAGTCAAAGGGTTGGCAGGAACTTCAAACCACATTTTAAAATCTCCTAGAAAAGTGAGCGAAGGGTGCTGGTTCAGCTTCACTGAGAGGGAGTTACAGAGGGAGTAGGCAAAGTTGTGGTCAGAGCCAGTTGGCCTATATAGGAGAAGGAAACTTTGAGAGGAGGAAGGACTGAGGCAGAACTTTGCGAGAAGGAATTAACATTTAGTGCTGCAATATGGATTCTCAGTGGATATTACTGAAAGGTGTTGCTTACAGAGGATTGCTAGTCCCCCTGCTCTGCTGGAACTGTTTTGTACAAGCAGAGAGGAGCCACACAGAAAGGCCATGTGCACGATGGGAATGTCTTCTTCAGTGAACCGGGTTTCAGTGATGAATAAGATGTCTGGGTTTTCAGTGGATATGAGGTCAAAGACTTGGTTTTTTGGAGACCAATCTAGCATTAATAAGTATGCAAGATAGCTTGAGAGAATTCTGGTGTATGGTGGGGATAGGGACTGGCAGGGGTTTGGGCGGAGTGGGGGAACATGGGAGGGAATAGTGGGATGTAGGGATGTGGGTTTGGGGGAAGTGAAAAGGGCTACAACACGGTTGGGAGTAGTGGGAGAATGCTTGGAGGAATCGGGAGGATGTGTAGGGAGGGGTTTAGGGAGAAGATGTGGAGAGGAATGTGTTGGTGCAAGGCCTAAGCAATTTGTGGAGTGCTCAAGGGACAAAGGAGTGTGAGAGAGAGTAGGAGGGTTTGTTGACGGTGTTGTGTTGGACAGGATGGCTTGTGCTGAACTGAGGCAGGGGAAGTATGCATTTAGTGTACTATGGGGTGAGGAGGAGGACAGAATGGTGACTGGAGGAGAGAGGTGCAACAGCCCAGGAGGAAGGGGAAAGGGTGTGTTCAGCAGGGGGTGAGTTATGGGCTGGTGTGTAATCATGGTGTTCTGGAGGGGGGTGCACCAGCGAGCTGCCCAATTCACCTTATTCCTGTTGAGGCATGGGGAGTGGACAGGAAGGGTAGAGGGTGAGTTTGGAATGTTGTTAAGATGTGTGAGCTGGGGGCTGGTGTGTACTGATGGGGCCATGGAGAATGACATGCCAGCAAGCTGCCTGCACCACATTATGATTAGCAAATTGTAGGGTCCTGGGCTGGGCGTGGAGGGTGTGGTACATCTGGAGTTGGCATGATAGAGTGAGGAGTGAGTCAATAAACAGTGTGAGAAACTACACCTGCCTATCTATAAGTACACCAGGGAGATAAATACAACAGAATGCAAATGCGTACACAAATGTCTATCTCTGAGCGTAGCCGAGACTGAAATTCAACACAGTGAAAATACTTCCACAAATTCCATTTTTCGGAGGACAGCTGGGTGTGGAACTCAACACAATGCAAATGCTTAGACAATGCCTATCTCTGAGCGCAGCTGGTGGCAAAGTTCAACCTACTGCAGATGGTTATATAATATCTATCGCTGTATGCAGTTAGGAGCAAAGATTCAACCCAATGCAAATGCTTACCCAGTGCATATCTCTGAGCGCAGCCGGGAGTGAAAAGTAACACAATACAAATGCTTACACAATGCCTATCTCTGAGCGCAGCTGGGAATGTAGTTCAACCTAATGCAGATGCTTACGCAAAGCCTATTTCTGAGCGCAGCTAGGAGCGAAATTAAACACAATGCAAATGCTTACACAATGTCTATCTCTGAGCACAGCTGGTTGCGAAATTCAACACATTGCAAATGCTTACACAATGCCTATATCTAAGCGCAGTGTTAGACTAATTAGAATTCAACTTTGGTAAAGCAATGAGAATCAATTAGATTCAACTTTGGGGGAACTGTGAGACACCAGTGAGATGCTACTTTGGCAGTCCAATGGAAAACCAATTTAATTCAACTTTAGCAGAGCAAAACATACCTGTTAGATTCAACTTTAGCAGAGCAATGAATACCAGTTAGATTCAAGTTTGTCGGAGCAATTAATCCCAGTTTGATTTAACATTTGGAGAGCAGTGAGAGACACAGGTAAGTTATTACTTTGACGGAGTATCAAACACAGTAAGAAATACTCTCAGTAGAGTAGTAGATTGCAGCAGGAATCATAGTAATGGTGGTAGGTCAGAGGTCTGGGAATGCGTAAGAGGGATAGAGAGGGTGAGTGTGGTTTCCTTGGTGAATGACTAGTTAGGGGTACTACTTGTAAGAGACCCTGCGCTTAGGTCGATAGGGTTATGTAGTGAGGAAAAGGACATAGGAGGCAAATGGCGGGCACACAAGTCTGTAATCAAGGCTATGTGTAGCTTACACATATCTCCACATGCAACAATCTTCCCCCTTAAAATATGCTATTGACCCTTAAAATATGCTATCTTTTAAAAGAGCTCAGTGCGTGCTGTGATAGTTAGTGCACCAAAACCGTGTTATACCGTGGAGGTAAAGACGGGCTGCATATGCATGAACATGTTTGACAGTGGTATGCTAATTTTAACATTCAGCTTTTAACATTCAGCCTCGAATCATCTACAGAATATGTGAACTTAACCACTGCTTGCACTTTATTAAACAGGAAAACAAATGTGTACAGAAAAATTTGAATGGTGGGTTTTCTCCATCTTTGTTCAAATTGGATGAATCCTCCGTAGACTGCACTGTTGTTTAGTTATGAATGTGGTGCACTTTGCCTATATGTCTTTCCACAATACTTAATCCACTGTTTTCAAAAACATGTTTTCCTCCTTGTTTTGCTCTAGATTAATTATTAGAAAGTGTAATGGGGCCAGTCATGATCATTGCGAAAAGTACCACACGCTGTGCTCTCTTTCTCCGATCTATCACATTCGCAGCACACCTCGAAGCTGCATTCAGCTGCTTAACTGGTTTTACATTGATTGTTGTCAGCAGATAATTGAGTTTACCTGTTAGGGCAGATCATTCTTATTTCTGTTCGTATTTCGGTGCCTCCATTTCGTTTTCCCACTTGCATCGGTTTCTGTAAACTTTACAGTAGCAATCTCTCATTAGCACACATTATTTAACATTGCTGATAACAATCACTTGATGACCGCCATAAATGTAAACCCTGTAAACCCATATCAGTCCTGTTATATCGATCATATAAAATGCAATCCATTGTTAAGACCAAACGTTTGTAAAGTCTGTCAAAGTATAAGACTACCTTTTTGACATGCGTATATTCCATTTCACTCTATTACATTGTGGGAACTGATCTGTGGACTTAAAAAACGAAGTGTTGATCTATCTGTTGCAATGTTGTTCAATCACGCATTTTCACACAGAATGTTTTTGGGACAAGAGATAGATGCAGGCCCTAAACACACCAGAAATGCACGGGCTGGTGACATCTCATGCACAATTCAATTATGTTGGGGATCTGACAGCAGGAGGTTATCTGGGAAGTATTTTGTTCTGAGAGTAAGTAGTCCCAAATGGTCAGGCTCTGTGTATTAGCAGATTTGGGTGCTAAAGTATAGGACATTGTCACTGGAAAGTATATTCCTAGTAACCTTTTAAAAGTATCCATATGAACATGAGATTGTGAGAGTAGTTCACTGATGGCTGTTAGCTAACTATGACCAAAAACGAATTAACCATAAAGTGTCATGATTTAGGATAGTAATAGACAGTAGAGGTGCAAAAGAGAAAGTGGCACTACTGGCACAGAGATTGCAAATGAAAACAAATGACAAACAAAGGGTATCCAAATGTCAAGGATGCTTGCGTCCCCTGCACATTATCTAAGGCTGGTATTGCCCAGAATTCAAAAATACCTAAGCACAACATTGAGACTTTTAACAAAGGATAAGTACTTAAACAATGAAAACTAAATTTTAAAAAAGGTAGATGAGTAATCCAAATAGTCCCAAGAGGAAATTTCAGTTGGTCTCCAGAGAAAATCAGTTTTATTCTCTAAAATCAGCTCAACACATTTTGAGAATATCCCTTCATCAGGAGCATCAACATTTCACTTTTTCAGCATCAAATCTAGAAAATCAAGAAAATAATAATGATATACCTTTTCTAATTACAAAAAATAGAAATGCCAAACGCATGTGATGATTGCTTAAAACAATTTACCTTCTTAAAAAAAGGGACAAACTCCCTATGAAATTTCCAACACGAATCAACGATGGAATTGTGGGGAAGTAATTTCATAAATCAGCCCCCGTGAGGGAGAAGCCAGCCGGGGGAAAGGGCAAAGGTGTTTGCCCAAAGCGAGCCTTCAGACTGTCCCTCACCTGCCACTGATTGCCGGATCCAGGCCCCACCCACCTCCAGGAGCAACAAAACTTCAACCAGCCCGCTGCAAAGCTCGCTGGGGGAAAGGGCAAGGACGTTTGCACGCAGGGTGTTTGTCCAAGCAGGACATAAGGTGCCCCTCTCTTCAAGCATGATTGCTTACCCCGCAGACTTGCTGGCACTGAATTTATTTCTTGCTGCTGATACGGATCAAAGCTAGAATCCGTTAGAGGTTTCTACGAATGAAGAAAGTGACTGAGTTGAGCTAATCGGGGACTCGTTACTGCTGAGCTCCGTTTGTGGGCAGGTGAGAGCTATGGCCCCGGCACTACGATTTGCATGTGAATCAGGACCTCAACCTATCAATCATCTGTCCAAGTCTACTGCTGACTTAGCATCTACTGGAGCTCTTTTCAATAACTCGCACCTGACAGCCTTCAATTCTCATTCATGCGCATTTACGGGGAGCCTTGAACATTTTGCAGTTAAAAAAAAAGTTGCCCGCCCCCCAGTCAGTGCCTGTTGGAGCTCCTCCAAACTGTAGTGATTCCAAACACGATTATGACTGATGCATCAAATCCACAGGAGCTTTTGTATTCTGAAATAATGGGTGGAAAAAAATGCCATATCCAAAATAGGAGAGAAGCGATATAAAGGACACCAACAGTGCCAACAGGGGCAATTGATGAGTCCCAATGGCCATTAATTCCCCCTGTGCACCACTCCCCTGTGTTCAAGATGCAACGAGCAGTCTGTAAGGATATTTGGCGTGTTACAGTACAGAGTACAGTAATACTGCACAAGTAGCACATTTTTTTGCAGCACCACCACCACAAGAGTGCGGTGCATTGCTATATGGGTTAGCAGATTAACAAGGAAAGACAGGCTATTCAGTCAAAAACGATTTTAACATATAAGATGCAAATCTATTTTTACAGTTAAAAGCACACGTGTTCATTTAAAAATGCACACTATTTTTCACCTGAAATGCCTATGGTGCGAGAGACACATTTGAAAATTAACAGCTAACCTATTAACCATTAACCTGACTAATAAAACCTTATTTAATATAACCCACTAATAAAATGTGTTCTCCACTGCAGAATTAGGCATAATCTGAAAACCATTTAAATGTGTGTGCAGATTTTTTTTTCTCTTCTCTTCTCTGCCTGATTCTCCGTGTTTTTGTGCACAGTAAACTGCAGGAAGAAGGAAGTCAGATTTGCAACAATTGCAAATGTATAAGCGAAGCTATTGTTGAAGAGTAGGAGGAGGAGAGATGATGGATTTCATTGGGACATGTCATACAGAGGGCTGAGAGGAAAGTTTTAGTGGGCAGTATCAGGGAAAAAGACAGGCAGACATCTTTCTGCACTACTGGGGAGAAGACCTGGCTGTGGGGTCCTGACTGAATGCAGATTCCTGTGTCCTGCTGCAGTCGAGATTGGGGAGAGCTGAAAGAAAAACCTTTCCACTGGCTGAGGCATTCCTATCTGAAAAAGCTGAGAATTCCAGGTAATGACCCCGGCTTGAGAAGGCAAGCGTGCCTTTTTGCTGGAGTTAATCCAAGAGAGCCACATTCACAAAGAGAACAACTAAAAAGATAAGGTAATGAGAAGTGTGGGAGCTGAGTGTGTACGGTAATATGCAGTCAGTGTAGGATTCCTGTGCGTGTCTTAATCAAATACCAATGTTGCAATTTGAGTTCTGTTCTCCGCCACGCTCTTTGCAGTGTGTCATAGACAATGCTTTGACTGTACCATTTTATTTATTTCTGTAAAGAATGAGATCGTGTCTAAATGCAGCTTTTATAATACAGAAAATATTTGAAAACAGACGGGTGTTTTATTTTCTATTTACCATCACAATGCCGATGATGTGGGGAGATTTTTAAACAGTGCAATGGTCATTTTAAGACAGATGTGTGCATGTCAGAATCAGTATGAATAATTGTGAGTGACTGTAGCATAGCTTGTTGGAGGTACATGAGCCAACGGGAAGAGAGACTCTCTGAACATAGCTCCCTACCGTATATAAGGTAGTGGAAATTACCACAAGACTACCACATATAGCTCTCTGTCGTAAATAAGTCAGTGAGTTCGCCCATGGTGGCACACCAACACTATCACTGGAAATGTGGTATTCCTAGAATGCAGGTCTGAGGTCTCTCTAGTGATCACACGAAAAATCTAAGCAAAGATAAGGGATTCTGGACATTGGGGCCACAAATAAAACAAGGGAATTATGCTCACCAAAATACCACCAACCACGTATACCAAATATGCAGGTCTGGGTGCTGAAATAATGCATGTCCATTGTATTATTGTTGCACATGGCCAAATCTGAATACAAAGAGTGATTATTACTAAGTTATTTTTCGGCGGTAATAAAATACCGTCAGGCCCCAAATCTCCACAAAATACCCTACATATTTATGGTGCGTTGCAGGCCGGGAAAGTGATCATAGAGTACCTACTGGGCGTGGCAAGCGTGTCTCACACTGCCATTTGCACATTAAAGGGAACCCATTTTATAATAGCAGTGTGCCACTAAAAACGAATTTCAGAATGTCACAAAGGGAAACCACATTCTCAGATCTAGTGCAATATTTAGAGGCAAAGTTATTTGCACATGGGAATTGGTCTTCGAATAGCACGTTAGAATGGAGTAACCGCATTCAGGGTGAGGTGCAGAAAGAAAAACTAGACAATATTTTTGCAGAAGGCAGCATAATTCAGGTCTGCCTTACAAGATTATTGAATGCAGCCGATAAAAGTGCAGAGAAAGACTGTTTAATACGGCTATGCAGCAAAATATGGTTTATTTTAAACAAGTCCCTGCGAATGCAAGAGAATGATACTCAGCTAATTAACAGGTTAAAGACTGAATTAGATGGGGCAAGTAAAAATCAGGAAATGTTGAGAGCAGAATTGGATGTATGCCAAAAAGACATGCAATTAAAATGCAGAGACTTTGATACTCAGTTATCCAAAAGCAAGAAACAATTTGAAGATAGTGAGCAAGAATTGACACACTTAAAAGCCTTAGTGGATCACATTAGGCAGGATAAAGATGAGGTTGTTTCAGAAATGCAGATTTTACAAAAAGAACATTGTGAAAAAGAAGGTGATCTCCAGAGTGCAGAACAAGAAATGATTAAAATGATTCAAGAAAGAGACAAAAGAAATAAAGAGTTCAATGAATGCCAAATGCAAATGTGCGACATGCAGGAGGCGATTAATAAAATGAGCGATGAAAATAATTATTTGCAGAATGAAGCAACTAGACTCCTTAAAATGTGTAAGGACTTAGAACAGCAAATGTGCATTCCCAGGTCCCAGGAGAGGCGGCAGGGTACCACATTCAATGGAGTGGAGGTGAATTCTAGCTCTGCCCAAAGAGCTAGTGCCCCAGTGACTGGGCCGGTGACTGAACTTGGTTGCAGCGCCCTTGGGGGATTTGATACTCCCATTGGGGGCAGCCACCAATCTCATACACCTGAAAACAGGATTGACTCACAAAATAGTGCAATTCCATGTATTGCAACAAGTAGCCCCATAAAAATAATGAAATCCATTAAAGCCCTGATCAAACCATTTAAAAAGGGAGGTGAATGCTGCATTGAGGATCACTTAGAAGCGGTGCATGACATTTTTAAAGCACTGCAGATACCTAAGGAACAGTACAGACAATAATTTCATTTAACTTTAGATGCCCCGACGGCCAGCATCATAAGGGGATTAAATGAACAGCAGAATATGACATGGCTGGAGTTTGAAAAAGAAATTAGGCGTCATTTTTCTCCTTTTCAGTCATTGCAGGAGGCAAAGAAAGTCGCGTACACAATTACTGCTGGACCTAATACATCCCCTCGCCAATTTTTACAAGACTTAAAAAGAGCATTCTCTCGCTTTGATGTATCTTTTGACTCAAATTCCAATGAGTTTAAAACTGCATACTTCTATGGGCTAAAGAAAGACATCATATCCCAATTGGTCCGTGAATTTGACCGTGACAAGTCCCTTGAATGGATTGTACATCAAAGCACAAAGCTATATGAGATACTCTATTGTCAGGGTAGAGAAAGTGATAAAATGAAAGATACTAGGCCTAAATCTAAAGAACCCTCAGCCACAGTAATGGAAATCAGGTCAGCCAAAATGTCCCTTGAGTCTGCTCAAAGTCAAGGTAAAAATAATGTGACACCTGAACAAAGGGGTAATCAACAAAGATCGCCATTGCCTGTACCAATGTTCCAAACACATGATCCTAGTAATAGAGAGAGCTACATCAGCCCTAGGTACTTAGGGGATAGACCCCGGGTAAGATACCGGTCTGATATGGCAGGTATGAACAATAACCAGAGACAAAATCAAGATCAAAGAAATGATGGTCCCTACCAGTCATTGGGGACACAGAGTAGGTTTGATCCCAACACCATGATATATGGTAATCAGGATAGGCCCCGATATGTGGATCGATTTACTGATAATGGAAATCAACATAGGGGCCAGTACCCACAATCTGAGAGACAGGACATGAGGCAAAACGTGAACTACAGTCCACGCCAGTACAATGATTCCCCACCAAGGGACTATAATCAAAGGATGGGTGCAACCTGCTCCCCTCCACAAATGAATCAAGAGTTCAGAAACCATCCCAACCGGTATCAATCACCTGAGAGGTATCAGAATAGATCCAATCAGGGGGAAAACAACCAATATCGACCTAGGCCACAGAAAGAGGATCCTAGAGAGATGGAAAGGTTCCAGTGCCTTGAGGCCCAAGTGAAAATGTTAGCTGAGCAAATAGGAAAGCTCTATACAGCGCAAAAACAACCTTCCAAAGAGGGGGCTGATGGCCATAGCAATGACCGGGGGGCTTCCGAAAAGTGACTAAGTACTCATGATAACTGCAGTGCCAAAATGACAGATTGCTCTGATATAATTTTGCATAACGACTCTGAGATGCCTAATGGATTAAAAATGAAAGTACCAGTAAATGAAATTGTGATAGAAAGTGCAAATACTTCTAAAAAAGAGGTACGGTTTAACTTAGAGCTAAATAAAACAGTAAAGATTTGCACAAATGAAAAAGAAACATTAGGAATTCCAAAAGAACAAAGGGACAGATTTAAGAAAAATGACTCATGCATGGGGAATACCAGTGAACAGGGAGTAAGTGGGGATGCCATAGCTCCTTCCCTGGGCAATCAAAACAATGACCAAACACAGACAGAAAAAGGAAATACTCACAAGGAGGGTACAAGTCAATCACCTGAAGAATTCTTTGAGCCACATATTTTTGAAGAGGCTGAAAGGGCTGGTATTACACTAAATGATCACAAATGCACAGAATTAAAAAATGACAAATTGCTGAATGATGTTGTTACACATGTTCAGTTGGAAGGTTGTAATGTGCTCTCTGATGTTACCCAGATGGATGGGCGAACAGTGGCCACACTCCAAAAAACTTCTGATCATGGAGAAATGAATAAAATATCTCGCACAGAAATGGGTAAAAAGGAGGGAAAAATGACTTTTCATTTACCAATGTGCTTAGCCAAAAGTGAAAAAGATCTGAGAAAGGTGAGCCCTGAAATCAGTAAGAATTCACATTTCTTATGTGTATTAGAGGAAGTTGAGGACAGATATTATGCACCCATCACTGTAGAAGAAAAATGCCACACCTTTGCTATGATTGACACTGGCGCACAGGCCACAATTATGTCCAAGGAGCTGGTAAAGAGTATCAATGAAGGGAGGCCTCCACAGAGTCAGATCACAGTGAAGGAAAATCAAGGCCCAGTGCATAACTTTAATGGGGAGGAGGTGCCCATCATAGGTGTAACTGAGGTTGACATAAAAATAGGAAAGCACAGAATAAAACAAGAGGTATTGATCACATCTATTTGTGAAATTCCATTTCTGATGGGGACAGATTGCCTGAAAAGATTGTCTCCTCTCATAGATGGGGTGAATGGAGTGCTGTGGTCCTTAACCAAAAAACCATTGAGGCCTAAGAAACTAAAATCACAAAACAGCAATATAAAAGAATGTCACACCGTTGCCAAAACAAATGATGCTGTGGAGGTATATCTCCAGAATAGCTGCATACCTAGTGTCACTGTTATATTAATGTGTCAAGACAAAGATCAGAGCGACAATGAAAAACTACCTGTACAAATATACTTGGACCCAAGGAAAGATTGGCAGACTGCTATAGATGAGCACACATTACGTTTTTACTTAAAAGAGAATACATGCAAACAGAATATTGTTCCTAAAACAGATTCAGAAAAACACATTACCACTCTGGCAGAAATACACATGGAAGATGAGCAACCATGGGTTCACGTTGGTATAAATGATTATCTTAAAACAATAAAAGCCACTTTAGCGCTTGAACATGAAAGGAGTTTCATTAATGAGAAATTGTTGCAAAAAATTATGGAGAGGGAAGAAATCCCGAAATTTAGGATTAAAAACCAATATGTTTCTGGGTTGGACAGTCCAGACTTTGAAAACCGAATTGCAGGCAGATGCATGCTTAAAATTAGCATTGGGCAGAAAATAATTTACCATAATGTATGGATAGTGAGTGGAGCACAAAATGAATTTTACATGGGCAATGACATCATGCACAGAATGTGTATGGTGTTAGATTTCCTTAATCAAAAAATATGGTCACGCCTAGGTGGTCCGGCACCTGAATTTGAAGACAAAAGAAGGGCTTATCATTGTGCACAACTAGTTCCTTATGCAGTCGAATTACAAATGAGGAAAAATACTATTGTTCCTGCATTTACAAAACAGTTTGCAATAACACTGAAATGCAAAAATGGACAGCAGATGAAAGGCTCTGATGCATTTGTATGCCTGAATGAATCCATAAAACAGCAAGGCCTGGATTATGAATACATTCCATTGGTAGACATTGGTGAGGGATCTGTAAAAATCATGGTAAATAATAAAGGTTGTCAGGATATTCATTTAGAGGAAAACTCCCCATTAGGAATGGCCATACAAAAATCACATTATACGGCAGATTTAAATAACATGGTGATTGGGAATATTCCTGAAAAATATGTAGATGCCAAGGGCGAGTTGCCAGAACACCTGGACTCTCAGCCCAAAGGAATATTTAAAATTCATTCTGTGTATCCTTATGATTCAAATGAGACAGTGTGCTGCCATCAAGAGGATTGCATAATATTTAATTTAAATGAAAATGAAACAGGAAATCAGCCCATTGAAGTGGAAGCTGATATGCCAAAATATTTAAAAGTGGCAGCTCTACAAAAAGACACAGCCACACAGTTAGAGGAAAGCGCTGAGATTCCTTTACCAGAAGAGTTTCCAGAATTTTCCAGAATGGTAGAAGAGCAGATCTCCTTAGCGGATGCATGTGACAGCGATGGGGATCGAAACGACTTGAGGGAAATATTTATGGAGTTTAAGGATGTATTTGCAAAAGATGCTTATGATTGTGGTTTAACTGATTTACATGTGGCCACACTACCAGAAGGTTGTAGCAGAAATCCAGTGTTTGTACGCCAGTATAGACTACCGCTGGCATGTTTAGAATCATTGGCAGAGATTATTAAAAATTTGGAATCACGGGGAATCATCAGGCCCATTCATAGCACATCCAATACACCTATTTTAGGTGTATTGAAGCCAAATGGTCAATGGCGGCTATGTGCAGACTTGAGAGAGTTAAATAAAAGAGTACCAATATCTAGATGGCCACTGCCATTCATTGATCAGGGCCTAGCTCAGATACATGGTTCAAATGTATTTACCACGTTAGATCTCACATCTGGATATTGGTGTGTGCCATTGGCAGAGGAGATACAACACCTATTTTCCTTTACATTTGACAGGACTCAATATGCCTGGCTTAGAGCTCCGTTCGGGTACATCAATAGTGGGAGTGAATTTGGCATATTTTTGAGAAAGGCCATGCCGGATGCAGCGGAAAGAGGAACAATAGTTTATGTGGATGATGTCCTGATAAAAAATGAAAACCTTAAAAGCCATTTTGATGAAATAAGACATGTGCTTGGCCAATTGCAGAAAGCAGGCGCCAAAGTATCTTTACAAAAAGCACAATGGTGCAAGAAAAAAGTGAACTTTCTAGGGCATGAAGTGACTGAACATGGGCTAAATCCACAAAGGAAGAAAATAGAGGCCATACAAAGATTAAAAGATCCTAAAAATGTGAAAGGAGTAAAAAGTTTATTAGGGATGACAGGCTATAACAGAAAGTTCATTGAGAATTATGCAGAAATCACTCAATCATTGACTAAACTGCTTAAACTAAATACTCCCTGGAGATGGGAAAGAGAGCAGTCTGATGCAGTGGCTAGATTGAAGGAATGTCTTGTAAAGGCACCATGTTTAGCATACCCCATAAAGGACAGGGATTTCTTTATAGAAATAGGCTTTTCTGAACATTGTATGTCAGCAGTGTTATCACAAAAACACGATTTGAATCACAAAACCATTGCATATGCAAGTAAGGCATTTTCCCAAGTTGAAATGAAATTTAATGAATGTGAGAAGGCCCTATTAACCACTGTGTGGGCGCTACAACATTTCCGCCCCATTGTTCAGGGAGAAAAGGTGATTATTGAAACAAATCATCAACCGTTGCAATTTTTAGAGAGTAAAAGAATTAGATCAGGCAATCTAGCGCAATCCAGAATCACTTCATGGACGCTGGCATTACAAGGTTTTCCCGTAGAAGTGAGATATGGACAAAATAAAAAGATCCCAATTGCTCAAGGGTTAGCTGACTTACATGACTGTGCAGCTGAACAAATACCAAATGAAATGGAAGTGGAAGCTAGTTTACAGGAATTTGAACAATCACCACACAAAGCTTTTGATGAAAAAACATGCAAGGATTTGCCAACTGTATATGTGGATGGTTGTGCTTTTCACATTGAAAATGACAGTAATAAACAATTAGTGGCAGGAATAGGAAATGTCTGGTTGAAATGTGAAGGCGTTCCTAGTATAGGGATGAGGATTGGAGATAGGAGCAGTCAGGTGGCGGAATTGGCAGCCATCTATAAAGCAATTGCTACTGCAGTTGATAAAAAGTTCAGTGAAATTGTCCCGGTGACTGATTCTGACTATGCACGGAATAGCTTTGTGGAGTATTTGCCTGGTTGGAAAGCAAGAGGCATGGTTACATACAACAAAAAGCCACTTAAACATGGAAAAATGATACAAGCCATAGACAAATTGGTGTCAGAAAATAATTTAACAATATACTGGAGAAAAATTCGTGGGCATTTAAAAACACCAGGAGAGGATAAGGAGGGAAATGATAAGGCAGACCATCTGGCTAAGATTGGGGCTGTGATGGGAGAATTGCTACATATTGATTATTTAATGGGTGAAATACAAATTGATGCAGTGACACGTTCTAAAGCACCAAAGGAGATAGATCAACCGGTGGTGCAGTGGAGTCATGACACGCCAGACCAAGATTTGATTGAGGCACAAAAGAATGATCAAATTTTGGGAATCTATTATAATCATTTGATAGATCCTGAACAAAATCCTTTAACAGAAAAAGATTGCATGGGAAAAGAAGAGTTGAGGGTGTTATTAAAGAACAAAACACGAATCAGATTACAGGATGGACTCATGATTAGAGAGTCCATAACAGGACAAATACAGTGGGTAGTACCCCTTTCATTCAGAGGACTAATGCTACACCATGCACATGATGCCATAACTGCAGGCCATAGAGGTTCACAAAAAACATTAGAAATACTAAAAGATTATGCTTACTGGCCTCATATGTCCCAAGATGTGGAATTATATACTAGAGGATGTCTAGTATGCGCCCAATTTAAACCTGCTTCACCAATGCATAGAGCACCATTGATGAAAAGAGGCCTAACTCTCCCATGGTCAGATTTGCAAATAGACTATGTAGGTCCTTTAAAAAGGTCGAGCAGGGGACACCGTTATATTTTGAGTGTGGTATGTTTGATGTCGAAGTGGATTGAGTGCATCCCTGCACCAGATTGTAGTGCGCAAACAGCAGCCACATTACTGGTGAACCATGTGTTCTCAAGGTTTGGGTTGCCACAAAGAATTGAGTCAGACAGAGGAAGTCATTTCACAAGTATTCTAATGAGTAAGGTATGGCAAATACTAGGTGTGAAAAGGAAACTACATATCGCATATCGGGCGGCGTCTTCAGGTACAGTTGAAAGAAGCAATAGGTCTGTTGTGGATATTTTAAAGAAATTTGCGGCAGAAGCAGGTTCCAGCTGGGATTTACGTTTACCGTTGGTTCTGATGGCAATCAGGTCGACTCCTGCCAAAGCAACAGGTGTTAGCCCCCATGAGGTCTTGACAGGTAGGAAAATGGTGTTACCACAACACCTATTATACAGAACACATGAGCAAACTCTAGTGAGTGCATCCACGGTTCATGAATATATTGATGAACTGAGGAGGCATTTGCAACATGCATTTGCTTTTGTGCAGAGAAATCTGGAAAGGGCTGCTGACAGTGCTAAGTCATATTATGACAAAAAGACATCAGTAAAGGAATACAATGTAGGGGATCAGGTGTACAAGTTTCATTTTGGAAAAAGTAAACAGAAAAATTCTAAATTTCTAGCAGCCTGGCAGGGGCCATTTCGAATTATAGATAAGGTTTCTCCTGTAGTGTATAAAATTTTGAAAAATGAAGGTGAAACAGCAATAGAGCAGTTTGTCCATGTAAATCAAATCAAACCATGCCATCCCAGACATGAGATCAGGCGGCTTGAGCATGTAGAAACAGATAAGATCACTTGAACACAAAAAGAGAAAATAAATGGGTACAATCAGGAGGCAGTGACAAAGAAGTTAAAAAGTTGATTGTTATGATGGCACATAAACACTGTAATATATGTAAAAATATATAATATAAATAAATAAATAAATAAATAAATAAATAAATAAATGCACATATAACGGAAGCTCGTGGTTGGTGTGCAGAGAGAAAGTGTATTAAATATTGAATGCTGTTTTATATATGCTTGTTTTCTTTTAACTTGTATTTGATTTCAGAAAAAAAAAACAGAAAAAAATATAAACGAAATATTTTTACCAAGTATGTTTTATTTTTGGCAAAAGGATGAAGTTAGTATTGTGCTATGTACTTAATCTGTTTATTTTCTATTTTGATTTAGACAATTAACATTATTTGGTCGGAGGTTCCGGGATCAGAGGCCACGGGAGACGATGGAGTCCTGGAGTCCCCTGGATGAAGACCAAAAGATGCCTGCCTCCAGGTGGAGGTGAAGACAAAATAACCGGAATGCCAAAAGAGATGACTACTGTGGATTCAAGATTGCCAAGATGAAAGAGTACTCGAATGAACCGAATAACATCGCTGGTCGGGACATACCAAAAGAGACAAAACAAAAGTTCCGGCATATGAAGTTCCACGTATTTATTATTTTAATTATTTATTTTAACTTGTTATATTACTTATTTGTTTTAGTTAGTTGTTTTATTTCATTGTTTTTAATTGACTTGGAAAATTTAAACTTAAAGTAATGCCACTTCCACTGAGAAGGCAAATGTGGAACATTTTATGAACTGATGGACTCAGATGAAATGTTGATTGCAAATTTTCATTTATGCACATGAATATTCATTTTGTTGGATTGCTATATTGTAAAAAAAAATAGAACAAGTTGTTTTTAGGAATTGGCTTGGATTATAGCCAAGTTCTAAAAACAAAAGGAGGGTATATGTAAGGATATTTGGCGTGTTACAGTACAGAGTACAGTAATACTGCACAAGTAGCACATTTTTTTGCAGCACCACCACCACAAGAGTGCGGTGCATTGCTATATGGGTTAGCAGATTAACAAGGAAAGACAGGCTATTCAGTCAAAAACGATTTTAACATATAAGATGCAAATCTATTTTTACAGTTAAAAGCACATGTGTTCATTTAAAAATGCACACTATTTTTCACCTGAAATGCCTATGGTGCGAGAGACACATTTGAAAATTAACAGCTAACCTATTAACCATTAACCTGACTAATAAAACCTTATTTAATATAACCCACTAATAAAATGTGTTCTCCACTGCAGAATTAGGCATACTCTGAAAACCATTTAAATGTGTGTGCAGATTTTTTTTTCTCTTCTCTTCTCTGCCTGATTCTCCGTGTTTTTGTGCACAGTAAACTGCAGGAAGAAGGAAGTCAGATTTGCAACAATTGCAAATGTATAAGCGAAGCTATTGTTGAAGAGTAGGAGGATGAGAGATGATGGATTTCATTGGGACACGTCATACAGAGGGCTGAGAGGAAAGTTTTAGTGGGCAGTATCAGGGAAAAAGACAGGCAGACATCTTTCTGCACTACTGGGGAGAAGACCTGGCTGTGGGGTCCTGACTGAATGCAGATTCCTGTGTCCTGCTGCAGTCGAGATTGGGGAGAGCTGAAAGAAAAACCTTTCCACTGGCTGAGGCATTCCTATCTGAAAAAGCTGAGAATTCCAGGTAATGACCCCGGCTTGAGAAGGCAAGCGTGCCTTTTTGCTGGAGTTAATCCAAGAGAGCCACATTCACAAAGAGAACAACTAAAAAGATAAGGTAATGAGAAGTGTGGGAGCTGAGTGTGTACGGTAATATGCAGTCAGTGTAGGATTCCTGTGCGTGTCTTAATCAAATACCAATGTTGCAATTTGAGTTCTGTTCTCCGCCACGCTCTTTGCAGTGTGTCATAGACAATGCTTTGACTGTACCATTTTATTTATTTCTGTAAAGAATGAGATCGTGTCTAAATGCAGCTTTTATAATACAGAAAATATTTGAAAACAGACGGGTGTTTTATTTTCTATTTACCATCACAATGCCGATGATGTGGGGAGATTTTTAAACAGTGCAATGGTCATTTTAAGACAGATGTGTGCATGTCAGAATCAGTATGAATAATTGTGAGTGACTGTAGCATAGCTTGTTGGAGGTACATGAGCCAACGGGAAGAGAGACTCTCTGAACATAGCTCCCTACCGTATATAAGGTAGTGGAAATTACCACAAGACTACCACATATAGCTCTCTGTCGTAAATAAGTCAGTGAGTTTGCCCATGGTGGCACACCAACACTATCACTGGAAATGTGGTATTCCTAGAATGCAGGTCTGAGGTCTCTCTAGTGATCACACGAAAAATCTAAGCAAAGATAAGGGATTCTGGACATTGGGGCCACAAATAAAACAAGGGAATTATGCTCACCAAAATACCACCAACCACGTATACCAAATATGCAGGTCTGGGTGCTGAAATAATGCATGTCCATTGTATTATTGTTGCACATGGCCAAATCTGAATACAAAGAGTGATTATTACTAAGTTATTTTTCGGCGGTAATAAAATACCGTCAGGCCCCAAATCTCCACAAAATACCCTACAAGTCCCAACCAGCCCGTTGAGGGGGGCAAAGCATCCAAAGAGTGTCAATGCAATATTGTTTTGGAAGAACTTTTGAAACTGAATAAACTTGTCTTATTCCTGTTAGAAATCATAGAGAAGGGAGGGCTCAAAGAGGGCATACAACATGGCCCAGATGATGGTTTAAGGGCCTCATATTCAATACTGATTTCGGGATTAATTCCACCTACACTTGGCCCTAACACTTCTGGAGTTTCTCATGGCGGGTGTGGGCTCACTAATAGAAATAGTGTGATTCCATATACCGTAAGTGTTCCAACTGGCAAAAGCAATCCGTCTCCATTAGATCCAAAGGCACTGGAACCTATTAGAAGAACACAATGTTGTGTTTTCGTTATCACATTCATCAATAACTCATATCCAGATAAATATATGCAGTATCTAAGTTTATTGGGAGGAGCCCCCAGTAGGCCAACCGGTTTCTCTGCAACTTCTTTGTGTATAGTTCCATCAACATTCTGGAACGATACACAAAGACATTGTCACAGCTACAGGGCGCATGCATGCGTCCACAGCATCTATTTACATATTACCACGTATATGAAATATCACAACATCTCCCTTCCAAATAATTATATAACAATATATAATTGATTAAAGATTAATAATATCACACCATACGTAACTGTGACAATTTATGAAGCAAAATCTTAACTAAATTTAAACATGAAAAAGGATACAACTTTTGATGGTGTAAAGCTGTCCTTGTGTTTGCACCATGGATTATGATAGCACCATGGTTCCAAGTTCTGGCAGTTCTAAAATTCCTTTTTTTTTTGTAATATACGTAGTCTTGTTTATAGTTCCACACTCTTTTCCTATGTCTTGGTACTGACTGTTTGTCCTCAATATTTCCTTCATGTGGATCTTCCTTTGTTTTCTTTCCTTGTCTTGATTCTTCGTTCATCAGACTGGAATCA
Source organism: Ambystoma mexicanum (assembly GCF_040938575.1). NCBI lineage: Eukaryota > Metazoa > Chordata > Amphibia > Caudata > Ambystomatidae > Ambystoma > Ambystoma mexicanum. The sequence continues at coordinate 514,401,515 of NC_090934.1, forward strand.
TTGGACTTCTCTTTGAATGTTTCTTCATGTATGTTTTGTTCTCTTTCATTTCTCACTACCTCCTCCTCCTTCGCCAGAATTACATCATTGCACGACCACTTCCTGCCATCCTCTAAGATTACATATTTGTTTGAACAATCTATTACTCTCTGCGGAGGACGGAATCTAGACTCTCCTTTCATTACACGTTTGGGTTCTCTCACTCTCACCCAATCACCCTTCTTGACTTTGCTTTCTTGAACATATTTCTGTCTGTCATAATATTTTTTGTATTCTTCTTGTTTCCTTTTTACTTTATTGACAATTTGTTCCAGATTTATCATTTTGTTTCTCTTCTTCATCATCCAAGCCGGCCTAAGTCTGTTCGTCGATATTCTCCCTCTCATCAACGTGAAAGGCACTTCCTCAGTTACTGAATGCGGTGTAACCTTGTATGTATTGATTGCTTCTTTAAGTGTCTCTTTCCATGGTAAACTGTTCACAATAGCTAATTGGATAATGCCCTTTATGAAACGATTCATCCTTTCAACTAACCCATTCCCCATGGGATGGTATAGTGCAGTTGTGTTATGCTTAATGACTCTATCCTTCAAAAACTTTTGAACTTCCAAAGACATGAATTGCGCTCCATTATCAGATATTAGTTCTTGAGGTTCTCCTTCCCTGTTAAAAATCTCTTCCAAGAACTTCAAGACTTTGACAGCTGACACAGACTCCTCTACAATACCACATTCCACCCACTTAGATGTATAGTCAACCAGTACAATAAAGTAAACTTTTTGTGGGCCCAATGTTTCATACGGACCAGCTATGTCAATTGCCAATTTTGTCCATACCGCACTGGGAATCTCTATTGGTTGTAGCGGCGTGGTATGCGTTGATTTGCTTTTATCACTTACTGCACATGCAGTGCAATCTCTGACAAGAGCTTCCATTTCACCCCACATGTCAGGCCACCAATAAGCTTCTCTTACTCTCCTCTTCGTTAAGTTTCTGCCGAAATGACCTTCATGCGCAATGTCCAAAAGTCTCTTCCTCATATTTGCTGGAGGTACTATACGATCTCCTTGATAAATGCATGCATTATCACTTGTCAACTCATCTTTAATTCTTTCCCAGGCTTTGATATCTTTATCGGTATCTCTCCAACCACTCTCAATGGCCTTTCTCAACAGATTCTGTTCAGGATCTTGTTCTCTGGCTTTCACCCATTCCTCTTTCGAGAAACTTGGATGTACATGTGCTATTATACAGTCCATGTTTTGTTCCTCCGTAAGTTCCCATTTGTCCTCAACATCAGTCGTGTCATCTTCACATGGCATACGAGAAAAACAATCTGCCACTACATTGGTTCTCCCAGGTGTATATTTTATGTTTACATTGAACTGCATGATAATCAGTGTCCATCTTCTTATGCGTGGGGACGTCATGTGAGGATTGTTCGTGTTCAGGACATGAATGAGTGGCTTATGATCTGTTTTGATGTCGACTGGAATGCCCCAAATAAGCCCTTTGAAATGTTCCAGTATCCACTTGACACCAATGGCTTCTTTTTCTCTAGTGGAATAATTTTTTTCAGCCCCCCCCCCCCAATGTTGTTGAAGCAAAGGCAATGGGGACAACTTCACCTCATTGTATTTGTTCTAAGACTCCACCAAGCCCTATATTACTAGCATCCACCGATATACTGGTCTTGGCACTAGAGTCAAACATTTTTAATGCCGGCGCTCTGTTGATCAGAGATTTAATCACCTCAAATTTGTTTCTACACTCTTCAGACCAAATAAATTTACTGCCCTTGCTCATTAAATTTCTCATTTTCTCAGTTCTATCAGCATAGTGGTCTACAAATTTTGAATAATATTCAGTTAGTCCCATGAAACTCCGAAGTTGGTCTTTGTTCTTTGGACTAGGAATCTTCAAAATGGTGTCAACCAATGATTCTTTAGGCATTATTCCGCTGGCATTTATGCGATGACCCAAGTAAGTCACTTAATTTCTCTTGATTTTACACTTTTCAATTTTGAGTGTCATTCCTTTCTGCTGTATGACCTGTAGCACACCTAATAACTTTGCATCATGTTCTTCTTCGGACATCACCGATATCCAGATATCATCTTGGAAATAGTGTACTCCCTGAAGACCATCAAACAAATGATGCATTAACCTTTGGAACACTGCAGCTGCCAAAGCCAATCCAAAAGGCATTCTCTTATATCTGAAAGCTCCTAATGGCGTTATGAAGGATGTTAAATGTCTAGACTCCTCTTCCAAAACAACCTGGTGATACGCTGATGATAGATCCAAAGTTGTGAAATACCTAGCTGGCTTTATAGTAGTCAACATTTTGCCAATGTTCGGTAAGGGATGATGATCTATCCAAATGTTGGCATTCAAATCTCTTAGGTCAACGCACATTCTGATTGATCCATCAGGCTTTTTAACAATTACAATCGGGGATAACCACTCCGAACTCTCAATAGGTTCAATAATGTCCTGCATGCACAACCTCTCCAATTCACTTTTCAATGCCTCTCTGGTGCCGATGGGTATATTTCTCACCTTGTGTAATACAGGATTCACTCCTCTTCTGAGTATGATGCAGTGTTTGAACCCTTTAAGTAGACCAATTTTGTCATTAAAGACTTTAGGAAAACTCTTTGCCAGATTATCAGCCATACGACAACTGTTTTCATTAATGCATAAAATGGATACATTCTCACCAGGATGTATTCTTATCTTTAGCGATGCTTGCTCCCACCATCCAACTATCGAAAACCCATTCTCAGCCACGTATAGTCTGCAATACGTCTTCCTTCCTTCAAAGTTCAGGTACACCCATACAAAGCCTATCATGTTGATAGGTGTCTTTCCGTAGCCAGTCGCGCTTCTCGGTCATTTGTAACTCTCCCATTTTTTTTTAGAATGTTTACAAATGTGTCTACATCAACCATAGTGTACGGAGAGCCAGTATCAACCATGATTTGTAATGTTATACCATCAATCTCCATCGGCACCCAGGGTCCCAAACCACCTTCATCAGGTGTGAAAGCAAGTATTTGTACTTCATCTTCAAATCAATCCGTTATAGCCAACAGACTGCTTGGACCACCCATTTCTTCCAATGCCTTTATGCTTGTCGTAGCAGCACCTCTAGTTCTACTATATCGGCCCGCATTTCTCATGTGCCTGTAATTAAACCTGCCTCTTCCTCTGTTGTTACGACACACCTTGCCAAAATGGCCTGTTTGCCCACATCTGTAGCATTCTGCTGACACAGCAGGACAGTCTCTCTCAACATTCACATGTTTGTACCATCCACATGTAAGGCATCTGTTGTTCTGTCTGTACGTGTTCTCTCTCTCCTGTCTTGGTCCAGCACTTATGTTGGATTTGACCAACCTCTTGACTATGGCAATCAGTTCTTCCTCCTGATTGCTATGCTGTCCATCATCCATTTCCTGGACTAATTTAATCTCAGCAGCTTCCACTTTGTTTTGGACTTCTTTCATGCACTTCTCACCAAGTTCAATAGACCGTGCTATTTCAATGTTTTTTTCTAGCGTGGGATTCTTTGCTTGCCATAAGCGTTGTTGAATTTGTGGATCTACGACATGTAACACCATTTGATCTCTCAAATATTCATCTGCCACTCCTGTGAAAGCACATGTTGCCAATAACCCTCTTAGCGCAGCCAAGTAATCATCCACACTTTCACCTTTATTTTGTCGCCTTGTAAAAAACGATATCTCTCCAATACTATGTTAGTCTTATTTCCAAAGTGACTGTTCAATTTGGCCAAAGCTAAGTTATACTTTCTGGCTCCACTTGAGGATTCTCTCCAACTTTCATCTGTCTGATCTATATCAGGTAAAGTTCTGAAAATCCTGAGGGCCTCTGCTCCTATGCAATTAAGTAGCGTAGAATCTTTTAGATCATCATTATATTTGGATCCACCTATCGCTCTCAAATATACTTGAAAGCTGTCCTGCCATTGTTCCCAAGGACATGCTGGATTTCCTGGTAGTGCCAAGAATTTTACAGAAGCAGCTATACTTTGCATGTTGTATTCAGTTATTATTTTATCTCTCTGTGTCTGCTACTCACTCTATTTCATTTATTGCACTGTAATCCTGCACTTCCCCTTGTTTCATGCAATAATCCAGGAACACTTTGTCGTGTACTGTGCCTTTAAATTTTCATGTTGCAGCTAGTCATCACATCGGCATAGTGTGTCTGCACTTTATTCTGTTTCATGTCGCTGTGCCTTAAATTTTGTTCTTATATGTTTTCCGACATACAGTTCACTTTCAAAACACACTCTGATATGGCAAACGTTTCAAACAGAAGTCTTATGCACCGTGCGTGCGTTTAAACTTTAGCGATAGCAACCCACATGACAAAACTCTAAACGCGGCGTTCCGTAACAGTTTTTAGCCGCGTTGTTGTCGGCCGTCGCGTAGCAATCACCAGTCTTCTCCAAGATGGCGGCACGCACGGCACGTATTAGGGTGCCTTTCTCTAACATGGGGAGCGGTTGGCCCGATGCGTCGCCGAGCTTTTAAACAATGCCGGATTTGTAAGTCTATATATTTAAGCTCAGGGTCTTTGTACACTCACTGTGCGCAGCTCATCTCACCATCGCAGCTAGATCCTAACGCTTGGTACACAACTAGTCTTCTCCCTCTCTTTTTCGATCACGACAGCTCTGGGACAGTCTTCTCCTCAGGGTGCTCTTTGCTGTGCCTGGGGGCTCCCTCCTCATACAACTCCTTGTCGGCAATTGTTGTGTTTTCGTTATCACATTCATCAATAACTCATATCCAGATAAATATACGCAGTATCTAAGTTTATTGGGAGGAGCCCCCAGTAGGCCAACCGGTTTCTCTGCAACGTCTTCGTGTATAGATCCATCAACATTCTGGAACGATACACGAAGACGTTGTCACAGCTACAGGGCGCAGGCATGCGTCCACAGCAACTATTTACATATTACCACGTATATGAAATATCACAACACACAACATCTTGCTGTTCCCCCAAAATCACTGACCCCCAATGTGAATGCAAACAGAGCACCTAGGACAGATGCCTCAGTGGCCAAGGCAATAATGAGCTATGACACTTTGCCTCCTGCCCTTGTCATCCACATCACTAAATCAAGCAGAGCAAAAGCAGTCGACACAGGTGAGGGGGTCTTTATACCTACATAAGGTCCAGAAACTGGCCCCTAATAACTGTGAATCTAGAGACACACTTGTAAACAAGTGCATACACTTGATTAGGGTTGTAAGGGGCTGTTTTTTGTGTGTCTCGGGAGCACATTGCAAAGTGTACCAGGGTCTGCCAACAAGCGGGAGGTGTCTTTGACTCTGTTCAAATTGTTCTCATGGACCCAGGCATGATCATGTGAATATTGCACTTGGCAAGCAGATGCCATCCTCTGGCAAGTTGCACAATAGATTTTAGTCTACAGGAAATCATGCCACAGAGGTCTGTGCTCTCTGGAGCAAACAAGATCCCCGTGGGGGAAAGGATTCTTGTTTCTCCCTGTTGGACCAAAACAGCATAGTAAATGGTGTAATGGGAAGCAAACCATTTTCTAGAGACTCAGACTGTGAAACTGGACTCTAGGGTTAGAGAACTTGACTTACATTTATTTAAGTATAGATACAAAGTTTTATGTTTAAATTATGTGTGATGCTTTGTACCTGTTGTGCAATACCTTTATGGCTCAAACGCCGAAATAAAGTTTGTTGATGATGATATCAGGGCCCTGATTCATGGATTATTTGCGCCAAAAAAAACGGGATTTGTGCTCCATTCTGCCCGAAAATCCCTGTTTAACAAATGGGGATTTGCAAGCAGAATGGCGCACAAATCCCGTTTTTTCGGCACAAATAATCCATGAATCAGGGCTTAAATTGTTTCAGTTGATATCAAACTTGTTCTCTCTATCATACAATTACATGTTCTAATACAGTAGAAACTTCCTAACAAATATACACGTGTATGCATGCACTAAACATTACATTCATTACGTTTTTACATTAAATTAATTAATACTCCTGTAAAATGTATTCAGTCTTTATCCAAACGTGTATACATATTAATCAATACTATCCCAAGACCACCCTATACCCTCAAAGGTCCAAAGATCCTTATATGGTTGGTATTATATGGTATTATATGGTACTGCATTCTATACTGTGCATGTTATGTTATGTGTTTGTTTATAACGCACCGATAGCCCGCAGCCATCAGGGCGCGGGAGTGTCGGGGGTAATTCAGTGTGCATAATATTATATGCTGTAGAGGGCGGTCTGCGGAAAGATAATGAGATTATTATTGGAAGAGTTGGGTTTTCAAAGATTTTCCTGAAACTCCGGTAGTTCTCTTCTAGTCTTAGAGTTAGTGGCAATTTGTTCCAGCATTTTGCTGCCTTCACTGGGAAGGATTCCCCCCCGCCCTTGCACACGTTTAGCTCTAGGAATATTCAGATAAGCCTTATCCTCTGATCTAAGGTGTCTTTGAGGCAGGTACAAAGAACACTGCTTCTTAAAATATCTTGGGGCTTCTCCATACAGACATCTGTGAACTATGGTCATCGCCTTAAAGTGTACTCTCTCTTCCACTCTTAGCCAGTGAAGAGATCTTCTCCCCATAGTCACATGCTCCCTTTTTTGATTCTCTTGGTAGCTCGAACTGCGTCATTTTCAATGACCTGACACTTTTGTATATCCCTTTGTGGCTCCTATCAGTAAGGCGTTACTGTAGTCAAGGTGTGACAGAATGACCACTCTTGCCATAGTTGCTGCATTCACTTCATTAATAAATGGTCTTATGGCTCTCATGAGACGCATGTAGTAGGCATGGTTTTTCTGCAGGTAGTTAACCTGAGCCTCGGATCCTACTGATGCTTCCACAACCATCCGTAGTGTTTTTACGTGGGGCACCACTGGGATTTTAGACTGTTTAATAGTAAAGGTCTGGTATTAGGTCCCTAACTTGGATCTGGCCTTTGGCGTCCCAAAAATCATCAGTTCGGTTTTCACATTATCAAGACACATCCAATGACGTTGCATCCAAATGTCAATAATGCGATAAACCTCTGATATTTTTGTGCTCTCGATGCTGCATTCTCCCTTGAGTTCAAAAATGAGCTGTGTGTTATCAGCATTGTACATATTGTTTATGACACAACTCGTCTTCCTTGGAATGGGCCATGTAAATATGTATATAGTTGAACTGTATTCCATTCCCAAAATAGAAGAGTGTTGGCTGAGAATGCTGGAGATCTGAGTTGGAGAAAAGAGAAGTGAGAGTGAGGAGGACAGTGAGGCTGGGGGCTTTGATTGCACAAAACTTGCATTTACTTATACAAATAAACCTCCTATTTCATTGTCATCTGTGTGCGGTCTATTTTCTAACAGTGGTAACCAGCTGGTCTAACCCCAGAGCCGACTGTTTACTGCTTCAGTCCTGGGACCCTCTCCATCCTTGCAGGGATCAGCCATCCGCTGCCGCAAGCAGGCTGGATCTGTAGCCGGGAGGACATGGCAGAACTTTTGAACTGCTGCTGTGCCCCCCCATCCCCATGCTGGTGTGGCCTGACGTTGTCGAGGTTGTAGGACCTGTGCATTCGATTCTGTGCTCCTGAGTGCTCTGTGGATTTGAGGAAGGAACCCATAAGTATTGTGCATATCTGCACCATGCTTCACCTGCCTGTTTTTTATGGTCACCAGCCAATTAACTGATGAGCCACGTCAGTGAACGCCTCTTTTGCCACGTGGTGCGACGGGGAGTGGGATGCTCAGTGAACACAGAGGTGAGCAGTTACGGTCTGTGTGCTCTTGTGTACTCAGCGGCCGTGCAACCATTGATGAGGAGATGTGAAGTGTGAATGGACATACCCTGGGTTCTGCTTGTGAATGTACTGCCTCATTGTTACTACCTGTAGAATTACTTGGAGGAATAGCTGCAAAATTGGCCAGTAAATCCCACTGTACTGCTAATTGCTCTGATCCAGTTTACCATTGAGATTAACGGTGCCTAACAAAGTATTGTAACCCAATTACCCTGAGAACAAAAAAAAAAGGAGCAGTTTACCAGCTGCATTTTTGCCAACTTCAGAAACACCAACAGTGAAGTGGGAAACCTGGAAGGAGTACTTCCCGCATGATGTCCTTACCATCCATGGTCTGTCCTGCAGAATTTACAGCTGGCATGCTCTTCTCATGCACTGGCTTGGGTTTGAGGGTAAGCATATTTTCAAAAGACTGCCCAAATCGGTGCAGGGTAGAGCATTGGTGGATGGTGATGAAGGAGGGAGTGGAGTACTCCTAAATCCTTATGAAATTATTTTTTGAAAACTAGACATACATTTCGAGAAGCAATCCAACATTATACATGGGAGGTACTATTTTTGAATACATGAGCAAACAATGGGTGTATCTATAGAGGATTTCATAACAGGACTCAGAGAACTCAACAACAAATGCAACTTTGGGATATCACATGATGATTATTTGTGAGATCAATTAATGTTGAAAGTGAGGGAAAGTAAAATACGAGAAGCCACCATGTTAAACCAAAGGTGATTCTAGCTTTGCTGAGTTCCTACACATAGGGAAAAAGTGGAGCACATGATGGCATGTGGGAAAGAGCTGAAACAGAAGGACCAATGGAAGACCAACACTATGGGCCTCATCACGACCCTGGCGGTAAGGGGTTAACGCCAGCGTTAGCTGCGCCGACCCCTTACCGCCAATTACGAGGTCCCTTAGCGCCATGGCGCTTTTAACACCTGCTCTTAGCAGGTGTTAAAATCCATGGCGCTAAGGGACCATGGAGTTAATTACGCCACCGTAATTTACGGTGGCGTAATTAACGCCTTCCCCACTCCCATTATGCCCTATGGGGCAAAAATGGGAATGGGGAAGGGTAAATGGGGATTGGGGACTTACCGCCCCGCCAAGGTCGTGATGGGGCGGTAAGTCCGCCAACCACCATGGCGTAAACGTAGTTTACGCCATGGTGGTAAAGTCACGGCCCAGGCGGTAACTTACCGCCTGGGTCGTGATGAGGCCCTATGTGTGCCATTGTAACAGGAAAGAGTGACAGTAACTAACTAGTGAATAAGGTGGGTGCTGTATCATTGAAAGAAGATGCCAAGAGGAGGGTGCCTAACAGTAACAGATGGGTGCAAGGGGAAATAATCATATTCGAAAAGGTGTTTTAGGGGCAGCAACACTTCCCATTTTGCTGCCTATGCCGCATCCCTATTTTCAAGGCACAAATGTGGGAAGCAAGGGCATTTTGACAGATGCTGTATGATTTTTTCTAAAAGTGTTGTTGGGGAGATTGTTGAGTGTGAATTCGAAGATGGGGAGGATGATGATGATGATGAGTGATTTGATGGCCTTAGCTGGCTGGTGAATCATGTGGGCTCAAAATTAAAGAGAGGTAAGAAACCACATGCTGTCATGGTTGTGAATGAGGTTGGTGTTTCAATGTTGGTACACACAGTTTCCGACTATACCATCTTGAACAGACAGATGTGGGAAGAGAAATTGAAAGGTACACACATGGCTGGAACATCCTTTTGTCAGGGCAAATGCCCATGGTGGTTCGCACAAAGACATACTAGGAGTATTCAAGACCAAGTTAAAATGCAAGGGTATCGTTACCATAGCACAGGTATATGTCTTGAAGAAAGGAGGATGCTTTTTGGTTGGTATGAGTAGAGTGAGATGGGAATTGTAGGGGACCACAGTGTGACCCAAGTGTGCCAGGTCATCTTGCAGTGGTGAGTGATGGTATGACTCTTGCACCAGAGGAAGTGCACAAAAGAGTGTTCTGGAGTGGCAAGGGGCAGAACGGTTATGATTTCCATGAGGAAGGAAGTCACTTTGGAGTTAAAGAGGTTAGAGAGTGAAGGTGTAATTTAGCCTGTAGAAGCTTCTGAATGGGGTTCTGAGTGGGCTTCACCAATTGTTGCACTTTTTAAGCCGAAGGGACAGGTCCAGTTATGTATAGACCTTAGAGGTCTAAACAGGGAGGGTCTGGTGGACCAGTTCCTAACTAACCAACAATGGGGAGATGTGAGCATGGCAGCTGGTGCAAAGATGTTGAGTACGCTAGACTTGGCTTCTGCATGCCACCCAGAGTGCCGAAAGCTCACCACATTTGTGACTACAAAGGGGAGCTTTAGGGTAATGTTTCAAATGTATCAAATTCTGAATGGAATGGAAAAGGTAGTATAATTCCAGGATGACATTTTGGCGACAAGCAAGGATTCGCGGGAACATGACCAGAGGTTTGGTTATGTGCTGGCAGTATTGTTGGAAGCTGGCATGATACTCCGAAATGAGAAGTGTGAGCTTAGCGAGCGGTCAGTTGAATATTTGGGACACAAACTCAGTGAGAATGGTCTAATACCAAGAAGTGAGTTGGTAAAAGAGATAATGAATGTGCGATGCTCCAACTAACAGGCAAGAGACTATGTCATTTTTAGGGCTTAATGACTATTATGCAGAATGTGCGATATACTTTGCGGATAAGTGCAGTACGATGTGAGGACTCTGCAAGAAAGATACAGTATTTGTCTGCTGTGAGGGATGTCAAAGAGAATTTGAGGACATAAAGCTGGCTATAGTGTGGAGAGAGTGATCGCTTTTATGTTCATGCCTCTGAGATGTGCAGAAACATGATATTCAGTGATAGAGAAGGAAACACTCAGCGTAACTTGTATTATCAAGAAATTCAAAGCATTCCTCTGTGGAAGGACATTCTTTGTGTGCACTGATCACAAAACCTTAGTGGGAATATTTATGAATCCTTATTCATAAATACGTTTGAGTGTTTCCTTCATTAACACTGAATATCATGTTTCTGTACCTCTGAGAGCCATGTATGTAAAAGCAGTCACTCTCTCCAAACTATGTTGCTGCTGCATAAGTACAGACGGCAGAAGTTTGTCACTCACTTCAGTCATGATAAACATCTCACATTCCATGTCAAAGTTTGCCAATGCTGGCGCACTGGTAATAGCCAGCTTTATGTCCCCAAATTCTGAAAGTTTCTCGAAAGATAGATGGGATACCTCTCTTCAAGGACACGCATTTATAGTAGAGCATGTATCAGGGAAGGATAATACTGTGATGGACTATCTGTCAAGAGTGATCCATGAGGATGATGAAAAATCTGGATTGTGAGGTGGAAGATCAAGTGTTTGTGCTATGCAAGGCCACTGTAGGAAGGCAGGAATGGATATACGCTGTCACTGGGGATGAGGAGCTCAGTGCAATCAAGGAATATGTTGAAACATGGTGGAGGGGTTGGGCTAAAGGCAGAGGGTTAGGAGCCTTCCACAAAATGGGAGATGAACTCAGCATTGAAGGTACGCTGTTGTGTACATTTAGTCTCGTTATTCCACCCTGGATATGTGAAAGAGGCTTATAGAGAGAGGGCATGACAGCCACTTAGGTACGACTATAAAACTAAATGGAAGCTTAGGGTTGATTATTGGTGGCCAGGGTTGGATGAACAGATTGAACAGATGATAAGGAGTGTGCCTTTGTAGGGCATGTATTCAATTGGATATTCTGGGGCCCAGCCAAGAGTGAAAGTGTCTAAAAATATATGTCATTGTATTGATGGATCTCTACTAAAGGTGGGAGGAGGCAGAAGTTGTGTTAGAATCAGACACACAAGCAGTCATAGGTTTTCCTGGATGGAGTGTTCCAGAGAGAAGATTAGCTGTGGAAGATCTTAATGGACAATGGGGTGCAACTGACGGCTAGGATGACGGAGTTGGTTTTGTAAGGGGTTTGGGTAGTTCATCACAAAACCTCCTTGTATCATCCTGAGACCAATGGGGTGATTGTGAGGTTCATTTGTATGTTAATGGAGGGGATTAGGATGGCCTCGCCTAATGGAGTTGGGTGGGAGAAGTTAGTGAAGTGGAGAGTCTGTGCCTGCTGGTGTGCGCCACATGCCACCACAGATTTGATGCCATTTGAGGCACTCAGGAGGAGGTAAACTCACACTTTTGTTTGTCCACCTTGGCTAGGGAGGTTGGGTTATGTGGAATGGGGCCAACAGAGAATGAGAGATCTTGTCGAGGACAAGGCTTAAAGCATGAAGCAGAGGTTTGATGAATTAAAAGGTGTGAAGAAGTGTGAGATATCAAAAGGTGAAGGTATGTGTGGTAAGAAGCTGGGAATGGTTAAACAGGGGATGAATAGGTGCTGGGGTCCACAGCAGATGAGGTGGATGCTTGATGATGCTGTCATGATGGAGGAACAAGTCCAGATTACAAAAGGGAATGTGAGGTAACAGATCCATGGGCCATTGAGTGCAGGTGAATGGGGGAGTTGTTTTATATGGTACTGCACTGTATGCTGTGCACTGTACATTTTGTTTAATTATGAAGTAGCTCTTTTCCATGTAATGGGGCATGCAAACATGTATATAGTTGGACCATGTTCCAGGTTCTGAAATAGAAGAGTGGCGGGTGAGAATGCTGGGTAAGTCTGTTGGAGAAGAGGGCTTTGATTACCCACAATTGGTATTTACTCATACAAATAAATCTCCTGTTTCATCCTCATCTGTGTGCGTACTACATTCCATCATGTGGGTCTGAACAAGATGAATAATCTCTTCAAACATTTATCCAAGTGGAAGGTAAGTTGGATAAACATTCATATATTCTTTTGCAAGATTTCAGTTTTGTAGATATCTCAAATTAATCTGGTAAATTGATTTACTTTTTGTTTTTGCAGCCTAATCAATATCTGCACATCCAAGGTCCAATCAATTTACCATTGTATAGTATCAAATCATTTGTCTTTGCACTTAACAACTTCTTTGCAGTTACCTATTTTCCATACCTTTGTTTGATAAATCCTAAAAGGGAATTATCCATTGCTTTACAAACTTTCTTTCAAATAGAGAACACCACTATACATCTGTGCTAGCACTGGCAGGGATATCAATCCATGTTTGGCCCTGATATTTTGAACAGAGGTACTCTTGGGCCGACATAGTGCTGGTCTCCAAAGTGCTGGTCTCTCCAGGTGATCAAGCAGGATTGTAAAGGTCAAAGCTGAGTCTCTACCCTAATAATATCATAGCTCCCATTATTTTTGTTGATAGGTTGTTATTAAGCCTGTGGTTCTGTAACCTCGTATCTTGACATTAAACCGTGCAAGCATTGACATTACTGGCAGTATTTTATTGGTCAGGTTTTCGATTATTGTGTTATCATTGTTTTATTTGTGCTAATTGTGCGTTAGGGGGTCTAATACGAACATTGATTAACTAACCCATTTATTTTTTGCCTTGAAAGTAACAACAATGTGTACGATCGTTTAGCTGTGAAAGGGATTCATTTTGTCTAGGCATTGAACAATTTGAGAATATTGATCTTTATCTCTTAATGGTCTGCCTTTTCCAATCGAAGTGTGGTCCAAATAGATTACCTCATCCGCTTATGCCATGGATCCAACATCCACATTGCCCAGTTTGGGTAGCAAGATTCTATTAGAAAGTATTCCTATGCTTTCCAATCTTATCCATAGTGAAATGTCACAACATAGCCTTAATAACAGATTTAACACTCCCATAGCCTCTTCGAAAGTTGTCCACAATCAACTCATTCATAAGCCTCCAAGACATCTAGGAAAGCAACATATAATGCAGGGTGGTCCTACTCCATGCCTCCAGGGCCGGATCCATGTTGGATTGTCAGGATACCTTTCATTAATATTCATGAGATAAATGTGCATGCAATGATTCTAAATGTATGCAAATGTTTGCTCATGAATATTAATGAGGGAAATCCTGAAAACCTGTCAGGTTTCCGGCCCTTTACGCCTGGAGTGGGACAACCCAGTTGACGACCCTTATTTTTTGGACATTTTGCTAGGTGAGCATTCCAAGACAGTATAGATAACTGAGGTTTCTTTATGGAAGCCTATCTGAAATGCTGCTGCTAAATTCTCTTTTTCTGGCCAACTATGCATTTGATGTAGTATCTTTGTGGCAAATACATTACTAGACAAATCCAATATTGCCAACATATGATAAATACACAGATCAATCTTCTTTTATATTGGTATCAACAATGATTCTTTGAAGAAGGATGAAAGTATATGTATAGAGAAAGGTTGTTTACATTGTTTGTAAAATGTCATGGATCGAACCTTTTTTTTTCTTGTTACAATGTGTGCTAAGGCTTTCAGGCCAGGGGCCAACAAGATTCTAGTGCAAACAATTGAAAACGAATAGCCTCTACAGCAAATTAGGAGGCTAGCTTTTATTGGCAACCTGGTAGATGATTTCTGGGATTAATTCTTCCAAGGTGAAATGCTATGTTACATATTTCCTCCTCATAGCCCCACCTTTTGGGATGATATGGTATTTACCATTATCTTTTTTTATAATGTATTTCTTATTTATTTATATACAAGATGAACAATGCTCTTTTGATCACAAATGAATGTACAGTATATAAGAAATAAGATTTTACATGTAGCAGTGAGCTTCGTACACTGGGGTGAGTTTGAGAGACATTCTGACCAAGTAGCAGAGGGGCACAATGGAACAGTCACTGGGAACAATGCATAAGCGGACATACATAGATTAGGTGTTTCAGGCAGTTTTTATATAATTGTTCATGCCTCTGCTTTTAAGCCTTCCTCCCTGCAGTTGTTACTATGTGCTTCTAGTAGATGTTTCACACGTTTATGTTCATGAATCTACAGTGCTTTTCACATTGGTAGTGCTACAGTATAATGTACTGAACAGTACCCATATTTTGTAGTCAAATTCCATATCTACCCAGATATAGTATCAGGAGATTGCTTGTTTATTATTTTCACATATTCACTCCAATTTACGCCTTCCATGTATACATTATTGGTCATAATCGTGCACTTGGGACATCTGATGCTTTGTTCACTGTTAGTTATAACCGTTACCCAATATCCAATTGAATTCACAAAGATCATCCCTTTAGCTCGATTATTATTCACGATGAGATGAGAAACCAGAGCACCCTAGCTATTTTATGCTTACATGTTCACAGAACACATTGGGCCTCATTACGAGCTTGCCGGTAAAATAAGAAAATTACTGGTATGCCGGTGCTACCGTGTCCATGTAGCACTACTGCCAGAATCTACGGTAGATTCCGAGTCAGTATGCATGCACATTCCGGCATTTTGGAAACGGTAGCACCGGCATGCCTGTAACGGCCCCAAAACCCCAGATACAGGCATCGTCGTTGCCGCAGACACCAACTCTCGTAATGAGGACCCCATAATTACTGGTGTCGGTATCACCAGCACGGGAAACAAAGTAATCGCACTGCAACAGGAAAAGCACCGGCGGCCATCATTCAAACACAATCCATTGCAATCCTCACTCTACAGGGATGTACTCAAAATCTGAGCACATACCATAAAGGAGGAACATGTCTGCTAGGCAAGCTGCCACCCGTCGCTGCAAACCCTCGTTCAGTGAACAACAACTGAACATGCTGGCAGAAACCCTTGTGGAGCATGTAGATGTGGTTTTCTGTGAAGAACTGCGGTGCCAAGCCCAACTACGTAAAAATTGTTGTGGCCCACAAAGTCTTGGCGGTAGAGACTACACCCTGGACTGTGTGAGACTGTAGGAAGAGGTGGGACGACCTACGTCTCCGTGTCCACAACCTCACTCCCGCAGAGCACAGCTAGGGCCTGGCCACAGGAGGTGGAGCAACATACCACATCAAACTGTAGCCGTGGGACGGGACGTGCAGCACCGTCCTGCACATGGAGACCATAGATGGAGTGGGAGATGGAAAGACACACCTTGTAGCCCCAATGGCAATGGTCATGTCCTAGAGTCAGGTAAGTGGGCCAAGATCCCTGCTGCCATACCACCCTCGACAACCTACTTCCACACAAGTACAATTTACCTGGCTGCAAGACAAGAACAAACCCCACTGACACACCCCACATGTCCCCTCTTTTGGCTACACAAGTCCCATCTGCATGCACACAGACACACGTCACCCAGTCATTATCCAACTGCTGGTGGCACAGCCGTGCCACCACATGGCCAAAGCCACCTCATGTCAAGATGCACACATCAATGACACCAGTCACACACTTGTCACACATACCATGTCCCTTCCCGCAGAGTCAACATCAATGCAGCAACGTCCACAAGTGAAACACATCCGTTTCACAATCCAACTCTAACTCTACTTGTCACACAGCCCAGTTGGCATGGCCACAACACCCAAACCACTAAACACCAGAACTTCAAGCAACAGACAATGCGCACTCCATGACCGCACCTCAAACATACACCCACACTGCATCCCCCACACATACATGTGTGCGCCATACCATGCCCTCCACCATGTCCATGACAATGCACATGACTCTGAATGTAGTAGCAATGATGTCTGTCAGATGGATCCACACCCATTACTGATGCCCTGCCTCACTGTCCCCCACAGGCACATCATCTGACAGTGAAGGGGAACATGCTACCACACCCTGCTCCACTGCTGTGCGTTGCCATCGCAGGAAATCCACCACCTATAGCCAGGAGCCAGGCACATCCACCACAAGGCCTGGATGTGCCACAACATCTTCGGCCCAGCCCCACAGCCAGCAGAAAACACTTGCTGCCCAGTAGCCCCAGCAGCCACTTACACCTGCTGGCAAGCAACCCTGGCAGACACCAACACCTGCTGGAACGCATCTCCAGCAGACTCCAACAAATGCTGCCCAGCATCCCCGGCAGACACCAACACCTGATGCTGAACAGGCCCATCAATAGGTAGAACCTGTGTCCCCGGACACAAGCCTGCAGGAAGATCCTGTATCCCCAGACCACAGCCACCCAGCCAACCAGACAAACCTGCAACACTGACAGAAGGGTCTGGAGTACACAGAACTGTGGAGGCCAGTGTGCATGACACACAGGGCCATGGTAGCCGCATGAGGATGAAGGTGTGTTTACTACCCCAGGCCCTCAGAGCCCACCTCCCTTGCCACTACCTGGACTACGGCACATACAGGACATTGAGGGGCGCCTCACCAGTATGGAGGAAAGGCAGCAGGCAATGCACGCCTTAGTCACGCACTACCTTACTGAGGCACAATTGACACAGCAGACCACGCAGGATAACTCTCATAACACAGCACAAATGCTCGGCAGAGCCATGGAGGGTGTGTGCCACCTGGCGAGACATGTGTAGGAAGGGAATTGAGTAATGTCTGGTATGGCAGAGACTATCAACCTGTTAGTGAACGCCATAGCGGAACAACAGCAGATCACCACCCACTCTGCACATCCTCAAGCACCACAATGACCATTCCTATTCAAAGTAGATCTGTGCATTGGTCACAGCGACTCAATCGCCTGCCAGAGGCGCCCCCCATACTCCAAAAAGGGGGAGTAAATAGGCCAAATTACTAGTGCATGTGGAGAGGGAGTAGTTGGGAAGGGGTTTAAGGGTTAATGGGGAGGGGATGGTGTGGGGGAGGTGGTGGGGGAGGGAGTGTGGGGGTAGTGAGTGTGGGGCTAGTGGGAGAGGGGGTGATGGGGAGGGGTGGGGTGTCAATAAAACACGATAGTAGTGTTAGGCAATTTAATTCACACCTGTACAATAGTTTATCCTTATGCAATACACCTGGTGTTTTGAACAAACATGACTGGACATTGCTTATTCAGTGTGTGTCTATTTAATCATGCACAGTGTCCAGTGCCCAGTGTGACCCATGCCCAGTTCTGTGTTATTAACAGTCCATCAAAAGAAATGGTCAATTATTCCTGCCTTGTGGCACGTCCATCATTGCGATTGTGGCGCGGAGGATTTGCTACGTCGTCTTTATCCTCAGACTCATCCTCTGGTGGCATCATGTCCATGTCAGGAGGCAGGGGGACATTGCGCTGGATGCACATGTTGTGTAGCATGGCACATACCAGCACAATTCTGCCCACCTTCTCTGGCCCGTAAATGAGGGCTCCCCCCGACCTGCTGAGGCATCAGAACCGAGCCATCAACAGGCCAAATGTCTGCGCAATGGTGCAACAAGTGCGTACATGTGCACGGTTGTAGGCCTCTTCGTGTCTGTTGTGTGGTTGCCTGATGGGGGTCATGAGCCAGCCCTCAGGGGATACCCGGCTTCACCTGCATGGGAGTGAGAGAAAGGGTACTTTTGATTTATTTGCTCATTCCATGTTAGCACTGGCTGAACAGTGTTAATTTGAAAATGCAATTAAGCACAAGGATTCATAACTGTACATGGCATGTGTCATCTACAAACCCAGTAAATGTAATTAGTGTTGATCGATGGGTTGTGGGGATGGATGCAGTTTCTGTCCCATGGCCCATTCAATGTAAACCTGCACTCTCACAATTCAAATACAACAGACCACAATGGACTCAGTTTGCATTATTGTGTTACCAATGGAAATGGGCTGTACATATACAGTGGCAACTCACACATTTGCCTAATTTGCTTTTTCAACCAAATATTGGTGGTAGTCAATGATTGTGGCTTTTTCATTTTCATACTTGACCCATTCTACTTGAAAGTGTCCCTTGAGGTGACATGACATGCGTACTGACCTGTACTGCACCTGTGGATTGTGAGTCACAATTACTTCAGTTTGATAGATGATTTTCTCTCTGGCTGAGCATCATGGCTTGTGTATTACATTGCTGTGTTCATGTATTGCATGCATTGTCACTACAGAGTGGCTAAAAAATCTTAGCCCAAAGAGAGTTGTATTGGATACAAAAACTAGACGCCATGTATCCCTTAGGGTTAAATGAGGAATCCTATTTGGGTCCAATCTTGTGAGCTTGTATACTTATCTGGAAACACAGCCATGGTACATCTTCTCTTATTTGTTGATTCCTTTGACCACCCCTGATTTTTAATACCATACAGTTTTTTAATATAATTGATTTTCAATAAGTTCCCTAAATTGTAGCATGTCCAACTACACGTTGTTACCAACAAGGATGAAAACCCTTCAAATTCTGGGTTCAAATGGAATATAATAGACATATAAAATTATTACAACTGTATACTTTGATTTTTAGAATGTGCACCCATTCATGGGTCAGATTCATCTAGATACACAGTTTTATTTGTGTTCTGATACCATTTTTTGAAAAATGCATGGGAGTCTCTTTTGTATTTAAGACGATTTATCTTATTTTGTTTGTATTACTTGCTCACCAAATTATTATTATTGTGTTGAATATTTATTCTATCTCACTAACAACACTTAGTTAGGTTGTGGACATACATTGCCCACTCTCCCACTGGTCACAGTGACATTTATTATGTGCAATAACACTTTTTTGCAACACTTTTTTTCAACTATTTGAAGCCTTGAGTAACACACAGAAACACTCATACACGATCATTTAGTGCATCTAGGGAGCGTCCATACATATACAGATTCATCTACAGACAAACGAGGCGGACTACCACCTTTTGCCTCCCAGTAGGAAAACATATTCTGCGTTCTAGCAGATGCTGCCGTCTGACATACAGTACGATGGGAAAACAAACTTCAATTCCCATGATTCCCTCTACACGATTATTTCGTGTGAGGTTGGTCGCGTCGACGTCATCACGCAACACGCGCGGGTGACGTCACTCGCGACCATGTTTACACTTAAATCCAATCAGAATTGGAGCTTGCGACGTGACGTCATCACGCGCATGCGCGGGTGACGTCACTCGCGACTATAAATATACATACCACTCTTATCCGACATTCGGGTGCGGATGGAGAATGCCCATACTCTACCTCTTACCAGCAGTCACCTTCTTGTACTGCAAGTATCCTTTAAGGCTACCTTTTCCTAGGCGGCTTGACCTTTTCTTTATAATATAGCCATGCTATTTCTCTCTTTTAGAATACTACAACCAGTTCACACTGATGTCTTTAAAAGACTACTGGAGGTGTCCTACATGACATCGTGAAGTGAGTCTAGGTTTTATTCTACACTTCATAAATCACCACTGTGCTTGGCATTTGTCACCATTGTAATTCTTACATGTCTAAATAGCACAGGAACAGGATCTTGTTACACCATGCCCCACTTTTTTTCTTAACAGGTTACCAATCACACTCCGATTCTATTGATGGTATTGTCTACAAACTCAATAGGCTCCCAAGCATTTGGTGAATAAGTTCATCCTTTGTTACAAGACTAAATCTCTTAAACTAATGTTATTGGTTGAAAACATGCGATGATGCCATTTTTTGTACTCCTATCTAACTAATGAAGTACCTTGTTTTGGTTCAAAAGTATAAACATGAATACATATTATTAGATAATTAATTTATTACTTTTTTCTACAGAAATTGTATTGAATGTTAAGAATACAGAACACATTGCCCCTGATGAAGAGTGAAAATTGATACTCGAAACGCGTTGGGCCACATTAAATTGTGATTTATGATTTGTTGTTATAAAATGAATAAACTACTGTTTGTTGGATAAACAGAAAAGTTGTCAAGAAATAATTGGATGATTTAAGAATAACTTTGTGAGCTAAACAAAGCAATGAAATTTATTTAAAAACTGTGACTGACTGTACCTATTAAAACTTCTATACAGGCTTTTAGCCTCTTGTTGATAGTGTGCAGGGGACGCGGGTTTCCTTAAATAGGAAACTATTGTTCCATGTATGTATTCCAGCCTAGATACCAAGGCTGAGCACCTCTCCCCTGCACCTCAAATTACTTATTATTCCTGATTTAACTACTTTGAATCATTACTATATACACTCAAAATATAGGTGTGCATGGTGATTATCAAACGTCTTGGACTCACCCAGCAGACAGGTTGCCTATGCCGTTAACGCGCCCCCCTCCCATTTCAGCACCCCTCATGGTCCTGTGGTTGGACTAACCAGCAGACAGGTCTCTATGCTGTTAACTGCCCCCCCCCCAATTCAACACCCCTAAATGCCCTGTGGTTAGAGTCACCCATCAGCCTGACAAGATGTCCAGCATGTCGTACCATGTAGCAGGGCACAGTGGAGTTGTGCAGCACCATGGAGCCATGTGTGGGGCCAGGGAATCTTGCGCAGCAATGCGTGACTACTGTGTGGGCATTGCACACCATCTTTACATTGAGGGAATGGTACAGCTTCCTGTTGTGGTACACTACCTCGACAGCATGCCATACAACCAGCTCCACATGTGTACAGTCGAGGGCACCTACTACATTAGGTGTGCCTGCAAGTGGATGGAATGCTATTTTGGTTACATTCACCTCCTCCTCAGTCCATGGAAAGCTAATGTGGTATCGTACATGGGACAGGGGTGCATCTAGCACCTGGGTGAGCACACAGGAGAAACCGGGTTGAGAGATTCCATGCAGCTGCCCCACTCTGTGCTGATAAGTACCTGTGGCAAGCAAGTGTAGCACACACACTAACTTCAGCAAGGGGCGTGGCTGTCCGGATATTAGCATCACCAGGTCTTCATGTATGAGGTCCACTATAGTGGTGATGGTGTCCATGTCCAGCTGGTACAGGGTGTAGATCTGAGTAGGGGTTAGATAGAATGGACTGGCCCTTAGATGAGGAATTGGTGGCTGCCTGCGGGGTACAACTGCCTGCACATTGGGAATGTGCTGGCCCATTATCGCCCTCCTTCTCCTCCTGCACCTCTGCTGCATCCTCTGGCTCACTGCCTCCTCAATGAGTAACAGTGCAGGCATGTCCTTCTGCTCCAGTACTGCTAGTGGTAATGGTAACATTGTGGATTTTTAAGAGGTGTGGTGTGTGGGATTGCTCCTTTTGTGCAGTGCCACAGTCCATTGCCTCCACCTGTGCTGATTGTGTGCAGGTTTCTACACACCAGATTCCTAATACTGCTTGGTCTGTGATGCCGGTGTTTGCATGTCCATACACCTCTTAATGTGGACTTACTTGCAGCATGCCAATGTCACTGGCACAGCTGCCACGTGTCAACGCTGATACAGGCAACATTGTGGCCATCCACGGCGGGTCCCTGCCAGTGACACTGGCATCGCAAATCAGAATACTCCGGCCCGGTAAAGGATGTCGGTACGTAATACTGCATCGATTTTTCCAGACCGGCATACTTGTAATGAGGCCCAATTGTGAAATGTTCACATCAGTTTCATCACTGACTACTATTTTGCAGCTGGTTGGATTTTCCTCTCCATCCTATTAATTAAAGGTTTTGTGATAGTAATATCAGATTCCACCATCGTCGATGGATCATCCATATTTATCACTAATAACGGGTTTGATTGTTCCACAGTTCCCAAAATTCTTGAGCAGGAAGTAAATAGTCAATTAAACTTAATTCATATTGTATGACTCCAAGTGAGATACATAAGATAAAGTTACTAGGGCAATGGTGAAACAGTTACACAATCAGTAGTCACGCATATTCACTCTGTGTTCAAAATGTCATTGTAATTATACAGTAAGTGAAACCCATGATCTTTTATCTTCTGGTGAAGTAGAAAACAAGCTCAGGGCAATTACCCATATGTTATATTTCACACAACAGAAAGAAGGTCACCCAGCAAACTACAGGTACCATCCAGTGATCAAGAGAAACTTACTATAAAATACATTATCCAACATTCAGTGGGAAACGTCTGAACAGTTACATCCTTAAGGCCATTTTTGTCTCGCGTAAGAAGGTGAACTTTGTTGTGAGCTTGCTTTGCTTTTTGGTCCAAGGAGACTCTTACCTCCCTCAGAGCCATCAGGGGATGTAATACAACCGTTTTCAAAGCACACTGATTGGCCTCCTGTAGTGGGATTCTCAAAGAGGAAACACGTTAGCACGCAGCCTTCCTTCACCTGCTGATTCCCATTAGTGACTATACTCATAGGGTATCCGATATATTATTTATAAGAGGTTTTCTAAGTCTTTCTTCGTTAGATAGCCTGATGGGAGTCTCAAAGCATTCAGTGACCAAAGAGCACACTGTAGTAGTCAGAAGGATAACATGGCTAAGAACATGGATAGTTAATGGGACAAGGACATTCAGATCATTTAGAAATAACCGTATACAGTCCTCCTTGTTGCAAAGTCAGAAATTACTGAGCACTGCACGACAGAAGAAATGCAGCTGGCAGAGGAATATAGCTATGTTACATAGTTCGAAATGTTACCAAGCAGGCTTACAATTAACAGTATTTTCTAAACTGCGGTTTACGAATTGTTAATATTTCAATGTAAATGTTCATTGAAAACGAAAAAGGAAATCAATTATCACATGCATGTTATTTTTTGACTATTGATAGTGCTACTAATCCATAAAATGGACTGCAACATTTCCATTTTTGTGTTCCATTCTGTAGCTGGCTTAGATATATCCACATTTCCTGCTTGTGGCATGTCTAAAGTATCATTCTGAACATTCCATGAGTTGGTTGCTGTTTGAGCAATATGTATTTAATGAAGTTGGCCATTTCTCTAATCTGAAATCATAGCAATTTCATTAAATTCTAGGTTTTGGAAAATCGACGTTGTCATGACTGCAGAATGTGCATCATTGAGAGTTATATTTGCATCTATCATTGAAATGGGGGTAGGGAGGTCAGTTAGTGTAAGTAACCTGTTTGTGAATCTTTAGCAGGAACATTTAACACAACATAACTTTATTGGTAAAACGGCCCTTAGGATTTGGGATTTGTAAACGTTTTTTATTGAATCTTGACCCACTAGTTTGGTGGTTGGACTACACAAATCAAAGACACCAAATAGTGTGGTGCTGAAGGGTAGAATGTGGAACCGTCACTTGTTAGTGAGATCAACTCTTCCTGCATCACATAGGTCACAGCCTTTTCTGATTATTTGTATACCTGGAGACTTCTCTTAATCCCTTGGCATCATGTAGTATGTTTGTTTGTAAATTAATAGGTTCTGCTTTACCCAATCTCCCATTTTGTTGATATATGTGTTTACTAAAATGTGCTTCCTGGGATATGTGAGCTGTTCATCCCCCACCCTCCTCACATGGGGCCAAATTGCACATCAGCTTCGATTCCAGCAGCGGTGCCGACTTAGCACTACATCCTTCTCCGGTTGATATAATGAATCCCATTAAAACGGGTCAATATGACCTACATTCCTCATAGCTCTTAAATGTTGGTGAAATCTGGTAGGGAGTGTTATATAAGAGCACTAATTATAAAAACACAGATAACAATGTACACCCACACTCCATCGCAACTATGTATCCATGGTGAGTGTGTTACTCTTAAAAGAGGGGAGGATTAAATAAATATAGAAAGTTGAAGGCAGAAGAAAAAAAAAACATTGATATTCATAATGCAAACTATGAACCAGAGTTCCAAAGGCCTGAAGAAAACCACTATTCCGAATCGTATCAGTTTACATGGGCCATCTATTTACTACTGTTGCATCACTTGGAAAGAATCCATAATATATCTCTAAATATTTTCTCAAAATCTTATGAACTGTAGGTGTCATTTTCATTCTGAAGTGGATCTGAAAATTGCTGTAAGTGTGTTTACTAACATGTTTTCCGATCCACCTCATTTTTGTGAATTCGTAAGGTGGAGTTGGAGAGTGGGGCAGACATAGCATAGTCTTTCCCCATTTACACCTTATGAATGCGAGTGCCTTTCTGCCTGCATATATTTTCATTTTGGTGGTAATGGTATGGATTCGTATGGAATAATCTGAAAATAGCACTTGGTAAATGCAGCATAATTCGTTAGGAATCCTCCCTCAGTCGGTAATTGTGGTAGGCATTACACTTTTCCACCAAAGTGGTGGACAGGTAAAGATTAAAGGCGAATTTTGCCTATTTTTTCTCTTCACTTTTCCAGAAAGTTGTGGAAATGAATGCCGTGAGGAGCAGTTGTGCACAAAAGTACCTAACGGAGCCTGTTCCCACCATGCAATGTACATGGGGAACAAAAATGATCCACAGTGGCCCTAATTTACAGAAAAAGTGCTAAAGCCATGGAAAGGTTATCGCACAGTGCAAATGTATAGCACCATGAGCCGATTCACAGAATGAAATGTGTGTAGAAACCAGCAGCACAAAGAAAAGTTGTTTGCACCTGGCGTGCCCAACAGGAACCCCAGGCCTTAAGAAAATAGCACTGGTGAAGTACTTTGAGCTGCAATGTGAACAGTGACATTCACGAGACCAACAGGAAAGAAGTTATCCAGGATTACTAATCTGCAATCACCATTATTCCAACTGCTACACATCTGTGCCACCCATTCTACAGTTAGCCTCCACCCACACCTCGTCCCAGTACCCCAACCGATCTGCGACCCCCAATTCTACATTGAACCTGCAACCACACCTCGTCCCATTACCCAGACCAACCTATGCCCCCCCAATTCTACAATGAGCACACTGACCAATCTGTCCACCAAATTCTACAATGAACTTTCACCCACACCTTGTTCCAGTACCCTAACTGATCTGCACCCCCAATTCTATATCGAGGCTGCACCTACACCACGTCCCAGTACCCCAACCAATCTATGCCTCCAATTCTACATTGAGCCTGCACCCACATTTTGTTTCATTACCCCAAACAATCTGCTCAGGCACAACGCGTTTATTCTGGAAGCATGACACTCAGTGCAACAGAGGTTCAAATTCCGATCCCGCGCTTAGAAACCAGTCCTGGTATTAAGCACGTTATAAATGAACAATTAATTAATCTGAAACCACAATTCTACATTTAGCCTGTACCACACCTTCTCCCAGTACCCCAACTGATCTGCGACCCCCAATTCTACATTGAACCTGCAACCACACCTCGTACCCATTACCCAAACCAACCTATGCCCCCAATTCTACAATGAGCATGCACCCACACCTCACCCCAGTACCCCGACCAATCTGCACACACAATTCTACATTGAGCATGCACCCACTCACATCACAGCACACCTACTGTACTTCCACAAAGTATGTAAACCAAATACACATTACCCCAACACCCACACCGAGTTAGCACAGTACAGCACCAGCTGTTGGATTAAATGTGTAATGTCTGAGTGAAATCCTTTAGAATCAGCTTGCTGAAAAAGTCCATGATAAAATTCCAGCCCACCTTAGTTGTCCATCTCCACTCCCATTTCATTCTCCTCCAGCATTCTCTGGACAATGCGTTACTGTATGTTCCCTCCTTATCCCTTGCATTAAGGAGCGCAAGTAGATGCCCACTGCTGTACGAAATGTGTTTAGAACTGTGTGCTGGCCCACACTCATAACCACTTGTGAAAAGAGTAAACTCACATACCCAACAGTAATGGATCCGCATACCCTCTCACAGACCCTAACAAAAGTTCAGAACTGCTTGGGGGTCTTGTTCTGCGCGATGAAGGTGTCAGCCTTACAATGTATGTAAGTGCAAGTATACTTGCCAGCTATGCACCTCGTTCACGCAAGGCCCAGTTAAGTGTTGAACACTTACCTTTCTAAACCCTTCTTGTCTGTGTCTTCAATGAAAAACATTTGGCAGATTTCAACATCCAACATCATGTGAAAGCAGTGCTGGTTTATCTAGGACAATCACCTCTTCCATAGCTTCTCCTCCGATCACACTCTACTGTACAATAACTGCCAACCACATGGTTTGTGCTGCTACACGGTGGCCAATTGTCCTTCAGCTGATATTAGTGTGATGTGGAGAGGGAATTGAAACAAATGGATCCAACATCCCCTTTTATCATTCACAATATGCTTCTAAGCTACATCTATTGTGAAATTGTGAGTACGTCATATGCACACGCAAAGGGCCCGCTTAAACTCCAATACTCCTGTGGCAGCATAAAATAACACTACGTAGAAGAAATAGCATTCTGGAGAAGTGAATGGGCAGATGTGAATGAGTAGTCTCCCGAAAGCCCAAATGAACCATCTCTGGAGAACATGTGGTGAGACACCGAAACAAATGTGTGCACATCCCCAATAAGAGACACACAACATCTCCATGAAAAATTCTTTTTCCAGAATGACTAACCACATGGCCCGCCAGAAGACACATATTAAAAACCAATTCATCCACATAGAAACCAAACATGCACATGCAATGCCCTAGCACCATAAATGGCATCAGTCAAATATAGATTGCTACCCAACCCCTTTCAGTGCTCCCATCCCTACTGGTGAAGTCCATCCACATCGGTATATGGTCAAGTTGTTACAAGTAAGGCCAACTTGCCGATCTCAAATAAGCCCACCATCAATCAACATCCTTAAAACATGTACACAGTAGGTGCCATGCCACCACAGCCTGCATAGTTGACATACCCACGCACTCACATACACTATGGACATCAATGAACTTCTTGCCTGTACGGCAAAGCACAGAACGTGGGAAGCAACAGATGTGTGTTAGAAACATGTCGAAATGGTGCAACAATAAAAATGTCATCTGTTGATATCAACCACTGTGTGTATATGGACAACTCAGTTGGATATCATGTCATGACCAAAGGTGCACATGCACAAAGAAGCACAAAAGCACACATACACAACAAAACAATACATTATCCACATGGCAATAAGAGACTGCAAACTGCTGAAATGAAAATATATATAGGTACATGTATTGAAAGTAACATTTTGGGTAACTATGTACAATATAAACATGAACCAAGGTCAACAAATAAATAGATTGAAAGGAAACCTACAACTACATAACTATATACATGAGCCAGCGGGCTAGTCCATGAAAATGTCTATCAATGCCTGGGCCATTGCTGATAACCCTCAATATTGGACTCATGCAGGCAGGCCTCCGTACTGTCATTGAGGGCTTGCAGGGCCTCCCACATCCTGGTTTCAATTTCCTGTACTGCCCTGCAAGACACCTCCACAATGGAGGCCCATGCCTGTGCCAGCTGCCCTGCAGCCTTGGCCCTGGCAATTGCTACCTCATGCACTCCCTGCCGCTACTCATCCTGCTGCCCAGGAATTGTACCTGAGTTAACATTTTGGGCATGCACAAGTAATCTTGCATAATTGCTTGCCTGTTCTACATTCACTCCATGTTGCCTTATCCTGGCAGCTATCCTCCCAAGGATGTTCATCCTGAGCAGTAACAGCTCCTGTTGCCTGGAAATGCATCTCTGGCACAGGTACTCTCTCTGATTAGATGACAGTCTACTTGAGAGGAGTACAGCCCCTGCACTGTGACCATTTGCCTGACATTCCTCCACAGCCTGTTCCTCTTTAGGTTCCTGTGCAGGCTCTGTGACCACCTTATCTGCCTATGTACCAACTTCCACCTCCACCAGGGACACAGGCACATTGAGATTCTCTAATAGTGGGACAGGGACAGAGGAGTTCATGGTGTTAGCTGACATTGAGGCATCAGATGAGGAGAAGGAGAAGGAGTCATTTAGTGGCCTGTACCGAGAGACCACCGCCAAGCAGTCCTGGTGCCAGTTGTGGCAAGAGGCGGACCACCTGACTGTTATTCTTAACAAGCAGCTCATGAGTAGCATGTGCAGAATCACAGGGAGATGTCTGCCACCTTCGGCCACCCACCAGCAGTGGCAGCACTGCATCACTGATGGCCTCATCATCTGTAAGTGTGGGATTTGTCTGGGTGGATGCATAAGTGAAAGTGGGTAGTGCTGCAGCAGGAGGCCCTGGTACAGGATGCTGGACTTCTCAACCTCCTGTATCAGTGCCAGGTGGGGAGCCTGCACTTTCCCTTTTGTACAGCCATGTGAAACCATGGGCAGGCCTGCAAAGGCCTTCTCCTGTTTCTTCCCCTCCTCTGCCATCAACCCTGACACTCTAATGAGTTCACCATGCCTTGGGACCCCTGTGTAGTTACATCACCACTACCCTGTGTGTCTGCTGCTGAGGTGTCCTCCACAACTGTGGTATCTAGAGGCTACTCCTCAGAAGCAGTGCCATTATATGTTGAGGCTCCCACAGGCACTTGGCTTGCAGAGGAGGTTGATGTAATTGGGTTTGCTTGGGGGCTGCATTGACATCTGGATACAGTGGCTAATCATTTGACATCCCAATAGAAAGGAAGCAGTGACCCAAGTGTTATGGAGGGTCATGGAAAGGGCACCTAGTCCCATGTGTCAGTGGCATCATAGTTACACCTCTATCCAACAACAACATGCTACATGCACACCTGACAGTCCAACATGAAAGTATGTAACATACACATGTACCCATTTTCTGAGAATCAAGCAGCAATGTTGTTGGTCCTAAAACAAAAAACGTTTATTATGAAATACAATCCATGCCCCCTCATTCAATGGCCTGACTGGGGCCAGTTAGTGAACCACATTGCCAAATGCATTAAAGTGCCATGAAAGGAAATTCTGACACAATTGTCAGTTCCTCCTGCTGAGTGGATAAGGGGCAATAATCTTTCCCCGTTTGAACAACACAAAGAGGAGGTATGATATGATATGATATTTTACTTATATTGTGCTTGTACACAAGTGTTGCATATAGGTGGGTGTGTATGAATGTACACTACATGGCCTCAAAATCTCAATCTGTGGTGTGACCCTTTTAGGGGCCTAGCCATCATCTTCTCATATTGCATGACCATGAGTATTCTTTGCCATGCAAAGCTGCCAGCATTGACTTCTACAGTTAGCTACTTCACCAATGTGGGCCACGTCATACTTCCAGTGTGTGCCTGGGGCAGCACGATAGTCACATCTTTTGCAACACACATACCACGAAAAGCACTGTCAATTCATGCATACTCATCCAGGACATCCTAAATCAGTGGTACCGTTCACCCTGTGAAAACTTACCAGCAGCTTGGCTACGAGCCTGCAGGTCAAGGCCCTGGACATGAAGCGCTGGGTTGATCCTCTCTGGTATCCTGGGGTGAAGTGGTGTCACTCAATGACAGCCTGCAGATTGCACCTCAAAGGAAAACCCTCCCTAAATGCCTCCCCTTGCCTTTGTCTGGCTTTGGATTCTCAGGTACTCTCAGTGCTTCTTGGTGTTTTCCACAGTGGGGGCCCAAACGATACTCCGCGCGAAGGCAGAGAAATGACAGATGTGCCTCACTTCTAGGCCCATGGCCACAAACTTCGATGTATCGCAGGTGTGAGAAACGCTATTCACTCAGACAACTGTTCAGACCATATCCAATTGATGACTTGGACATTATGGAAATGACATTGATTCAGCAAGTCAACTGACTGCACAGCCAGAAATCAATGAAGTCATCAATGACATTATGACGTAGCCGCATTATACATGAAGTACATATTCATATTCATCCATTCATGAAATTACATGTACATGCACTAGTTTATTGCATATAGGCACGTAGCCCTTGCTTATGACCCATGTAAGTAAGAGGACATATACATATACATAATGCTGTGTCATATTTTTGCTAAAGCTGAAACCACAAGATGCAGAGTTCATATATCTACCTTGCACATGCATGACTGCTATTAACAAGGAGAAGTCATAGGGAATGATATAGAAGCTATAGGGCTCTGAAATGGATGGCAATGGAGAGACAGGCTTTGAGAACATGGAAAGTCTGACAAGATCGCTGCAGCCAGAGGCAGGCAGAAACAAAGCACTCAGCCAAGGACAAGTGGAGACAGAAAAGATCCAGTTACAAGACAATAAGCCATCTGCAGAAAATCAGTCTAAAATACTCATAATTGCAGGTGAAAGGGCTTAATTTTGTGGTCTCAGCACACGTGACCCAGCTGAGTAGGACAATGACCATTCAAACAAGGTAGACAAGGATAGCTGTTCCCATTGAACCAAGGGAAAAGAAGCTTCAAGTGTTGCGTCTCGGTGTTCAACTGAATGCATTCTCACAGGCTTAGGTGATAAGAGAATGGCAACATTATGGAACAGTTTACATCTCAATGTCCGTTCCCGTTATCTTGAAAAGGTTCACTCAGCCTGGTAACTGTCCAGGGTCCCAGGGATAGGAAGACACACTCTGACCAATCCAGATTCACATTTTACGTGGGGATAATTTTTAGGTGTTAGGAGGGGCTCCTAGACATGGCTGTCCAATCGTAGGACTAACCTATATATTCTCTATATGTAGCCTGCTCAAAGAGACCAATGTAATCAGATGATAGGTTTTTTGGGTTGGAAAATGAATATGTGACGTCACACTGGAATAAAACCGGGTGACATATGCTTAGAAGACGAGAGTCATTTTTGGTTTTGCTAATAAAAGGCAGTAAAACTTTGGTCCCTGGCTGAGTCACCCATTTTTATGGCTGGGAGTAATTGATGGGCCTGTGTGTTCTCTGCCAATAATTGGGTGACTGCTAGAGCGTCCTGTCCACGGTGTACAGTAGTGACTTAAACACCCTCCACGTTCATTTCAGCCAGATGCTTTGCCCAATCCTTTGATGTCCACAGGCTCCAAGTTGCTTCTGAGGATTGAAGATGGATTGTAATGTGTCAGGACCTGTTCACCCAGGATGCTAGAGACGTTGACAGCCCTGCGCCTCGCCATGTTGGGTTTGCTGGTAGATGTAGCATACAAGGCGCACCTGAGGCTGGTGGGTCAAACTTGGACCCTGGCTGTACCTGAACTGTGGAGCTGTGATGTTCTAGGGAGGGAAGTGTTGAAGTCCTATAAGACAGATCAGGTGGTTGCAGAGTCTGACAGTGGACCAACAGAAGAGCTTGCTATGAAGTAAACCAACCCTCCAAGTAAGTGCAAGTGGTCAGCAACCAGTGATGACATACTACCAGGCAAAAGGAGATATTGATGCAAGGGGGCTAAATATAGCAGGAGGAAGCACACAATGGCAGAAGACAGGACAAAAGCAAAGGTACAGGTGTTTCCACTAGATCCATGAGGCAGTGCTGACTAAATCTGAGGACTGGCCCTACATGTGTAAGTCCTGCACTGCAGGTGCATATACGCCATGTAACTCTTTAAATAGTGTGCACACTTCACATCTGCATGGTGTTTTTCTACTGTGCATGGTCAAAGAGATCTTTTGGGGTATGCAGCAGAAACACAGCTTACTGTGGTCTCTGTAGGAAATGTTTCCCTTTATTGCACCATGAGTGAGAGCTGATAACATAGAGGATGGCAAGGCAGAAGAAGGGGCCACCTGTAAAACATGGTGGTAAAGCTGCAGTTGGCAAGTACCACCAAGTCCGACCAGGCCCAGGCTGCACCCCAGGAACAGTCACAGATTATTTCCGATTTATAGAAAGGGCTGTCATCAAAAAAATGTTATATCAAAATTACAAATAAAAAATGATATCAATTTTTGGACGGCATTGTGAAGTTGTCGGGCATGCCATGACATGAAAGCATTGTGAACATATTTTGCCAAAAGCTGTGCTATGGTTTAAAAAAAAACAGCTGAGTTACTCGGCCTTGAAAATATCATTTATAAACATTATTTTTGATAGAATGAGAATAAGGGTTTTTGAAGGAAAAGTGTACATCTAATTGCAGGGCAACAAAATAAAACACAGACAAACGCATGCAAAATGCTGGGACAGTGGATTCCGCCATTCTTCCTGATGTGCAAAACACAGTGTTCACAGCAACACAGCTGCAGCTTGCCTTTATCTATGAAGTTGTCGCAGCAGGGCAGAGAATTCACAGATGACAACACACAAGGCCCAGCGCTCTGACTCAGCTATTGCAGGTTCTCTGTGTATGATATGATATGATATGATATGATATGATAAGGCATTTATAATGCGCCTATTACACAAGTGTTTAAAGGCGTGACAAGGCAAGGGAGGGGGAACAGAGGGAAGACAGACAATTATCATACTAGGCCAGGTGTCATTCAGATCGTGTAAGTGCATGAGAGGGGGGAAAGGGAAAAGTACAAGGGGGAATGGAGAGGGGAAAGTGCAGTGCATGGGATAGTAGAATAAATAAGATAAATAAAATGGTCAGCTTGTGGCAAGTGCAAGGTATGTGCAGACATAAGTGCTTTTATGGGGACTGCAGGGATACAGAAACAGTCCCCAGGTGCAGGGGTTGCCAGGGAGGCAGTGCAGGTGTGCAACCGGCGAGGCCTGGGCCCGAGATCAGAAAGGGTGGCCAGGTAACCAGTGGATTTTCAGCCAGGAATTCAGTAGGGGAGAGGGGGAGAGAAAACAGAAGCAAAGAGAAAGGTTTTGAGGTGCTTCCGGAACCAGAGATGGTTTGCCTCAAGTTTCAAGGGGGCAGGGAGGCTGTTCCAGAGGGAAGCCCCAGATAAAGAAAGAGATCTACTACCAACTCCTTGCTTGAAGAAGCGACTGATCCTGAGAGAGTTGGAGGCAGATGAGCAAAGAGCTTGAGAAGGAAGATATTTAGGAAGAGAGAGTTGAAGGTATTGAGGCCCCAGGCACCAGAAGGCCCTGTGTACAATGCAGAGGGTTTTGAACTTAATCCTCACAACCACTGGGAGCCAGTGCAGAGATTTCAGTCCTGCACGGATACGATCTCTGGGCTTAAAGCTAAGGACAAGTCACACAGGCCTGTTCTGGATGAATTGCAGAGGGCAGAGAGTAGAAGCAGGTAGATTTAGAAAGAGGCTGTTACAATAGTCCAGCCTAGAGAGAATCAGGGCTCTGGAGACATTGAGTTTCTAGGGGAAGGAGAGGAGAGGAAGAATACCTTTGAGGAAGTGCAGCTGGTAGTATGACTTCTTAGAGATGTCAGAGATGTGAGGAGAGAAGGAGAGTGTCGAGTCAAAGATGACCCTGAGGTTTTTAGCCTTGCAGGTGGGATAAGGAAGAGGGCCAAGAGAGGCCGGCCAGCGAGCTGCAGGGAAGGAGGCAGTGGGTGTGCTGATGAGTAGAATCACAGTCTTACTGGCATTAAGGCAGAGGTCATTGTTGGCACACCACTCCCGGATAGCAGGCAGACAGTCAGAAATGAGGGAAGGAGAGGAGGAGGCTGAAGGTAGCCTAAAAATGAGCTGGGTATAATCCGCTTAGCACTGACAATTGGGGCATAGAGCGGCGATGCGGTGGGCAAAGAGTGCCAGTTATTGGTCGAACAGCCAGGGGGAGAGGTTAGATCCCTGGGGGACACCACAGGTAGAGAAACATATATCGGAGAGGAAGGACCCAAGTTGGACCTGGGAGGGTCGGTCAGAGAGGAAAGAAGTCAGCCACAACAGAGCCTGACCAGTGATACCCAGGTTATCACAGAGACGGTGAGCAGGATGGCATGGTTGACAGTGTGAAAGGCAGAAGAAAGATCAAGCAAGATGAGGACGCACGGTTGTTAGAGTCAAGGTTGGAGAGAAGGTATTCACGGATGTTCAGGAGAGCAATTTCCATGCTTATGGCAGCTCTGAAGCCAAACTGATGGTCGTGAAGCAAACCAACATATTCAGTTTGGAGATTAAGCTGAGAAATGGCCAGTTTCTCCAGGAGTTTGTCCAGGAAAGGAGTGATGGAGATTGAGCAACATATTACAAATTATATGAAGCCAGGTCAGAATGATGCAACCCTGCAATGAAGCCCTGAGGCTAGAGTAATCACACACCATCATGTGCCTTGTGTGCCTAAACTGTATTTGCATGGCTCCATTCATTGTAAACCAAGCGTAGTACCAAGGCGTGTGTAATCCCCAGCTGGCATGTATCTGCTGTGTCTAAAGGGCATCTGAAGCACCCATTGGGGCTCATTACGAGTCTGGTGGTTCTACCGGCAGTTTGCTGATGGACCCGTAATGATTTACCTGTGCCTGACTTGCCAGTCACACTGGGGGATTACAACCCTGGCATTCCGGAAAGTCAGGCGCCGGTAAATTGTAATCCCTCATTCCCCCATTCCCATAGAGTCCAAGAGGACTCTATGGGAATGTGGAACACGGAAACACTGGCACCATTAATAATGGTTCCGACCCGTTGGGTACAGCGGCTCCGGCAGGCTAACTCGTAGAATGCCAGTCCACAAACAACGGTGCCGGTAAGCGGTAATACAGCCCCACTGTATTGTAAACTCCCCGTGACTTGGCACTTTCAAAGGCCTGCAGCAGACTGCACGTGAAATAGGCTGGCTGGGGGAGTGTTCTGCTGGTGGGGTTGGGTGGCTTTAAAACACATGCTTTGGAAGCCGTCCAGAAAATCGCTGTGGATGTTGGGAGATTTGCTTGATCTGTGGAGCCCCAGTCGGAACTGAAGACCCCAGGCCACCTACAAGTCAGTTGACGAAAGAGACATACTACTTTTAAAAAGGTTAGTTGATTTTGTGTATTTATTGCAAAACTGTAAGTGATTAGCTGTGTTTTAAAAATGTAAAATATTTAAACAAGATGTGAAAAACATTTTATTTTAAAATGTATGTTCTAGAATCTATCTCTGTATTTTTGTTTAACGGTGCAAACAGAGATTTTAAAACAAAATGTGTGTATTCTTTAGCTGCCGCCATGATTAACCCAGGATGTGTCATGGGCCGATTAGATCGGTCGACGTCTGACAATCGAAGTGTTTCGGCCGATCCTATCGGCCCTGAGCTGCAGCCTCCAGTAGGAGGAGTTTAGCAGACCATGTGTAGAACACAGTCTATTAGTTTACATCAACATTGACTTCAGACCCCTCCCTCTAACTGCACTCACTATCCACACCTCTGGAGTGTATCATTTCTTTATGGAAAAAAAAGTAAATTACTTAATATGAATACACAGTTGTAGGAGTTCTAAAGTGTGTGGAGTATCTCTGGCCTATTGGCATATCGCTCCCTCACCCCCATCTCCTTGCCTCAAATGGTACTGCCCAACCCTTGCAACATTCTCGGCTGGCCCGTGCTGAGGCTACGCATGTGCACAATTGAAGCTCAGGCAGCACTCGTGTCTGCTTTCAATACTGAATCTGATTATAGTAGTGTTGTTTATTTTGAAAGCCTCTGTAAACAGGGTTGACTGGCTTTTCTTCGAATGATAGGTTTGCTAGCCTGTTTGCAGCCTCTCTCTTTCTTTCCAGAGTTCAAGAGGTAAGGGAGTGGCTGAGAGTCGTCTCCAGCCTTGCATGAAAGCGTTGAATTTTCCATCTGTGTATCGTCTGTGAGGGCCGTGCGTTTCACTTTACCTGTGAACTGCTGTGAATTCCTGCGCTATAGGATTGGGTGGTCGGGCATTCTGCCAAGGGCCAAACGAGTCTGGTAGTGAAAGCCCACGTGAGCGGTTTTTATTTTGGTAAGTGTGGGCCGGTCTTCAACGTAACTAATGCATGCATGTTCCACATTGCAATAAAATCAATGTAGTGCAATGTGTATAGCTTGCATTCAGTGGCTGGGCAGATGAATTTGGGAAACGTTTAGCGTTCCCATTCAGCTCATTAATATGCACGAGCTGGCACACTGCAGGTCATCTGTGTTTTGTAATGCTCAGTGCTGTTTGCGCCTTGCTGCTGCCCATGCCAATAAAAATCAACCAATTTAAACTCTCCAGCACGCAGTATGTGCCTATTGGCCATCAACGGTCTGCAGGCACATGCATGCTCAGTCAATCATCAGCGCACAGAGCACAGAGCACAGATTACAATGTGTCACTTTTGCTTGACTTGCTGAAGTTTTGATGCACTACATAGGTAGATGTTGATGCACTGGCAATGCCTGCTTTATGACAGCAGCACTTAATTGTTAGTTGCTGTACGTCACTGGGTACCGAGGGAGAGCGCTAGAGCGGAGATGCCCTGGGCCATTCTTTTTCTTGGCCAAACTGTTCAACTCTTGTTTTGCTGCAAGCCCTCCCATGCAAGGTCGTTAAATAGGAAGGCAAGCCTTATGCATGCCACACCCACATGCATAACATACTCCTCGTTTGTAGTTCTAAGAGGAGCAACATATGTCCCCATATTCTATGTGCAAAGTAGTGGGTTGGATAGCTCAGTTGATGGAGCACCTGCCTTAGCTGTTGGCTCTGTGTAACCAACATTTCACAGCTTTGAAATTTCATTGAGTCAGGCTTTTATATACCGAGAAATGGTAATAAAAAGAGTACAAGTCACATTTGCAGTAGACATATTTTTTATTGAACTACCTAGACAGTATCGCTCCTCGTGGCAGTGGATGACAGATTTGTTTTCGAACTTTGGCTGTGCGCCGTTTAGTGTACCTTGGTATACACGCATGGAGGAATCTTCTGTCTGATGGTATATATATATATACGTTGACTGCTGGCATATGGTGTTCCAATGCGATGTGGCATAGCTCACAGGGAATTGCATACTATCGCATGTGTGTAACACATTGATGATTTGGTGTCACTGGATTTGAAGTTAAGCACAGAGTGAGGAGTTGGAATTGATGTTTTTCGCTTCACCAAATGAGTCATTTATTACAAGAAGGTGGATCGCGGATAAGATATTTGGCAGAGAGAAATGCAGGAAATGCGCACTCCTGACAACCACGAATAACGTACATGGCAATTTCAGCCTTCCCATCGCAGCGCCCAATTTCATTTTGCAACTAACATCTCTTGTCCAAAGGCGACTCTCAACGCAGCACGAAATAACACCAATGGCTGCTTTTCTGATAGATGTAGCCGGCAAGAAAGTTCAGTGGGTTTGAAAGTTCGTTGATGGAACGTGTGTGTGATCTGCTGGTTGCAGGTTTGACTTCCGGCTATGTCAACACAGCCTTTCATCCTGCTGAGGTTGATAAATGAGTACCGACACAGGTTGGGTGATATTGTATGTTTATTTATTCTATATGAGGCACTTAAGTGTAAGTGCTATATAATAACACATCATTATCGTTTGGCCTTGGTCATCAGCTTGCATTCACTGTAATTGTGTAATGCGCACTGATATTAACGATACATATGGTGATCCATTCTTGTATGAAATGTGTTTCACTTTACAGTGATATCGTAACCATATTTTTCGTAGTGTACTTGGAAACAATGCTGTGTGATGCCACTTCCTTTTTTGTCAAGGCGTAACATTGTTAGGGCAACTGAAATTGTAATGGGGTTTAGTACTTACATGCCATGAGAGTCATTGGAAGGGTAGGGGGGAGAGGAGACAGCTCATTCTCCCAGCAAGTCTTACGTGTGTGGTTTCAGACATGAAGGAGAGAATGATCTGCTTGTAACATTGAGGCGTCACCAGAAGAGTCTCATTATAATGCTATAGATGTTAGATGCCCCCACACAGGTATGTTTACACCCTTTAGATATTTTCAAAGAAATCACTGTACAGCAATCCAGCCGGGAGTTGAAGCACCGAATGCCCACCGAATATGTAGGAATCTTTCTTTGTGAGTAACTGGCTTGCGTGGAGGAACCAGTGTTGAAAGGCAATGCAGTGATAACACTTCTTTTTCCCCCAATGGCAGTGACAGCCAGATGTGATGCAGCAAACGCAGCTTGTAAGGCAAGCACCGCAAAGTGCCCACTGTAAGCCCCATATTTTAGTAATGTATAAAGGATTATATAGCCATGTTGTTAGACTGATGACTGGCAATATGAGGGCAGTGGCTAAGCCCCCTTCTGAGTATTGAGGCCTATTTCAATTGAAAAGGTTGAAAGGTTTTGCCGCCATCCCACGGCTCCAGGGCCTTTTAATCTATGAACCCTTCTTTGTAAGCAAGTGCTGGTGTGGAGGAACCACCGTTGAAAGGAAATGCAGTGATAACATTTCTTTTTTCCCCAATGGAAGTGACAGCCAGATGGGCTGCAGCAAATGCATCTTGTAAGGTGAGTGATGCAAAGCGCACACTGTAAACCCCAGAACGTAAGTAATATATAAAGGGCCTCATCACGACTTTGGTGGTAACTCTTAAAATCGGCGGTAATGCTATTAGCGCCGATTTTAAGAGTCTGTCGGATCACGAGTCGAAATACCGCCGGCGCCATTACAGCCGGCGCAAGTACAGCCGGCTGTACAAGCGCCGGCCATAACAGCACCAGGAACCATTTGCCCTAAAACATCAGCAATCATGAGTCCGGCGTAGGCGCTATTAGCGCCAGAAAAGCGGTGGATAATCCGCTGAAAATACCTCCAGCAAAAAGCTGGAGGTAACAGAACACAGGCCACAGCAATAAGGGCCCAGGTGGAACCAATGCAAATCAGAGGCCTACAAAGGAGCCACCCATGCACAACACACCCTCCCCAACACCATTACACCAGCAGGAGCAGGGAGGAGACAGCAATAAGGGCCCAGGTGGAACCAATGCAAATCAGAGGCCTACAAAGGAGCCACCCATGCACAACACACCCTCCCCAGCACCATTACACCAGCAGGAGCAGAGAGGAGACAGCAATAAGGGCCCAGGTGGAACCAATGCAAATCAGAGGCCTACAAAGGAGCCACCCATGCACAACACACCCTCCCCAACACCATTACACCAGCAGGAGCAGGGGGGAGACAGCAATAAGGGCCCAGGTGGAACCAATGCAAATCAGAGGCCTACAAAGGAACCACCCATGCACAACACACCCTTTCCAATACCATGCTGCCATTTGGAGCCGGGAGCCTTGATGTTGCTTGTGGGATGTTTTTATCCACGCATCCAAGCCCTACCTAAAAAACTGTGCAGTACTGGCATTGAAAACATCATGATGGCCAGAGCTTCCCAGAAAATGCCCAGGGAAGTGCATGAAGAA
Source organism: Ambystoma mexicanum (assembly GCF_040938575.1). Lineage (NCBI taxonomy): Eukaryota > Metazoa > Chordata > Amphibia > Caudata > Ambystomatidae > Ambystoma > Ambystoma mexicanum. Next base: position 514,441,115 of record NC_090934.1, read on the forward strand.
TAGGCTGCCACCCATTTTGCCGATGTTATGGGCACAGAAGGGCACTGCCTAAAACCACCATTGGACTACCCACACAGTAGTCTGAAACCATTGGGAATGGCAATGCTGACTGCCAAAAGCAACCTAAAATTGTGGGGAATTCATTTTCTTAAATCCCAAAAAGGGGTGCAGTACCAGTACTCACCACTATCAGAAAGCCGGCGTTTTAAAACAGCACCAGATTTTTTTTTATATGTGTAAAACTGAATAGATGAACCCAAAGCATGCCAAAGAAAGACTTACTGAGAGGTGGATACAATCTAAAGTTATATTCTGAAGTGACTTGAAGGTTTATAACAAGACTGGCTGAGCTGTGGATTTCAGCAGTTTAAGTAAATTTGGACTGAAAGACACTAAAAACCTAAATGTTTAAAAGAAATGAGTGACCTACTTTTGAGTGTCACATAGGTTGCAATTGTTTAAATGTCATAGTTTTAAACTTAGAATCAGCATCCTAGCTGCATATGTAAAAAATTGTCTTGACTTAAACTGGGGAACAAAAGTGACATTAGCTGGGGCCTGGCTTAAGGAACTGAATTCTGCCCACCAGCTACCCCCGACAGGAGTTGAGACTTGCACAACAGCTGTGTTCCCAGGCCTATCTGCCTTTTGCTGCTCCCACCAAAAGGGATATGACACTTCCCTGATTGAATTACCTGGGCTCTGCAGGAAATTGAACAAAGCCCTGTCCTGACTCAGGCAAATGTTTTATTATGGGGGCCGTAAAAAGTGGCTTCCTCCTGGAAAGAAAGGGGAGGAGCACTGCCTGTGAGAGCAAGCTGGCTTGGCAGAACTGGAAAAAACAGAAATTCAACCTTGTGCTGGGGGGAAACCACACCCCTGTAGCCAGAATATGGTTTTAGAAAAAGATGAATAACTCATAGAGCGGACTTGTGAAAATTATTTAAATGATACCATAATTCTTGTGATTTTTCTGCCCACATTTTAAGAGGTTTTTAGAACCGGTGGCATGTGTCAGAATTCCGGGAACCTGGTTCCGCGTTGACCCGTCGTGAAGAATATATTTCTTCCTACCAATGTGATTCTCAGGAGTACGAAAGGACAGTCTAAGAATCCAATTGATCGGAAGATGGTGTAGAGTCGTTGGGATCGTAGAGCTGAGCGGCCCGCAACTTCCCGGTAGATGATGGTTCCAGGTTCCAGCCAACGACTGCAGAATATTATACTGATTACAATCAAATACACCCCTTTCAAGAGAACACGTAACAAAATCTCAACAGACTAACCTGCAGAAAACGGTTTAACCAGAAGTGTTTCATGCAAGAATGTCCTCTATACTGGGGTACTCTGGAGACCAGAAGAAGAGAAAAGACAATCAGTACCAGAGAATGAGTGGAAGAAATAATGGTAAGGAAAGGTAGGTTTCTTACCCTTTTTTCCCTGGAAGTGAACGTCCCTGGCAAAGTCCTTCTTCTTTCCTGTAGGAACAGTGTGATGGTATCTGCCCTCTGTTCGGTGGACCAAACAATCCAAGGTGTAAGAAGTCACTAGTCCAGCAACCACCTATTCCCGCCGGCACGAGGACGCCTAAAAGGTGCTCAGGAAGTCTCTAGTCCAGCACCAAGCCTGTACCCGCCGGCACGAGGACGCCTACAGCACCCTGGGGAAGGACAGGGAAGGGATTGGAGAGGGAAAAGGAAGGAAGGAAAGAACGAAGGTAAGAGGTCTCCCAAGCTTCGAGGTCCGATTTCGACAAAACCAAATCACTAGGCAAGAATAATCCATAAACAATCCGAGGTCAAGATACAAGAACAGGTAAGGATAATCCAAGAGCAATCCAGTAAACGTAATCCGAGATCAAACAAAACCACTAAATCTGAGCAAGAAAAAACCGCTGTCACTATTGGATCAGAAGCAGCGAGAAGTGGGCGCCAGATCATTAAGTACTTGAAGTACCGGCACCAAGATGGTCACGTGACCCAACACGTTTTCTATCACGTGGAAGATGCTGCGTCCACTGACGTAGTCTCCATGGCAACTTCCACGTGAGGCGTCGGGAACGCAGTTCCCGACGCAAATGTGTTCCGTGCGTAGAGCGTGGATACCGCAAGCCCGCCTTCTGTATGGTGGTATAACGGGACAGAAGCTTTTGGTGAGGATGAGACACGTGAACCGCAGGGGTGATACAAGACCTGGAGCGTTTTCTGACAGTATCCTCCCCCAAAGGACCCCCATGCCCCCGAGAGGCCAAAAATTGGGAAACCAACAACGGGGCATGCACATTCTGCTCCGGTTCCCATGTCCGTTCTTCCGGACCGTAACCCTTCCAGTCCACTAAGAAATACCTGGTACCACGAGAAACCCTGGTATCAAGAATGGAATTGACCTCATACTCCTCCACCCCTTGAACCAATATCGGAGACGGAGAAGCCGGTATCCTGGTGCTGTCTACACAAGGCTTAACCATGGACACATGGAAAACCGGATGTATCTTCCAAGAGTGCGGAAGTTCTAATTTGACCACCAATGGACTCAAGACGTCCTTTATAACATAAGGACCTACAAAACGTGGCAACAAGCATCGTCGACCTGGAATGCGTAGGTTCTTAGTGGACAACCATACCCGTGTACCTGGAATGTAGACGGGTGCAGGACGGCGATTCCGATCCGCGTACTTCTTCGCCTGTTCTTGTGCTTGTTTCAGATGTTCCAGCACCCTATCACGGACCAGAGACAAATCTTTGATACAAGATTGAACTGCCGGACAATCCTCAGGTAGATTCCAATCAAGAGGAAGGGTGCGTGGGTGTTGCCCATACAAGGCATAGAATGGCGATGTTCCCGTTGATGAATGGCTGGAATTATTATACGCGAATTCCGCCAAAGGAAGAACTGCTAGCCAGGATTCCTGATGTTGAAGGATGAGACACCTGAGGTACTGCTCCATGGTAGCGTTAACCCGCTCTGTTTGACCATCCGTCTGGGGATGGAACGCTGTGGAACACCGTTCATCTACCCCCAAAGAGAACATTAGATGCCTCCAAAAACGCGACGTGAACTGGGACCCCCTGTCAGAAACCACAATCTCAGGCAACCCAAAAAACCTGAAAACATGTCGCAAGAACAACTCTGCCAGCTTAGCAGCTGATGGCAGGCCTTGGCAAGGCACAAAGAGAGACATTTTAGAAAAGCTGTCAACCACCACCCATATGGTATCAAACCCATCAATCAAAGGCAACTCCACCACAAAGTCCATGGTAATCATCGCCCAAGGTCTGGCTGGCACTGGTAATGGTTGTAATAACCCCATAGGTTTCGCTGAATGGGACTTACACTGGGCACAGATGGCGCAGGTCAAGATATATTGCGAGACGTCTCTTCGCATGGAAGGCCACCAACACCAGCGTTTGAGGAGTTCAAGCGTTTTCTGGGAACCAGGATGCGCTGCGATAGCAGCGTCATGACACAAAGAAATAGCTGTACACCGGGTATCCTGATCAGGCATATAAACTCGACCCTGGACATAAGGAAGACCATGCAGAATATCCATGTTATAGTCTGCCAGTTCTGTGGGCTCTTTATCAACCCAGTTCTGGAGCGTTGACTTCAAAGTGGGTTGTAGAACACAACTACAGACCACTTGTGTAGGTAATAACAAAGACCCATCCTGTGGACGTGAACCATCATTACCCAGGCTTCTGGATAGCGCGTCCGCCTTGGAATTCAAGACACCTGGGCGGTAAGTCAAACTAAAGTTGTACATGGAAAAGAATTCATGCCAACGGGCATGTCTCGCAGTGGTGCACGTCAGGGACTGCAACGCCAACAGGTTTCTGTGGTCAGTAAAAACCTGGACCGGTAATTCCGTCCCAAGGAGATGATGACGCCAGATCATAAATGCGTCTCTTACGGCCAACAATTCCCGTTCAGTAACGGTGTAGTTACGTTCATAGGGCGTTAATTTGCGCGAATGGTAGGCGACTGGATGCAACTCCTTGGTATCAGCGCAGGTTTGGGACAAGACAGCCCCTACCGCGACATCCGAAGCATCAGCTTCGACAACGAATGGACGTTTGACATTTGGGTGTAGCAACACCGGGGCTGTAGTGAACGCGGCTTTTAAAGACTCAAACGCTATTTGGGCGTTATCGTTCCATAAATAAGGTTTCTTGTTACTGGTCAATTCGGTGAGGGGTGCAGCAATCGAAGAGAATTGTCTAATGAACCGCCTGTAAAAGTTCGAAAACCCCAGAAATGATTGTAACTCCTTCCTTGAAGTTGGTACAGGCCAGTTTAAGACAGCTTTCACCTTATTGCTACTCATCTGCACTCCTTTATTGGTGATGTCATATCCAAGGAACTCGACCTCACTCGCATGGAATACACATTTTTCCAGTTTGACAAAAAGACGATGCTCCCGCAAGCGTTGTAAGACTTGTGAAACATGACGTACATGATCTTCCATGGATGGAGAATAGATGAGTATATCATCTAAATAGACAATAACGAATCTGTCGATCATGTCGCGTAGAACGTCGTTGATGAAATTCTGGAATGTGGCCGGGGCATTGCAAAGCCCGAATGGCATCACCAAATACTCGAATAGGCCATATCGTGTCTTAAAGGCTGTTTTCCACTCATCCCCTCGACGTATCCGGACCAAATTGTACGCACCCCTTAGATCTAATTTGGTGAAGAATTCTGAAGACCCTAACTGATCCAGCAAGACAGAAATCAACGGGATTGGGTATTGATTACGGATAGTACCTGCATTGAGTTCCCGATAATCAATACAAGGTCTTAAGTCCCCCTCCTTCTTGGGTACAAAAAAGAGCGGTGAAGCAAATGGAGAGTGAGAAGGCCGAATAAAACCTAACTCGAGGGCTTTATCCAAATATTCTTTAAGGACGACTTCTTCCTTTTGTGTAAGGGAATAGATACGTCCCGAAGGTGTCTTGGCATCCGGTTTGAGAACAATGGGGCAATCATAGGGCCGATGAGGCGGCAGGATCTCTGCTTTCCCTTTGTCAAAGACGTCCTTATAACTTGTGTATTCGACAGGTAATACGGTGTTAACAACAGCTCCTATTGTAACCACAGAGTTCAACAACGCCCGACTAGGAGCTTCAGGTACTTCATACATGGACTCTAGGGAACTGCAGGATCGAGGGCGTTGCTGAGCACTGAAAGCTATAACCCCGGTCTCCCAATTAACGACCGGGTTATGAAGCTTGAGCCACGGTAAACCCAGGATGAGTTTGTATTGCGGTGCCATAATGACGTCAAATGTGATGATTTCCGAATGCTCGGCGCCAATAGTTAACAACAACGGAATGGTATGTTCAGTAACAAGCCCCGAAAGTAGGGTTGAACCGTCAACCGCATTGACTACCTCCGGAACACTTTTTGACAACAAGGGAATACCCCATTTCCGAACGTATTGGGCATCAATGTAGTTACCGGTTGCCCCTGAGTCAAGAACAGCTGCAGAACTCCAAGGAGTGACCTGATCGTAACTCAACATGACGTCAATGTAAAAAGGCGTGGACAACGAGGAACCCTGCAGGGAAGAGCTCGGCGTAGGGGTTCCTTCTACGACCGGGCCTTGGCGTTTCCCGACTTGCGGGGTCTCTTTGGACATGCACTAAGCAGATGAGTAGAGGAACCACAATAAAAGCACAGATTGTTCCGTCTACGATGTTCTCGTTCTTCTGTCGTTAGCGGGCCCCTAACTGCCCCAATTTGCATAGGCTCGTCACCGCCAGAAACAGGGATTGGGGATATAGTGGTATTGACCGTAATCATTCTCTTCTCCCCCTTTCTTTCGGTACGTCGGGCATCAATCTGGAGTACTAGATCCAAGAAATCAGAAAAGGACGTAGGAACCACCGGAACCGTAGCTATGGTATCCTTTAACGTATCCGACAGTCCTTTATAGAACAGAGCGGCTTTCTTATCTTCCGGCCAACCAGTTTCAGCCACCAACTGATTGAACTTAGCCAAATACGATAATAAAGGAGTGTCCCCCTGACGGAGATTCAGCAATTCCAGATCCGTGGCCTGAGTCTTGTAGCGAGTATCAAACACCCTCGTCATAGCACTGATCAATGCATCGCAGTCGAACAACAGCGGACTGCCTTGTTCCAACAAAGGATTCGCCCAAACCGCGGCCATACCTCCAAGGTTAGATAAGACAAAGGCTGCTTTAGTAGTCGCATCAGGAAACGAGGTAGGCCGACACAAGAAATGCAGTCTGCATTGGTTAATGAATGTCCGAAAGGATTTTGGATCCCCAGTAAACCTTTCTGGGGGAGCAAGCGGGAACTGAGCGGCCATGTACACATGCGTAGAATCAGGTCTGACCGAAGGCCCTGCCTGACCTGAAGCGGAAGCGGAGGCCAAAGATGGTATTCCTGTAACCACTTCCCTGATACCGGCTTGCATTTCATCAATGCGCCGGTGGGTGTCAGCCTGGGTGGCCGTCATATCGGCACGTAGGTCGGCCACTAACTGAACCAAAACGGCCAACGGGTCATTCGCGGCATCCATAATAAGGCTTCTGATTCTGTCAGAATTCCGGGAACCTGGTTCCGCGTTGACCCGTCGTGAAGAATATATTTCTTCCTACCAATGTGATTCTCAGGAGTACGAAAGGACAGTCTAAGAATCCAATTGATCGGAAGATGGTGTAGAGTCGTTGGGATCGTAGAGCTGAGCGGCCCGCAACTTCCCGGTAGATGATGGTTCCAGGTTCCAGCCAACGACTGCAGAATATTATACTGATTACAATCAAATACACCCCTTTCAAGAGAACACGTAACAAAATCTCAACAGACTAACCTGCAGAAAACGGTTTAACCAGAAGTGTTTCATGCAAGAATGTCCTCTATACTGGGGTACTCTGGAGACCAGAAGAAGAGAAAAGACAATCAGTACCAGAGAATGAGTGGAAGAAATAATGGTAAGGAAAGGTAGGTTTCTTACCCTTTTTTCCCTGGAAGTGAACGTCCCTGGCAAAGTCCTTCTTCTTTCCTGTAGGAACAGTGTGATGGTATCTGCCCTCTGTTCGGTGGACCAAACAATCCAAGGTGTAAGAAGTCACTAGTCCAGCAACCACCTATTCCCGCCGGCACGAGGACGCCTAAAAGGTGCTCAGGAAGTCTCTAGTCCAGCACCAAGCCTGTACCCGCCGGCACGAGGACGCCTACAGCACCCTGGGGAAGGACAGGGAAGGGATTGGAGAGGGAAAAGGAAGGAAGGAAAGAACGAAGGTAAGAGGTCTCCCAAGCTTCGAGGTCCGATTTCGACAAAACCAAATCACTAGGCAAGAATAATCCATAAACAATCCGAGGTCAAGATACAAGAACAGGTAAGGATAATCCAAGAGCAATCCAGTAAACGTAATCCGAGATCAAACAAAACCACTAAATCTGAGCAAGAAAAAACCGCTGTCACTATTGGATCAGAAGCAGCGAGAAGTGGGCGCCAGATCATTAAGTACTTGAAGTACCGGCACCAAGATGGTCACGTGACCCAACACGTTTTCTATCACGTGGAAGATGCTGCGTCCACTGACGTAGTCTCCATGGCAACTTCCACGTGAGGCGTCGGGAACGCAGTTCCCGACGCAAATGTGTTCCGTGCGTAGAGCGTGGATACCGCAAGCCCGCCTTCTGTATGGTGGTATAACGGGACAGAAGCTTTTGGTGAGGATGAGACACGTGAACCGCAGGGGTGATACAAGACCTGGAGCGTTTTCTGACAGCATGATCTGGGGGCAAGCTAGCAGTTAAGAGGGTATTACTTAAAATGTATGCATGTTAAAAATCTGACACTTCATCAAGTAATGTCCATACTCCTTGCGCACATGTGTGTAAATTTGGGGTAATGTCCGATATTGCGAAACCAGTTAAAAAGTGCAAATGTCGCCATTTCTGAATGCAAGCTCCCAGGAAGAGCAGATTTGGACAGGGTATACCTCCTGTCATATGTGATGGGTGCATGTAATTTTAAACAAATGTGTACCTGTGCAAATATGTCTTTTGGGTCAAAATATAGATTGTGTGTAATTTGACAGGGGTTGGGTTCTCTGTATCATAAACAGACCTCATCATGATGACACTTCATTTCATTCCCCCAATCAAGGGGAAGAGGATGAAGTGGCCAATGACAAGTGGAGAGGGGTAGAGCCTAGTGATGCTGCACACACACCCATTTTCAAAACACATAAAAGCAGACAGTCAGGACAGATAGGGACATTCAATTCCATTTGCTGCAACGCGCTCTGCCGGACCATACAACATCCAGAGATCCAGACTTCAAATCCATCAATCTCCAGAATCCAGAGAGGCTAGACCAGCAGAGCAGAGCTGACCCAGACCACTGTTAGCAGAACCAGAGAGCTGACCTAGATCACTGTGAAGTGCAGAGACCAGACCAGAGTCCAGTCTAAAACCTGACCAGATCCATGGCGAGGCCCATTCTAATTCAAGAATATAGTGTGAGTACCTAGCAAGACTGTGCAGAACCAATCTCTTAGTTAAAATAATCTAATGCAAGCTATTTTAACTGGAGTAAAGCTGTCACCTGTCATTTGTAAAGCTGTCACCTGTCATTTTCTAGTTGCAAGCTGCACTTGTCACTTTGAATTTTAACATTCCAAATCCGAAAAACTACCTTTATTTAATCGCTCATATCTCCGTGACCGTTTGTCCTAGAGACTTGCAGTAACTTTCCTCTGAAAGCTGGGAATCGGGGCTTTTCTAATAACCTAGAACCGCATTCCTACCCCCGGTACTTTTGCCGCAATCGCGAAAAACGCACTCGCGAATTTGCCGCGATTTGCAAATTTCTCAACGTGTGAAAACAGCAGTTTTCTTGCTTTCAGTTGCCAAAAATTCGTTTCACCTGCTAGTTACTCCTAGATCCTTGCTAAAGTGAGCCTGGACTAATATTAACTTGATACCACTCACCCTGAACCTCTAGAGGGAATTAAAAGCATTTTAGCATATTTTTCACTTCATTGCCAGCACATATAAAAGCATTTTGGGCCTGTGTTTCCAACTTCTGTAGTGTAAGCTTGCTGGGGTGAACTGAATTACAGTTGATTGCATTTCTGAGAACTGTGTGCTTTCCTTCCATTTCCTTGCATTGCATAAAGGGGGGAGGGGATTGCCAGAGAAAAGTGGTTACATTGTTTTGTTGAAATCATATTGAGTATTTTCTGTGTTGCATTTCATTCAACATTACATCCATCTGAACTTATATAAAGTATTCTCTACCACCTTATTCTTCTGTTCCTATTCACAAGTGTGCTAGTGCCAGACTATCCATTATTGATTACTGCTCAGATTCAGTGTGATATTCAATTATTAATTTATTATAAAGTGTGATATATATATCTATTGTTTAAATTATCAAATAAACCTTTAAACGTGCAAAACAGAACTACTTCTTGGCTCAGTGGGGTCAGGGGGATTCCAAGAGAGGGGTGTTATATAGGGGTAGTCATCCAGAACGCATGAACTGGACATAAAGATATATCAATAAGGGTTTCCATTCAGTATCCCAGACTAGGCATAGACTTAGCTGTAGTGTTGAATTGAATCCTCTTACAAATTGGGGGCTCGTCCGGGATGTTTGGATTAGATCTATCACTTGTGCAGATTAATACAGCGTGCCAGCTGACCAGATACACATATCCGGTCGGAGCACACGCTGTGTTACGCTGTAAAGCACTCCTCAAAGGAACGCTCTAAGGAAAAGGTCTGTTTTGCAAAAATATAATATAAACTTCTGTAAATCAGGAAGGAACTCAAATTCCAGAATGACGACCTTGGTAGATATGAAAATAGCCAGAGAGCACTTCTTACATAAGTTATTTGTGAGAGGTGAGTGGACTCATCAGGACCAGACGGTCTGGTTGCAAGCAATCGCACCCCAGATCACGGAAACAGGGTCAGATATATGGGGAGATCAGGGTCCCCTACATGTGGCCCTGAGTGAACTATATTTGGCCCCGAAGGCTAAGGATGAACAAGACAAGATGGTTAGGATAGCGGCATACCTGTACCTATATATGGGAGACATGCAGGATAAATGTACTGAAAGCCAAGATCTGGCGAATAAGCGACAGATGGCGTTAGAGAAGGTCCAATCTGACCTGGTCTCTTCTGAGCAGAGGCTGCAGGGGAGCCAGGAGTCAGAAAATGAGAGTAGACAGCACATCATTAAAATAAAGAGGGATATGGACATCCTGCAACAGGAAAAGGCTGACCAGGATATCAGATTTCTGGCCTTGCAGAAGGAGTACCAAGAAGGTTTGGACTCCCTACTGCAGAGCCAGAAAAAGCTGGAGCAACAGTTAGACTTCAATAGGGCATGTGCTGAGCAGGTAGTCACCCTGCAAAGCCACCTAGATAGGGAGAAGGCAGAGAGCAATAAACTGATTTTGAAAGACCTGGATACCCAGGCAGAGTTTGACCAGGAGCGCCAGAAAGCTGGTGCCTTCCAAAGGCAAAGGGACGACCTGGCGGCACAGATGCAGGCTCTTAGTCAGGAAAGGGATACCTTAGGCCAGGAAGTCTGCCACTTAAAAAGGAAAATGGAAGAAAATCACCTGGCCCTCCAGGGACTGGGTGACCTCCAAAAAGAACACCATAACTTGTTAGAGCACACCAGGAAGGTGGAGGATGCTCTGGCAAGAAAGGAGCAGTCAATAGGGACACAGCTCAGGAGGTAACCCTCCTGCAGCAAAGACTGGCCCAGTGCTCCAGGACCAATCAGGAAACGCAGAGAGAGAATGAGGCTCTCTGCCAGCACAATGATAGGCTCCAACAACAGGTAGCGATGCAGGAGAGACTGATAGAGTCTAGTAAGGCCTTAACTGAGGAACTGAAGGCGCAGGCTCTTGCATTGCAACAGGGAGCAGGGGCGGATAGAGACCAAGTTCGCTGGGAAAGGGAAACTCCTGAGCATAACCTCAGGAGCCCTAGTACCAGAGGCCTTTATCTCTCTCAGTCCCTGGACTCTGCCACCCCCATGTCCCCTGGCGCACATGAGCACAGGGCCACAGGGATGGCAGATTACTATCCAGCCAGAAGCATGGGGCTCATAGGCCAGTACCACCCAGGAATGGAGGGGCGGGCATCCGGGTATGGGCACCCAAGCACAGTGCAATTTAGTGGGGAACCCCAGGAGAGTAGGCCCATTAAGGGCATCCTGAAAACCTCTGCCCAGTTAGGTCAGTGGGGGGGTACCCATCAAATCCTGGCAGCAAAGAGGAATCTGAAGACTCCTCTGAACGGTACAGGACACAGGAGACCAGGTCCCCACATTCTGCCAGCCATTCCCAGGCTCGCAGAATCCGGGAAAGCCTGGAAGATCAGACAGGAACCTCTGGGAGCAGTGCCTCTGAGTCAGAGGATGAATGGACAAGGGTTACCCGAACCAAAAAGGCCAATAAGGCAAAAAGGGCCTTGATTAAGGACCCATTGAAACAGATTAAGGCAATCAGGAGTGTCATCACGCCTTATCATAAGAACGCCAAGTACTCTGTTTGGGAACACTTGGAGCTCTATGAGCAAATGATGGAGACTTTTCATTTGAAGGACAGCCAAAGCTGTATCCAATATGTAAAGTGGACATTCTCCCCAGAGTACTCCAGTTTCTTTGCAGGGCTGGAGGACCAAAATCATTCCAGGTGGTCCACCTATAGGGCGGCCATATTAAAACATTTTTCTGTTCACAGAAATCCCCAAGAGGCTCGCAAGGCAGCCTACAATTTGCAGTGTGGGGAGGATCAGGCCCCACAAGAGTTTGTGCAAGAACTGAAGCGTGCTTTTGCACAGACCACAAGAAGGGTGCGCACGGATAGCAGAGAATTTATTAATACGTTTTTCCATGCCTTGCCCAAATACATAATGACCCAGCTCGTGAGGGATTTTCACGAGAAAAGATCTTTAGACTGGGTCATTGAACAGGCGACCCGGATCTATGAGGTGCAGAAGCCAATAGAAAATAAAAATAATGCGCCCAAAAACCCCAAAGCCAACAACACCCCTGCTGCTGCCTAGGTGGCAGAGGTAAAGGTTACCCCCGTTTTAGAGTTGGAGATGGGGGGGCCTAAAAACCTACCTGCACCTAATAATGCTAGGCCCAGAAGGTCCTCGGGCCAGTCACAGACAGGGAGCCAGGGAAGCAGCCCCACAAATGGGGTCCCTCGCTCTCCTGATTATGTAAGCCCCCGTTACAAGGGAAACAGACCCATCCTGGGTTATGTGTGGACTCCTCCAGCCCAAGGGGGGGGATCCAGCCAAGCACCTAACCCAGGGAACTTCCCTCCTAACTTCCCACTGGATGGCAGAAATTCTCCAAACCCTGGGCAGAACTTCTTCACCAGGTATCCACCCAACTTCCAGCCCCAAAATCCTCCACCCTTCTTTCCCCAATTCCCTGAGCCCAGACAACCGAATCCGGGAGAGGGGAGGCCAAGGGTGGAGGGGTATCCAAATCTTCCCAACCAGGGGTACTACCAAAGAAGGGATAGCTACCCTTCCCGGGATCAGCCCAGGGGAGAAAACAGGGCCCCGTATCAGCCTGAGCGGGTTTCCCAGTTAGAGCGCCAGGTTCAAAACATGGCGCGGGATCTGGGTCACATACTGAGGGCTCAGCAGAACCCTCAGATCGGCATGCCAGCGCAGAACGCACCCAACTCTGGACCTGGTGCTCCAGAACAATGACGGGGGCAGCACCCCGATAACTCACCGGTTCCCAGGGAGGAGGCACAAAGGGAAGGGGGGTGTAAAGCCTTGGAGGAAGTTTCCTTCCTCACTTGTAAACAGCCCCTGGAAACCCAGGAACCGGAAACAAAATCTCTTGCCCCTGAAAGTCTGCCTCCTAAGGAACAGAGGGGGGGTAGGAGAAACAAAAGACCCAAACAGACACAGTTTGAGGAGGAGGTACAGATCTTCCAATTTGAGGGAGAGGGATCCTCAGAGGATCCTGGGAAAAGGATCTTCTCCTTCAGAGAGGGGGGAACTCCTCCCAAAGAAAAATGGGTTCCTAGGGATGCAAATCCAGAATGGGGAGATGTAGAGACTGAGCTACCGCCGCCCACCATCTCATCCCAGAACCAACAGCAAGAAAATCCCCTGGTTCAAACCCATCCTGATGACTGCCTCCCAAAAGGGGGGGCGGCCCGGAACCGGAGCCAGGGGAACCCACAATGGCTCTGATCTCCAGTTGCCAACTTTTTCTTTCAGATTCCCAAGGCTCTCCACAGAATTCTGCCCAAATCTCTTCGCTAGCGATGTCCAAAACCAGAAAGTTAGCCCACCAGTTGTCCAAAAATGTGCATTATCTGTGCCCCCTTGAGGAGAAGGAGGGAAGATATTATGCCCCGGTACAAGTACAGGGGCAGGGTACGATTTCAGCGCTGGTGGACACGGGATCTCAAGCTACCCTTCTGTCCAGAAGGGCCTTTGATGAACTGAATGCAGGAAGGGGAGAGAATTACCAAATTCCTCTCACCTCTCTTCGTGGACAACTGCAGAACTTTGACGGGAAGGAAATTCCCGTCGAGGGGACGGCAGATTTGGACATTAAAATTGGGCGACACAAGTTGAAACACCCGGTCATAGTTGTGACTCCAGAGGGCACCCCTTGTTTACTAGGGAATGACCTCCTGAGAAGGTTGTCACCCCTAATAGATTGTGGAAACAAGGTCCTCTGGACCCAGACTAGCCGACCAATCAAATTAAAACAGAGTGTCAACCATGTTAGTTTAAACGGCACCTGCCACATGGTTGAACAAAAATCTGACCATGTAGAATTTCACTTCCAGAATAGCCAAATTCCAGACGTGACAGTAATAGCAGTAGGACAACAGACTGGTGATGGGGGGTCCTCTCTATTTCTGAAAATCAACCTTCCTTCCAGTCTAAAGTGGTATTCCACGCTGGAAGGAAACACTCTGAAATTCTATACTAATCCACAATCAGAAACTCCCACTCCTATAGTCCAGAAAGATGTGAAATCAGCTCAGAGCCTGGCTGATATTCAGCAAATTGGAGAGCAGCTGTTCATCCCTGTTCAGTTAAATGATGGGAAGGACTCTGTTCTCGCTCGAGTGTGTGTGAACAACGGTAAGAGCTTCATCAGCGAAGCCATGTTCCGCCAACTCCCAAAAGATCCAGCCATTCCCACCTTCAAACTGATAGACAAATGGGAAATGGACCTGGAAGCACCTAATTCCAAACATCTCCTGCCAAGCAGGTGTATGCTCAAAATCTCCATTGGCAACAAGAGCATAGTCCACAATTGTTGGGTCGTGCGAGACGTCACTGCCGCTTTTTACTTAGGCAGTGACATTCTCAATCGCTTTGCCATTAGTTTGGACCTAATAAACTTCAAAGCTTGGTCCCGATTAGCGGATAATCCCATGGGCTTTGATGATCCAGAAAAAGCATTTAGGTCAGCTCAATTGCTACCTTATGCAGTTGAAATTCAGATCAAAGAGGAAGTCACCATCCCAGAAAGGACCCGACAATTCTCCCTGGAAGTGAAAGTTAAAAGAGGACAATATCTGCAAAACCCTGATGCTTACATACATCTAAATGCTTCTCTCCAACAGCAAGGGTTAGGGGTAAACCCAACACCATTAGTCAACATAGAACATGACACCATTCTAATAGAGGTGGATAACAGCGACCTAAAGAGTATTACTCTAGCCGCAGGCACCATTATTGGAATGGCGGTTGATGACCGTCATTTTTCCATCGATTTAGGTAATGAACTGTTAGGGCCAATCCCCAAGGACTGCTTTGACAGTGACAGTGACGACAATATAACACCAGACAGGATTTTAACCCGGCATGGGGGGAACTTCCTGGTGTACACTTCTTGCCCTTATGGTAAGGAAGATGTGATTTGTGACTTCAGGAGGGATGAGGTGATTTTCCAAGTCCATGAGGGCTGCCTTTCCCACCTGAAGCCCCCAGTCCAAATCAGCACTCTGACCAGGGACTTCTCCACCCAGCTGGAGGAGGCCGCTGAAATAGCCAAACCAGAAGTCTTTCCAGGCTTCAGGCAGATTGTGGAAGAGAGAGTCAACCTAGCTGACGCCTGTGTGACTCTGGAACAGAAGCAAAAGTTGAAACAAGTTTTCTTGGATTTCCAAGATCTCTTTGCGGTAGACTCATATGACTGTGGTCGCACTGACATCCACACAACAACAATCCCCACGGACCCTGGCATGACTCATGTGTTTGTGAAGCAATATTGCTTGCCTCTCGCATCAATGGAGTCCCTTACTGAAATAATTAAGAACCTTGAGTCCCAGGGAATAATCTGTCCCGTCCACAGCACCTTCAATAATCCGGTGCTGGGAATATTAAAGCCAAACGGCCAGTGGAGACTCTGCGCTGACCTCAGGGAGCTCAACAAACGGGTCCATACTTCCCGATGGCCTCTGCCCTACATTGACCAAGGGCTGGCCCAGATCCAGGGGTCACAGGTATTCACTGCAATAGACCTGGCCAATGGATACTGGACTGTGCCTGTCAGTAGGGAGGACCAATACAAGCTGGCTTTTACCTTTGGGGGCCAGCAGTACACATGGACCCGGACTCCCTTCGGATACCTTAACTCCGGTAATGAGTTTAACATTTTCCTACATAAGGCCATGCCCGACCTGGGTGCGAGGGGTAACCTGGCTTATGTAGATGATGTCCTCATCAAAAGTTCATCTGTGGAGGAACACATAGCGGAGATCCGTTATGTTCTGACCCAGTTGAGGGCCGCCGGAGCAAAACTTTCCTTTCAGAAAGCACAGTGGTGTAGAACCCGTGTTAATTTCTTGGGGCATGAGATTACTCCTCAGGGTCTCTGTCCCCAGGAAAAGAAAGTGGAAGCACTTCAGAAACTGAAAGACCCCACAACTCTGCGGGAACTAAGGAGCCTCCTTGGACTGACTAATTACAGCAGAAAGTTCATTGAGGGCTACGCAGAGATCACCAGACCCCTGATTCATCTCCTGAAGGGGGGGCCAAGTGGGAATGGGGTCCAGAACAAGCCGAGGCAGTAAAACAACTCAAAAGAAGCCTCTCACAAGCGCCTTGCCTAGCTTACCCTGTCAGAAACAAGGAGTTCTTCCTGGAGACGGGGTTCTCTAATACGTGCTTGACGACAGTATTATACCAAAAGCATGACAAGGTCAATAAAGTAATCTCCTATGCGAGCAAAACTTTATCCTCTGTGGAGGAAAAATTCAACGATTGTGAGAAGGCACTCCTGGCGACGGTGTGGGCATTGAAGAATTACCGCCCGTTTATCCAGGGGGAACACATCATAGTGGAGACTCCACACCAGCCTCTGCAATATCTCCAAAGTGACAGAATCCGGGCCGGAAATGTGAGTAATTCCCGAATTACTTCCTGGATTCTGTCAATGCAAGGCTTTCCTGTGGAGGTCAGATATGGCCAAAACAAGAAGAGTCACCTCGCGCAAGGTCTGGCTGACTTGCATGATTGTGCCAGAGAAAACTGTCTCGAGGACGGAAGTCTAAAAATCAAGGACAACACGGAGGCATACCTTAATTCCCCACACAAAGTCTTTGAAGAGGACAAGTGTGAGGGAATGCCCACTGTCTATGTGGATGGATGCTCTTACCATGTTGACAACGACGGGGAGAAAGAACTGGTGGCCGGCGTAGGGAATGCATGGGTGAAGGAGTTTCCAGAACCCTCCGCTGGATACAAAATTGGTCCCCGAAGTAGTCAGGTGGCAGAATTGATGGCTGTGCATCAGGCCATCCTCACTGCTGTCCAGCATCAACTCCACGAACTGGTCATAATCACAGATTCGGATTATGTACGGAACGGGTTCGTGGAGCACCTGGTTAATTGGAAAACCAGAGGCATGTTATGTGCTAACAACAAACCCATGAAACATGGGAAGTTGATCCAAAACATTGATGATCTGGTCACCTCGAATGAGATGACCATCTATTGGAAAAAGATCAAGGGTCATTCCAAAGTAGAGGGACCAGACAAAACTGGAAATGACTTAGCTGATCAGCTGGCCAAAACCGGGGCCATCCAAGGGGATCTAATTGAGATTGAGTCCCTGTTGGGGGAAATCCAGGTCACTGCTATCACTAGGTCCCAGACGAAGGCTCACAATGATCTTTCAACTGCACAATGAAGTAAGGAGACCCCTGATGCTGATTTGATTACAGCTCAGAAGGGGGATCCAATAATTGGTAAATTTTACCAGCACCTTGAGGACCCTGAGAACTTTCCCCTGACGGATACCGATTACATTGGGAAAGAGGACCTAAGGGTGTTGATGAAATGTCCAAAAATGTTCCGGATCCAAGACGGTTTACTGGTAAGGAAATCCAAAGCTGGCCACGATCAGTGGGTGGTTCCTACCTCATTCCGAAGCCTGATGTTAAGTCATGCCCATGATGCGGCCACCGCCGGTCATAGGGGGTTTCACACAACACTGGAAATCTTAAGAGAGGTTGCATACTGGCCACACATGGGGCAGGACCTCGACCAATACTTGAAGGGGTGTCTTGTGTGTGCACAATTTCAGCCATCATCCCTCACGCACCGTGTGCCTCTCCAAAAGAGGGGGATGACACTGCCATGGTCAGATTTACAAATCGACTTTGTAGGCCCCGTGATTCGCTCTGCTAGGGGGAATAAGTACATGTTGACTGTGACATGCTTGTTTACCAAGTGGGTGGAATGTCTCCCAGCCCCAAATTGCAAGGCAGAAACTGCAGCTGCCCTGATGATTAACCACATCTTTTCCCGTTTCGGCCTACCTCAAAGGATTGAGTCAGACAGAGGTAGCCACTTCACCAGTGAAGTAATGACAAAGATGTGGGAGATACTGGGGGTCAAAAGGAAGTTGCATATTGCTTACCGGCCAGCTTCTTCTGGGGCAGTAGAGAGATATAACCGAACCATTGTGAGCATATTAAAGAAGTTTGTGGCAGATTCTGGGCCAAGTTGGGATATCCGATTACCTCTGGTCCTAATGGCCATCAGATCTACCCCTTCATCTGCAACCAAAATGTCACCATTTGAGTTGATGACTGGGCGCAAGATGGTGCTTCCTCAGCATTTGCTCTACAGGACCCAAGAGCAGACACTGATAAATGCCTCCACAACTCATGAGTATGTGGAGAATTTAAGGAAACACCTTCAACATGATTTTGCTTATGCTCAGCGGAATCTAGAAAGATCAGCTGATAGCATGAAGACCCACTATGACCTGAAGACTTCCAGGAAGGAATATCAGGTGGGGGACCGGGTCTATCTATACAATTTCCAAAGGAACCAGGCCAAACAGCGAAAATATTTGCCTACATGGAAGGGACCCTTTGAGATTATAGACAAAATCTCCCCTGTGGCCTACAAGATCCGCATCCCCAAAGGTGGTTTGGCAGAGGGGGAAGACAAGTGGGTCCACATTAACCAGTTGAAGTGTTGCCATCCCAGGCACACTCTGCAACTACTGGAGGAATCCTCTGGAATCCTAGAGGGTACTGTCTCAGATTAATTCAGTTCTAACTTAAAAGATCCTACATATAGCCTATCAAATTCTGTGTTTCTCAAGTTTATGTGTTCCTGTCTCTTAATTTAAAAAAATGTGCATGTTCATATCTGCTGAGTTCTAAAATTTATATGCCACCCCACTATATCAATGGTGGGGGAAAAATGTCCATGAATAGGTATTGCCGCTCTTCCTTTGTCGTCCTAGGAGAAAGAAAACCTGGAGACGGGCCAAGGAGGACGATCCGGAGACCGGGAGCAGAGACGCAACGGGCCCAGGGTACCGCCCAATATTCCCATCAGGAGCGGCGAGGAGAACCGATCGATCAGTACCGGATGGAGGAAAAGATGCTGAACTGTGCCATCTAATGGAAGAAGATGAGGAAACATCCCAGGTCTTGCGAGTCCCATTAGTGAAACAGAATGGCCATCACAAGAGGGGGGCTTGTGGGATGTTTTTATCCACGCATCCAAGCCCTACCTAAAAAACTGTGCAGTACTGGCATTGAAAACATCATGATGGCCAGAGCTTCCCAGAAAATGCCCAGGGAAGTGCATGAAGAATAGGCTGCCACCCATTTTGCCGATGTTATGGGCACAGAAGGGCACTGCCTAAAACCGCCATTGGACTACCCACACAGTAGTCTGAAACCATTGGGAATGGCAATGCTGACTGCCAAAAGCAACCTAAAATTGTGGGGAATTCATTTTCTTAAATCCCAAAAAGGGGTGCAGTACCAGTACTCACCACTATCAGAAAGCCGGCGTTTGAAAACAGCACCAGATTTTTTTTATATGTGTAAAACTGAATAGATGAACCCAAAGCATGCCAAAGAAAGACTTACTGAGAGGTGGATACAATCTAAAGTTATATTCTGAAGTGACTTGAAGGTTTATAACAAGACTGGCTGAGCTGTGGATTTCAGCAGTTTAAGTAAATTTGGATTGAAAGACACTAAAACCCTAAATGTTTAAAAGAAATGAGTGACCTACTTTTGAGTGTCACATAGGTTGCAATTGTTTAAATGTCATAGTTTTAAACTTAGAATCAGCATCCTAGCTGCATATGTAAAAAATTGTCTTGACTTAAACTGGGGAACAAAAGTGACATTAGCTGGGGCCTGGCTTAAGGAACTGAATTCTGCCCACCAGCTACCCCCGACAGGAGTTGAGACTTGCACAACAGCTGTGTTCCCAGGCCTATCTGCCTTTTGCTGCTCCCACCAAAAGGGATATGACACTTCCCTGATTGAATTACCTGGGCTCTGCAGGAAATTGAACAAAGCCCTGTCCTGACTCAGGCAAATGTTTTATTATGGGGGCTGTAAAAAGTGGCTTCCTCCTGGAAAGAAAGGGGAGGAGCACTGCCTGTGAGAGCAAGCTGGCTTGGCAGAACTGGAAAAACCAGAAATTCAACCTTGTGCTGGGGGGAAACCACACCCCTGTAGCCAGAATATGGTTTTAGAAAAAGATGAATAACTCATAGAGCGGACTTGTGAAAATTATTTAAATGATACCATAATTCTTGTGATTTTTCTGCCCACATTTTAAGAGGTTTTTAGAACCGGTGGCATGATCTGGGGGCAAGCTAGCAGTTAAGAGGGTATTACTTAAAATGTATGCATGTTAAAAATCTGACACTTCATCAAGTAATGTCCATACTCCTTGCGCACATGTGTGTAAATTTGGGGTAATGTCCGATATTGCGAAACCAGTTAAAAAGTGCAAATGTCGCCATTTCTGAATGCAAGCTCCCAGGAAGAGCAGATTTGGACAGGGTATACCTCCTGTCATATGTGATGGGTGCATGTAATTTTAAACAAATGTGTACCTGTGCAAATATGTCTTTTGGGTCAAAATATAGATTGTGTGTAATTTGACAGGGGTTGGGTTCTCTGTATCATAAACAGACCTCATCATGATGACACTTCATTTCATTCCCCCAATCAAGGGGAAGAGGATGAAGTGGCCAATGACAAGTGGAGAGGGGTAGAGCCTAGTGATGCTGCACACACACCCATTTTCAAAACACATAAAAGCAGACAGTCAGGACAGATAGGGACATTCAATTCCATTTGCTGCAACGCGCTCTGCCGGACCATACAACATCCAGAGATCCAGACTTCAAATCCATCAATCTCCAGAATCCAGAGAGGCTAGACCAGCAGAGCAGAGCTGACCCAGACCACTGTTAGCAGAACCAGAGAGCTGACCCAGATCACTGTGAAGTGCAGAGACCAGACCAGAGTCCAGTCTAAAACCTGACCAGATCCGTGGCGAGGCCCATTCTAATTCAAGAATATAGTGTGAGTACCTAGCAAGACTTTGCAGAACCAATCTCTTAGTTAAAATAATCTAATACAAGCTATTTTAACTGGAGTAAAGCTGTCACTTGTCATTTGTAAAGCTGTCACCTGTCATTTTCTAGTTGCAAGCTGCACTTGTCACTTTGAATTTTAACATTCCAAATCCGAAAAACTACCTTTATTTAATCGCTCATATCTCTGTGACCCTTTGTCCTAGAGACTTGCAGTAACTTTCCTCTGAAAGCTGGGAATCGGGGCTTTTCTACGAACCTAGAACTGCATTCCTACCCCCGATACTTTTGCCGCAATCGCGAAAAACGCACTCGCGAATTTGCCGCGATTTGCAAATTTCTCAACGTGTGAAAACAGCAGTTTTCTTGCTTTCAGTTGCCAAAAATTCGTTTCACCTGCTAGTTACTCCTAGATCCTTGCTAAAGTGAGCCTGGACTAATATTAACTTGATACCACTCACCCTGAACCTCTAGAGGGAATTAAAAGCATTTTAGCATATTTTTCACTTCATTGCCAGCACATATAAAAGCATTTTGGGCCTGTGTTTCCAACTTCTGTAGTGTAAGCTTGCTGGGGTGAACTGAATTACAGTTGATTGCATTTCTGAGAACTGTGTGCTTTCCTTCCATTTCCTTGCATTGCATAAAGGGGGGAGGGGATTGCCAGAGAAAAGTGATTACATTGTTTTGTTGAAATCATATTGAGTATTTTCTGTATTGCATTTCATTCAACATTACATCCATCTGAACTTATATAAAGTATTCTCTACCACCTTATTCTTCTGTTCCTATTCACAAGTGTGCTAGTGCCAGACTATCCATTATTGATTACTGCTCAGATTCAGTGTGATATTCAATTATTAATTTATTATAAAGTGTGATATATATATCTATTGTTTAAATTATCAAATAAACCTTTAAACGTGCAAAACAGAACTACTTCTTGGCTCAGTGGGGTCAGGGGGATTCCAAGAGAGGGGTGTTATATAGGGGTAGTCATCCAGAACGCATGAACTGGACATAAAGATATATCAATAAGGGTTTCCATTCAGTATCCCAGACTAGGCATTGACTTAGCTGTAGGTTTGAATTGAATCCTCTTACATGACTTCTACCTGCTGCGCCTGGAGCTACAGAGGCCAGCCAACCAGGCCAGGGCCCTGGGAGTGCAGGGGGTAGTGGGGATGAGGAGAAGGAGGAGGAGAGCAGCACCAGCAAGGCGGACAGCCATCCCCAGGGTCAGGCCAACACCCTGGGCCCTGACTGATGGTTAGTTGGTGACAGAATATCGGCTGGACAGGGCAACCATCACCCAGTTACTGGACACAATCCAGGATGACATTGGCAGCCGCATAGCCACCAGCAAGGCAGTACCTCCCCTAGTGAAGCTTGTGTCTGTGCTTCAATTTCTTGGGACTGGCAGCTACCAACATACCGTTGCCATGATGCATGGAATGGCCCAGTCCACATTCAGTGCCATGCTGGGACAGGTGCTTGATGCACTGTTGAATCATATGAACGAACACATTGCATTGCCAGCCACACAGGCACAGGTGCACCAGCTGAAGGGTTAATTCTATGCCATTGCCCAAGTCCTGAATGTAATAGCAGCCCTGGACTGCACACATGTGCACTCGTACCACCCCAGGCACATGAGGCTGCCTACAGAAACCGTAAACAGTACCATTCCGTCAACGTGCAGATGACATGTGGACCTGACCTCACCTTCAGCCACTGCTGTGCCCGCTACCCAGGATCCACCCACGGCTCCATGGTCCAGCGCAACAGTACCCTGCCGGCGTACATGGAAAGGCACCGAGGCCAAAACACATGGCTACTGGGTGAGTACAAATGTATACCATAAAGCATGTCAATCCACAATTGATGGTGCCTGTCACAGAATCCATTATTCCCAATAGGCAGCAGCATTACTGCAGCATTCACATTCAAGCACCTTGCACGATATACCTTGGATATGTCCAACACAGCAGAACACACCCATGCAGGATGTAAGAAATGTGGCGGCACAGTGACATATGGAAGCCCCACCACAATAAAGCCTCCTGTGTGAGTAGCACCATGGCTCCTAACATTGAGACAGTACAGAAATCCCACCCTGGTCATCCGACAGTAATGAAATTCCAAACCATAAGCTGGCACATCCACAAATGCACCACACATAAGTAGGTCGAGTAATGACAATGTACATCCCACGAACTCTGTCCCCAAAATGGCCAGGGAAATGCATGGAGAACAGTACAGAATGGTGACAACCAGCAAATGCAACTGTAGCCAAATGGATTTGCAATGACACATGAGGCAGCCACTTCTGTCATGCAGAAGTAGATGGAAGGGCCCCCTTATCCTGCGACAAGTGAATGAGCACTGTTACATATATAAACATAGGCGTCCCAAGTGGAGAGTACCCCATTGATTCAATCGTGCCCGTAGGACAGCACACTCCACAATGTCATAGGCCAAATGACAAATATGGCAAAATCACACTGATGACAGAGCTCTGTACACCCACTGGATTTACCTTGTCCCCATACCGGCTTTCTCTCCCCTGCAGGTGATTCTGGATATCCCCAGTACACGTGGCTCATGACCCCTGTGCATTACCCACACACGGCGGCGGAGCGGACATACAACCTTGGCCATGCCCGTACACGGATCTGCGTGGAGAGGGCATTTGGACTGCTGAAGGCACGTTTCCGGTGTCTAGACCGCATGGGAGGGGCAATGATGTATGCACCAGAAAAAGTTGGCAAAATTGTACTGACATGTGCCATGCCGCACAACATCTGCTGTCGCAGAAATGTGCCACTGCCCCCTGATGCTCATGTGCAGCCACCTGAGGATGGTAGTGAGAGCGATGAAGTGCCAGAAGGTGTTGAACATGCACAAAGGATTGGGCTGAGGGAGGGGAGGTTGGCAAGACAGGGATTGATAGATGGGTTCTTTTAGAAATGGGCAATGGGTAAATTGGAAATATGTCACTTCAACATTAAATTGCATTAGTAACAATCACTACTGTCCATGCATTGTGATTTTTCTAACGTGATTTATTTTCCATCCAACAAACCCCCCTCCCCCCAGTAAACACCCAGCACACAATCCCCCTTCCCTCAGTAAACACCCAGCACACAATCCCCCTTCCCCCCAGTAAACATCCAGCACAAAATCCTCCTTCCCCCCAGTAAACACCCAGCACACAATCCCCTCTCCCCCCAGTAAACACCCAGCACACAATTCCCCCTCCCCCCAGTGAACTACCCCCAACTGTGCAGATAGGCACATGTGTCTTATCAGGGCACCAACAACGATGCCATGCACCACTAGGATGGTCGTGGGCGCTTTCCTTTTCCGGGCCCCTCTGGTGTGCGTGCCCTTAGGTGGCGCATGGACCGGCGCCTAGGAGATGGCTCGAGGGAACCCTCAGTGGGTGTGGTCGATGTCAAAGGGACTGAAGGGGCGGCCATCATATGCTGTTGCATGAGGTTGTTTCCCTCCCTTGTTTGCTCAGCAAGTGCTGAGACTGCCTCCATCAACTCCTTCACTCGTTGCCTGAAGTCTGTCAGGGCAGCGGTACATTGTTCAACGAATCTGCATGTGCGCGCATTGTCCCGCGCTATGTATTTGCACCCATGCCGTATAGATGCACTGACAGCCTTGATGTGCCGGCTCTGCACCTTGGCCATTGATTCCACCCTGACCTGTTTGGCCTCAATAATGTCGATTCGACCCATCACTGCTGCCCCAGTGACGAAGGGCACCCCTGATGTGTCATGTGCTGGCCTGCAACTTGTGTGCTGTCGGGGGGGGTGGGGGCTGCATGGCGACATGGCAACAGCCTGGACTGGGCTGCCTGGCTCAGAGTGCCGGTCTTCTGAGCTGCCATAAAATGGCGTGTCCACGTCCGGGTGTGGTGTGCGGACACGACGTACAGGCACATGTCGACTTAGTGCATGGTGTGTGGCTGGGCTTGGGCTTCCCTGGGGTGTGATCATCCCGTCGGCCTCACTGCTTCCGGGAGAATGCTGTCCTCCGGCATGACGGCCACATGGAGGTGTTGCTCCCACGTCGGGCTCAGATCCAGACCTCTGTCCCTCAGCATCGGGGCTGTGACTGGTGGCTTGGGGCGAGCTGGCGGTGGCCTCCTTGCGTCCATGTGGCTGCTGATGCTATCTGGTGGGGCTGCGTTGGGGTGAAGTGGGTGTTGGCCTGGGTCATCTCCCTTCCGTGCGGCCTCTTTGTGGGGTGGTGGAGCTGGTGGAGGCGTGCTGCCGTGGGCGCTGTGTTGGTGTGACCTCCTCCCCATCATCTTCATCCCGTTGGGATCGACGTGTGCCTGTAGGGTACATAAGGTGTGGTTTGAGTTCAATGCTACATATATTTGTGTGATGCAGTTCATGCCAACAAGTGTGATTGAGGACAGTATCAATCACGCATTCAACTTGCATTCTGTTCAGTCGCCATGTGGTGCTTGTTGTGAGTGTGTATGCAGGTACACTGCATGGGAATGTCGGAGTGACAAGATTGCATGCGTGGTTGGGGTGCACTGCGCTCTGGATTTTGGGGGTGTATTCATGCACACTCAAACTCTACGTAGCTGTCCTATGGCTATGGATGTCTATCCCCTGCCCCTGTCATTCATACACTGCACGTTCAGGGTCGTCTAGGCAGCAAAACGGTTCAATGGATGTAGGCCTCACTTATGGGTGTATGCAGTACCTCACACACATTTCTTCTCATTCATTCACTCAGGGTCTGCATGTGTGGTACTTTCAGCTGCATGCATTCGGGGGTGGGACTCACCTGCAGTTGGGTCGATGCCAGTGCCTGCCTCTGCTCCACCAATGCCCTCGATGGTGCCAACATCTATCAGGGCTGTCATTTTCTCCTCCCAAGGTGTGAGTTTGGGTGGGGGTGGTGGTGGGCCTCCTCCAGTGGCCCTATTTGCACTCCAGTGCTGTGACAGGATGCCACAGACTCGCATGCGCTGGTCGTTCTGGCGCTTACAGCAATCCTCCCCACCCCGGGGCACGTGCCCCACAGCACCAACCCTTTGGCTGATTGATCACCAAATTTGTGCTCTGCGCTGGCCACTTGTTTTGCGCTGCTGCAGCTCCTCGTGGTGTATCTCGGCCTCCTCGACCAGTACAGCTAGCTCCTGGTCACTGAATTTGGGCTTTCGCACCCTGTCCAGGGCGGTCTTGCCCCTAGTGCGCTCCTGAGACATGTTTTGGGTTGGATGGCGTAGATGGCTTCCAGGGGCTGTGATATCCGACGGATTGTGATTTCCAAGATGGCTGCCGCATTATTTCCCGTTCCGGCGGTGACGCGTTTCCCGCGCGCTTTGGGTCATACAGGCATAGCCAGTAGGAAACACTTCCTTAGCTCCTCCCCTATCGGCCATCTTCAGATTTTATACTGCACGTTAGTGTTGGGAGTCCTCTAAAATATTCATTTACGTTCCCGCAGTGTGTTTACAAACCTGGGGTTGGGACTTATTACCAGGTGGCCTCGTGGTCCCAGAGTTCTTTTCTTTTGCAGGTGGTCGAGAGGTATTTATGGAGGGAAAGCTGGATGCATAGAGGTCCCAGGCCCCAGACAGCCTTGTGGATGATGCAAAGGGTCTTTAATTTGATCCATGCAGTCACCAGGAGCCAGTGGAGAGATTTTAGGGCTAGAGAGATGTGGTCCCTGGGCTTGAGGCCGAGGATAAGTCTTGCAGTTCTATTCTGTATTAATTGAAGGGGTGTCGAAAGGGAGGAAAGAGGTAGTTTGAGGAAGAGGCTGTTGCAGTAGTCCAGCCTAGAGAGAACCTGGGCTCTGGAGATGTTGGGCTTCTGGGTGAAGGTGAGGAAAGGTAGAACGCCCCAGAGGAGGTGCAGCTGAAGGTTGGACTTCTTGGCAAGGTGTGTGATGTGTGGAAAGAAGGAGAGAGAGGAATCTAAGATGATCCCAACGTTTTTTGCCGCACAAGTGGATGAGGGGAAGAGACCCAAGGAGTCTTGCCAGAGAGTGGGGAACAAACAAGCAGCAGGCATTCCAATGAGAAGGATCTCTGTCTTACTGGCACTAGGGCAGATCTCATTGGCAGAGCACCAGGCCTGTATACCGGTCAGGCAGTCAGGTATGAGGGAGGAGGAGGTAGAGGATGGCAGTTTCAAAGAAAGCTGCGTGTCGTCTGCATAACACTGGAAATGAGTGGAGAAGGTGGAGATCAGGTGGGCCAGAGGGGCCAGGTAGATGTTGAAAAGCCATGGCAATAGGATAGACCCCTGAGGGACGCCACAGGCAGAGAGTGAGGTGGAGGAGAGAAAAGGACACATTTTCACTTGAGATGGTCTGTTTGAAAGGAAGGAGGTAAGTTCCCTGTCCGGGATGCTAGGGTATCATGGAGATGGTTTATGAGGATGTAGTGGTTGACTATATCAAAGGCAGAAAAAAAGATCGAAGAGTATCAGAAGCAAGGGAGCGTTTGTGTCCAGATTAGAGAGTTACTAACTAATGGGATTGACTGCAGGGATGGTCCGATATGATTTGTTTGACTGTGGTGAGCATCTGATGAGGCAATGTGGTATTGCGAGTGCTGGATGTGGTGACAGTGACTAATGGCCTAAGTGAATCTCTGATGGGGGTGTGTGCCTCAGGATGTCTTATAGTTGTTTTACCCCTGGGTAGATCTTCTGCACCTGTGTCCTCTGTTTACCCTCCATTGGGGTCTTGACACTTTGCGACATGCTTGGAATCCACCATCTAGTCTTCTCTGGTCTGGTGCAGGAGAATGGGTCTTAACTCTTCTGGTAAAATGGGTGTCCATGCAAATGTCTGGAATAGTGAGGACTCTTGCTGATGTTTCGTTGCAAGAGGTTGAACTGTTAGCCTGTTGAGACATGGAAATTTGACAACTGAAGTCGGCTGGTGGGGGAGGGATTGTGCCTCTTTTGTATGACTGGCTTCTTTTCATTCTATGTTTTTGGAATTATTTCATCGAGAACGGTGGCTGTGGATGTCTGCGGATGTCTACGCACACTATCAGGTGAATGTGCAGGCAAGTGTTGCAGATCATTGAAATCAACTTCCAGGTAAGTCAGTGACTAGTTGGGTATACCTACGCTGTGGGCACCGTGTGGTGATTTTTCAAGCAGCATGCTATACTTACTAGGAATTCGAGTTTATTACTTGCACTCTTCTTCTATAAATGTAAATGATTTTTTCAGGTTTATCTCCTCCATTTGTAAATGTACACATGGGCTTGCTAAGAGAATAGGCCCGTGCAGTTTGCATCTATCCATCCCGCCCATCGGAGCAGCTGACGTGCAGTGAGTCCTACCCCTTGTGCTCTCCTGGGCAGCTGGTTGACGGCAACATTTCTGCATCCATCTTTTTTTTGCAGGTGGATCCGGGCATCGTATTCTCTACACCCAACACAGTAGACCAGGGATTGCCATTAGATTAGGCCCATGCAATTTGTGTCTATCCAATCTGCCCATCGGAGCGCCTGACGGGCAGTGAGTTCTCCCGCCTTGCGCTCCCCAGGGCAGCTGGTTGACGGCAAAATGTCTGCATCCGTCTTTTTTTTGCAGGTGGATCCGGGCATCATCTTCTCTACACCTAACACAGTAGACCAGGGATTGCCACTAGATTAGGCCCATGCAGTTTGTGTCTATCCAACCCGCACATCGGAGCGCCTGACGTGCAGTGATTCCTACCCCTTGCGCTCTCTTGGGCAGCTGTTTGACAGTAAAATATTTGCAGCTGTTGTTCCCTTGCAGGTGGATCTAGGCATCGTCTCCTCTACATCCAACACCACAGACCAGGGCTCACCACAAGACTAGGCCTCAGCAGTATTTTAATTAATGCATTTATAAATATGTCAGTAAACTACTGGTTGCTGGTTGCTCGCAGTAATCTTAGTTTGATTTTCAGAATCTATGTTTCAATTTGTAATTTCTTAAAATAGTTTGGTGTTGGTGTTTAAGGGAGTTGGGAGGGCATGGATGAGGTGGGATGGCATGGGTGTGGGGAGTTGAGAGAGGTGGGGGGAATGGGTGTGGGGGATTGGTGGGGGTGTGTGTGGGCTAATTGCTCTGTTTCTCACTTGTTTTACCATACACAGTTACTTAAAGTGTGCATACTCCTCTAGAGACGAGAACAACATATGCAGTCACCCACTGGTCTTCCAATGTGCTGTGGTAAAGGTTCGCAAAACGATGTTGCCCTACTTTCACCCCCATTTGGACTTTGCGATCTTCTATTGATACGTTTGTGGGGGAGTATTTTAGTCTTATTGTGGGTGACAACCAATTCTTAGTGTGTTTTCTTTGCAGCATGGGTGTGAGCACTGCACCAACCAGCTCCACCCCCCTTTCTGCCTGAACTGCCTATTATCACAGACGGCGTGCTCTCAGGAGGAAAGACACCCTGTTTTAGGAGACTTTACACTGTACTAGTTTGTGCGGCCTGACATGTTGTAACACTATTGATCTTGCTTCTCTTTTGCTCTTGTTTTTTTGTAGGTGAATTAATATATACATATATATATATATATATATATATATAACTAGGGGGTGAGGGACGCACTCTGGTTCACGGTTTAGTATACCTTCCACAGTCCAGTTGATCTTCTCCTTCAAACACTTTCATGCATCTTGCAATCTTCAGGGAGGCAGTCTGTTCAGGTGTTGCTAGTTAATACCAAATGTGGCCTCAGGGTATTCTAGTTGCAGTAGTCAATGCAGGTCGCCAGGAACTAACGCGCCCTCCAATTACATAGTACCAATCCCACAGGTGGGGGGGGGGGAGGGAAAGGGGAAAACCAGCAGTGTGGCTCTCCTGAGTGGGGCATGTGTCACCCCGGTTCCGGCACCCCTGGTTTCTGGAACTCCACAAAAACGTTTTTTTTCAAACTAGCGGGTGAGGGGCGCACTCTGGTTCCCAGCTTAGTATACCTTTCACAGTTCAGTTGCTCTTCTGCTCCAAGTGCTTTCATGTCTCTTGTAATCTTCAGGGAGGCAGTCTGTTCAGATGTTGCTAGTTTATACCTAATGTGGCCTCAGGGAATATGTTGAATAAAAAGTGCATACCTTGTTTTCAAGTTTACAGTTTCTGTGTGCAAAATGTGCTTAATGATCTTCCCAATATGTTTGGTCTTAGTGTTGGACAAAGACAGATGCCATAATATGCTTTTCCTGTTGAAGTTTGAAAAGCGTAAATTACCTCCATAGGGGGTTTTGCCCGCATCAGTAGTCCCAGCTGTGCCTATGGTTGGCCAGGCTCTCTAATAATTATTGTTTGTGGTGCTCATGACCGAAATGGAATGCATTTAAAAGTATGAAATGTGTTTAAAATTAGGAGGTAACTAAGCCCACAGCAGGGGTCTGCAACATGTGGCTCTCGAGAACTTACTTATTTTACTACAACACGCATGATTCCTCAATATAATCAATACTTGTCATGGTGGAAGGATTTTGCAGCCCACAAGATCTTCAGTTTGAAAGTTTATACTCCCCTGGGACTCTTGCTTTTTCATGCCACACTTTGATTGCATTACAGCACTTTTCCAAGAAGGCTTTGCCCATAGTAAATGGCTGTTTTTAAAAAAAGAGGAAGTGCATTAATTTCATGTTTTTACTGACATTCATGATTACTAACAGCATCTACCATTTCTCCATTTAAAAAGCATGCAATGTTAATTACCATTATTATGTGGTTACTCTTATTCATGTGCACTGGGTGCTGCTTGTAACAGGGCTGAGCTTGCAGCCATGGAGAGCTGAAATAGATACATTGACCTGCTTTCTGTCAGCAGGCCTTCTGACAGGGCTATCTGTGTGAGGCGAAGTAGACTTTTTCCCCAATGTTTGTGACTGAAAATGTAGATCTATTTGTTGGTTTATAAGTACTTTTTGGTGAAGTTAAATTATAATTTTACCACACACTTTACAGTAATAGATTGTAGGGACTGTTCATGAAAAAGGCTCCAAAAACATTTTCTGACAAGACAGTCACACACAACCCATTCAGCTCTTTTTCTCTCTCTTCTCTAAGAAAGTACTGATATTCTTCAGTAAAATAAGCAAATCCACACACAGTCCCTACATTTGACAACATTATCAGAAAGTCTCCTCAAAGGGGTTCAAGTGTATTACAAAAGTTAGATATGGGGCATGGTCAGGCAGCAGGGGGTGCTACAGTGCCCAGACATGTCCACTGTGAGTGACCTTTGATAATAAAGTTCAACCTTGCAGCAGTGATAGAGGGAAAAAGGTACATTTAGCCTCTGACTGACTGAAATCTCTCTTTGTGGGCTTTGTGTGTGAAGGAGAGAGGTTGTGTTTTTACTGCTTGTGTGAAACCATTTCTTTGTCAAGGAGATTGATTTCAAAGGTGAATTTGGACATTTTGGTGACTAGGTGATTGTGTTTTGGTAAATTGTACTGCGTGTAGCTTTACTGGGAAGGATATCTTTTTTTTTTTATTAACCATTCCTGAGCCTTTCTAGGACACAGGAACCATCCCTGTGTGTTTTTGTTGTGTTTTTTATTGGCTGAAGTTTCTTTGTCTCCATTCTGTCATTAGAATGTTTTTTTTCTGAGAGGGTAAAAGATTGTGAAAAGGACAATTTAATTCAGAAAACATTTTGACTGGGTATTTTAGGGGAAGGAAATGGCAGCCAAAAAATAAGATACTTTATTTGAGCTGATGTCAGAGGCACCAGACATTAGCTCAGAAGGGGAGAGTGATATTGAGTTTGAGCCTGAGGGGTTGCTAGAGACAAGCAGTGGAGATGATTATTCCTCTGAGGATGAGTGCATTGATGACTCTGGGGAAGAGGGATTGTCACAGGAAGATGTTTGTGAAGCCTATTGGGATGATGTTATGCCTGGCGCAGATCCGATCAGCAATGGAGTAGAATTCAGTGTCAGGAACCCAGGGGGCCGCAGTCTTCCACTCAGAAATTCCCCTCCTATTGAATATTTCAACTTGTTTCTCACAATGGACCTGCTAATCCGCATAGTGAGGGAGACAAACAAATATGCAAGGGATCTATTAGCAGCAAAGGCAGAGTGGAACCAAATTTATCCTCATTCACGGCTGCGCCGGTGGATTAATGGAGGGTTGACTGTTCACTTCTAAGAAAATGGATTGGCCTTTCTATAAATATGGGGATTATTCGCAAGAAAAATGTAAAAATGGACTGGGACCTTACACACCCTTCTCAGGCCACACCTTTCTTTGGCCAAGTCATGCCATTGTGGCAACATCTCATTGTCACATGGATGATCCACTTAAATGACAACGCCACTGCAAAGGCACGGGGAGAGGAAGGGTTTGATCCCTGGCATAAGGTGTGTCAAGTTTTGGACTCCCTGAACCGTGCCTTTAAAAAATACTATGTACCACGGCAGGTGTTCTCCATTGATGAGTCTATGATTGGCATGAAGAATAGGGTTGCCTATCTTCAGTACATGCCCAGCAAAAGACATGCCAAGTTTGGGATTAAAAAATGTGAGGTCTGTGACAGCAGCAACAGCTATATTTTGCACGTGGACCTGTATGCAGGCAGGGATAAAACAACAGGGTGTGAAAAGGGATTT
The DNA here is from genome assembly GCF_040938575.1 of Ambystoma mexicanum. NCBI lineage: Eukaryota > Metazoa > Chordata > Amphibia > Caudata > Ambystomatidae > Ambystoma > Ambystoma mexicanum. The sequence continues at coordinate 514,473,607 of NC_090934.1, forward strand.
GTACATAACAAGGTCATGAGCCTCTTAAAGTCTTGTGACTTACTTAATAAGGGATATCACTTAATGACCGACAATTATTACACCAGTGTCGGCCTTGCTGAGGATCTCTTATTGACCACAACCCTTCTAACAGGCACAGTGAGGGTCAACTCAAAGGGTTTTCTCCCCGAGATAACCAGGGCCAAGTTACAGCCGGGTAGATCAAAATATTTGAGAAAAGGTGGGTTGTTAGCATGTGCCTTTAGAGAAAAAAAGCCATTGCAAACCTGTGCTGTTGCTGTTCACTGCCAGTCTGGCAAGTGATGTACCCGTGCATACTGGATGTGGCCAGTCAGCCATCAAGCCCCAAATCATTCTTGACTATAACAAAGGAATGGGTGGGGTTGATGTAAGTGACAGAAAAATATATGAGTTTGCTGCAGAGAGACCAACACATAGATATTGGTCGAAGATATGGCATAACCTCATAGACGTTTCCATAATGAACGCCTATGAGCTTTACAAAATTAATACTGAACACAGCAAACTCCTATGCAGGCACAGCTTTGTAGTTAATATCATAGAGGCTCTCTGCTTGCCTCAGGAGGGAACGTCCTCTGAACTCTCAGCAGCAACCCCACTGCTCGCCCCATCATCAAAGGAGCATGGTTTTGCCATTTTGCCGGCAAAGAAAGAAAGGGACTGTGCCATATTTTCTGACAGAAGTAAGCCTGGTGGACGAAAAAGATCACGCCACTGGTGTCCAGGCCAGAATGTTGGCATCCATGAAAGATGCTACCCACTTCTTGTCCACAACACGCCATGCAACACAGACCTGGATGATTCAAGTGTAGGGTGATACATATGACAGACACTGCAAAATATTGTCTACACAAACACCTATATGTAATTTACCTCCCATTATAAAACTGATCAGGTTTTCCATGTGGGGGAGGGGATAGATTAGGCTGTTTGGGGGCTTTTTTTTTTAAATGATCAAATAGGTTTCACTCGGGAAACAATTAACAAATGCCCAAAAAATATAAAGTGAACAAATATGTTTACACATTTTCTTTTTCAAATAGTTTTCCCTCCCTATTTTAATAAATATAATTCATTATACATATTTTCTGGAGAAACATACATGTTATAAAATGAACACTAACAACCCTTCAAAAAGTGCCCAGCACCCAGAAATAATGTACATGTAAAAATAATTAAGGAATGGGCATGTCGATGACACAAATTGGATTCTGACCCATCTCCATTCCATTCCCCTGCTGATCTGTCTGCTTCGGCAGCGGGCACTTGGTTACCATCTGATGTTCGGGCCCAGGTCCCTGCCCACCCTGTCACACACCTGCACTGCCTCCTGGCAACCCTTGCACTTGGGTCTGTAGCTGAAAGCCTACAGTCCCCTTACCTTCTCTTATCAGACACCCCTTGCCTGCTCTTTAACCTTGCACTTGCCACATCGGTGACTAGGGATGGACCACCCGCATTCATAGACCCTCAAGAAACGGTGCCTGAGGATCATTCAGAGGTTGTTAATGAGCTCTTGTGATCTCAATGAGAGGTTTGGTGTGCTAAGGTTATATGCCCCTGAGCTAGATAAACATCTACCAGTATTGAGGGGACACTAGTCTGACAGAACTGATTATTTATTTGCCACATGTAAATGGGTTTGTTCTCAAGTGACCCCACTGACAGAATTGAATATGTATTTACCAACTGTCAAGGAGCTTGTTCTCAGGTTATCACACTGATCTAATTAAGTATTTATTCACCACATGTGTATGTGCTTGTTCTCAGGCGACTCCACTGACCCAATAGATTATTTATTAACCTCCCCCCAAGACCTACTTCAATATTTTTGCAGAAAATGTGTATTTAATGTTATTGAAAGTGATGAACTGAGAACTGTAAAGAATTGTTTATTTCATGTACTCCTCTGCTAGGAGCACAATGGTGTAATATTTTTTCGGTGTAGGCGGGATTGGTTTAATTTAGCCAGAGGCACCATTACAGATGTCAGTCCTCGGGGCTGACCTACTCTAGGCCCTCACACGGCCATCAGTTTCACCCTCCACCCTCCCCACCCCACGGCTTTCAATTTTTGTTGTACATGTGTGCAGTAGGGTGTAATACTCTCAAGTCTCCTACAGGTAGCTACTCACTCATTCCTACAGTCAAAAAGGAGAGAAACACTTAACAGTGTTTGGAGGCACCCCTGAGATACCACGGGAAGGGGGGGTGGGGCAAGTCTCTACCAACCAGGCTGTTTAAAAAATAAAAATAAAATTATTTGTTATTCACAAATAGTCAAAATGGCGCATGAATATGTGCTACAATGGATATGAGCTGAAGGATTTAGCCCCGAGGCTTGTTTCATCGTAGGTGAGGTCCCTTTACACATGACAACAGATTAGCCATGACTGGTCCCTTACAATCAATCACTGGTAAAGTGAAAAGTGAAAAGTGTGGGCCACATACCAGGGCATGATACCAAATGTTATATGCTATGTTATGATGGAGTTTCACTTGCAGGAAAAACCTTGCCTACAGAAATTCAGGGCAGGGAACCTGTGTTTACCTGCCATGTGTGGCATGTAGCTGCTTGGCCCGGAATACCTCTCCAACCAGAAGCTACGACCCCCACCAAGGATGCCATTGTTATTGCTGCTGCGGTGGCTGAAGCAGTTAGAGTAACTGTGGAGCGACAATCACTGTTGCCCTTGATGAATGAACATGGAGCATACACCCGGTTGCTCCCCTTTTCAGGCAAAACACTGGTGCACAAAGGAGAAGAGGGGTATGAATAGTGGGCTGACCTCACTCAATTTACGCTACATGATTGTAAAGTGACAGATCAAGAAAAAAGGAGGCGTGTGATAGAGGCGTTGCGAGGACCTGCACTACAGACGGTACAGTCCCTGCGCACACTCATCCAACTTCCCTGCAAGTAATGGATGCACTGGAAGGAGCGTTTGGCACTACTAAACCCGGGGAAGATATGATGATGAGGTACCATGCCACCTCACTGAAGCAGGGAGAGAAATTATCTGAATTCCTGGTGAGGATTGAACATATTTTGCACCTGGCACACCATAGAGGAGGAATAGAGACTTCCCAATTGAATCGGTGTAATTTGAAGCAGATACTAAAAGGGGCCAATGACGCTGACATACCCATCCTCCAACTAAGACTGCGTGTAAAACTGGACACACCTCCCTCTTATGAAGATCTACTTAGGTCAATAAGAACGTTGGAAGAAGAAACTGGCAATGTCAATGCCTAGAGTCAACCTGTCAAAAGCAAGATCCCAGCTCCCAACTATGCCCTCTCTCAGCAAAAATAGATTGAGGAGCTGCAATAACTGGTGAGGAAAACACAGACCTAGCTACTACCCAGGGAAAATCCGAATGTAACTGAACAGCAAGGCAGAGACTTTTTTCACTCATCACGTGAAAGAGAACACCAAGTATTTAGACAAGCTCAAGAGCCTCGAGAATATGTTACACAATCATCCGCCCCTTTACCACCATGGAGATTTTGCTATTGATGTGGGGATGACAGCAACTCTACTCATCTGTGTGACCAAGACTATGCCAGAGTAGCTGCTTAATTTACTGCATTTAAACCAACTCCAGCACAAGCATTGCTGGGAAACAGACAGGCGGTTGTAGCCGAGGAGAAGCTAGAACCTAGAGTACAGGAGTAAGCCCCACTTGCAATAACTCCCATACATCTGTACAGGCACAAAATTCCGACGTACTACCAAGCACCAAATTATGGCTCAGAAGGGTCCCACACCTGACCATCTCCATTTAGTCCATGAGCTCTCCAACTCCAAGAAAATGTCACCAGCGACATGCAACAGACTACAAACTCAGGCCAATTTTTCCAGAACCATTCCTGAGGGCTTGATTGGGCCATCCATGACGATCTCAGTTGAGATTGAAGGGCGAAGTACTACAGCACTACTGGACAGTAGTTCCCAGATCAATATTGTTTATGAGCTCTATTATCACAAACATAGGTCAGAACCGCTGTACAGGTTAAATCTGATGGGAGTCGGCGATGCTGCTAGCCGATAACTGGGGTACATCTGTGTAAAGATCCATCTAAATCAAGAGGTGGCTGGAGTAAGCAACACTTTGACCGACCCAGCATTACTATGCACCACCAAGAACCAGTATCCAGAGGTAAACCTGTTCATGCGGACCAACTCCGCCCTGTTCGGTACCTTAGCCAGAAAGTGTATGGAAATGGCAGGTCCGCAGTTCGCACATTCTCTGATAATGCACACAGCATGCCAAGAAAAGCATGGAGAACGTGGTGCACCCTGACGGTCCTGTGGGAGAAGTGAACACCACTAACCACAGTCAGCTTGACATACCGCCTGGTCAGACAATCATGGTTCCTTGCTGTGTATGACTCCAAAGTCAACACTGCTCCAGGAGATTGGTGATGGATGTTCCTGAAGGTGAAGAACTGCCTGGAGGCATGATGGAGAACCAAGATGTGCAGCTGTGCATCGACTACCGGTGGCTACACAGCAGAACTGTGCCAGACCAATATATCACCCCTGAGTGGATGATGCCCTGGACTGTCTGGTTGGGAGCAATTGGTTTTCTGTCTTAGAACTCCAGATTGGGTATTACACGATTCCTATGTTACCAAAAGGAGAAGACAGCCTTCATCTGCCCGTTAGGATTTTACCAGTTTACCCAAATGCCACAGGGGATATCGGGAACGTCAGCCACATTTCAATGCTTGATGGAACGAACAGTGGGGAGACATGAATTTACATGAGGTGCTGGTTTATCTAGGCAATGTGATTGTGTTTGGGAGGACCTTGGAAAAACATCACCAAATGTTGCTGAAGGTTTTGGATCATCTCAACAGCAAGGGCTGAAAAATGACAGTTTTGCCACACCAGTGTGAAGTATATCAGACTTGTGGTATCCGCTGAGGGAGTGAGTGTGGACCCCACCAAGATGTAAGCCATCAAGACTTGGCCCCGCCCACAGAACCTGCTGCGAGAGATGAGAAGTTTCCTGTGATTCTGCAATTATTGCCAAAGGTTTGTGCCAGGCTTCAACAACATAGCCCGTCTGTTCATGGAATTGACTAAGGGTTATCCAGCCCCACAGAAGAAGACAGCTAGCTGGGGGAAGCAGTCCATGGCCCTGTATAATCCTAAAGAGGAATTTGTTCTGCGCTGGAGTGAGAAGTGTGAACAAGCCTTTGCCCAGTTAAAAAAAAAAACTCTCACTGAAGCACCAGTACTGGCAAACACTGATCTGCACCTGCCCTATATCGTACATGTGAAGCCAGTTCTGATGGCTTGGGTGCCATACTTTATCAAGAGCAACAGGGAACTGTCAGGCACGTGGCATTTGCCAGCCGCCCCTATGAATTGAATTACCCCACCCATAGGCTGGAGTTATGGGCCCTGAAGTGGGCTGTGTCTGAGAAAGTGTATGACTACCTGTATGGGGCTACTTTCACAGTAAGAACAGACAACAACCCACTGACATACATCCTCAAGTATGCCAAATTGGATGAGCAACAGAAGAAAAAGAGGTATGATAATAAGGTCTGGTTCCCCAACCTGCAACCCGGGATCAGGTGCTCATCAGGAATTTAGGGAAGAGAGGGCAAAACAAGCTGGGCAACCACTGGGACTCGCAGCCTTATCTGATTGGGCAACAGCTGACATGGTTGCCTGTGTTCAGACTGAGAAGGGAAGGGTCCCCGAGGGATGTGAAGACCCTCCACAGAAATCATCTCCTGCCCATATGGGGATGATGTGGAAATGGATCCGACTGTTTCTGAAGTTCCTTTTTCCCCCAGTGAGAGGAGCACCAGAAGTCTTCAACAGGAGCCCATGCATGGAGAAATCCTACAACCCGCAGGCCCATATATTGTACCGTCTGTAGCCTCCAAGTCAAGAGAGAAGAGAGAAGCCGAAGATATAGAGCTTCCAACCACTGAAGTAGCCCCAAGGCCCTCAGACATTTCAGCCAGTACAGAGGACAAGGAAGGGGATGCAAGTGCTTAAGGTTTAGCCTTGGGCTACTGGTATGGAAGCGAGGATACAAATACAGTTCCCGTCAAACAATCTGGGATAAGGAGAGAAATATCAGGGTTTGGTGATGCCGATACAGGGCTCCCAAACCCAAGAGGAAAACCAGCCAAGGCCAGACTCGGTGACTAGGGATGGACCACCCGCATCCATCGACCCTCAAGAAACAGCACCTGAGGATCATTCAGAGGTTGTTAACGAGCTCTGGTGTTCTCAACGAGAGGTTTGGTGTGCTAAGTTTGTACGTCCCTGTTAGGCAGAAACCTGTGCAGTTCCCTCTGGCACCACTGCAAAAGATTTAAGACTACAGGTGTTTGGCAGTAAACCCATTGGTAGCAGTCTGTACAACACAGATTCACTTGGTAGCTGTGGCTGAGCAGTCAGACTTCCCTCAAGAAGAGTTAGGCAGTATACAGAGTATTCACAATAGGTCAAAAGAACATAGTAGAACAAGCAAACACTGACCAGAGCTTGGTGTAAAAGAGATATAATTATTTATTTAAAAGCACATCTAATAAAACACACAGGCACTAATATTAAGCAGTTCAAAAACACGGTCGCTCAAAGATATACACTCCCGTAAAAGAATATTAGACGAGTCTTAAGTAAAGCTCCACTTATTGTCAGACAGCGGTGAGTGCTTAACGCAGATGGCACTCTAATAATTTGTTTTAAAAGGGAGAGAAAAGCAGGATATAAATTGAAACAGATCCCAACACTTTCACAAGAACACAGCAAGAGAGGAAGGCAGAGTCAAACCGTGAAGTTAGAGTTCAGAAAGCCGGATCCACTTTAAGAGGATGAGAACGAAATGTGTCCAGGGTCACACGGTTAAAAAGAGCACAAAAGTCTCGAAACGGTTCAGAAAGAGTTGGACCAAAAGAAAGGGGACCAGTTGGATGGTCAAGGCGGCCAGCCCAGTCCAGAAGGTTAAGGGATTATGATTACCTTGTAGCAATCTTTAGAAAGGGAGGCCTGGCAGACACAGTACCTTAAAGTGGTGAGAATACTCCATCGGGGGCAGTTGTTCCTGGCAGCGGATGCAAGTCGGTGCTTCGTCCGGTGGAAGAGAGGATCTCGTCGGGGAGGAAGACAGGAGTCCGTTGCACTGCCAGGGAAGAAACCAGCCGCAGAGTTCTCAGTTAAAAGGAGCGGTTCTTTGGTTCGCGGTCCAGTGGTAAGTGGCTATCCGGTTGCCGGGGTGCTTGGCACGGGCAATTCGACCACAAGCCATCCTGGGATGCGAGGAAAAGAAGGTAAACTAGTTGTGCCCACCAGTCAGGGGAAGAAGAGTCTCCAGCAGGGAGATCTTCTCTGTCGTCGGGAAGTGGTGAGTCAGTTCCGCAGGGCTCCACCGGTGGTGTCATCGTAGCAGGTCGGCTCAGCTTCTCCCTCATCGGATTCTCAGGTCCTGTGGCGACTACTGGAATTCCAGTCCCCAAAGCCCTGCTTTTATGCAGCACACCCCCATTCACTCAGCCTAGCTGTCAATCAAACATGCTAAGTGGTGAGCTGGCCGGCTCACCACTTGGGCCAATCACACAAGAGTGCGACTTGAGTTACCAAGGTAACTCAGTCCAGGGTGTCTAACCCCCCTCCCACACCCCCTGTGGTACCCAGACAGAGTGGCACCAAGGGCTCGACTTGGGTTGGAGTCACAGAAGAGAACACAAACGCCATTTTAGAATCGAGTCCTGGCAAAAAATACCAACCAGCGAATTAATATTAAATAAATAAACCGGCGGTATGTTCGAGGCTATGAGAATTAAATAATTAAAGTTGGTAGCCTCGAACAATGGGAAAATCCCATAGGGATATATTCGCGGTCGAATATAAAAAGTAATATCCACTGCCACCAGCCAAAACTCAATCAGGGGGACAGAGACGTGCCCCCTTGACTAACAGACCCCGGGGCAATCGAATTGCCCTGACCAGTACGTCCACAATATGATGGTTTGTACTGGTTTCTGTTCATAATTTGGGACTAGTAAAGCCAATGGTGACTTTACATGCCCTGGGAGACAGTAGTCAGTCCCAGGGTATGGAGTCTATGGTGGGGTGTCACTATGACACCCCCGTGTCACTGCACGGAGGGTGCTGTGTAACACACATAGTAAAAAAACATGAGACCCTATGGAGTAAAGGACCCCATAGCCCATAAAACACATTAACAGTCAAAGGAACAACATAAATCATGTCCAAGAGTGGGAGAAAATGAGTCTCACTCTTGGCAGGAGAAAAAAACCAGCTCCAGTAATCCAGCAAAGCTGCTGGGGGATTCACTAGGTTAGGAAATTCAGCCCAAAAAGAGAATTCTCCCTAACACTCTCCCCCCCAGACTAAGGGACAGGATGATTTAATCCACTCCTGGATGAATCTCATACCTCTAGTCGATGACATACATCCTAGAGAGACCATCAGCATTTTGGTGGTGACACCCTGACATGTGCTCAATGGTGAAATCAAACCCTTGCAGGCAGATTGACCATCTCAATAGTTTTGGGTTTTCCCCTTTCATTTGCATTAACCATCTCAAGGGTTGGTGGTCAGTCTGAATGACAAAAGTAGAACCATACAAGTATGGCCTAAACTTCTTCAGAGCCCACACAATAGCAAAACACTCTCATTCAATGGTTGCCCACCTTGTTTCAGGATCCTTCAGTTTTCTACTGATGAAGCAAATGGGGTGCTCCCTACCTTTCCCGTCCAGTTGACTAAGGACTGCACCTATTCCTACATTCGAAGCATCTGTTTGCACAATGAAAGTTTGGTGGTAGTCAGGAGCTCTGAGTACTGGGGCTTGGCAAAGAGCCTTTTTCAGGGTTTCAAAGGCCTGATTGCATTCCTCATTCCACCTAACCTTTTTAGGGAATTTAGGAGCGGAGATGACATTCAGTTGAGAAGCTATGGACCCATAGTTCTCAATGAAATTCCTGTAATACCCAGTGAGACCTAAGAAGGCTCTCACCTGGGTCTGAATAGTAGGTGTTGTCCAATTTTGCACAGCTTCGATCTTACTGGGCAAAGGCCTTATTTCTCCACCTCCTACCTCATGTCCAAGGTAGACCACTTTACTCTGTCCAATCTGGCATTTACTCGCCTTTATGGTCAGATTGGCCTTTCAAAGAGCCTGCAAACATATCTCAGGTGGTCCACATGTTCTTCCCAGGAATTGCTGAACACTGCTATGTCATCCAGGTATGCCATGCAGATGTCCTCCATCCCATTCAGAACCTGGTTTACCATCCTTTGAAATGTAGCAGGTGCATTTTTCAATCCAAAAGGCATAACCTTAAACTGGTATAAGCCAACTGGGGTAGATAATGCAGTTTTCTACTTGGCATGGTCTGTCAAGGCTATTTGCCAATAGCCAGACGTCAAGTCAAATGTGCTGAGGAACTTGGCTGCACCAAGTCTATCCACCAACTCATCTGTCCTTGGAAAAGGGTGGGCATCAGTCTTAGTGACTGCATTAAGAGCTCTGTAATCCACACAGAATCTAAGTTCCTTAGATCCTGCCTTTGGTACTAACACAACTGGGCTAGACCATGGACTACTAGAGGGCTCTATTACCCCGAGATCAAGCATCTTGCTGAACTCACCTTTGATGTGGGTTCTTACATTCTCTGACATTCAATATCCTCTGCTTTTGACTGGCAGACAGTCACCAGTGAGTATGTCATGCTGTCCCCAAGGGGTCAAGCCTGGTGAAAGTGAGACCAGGGAGGCAAACTGATTTAACATAGATTTGCACTCTTCCTGTTGCTCAGGTGTCAGGTTTGAAGAGAGATTTACTCCTTTAATCTTTTTGTCTAAAGGTAAGCCTCTGAGGAGATCAGGAAGAGCTTCACTCTCTTCTTCTTCCTCTGATGATGCTAGAAGCAAAGCTCCTACATCAGGTCTGGAGACATACACTTTTAGTCTGTTGGTGTGGAAGACTGTTGGAGCCTCCTTGGGGTTGCCCAAGTCCACCAGATAGTTGACCTCTCCAAGTTTACCCACAACCTTGAAGGGTCCCATCCATTTGTCTTGCAAGGCCCTCTGCCTTGTTGGAATCATAACGAGAACTAGCTGGTCCTGAGTAAACTCAACCATGTTAGCCTTTTGGTCATGCCAGTGCTTGACCAGTGCTTGTCCAGCTTTCAAGTTATCACTTGCTTCTGCCATCATTTGAGACATTCTGCTTCAGAGACCTATCACATAGTCAGTCACTCTGACTGGCTTGGGGGAAGGAGCACTATCCAACCCCTCCTTGATCAGGGCCAATGGACCTCTGACCGGATGACCATAAAGAAGTTCAAAGGGAGAATAACCTACTCCCTCCTGAGGGACTTCTCTATAAGCAAAGAGAAGGCATGGCAGTAGAAGGTCCCACTTTTTTTAAGGGGGTCCTCTAAAGCACCTATCATGCTCTTCATGGTTCTGTTGAACCTTTCAACCAGCCCATTTGTCTGAGGGTGGTATGCGGTTGAGAACTTGTAAGTAAATCTGCATGTTTTCCACATGGCATTCATGTAGTGGGACATACAATTCGACCCCCTGTCAGAGATTACTTCCTTAGGAAACCCAACCCTGGTAAAAATACCAAGGAGGGCCTTAGCCACAGCCGGAGCTGTAACAGTCCTCATAGGAATTGCCTCAGGGTACCTAGTAGCATGGTCTACTACAACAAGTATAAACCTGTTGCCTGAGGGGGTTGGAGGATCAAGGGGACCAACAATGTCGATCCCTACTCTCTCAAATGGGACTCCCACTACAGGGAGAGGCACTAAAGGTGCCACATTCTTGGAGCCAACCTTACCAGAAGTCTGGCAGGTGTGGCAGCTCCTGCAGTACTTATCTACTTCAGCCCCCATCTTTGGCCAATAAAAGTAGAGTGAGAGCCTTTCCTTAGTCTTCTTGAAACTCAAGTGACCAGCCAAAGGAATCTCATGGGCTAACTGCAAGAACTGAGGTCTGTTCTCTTGGGGTACTACAAGTCGTTTGTTATCCCCAGGTGCAGACTCCGTTGGTTCACTGTAGAAGAGGCCATCTTCCCAGTGTAACCTATATTTCCCAGGCTCTTGCCCTTCAGCCTGAGCATCTGCCTGGTGGCAAAGACCTTCCAGAGTTGGACATTCCCTCTGTCCCTTACTGAAGTCTGCTCTGTTGGGTCCACCTTCTGCCAGTAAAGACTGCAGCTCAGGATGGTCAACAGGATCCAAATCTCTAATGAGTTCCTGGTCTTCCACTAGCTCTTCTTCAGAGTCTAGTTCAACCACACATGGTTTTACCTCCCTCTCAGCCTCAGCTGGAGGGGGAGTTACTGGTGTAACTTTGGACAACCTCGGGGAAGTCCTTGTTGGCTGCACTGGAGTGCTGGCTGTGAGGTTCTTTTTAGAAGTTTTAGGTTTCCCTTTTCCTTCTAGTTTCTTAGAGACAGCAGCTGACATCTCCAGTGGAGCGGGATTGATCTCTTTCTTCATCATCTCCTTGGGAGTACCTCTCATGGTTCTCTCCCTTGCAGGTCTGGTGAGCTCCTGTAACCTTTTACTAGGATGTCTGGGGGTATGTGACACTACTCCAAGAGTTTTTAAGTCATTACCCAGCAGAACCCTTCCTGCCACCTCACTTTGTATGCTTACAGGTATCTTCACAGTCATGTCATTACACTGGATGAGAACTGGTAATTGGGGAAGCATCTGCACAGGCCCTCCAGCTAACTTGGTGAGGCGTTTGGGTGCCTTAGCAACATCCTCAGCCTGAAAAAACGATTTGTCCACCACAGTTATGCTGGCCCCCGTGTCCCTAATGGCAGGAGTCTCCTGACCATTCACCTAGACACTGTCCTTATAATACTCTTTAGTATTATCTGGGATAGAATTATAGACATCTAAATTCTGTTGTTCCCACAAACCCAGAGACACTAAAGAAACACTGGCTGAGACTCCAATGGGTTCATCAGCCAGCAATAGAAAGTTTCCACTTGCCATTTGTACTTACTCCTCTGGAGCAAAGGCTAAGGAGACAAGCTGGACCCCTGAAGGTTTACCCTTACATCTGGGATCTCCTTTCACATGGTCAGTAGAGCCACAAACAAAGCATTTACCAAATGCTTTCTGGAATGGTGGCTTGTTCTGACCTCCTTCTGATTTGGCACCAGAAGGTACACTAGCCTGATTTGGTTTCCCTTGTGGCTTACCCTTTTGGTTTTGTTTGGGGCCCTCTTTGGAATTGGAATTATTAGAATTCTCTTTGGAATCCTTTTTTGGCTGTATTCCCTCATCCTTTTTCTGATTATCCCCAGAATCCTTGTGAGTGGCCCTGTTGGGAACCCACAAGTCAGCAGCCTTAGCTAACTTCCTGGAATCCAATTCCTTTGAATCAGCCAAGTGCTGTATGAGCTCAGGAGAGCAGGCATCATAAATTGACTCCAACATTACAAGATTCTTCATTCCTTCATAAGTGTTCACTCTGTAACCCTTAATCCATCCCTCTAAGTTTTTCAAACTTTCACTCACCCAGGTAGCCCAAGGGGTACCATCATGCTTTTTGAGGGTCCTAAACCTCTTAAGGTACTGGGAAGGGGTCTTCCCAAATCTAGCTATCAAAGCTAGTTTCACACATTCATAATCCTTCTTATCCACCTCCCCCAACTCCATTACCACATCAGTTGCAACAGGTGGGAGCCTAGAGAACAACCAGGGAAGTAACATATTCCCTGTGATGTCCTGGAGCCCATGATTATACCCAAACATTTTTAAACAATCCAACACATCCAACTTAGGTTCATACATACTCACTAATTCCTTAGGCATCTGGGGTCTTTTGGGACTGGAACTCCTAGAGGAACCAGAGGAGAGAGAAGCATTTTCCACAGACAACTTCTTCATTTCTAGTTCATGATTAAGCTCTATTTCTCTGAGTCTTAACTCAGCTTGCTTTTGCTCCGCCTGGGCATTCTGTAACGCTCACCTGATTCCCGTAGAGGCGCTGGTCTTGACTGGGCGTATACCGTATCTTCAAAGGTGATGTGTAACACACGGCTGGCTCTTTGGGCTGGACCTCTGTGCACTGTATGTCTGACTCGAAGGGTAAGATGTCTTAGGTAAGTGAACGCCGTGCTCTCCATCTGCCTCGAGGCAGGGTGCTGTAACCAGTTTCTTCACTGGATAAGGGGAGCAAGCCTCTTGACTTCAGAGGACTGCTGTCCGTCGTTTACTGCATGAACGGTAAGTTTCGAGTAATTCTAATGTCTTTAAAGTCTTTAGTAATGATGTCTCTTGTTTTGCAGGGTTCCGGCGATGGCGGATGACGGGCTGAAGTGAGTTGAAGATGGAGCCCGTGTTGCCTGCTTCACGATGCGCTCTAACTGTCTTTTTATTTTGCAGGTACAAGTTCGGAGCGGCTGCAGGGTGCCGGAATACCCACTGGGTTAGATGTGGAAAGGAGTAATGGCACGTGAGTATTAAAGTTCCCCAATGTCTTTAAACGCACCTTGTTTTGTCTTTCAGATGCGGGATGCAGCGCCGAAGGCCTCCGGAGCGTGCAAAGAGTTGGTAAGCTTTTGTCTTTCAGATGCCGGAATGCAGTGTGAAGACCTCCGGAGTGCACGAAGAGTAGGTAAGCCTTTGTCTTTCAGATGCCGGAATGCAGCGCGAGGCGTTGGTGACAGCCGATGGACCAGGTAAGTGAAGAGCTGTCACTGAAGACCGTAATGCTAACCTGTTCTTTCTTGTCTTTACAGGTGTTGCTGAAGACTGGATTCAGGATGGTAAGCCTTTTTCCTTAGGCCCAGGATCAGATGCAGAAGACACGATGAGCGTTCTGCTGCTGAGGATGCAGAATAACGCAAAGCAAGATTCATCCATCGGGTGTGGTTTAAATAGCCTCCTGTAGTGCTTAGGTGTCTCCTTCCACGGCCACGCCTAGGTAAGAAAAGAGTTCCTGCTTTCCAGAAGAGTTCCAGTGTTCTGAATCTAGGGAGTGGCTCCTGCCCCACCCAACAGGAAAAGTAGTTCCAAACAGAAGAGGATCAGAGGCTCAACTGGCAGGCAAGTAAGCAGCATGGTCTGCTGCAGGTAAGTCCACCCAAGCATTATGAGCCCGGCGCTTCCAGCGCTGGGACTGGGCATATTTATGAGCCTGGTGCCACTGGCGCCAGGACTGGGTCCAAAAGGTCCCAATTGGGACTGGTTGGCACTCGGAACCTGGGTTATGGATCTGCTTCCAAGGGAGTTGGGAAAACCCTGACCTTTTGGAAGCAGAGATCATGACACATTCCTTCTTCTGAACTCTAGCTCTTGGTTTCTTTCAGATTGAGCAATAAAACGTTTGTACTCTAATTCAAGCTTCATTTTTTCAAGTTCAAAATAAGCAGGGTTACATGTAGGACCTGGTATAGGCCCAGTAGGTACAGTAGGTAAGGCAGACAGAGGATCAGAGTGGCTAACTTCATTAGGTTCACTTTCCTCTTCTGACTCATGATCAAGACTTTGATTCAGATCAATACCATCACTGTTTTCTACATTTGCTGGGGGGGGTAGATTCCTCTGTACCACCCAGACTTTGGTTTTCTAACAATCTTTCTATAAGATCCATTGTCTTGCCCTTCTCAGAGAGACTCTTCTGTCTACACAATACTTTTAGGCAATCAGCAGTTTTGGCAGACAATGATTCTAGGGTATAACTCTCCATAGCAGACATAGTTAGAAAATCAGCTTTTTAGTGCTAAGCTTTGTGGTTAGTTGTCCTAAAGTGTTCAAAAAAGCACTCTAAAGTGTATGCTCAATACAAATCCCACCGCTGTACACCAGTGTTAGGCAGAAACCTCTGCAGTTCCCTCTGGGACCACTGCAAAAGATTTAAGACTACAGGTGTTTGGCAGTAAACCCACTTGGTAGCAGTCTGTACAACACAGATTCACTTGGTAGCTGTGGCTGGGCAGTCAGACTTCCCTCAAGAAGAGTTAGGCAGTATACAGAGTATTCGCAATAGGTCAAAAGAACATAGTAGAACAAGCAAACACTGACCAGAGCTTGGTGTAAAAGAGATATCATTATTTATTTAAAACCACATCTAATAAAACACACAGGCACTAATATTAAGCAGTTCAAAAACACGGTCACTAAAAGATATACACTCCCTTAAAAGAATATTAGACAAGTCTTAAGTAAAGCTCCACTTATTTTCAGACAGCGGTGAGTGCTTAACGCAGACGGTACTCTAATAATTCGTTTTAAAAGGGAAAGAAAAGCAGGATATAAATTGAAACAGATCCCAACACTTTCACAAGAACACAGCAAGAGAGGAAGGCAGAGTCAAACCGTGAAGTTAGAGTTCAGAAAGCCGGATCCACTTTAAGAGGATCAAAACGAAATGTGTCCAAGGTCACACGGTTAAAAAGTGCACAAAAGTCTCGAAACGGTTCAGAAAGAGTTGGACCAAAAGAAAGGGGACCAGTTAGATGGTCAAGGCGGCCAGCCCAGTCCAGAAGGTTAAGGGATTATTATTACCTTGTAGCAATCTTTAGAAAGGGAGGCCTGGCGGACACGGTACCTTAAAGTGGTGAGAATACTCCATCGGGGGCAGTTGTTCCTGGCAGCGGATGCAGGTCGGTGGTTCGTCCGGGGGAAGAGAGGATCTCGTCGGGGAGGAAGACAGGAGTCTGTTGCACTGCCAGGGAAGAAACCAGCCGCGGAGTTCTCAGTTAAAAGGAGTGGTCCTTTGGTTCGCGGTCCAGTGGTAAGTGGCTATCCAGTTGCCGGGGTGCTTGGCACGGGCAATTCGACCACAAGCCGTCCTGGGATGCGAGGAAAAGAAGGTAAACTGGTTGTGCCCACCAGTCAGGGGAAGAAGATTCTCCAGCAGGGAGATCTTCTCTGTCGTCGGGAAGTGGTGAGTCGGTTCCGCAGGGCTCCGTCGTAGCAGGTCGGCTCAGCTTCTCCCTCGTTGGATTCTCAGGTCCTGTGGCGACTACTGAAGTTCCAGTCCCCAAAGCCCTGCTTTTATGCAGCACACACCCATTCACTCAGCCTAGCTGTCAATCAAACATGCTAAGTGGTGAGCCGGCCGGCTCACCACTTGGGCCAATCACACAAGAGTGCGACTTGAGTTACCAAGGTAACTCAGTCCAGGGTGCCTAAACCCCTCCAACACCCCCTGTGGTACCCAGACAGAGTGGCACCACTTTTGGAGGCTTCTGTGGAGAAGCCCGCCAAAAGTGGAACAAAGGGCTCGACTTGGGTTGGAGTCACAGAAGAGAACACAAATGCCATTTTTGAATCGAGTCCTGGCAAAAAATACCAACCGGCGAATTAATATTAAATAAATAAACCGGCCGTATGTTCGAGGCTATGAGAATTAAATAATTAAAGTTGGTAGCCTCGAACAATGGGAAAATCCCATAGGGATATATTCGCGGTCGAATATAAAAAGTAGTATCCACTGCCACCAGCCAAAACTTGATCAGGGGGGACGGAGACGTGCCCCCTCGACTAACAGACCCCAGGGCAATCGAATTGCCCCGACCAGTATGTCCACAATATGATGGTTTGTACTGGTTTCTGTTCATAATTTGGGAGTAGTAAAGCCAATGGTGACTTTACATGCCCTGGGAGACAGTAGTCAGTCCCAGGGTATGGAGTCTATGGTGGGGTGTCACTATGACACCACTGTGTCACTGCACGGAGGGTGCTGTGTAACACACATAGTAAAAACACATGAGACCCTATGGAGTAAAGGACCCCATAGCCCATAAAACACATTAACAGTCAAAGGAACACCATAAATCATGTCCAAGAGTGGGAGAAAAAGAGTCTCACTCTTGGCAGGAGAGAAAAACAAACTCCAGAAATCCAGCAAAGCTGCTGGGGGACTCACTAGGTTAGGAAATTCAGCCCAAAAAGAGAATTCTCCCTAACAGTCCCTGAGCTAGGTAAACAGCTACGAGTATCGAGGGGACGCTAGTCTGACAGAATCGATTATTTATTTACCAAATGTGAATGCATTTGTTTTCAGGCTATCCCAATGATAGAATTGATTATTTACTGAATGTGAATGTGAATGTGTTTGTTCTCAGGTGACCTCACTGACAGAATGGATTATTTATTTACCAACTATGAAGGCGTTTGTTCTCAGGTGATCCCACTGATCTAATTGAGTATTTATTCAGCACATGTGTATGCACTTGTTCTCAGGCGACCCCACTGACACAATTGAGTATTTATCTACCCCATGTGCAAGTACTTGTTTTCAGGTGATCCCAAAGATATAATTGAGTATTTATTTACCACATGTGAAAGTGCTTGTTCTTAGGCGACCCCACTGACAAAATTGATTATTTACTTGCCAAATGTGAATACGCTTGTTCTCAGGTGTTCCCACTGATATAAATGAGTATTTACCATATGTGAATGCACTTGTTCTCAGGTGACACCACCAAGACCTACTTCAATACTATTGCAGCAAATGTGTATTTAATGTTATTGAAAGCGATGAAATGAGAACTGTAAAGAATTGTTTCTTTCATGTACTAGCAAGGAGCACCTCTGCTAGGAGCACAATGGTGTAATATTTTTCCAATGTATGTGTGATTGGTTTAACAGATTTCATTACATGAATGAAAGCGGCTCACGCTTGACAAAGATGTAAGACTCTGCTGATTTAGCCAGATGTGCCTGTACAGTCCTCTGGGCTGACCTACTCTAGGTCCTCACAAGGGCTCCCTTATTTCATCCCCAGGCCTTTTATTTTTTTGCACATGTGTGCAGTAAGGTTTTATTCTCCTCTGCTCAAGTCTCCTACAGGTAGCTACTCACTCATTTCTACAGTCAAAAAGGGGAGAAATACCTAACACATGCATTCAAGTTCCAACCTCCAGTTTTTTCTAAGAGACCAAATTCCTTGTTTTTTCCTCTATGATTTTATTAAGACACTTATGCTAAATAGCTATTCATGCTTTTTGCTGGCTCTCCCATTTCCATGAAAGAGGTTAAAGTTAATTTTCTCCAAGTCATCTTACTTCCATGCTCCCCTGTCCTCCGGTCATCGTTTCCTCCCCTCCACACCCTCTTAACCCAATCAGCTTATTCTTTTAGCTGCAGCACAACTGCCGCCACCACTCCACCCTCCATCCTGGGCCACCGTGGAAATGGAAGAGGGACACAGCATGGAGCCACACCTTCCATCTCCATGGCCCCCATTTTAGGTTAATATTTCGTTTGAATAGGAAACATCCCATTTATTCCAACAAAATAAATTGTTATTAGCACAGATTGAAAACCTGAGACACTACTGGCAATAACACACGATCCGGCAAACTGGATCAGGGGGGTAATGCCACCTGTGCCCGTCTCTGAGGACCTTGCTGCGCTCAGGCCTATATTGTGGGCTCAGGGCCATCGCCACACAATCTGGCCTGCCGGATCAGGTGTTATTACCATATTACAGTCACATGTCTGTAATGTACGTCTGGTCTGTGGTTTTTGAACAAAACAAAAAAGGCACTTTCAGTTATTGATTTTTAGGCCAAAGGTCAGACGGCAAAACATCTCAAAAGAGGTGTACCTTTTAATAGGAAAGTATGTACCATGGCTTTTAGATCACATCACACTTGGCTGTACCGGTTCCACGGTTTCCAAAAAATAGACACAAACACATTAAGAATGTCTGTTCTAAGGTCAACGGTCAACAATAATTGCCACTTGACTTAGATATCCAAATCTCATGGCTTCCCATTTTTATAAATCTGCTCAAGAGTTGTGAAAATATAACCAAAATCATATTTAGAATATTCTGAGATCAAAGGTCAAATTAAATAGCCACTCTGACTAGCTACAACATTTAAGAGATAGTACATCCCAAAACCTTTGCAGTGATACCCCACACATTGAAATCAAATGAATGGTTGCTGAAATTTCCCAAATAAGTTTGCAAATGCTAATTTTAAGGTCAAAGGTCACATTTCCTACCACCCCATGCCCTACTTGACACATAGAAGACAAAGTACATGACCATTCTAACAACACCTCATGTGTAAACGTTCTACATCGTAGCAAACAAAAACGTTTAGTTGAATGATTTAGAAGTCAAAGGTCAAATCCCAAAGCATCTCAAACTATATGTACCTTTTTATACAGAAGAATGTAAAAGAATGTAAAATGGGTTTGAGATAACACCACATTTGTCTCTATCAAACCCAGTTCCAAAGCAATAGCAAAAAAAACGCATTGAGAATAATTGTTCTAAGGGTCAAAGGTCAACAATGATTTCCACTTGAGTTATATATCCAATAGATGTCATAGTACATACCAATACATTATTGTTGGCTTCACCCTTTTCTAAAACTGTTGAAGAATTATCAAAATATAACAAATACTTCATAATTACAATCCTTTTTTCTGAGGTCAAAGGTCAAACGAAAAGGCCATTTTGACTATCTGCCCTATTGATGAGTAGCACATATCATGTCCATTATAGTGATACCCCACACATCTAAATCAAATGAATGGTTGCTGAGAAATTACAAAAACACTTTGGAAGTGCTCGTTCTAAGGTCAAAGGTCAAATGTCGTACCGCCTACACTCCACTTGATGCCTCCAAGTCAAAGTACCCAACATGACTGTTCCAATAACACCTCTTTTATATAAATGTTCTAAATGGTAGCAGAGCAACAACAAAAAAACACTTTTGGGTGGAGGATTCTAAGGTCAAAGGTCAAATAACAAAACCAGAGGCCTTATCTGATCCATAAATTAAAAAGCACAAATCATGAGTTTCGAAAAGACACCTAATTTGTCAAAATTGGTCCCACCGTTGTATAACAATTAACAAAAAAACACTTTGCACTTGATTATTGTGAGGTCAAAGGTCAAATGTCATAACCTCTACATATTAGACAATGGATTATGGAGAACATGTCATTAACTTTCAAAAGACACCACAATTAAGACAAACAGATCTAGGGTTACAAAGATGTGATGACAAAAGCATTGCATGTAGTGCATTTTAAGGTCAAAGGTCAGATACAAAGACTCTGTGACCCATTGGCTCACATACAGATATAACAGGTTGGAAAATTGTCTGCTGACTAAACATACATAACAGAACAAACCATTTACTAGACTTTATTGAGTTCCAGTTCTGAAATAGAGATTCTTGCAGGGAAAACAGCAAGGGAAATAAACATTGTCGGCCATTTTGAAATGTGTGTAAAACTACCCAGAACCTAATGAGAATATTTATTTTCCTTTGCATCATATTGCTACTAAGTAAAATCAGATTTCCCTAATGATGCTTCTAAATTATTGGTCTTTTCCTTTCACTTTTTTCATTATATTTGTGGATTGGAAAAAAAGTTCACATTTGACACTCATGGGATGCACTTACGCTAAGCCCCACAAAATAAATAAATAAAATAAAACATGAAACTTCAGTTTTTTTTGTCTGAGCAGCAAACATAATATACTTGAAATGTGCCCATCTACCTACTGAAAAAAATTGTTTTCTGAAAGTGCTGCCTTTGTAATCAGTGATATGTACTCTTTACAGTGATATGTGTCCACCATATTGAATTATGTCATGTGACCTCGGGGTGTGACACAAACATGTGCTTTTTGGCTCATTTTATAGAGAAAAATTTACTGAAAGAAAAAATGTATGTTTATCCTATAGTATTATCGATTTCTAGTGAGCTACAGCAATTTGAGATGAAACAGCTAAGAATCAGAGAAAATAGCATGGCACTAAGGGGGTAATTCATAGAATTCTGCGCACAAGTGGCGCACGCGGCTGGCGCACAGAGTGCACGTGCGGCAATCTGCGCCAGCCGCGTGCGCCAAAACCCATTTAGGCACACAGCGTATTCATGGAATTACACATCCATAACCAGCCGTGGCGCAGAGTGGCGCAGCGACCCTGCAGCAGCGCCAGTTACGCCCCCAACCCTGCCCCGTGCGCCAAAGAAATTGCACAAATCCAGTACCAGGCGCAAAAGCCACTGGACCAGCATACAGCCTCCCAACCACGAGAACACGTGCAAAACTCCCCAAGCATGCCCCAGAATACAAGTACCCCGCTCGCGCTATGCCAATAGCGTGTAAAACTCCACACGCACCACTCTGAATACACGTACCCCGCTTGCACAAGGCCAATAGCGTGTAAAACTCCACGCACACCCCTATGAATACAGGTACCCCCCTCACGCAAGGCCAATAGCGTGTAAAACTCCACGCGCACCCCTTGGAATACACGTACCCCGCTCACGCAAGGCCAATATAGTGTAAAACTCCACGCACACCCCTCGGAATACACGTACCACGCTTGCGCCAGGTAATTTGTGTTGAAAAAATCACCCCTGTGGTGTGGGCTGCCTGTGGGGCATGGGGAGGGTGGATGTGGTGCCTGTGGGGCATGGGGAGGGTGGATGGGCTGCCTGTGGGGCATGGGGAGGTGGGGCATGGTGAGGGTGGATGTGGTGCCTGTGGAGCATGGGAAGGGTGGATGTGGTGCCTGTGGGGCATGGGGAGGGTGGATGTGGTGCCTGTGGGGCATGCAGAGGGTGAATGGGAAGACTGGGCGAATTTCGGGGGTGCGCGGCAAGTGTACATGTGAATTAAATGTGTATTTGGGGGGTACGCAGGGAGTTTCACACGCGATAAGCCCGGTGCAAGCAGGGTACGTGCATATGGGGCGTATGCGGGAGTTTCACACACGATAGACCCTGTGCGAGCAGGGTACATGTATTTGGGGCTTGCGCAGGGAGTTTCACACACGATAGGCCTAGCACGAGCAGGGTACGTGTATTTGGGGGCTACGTGGGGAGTTTCACACGTGATAGGCCCTGTGCGAGCAGGGTACGTGCATTTTTGGGGGTACGTGGGGAGTTACACACGCGATAGGCCCTGTGCGATCAGGATATGTGTATTTTGAGGGTACGCGGGAAGTTTCATACGCGATAGGCCCTGTGCGAGCAGGGTATGTGTATTTTGGGGGTACGCAGGGAGTTTCACATGCGATAGGCCCTGTGTGAGCAGGGTACGTGTATTTGGGGGGTACGCTGGGAGTTTCACACGCGATAGGCCCTGTGCAAGCAGGGAACGTGTATTTGGGGGTACGCGGGGAGTTTCACATGCGATAGGCCCTGTGCGAGCAGGGTATGTGTATTTTGGGGGTACGTGGGGAGTTTCACACGCGATAGGTCCTGTACGAGCAGGGTACGTGTATTTGGGGGTTGCGCGGGGAGTTTCACATGCGATAGGCCTAGCATGAGCAGGGTATGTGTATTTGGGGGGTATGCAGGTAGTTTCACTCGCGATAGGCCCTGTGCGAGCAGGGTACATGTATTTGTGGGCTACGCAGGGAGTTTCACACGCGATGGGCCCTGTGCGAGCAGGGTACGTGTATCCTGGGGTGCACGGGAAGTCATACACGCCATAGGCCTTGGCCAGCCGGCTAAGTGTATAATGAGGAGTGTGCGTGGAGTTACACACGCGATTTCGCTGGGCGAGCGGGGTACGTGTATTCCTGGGGTGCCCTAGTGCGAATTGGCAGTGTGTGCCCTCCCAGGTGAGCCCTTTCCCCCCTCCCCAGGGCCTGAAGGCAGCCCACAACAAAGGGGACTACCCTGCACCCCTGGCCATGCCCCGCAGGCAGGCCATCCAACCTCCCCATGCCCCCCAGCCAGCCCACATGTCACCATGCACAAGTGAGCACCGACACATGTCCCCCTGCACCCACTCACCCACCCACCCAGCAGTGATGGGCACCTGCCAGCAGACCCCGACTCATGTCCCCCCCACCCACTCACCCACCCACCCAGCAGTGATGGGCACCTGCCAGCAGACCCCGACTCATGTCCCCCCACCCACTCACCCACCAACCCAGCAGTGATGGGCACCCCCACCCACTCACCCACCCAGCAGTGATGGGCACCTGACCTGCCAGCAGGCCCCGACTCATGTCCCCCCACCCACTCACCCACCCACCCAGCAGTGATAGGCACCTGCCAGCAGGCCCTGATTCAAGTCCCCCCACCCACTCACCCACCCAGCAGTGATGGGCACCTGCCAGCAGGCCCCGACTCATGTCCCCCCACCCACTCACCCACCCAGCAGTGATGGGTACCTGCCAGCAGGCCCTGACTAATGTCCCCCTGCAACACGTCATCATGATCCACAATCATGGCCCTCATGGCCACCCAAATCCCACTGCACGCCACCCCTGCCGAAAGAACCAACCAAGCATTACATACACCACACATTGAAATGCCCATTACATGAAAATACCCAAATAGCATGTATGTACATCAACACATGTCCGTCACACACACACAATGGGTGCCAGTGACTGTGAAAACCCACATTGTGACATGCATGAAACCAATGAGAGAATACCACACATTGAAGTATGAAACAAAAATGTATTAAACAAAAAAGCTGTGACTCAAATGAAAACACACAATAATGGAAATAATAAATAAAATGCTGCATGTTCCAAAATGAGAAAAATCATGAAATCAAAATTGAAAAAAATCCAAATGAAAATGTGTCGAAAGTCTCCATCCAACAAAGCAAATCCAAAGGGAAAGAAATAAGTAGAATCCATTGCTCCATGGTGAGAAAAATAAAAATAATGATGATAAATCCACTGTTCAACTATATACAAATTACAAATCCAGGGTCCATGAGCCCAACGATATAAATGAAACCTACCAAAAAAATGACCTATTTAATAACTATATACAAAAATGTGAGGCATAGTCCATGCGCACCAAATTAAAGAAAAAAGAAAGGAAACTTAACACTAATGAACTATATACAATGGCAGCGGGCAAGTCCAACGGCTCACTTGTTGATGTCCCGGGGCAAGGCATCATCGAACTCCTGTTCAATGTCCTGGAGGCGGGCCTGTTCACTGGCCCCGAGGTCTCGCAGGGATAACGCCATGTTCACCTCCAAATCTCTGCGAATTCCCTCGAGGCACTCAGCCCGCCTCAGTGCCCTGCGCATGGGATTCTCCACCCTGACCATAGTGACCCGTGCCTCTTCCGCCCGCTGCCGCTCCGCATCTATGGCCTGGCCCAACCGCTGCCACATGGAAGACACTCCCAATCCAGGGTCCTCCTGCCCTCTGGCCGATGCCTGCCCCTCTGATGTTGATGTCCCCGAGTCATCATTGCTCCCACCTTGAGCCTGCTGCTGCCGTGCATGTCCCCTGCTTTGTGATGCCTGCACGTTTTCCTCCTGCTGGGGTCCAGTTGTTGTGGTGGCCAACCCTGCTGGACCTCCGACTCCTGACTGTGGCAGGGATGTCTCCTCCACCCGCCTGGCCGCTGGGTCGGGGCCAGCTCCACAGGGTGCCCGGGTGACACTTGGGCAGGAAGATGGTACTGAGGACAACTGGCGCATAGGGGGTTCAGTTGAGGAGGGGGTCGGTAGAAGCTCCAGCACACGGAGGAACTCAGCACCAGTGATCCCTCCTAGCCGGTCGACACAGTCTTCGAGGCATTCAAAATGACATGCATTGTCCTCAAGAGAACCCTGCACGTCATCCCGAATGTCATGAACACACAACGCCACCCCAGCCAGGACAGGCTGAACATGGTCCAGGATTGCCACATCCGCAGGGAGAGGAAGGCCATTTGTAGTGCGGCTATCCCCTCCCTGAAAATGGGTCTGGACGAAGGCATTCCTGCTGGCGCCGGATGATTCAGTCACAGAATCGGGGACAGGATTACACACATGCACCTCCGCGGTGGCCTGTGCTGCCTCCTGTCCCTCACCCTGGACTGCACCACTGGCACCATTGGAATCCCCCCCTCCAGGCCCTGTGTGTGTGACTTCCATGGCCTCCTCCTCAACCAAACCCCCCCACCAACCTGGATGACTCCGTGCCATCTTCCTCCGTAGGCCCCTGTGGGGTCTCAGCTGACCCTTCTGCTGCTGAGGAGTCCACCTGGCACCAGACTCCTCACTCCCCGAAGAGATGTCAACCTGGGAGGGGAGCTGGGCCTTGCATCTCCGGCTGGCAGTGGGATCCCTGCCGCTGTGCTCCACAGCACCATCTCCACCCTCTTCATCAGTTGACACTGCAGACAGGGAGAGACAGAACACAGGCATCAGGGCAATGTACAGTGGTCTGATACATACATGACAGTTGTAC
This sequence comes from Ambystoma mexicanum, assembly GCF_040938575.1. Taxonomy (NCBI): domain Eukaryota; kingdom Metazoa; phylum Chordata; class Amphibia; order Caudata; family Ambystomatidae; genus Ambystoma; species Ambystoma mexicanum. The sequence goes on from NC_090934.1 coordinate 514,498,818, forward strand.
ATGAGTGACAGTCGCAAACCTCAGACATGGCATCACATACCCCAACAAACATGTCATTTCAACTCACACACATGAGCAAAACAATAGGAATGTTGCACCAGGCAGCACCATCCATACACAAACAATAGCATGAGTAGCCGAAGGTGAGCCTGACGTCACATGAAACACAGTGCAGAACACATGCACACATGCCAACAGACATACATGCACCTGTACATCTCCACCACCTGTTGCAGGGGTAACATCGCCATCCATGTCACATCTCGCAATCAGCCTCCTACATGTCAGTGTCACATGCATCCATGGTGTATCACAGTTGCACGCTTGTCATATACACACACATGCACATGTACATAGTGCAGATTCATGCAGGTGGAACCGGCATCCATGTGTGACACCACAACCATGCAACATTACATACACAGAAATTAAAAAAGTGTGCACCCACACCTGCATTTGGCCAGCATGCTTACCAACAAATACACCATCAATATGTCTCACACATGAGAGGACTCACATGTGGGAGGCTCACGTCCCTGTACATACACATCCATACATGGCCCTACAAATACATATGTGCAACCTGCACACTCCTGCCACACCTCAACATGCACAGCGTCCAATCAGTACGCATGTACACTTACCGCTCGGCTCCAGACGAGTCTGCCTCTCAGGGACCTGGACGTGGAGCGCTGGGCATATACGTTCCAGGACCCTCATCTGGTTGTTGGTTAGGCGGACCCGGCACCCATCAGCATCCGTTGACTTCAAGGGGTGCCGGGCCTTGTTGAGGGACCTGGACCTGAAGTCCTCCCAGTGCTTCCGGACGTGTTTGATGTCACGGGCTGCCAACTCCTCCACGTTGATGGCAGCAATGTTGTCCATCCAGATCCTCTTCCGTCCTTCATAGTCGGTGCGCGAACTTCCAAAGAGGGCATCATACTGCCCCAGGACTTGCTCCACCGGGATACCAACTTCATTGGCACTGAAGCTGGTAGCCCTCTGCCTCCCTGCTGGGGGGTTGCCACTGGTGCCAGATGGTGTTGTGTCTGACATGGCAACCCCAGAGGCAGGTGTGGGTGGGCAACTGGGTCCTGGGGCTGGGCTGTGGAGAGATGGTATCCCAATCAGGAGTCTTCTGTTCCAGCAGGGGTGGTCACAGCAACTGGGCTCCTGCAGATGGCTGACGTGCAGGCACCAAAGAGCAGGGCAGGTGTTTGGCAGGCAGGCAGGCAGCAGCAGATGGCAAGTGGGAGCATGCTCGGGTTTTTGGGAGGCAGGAAAATGGCCTCCTGGGCAGGAGCGTGATTTGGCACGTGAAAAAAAGTGCACCTCAGCGTGAAATTTGAGGAAAGGCCCTTAGTGCGTAAGCGCGTCTGTGACGTTATGCACATGGGCGTTTCCCTCATGATGGGTGCATAGTGATGCAGCACGTGAAAAAACAGCACGTCCACGTGTTAATGCGTGTAATCCGAGGGCCTACGCACGTAAGTAATGTGGCGCGCGTGGGCGTTCCCCTCAGCACGGGTTAAAGGTGAGAGGGTCCCGGCAGTTCACTGTACGTGCCTTTCGTGGAGACTGACGTGTGTGTTGCTACTTCGCTTTGTTTTGTTTTGTTTCGTGCACCATCACTACTTCACAGCGGATCAAGGACATACCTCTTCTTTTGGCAGGGGGTGTTGGCTACGCGTGTTTTCCATTATCACGCTAGTCTGACGGTGAGTTGCGTACGCTATTTTTCCCACTGCGGGTGCCCCTGTGCATCGCGTACCCATTTTCGAGGTCATAGTAGCCTGTGTGTCCCACGCGTATGTGTTTTTCATGTCCCTGAGTGCCACTGCATACTGCGGGAGGTTAATTCCACACACGTGGGCTACCGGGTTGCGTGCACAGTTTTACTGCAGTTTTGGGGTGCCTGAGCGTTGCGTGACCCGTCAATTCATCACCGGGGTCACATACAGCCTTGCAGGTACAGGGGTGCATATAACATCTTGTATCCCACCCTCTTCACTCCAATTGCCCAGGACAATTGTCGTGTAGACCTCCCAAAGGCTACGCCCTGATACCCTCGGGTACACTCGTGCATTATAAATAATAAAAACAAACAATCAAACAAACAAACATTGGCACTTCTCCATCTGTGCCGGCACTACTCCATCTGTGCCATGGTTGGGAGGCCACCAAAGGTGAGGGTTGCCTCAGCTGGGTGTACTCCTTGTGGCGGGCATGGTCAGGGATGTGGCCGGGGTGACCAGGGAGTAGGGGGGACTCCAGGGTGTCCAGGGTGGCTGCATAGGGGGAAGAGGCAGGGGTGCGCCCGCTCGGGACAATGTTGTGCCACATGTTGGTGCAGTCATGCCACCACCCACTGCGGCTCCAGGAGATGCAGTTCTTGCATCTGGCACTGGCACCCATGTGACCCGGCAGTCTGTTTCATTGACTGCCATGGGGCCAAGGGTAGTGGTAGCTGTGGACACCACCACCCAAGCTCAGAGTCTGCCAGCGCAGGCTGCGTTGGCACTTGAAGAGTCCATGGAGGATTTCCAGCTGGTCAAGAGGAACACCGTAGGTGCACGCAGGGCTTCCCTGACCAAAACACATGTCCCTGGGGCAGTGATGTTATCTGCTGCCCCGACCAGCCAGGGGTTGGCAAGTGCAGGGGCAGATTCAGCCAAAAAACACCCTGGTTGTGAGTCTACCAACCAGGACAGTCACGGTCAATGACCCTGGCACAGCGGATGTTGCTGCGCAGGGTCCATTCCAGGGCACCCAGCAGCCACTGACACAAGTCAGGCCTTCGGTCATCCTTCAACTTGCCACTCCCTTGGTTCAATCCACCAGTCCCACTGGCCATACTGATCAGGGCGCATTCACCAGCCAGGGTCTGCGCCACTATCCAAGAGGAGGAAGATTGCATCTGCAGCACAGGCTTGGATGCCAGACACAGAAGCCTTTCTGCAAGCAGGAACTGGACTCCCTTGTGGACTACATACAGGCCCACAGCCGTGACATGATAGTGGGGCCTAATTGTCAAACTATGGCTGCCCATCGGAATACCCACTGGAAGCATGTCGCGGATAATGTGAGTGCATTCAGCCATGAGGTGCGTACAGCTGCCGAATGCAAGAAGCGTTGGGATGACCTCAAACGCAGCACTAAGGCCAAGCATGCCTCTAATTACAGCATGACTCTGGTGACTGGCGGTGGGCCACCACCTGAGGAGGATGACCTCACTCCACACGAGTCACTTGTTGCGGAGTTCATACCAACAGAATTGGTCGAAGGAGTGGGAGAGATGCCGGACTCCAGTGAGGGTTGTTGCGTGTATGTACAGCCCATTTGTGGGTTGCATGTGTGATGTGTTGTGCTTTACTGCCACTACATGCTATGTTTACATGGTTCTCATGTGCTAGTCATGCAATGCTTCACTGATGCGTGCTTGATGCGCAGGATGGTGGACATGTGGAGCAGACGGGGACTGTCCTCATCACCACACTTGCACCCTACTCACATGCTAGTCACCCAGATGCCCCTCTGATCCATGTTCCTGCTCTCTGGCCCTTCTGCATGTAGCCATGGGTGGTTTTCCTCTCAGCACTGGGACTATGTCATTGCATGACTGACGTGCATGTGTCCTCTGCCTGCATGCAGGTACTCCACATAGGCATGCCCCCTTGCCCCTCCACCCCCCTATACCTCAATTACACCATTGCACTGTAGTGCATCATTTTGGCGTACTGCAATGGCCTGTTCAAGCCTCCTGTGTACATGCTAACTTCCACCAGCCAACCTGCCAGACACATGCAGTGGGGTACATCCTCTGCCCTTCATACAGGGTGTCTCACTTGGACTGTGCAGATGGCAGATGCTCCACAGGGACATGAGTGCCCAATCATGCTCCATGTGCATTCCATGCATGCCCCTATGTGTCCTTGACTGGATGATGATTGCAGTACGTGTCTTTGATGAGCAACATTTCATGGCATATCTTTCAGCCATCCCATGCCCACTCTGGCCCAGTCCTGCAGCACACACATGTTTAGGGTGTCCCAGTCTGTGTGGGGCACAGTCCTCCCCCAGTTTCAGGCCCACTGACTCTGTCCAACTGGTGTAGTGGTTTTTGCACACATGGGTGTACTATTGAGGGTTCGTCATGTGTCCTGCTTACTGTTCCATCATCATCTGCTGTGTTGTCAGTTGACTCAGATGATGCCATTGATGCTAGTCAACACTGGCTGGCAATGCACAGGTCTCTGGTCACCTTTTTGCTACCATGCAAGGCATCCCTGCATTTTCACTCAAGGGGGGGGCTTGCTTGTAGCCATGCAACCTATTGCATGCACATTGCACGTGATGCCTGAACTTGCCCATGCACTGCCTTCACGTATTTTGATACACATCTTGAAGTACTTGTACATGTAGATAGTGAGTAACGTACACATGTTCTGCACTGCTTCAACCCACTTCTGAGCGATGTAACACCGTTCTACATACGTACTCACTGATGCAATGTCAAATTGACCAGGCATGCATGCAGGTTCTCTTTTGTGTGTGACATGTCTGCTTCATGGGTTGGCTGTCTGTGTGATGTCCATGTGTGACTGTGTTATGTGCTTCTAACATGTGTACTAATGTTTTTTCTCTCCACTTTTCAGATGATGACGCAATGGAGGCAGAGGATAGTGTTGTCATGCCAGGCACAGGGTTGTTATCACAACCGCAAACCAGCACAAGTGGGGGTTGTGGGGTGGTAGACCATGAAAACCCACGTGTGCTACAGACCATCTTGTCTTGGGCTGGCAATGAGTCCAGCCCAGATGACCACTCTGACGACCATGTCGAGTTGGATGTGCATCAGGTCCATACGTCAGGGGTGAGTGATTCTGATGTGGACACTCCTCTGTCTGCGACACCTGCACTGAGGGCCAGAGAGTGGTGGGACATCCGCCTGTGGTGGATCGGGACGCAGGGTCCCCCTCCACACCAGTCGCTGATGTCCCTGGGGCATCACGTAGACGGGGGCATGTAGTCGTGCAGCCGCGGGCGGTGCCAACCCAACGAGGATGCCCGGTCCTTGGGTCCCGCAGGTGTCAAGCCCAGCAACGCGGTGGCCGCGCGCCACCAAGGTATACTGAGTGGGAGCAAGACATGTGGCCCAATCCGTGCTCCCCCCTGCCAGGCAGGTGCTTCTCCAGTGGCAGGTGGCACAGTCCACAGCCCGCTCACTCAGGCTGGGCATGGCGGCCTCTGACAGGGCACGCCAGGCTGAAATGTTGTCTCTGTGTCAAGCAATTACTGCTCACGCAGAGGCACACATGGAGGCCCTGTGGGCTGAGTATCAGTCCCTCAGATCCACTCTGGGTGCCCTCTTGACGTCCCAGAGGGTGCGGTCATAGGAGAGGTTTGAGAAGCTTGAGCATACCATCTCGGCTGAGCTACATGCTTGCCGGGAGGTGCATCAGTTGTCCAGCCAGACCATGCAGGAAGAACTCTGTGTTACACGTGTTACCTTGCAAGAGGAAGCATGTGTATCACGCGAGGTTCTGCATGCAGACCTGCATGTCATTGCCGCACAGAATCAGGCTCACCCATCCGGCAGACTTGCTGCCGACGAGGGGCAAGCTGCGCCTAGGCGTGGTCAGGCTCCTGGCCCACGTCCTCCTATTCAGGATGAGGCAGAATCGGATGACGATATATCTTCCACACAGGTCACGCTGTGCAGGCGTTGAGCCCATGGAGGTTTTTTTTTTTGTCTCAACATCAATGCTTGTGGGTGTTGAGGTGTTGTCTCAACATCATTGCTTGTGGGTGTTGAGGTGCACCCTGTACCTCCCCCTTCCTGGGTACCCCACCCCCCCTGGGTCGTATGTGGCGATTTTTGATTTTTGCTTTTAGTTTAGTTAGTTAATATTAACTATTTGATAGTTATTTTAATTAGACTGTGTAGGTTGTTCATTGTTAGTTTAATTAGTTAATATAGTTTAATATTGTTTGTCTATTGTGCATTCATGTGACGGTGTGGTGCTTTGTGGCTTTTGAAAACAACCACTGTCTGTTCCAGCTGGGCCCTTCAAGCTTGTCTTGTGTATGTGTTTGCAGCTTGGGGTCCTGACTCACATAGGCCACTCCTGCTTCTCTTATCCATGGGCTCGCTAGGATGGTTCGGTGTTACAAAATTGTACAGAAGGGCTTTGGACTTTCTTAATAACTGTGGTCTGTCTGCTGCTGTGCTACTTGTGTTAACACCCCTAGTGGGGATTGGTTGTGTTTCATCCACCCCATGTCTGTTATGAATTTGGGTGAGTATGTGATTGATGTCTCCATGAATTGATGTGGATTGTGATGTATGTTATTTTCTTCCCTGTATATGTGCTTGATGCACTTCATGCTGTAGACAGTAGCCTGCACCCTTGGCCTGTCAAAGTGACACTGATGGTGGGAGGAGTGTGGATGTACCTATATAACCTGGCCCAGTGACAACCAGCATGTAGACACACACACAGGGAACTTTCCTGCCTTATTAATTTATTTAATGCCCTTTCTGCAGGAAGATGAGCCTCCAGACTACCTTTGCCAGCAGACACAGGGACAACTAATCCAGAAAACTAGCCACGTTCGGTGGTGCAGACGTGTGGATGTGTGCGCACGCAGAAGCACAGGGCTTGTGCTCAGACGTCCGACAGTAGCAGACATGTTCCCATGAGCTCCTAGCAAGGTGAGAAACACAAGGGCACACACCACAGGCTACCTTCCACCAGGCCACTTGCACATGGATGCTAAGTAGCACCAGTGCTGGGGAGCTTTGCCAGGCATTGTTGGAGAAGCACACAGTACAGCTGACATGCGTTGAGGGCCAAATGCCAAGTGGCTTTACAAGTTGTCAGGGGCACACGCAGGGGCCATCAAACATATCCTCAAGTACCCCCTGCTCCATTGAAGCAGAGGAATTAGGGTAGTACCGTTCCTACCCAGAAACTGATACAGCGCACAGGGACAACCAGCGAGGCTCAGACTCGTGGTGAGTGCATGTCATTTGCATGTACAAATTGCCACATGCACTACCTATTTAGATCTGCGGCAGCCAGTGCACAACTTGTACTGAAGGTGCACCTTGCAATACGCATCTAGCTGCTCACCCAGGGACCATTGTATCATGTCTGATTCTTGACCCATTGGTCTTCCATTTCCCGTGCTGCCACATGCGCCGTCCTTACTGCATTGACAGTGTATGTACCATTGGTGGGCCAGTTTAACGTATGGGTACATGGCAGCAGACAGGGGTGTTTGTTTGTGGAGAAGTCAGTTACTTTGGGGCATGGATGGGGTTGTGTGTGTGTGTTGTAAACACACATTCAGATTAGTAACTCACGCTCTCTTTGCAGCATGGAAGTTCTCCTGTTACCGGACCTGAGAGTGCGCAGGCAGGAGGCCAGCACTCACCCCAGAGATAAGTGTCTCTTTGGCTTGCATTTGACTAATTTGGTACAATGTGCATGATGAACATATTTTCTCTAATTGAGTATGTGTTTTTGTGAATAGTTGTGTTTTGCCTACTTTCCCTTGCAAATCCACATCCACTCTCCTGCCCCTCTTTCCGTTTGTCCTGATTACCTATGCCTGTTCATGCAACATATCCCTGACCCTCCTACCCCGCTGGGGTCTCAGAGGCCTGTGTTACTTTGACCATGCAGGCTCCCAGACCACGGAGGGTGTGGTTGGTTTGTGCCACTCTTGCACCTGGACACCGGAGCTGTGACACTACCCATCAGTTGTTTCATCATCATTGTATGTAATGTACCGTAGATGGTACCCATCCTGTTGGACCATTATTCAACTGTGCTACCTTGGTTGTTCTATCATTCTGCTTGTACATGTGCTTTGACATTTCCTGCTACTTCACGTCCTCTACTGGAGACTCTTCCAGGGTTTTTTGTTGCCTACAGCCTTTTTCCCTGGTTTGTGGGTTTGCCTACTTGGGGTTCTCTGCGATTTGGCAGTTTTACCAGTCACGGTGGCCTCTGAGGGGGCTGGACCCTATTTACATGCTAGATGGAACATGGAGACCAAGGGGTAAGGTGATCCTGTAGCCAGGTAGACTTGAAGGAAGAAGGCTAAATAGCCCAGAGACAGTTGTTCAGGAGGACACAGTGATGTGTAAGGGAGGGCCTTTTATTGTTGGACAGTTGGCTTGGCCTATAGTGTTTTGGGCACTCTGACATTGCAATTGTGGGGTAGTATGTACATGATGTGTTGTGCTGCTCAATGCCTGTTCCTGTGTTGTCTTTACTTTTCAGGTGTCAGGGGATTGGTGTGGTTTGACATGCTGGGGTGTTCACATGGCCAATGGTCACATGTGATGTGTACACGACACTGAGGGTCACTTGATTTCACATGCATATATTGAGTGCATGTCCCTACTGACACACACAGTTGCAAAATGATCCACCACACATACATCCATCCTTCCATGGCCACAGGTGCACACAGATTGCATTCTCAGGCCCGCGGTGTCCATGCAGCACATAATCTATTACCATTTGGGTATCCTGTACATGCGTCATTTGGTTGTAGATTTCATTAGTCTTTTTCATGTGATGCTCAAGGTGTATCTGCAACACAATGGCTGCTTAAAGTGGTGTGTGCTGAGCAGTGTGTTGCAGGAGATACACACAGCACACGTGTTCGGGAGTCGGGATTTTGCCATGCCCAATGTGCATGTGAACGGGCATTCAGTGTTGTGTTCATGCTATGACTGTTGGAAAGCATTTGTGTCTAACTTTGTATGTGTGGGAGGTTGTTGGTCAGTCATTTCATCTGATTCCATGTCAGGCATCATTGTCTCATGCCAGTTTTCATTTATGACATGTCACTTTGTATATTATTGGTCATGTGTTGGCCTTTTGCTATTGCATGCCATGTCATGGTGTAGCAGACAAGGTTGATGTTGTTTGGGAGGGTTTGGGTGACATACCAGGGATTGTGATGGACTGTTTTGCAGGGGTGTGTGATACACACCTTGCATGTGTTCCTTTTGGTCACACAGGATTGGTTATGATTAAGTAACTAGGGATGCACACAATGTAGCACTTCTGTGGCAACATTCTCAGGGTGGTAAGGATGTGACGGTTGACTGTCTCTTTGTCATCATCGATTGTCACCTGGTATGTGCCAGGACTGTCTGCACTCGCAGGGGTGGGAGTTTAGGTGAAGAATGTGGCCACAAGCTGGATCCGGGCTGCCTCGCCACGTGCCCTGTCCCCTCCCATGGGCAGTGCCTGTTCCTGTGGTTGGGATGTGGGGTTACCACCATGTCTACCGGTACCTCCCGCCGTGTTGCAACATTGTGCAGGACACATGCTGCCACAATGATCCTGCACACTACTGGGGGGGCATATAGTAGCTGCCCACCAGAGCGGTCAAGGGAGCGGAAGCGTGACTTGAGCACTCCGAATGTGCGCTCCACTATGCCCCTGGTTGCAATATGGGCATCGTTGTATCTTACCTGGGGTGGTGTGGTGGGGTTCCGGATTGGCGTCATCATGTGGTTGCTCAGAGGGTAGCCACTGCCCCCTGGGGAGGTGATAATAGTTGAGATTATTAGGGTTTGGGTATTTGTCTGTGTGTGAATTGCATGCATGTGCACAGGCATTTGTACTCACCTAGGAGCCATGTGTCGCCATGCTGCCCAGCTTCCAGGGCCCGGATCAGGGTGGACATTCTGTATATGAAACTGTCATGGGTGGAGCCAGGGTAGTTTGCATAGACAGAGGTGATGATTCCTTTAGCATCGCATACAACCTGCACATTGATGGAATGCCAGTGCTTGCGATTTCGATAGATGTGCTCAGTGGCCCTAGGTGGATGTAGGGCCACATGGGTGCAATCTATGGCACCGAGCACTTTGGGGAAGTGTGCCACCTCGTAAAAGTCCTGGACCATGGCCTGCCTTTCTGCGGGTGTTCTGGGCATGTGTATGTGCCTGCGGACTGAGGGGCGTGCAGTGATGATTGCCAACATCTGGTGTAGGCAGCTTGACTGCGTGGCCTGTGAGACCCCCCCCACTATGGCAGTAGTCAGCTGAAATGACCCAGTGGCCAAAAAATGCAGGACATTGAGCACCTTCTCCAAGGGGCTCAATGCTTGGGAGCACAGGGTGGGGGATGTAAGGTCCTCTTCCCACTCCCTGATGAGGTCTAGGATGATACGATGTGGAAACCTATACCTGCCATAGACGTGGTAATCAGGCATGCCAAAAAGGCTGGTCCGGGGAAAAAAAATGCGGGCCCTGGCTATTCTCCTCCTCCTGCGGTGTCCCACGATCAGTGCTGCGACAAATGGGGCATTCATCGTAGCTGTATATACGTGTTTGTTTTTTGCGCGCACTTTTCTACTGTGTGCGGGGATGCTTCCGCCTGCCTTCGTGTGGCGGATGCGTCGACGCCTATGCGCGTCTTTTGCTGTGCACAGGTTTCCCGAATTCGTATCCACATACGGGTTGTTTGCGTGCGTGTGGGCGTTCTGTGTATTTCCCTGCAGTATTCCCCAGTTATGCCTTCTTTTTCACGCGTTGTTCCCCATTCCACGTGTTATGCCCCGTGTCCCACCCACTTTTTGGTGTGTGCGCGGACGTTGTGTGCTTTCCCTGTGAGCGTCGCGCACAGCGTTCGGGATGTTGCAATGACGTGTGTGCCCGTGTACGCCACGCACGAATTTGGCGCACATCCCGAGGGAAACACGCGCAGGGACTTCCATGAATCGCACGCGTGCACGTGCGCCTGTTTTTTCATGCTTGCGCCAGCTTGCGCCAAGATTTTCGACGCACGTTTGTTCCATGAATCGGCCCCTAAGTGTTTTCCAATGGGCACTAATCGGGTTAACACTGCCAGCCTACATTTTTGTATATACAGAATTGTATTGTTGTTAATGAGGCAAACAGGCATTTTAAAACAAAAATGCATTTACTCTCTATGTGCAGGCAGGATTAACTGCCAGCCTTCATTTTTATATATTTGGACATGGAAAAACTGTCTCTGGAATCTGCCTGGCCCGATAAGATTATTTTGTACTCCGCATGTTATGTTTGTTTTGTTGGAGAGGCTCGTTGACTTGCAGGGTTTTAGGCAATTAAACATTTTTAAATGGCAAGCTTGTTTACAAAGTTTCCGCAAGCGGAGACATTCTTTATGGAAAATGAATGCCTTGGGCTAGGGTCTATCGTGAACATACAGAGCTGATGCAATAATGCTGATACAATAATGCCAGTTATACACATCTGTAAATATTCACGTGGTTTAAATGTTGAGCTCTGACTATGCAAGCATGAGACACTGTGAAGGAAATCCCACTTTTTTGTGACACAGCCCTAAAACAAATGAAAATGCTGCTTTAAATAAAGTTACAAATAAACACTTTTAAGAAGAAAAAAAACACCATTGGCCAACCCAACAGGCAGGGCATTTATATAGACACAGGGAAGATTGCTTAAAGCATCCACAGTTTTATTTTTTTAACACATTTGTTATTTTAAAACAAATATTTGTTTTGGTTGGAGAGGGTATTAGCCATTTATAAGTATTTTGAAAGTGCACAACCATTTTGGGTCTAGGAAAACAGCTGTGTACACACGCTATAGGTGCTTTTGTGTGGTGTGATGTGTTTTTTAATTCTGGACCCGTGACAAAGGAAATGAATGTGATGAGCCTTGTTTAAAGTAACCACAGTGACAAAATGAAAATGATAGATATTTACTTAGGGCCTGGACCTGTATGTACATTTTCCAAGAAAACAAAAAATACTTTGACAAAGAAAATGGGCATCACCTTTATATAGTGATCCAGAAATGTATTTTGAAGTAGTGTTTGTACCAAATATATTAATATATTAGCTGCAAGGGCTTTCAAATTTGTTGGACACAGGCAGTAGAACCACATAACCACACAACCATCACAGACAGGTGTGGCAGCGAGGATGGTTCTGTTGTCTGTATTGTCTGTGTTGGTTGTGCGGGCAATATTGTGTTGTTTTCTTAACTGTGTGTCATGATTTTAAAATAAATATAACTGTAGCTTTTATAAAAGAATATGCGATTTGTCAATATGTCACAGATCACAAGGGCTGAAATTTGTAAGGTTGCCAAGATTCAGGATGTTATATTTTGACTCGGGGTGTAAATATTAACATTATAAGACACTGATTGTATATATTTGGAGATTGCATTTTATAAAATGGGCCTGTGCAGTCATATTGTTCATGGTGGCCCCTGTGGGCACTGTTTTGAAATATATTATATTAATGTATATGCCAGGGTGTTTGAAAAACTGGTGAAGTCTGAATTAGAGTGTTAGTATTTTTAAACATTTAAGAGTTGCACTGTGGGTTTATTCATTTTGTGGCAGGTATTGGGAATATAATTGCAATTTTTATAAAATGGCACTTCTGCCAATGTTGCTCAAATTACACATTGACAAAGTATTGTAGCCGAGATTCATATATATATGGATTGACATTTTTTATTTTCAGGGCCCTGTGTTTGGTTGTTATATGGGTGTAATATGTTGATGCTGATGTTTTTTACAGGAATGGCTCTTAATAATTGGATGTTGTTTCTGGATCGACAAACCCTGAATGTTTTAACGACCCAGGACAGGGTCTAATGTATTTGTTACAGCAGCAAGGGCTGATAAATTTGGCCCCGCCGCCACAAATGTCTTTTGTGAAATCATTACCAGGGGCGCTTGGTTCTGGAGTTTTTGTATCGCCAGCTGGAAAATCCAGGGGCCTAATAAGTGATTAAAAAAAAAAATGTCTCCAAAGGGTGGGGTGCTTTCTGTGGATCAGCTAATTCTGGATGTTTTTAGTGCACAGGGATGGGGTTGCCTGTGTCTATTGGATCTCTTGCAGGTGCTGGGATGGGTCTCGTTTTGCATGGATCAACAGCTTTGGAATGTTACAACAGCACATGAATGGTTTCCGACAATGTTGTTACAGTGGTAAAGCCCAATGGTTCTGGGGGGCATATGCCGCAGAGTTTTGTCAATCCATCAACAGTCCCTGTTGGTTCTGGAGTTTTTACAATGTCCGCTGGAGTGTCTGGTGGACCATTGAACGATAAAGCTAGTAAGGCCCCGAAGGTTGTTTACGACTATTGTACTGTTCCAGCATAGAACTGTGTGCCTGAGCAATTTGGAAATGGACTCTCAAAAGATTCTATAACAGAGGGTCGAGGCACGCAGGAACTCTGTGTTCTACCATCTCGAGACATCGTTTAACACATCAGCATCCCTCAAGCAAAATAAGGAATGCTTTGGTTTTAAACCCTGATTATGTAGTTATTCTCTCAGCGATTGGGTGCTTCAGGGCTCTGACAGATATTACCGGCCATTTCTTAAATATTCAAACAGCCCGTGTCTGTGCAGGAATGGGTGTTCACATATTTTCAGACAGATCTCTCGATGGCGCTGGTTTGCAAGCCTCCTTCAAAAGTGCACATTCACAGGACAGTGCCGGTGTGAAGCAGGGTCGTGGGGTTGATGGTGTAAATTCTCAATGTTTAAGCTGCAAAATGCAATCCATAATGTTGAGAATGATCTGGCTGGGGTAACACAGCCATGGGGCAGGGTTTAAACGGGACTAAAGAAAAATAATGCCATGGGTGAGGGTAGTGCAAACATGGCTGCACAGTTGGGGTTGACACAAGTGATATGATTGTGATGGCCAACAATGAGACAAATGTATTACAATATTCTCTGCAGAATGCCTATGTTGGTAAAGACATAAACAAATGTTACCAGTCTGGGCAGCATTCAAAATTTAGATGACCTGTTAAATGACCTGCTTAATATATTAGTAAACCCCTAGAAAGGACTTATTTCGCATCTTTCAAATGAGCAGATGGACACTGCTACAAGACTTATGCGGGAAGACATTGGGGCAGTTGTGAATGAGGGAAATATGACATATATACAGGATGGTGTTACACCCACTATGCAGGATGACACAGTAATTGAGTTGGAAACATTTGTATTTGATATGCAGAGGAATCCAGATTTTACTAACAGTCCTTTATCTCTGGAGATATGTTTTAGAGGATGCTGGCATTGTTAATACAGTCGTTGAAGTAACTATAAATAGCAATGTGACTATGAGTCAAAATATTGGGGCTATTAACACACCTCCCGTTGATAACCAGGATCCAAGCAGAGGCGGATATCCGTTTCGACAGTGCTTTCAACAGGTGGCAAAACTTAAAATGGGCTATATCTCGAGCTGAGAGTTGGCGCCTGTTTAAAATCTTTAAAAAATGCATGACTGGTTACATCCAAACACGATTGAGCTTGCACGCCACAGATATCATCCCCCCAGTTTCCGGATTTGCTGGTTTATTTGGAAAGGGTGCAAACTTATCAGAGAAGTTGCAAAACATTTTCAGCCGTGGAACATTATGAGGAATTTAGATTCAGGAACTTGGATCACTTATGCTCTTTGGGGCATGGGATAGTGGTCAAAAATGGATGCCGTGGAAACGTTAGTCCGGCAAATATTGGAAACTGTTGTTCCCAATGATTTTGTGCAAATATGTCATGATTCCTGCCCCTCATGTCCCCAACCCTCCAAGATGTCAGGTTGGAGCCAGGCCACGATCACCTACATGGCCCTCAAGGGCCTCTCCATCCCTCCAAAGACCCACTTGGAGTCAGACTTGGCGCTTGTGGCACCAGACTCACTCACTCCCATAGGATAACATTGGGGATTGGACTTGTAGTGCTTTGATGGGGACAAGATGGATGCCCCCACATATTTTGGTTCCCAGTACTACATGTGCAGTCTAGTCTTTTGGTGTGGTTCAGCCCAGAGACACCTGGGATACCCAGAGACTATTTAAGCCACGCCTAGGTTGAGAAACATGCTTTGTGTTTTCTGCACCTGTAGCTTGACACTCACCGTGTTTGGATCGGTCTCCAGTAGGCCTGCATCTTTCTTCTGCGCTCAGCTCCTACAAGAACAAGAACACTGTTAGGAACAGCCTTACCTTGAGGCGCTTCTGCCCATCATTCATCGCTTCTTCTGTTCTGCGGGCATCTTCGACGGTGTCATTCCCATCCCGGCACGCTGATTCCTAAGGAAAAGGGAAAAGAACAGAAAAAAGGCATTAGTAAGCATTCAGCAAATCTTTGTTTATTTTTAAAGACTGTACAAGCTTCAAACGCTTACCTGAATCCCAGCCGCTCTGGGGAAACTCTGCCTATGGAACTTCTCATCCATCTGCAAGAGGGAAAAGACACTCCAGGTTAGCGTGGAAACATCTAGAGGTGCCGCATACCGCGCTTACTCACTGCATTTCTTCTTCATAAACGGCATCCACGCTGAAAATGTCACAGCACCTAAAAGACACAGAAAAATAACTCGGTTCAATACAAATACGGAAGGGTCGCATTGCGCATCGCGCTCTCACTCACCTTCAGCGCTACTCATCTCAGCAGCACGTCGCCATCCCCGGACGCTGGCCATCATCTAAGGAAGGAAAGGAACGAAGTTAGAGAACTGTTCAAAAGACTCATTATACTTACCTGTCGGACTCTTGCCAGTGAAGTAACTAGACAGCAATGAGCCTGCATCAATCAACGCGCCCCTGTAGTGAAAGCAGGATGGAGAGCACACTTTCCAAGAAAACAAAAAAACAAATTGAGCTGTGGATCAAAGGGAAGGGTTGTACCCCGGGGAAGAAGGGGTTCAAGCACACAGAGACAATTGGGAGTTAAACTCTACCAATCCTGTGTTTCAGGCCCAGAGTCCGGTCGATTAGACTCCAGGGAAGGGTTTGGGGTCGTAAGAGGTCAGAACAGGCTGAGTGATGTCCCCGTGGTTACCAGGTGAGCATTACAAATAAGAATGGAGTGTGTTGGTTTAAACAGACCCTTGTTTACAAGGCGCTCACATCGTGATACTTTTTGGGTGTTTTAGTTTTTGGAAAATTTACAAAGACTTTTGCAGAGTAAGTCTGAGATTTTGTGTTTTGCGCCACTGAAAATCCTGGCGCTTGTTGTCAGGCCTCATTCCCGCAGTGCTTAGAAGCCTCTAACTAAAATTTAGCATAAGCACATCATAAAATCCAAAGGCAGATGGCTGCTAAATTTTGATCATGGACCCCTAAATCTCTTTCTGATGTCTAGTCTTATAGGTTTATTTGAGCCGTGAAGAATAACAGATGCTGCCATATCTGTGAAAGCTCTGCAAGTGCACACAATGTTGGGACTCCAGATAGACACACCGGTAGGGTTTGGACAACTGAATCTCTGTGAGGAGTATTTTAATAGACCCATCAAGATACTCTATTTTAACAACAGTGTGTGGCAGTATTTCCCGCTAACAGCTAAAACAGCTAAAAACACTTTATATGTTTTACACCATGACAGTCATTTCTACGGTGTATTGAATCTAAAAGGTTTTCTGGGGGTTAAACATCTATGTCGGTATTGTCATCAGATTTCCAAAAACAAACCGATGCAGTTGCCAGTACCAAAGTAGCTTATGTCTAGGAGAAGAATGTCGAACGCTTAAGGAACAACCTGCAAAATGCCCTCAGTGTCACACGTCCCGAGAGTCACAACTGTGTGGTGATGATTTGCAGCATGTCCAAAGTTTGCATTGTGAACACGGCTGAACACCTGTGCTACATGACGGCCGGCAGACCACAAAATAACATTGAGAACTACATTATATACAACATGGAGGCCTGCCAAGAAAATATAACAAACCAACAAAACTATATCTATGCCAGACATCTAACAGGGGATAGTTATTGGGAATTTAAAGAGGATGCTTGTGTGGCTACCTTATAATCACTTTTGTAACAAGCAAATCCATGGGTTATAACCTTTCCAGCCAATAATTCCAAAGGATATGATTCATACTTTGTTTTTAGACAGTTAGTTTCGGGAAAAATTCAAATAAAACTTATCACCCAAGGTGCTAAACTAATGGCCATCTTTGGGGTGCATCTACAAATACACTGTATTGATCCCTTGAACTTTTTTCACATGAAATTCAGGCAGCTTCGAAAAACTTTTAGCTTTCCTGGTTCAAAGGGTTTCTTTCCCCATCTTTTTAACACAGCCGCTAACCCAAACTACATAGCCTATTCCCACCCCTGGATCAATATGGGGTTCAATACATGATGCCTAGCGAGAAAAACCATACTATGGCCTGGTACAAGGCGAATAAACACAGCATGTTTCACTTTTGCTGAGAGTTTGTATCACGGCCGGCAAAAACGTTATTGCGCGGCATCTTTTCAGTGGCTCTAATACATCTTGAAAACAGAGAACATCTCTATGCAGCACTCTCTAACTGGTGCAGATGAAAAACACTACGGACAGTATTGGTTGGCCGGTTATGCAGTGGTTCAAGGAGTGGAAACAGCCTATGACTTTAACGGCTGTTTTTATCATGGCTGTCCCGATTGCTACCCCGTCGGGTATTTTAACACTTTAACAGGCACTACTTACAAACAGCAATATAAACACACTCTGTTGAAACAAACTTCCAATCTGGGTATTCACGTCGTCACTATCTGGGAACACAAATGGTGCGCGCTGGTACAACACAATCCTGTTGTATGCTGTTTTCTTAAAGAAATGAATCTACCAGACCCCCCTAAACCCTTGAGATGCCCTATATGGTGGGCACACACATGCTTTTAAGCTACTCCACCAACTCTGAGGTTGAGCAATTAACTATCTAGATCTACCAGTCTATACCCCTCTATAAATAATGACAAACCCTGCACTGTGGGACACCCCGAGATCATCTGTGACAATTTTGGAAATACAGACCAATATTTTAGTCTAATGAAATGCGAGATCTATCCACCCCCGGGCCTCTACATACCAGTGTTACCCTATAGATGCAAGAGTAAAATAATGTTTCTGCTTTGCTGCACATGCATCAAGACAACACATGCCCATTTCGAACAAATGGATCGGACTTGGTGTACAATCAAGATACAGGCGGCTCAGAATCAGGGATATTGCCTGGGGATATTTTAAAATATGGCATTTTAAAACAGTAACACTCAAGCTCTTCTGTGAATATGTTTCCATGTTCCTACAGCAAAGACAAGAAGCCACTGGCTTTCCTGCCGAGTGTGAGGACGATGCCGCTAAACAGGCCTACATTGATGATTATTAAAACATCAGGGCATACGCTTGCATATGGGGCACATTGAAGACAACCCTGCTATTCGGCTGTTGGCAAAATTATGTCTTAATTCGTTGTAGAGTAAGTTTGCGCAAAGAGTTAATTTGCCCAATACAAACATCATTACAGACCCCGATGTGCTTCACACCTACCTATTTGATATTTCTTATGACATGAGCAGCTGGGTGCTCATAGACGATGAAATGGATTGTCTGTGTTGACGCTACGCTGTAGAATACCCAACAACTTCAGACAACACAAATACATTCATAGTGCCATTCACAACCGCTCACACCCCCTTAAAAAGTGTTACTGTATTGGAGCGATTACAAGCGCGAGTTCTGTATCTTGATACCAGTAGTATTATTTTTGTCAGCTGCCCTGGGTATGTCAACCCGGTCACTGGCAATTATCTAGGAAATCTGACTTATGAGTTAGCTCATTAAGAATACATTGTGGACATCATATCTGCGGGGCTCAAAACAGATGCCTATTGCACATCCCTGGGAACCGTCAACATGAAAGTAAAAAGTATACCGTAAAATGTTAACAACACATCCCAGATACATTTTGACAGTTTAAAAGATCTGGTGCAATCCTTTGTGCAGGGAGAGGCGTATGACACCCTACAGTCTATCGTCATTACACATCCGTATACAGTGCGCGACTAATAACAGTGGGAAATTAACACTGTCACTCTACAATAGACACTCAGTGTTGTGTTTGATAAAAGAACACAGCCAACAGATGGGTTGACCCACCCCTAGCCTATTGAATATTTTAAAAAGAAACTCTACCACCCCCTCTCATTTTCAAAGCGCTTCTGTAGATGTAATTGTGCCATGTCCCTTCAAGCTGTGTGTCTGAGCTTTTGACTATTTGCATCTGCATGTTTATTTTTCCTACTCCATTAAAATGTTTTACACATGTATTTTTCCTTTTTGTATTAAGTTTTCTTTTACATAAATCAAATATTTTTACAATTCACACAGGAGTGTCTGAGATTTTGGATATTTGCAGTGGCATGTTTATTTTCTTTGATCACAATAAATGTTTTTACACATTTCTTTTTCCTTTCTGTAGTAAGTATATCTTTTTTTATAAATAAAATATTTTTACAATTCATAAAACTGTTCTTTATTCTGTGGTCCTGTTTACTATATGTATAATAACACACATCACTTGTTAATTATGTGTCATCAGCAATGCTGTGCTTGTGGACATCAACTTTTAGAGAGACAGGTTTTAATCTCGCTATAGAATTATGTTGTTTTCAAATGTTGACTTTTTTATTTTCACAAGCGCTGTTATACATTTTTGAAATCTTTATGTCATCATATATTTCTGCCATTTGTATACAGGCAATGTTTGCCCTCTGTACCAATCAACATAAAAATACACAACCAGGTTTTTAAAGCAGCAGATTTGTATTCATATTTAAAACATTTGTTTTTATTCACATTAAATAACTCGATTTATGACCTGTTGCACAACGATCTTCTTGTATAGAAACGTTGATGTAGCATCAATTGCTTCATAAACAGCCTGTCTCTCACTGCATCGATAAGGAGATAAACATAATGGAGAGATGTTCAACAGAAATTCATAAAGATCCCTGTCAAACACCCAGTGGTCTTTAACACATTGAAAACCTTGTTGCAGGTTGGCCACCTTTGCTCGCAATGACGACCCGCCCGGCGACCTTAAATCGCTGAGACCTACGTTGTGGTACTTTTGCCAGTAGTTGTCCATTAGTGGGTGATTGCTGTTGATGCATATGTTTGTGATGCATAAAAGATTGTTACATTTCCTTCTGTATATCATCATTGATGCTTCCAGATAACACAGCAGACTTGGACATATAGTAGCCAGTCGGTCTTTAAGTTGATCCAGCAATAACCGCTGTACACCTCCAACAGCTGTTTTCATATCAAATTGATAACTTTTCTGCAGATGTTCATTCTTTATTTCCTGTAAATAAGTGCACATACATATGAAAACTTCTACAGTCTCAGGCCTCATAGGTCAGTTTACTGGATTACATGCACGCTGCTCTACCATATTGTCTTTGGTATGCTTTATCCCCACATTTACAAACTGTTTTCTCAATAATGCTTCTAACACACATCGAGCAGCCCTGTCTATATTGCTTCATTTTCAAAAGAGGGTTATTCTCTGTTTATATTGCCCACAGTATTTTAGATTCACATATCTCTGCCCCATGCCCAGCCTTTAGCTGTGTTAGCGCCTGAGTCAAGCGCAAAATTTCTACAAGGGGTTTAGAGCTCAGCATGTGATATATTTTTACATAGCAAATTATCCATTTAAGCTTTTTCCAAACATTCATGAGTATCCTGTCAGGGGTCATCAATCTTGTGCCTTGAGCACGAGCACCATCTGTGAAAGGGTTGTTTTAAACATGTTTTCACAAAAACAGCTGCTTTATAAAAATGATATCAAGTTTATATAAGATTATTCAAAGGCTTATCAAAATCATTTTTATATACACACTTATAATTTTGATATAAAAAATGCCAATATAATTTTAATATGAACTTTTTAATGTAATTTTTTTAATATGATTTCAAAAACTTTTATATGAAAGGTTTTGATATAAAATAATGTTGATGTCAATTTTGTTTAATTTTGATATCAAAAAGCTTCTTCATAAAAATGTGGTTCTGTGCTCGTGGTGTGAATCCATTCACCTCCACAGATATTTAAGAAGTTATTTTTGTTGACATTCCGTTTATTGAGAAGTCTTTTTTGTAATTTAGTAGTTAGTTTTGTTATTGGTTTCATTCTGTTTAACATAAAATAAATAACTTTCTTTTGAGAATGATCGCACTGTCTATCAAAGCTTCTAAGATTAATTTTCTACGGTAGGTTTTAAGGGTTGTGCATGATTTGTCTCCGGTTTTTATAAGATTCTGAAGGAATCTGTGGTGGAACATTTCTGCTAAAATACTTTTTTTGGTATGGTTACTTGCCATTATATCAATATTTATAGGAGCAGTTTTAGAAGTAGTGGTAGCTGAATTCTTGTTAATCATTTTCTGTTTCGTTTTACATTTTGATAGAGGAGGCAAAGTTTATGTACTGGAAGCTTGTTTTGTTTCGCTAAATGACTGTATTAGCTGTTTTGTTTGAACTTTTTGTACAAACTCTGCTAGAGATGGATGCTTATTTTGGACACTTTTATTTTCATTTGCTCTATTTCTGTGTTGCTTTCTATGGACTTCCTTTTTGGTAGGCATTCTTCGGGGTCTGTTGACAAAAAAAGAAGGTATGGGTTGGGCTGTTCTGCAATGTATGTATGCTGTGTGCATGAGTGTCTGAGTATGATGGTAACGATGTATGTGGTGGTGTGTGATTGTACATTGGGCAGCTACAATTAGTTGGGGAGGCTATTCTCCTATTTGTGTGTTACTATACTGCGGTTCAGATGACAGTAGAAAGTGAGCTAGTGGTGAGGAGAAGAACTAATAGTTAATCTAATGGTATACAATTAAAACAGTTCTTTGTTTTGTAATACTAACATTCTAGGGGTTGAGTTATGTTATTTGTGTTCCAAAAAACGGGGATTTGTGTGCCATTCTGCCTGCTGATAACCTCTGTTAATAAATGGGGGTTTGTGGGCAGAATGGTTCATAAATCTCAGTTTGTTTGGTGCAGAAATTACATGAAAGAACCACACAG
This sequence comes from Ambystoma mexicanum, assembly GCF_040938575.1. Classification (NCBI taxonomy): domain Eukaryota; kingdom Metazoa; phylum Chordata; class Amphibia; order Caudata; family Ambystomatidae; genus Ambystoma; species Ambystoma mexicanum. Next base: position 514,520,712 of record NC_090934.1, read on the forward strand.
TGTGTTTGAGTAACAGTAAGAATATTAAGTCAGTATTGTACTTGTTTGTGGAATGAGCAGATTTCCTCGGTGATGTTGTTTGTAGTTCAGATGCTGCTGCTTTTCAGGAGAGTGGTCTTCACTGCAATTGTAAAAGAAAGAAGTTAGGAATTTTGTGTGTTTATAGTACTGATGTTAATTTAGATGTTGATTTTTATGTTTTTGTAGGAGTATTCTTGTTTGATATCTGAACATTGTGTATGCATGCATTTCATTTGACTATGAGCAGCCTTTATATTTTATTTACAATATCTTAGTTCAACATGCTTTCAAATGAGTAGAATATTAAGTGTATGAAATTCACTTCGTTTTTTAAAGCTGCGTTATAGAGTGTTAGGAGAAAGAAGAAATAATAATATATTTATTCTGCAATTTTTATAAGGTGAACGGCAGAAACCGTATAGACAAGCATGGGATGTATCCTTTTGTGAGGGTGTGGGTTATAAAGCAGAAGAATGTGATTTACAGGCAGTGTTGTTATTGCAGCTGGGAGCTTTTCAATGATAATGTCTATGGCCCTCATTACAACACCGGTGGTAACCAATGGCGCTATTAGCCCCATGGTTGCTGCCGGTATTGTAACAAGTCCGCCATGGTGCAATGGGGAATTACCACCCCATTCCAAGGTTGGTGGGGCGGTAATTCCCCATGCACCATTGGCCCTTCCCCATTCCCATTTTTGCCCCATAGGGCTTAATGGGAATGGGGAAGGCGGTAATTACGGTACCGCAAATTGCGGTACCGTAATTACCTCCAAGGTCCCTTTGCGGGTCCCTACTTTAACGGCTGGTCCAGACCAGCCGTTAAGGTCGGGAGCCACAAAGGGACCTCGTAATTAGGCGCTAAGGGGTTAGCGGCACCGAAGCCTTTTACAGCGCCGTTAACCCCTTAGTGTCAGGGTCGTAATCAGGCCCTATGTGTGTGAGTGTGTGAGTGTATGAAGATGCATGACATTTTCCTGGCTGTGTCTAATTTTATAATACACTACAAAGTGTTTTTCCACAATTATACTGTTATTTCTGTTATCTTCTAATATTATAATTGTTTAGATAGGTGTGTCTGTGTAAAAGAAATTGTAGATAGTAGACAGGTTTGGAAGTGACCGTTGATTATAGCAGATGGGAAAAATTGCAATAATTCAATTTAGGGGTTATACAGATTTAGTGGCATTACCTTGTTTATATGCATTCATAAGAGTTGTACATGTACTCTGAATAAAAAATGCATACATGTAGTTTGTATTCATGCATGTGGATATGCATGCAGCTGTAAGTAGAAATCTTGGAGACTTGTAGAGTAGATTTTGTAGTAGGTGCTTTCCAATGATATGAGACTTGTACTCAGAGTGATCACCAGTACATTTGAAGTGCTGAACTCTGATGATGGAGTTAGATGTAGAGGTCTTGGATGTGATTGGTGGATGGTTGAGTGACTGCCTAGCTGTATCCAATGAGGGAATGGCAGAGAGAGTGAAGTGGAAAGGGTAGAAGGGCTGTCTAAAAGTTACACGGTCCGCAGACACCACGGCTGTCAGCGGACAGGGCAAGCCACATCCGGGGTTTTCCAGCAAATCCAGCAATGAAAGCGGGCTGTAGGGATCAGCCAATCAGATGTTGAGGTTGTGAATTTGTGTTGAAAGAGGCTGTGTGTAGTGAAGATGTCAGAGGTGGAGAAAGTCAGGGTGTTGGTGCTTGTTGGTGCATGGTTCACATCAGTATGCTCAATGCAAGCATGTGGCAAAAAACGTTGATGTTAAAGGAGTGGAGGTGGTGTGGAGCACTGTGCCTGATTGCAATGTACCGGGAATTGGAGAAGTTTGTGAAGATATGGGCAGGATGAACAGTCCCCATGAAGATGGCACTTCTTTATCTTTTTTGGGAAATGCCATGCTGTTTTGGAATGCAAGGGTTGCTTTGGAGAAGGTTATGTGAAGATTTTAGTAGTAAATAACAGGTGTTTGTGAAGCATCTGCAAAAAAAAAAAAAAACGAGCCAACCTCAAAGGGGAAATGGGGCACACTATTTAAATTTACATTCAGCATGCTCAGATTTTCGATATGTCTGCGGACATGGCGGTGGTCCGCGGACATCGCGTATTACATGCAGGGATTTTGGGGTGGAGAGGCATGCAAATGAGCTTGAGCAGAGCAAGGGATTGGTCAGTAAAGTGTACTGGGTGTGTTGTGTAAGGAGAAAATTTGTCCGAGTCTTTTTCCTGAGAGAAGAACAGTTGGGTATGGCTGTGTGTTTCAGAAAACAGATTATCTGGATTTTGGGAGACTCATGGATACATTGGTTGGAGGTGCATGCAGAATGTTGTGGAGTAGCTGCAGATCTTGGATTCCCTCATGTGGAAGTTCACTGGCATGGAGTGCGTGGAATGAAGTGGCTGGACTTGGTACCTCTCTGTGCTAGTCTGGAGACAGAGCATCATCCAGACATAATTATAATTCATTGTGGAGGGAACAGTTTAGGACATGTGTCTGGAATTTCTTTGCAATTTGCAATGAAAGAAAGACTTGGGAAGGTCATTGATATGTTTCCAAATTCCCAAGTAATTTTTTCTCGTATTGCGCATTGAAAAATGTGGCTGCGTTCTTCTTCATTTGGTCCACAAATGGAGAAAGCGAGGCGCAATCTCAATAACAATGAAAATATTATGTTTTGTAGCACATACATTTTTCGCAGAGATGGAGTCCATCTTGCTTATGCTGGTAATCCGGTTTTTCTGAGAAATGTACAAAATGCATTGTGATCTTTGCAATCTTCTTTGGAATAACAGCCATCCATTTTGCAGTTTCAAGTTTTTGAAACACAAAAAAACACTACCAAAAGGCTCTTTTCAGAGCCACCACTTCCTCCCAGAGAAAAGTGCAATGATTTTGATAGGGCAGCACCCCAACATTTTAGATGTCCGTGAACTGTCCGGACGGTCCTGCTGAAGTATAAGTCTACAAATGTAGTACTTTTTACATTTTTTGTTCCTAACTATTGCTGGCTAAAATATAGCACTAAAGGAAAAAAGAGTGAGTCAGACATGTGATGTCATCAGTGATGTCATCAATGACATTTGTGATGTCATATTTGATGTCCTGGGTGTTAGTTTTAGCAATGCACAGTGGTGGCACAAGTTATGGTTACTTAGCTTACCATAACTAGTGAATTTCAGAGGTTTTTCGGTTTTACTTTGAACCATAACGTCCCTTTAACAATGTTTTTTTACTGAATTTCATAGGTTTTTAGTAGCGCAACTTAACCATAACGTCCCTTTAACAAAGTTTTTTTTCAATTAATATATATTATATATATATTCATATATATATTCAGTGAAAAAACTGGTTAAGTTGTGCTACTAAAACCTATGAAATTCAGTGAAAAAATCGTTGTTAAAGGGACGTTATGGTTCGAAGTAAAACCGAAAACCCCCCAGAAATTTGCAAGTTATGGTAAACTAAGCAACCATAACTCACGCCACCACTGTGCACTGCTAAGACTAACACACAGGGCATCAAAGAGGACATCACAAATATCATTGATATTTATCATTGATAGATATACTAGCGCAACTTAACCATGACGTCCCTTTAACAATGTTTTTTTCACTGAATTTCATAGGTTTTTAGTAGTGCAACTTAACTATAACGTCCCTTTTACAAAGTTCTTTTTCACTGAATTTCATAGGTGTTTAGTAGCACTTTGAAAGATCGCCGGTGAGTTTGCTGCACATCTGTAGCGCCTCCGAGCCATCTTCCAAAACTTTTGCAAAGCCCCCAGGCCCTCCATCCCCCGCTTGCCTCCTCGTTCCCACCCCGCACCCTCTTCCTGATTGCGCTCCCTCCTGCCTCCCGACCCGCCCATCCCGCTCTGATTGGTCCTTAGGACCGCGTGTGTAGGCCTAACGGCCTGGTAGCAGCAGTGTGCTTCTCTTTGATTGATAGATCGCCAGTGAGTTTGCGGCGCATCTGTAGCGCTTCTGTTGCCCTTCTGGGCCACCTTCCAAAACATTTGCAAGGCCCCCAGGCCCCCTGTCCCCTGCTTGCCTCCCCATTCCCATCCCGCACCTGATTGCCCTCCCTCCTGCCTCCCCACCCGCCCATATCGCTCTGATTGTTCCTTAGGACCATGTGTGTAGGCCTAATGGCCTGGTATCCGCAGGAGAAGCAAGAAGCTGACAATAAGTAAGTGGGGCAAGGGCAGGGTCAGAAGCAATTACTTCCCAACATACTACCCTACCACTCAACCTAGAAACTAAACCATTGTAAAATCTTCATATTGTGGTAGCATTACATTTAGGAGTGTGCATTTGCAAACATGTCTGTGATATAGTTGCATTCATAAAGCATGGAACTAACCGTTGAAGCTAGAAAGTTAGATTTAGAACTGTGCCAAGTAGCATCCTCTAGTTCACCTTGGAAATTTGAATAATATCCTCTCCATCCATAGTTGATTCTAGAAGTGCGCCCAACCTCCTCTGTGAAAAGTTGAATTTAGAAGTGTGCCCGATTTCCTCTCTGTGAAAGTTGAATTTAGAAGTGTGCCCAATATCCTCTGTGAAAAGTTGAATTTAGAAGTGCGCTCAATAGCCTCTCTGTGAAAGTTGAATTTAAGAAGTGTGTCGAATAGCTTCTATGTAAAAGTTGAATTTAGAAGTGTGCCCAATAGCCTCTCTGTGAAAGTTGAACTTAGAAGTGTACCCAACATCCTCTCTATGAAAGTTGAATTTAGATGTGCACCTAATAGCCTCTCTGTGAAAGTTGAATTTAGAAATGTGTCCAATAGCGTATGTATAAAAGTTGAATTTAGAAGTGTGTCCAATAGCCTCTCTGTAAAAGTTGAAAATAAGAAGTGCGCCCAATAGCTTCTATGTAAAAGTTGAATTTAGAAGTGTGCCCAATAGGCTCTCTGTGAAAGTTGAATTTAGAAGTGTGCCCAATATCCTCTGTGAAAAGTTGAATTTAGAAGTGTGCCCAATAGCCTCTCTGTGAAAGTTGAATTTAGAAGTTTGCCCAATATCCTCTGTGAAAAGTCGAATTTAGAAGTGCACCCAATAGCCTCTATGTGAAAGTTGAATTTAGAAGTGTGCCCAATAGCCTCTCTGTGAAAGTTGAACTCAGAAGTCTGCCCAATAGCTTCTATATGAAAGTTGAACTTAGAAGTGTGCCCAACATCCTCTCTGTGAAAGTTGAATTTAGATATGTGTCTAATAGCGTATATATAAAAGTTGAATTTAGAAGTGCGCTCAATAGCCTCTCTGTGAAAGTTGAACTTAGAAGTGTGCCCAACATCCTCTCTATGAAAGTTGAATTTCGAAGTGCGTCCAATAGCCTCTCTGTGAAAATTGAACTCAGAATTCTGCCCAATAGCTTCTATGTGAATGTTGAATTTAGAAGTGCGCCCAATAGCCTCTCTGTGAAAGTTGAACTCAGAAGTCTGGCCAATAGCTTCTATGTGAAAGTTGAATTTAGAAGTGTGCCCAATACCCTCTCTGTGAAAAGTTGAATCTAGAAGTACACCCAATAGCCTCTCTGTAAAAGTTGAACTTAGAACTGTGTCCAATATCCTCTGTGTGAAAGTTGAATTTAAGAAGTGCGTCCAATATCTTCTATGTAAAAGTTGAATTTAGAAGTGTGCCCAATAGCCTCTCTGTGAAAGTTCAATTTAGAAGTGTGCCTAAATATCCTCTGTGAAAAGTTGAATTTAGAACTGTGCCCAATAGCCTCTCTGTGAAAGTTGAATTTAAGAAGTGTGCCCAATAGCTTCTATGTAAAAGTTGAATTTAGAAGTGTGCACAATAGCCTCTGTGTGAAAGTTGAATTTAAGAAGTGTGCCCAATATCCTCTGTGAAAAGTTGAATTTAGATGTGCGCTCAATATCCTATCTGTGAAAGTTGAATTTCGAAGTGTGCCCAATATCCTCTGTGAAAAGTTGAATTTAGAAGTGCGCCCAATAGCCTCTCTGTCAAAGTTGAATTTCAGAAGTGCGCCCAATAGCTTCTATGTAAAAGTTGAATTTAGAAGTGTGCCCAATAGCCTCTCTGTGAAAGTTGAATTTAGAAGTGTGCCTAAATATCCTCTGTGAAAAGTTGAATTTAGAAGTGTGCCCAATATCCTCTCTGTGAAAGTGGAATTTAGAAGTGTGCCCAATATCCTCTGTGAAAAGTCGAATTTAGAAGTGCGCCCACTAGCCGCTCTGTGAAAGTTGAATTTAGAAATGTGCCCAATAGCGTATATATGAAAGTTGAATTTAGAAGGGTGCCCAATAGCTTCTCCGTGAAAGTTGCATTTTGGAGTGTGCCCAATAGCTTCTATGTGAAAGTTGAATTTAGAAGTGCACCCAATAGCCTCTCTGTGAAAGTTGAACTTAGAACTGTGTCCAATATCCTCTCTGTGAAAAGTTGAATTTAAGAAGTGTGCCCAATATCTTCTATTAAAAGTTACATTTAGAAGTGTGCCCAATAGACTTTCTGTGAAAGTTGAATTTAGAAGTGTGCCCAATATCCTCTGTGAAAAGTTCAATTTAGAAGTACGCCCATTATCCTCTCTGTGAAAGTTGAATTTAGAAGTGTGCCCAATATCCTCTGTGAAAAGTTGAATTTAGAAGTGTGCCCAATAGCCTCTCTGTGAAAGTTGAATTTCAGAAGTGCGCCCAATAGCTTCTATGTAAAAGTTGAATTTAGAAGTGTGCCCAACATCCTCTCTATGAAAGTTGAATTTAGATGTGCACCTAATAGCCTCTCTGTGAAAGTTGAATTTAGAAATGTGTCCAATAGCGTATGTATAAAAGTTGAATTTAGAAGTGTGTCCAATAGCCTCTCTGTAAAAGTTGAAAATAAGAAGTGCGCCCAATAGCTTCTATGTAAAAGTTGAATTTAGAAGTGTGCCCGATAGGCTCTCTGTGAAAGTTGAATTTAGAAGTGTGCCCAATATCCTCTGTGAAAAGTTGAATTTAGAAGTGTGCCCAATAGCCTCTCTGTGAAAGTTGAATTTAGAAGTTTGCCCAATATCCTCTGTGAAAAGTCGAATTTAGAAGTGCACCCAATAGCCTCTATGTGAAAGTTGAATTTAGAAGTGTGCCCAATAGCCTCTCTGTGAAAGTTGAACTCAGAAGTCTGCCCAATAGCTTCTATGTGAAAGTTGAATTTAGAAGTGTGCCCAATATCCTCTCTGTGAAAGTTGAATTTAGAAGTGTGCCCAATACCCTCTCTGAGAAAAGTTGAATTTAGAAGTGCACCCACTAGCCTCTCTGTGAAAGTTGAACTTAGAAGTGTGCCCAACATCCTCTCTGTGAAAGTTGAATTTAGAAGTGCACCCAATAGCCTCTCTGTGAAAGTTGAATTTAGAAATGTGTCTAATAGCGTATATATAAAAGTTGAATTTAGAAGTGCGCTCAATAGCCTCTCTGTGAAAGTTGAACTTAGAAGTGTGCCCAACATCCTCTCTATGAAAGTTGAATTTCGAAGTGCGTCCAATAGCCTCTCTGTGAAAATTGAACTCAGAAGTCTGCCCAATAGCTTCTATGTGAAAGTTGAATTTAGAAGTGTGCCCAATACCCTCTCTGTGAAAAGTTGAATCTAGAAGTACACCCAATAGCCTCTCTGTAAAAGTTGAACTTAGAACTGTGTCCAATATCCTCTCTGTGAAAAGTTGAATTTAAGAAGTGTGCCCAATATCTTCTATGTAAAAGTTGAATTTAGAAGTGTGCCCAATAGCCTTTCTGTGAAAGTTGAATTTAGAAGTGTGCCCAATATCCTCTGTGAAAAGTTGAATTTAGAACTGTGCCCAATAGCCTCTCTGTGAAAGTTGAATTTAAGAAGTGTGCCCAATAGCTTCTATGTAAAAGTTGAATTTAGAAGTGTGCCCAATAGCCTCTGTTTGAAAGTTGAATTTAAGAAGTGTGCCCAATATCCTCTGTGAAAAGTTGAATTCAGAAGTGCGCTCAATATCCTCTCTGTGAAAGTTGAATTTCGAAGTGTGCCCAATATCCTCTGTGAAAAGTTGAATTTAGAAGTGCGCCCGATAGCCTCTCTGTGAAAGTTGAATTTCAGAAGTGCGCCCAATAGCTTCTATGTAAAAGTTGAATTTAGAAGTGTGCCCAATAGCCTCTCTGTGAAAGTTGAACTCAGAAGTCTGCCCAATAGCTTCTATGTGATTGTTGAATTTAGAAGTGCGCCCAATAGCCTCTCTGTGAAAGTTGAACTCAGAAGTCTGCCCAATAGCTTCTATGTGAAAGTTGAATTTAGAAGTGTGCCCAATACCCTCTCTGTGAAAAGTTGAATCTAGAAGTACACCCAATAGCCTCTCTGTAAAAGTTGAACTTAGAACTGTGTCCAATATCCTCTCTGTGAAAAGTTGAATTTAAGAAGTGTGCCCAATATCTTCTATGTAAAAGTTGAATTTAGAAGTGTGCCCAATAGCCTTTCTGTGAAAGTTGAATTTAGAAGTGTGCCCAATATCCTCTGTGAAAAGTTGAATTTAGAACTGTGCCCAATAGCCTCTCTGTGAAAGTTGAATTTAAGAAGTGTGCCCAATAGCTTCTATGTAAAAGTTGAATTTAGAAGTGTGCCCAATAGCCTCTGTTTGAAAGTTGAATTTAAGAAGTGTGCCCAATATCCTCTGTGAAAAGTTGAATTCAGAAGTGCGCTCAATATCCTCTCTGTGAAAGTTGAATTTCGAAGTGTGCCCAATATCCTCTGTGAAAAGTTGAATTTAGAAGTGCGCCCGATAGCCTCTCTGTGAAAGTTGAATTTCAGAAGTGCGCCCAATAGCTTCTATGTAAAAGTTGAATTTAGAAGTGTGCCCAATAGCCTCTCTGTGAAAGTTGAATTTAGAAGTGTGCCTAAATATCCTCTGTGAAAAGTTGAATTTAGAAGTGTGCCCAAAATCCTCTCTGTGAAAGTGGAATTTAGAAGTGTGCCCAATATCCTCTGTGAAAAGTCGAATTTAGAAGTGCGCCCACTAGCCGCTCTGTGAAAGTTGAATTTAGAAATGTGCCCAATAGCGTATATATGAAAGTTGAATTTAGAAGGGTGCCCAATAGCTTCTCCGTGAAAGTTGCATTTAGGAGTGCACCCAATAGCCTCTCTGTGAAAGTTGAACTTAGAACTGTGTCCAATATCCTCTCTGTGAAAAGTTGAATTTAAGAAGTGTGCCCAATATCTTCTATTAAAAGTTACATTTAGAAGTGTGCCCAATAGCCTTTCTGTGAAAGTTGAATTTAGAAGTGTGCCCAATATCCTCTGTGAAAAGTTCAATTTAGAAGTACGCCCAATATCCTCTCTGTGAAAGTTGAATTTAGAAGTGTGCCCAATATCCTCTGTGAAAAGTTGAATTTAGAAGTGTGCCCAATAGCCTCTCTGTGAAAGTTGAATTTCAGAAGTGCGCCCAATAGCTTCTATGTAAAAGTTGAATTTAGAAGTGTGCCCAATAGCCTCTCTGTGAAAGTTGAACTTAGAAGTGTGCCCAACATCCTCTCTATGAAAGTTGAATTTAGATGTGCACCTAATAGCCTCTCTGTGAAAGTTGAATTTAGAAATGTGTCCAATAGCGTATGTATAAAAGTTGAATTTAGAAGTGTGTCCAATAGCCTCTCTGTAAAAGTTGAAAATAAGAAGTGCGCCCAATAGCTTCTATGTAAAAGTTGAATTTAGAAGTGTGCCCGATAGGCTCTCTGTGAAAGTTGAATTTAGAAGTGTGCCCAATATCCTCTGTGAAAAGTTGAATTTAGAAGTGTGCCCAATAGCCTCTCTGTGAAAGTTGAATTTAGAAGTTTGCCCAATATCCTCTGTGAAAAGTCGAATTTAGAAGTGCACCCAATAGCCTCTAAGTGAAAGTTGAATTTAGAAGTGTGCCCAATAGCCTCTCTGTGAAAGTTGAACTCAGAAGTCTGCCCAATAGCTTCTATGTGAAAGTTGAATTTAGACGTGTGCCCAATATCCTCTCTGTGAAAGTTGAATTTAGAAGTGTGCCCAATACCCTCTCTGAGAAAAGTTGAATTTAGAAGTGCACCCACTAGCCTCTCTGTGAAAGTTGAACTTAGAAGTGTGCCCAACATCCTCTCTGTGAAAGTTGAATTTAGAAGTGCACCCAATAGCCTCTCTGTGAAAGTTGAATTCAGAAATGTGTCTAATAGCGTATATATAAAAGTTGAATTTAGAAGTGCGCTCAATAGCCTCTCTGTGAAAGTTGAACTTAGAAGTGTGCCCAACATCCTCTCTATGAAAGTTGAATTTCGAAGTGCGTCCAATAGCCTCTCTGTGAAAATTGAACTCAGAATTCTGCCCAATAGCTTCTATGTGATTGTTGAATTTAGAAGTGCGCCCAATAGCTTCTCTGTGAAAGTTGAACTCAGAAGTCTGCCCAATAGCTTCTATGTGAAAGTTGAATTTAGAAGTGTGCCCAATACCCTCTCTGTGAAAAGTTGAATCTAGAAGTACACCCAATAGCCTCTCTGTAAAAGTTGAACTTAGAACTGTGTCCAATATCCTCTCTGTGAAAAGTTGAATTTAAGAAGTGTGCCCAATATCTTCTATGTAAAAGTTGAATTTAGAAGTGTGCCCAATAGCCTTTCTGTGAAAGTTGAATTTAGAAGTGTGCCCAATATCCTCTGTGAAAAGTTGAATTTAGAACTGTGCCCAATAGCCTCTCTGTGAAAGTTGAATTTAAGAAGTGTGCCCAATAGCTTCTATGTAAAAGTTGAATTTAGAAGTGTGCCCAATAGCCTCTGTGTGAAAGTTGAATTTAAGAAGTGTGCCCAATATCCTCTGTGAAAAGTTGAATTCAGAAGTGCGCTCAATATCCTCTCTGTGAAAGTTGAATTTCGAAGTGTGCTCAATATCCTCTGTGAGAAGTTGAATTTCAGAAGTGCGCCCAATAGCTTCTATGTAAAAGTTGAATTTAGAAGTGTGCCCAATAGCCTCTCTGTGAAAGTTGAATTTAGAAGTGTGCCTAAATATCCTCTGTGAAAAGTTGAATTTAGAAGTGTGCCCAATATCCTCTCTGTGAAAGTGGAATTTAGAAGTGTGCCCAATATCCTCTGTGAAAAGTCGAATTTAGAAGTGCGCCCACTAGCCGCTCTGTGAAAGTTGAATTTAGAAATGTGCCCAATAGCGTATATATGAAAGTTGAATTTAGAAGGGTGCCCAATAGCTTCTCCGTGAAAGTTGCATTTAGGAGTGTGCCCAATAGCTTCTATGTGAAAGTTGAATTTAGAAATGCACCCAATAGCCTCTCTGTGAAAGTTGAACTTAGAACTGTGTCCAATATCCTCTCTGTGAAAAGTTGAATTTAAGAAGTGTGCCCAATATCTTCTATTAAAAGTTACATTTAGAAGTGTGCCCAATAGCCTTTCTGTGAAAGTTGAATTTAGAAGTGTGCCCAATATCCTCTGTGAAAAGTTGAATTTAGAAGTGTGCCCAATAGCCTCTCTGTGAAAGTTGAATTTCAGAAGTGCGCCCAATAGCTTCTATGTAAAAGTTGAATTTAGAAGTGTGCCCAATAGCCTCTCTGTGAAAGTTGAACTTAGAAGTGTGCCCAACATCCTCTCTATGAAACATCCTCTCTATGAAAGTTGAATTTAGATGTGCACCTAATATGAAAGTTGAATTTAGAAGTGTGCCCAATAGCCTCTCTGTGAAAGTTGAATTTCAGAAGTGCGCCCAATAGCTTCTATGTAAAAGTTTAATTTAGAAGTGTGCCCAATAGCCTCTCTGTGAAAGTTGAATTTAGAAATGTGTCCAATAGCGTATGTATAAAAGTTGAATTTAGAAGTGTGTCCAATAGCCTCTCTGTAAAAGTTGAAAATAAGAAGTGCGCCCAATAGCTTCTATGTAAAAGTTGAATTTAGAAGTGTGCCCGATAGGCTCTCTGTGAAAGTTGAATTTAGAAGTGTGCCCAATATCCTCTGTGAAAAGTTGAATTTAGAAGTGTGCCCAATAGCCTCTCTGTGAAAGTTGAATTTAGAAGTTTGCCCAATATCCTCTGTGAAAAGTCGAATTTAGAAGTGCACCCAATAGCCTCTAAGTGAAAGTTGAATTTAGAAGTGTGCCCAATAGCCTCTCTGTGAAAGTTGAACTCAGAAGTCTGCCCAATAGCTTCTATGTGAAAGTTGAATTTAGAAGTGTGCCCAATATCCTCTCTGTGAAAGTTGAATTTAGAAGTGTGCCCAATACCCTCTCTGAGAAAAGTTGAATTTAGAAGTGCACCCACTAGCCTCTCTGTGAAAGTTGAACTTAGAAGTGTGCCCAACATCCTCTCTGTGAAAGTTGAATTTAGAAGTGCACCCAATAGCCTCTCTGTGAAAGTTGAATTCAGAAATGTGTCTAATAGCGTATATATAAAAGTTGAATTTAGAAGTGCGCTCAATAGCCTCTCTGTGAAAGTTGAACTTAGAAGTGTGCCCAACATCCTCTCTATGAAAGTTGAATTTCGAAGTGCGTCCAAAAGCCTCTCTGTGAAAATTGAACTCAGAATTCTGCCCAATAGCTTCTATGTGATTGTTGAATTTAGAAGTGCGCCCAATAGCTTCTCTGTGAAAGTTGAACTCAGAAGTCTGCCCAATAGCTTCTATGTGAAAGTTGAATTTAGAAGTGTGCCCAATACCCTCTCTGTGAAAAGTTGAATCTAGAAGTACACCCAATAGCCTCTCTGTAAAAGTTGAACTTAGAACTGTGTCCAATATCCTCTCTGTGAAAAGTTGAATTTAAGAAGTGTGCCCAATATCTTCTATGTAAAAGTTGAATTTAGAAGTGTGCCCAATAGCCTTTCTGTGAAAGTTGAATTTAGAAGTGTGCCCAATATCCTCTGTGAAAAGTTGAATTTAGAACTGTGCCCAATAGCCTCTCTGTGAAAGTTGAATTTAAGAAGTGTGCCCAATAGCTTCTATGTAAAAGTTGAATTTAGAAGTGTGCCCAATAGCCTCTGTGTGAAAGTTGAATTTAAGAAGTGTGCCCAATATCCTCTGTGAAAAGTTGAATTCAGAAGTGCGCTCAATATCCTCTCTGTGAAAGTTGAATTTCGAAGTGTGCTCAATATCCTCTGTGAGAAGTTGAATTTCAGAAGTGCGCCCAATAGCTTCTATGTAAAAGTTGAATTTAGAAGTGTGCCCAATAGCCTCTCTGTGAAAGTTGAATTTAGAAGTGTGCCTAAATATCCTCTGTGAAAAGTTGAATTTAGAAGTGTGCCCAATATCCTCTCTGTGAAAGTGGAATTTAGAAGTGTGCCCAATATCCTCTGTGAAAAGTCGAATTTAGAAGTGCGCCCACTAGCCGCTCTGTGAAAGTTGAATTTAGAAATGTGCCCAATAGCGTATATATGAAAGTTGAATTTAGAAGGGTGCCCAATAGCTTCTCCGTGAAAGTTGCATTTAGGAGTGTGCCCAATAGCTTCTATGTGAAAGTTGAATTTAGAAATGCACCCAATAGCCTCTCTGTGAAAGTTGAACTTAGAACTGTGTCCAATATCCTCTCTGTGAAAAGTTGAATTTAAGAAGTGTGCCCAATATCTTCTATTAAAAGTTACATTTAGAAGTGTGCCCAATAGCCTTTCTGTGAAAGTTGAATTTAGAAGTGTGCCCAATATCCTCTGTGAAAAGTTCAATTTAGAAGTACGCTCAATATCCTCTCTGTGAAAGTTGAATTTAGAAGTGTGCCCAATATCCTCTGTGAAAAGTTGAATTTAGAAGTGTGCCCAATAGCCTCTCTGTGAAAGTTGAATTTCAGAAGTGCGCCCAATAGCTTCTATGTAAAAGTTGAATTTAGAAGTGTGCCCAATAGCCTCTCTGTGAAAGTTGAACTTAGAAGTGTGCCCAACATCCTCTCTATGAAACATCCTCTCTATGAAAGTTGAATTTAGATGTGCACCTAATATGAAAGTTGAATTTAGAAGTGTGCCCAATAGCCTCTCTGTGAAAGTTGAATTTCAGAAGTGCGCCCAATAGCTTCTATGTAAAAGTTTAATTTAGAAGTGTGCCCAATAGCCTCTCTGTGAAAGTTGAATTTAGAAATGTGTCCAATAGCGTATGTATAAAAGTTGAATTTAGAAGTGTGTCCAATAGCCTCTCTGTAAAAGTTGAAAATAAGAAGTGCGCCCAATAGCTTCTATGTAAAAGTTGAATTTAGAAGTGTGCCCGATAGGCTCTCTGTGAAAGTTGAATTTAGAAGTGTGCCCAATATCCTCTGTGAAAAGTTGAATTTAGAAGTGTGCCCAATAGCCTCTCTGTGAAAGTTGAATTTAGAAGTTTGCCCAATATCCTCTGTGAAAAGTCGAATTTAGAAGTGCACCCAATAGCCTCTAAGTGAAAGTTGAATTTAGAAGTGTGCCCAATAGCCTCTCTGTGAAAGTTGAACTCAGAAGTCTGCCCAATAGCTTCTATGTGAAAGTTGAATTTAGAAGTGTGCCCAATATCCTCTCTGTGAAAGTTGAATTTAGAAGTGTGCCCAATACCCTCTCTGAGAAAAGTTGAATTTAGAAGTGCACCCACTAGCCTCTCTGTGAAAGTTGAACTTAGAAGTGTGCCCAACATCCTCTCTGTGAAAGTTGAATTTAGAAGTGCACCCAATAGCCTCTCTGTGAAAGTTGAATTCAGAAATGTGTCTAATAGCGTATATATAAAAGTTGAATTTAGAAGTGCGCTCAATAGCCTCTCTGTGAAAGTTGAACTTAGAAGTGTGCCCAACATCCTCTCTATGAAAGTTGAATTTCGAAGTGCGTCCAATAGCCTCTCTGTGAAAATTGAACTCAGAATTCTGCCCAATAGCTTCTATGTGATTGTTGAATTTAGAAGTGCGCCCAATAGCTTCTCTGTGAAAGTTGAACTCAGAAGTCTGCCCAATAGCTTCTATGTGAAAGTTGAATTTAGAAGTGTGCCCAATACCCTCTCTGTGAAAAGTTGAATCTAGAAGTACACCCAATAGCCTCTCTGTAAAAGTTGAACTTAGAACTGTGTCCAATATCCTCTCTGTGAAAAGTTGAATTTAAGAAGTGTGCCCAATATCTTCTATGTAAAAGTTGAATTTAGAAGTGTGCCCAATAGCCTTTCTGTGAAAGTTGAATTTAGAAGTGTGCCCAATATCCTCTGTGAAAAGTTGAATTTAGAACTGTGCCCAATAGCCTCTCTGTGAAAGTTGAATTTAAGAAGTGTGCCCAATAGCTTCTATGTAAAAGTTGAATTTAGAAGTGTGCCCAATAGCCTCTGTGTGAAAGTTGAATTTAAGAAGTGTGCCCAATATCCTCTGTGAAAAGTTGAATTCAGAAGTGCGCTCAATATCGTCTCTGTGAAAGTTGAATTTCGAAGTGTGCTCAATATCCTCTGTGAGAAGTTGAATTTCAGAAGTGCGCCCAATAGCTTCTATGTAAAAGTTGAATTTAGAAGTGTGCCCAATAGCCTCTCTGTGAAAGTTGAATTTAGAAGTGTGCCTAAATATCCTCTGTGAAAAGTTGAATTTAGAAGTGTGCCCAATATCCTCTCTGTGAAAGTGGAATTTAGAAGTGTGCCCAATATCCTCTGTGAAAAGTCGAATTTAGAAGTGCGCCCACTAGCCGCTCTGTGAAAGTTGAATTTAGAAATGTGCCCAATAGCGTATATATGAAAGTTGAATTTAGAAGGGTGCCCAATAGCTTCTCCGTGAAAGTTGCATTTAGGAGTGTGCCCAATAGCTTCTATGTGAAAGTTGAATTTAGAAATGCACCCAATAGCCTCTCTGTGAAAGTTGAACTTAGAACTGTGTCCAATATCCTCTCTGTGAAAAGTTGAATTTAAGAAGTGTGCCCAATATCTTCTATTAAAAGTTACATTTAGAAGTGTGCCCAATAGCCTTTCTGTGAAAGTTGAATTTAGAAGTGTGCCCAATATCCTCTGTGAAAAGTTCAATTTAGAAGTACGCTCAATATCCTCTCTGTGAAAGTTGAATTTAGAAGTGTGCCCAATATCCTCTGTGAAAAGTTGAATTTAGAAGTGTGCCCAATAGCCTCTCTGTGAAAGTTGAATTTCAGAAGTGCGCCCAATAGCTTCTATGTAAAAGTTGAATTTAGAAGTGTGCCCAATAGCCTCTCTGTGAAAGTTGAACTTAGAAGTGTGCCCAACATCCTCTCTATGAAACATCCTCTCTATGAAAGTTGAATTTAGATGTGCACCTAATATGAAAGTTGAATTTAGAAGTGTGCCCAATAGCCTCTCTGTGAAAGTTGAATTTCAGAAGTGCGCCCAATAGCTTCTATGTAAAAGTTTAATTTAGAAGTGTGCCCAATAGCCTCTCTGTGAAAGTTGAATTTAGAAATGTGTCCAATAGCGTATGTATAAAAGTTGAATTTAGAAGTGTGTCCAATAGCCTCTCTGTAAAAGTTGAAAATAAGAAGTGCGCCCAATAGCTTCTATGTAAAAGTTGAATTTAGAAGTGTGCCCAATAGGCTCTCTGTGAAAGTTGAATTTAGAAGTGTGCCCAATATCCTCTGTGAAAAGTTGAATTTAGAAGTGTGCCCAATATCCTCTCTGTGAAAGTTGAATTTAGAAGTTTGCCCAATATCCTCTGTGAAAAGTCGAATTTAGAAGTGCACCCAATAGCCTCTATGTGAAAGTTGAATTTAGAAGTGTGCCCAATAGCTTCTATGTGAAAGTTGAATTTAGAAGTGTGCCCAATAGCCTCTCTGTGAAAGTTGAATTTAGAAGTTTGCCCAATATCCTCTGTGAAAAGTCGAATTTAGAAGTGCACCCAATAGCCTCTCTGTGAAAGTTGAACTCAGAAGTCTGCCCAATAGCTTCTATGTGAAAGTTGAATTTAGAAGTGTGCCCAATATCCTCTCTGTGAAAGTTGAATTTAGAAGTGTGCCCAATACCCTCTCTGAGAAAAGTTGAATTTAGAAGTGCACCCACTAGCCTCTCTGTGAAAGTTGAACTTAGAAGTGTGCCCAACATCCTCTCTGTGAAAGTTGAATTTAGAAGTGCACCCAATAGCCTCTCTGTGAAAGTTGAATTTAGAAATGTGTCTAATAGCGTATATATAAAAGTTGAATTTAGAAGTGCGCTCAATAGCCTCTCTGTGAAAGTTGAACTTAGAAGTGTGCCCAACATCCTCTCTATGAAAGTTGAATTTCGAAGTGCGTCCAATAGCCTCTCTGTGAAAATTGAACTCAGAATTCTGCCCAATAGCTTCTATGTGAATGTTGAATTTAGAAGTGCGCCCAATAGCCTCTCTGTGAAAGTTGAACTCAGAAGTCTGCCCAATAGCTTCTATGTGAAAGTTGAATTTAGAAGTGTGCCCAATACCCTCTCTGTGAAAAGTTGAATCTAGAAGTACATCCAATAGCCTCTCTGTAAAAGTTGAACTTAGAACTGTGTCCAATATCCTCTCTGTGTAAAGTTGAATTTAAGAAGTGTGCCCAATATTTTCTATGTAAAAGTTGAATTTAGAAGTGTGCCCAATAGCCTTTCTGTGAAAGTTGAATTTAGAAGTGTGCCCAATATCCTCTGTGAAAAGTTCAATTTAGAAGTGCGCCCAATATCCTCTCTGTGAAAGTTGAATTTAGAAGTGTGCCCAATATCCTCTGTGAAAAGTTGAATTTAGAAGTGCGATCAATATCCTATCTGTGAAAGTTGAATTTCGAAGTGTGCCCAATATCCTCTGTGAAAAGTTGAATTTAGAAGTGCGCCCAATAGCCTCTCTGTGAAAGTTGAATTTCAGAAGTGCGCCCAATAGCTTCTATGTAAAAGTTGAATTTAGAAGTGTGCCCAATAGCCTCTCTGTGAAAGCTGAATTTAGAAGTGTGCCTAAATATCCTCTGTGAAAAGTTGAATTTAGAAGTGCGCCCAATATCCTCTCTGTGAAAGTGGAATTTAGAAGTGTGCCCAATATCCTCTGTGAAAAGTCGAATTTAGAAGTGCGCCCACTAGCCGCTCTGTGAAAGTTGAATTTAGAAATGTGCCCAATAGCGTATATATGAAAGTTGAATTTAGAAGTGTGCCCAATAGCCTCTCTGTGAAAGTTGAATTTCAGAAGTGCGCCCAATAGCTTCTATGTAAAAGTTGAATTTAGAAGTGTGCCCAATAGCCTCTCTGTGAAAGTTGAACTTAGAAGTGTGCCCAACATCCTCTTTATGAAAGTTGAATTTAGATGTGCACCTAATAGCCTCTCTGTGAAAGTTGAATTTAGAAATGTGTCCAATAGCGTATGTATAAAAGTTGAATTTAGAAGTGTGTCCAATAGCCTCTCTGTAAAAGTTGAAAATAAGAAGTGCGCCCAATAGCTTCTATGTAAAAGTTGAATTTAGAAGTGTGCCCGATAGGCTCTCTGTGAAAGTTGAATTTAGAAGTGTGCCCAATATCCTCTGTGAAAAGTTGAATTTAGAAGTGTGCCCAATAGCCTCTCTGTGAAAGTTGAATTTAGAAGTTTGCCCAATATCCTGTGAAAAGTCGAATTTAGAAGCGCACCCAATAGCCTCTATGTGAAAGTTGCATTTAGAAGTGTGCCCAATAGCCTCTCTGTGAAAGTTGAACTCAGAAGTCTGCCCAATAGCTTCTATGTGAAAGTTGAATTTAGAAGTGTGCCCAATATCCTCTCTGTGAAAGTTGAATTTAGAAGTGTGCCCAATACCCTCTCTGAGAAAAGTTGAATTTAGAAGCGCACCCACTAGCCTCTCTGTGAAAGTTGAACTTAGAAGTGTGCCCAACATCCTCTCTGTGAAAGTTGAATTTAGAAGTGCACCCAATAGCCTCTCTGTGCAAGTTGAATTTAGAAATGTGTCTAATAGCGTATATATAAAAGTTGAATTTAGAAGTGCGCTCAATAGCCTCTCTGTGAAAGTTGAACTTAGAAGTGTGCCCAACATCCTCTCTATGAAAGTTGAATTTCGAAGTGCGTCCAATAGCCTCTCTGTGAAAATTTAATTTAAGAATTGTGCCCAATAGCTTCTATGTGATTGTTGAATTTAGAAGTGCGCCCAATAGCCTCTCTGTGAAAGTTGAACTCAGAAGTCTGCCCAATAGCTTCTATGTGAAAGTTGAATTTAGAAGTGTGCCCAATACCCTCTCTGTGAAAAGTTGAATCTAGAAGTACACCCAATAGCCTCTCTGTAAAAGTTGAACTTAGAACTGTGTCCAATATCCTCTCTGTGAAAAGTTGAATTTAAGAAGTGTGCCCAATATCTTCTATGTAAAAGTTGAATTTAGAAGTGTGCCCAATAGCCTTTCTGTGAAAGTTGAATTGAGAAGTGTGCTCAATATCCTCTGTGAAAAGTTGAATTCAGAACTGTGCCCAATAGCCTCTCTGTGAAAGTTGAATTTAAGGAGTGTGCCCAATAGCTTCTATGTAAAAGTTGAATTTAGAAGTGTGCCCAATAGCCTCTGTGTGAAAGTTGAATTTAAGAAGTGTGCCCAATATCCTCTGTGAAAAGTTGAATTCAGAAGTGCGCTCAATATCCTCTCTGTGAAAGTTGAATTTCGAAGTGTGCCCAATATCCTCTGTGAAAAGTTGAATTTAGAAGTGCGCCCAATAGCCTCTCTGTGAAAGTTGAATTTCAGAAGTGCGCCCAATAGCTTCTATGTAAAAGTTGAATTTAGAAGTGTGCCCAATAGCCTCTCTGTGAAAGTTGAATTTAGAAGTGTGCCTAAATATCCTCTGTGAAAAGTTGAATTTAGAAGTGTGCCCAATATCCTCTATGTGAAAGTGGAATTTAGAAGTGTGCCCAATATCCTCTGTGAAAAGTCGAATTTAGAAGTGCGCCCACTAGCCGCTCTGTGAAAGTTGAATTTAGAAATGTGCCCAATAGCGTATATATGAAAGTTGAATTTAGAAGGGTGCCCAATAGCTTCTCTGTGAAAGTTGCATTTAGGAGTGTGCCCAATAGCTTCTATGTGAAAGTTGAATTTAGAAGTGCACCCAATAGCCTCTCTGTGAAAGTTGAACTTAGAACTGTGTCCAATATCCTCTCTGTGAAAAGTTGAATTTAAGAAGTGTGCCCAATATCTTCTATTAAAAGTTACATTTAGAAGTGTGCCCAATAGCCTTTCTGTGAAAGTTGAATTTAGAAGTGTGCCCAATATCCTCTGTGAAAAGTTCAATTTAGAAGTACGCCCAATATCCTCTCTGTGAAAGTTGAATTTAGAAGTGTGCCCAATATCCTCTGTGAAAAGTTGAATTTAGAAGTGTGCCCAATAGCCTCTCTGTGAAAGTTGAATTTCAGAAGTGCGCCCAATAGCTTCTATGTAAAAGTTGAATTTAGAAGTGTGCCCAATAGCCTCTCTGTGAAAGTTGAACTTAGAAGTGTGCCCAACATCCTCTCTATGAAAGTTGAATTTAGATGTGCACCTAATAGCCTCTCTGTGAAAGTTGAATTTAGAAATGTGTCCAATAGCGTATGTATAAAAGTTGAATTTAGAAGTGTGTCCAATAGCCTCTCTGTAAAAGTTGAAAATAAGAAGTGCGCCCAATAGCTTCTATGTAAAAGTTGAATTTAGAAGTGTGCCCAATAGGCTCTCTGTGAAAGTTGAATTTAGAAGTGTGCCCAATATCCTCTGTGAAAAGTTGAATTTAGAAGTGTGCCCAATAGCCTCTCTGTGAAAGTTGAATTTAGAAGTTTGCCCAATATCCTCTGTGAAAAGTCGAATTTAGAAGTGCACCCAATAGCCTCTATGTGAAAGTTGAATTTAGAAGTGTGCCCAATAGCTTCTATGTGAAAGTTGAATTTAGAAGTGTGCCCAAAAGCCGCTCTGTGAAAGTTGAATTTAGAAGTTTGCCCAATATCCTCTGTGAAAAGTCGAATTTAGAAGTGCACCCAATAGCCTCTCTGTGAAAGTTGAACTCAGAAGTCTGCCCAATAGCTTCTATGTGAAAGTTGAATTTAGAAGTGTGCCCAATATCCTCTCTGTGAAAGTTGAATTCAGAAGTGTGCCCAATACCCTCTCTGAGAAAAGTTGAATTTAGAAGTGCACCCACTAGCCTCTCTGTGAAAGTTGAACTTAGAAGTGTGCCAAACATCCTCTCTGTGAAAGTTGAATTTAGAAGTGCACCCAATAGCCTCTCTGTGAAAGTTGAATTTAGAAATGTGTCTAATAGCGTATATATAAAAGTTGAATTTAGAAGTGCGCTCAATAGCCTCTCTGTGAAAGTTGAACTTAGAAGTGTGCCCAACATCCTCTCTATAAAAGTTGAATTTCGAAGTGCGTCCAATAGCCTCTCTGTGAAAATTGAACTCAGAATTCTGCCCAATAGCTTCTATGTGAATGTTGAATTTAGAAGTGTGCCCAATACCCTCTCTGTGAAAAGTTGAATCTAGAAGTACATCCAATAGCCTCTCTGTAAAAGTTGAACTTAGAACTGTGTCCAATATCCTCTCTGTGTAAAGTTGAATTTAAGAAGTGTGCCCAATATTTTCTATGTAAAAGTTGAATTTAGAAGTGTGCCCAATAGCCTTTCTGTGAAAGTTGAATTTAGAAGTGTGCCCAATATACTCTCTGTGAAAGTTGAATTTCGAAGTGTGCCCAATATCCTCTGTGAAAAGTTGAATTTAGAAGTGCGCCCAATAGCCTCTCTGTGAAAGTTGAATTTCAGAAGTGCGCCCAATAGCTTCTATGTAAAAGTTGAATTTAGAAGTGTGCCCAATAGCCTCTCTGTGAAAGTTGAATTTAGAAGTGTGCCTAAATATCCTCTGTGAAAAGTTGAATTTAGAAGTGTGCCCAATATCCTCTCTGTGAAAGTGGAATTTAGAAGTGTGTCCAATATCCTCTGTGAAAAGTCGAATTTAGAAGTGCGCCCACTAGCCGCTCTGTGAAAGTTGAATTTAGAAATGTGCCCAATAGCGTATATATGAAAGTTGAATTTAGAAGTGTGCCCAATAGCCTCTCTGTGAAAGTTGAATTTCAGAAGTGCGCCCAATAGCTTCTATGTAAAAGTTTAATTTAGAAGTGTGCCCAATAGCCTCTCTGTGAAAGTTGAACTTAGAAGTGTGCCCAACATCCTCTCTATGAAAGTTGAATTTAGAAGTGCACCCAATAGCCTCTCTGTGAAAGTTGAATTTAGAAATGTGTCTAATAGCGTATATATAAAAGTTGAATTTAGAAGTGCGCTCAATAGCCTCTCTGTGAAAGTTGAACTTAGAAGTGTGCCCAACATCCTCTCTATGAAAGTTGAATTTCGAAGTGCGTCCAATAGCCTCTCTGTGAAAATTGAACTCAGAATTCTGCCCAATAGCTTCTATGTGAATGTTGAATTTAGAAGTGTGCCCAATACCCTCTCTGTGAAAAGTTGAATCTAGAAGTACATCCAATAGCCTCTCTGTAAAAGTTGAACTTAGAACTGTGTCCAATATCCTCTCTGTGTAAAGTTGAATTTAAGAAGTGTGCCCAATATTTTCTATGTAAAAGTTGAATTTAGAAGTGTGCCCAATAGCCTTTCTGTGAAAGTTGAATTTAGAAGTGTGCCCAATATCCTCTGTGAAAAGTTCAATTTAGAAGTGCGCCCAATATCCTCTCTGTGAAAGTTGAATTTAGAAGTGTGCCCAATATCCTCTGTGAAAAGTTGAATTTAGAAGTGCGCTCAATATCCTCTCTGTGAAAGTTGAATTTCGAAGTGTGCCCAATATCCTCTGTGAAAAGTTGAATTTAGAAGTGCGCCCAATAGCCTCTCTGTGAAAGTTGAATTTCAGAAGTGCGCCCAATAGCTTCTATGTAAAAGTTGAATTTAGAAGTGTGCCCAATAGCCTCTCTGTGAAAGTTGAATTTAGAAGTGTGCCTAAATATCCTCTGTGAAAAGTTGAATTTAGAAGTGTGCCCAATATCCTCTCTGTGAAAGTGGAATTTAGAAGTGTGCCCAATATCCTCTGTGAAAAGTCGAATTTAGAAGTGCGCCCACTAGCCGCTCTGTGAAAGTTGAATTTAGAAATGTGCCCAATAGCGTATATATGAAAGTTGAATTTAGAAGTGTGCCCAATAGCCTCTCTGTGAAAGTTGAATTTCAGAAGTGCGCCCAATAGCTTCTATGTAAAAGTTGAATTTAGAAGTGTGCCCAATAGCCTCTATGTGAAAGTTGAACTTAGAAGTGTGCCCAACATCCTCTCTATGAAAGTTGAATTTAGATGTGCACCTAATAGCCTCTCTGTGAAAGTTGAATTTAGAAATGTGTCCAATAGCGTATGTATAAAAGTTGAATTTAGAAGTGTGTCCAATAGCCTCTCTGTAAAAGTTGAAAATAAGAAGTGCGCCCAATAGCTTCTATGTAAAAGTTGAATTTAGAAGTGTGCCCGATAGGCTCTCTGTGAAAGTTGAATTTAGAAGTGTGCCCAATATCCTCTGTGAAAAGTTGAATTTAGAAGTGTGCCCAATAGCCTCTCTGTGAAAGTTGAATTTAGAAGTTTGCCCAATATCCTGTGAAAAGTCGAATTTAGAAGTGCACCCAATAGCCTCTATGTGAAAGTTGCATTTAGAAGTGTGCCCAATAGCCTCTCTGTGAAAGTTGAACTCAGAAGTCTGCCCAATAGCTTCTATGTGAAAGTTGAATTTAGAAGTGTGCCCAATATCCTCTCTGTGAAAGTTGAATTTAGAAGTGTGCCCAATACCCTCTCTGAGAAAAGTTGAATTTAGAAGCGCACCCACTAGCCTCTCTGTGAAAGTTGAACTTAGAAGTGTGCCCAACATCCTCTCTGTGAAAGTTGAATTTAGAAGTGCACCCAATAGCCTCTCTGTGAAAGTTGAATTTAGAAATGTGTCTAATAGCGTATATATAAAAGTTGAATTTAGAAGTGCGCTCAATAGCCTCTCTGTGAAAGTTGAACTTAGAAGTGTGCCCAACATCCTCTCTATGAAAGTTGAATTTCGAAGTGCGTCCAATAGCCTCTCTGTGAAAATTGAATTTAAGAATTGTGCGCAATAGCTTCTATGTGATTGTTGAATTTAGAAGTGCGCCCAATAGCCTCTCTGTGAAAGTTGAACTCAGAAGTCTGCCCAATAGCTTCTATGTGAAAGTTGAATTTAGAAGTGTGCCCAATACCCTCTCTGTGAAAAGTTGAATCTAGAAGTACACCCAATAGCCTCTGTGTAAAAGTTGAACTTAGAACTGTGTCCAATATCCTCTCTGTGAAAAGTTGAATTTAAGAAGTGTGCCCAATATCTTCTATGTAAAAGTTGAATTTAGAAGTGTGCCCAATAGCCTTTCTGTGAAAGTTGAATTGAGAAGTGTGCTCAATATCCTCTGTGAAAAGTTGAATTTAGAACTGTGCCCAATAGCCTCTCTGTGAAAGTTGAATTTAAGAAGTGTGCCGAATAGCTTCTATGTAAAAGTTGAATTTAGAAGTGTGCCCAATAGCCTCTGTGTGAAAGTTGAATTTAAGAAGTGTGCCCAATATCCTCTGTGAAAAGTTGAATTCAGAAGTGCGCTCAATATCCTCTCTGTGAAAGTTGAATTTCGAAGTGTGCCCAATATCCTCTGTGAAAAGTTGAATTTAGAAGTGCGCCCAATAGCCTCTCTGTGAAAGTTGAATTTCAGAAGTGCGCCCAATAGCTTCTATGTAAAAGTTGAATTTAGAAGTGTGCCCAATAGCCTCTCTGTGAAAGTTGAATTTAGAAGTGTGCCTAAATATCCTCTGTGAAAAGTTGAATTTAGAAGTGTGCCCAATATCCTCTCTGTGAAAGTGGAATTTAGAAGTGTGCCCAATATCCTCTGTGAAAAGTCGAATTTAGAAGTGCGCCCACTAGCCGCTCTATGAAAGTTGAATTTAGAAATGTGCCCAATAGCGTATATATGAAAGTTGAATTTAGAAGAGTGCCCAATAGCTTCTCCGTGAAAGTTGCATTTAGGAGTGTGCACAATAGCTTCTATGTGAAAGTTGAATTTAGAAGTGCACCCAATAGCCTCTCTGTGAAAGTTGAACTTAGAACTGTGTCCAATATCCTCTCTGTGAAAAGTTGAATTTAAGAAGTGTGCCCAATATCTTCTATTAAAAGTTACATTTAGAAGTGTGCCCAATAGCCTTTCTGTGAAAGTTGAATTTAGAAGTGTGCCCAATATCCTCTGTGAAAAGTTCAATTTAGAAGTACGCCCAATATCCTCTCTGTGAAAGTTGAATTTAGAAGTGTGCCCAATATCCTCTGTGAAAAGTTGAATTTAGAAGTGTGCCCAATAGCCTCTCTGTGAAAGTTGAATTTCAGAAGTGCGCCCAATAGCTTCTATGTAATAGTTGAATTTAGAAGTGTGCCCAATAGCCTCTCTGTGAAAGTTGAACTTAGAAGTGTGCCCAACATCCTCTCTATGAAAGTTGAATTTAGATGTGCACCTAATAGCCTCTCTGTGAAAGTTGAATTTAGAAATGTGTCCAATAGCGTATGTATAAAAGTTGAATTTAGAAGTGTGTCCAATAGCCTCTCTGTAAAAGTTGAAAATAAGAAGTGCGCCCAATAGCTTCTATGTAAAAGTTGAATTTAGAAGTGTGCCCAATAGGCTCTCTGTGAAAGTTGAATTTAGAAGTGTGCCCAATATCCTCTGTGAAAAGTTGAATTTAGAAGTGTGCCCAATAGCCTCTCTGTGAAAGTTGAATTTAGAAGTTTGCCCAATATCCTCTGTGAAAAGTCGAATTTAGAAGTGCACCCAATAGCCTCTATGTGAAAGTTGAATTTAGAAGTGTGCCCAATAGCTTCTATGTGAAAGTTGAATTTAGAAGTGTGCCCAATAGCCTCTCTGTGAAAGTTGAATTTAGAAGTTTGCCCAATATCCTCTGTGAAAAGTCGAATTTAGAAGTGCACCCAATAGCCTCTCTGTGAAAGTTGAACTCGGAAGTCTGCCCAATAGCTTCTATGTGAAAGTTGAATTTAGAAGTGCGCTCAATAGCCTCTCTGTGAAAGTTGAACTTAGAAGTGTGCCCAACATCCTCTCTATGAAAGTTGAATTTCGAAGTGCGTCCAATAGCCTCTCTGTGAAAATTGAACTCAGAATTCTGCCCAATAGCTTCTATGTGAATGTTGAATTTAGAAGTGCGCCCAATAGCCTCTCTGTGAAAGTTGAACTCAGAAGTCTGCCCAATAGCTTCTATGTGAAAGTTGAATTTAGAAGTGTGCCCAATACCCTCTCTGTGAAAAGTTGAATCTAGAAGTACATCCAATAGCCTCTCTGTAAAAGTTGAACTTAGAACTGTGTCCAATATCCTCTCTGTGAAAAGTTGAATTTAAGAAGTGTGCCCAATATCTTCTATGTAAAAGTTGAATTTAGAAGTGTGCCCAATAGCCTTTCTGTGAAAGTTGAATTTAGAAGTGTGCCCAATATCCTCTGTGAAAAGTTCAATTTAGAAGTGCGCCCAATATCCTCTCTGTGAAAGTTGAATTTAGAAGTGTGCCCAATATCCTCTGTGAAAAGTTGAATTTAGAAGTGCGCCCAATAGCCTCTCTGTGAAAGTTGAATTTCAGAAGTGCGCCCAATAGCTTCTATGTAAAAGTTGAATTTAGACGTGTGACCAATAGCCTCTGTGTGAAAGTTGAATTTAAGAAGTGCGACCAATAGCGTCTATGTAAAAGTTGAAATTAGAAGTGTGCCCAATAGCCTCTCTGTGAAAGTTGAATTTAGAAGTGTGCCTAAATATCTTCTGTGAAAAGTTGAATTTAGAACTGTGCCCAATAGCTTCTCTGTGAAAGTTGAATTTAAGAAGTGTGCCCAATAGCTTCTATGTAAAAGTTGAATTTAGAAGTGTGCCCAATAGCCTCTGTGTGAAAGTTGAATTAAAGAAGTGTGCCCAATATCCTCTGTGAAAAGTTGAATCTAGAAGTGCGCTCAATATCCTCTCTGTGAAAGTTGAATTTCGAAGTGTGCCCAATATCCTCTGTGAAAAGTTGAATTTAGGAGTGCGCCCAATTGCCTCTCTGTGAAAGTTGAATTTCAGAAGTGCGCCCAATAGCTTCTATGTAAAAGTTGAATTTAGAAATGTGCCCAATAGCCTCTCGTTGAAAGTTGAATTTAGAAGTGTGCCTAAATATCCTCTGTGAAAAGTTGAATTTAGAAGTGTGCCCAATATCCTCTCTGTGAAAGTGGAATTTAGAAGTGTGCCCAATATCCTCTGTGAAAAGTCGAATTTAGAAGTGCGCCCACTAGCCTCTCTGTGAAAGTTGAATTTAGAAATGTGCCCAATAGCGTATATATGAAAGTTGAATTTAGAAGGGTGCCCAATAGCTTCTATGTGAAAGTTGAATTTAGAAGTGCACCCAATAGCCTCTCTGTGAAAGTTGAACTTAGAACTGTGTCCAATATCCTCTCTGTGAAAAGTTGAATTTAAGAAGTGTGCCCAATATCTTCTATGTAAAAGTTAAATTTAGAAGTGTGCCCAATAGCCTTTCTGTGAAAGTTGAATTTAGAAGTGTGCCCAATATCCTCTGTGAAAAGTTCAATTTAGAAGTGCGCCCAATATCCTCTCTGTGAAAGTTGAATTTAGAAGTGTGCCCAATATCCTCTGTGAAAAGTTGAATTTAGAAGTGTGCCCAATAGCCTCTCTGTGAAAGTTGAATTTCAGAAGTGCGCCCAATAGCTTCTATGTAAAAGTTGAATTTAGACGTGTGACCAATAGCCTCTCTGTGAAAGTTGAATTTAGAAGTGTGCCTAAATATCTTCTGTGAAAAGTTGAATTTAGAAGTGTGCCCAATAGCCTCTCTGTGAAAGTTGAATTTAAGAAGTGTGCCCAATAGCTTCTATGTAAAAGTTGAATTTAGAAGTGTTCCCCAATAGCCTCTGTGTGAAAGTTGAATTTAAGAAGTGTGCCCAATATCCTCTGTGAAAAGTTGAATTTAGAAGTGCGCCCAATATCCTCTCTGTGAAAGTTGAATTTCGAAGTGTGCCCAATATCCTCTGTGAAAAGTTGAATTTAGAAGTGCGCCCAATAGCCTCTCTGTGAAAGTTGAATTTAGAAGTGTGCCCAATATCCTCTGTGAAAAGTCGAATTTAGAAGTGCGCCCAATAGCCTCTCTGTGAAAGTTGAATTTAGAAATGTGCCCAATAGCCTATATATGAAAGTTGAATTTAGAAGGGTGCCCAATAGCTTCTCCGTGAAAGTTGCATTTAGGAGTGTGCCCAATAGCTTCTATGTGAAAGTTGAATTTACAAGTGCACCCAATAGCATCTCTGTGAAAGTTGAATTTAGAAGTGTGCCCAATAGCTTCTATGTGAAAGTTGAATTTAGAAGTGCACCCAATAGCCTCTCTGTGAAAATTGAATTTAGAAATGTGTCCAATAGCATATATATAATAGTTGAATTTAGAAGTGCGCCCAATAGCTTCTCTGTGCAAATTGAACTCAGAATTCTGCCCAATAGCTTCTATGTGCATGTTGAATTTAGAAGTGCGCCCAATATCCTCTTGGTGAAAGTTGAATTTAGAAGTGTGCCCAATACCCTCTCTGTGAAAAGTTGAATCTAGTAGTACGCCCAATAGCCTCTCTGTAAAAGTTGAATTTAGAAGTGCGCCCAATAGCTTCTATGTGAAAGTTGAATTTAGAAGTGTTTCTAATAGCTTCTATGTGAAAGTTGAATTTAGAAGTGTGCCCACTAGCCTCTCTGTGAAAGTTGAATTTAGAAATGTGCCCAATAGCGTATATATGAAAGTTGAATTTAGAAGGGTAACCAATAGCTTCTCTGTGAAAGTTGCATTTAGGCGTGTGCCCAATAGCCTCTCTATGAAAGTTGAATTTAGAAGTGTGCCCAACATCCTTTCTGTGTAAACTGGTAATGGAAGTGCACCTAATATCCTTCCTGTGCAAACCAGAACCTAAAGTATACCCAATATCCCCCCGTGCAAAGCTGACCTTAGAACTGTGTACTGTTTAACTCTGAAGTTTGTCTAATTGCCTGCCCTGTTTGAATAAAGAACTATACCTAATAGCCTCTCCGTAGAAGACTTGAACTTAGAATTGTGCCTAATAGCCTCTCTGTGCAAAGTTGACTTCAGGATTGCAAAGTTGACTTCAGGATTGTGTCTAATAGCCGCTCTGTGTTAAGTTGAATTGAGACGCTTGTTTAATAGCGTGCCCTAGTTGAACTGAGCAGTGTCACTAATAGTCTCTCTGCGCATAGTTCTATCTAAAAGTGTACCTAATAGCGTGCCCCGGTAAAGTTAGAAGGGTGCCTAATAGCCTCTCTGTGCAAGACTTGAATTCAGAAGTGTGCCTAAATATCCCCTCTGTGCAAAGCTGAATTTAGAAGTGCTCCTAATATCCTCCCTGTGTAAACCTGAATTTAGAAATGTGCCTAATCTCCTCTCATTGTTAAGTTGAATTTAGAAGTGTGCCTAATAGCCTCTCTGTGCAAGACTTGAATCTAAGGTGCGCCTAAATATCCCCTCTGTGCAAAGTTGAATTGAGATGTGTGCCTAATAGCATTCCCTAGTCAAACTGACTTGTGTCCCTAATAGTCTCCCTGTTCAAAGTTGAAATTAGAAATGTGCCTAATGGCGTGCCCTGGTTGAATTTAGAAGGGCGCCCAATAGTCCACCCTGGTGTAATATTTGAACATTGCCCAATTTCCGCTCGGTGTAAAGTTGAAATTAAAAATGTACCCAATAGCTGCACTGTGCAAAACTTGAAGTTAGAAGCGTGCCTAAATATTCCTTCTGTGCAAAGTTTAACTTAGATGTATGCCTGATATCATCTCTCTGTAAAGTAGAATTTAGAAGTGTGCCTAATAGTCTATTTCCCCTCTCTACAAAATTGAATTTAGAAGTAGGCCTAATATCATCTCTGTGTACAGTTGAATTTAGAAGTGTACCTAATAGTCTAACATCATCTCTGTGTACAGTTGAATTTAGAAGTGTACCCAATAGCCTAATATCATCTCTGTGTAAAGTTGAATCTAGAAGTGTGCCGAAAAGCATCTCTGTGCAAAACATAGATTTAGAAGTGTCCCTAAATATCCTCTCTGTGCAAACCTAAATTGAGAAGTGGACCTAATAGCGCACCTTGCCCGAATTTAGAAGTGTGGCTAATAACGTGCCCTAGCTGAATTCAGAAGTATCGCTAATACCCTCTCTGTACAAATTGAACTTGGAAGTGTGCCTAATATACTCTCTGTGTACATTGAACTCGGAAGTATGCCTAATACCCTCTCATTGTACATGATATCCCTCTCTCTGCAATAGTGTGCCCAGTAGCGTTGAGTTATTAGCTGAATATAGAAGCATCCCTAATATCCTATCTGTACAAATCTCAAATTTAGAAGTGGGTCTAATAGCACCCCTTGGTTGAATCTAGAAGTGTGCCTAATAGCGTGCCCCCATTGAATTTAGAACTACTTTTAGACAGCCCTCCTAAACAGCACTTAAAACTCCACCTAAAACCATACCTGTGGTGTTGCTACATTCAATTTCATCCTAATAGAATACCTGTATTCCAGCTTACTAGAAGAAAGCCTACCCAACAGCGCAACTGTGCTGTAGTTGCAACTAAATAGGCTGCCTAAACAGCATATCCTAAGGTCTAGCTACACTTCAAAAAGGCCTAATATCTGCAACCTAGTACAACTAATACACTAAAACCTAGAATAAATGAATAATATCACCCGGCTTAGTGGAACCCCGTAACCAAGACTAATCTCACCCAGTGATATAGCCGAACTTATGAAGTCCAATAAAGTGTAAGTTGCACCTGAAACTACACCTAGTAGCTCGTACTAACCATGAGTGCACCCACTCCATCAGGGTTTGCCGGAACGACCACCCTGGACTGTCTCCACTCTCGGGTCTGCCTTGCCTCCCGTCCCCCCTTCCCAAATCATCCCACCCTCTTTCACATCCCTTATCCTTCCCCTTTCCAAACACCAAGCCAAAGGGACACGATGGCGAGCCAACCACCCTAAAATCACTGCTCCCCCGAACCGCACCACAGACCAGCCTACGTTGATCATGCCTGCTCCCCTCACTATCATACCGGGCACACCCCTCCCTGTAATCATCCACCCCCTGCCTTTCCCACAAACCCCCACTATCTTCCCCCCGACAACACCCTTTCCCCTCCCTAAAAACTGCACGCCGAGCCCTAGCAAGAACAGAAGCCTCATCCCTCTCCCCCTCTGGCCCCTCTACCCTCTCTCACACACCAATCGCAACAAAGACCCTAAAGAGGAAACATACCTGGTCCCCCTCAATCTCTCAGCACTCTTCACCGCCCCTGTCTCGACCCACCACCTCTTTCCCCCAATCACCACCTTCCCCCCTCGCTTCACCCTTCCTGAAATCCCTCTCCCTCAATTTCTCACCAACTGCAACTGAAACTCCTAACCGCCCACCCCCGGGCCAAAGCCAATCATCCTAACACACGTATCCACCCACTCCCACCCGAAACCCACCAACTTTTCTGCTCGCCCACTTTTCCCATCGATCATCAACCACCCTACCCCTCTCCATCTCCAGGTTCCTTTCTCTTCCCCCAACCCCTTCCGCTCCAGCTCCGACACCAACCTCACCTACTGAAGTGAACTGCATCCTATTTAATGCCCAATCCATAGCAAAAAACAGACACTGCACCTTTGACCTCCTCGCCTCTGACAAACCAGACCTGGTTTTCATGACAAAAACTTGGTTCTCTGACAACTTCATCCCAATTGCCAATGAAGCCTTTCCCCCCCGACTACTCCCTCATCCCACTGAACCGTCCCTCTAGAACCGTTCCACGCCTCAATCATCGGCAACCAACCTTCCATTCCTTCCTGCCAATCACTCCTCGTTAAACTATCCCTCTCCTCGTCATTCTCACACAGCTTCCTATTAATCTGCAGAACCCCTGGCTACGATAGACAATTCTCAAACAACCTCTGCGACTCTATTGCCACCCTTCAACTAAACCATCCCAACCTCACCCTCCTTGGAGACTTCAACATATGGCTCGACATCCCCACCAACCCTATGACACACTCTCTGGTTGACGGTCTAGACGCAATTAACCTCCAACCCCACATAAACCGCCCAACTCACTATAAAGGACACACTCTTGATGCCATCTTTAGCTCCCACAACGGGATACATCGAAACCCCCCCACCCCTATCATCTGGTCCGATCACTTCATTGTTTCTTTCGCCATTCGCTCTTCCGACCCCCTTCCCGTACTCGAATCTGAACCTCCAAAGCTTCACAAATGCTGGAAAAAACTAATAATCCTCCCTGACCTAGCCGACGCACTCCTCCAGTCTCCACCTCCTACCTGCCAACTCAATAAACAACTAACCCCAGACGCCTTTGACTCATGGCTCAACACCTCACTAATGCGGCTCACACCCTCTTGCAAACCATCAGCCCGCCGTGGCCTGTTCCCTAGATGGTTCACACCTGAGTTGAAGACCACTAAACAACTAAATAAATACCTAGAACGCAAATGGCAGAAAGACAAAACCCAGGAGAGCAGAGCCACCTTGGCCCGACACCTCCATCAGTACAAGGCTGAAATCCGGAAAGCAAAAAAAGCCCATTACAACTCTCGAATCCTAAACTGCAAAAACCCCAGCAAAGAACTTCACAAAACCATCTCCGAATTCACCAAACCGGCATGCACTACGACCGTCCTGACCCCCTCATAATCACTGTGCGACTCTCTCTCTCTCCACTTTTACGCCACAGCTCTCGAGAGAACAAATGCTCTAACCACCAAACTGGCTCTCTTACATCCACCCGGCAACCCTCCCCCCATACCGACCAACCCACGGCCTGCAACCACTATTCAACCAACGTTCGAATCCTTTAGTCCCATATCACCAGACCCATTTCTCAAACTTCTATCTGCCCGCAAACCATCTGGCTCTTTGCTAGACCCTTGCCTGGCCACAACCCTCAAAGAAATGTTTGCTTCCACCTGCGCAGGAGAACACGCAAGATCCATCATAAATGACCCCCTTTCCTCGGGTATCTTTCCCGACGCATTCAAAATGGTTCATGTCAAACCTCTAACAAAATAATCCTCCCTGGACCCTCTCGAGCCCAGAAACTACCACCCCATCTCAAACACCAGGTTCCTTGCCAAACTCATTGACCAAACTGCCTACTCCCAACTAAATGCCTTTGTCGAGGCCAACAATCTCTTATAACCCACACAATCAGGTTTCAGAGACCGTCACAGAACTGAAACCACCCTAACTTCAATCTTGGACGACCTTAAAATTACGGCAGACTCTGCGGGATGCACCACATTAATCCTTCTTGACCTATCCACCGCCTTCAACACAATCAATCACTCAATCCTCCTTCACCGCCTCCACTCCCTAGGCATTTGTGGAACTGCCCATAAATGGATAGCCTCATTCCTCAAAGATAGGCACCAAATAACGATACTCTCCACCTATTCCTCCCAAGCCCGACCAGTCGACACGGGAGTCCCACAAGGAGCATGCCTATCTGCCCTCCTGTTCAATCTCTACTTGATCACCCTCCCACCAATAACTCGTTCACACAACATCCTGTGTTACAACTACGCTGATCAGACTCAACTAATTCTAAAACTCCTGAACTCAAAACCCAACTGCCGACCTGACCTCGCCTCCTGCCTCCTTGACATAGACCTCTAGATGACCCAAAGCCACCTCTTGTTAAACCCCTCCAAAACTGAAATCATGATATATGGCAACTCCGAACTTCTTCCACACCTACTACCCTGGCCATCCACCATGGGCAACTCACTGACCCCCTCTAACTCATTGAAAAACGTTGGATGCACCCTTGACTCTGATCTAACACTCTCGCGCCAAGTCAACAACGTCTCAAAGTCCTGCCACTACCACCTTAAAACCCTTAGGCGCATCGTGCCATATCTCTCCTTTCCCAACAGACTCTCCGCGGTCCAATCAATTGTTATATCAAGACTGGACTACGCAAACCCCCTCTACCTCGGAGTCCACGCTTACCAACTGAATAAACTTCAAAGGGCACAAAACGCTGCAGCCAACCTGCTACTTGCGCTCGGCCCAAGAGACCACATCTCCCCAGCCCTTAAGACTCTGCAATGGCTTCCAGTGGCCCAAATGGTGACTTTCAAAACCCTATGCATCTCCCATCGAGCATTGCATAAAACAGGACCTCAATATCTTCAAGACAAGCTAACACCCTATCACCCTCCTCGCACTCGTTCAACCTACCAGCACCTTCAGACCATACCAATTGTACATAAGGTGCTATATAAATGCAAAGTAACATACCATAACATAACATAACACTACTTAAGCATATGTTCCCTTTAACAAAATTTTTTTCACTGAATTTCATAGGTTTTTAGTAGCGCAACTTAAACATAACGTCCCTTTAACAAAGTTTTTTTCACTAAATATGAATATAGATTCTGGAAATATGACAAATGTTTACTAAGAATCCCTTACCTTACATGTATATAATATAGAAAATACTAAACCCCCAGCTCTGCTAGTGATTATGATGTCCGCGGGCCAAGCGCATGTCCGCAGGCGCACACGGTCACCATCAGCAATAACCAAAAACTAAGATGGTATCTTCCATTATTGTATCATACAACAAAAAAACACAGCCATATTCAAAAAGCACCACATAAATACATTACATTTGATAAGAAGTGGAAACTGTATATGTAAGACACCAACCATCCACTGAAGTTGCATTTCCAATATAATGGAATATACCAAACAAAATAAATATCCCTCCAACTGAATTACCTCACAGAAACTCCACAGCAAAAAGCGAGAGCATACTTGCACACCAGTAACAGCAAACATGTGTCAAAAAGTTGTAAGTACACTACATTTGTTTCATATACTTTTGTGTATGATGGACACTAAAACTAATATATATATATTTTTTTTAACATAGACTTGGAATGGCTGGAGGAGAATTTCCCACAAGATGAGATGAGTGAAGAGAGTGATAATAATGGTAGACACAACATTTCTCTATATAAGCCAATTAATAACCATTACTTTACATGTACTTAACACAATTTCTTTGTGTTAACAGACTAGATAACCAATAAAACTAATATACCACAGGAGATAATAGAAGATCTTCTCAAACAAATGGAACTGAAAATTGATTTATTACTACAAAACTTCAATCAACTAAAAGAGGGTATTGTGGACCACATTAAAGAAAACATTAAATACCACTGTGCCACATGTACCTGTTCCCCCTCTCCATGTCCCAGCCATCTATCCCCAAACCCTCCCCGCCAAGAAAAACGGTACGATGAAACTTCCATCCCTTCTTCCCCTCCCACACATCATGTCCAAATCCCTAATTCCCCTGTATTTGTTTCAGTTTCTGCTTCCCCCTCTCTTCCCCCTCTCTTTCCTAATTTTTGTACTTCGAAAACAATAATACAATTTTAAATGTGTTCTTAGTATATACCCGTGTCTTATTTTGCTTTCTAAAAGGCAGTTAGGGTGTCCGCGGACAGTGCGGATGTCTGTTACGTCAGCAATTAACCAAAACTGGGATGTCCTAAGGACACTATGCTTGTTTGTACTGTTCATAATTAAAATGGAGGTGTCCTTTGCTTGTTCGTACTGTTCATAATTAAAATGGAGGTGTCCTTAGAACACACAAGATGTTCACCTGTATGCAATCACTCAAAATAGGGGTGTCCTAATAACACCCCCGCTGTGCATAATGTTCACAACCGGAATTAATATATCCATAGGACACATATCCTGTCCGCCCGTCTGCAAAGTTTTGACTCACATTTATTTTATTCGGGGAGTTCAACATTGTTCGTAGAACACCCACGCACACCCGCATCTCACACTTGGGTCCTACGAACAATGCGCCTCTTTGCAGCTGTCCGCCGCACGTGTGTCGCACTTTAATGAGTTTGGGGACCCGAACACTGTCCATAGAACACCCAAGCTCATGCGCACAACTGCCACTGTGTATTTGGTGTCCTGGCGACAGCCATCCCATTTGCGAACGTGTCTGCCATGTCATCATGTGACCGCACCCACACTGAGCATATTTCCTTATTTCTGGATACTGTCCGTGTCCCCCGACATTTAAAAAAGTGCTTTTTGAGCAATCCAAGGTATTTTACAGTAAAAGTTCACCATTGCACATGTCCCAGACAATGTCCCAACCGATCTACATCATTTTTTGACATTTTTGAGCCCGATCTTAGTGTTCGAAGTGTTCCGGGATGGCACGGGTGTCCGCGAAGTGCTCCCCTGCCCCCCTATAAAGGCCACACTCCAGAGCTGATCTTCATTCTGATTTTGGATTTCCAAGATTTACAACAGGACAATTGTGCAAGTTTCTGTTCTTGGTTCCTGCTTCCTAGTTCCTGGTTATTAACCTTCCAGATGGCATCCCAAATTGCTTCTGCTGCTACTGCCTCCACATCAGTACCCCCACCACGTTCCCAAGGGCCTGCAGAGGGGAACAGGTGTGAGGATGCAGAGGAGACGGATGAAGAGGATGAGTTAGTGTAAATCCTTACTACTAGCACTCATCGTGAGTCTTGGGTGTGCTGGTTATATACCACCGTTGATGGAAAGTCAAAAACACATGCGAACAAGGTAATGTGCACTCAGTGCTGCATGGTGCTGAGTCGTGGCAGGCCTGGTTCGTATAGCTTTGGAACTACATCAATGAAGCAACACCTAAAGTCATTCCACGTTGGGGCTATTTGTAAGGTTGTACCTTGCGATAAATGTAGTAGGTTGATTTCCTCTACAGCATCCTCTCTTTCCTCTCCTGTCACCACAAAAGACACTCCTGTGGGATAGTGCATCCCTCCAGCTGCCTCAAAGGTCATTCATCATGATGCTGTCGACCCTTACCTTTCGAGGGTCACAATATTGTGCAAGTACTGCGATGCAGTACTCTGTAGGGAGAACATTCGAACTGCTTTCGAGAATGCGGTCAAGGAGCAGGAGAAGGACTGCCCACTACCTAAATAAGGCCCACCCTACATCTTCCCCTCTCCACCTGCCCTTCTTATGCCCATGATTGGTGTCCCTTCCGTACCCTCCTTTCCCCTCCTTTCATAGTTTAAAAATAAAAGTCACAAACAAATAGTGCAAATAGTGCATGGCCCTGTGTTTTTTTCGATGTCCGCGGACAGTCCGCGAACACCTAAAATCTGTGCAGTGCTACCCTGTCACAACCATTGCACTTTTCTCTGGGAGGAAGTGGTGGCTGCGAAAAGAACATTTTTGTGTTTTTTTTTGTGTTTTGAAAACTTCAAATGGTCAACACCATCTGCAAAAAGGGTTGCTCTAATTCCAAATAAGGTTGCAATGCATTTTACATAATTCCCAGAAAAATCTGATTGCCAACATAAGATGTACTCCATCTCTGTGAAAAATGTGTGTGCTACAAAACATAATGGCCCTCATTAGGACCCAGGCGGTAAGGGGTTTACGCCGGCGTAAACCATGGCGCCCCTTACCGCCTGAGTACGAGTTCCCTTAGCGCCATGGTGATTTTAACGCCTGCTTTTAGCAGGCGTTAAAATCCATGGCGCTAAGGGACCTTGTTGTTAATTACGCCACCGTAATTTACCGTGGCGTAATTAACGGCTTCCCCACTCCCATTATGCCCTATGGGGCCAGAAATGGGAATGGGGAAGGGTAAATGGGGATTGGGGACTTACCGCCCCGCCAACCTCGGAATGGGGCGGTAAGTCCGCCAACCCCCATGGCGGAGTTGGCAGCTTAGCGCCATGGACCATGGTGCTAATAGCGCCATGGTCCTCCGCCAAGGTCCTAATGAGGGCCAATGTTTTCACCCTGAAAGGAGGACATACCAACATCTCTCAAAAAAGCACAAACAGCACTGTTAACATTGCACCCTGCTTTCTCCATTTGTGGATCAAATGAAAAAGAACGCAGCCACAGTTGTCACTGCGCAATACGGGAAAAAATTACTCTGGAGTTTGGATACATGTGCATGACTTACCCAAGTCCTTTTTCATTGCAAATTGAAAAGAGATTCCAGACACATGTCCTAAACTGTTCCCTCCACAATGAATAATAATAATTCTGGATGACGCTGTGTCACCAAAGAAGCACAGAGAGGTACCAAATCCACCTACTTCTTTCCACGCAGTCAATGCCAGTGCACTTCACATGAGAGAATCCAAGATGTTCAGCCACTGAACAGCAATCTGCATGCACCTCCAACCAATTTATCCACAAATCTCCCAAAATCCAAACAATCTGCTTTCTGAAACACACAGCCATAGCTATCTGCTCTTCTATCAGGAATAATACCTACTGACAAACTCTCTCCTTACACAACACACCCAGTTAGCATTATTGACCAATCCCTTGCTCTGCTCAATTTCATTTGCATGCCACTCAACCCCAAAATCCCTGTATGTAATGCGCACTGTCCTCAGACAACCGTGATGTCCACGGACAAATCGAAAAATCTGAGCATAGGGGATGAAAAATTAAATATTGTGCCCCATTTCCCCTTTGAGGTTGACTCTGAAAAGAGCCTTTTTTTGTTTGTTTTTTTGGCAAATGCTTCAGAAACACCTTTTTTTCTATTTTATTCTTCTTATTTTCCTCCAAAAATGTTCACATTAGCTTCTCCAGAGCAACCCTTATGTTGCAAAACAGCATGGCATTTCCCATAATAAATAAAGAAATGCCATCTTCCTTAAAGTAATCAACATTACCAGAATAAATGTTGTCATTGTCGCAAAAAAAACATGCCCGATCTAGTCATAAAACCAAACGTGCCTCATTTGACTAAGCACCTAGCAACATTTTGCTGAGGACAAAAAACAGATTAATCTTCCCATTTTGCCCTAGTCGTCAACCCAGAAAAAATAACCCTGGCATTCGGAAGGACTTTCATGATTGCCTGGACCAAATGTTGCAAATCCTGCAACAATGTAGGGCCACTGATATAGCCCAAATGCACAGCACCACAGTGTAGCACAACTACATGTGGACTATGAAACCTAGCCACATCCTGACAAACTACAAGAAATGCCTGCCAATTCAAATCAGGCAAAGTGCTCCACACCACATCCACTCTTTTTGTGTCAAAATGGTTAGCCAGATTTTGCAGACTGCTCCAAACCATTCACAAACATATCTCCAACCACCAACACCCTGACTTTCTGCACCTCCACCATCTTCACTACACACAGCCTCTCTCAATACGAAGCAGAACCTCAACACTTGATTGGATAATCCTCAAAATACACTCCCACTTCATGCTCGGAAACCCCGGATGTAGCATGTCCTGCCTCCGAACAGCCGCAATGTCCTCGGAGCGTGCAAGTAACACTAAGGCAGCCCTTCTGCCCTTTCCACTGCACTCTCTGCACCATTTCCTTATAGGCTACTGTTAAACAAACACAAAATCATCCACCAATCACATCCAAGAACTCTACATCTAACTCTGCCATCACAGATCAGCACTTTAGATATACTATTGATCACTCTCAGTACAATTTGGCTGTCACTGCATAGGACCTACAGCAACTACTACTATAAAACATCCCAAGATTTACACTTGGAGATTCATGCACATCCACATGCATGAACACAGACTACAAGTATGAATATTTTCTACACAGTACATGTACACCTCTTCTAGAAATATAATACATTCCGAGAACATAGTTAAGCGGCAACATGCGCGCCTTGAAAGCAAGACGACACGAAGCAACACTGAGTCAATCCCCAGGTCCACACTTAGAAACCTC
Source organism: Ambystoma mexicanum (assembly GCF_040938575.1). Classification (NCBI taxonomy): domain Eukaryota; kingdom Metazoa; phylum Chordata; class Amphibia; order Caudata; family Ambystomatidae; genus Ambystoma; species Ambystoma mexicanum. Next base: position 514,560,352 of record NC_090934.1, read on the forward strand.
TTGATGTTTAAGCGTGTTATAAATAATCAACTAAGACAAAATAATTATGCAACTAAAAAACAAACAATTCCTGTATCAGTGCCTCGATGCGCGTGGGCTGTGTAAGCGACTTAAACATGTAAAACAAAATAAATAAAAATATGAACAGAGTAAATGCCACTGACCCTGTATAAATTGTAAAATTAACTTTTTTTTTCTCCCATCTGCTATGATGAAGTGTCACTTGCTAAGCTTTCAGCTCTCCAAATTTTTGTTTACACACACACCTATCTAAAAAAATATTGTTTCATATTATAATATGTGAAAAATAACAGTATAATTATGAAAAAGACTGTCCAGTGTGTTATACAATTACACACAGGCAGGATTAGTACACACATCTTCATTCAAGCACACACACAGACAATATCATTAGAAATGTTCTCTGATCAAACAACACCACTGCCTCTATATCAAATCCTTCTGCTTTATTACCCACACCTTCACAAACGCATACATTAAATGCTTTTATGTACAATCTCTGCCATTTACCCTGATAAAATAGAACAACATGCATATGATTATTTCTTCTATCTCTTAACATCCATTAACATAACATTAAAAAAACAACTGTGCTCTATACGTTTACTATTAAACTCATTCGAAAAACATATTCAACTAACATATTCTAAATAAAATATACAGGATGCACATAGGCAAAGAATAGTGCAAAACAATGGGCCTCATTACGACCCTGGCGCTGAGGGAATGAAGAGGGCCGGTATGGGACCGACCCCTTCATTCCGTCAGGGCTGATTACGAGGTTCCCTTTGCGGGACCCGGATCAGACGTCTGGTAAAACCAGACGTCTTTTCCGAGTCACGCGAGGGGAAGAGGGAGGTAACAACGGGACACTTGTAATGTGCCTGTTGTTACCTCCCTCCCCATTCCCATTGAGCCATATGGGGGCCCAAATGGGAATGGGGAATGGTTCCTGCAAGGAGGATTTACCGGGTCCTCCTATGTCGGAATGACCCGGTAAGTCCCCATTGCAGGAACCTGGTAATGGAGCCTGGTTTGGGGGCAGCCATGGTGCTAATAGCACCATGGCTACCACCAAACCCGTAATGAGGCCCAATGTCTACATTAACAAAACTGCTATAAACATACATATGCACTAACTTCTTTCTTTTACACTTTCAGTGAACACCACTCTCCTGAAAAGCAGCAGCGTCTGAAGTACGAACAAGGACTTAGAAAAAACCAACACTTTCCATATAAAAAAAGTAAGCACAAAACTAACATAATGTTTTAGCTGTTACTCAAACACACTAGCATTTTACTGAAACACATATATTAACCCTTTACCAGTAGATGTAGTATTAGTGCTTCCCCTTACCAGTTGCATACTTTATATTTCCATCTGATTCCCAGTACAGTAACAGATAAATACAAGGATAGCCTTCCCAACTTGATGTACCTGCCCATTGCACAATTACACACCTCAACAATCATACTTACCATCATACTCAAACACTCATGCACAAAGCACACATACACTGCACAACAGCCAAACCCACACTTTCTTTTTTTTCTCCAACAGACCCCAAAGAATGCCTACCAAAAAGCAACTCCATAGAAAGCAACGCAGAAGTAGAGGACATCAAAATAAAAGTGTCCAAAATATGCATTCATCTATGGCAGCTTTTGTACAAAAAGTTCAAACAAAAGTGCTAATACAGTCACTAAGCAAAACAAAACAAGCTTCCAGTACAAAACATTCCCTCTATCAAAATGTAAAACCAAACAGAAAATGAGTAACAAGACTTCAGCTACCACTACTGCTAAAACTGAACCTATAAATCTTGATGTAGTGGCAAGTAAGCATAGCAAAAAAATGTTTTACAAAAAAATGTCCACCACAGGGTCCTTCAGAGCCTTTTAAAAACAGTAGAGAAATCATGCACAACCCTTAAAACCTACCGTAGAAAATTAATCCTAGAAGCTCTCGTAGACAGTACAATCCTTCTCAAAAGGAAGTTATTTATTTTAGTTTTAAACATGATGAAACCACTAACAAATCTAACTACTAAACTACAAAAAAGACTTATCAATAAACGGAATATCATCAAAAATAGATTCTTAAACATATGTGGAGGTGAATGGAGTCACACCACGACCACAGATCCATATTTTAATGAAGAAGCACATTAACAAAAGCAAACACACCCAATTGCCATACATAGCAGCAGACGAGGGTATGAAAAACTTAATACCACCATTATGGAACAAGAAACTCTGCTCACAACAATATCCCCAGACAACTCAGTATCACCTACCCAATCTGCTGAACCAAAATGTCCAGTCTATAAATGGCCGTGCACATCATTGTGTAACATTGCCAAAACATCTTTGAAATCTTTACACCAGTTCCTTAATCACTATGTAGAAAGCAAAGACAAATTGAAAATGAAACTACTACAAAATATGGATGCCTGTCCGGTGCGCAAATACACAGGACTACAGGGACATTCATTAGCCTGCATTTCGGCACCTATTTGCAAAAGCACCTCCCTTCATTTCAAAATGATATCAACACATCATTCAACTATAAGATATGTAGTCCAAAAATTCTACTATGCTAAAAGTCCTGCTTTGGCACTAGCCATCTTAAATAACAATATTCTACATGGTATAGCCAAACAACTACTCAAATAAATAGACCATATCCAGAGAAAATATTTTGGAATTGAAAGCCACTTACACAATGAAATAGATGTACAACAAACTAGTAACTACTGTACAAATAGCAACCTTCTATTAAACACATACAAAAAATAAATACTGAAGTTTAAAAGTACCTCTGCTGAAGTACCAAACCATGTGTGCGTGTAATGCCGCAGGACTTCTAGTAAAAGTACCACAAAAACTATAGACATAACGTACGAAATAAAAGACAATGAAGATTCAAAATGGTTCCAATTAGCTCTCTATCTTATGGCAGAAAACAAATACAACATTACTGACCCCTTAATACTTTGCAATTACTGCACTACAAAACTAGACAACAACCAAACACCTTCACATGCTATCACAAATAACTTGGAATATTCCCACTACCAAAACCTGCAATAACTACATTTATTTGAGAGCATCATAATTCAGTGCACCCATTTCAAGCAATAATACGCCTCAAACCAAAAACAGCAAAATGACCTCCCTCTTAATTAGTCAAAGGCATTCGTGGCAAAGTAGTTTATTTACCGTTAGATCTGTCACGACTCGCAGGGATCACAACAGGTTTCCCAGTCCCCCCTCTATGGTGCCTAACCCCTCCCGATCTCATGCCCAGCTCCGGGATTTACTGGTATCCTCCTCATTTAGGTTGCCACCACATGGTCCCCAGCGTTTTGCAACCCGCCCGCTATGGCGCCCGCTTCAGTGGCGTCTCCCATGGAGATTGAAGGATAGACTTCGTGCAGCCGCACTTCCGCATTCCAGGAATGCTTCACGTTCCCAAGACCATGGCTGCTGGTCACGTGACCCGGAAGGTACGCACGCGTGTGGCAGCAGATCACGTGACCGGAGGCTGCGGGTCACGTGTCCGGATGGGGAGCGAAGAGCCAGTATTTAAACGGCCGCGTCGGTGCAACCGGCGCTTCACAGCTGTTTAAATCCTGGGACACTGTTCGGCGCTACGTACCTGATTTCTTGAATACCCGGACACCGACCTTGGACTGCTTCACGGAATTGCTTTTGGATCTCCTTGGCTTTGTCTTTTGGAACGTCACGAACCACGGACTGCTTTTGGACTTCGTCTTCTTTATCCCTGGCACTACGGTCACTGGTCCTTGTTCTGGACTTTGACAACGGGTGGGCCGGTTCCATCTCAAGTACGTTTGACCTTCTGGCAATACTTCCCTGATAGGGAGGGTTCTGGAGAATCCCGAAAAAACCCCATAGGTATACCGGAGTACCTCACCGCTCCACTGGGTAAGACTGTTCCAACTTGTTATTGTATTGACTAGTGGTGGTTGTTGGGCGCATAACTTAACCGGTGCTTTCTTTGCAGTGGTCCGGGGTTTCTGAGGGTCTGCGGTTCCGGAGGAAGAAGATCTCCCACCTGTGGCCTCAAGGGTTGCACAGGGAGTCTTTTTGCTCCTCCCTGTGCGGCACTTGTGGACAGAGGTCTCTCCTGACTACACGACAGTCAAGTCACAACAGACTGTCAAGCCAACCTGTCGTGTAGTCATGCAGGGGGCCGCAGATGAATCCCTGGCTGCTATGGTGCAAGCCATAACTGTGTTACGTACTGATATGGCCGCAGCCACCACTGCCATACACCAGCGCCTGGACCATATCCAAAGCACCAGATACCCCTTGCCTCCCGATACTGAATTTGGGGATATCCCATCGACTTCACAGCCCACGCCTCCTCCTGTCCCACCATCCCAGGGTCCCATACCAGTGTTACTAACGTCCCCCTTCCCCTTGGCGGCTCCCGAAAGGTTTCATGGGGACCCCAGTAAGTTCAGGACCTTCTTGAACCAATGTAAACTACAATTCCTGTGCAGACCCCAGGCTTTTCCAGACTCCACCACTAAGGCTGCCTTTACACTCTCCCACTTAGCTGGTACAGCTGCCACTTGGGCCAATCCCCTCCTGGAGGAGGACAGCCCTGCCCTTTATGACTTCGACCTATTGATTACGGAAATGTCAAGGGTGTTCGACACTCGTTATAAAGTACCGTCCCGTGATTTAGAACTCCTGGACCTGGGGCAAGGGAAGGGCTCCTTGATCGAGTATATTACTAGATTCAATCAGTTGGTAGCAGAAACTTCTTGGCCCGAAAACAAGAGGTCCGTTGTGTTCTACAGGGGCTTGAGCAACGCCATGAAGGATGCTCTTGCTGTTGTTCCTTCGCTACCCACCGCATTCCAAGACATAGTGGACTTAGCCTTACAGGTAGACGCCCAGTGTTCAGAAGGAAGAGCCGAGGCAGGTTTTCCTGCACTGCCTGGTGCCTCAGCTAACCCCAATACCACTCCTGAACCCATGCAGATAGGGGGCATACGGAGCCCGATCACACCAGCAGAACGAGAGCGTAGAAGAACAGACAACGCCTGTTTTTATTGCGGGCTCACAGGGCACTATGTCAAGGAATGTCCCTGCAGACCAAAACTCAAGTTCTCGGGTTTTCGGACCGCTCGACCCTAGACACGGGGGCTGGGTCGAGCACCTCTGGTCTTACCCCAAACGCCACACCTGCTTTCGGTCACATCAGGCCGATCCATGTACAAGCAGTTATCCAGCCCACGCCCGGAATCTCACACCCTGTTGCCGAAATCATAGACTCTGGGGCCACGGGTAACTACATTGACATCACCCTTGCACATTCCCTGAACCTACCGCTCCTGGCCAAACCCTTACCCGAACCGGTACATGCGGTTGACGGCACCGCCTTGATATCCGGACCTATCAAACAACAAACGGCCCGATGCTGTTGACAATCCAGTAAATCCACACCGAAACCTTGAGCTTCGATCTCATCGCGATGCCCCAGTTCGGTCTTATATTGGGGATACCCTGGCTCCAGGAGCACAACCCGTTGATAGACTGGAAGGCTGGATTAGTACACTTCGAGTCCGATCTATGTCAGCATTTCTGCCTTCCCGCCAGCATCAGGGACAATACACACGCTCAAGCTCAGGGTTCCATTGCTCACTTGACCATCAGGGACGCCACAGCCTCGGGTTCCCCGGTAGAGCACCACACAGTCGGCCTGGTTTCCACATCTGTACCGGCCCAGTACTAAGACTACACGGGAGTATTCGATCAGGATTCATCGGAAGCACTCCCGCCTCACCACCCATACGATTGCCCGATAGATCTGCTACCCGACAGTGTCATTCCCACGGGTCGGATCTACTCCCTTTCCCCCGCTGAAGATGTGGTTTTGAAAGAATATATCCAAAAGGCCCTCCGCTTAGGGCATATCCGCCCCTCCACTTCTGCAGCTGCTAGTCCCATTTTTTTTGTCCCCAAAAAAGAGGGCGATCTATGTCCATGCTTAGACTACAGATGGATTAATGCCATCACAGTGAAAAATAGGTATCCCATACCCTTGATCACGCCCCTGCTCGACTGTCTCTCCCACGCCTCCATCTTCACCAAATTGGACCTGCGTGGGGCTTACAACCTGGTTCGTGTACGCCCGGGTGATGAGTGGAAGACCGCCTTTTGCACTTGCTACGGGTTGTATGAATACACAGTAATGCCCTTCGGTTTATGCAACGCTCCGGCCACGTTCCAGAGGTTCATGAACAACATATTCTCCGATATCCTGGACGTGTTCGTTGTGGTGTATCTAGACGACATACTGATCTTTTCTCGTAACCTGAGTGAACATGTACAGCACGTACGCGAAGTGCTCTCTCGCTTGCAGGCACACTCTCTCTTCGCCAAGCCAGAAAAGTGTCTGTTCCATACTGACTCTGTGGAGTTCCTTGGTTTCTCTATCACTCCTGGGGGGCTGGACATGAACGCTTTCAAGGTACGGGCCGTGTTGGATTGGCCTGTTCCAAAAAACCTGAAAGCACTGCAATCTTTTCTGGGCTTCGCTAACTTTTACAGGTGCTTTATTTCGGGGTTTTCTTCTCTGGTGGCTCCTCTCACCTCTTTGACCAGCCCCCGCACTCCTTTCTCATGGGCGGACACACATCAACGAGCCTTCGAGGCCTTGAAAACAGCATTTACCACGGCACCCGTTCTGCAGCATCCAGACCCGGAGTTGCCTTTCATCGTGGAGGCTGACGCTTCCTCCTTTGCTCTAGGCGCGGTTTTGTCACAGATATGCCCCTCCTCTGGCCGACTTCACCCTGTGGCCTTTCACTCCCGCAAGTTCACTGATGCCGAATCCCACTATACAGTGACTGAAAAGGAGCTCTTAGCAGTCATGGTTGCTTTTCGTGTGTGGAGGCATCATCTATTGGGTGCTAAGCACCAGGTCACTGTGTACTCCGACCATCAAAACTTGCAAGATCTGGCCTCCCTGAAATGTGTCAACAGCAGGCAGGTCCGGTGGCACTTGTTCTTTGTTGCCTTCGATTTCGTTATCAAGCACCGTTCTGGCTCAGCTCACGGAAAGGCTGACGCCCTGTCTCGTTCCCCTGGGGGCGTGGCCTTACCTGTTTACCCCGACACTCTCCTGGACTGCGGCAAGGTAGTGTGTCTATGCACCCCATCCTTGCCCTTGCTCGATGCTATACGAAAGTGGGTCATCTTACACCCCGATCAGCTATCCGAATGGGATCCCGTGTACCATGACGGCCTGCCCTTCATATCGTATAGGTTGTTCCTGCCCACTACGGATACTCGCAACATGGGGCTCGAATGGTCCCACGATGCCCCTGTGCACGGACACCCCGGCCAATCCTGTACCTTGGCATTACTCAAACGATGGTGCTGGTGGCCTTCCATGAGGAAAGATGTAGAGCGCTACGTTAACACATGCGCCATTTGTGCACGGTGCAAACATCGTAGGGGTCGCACGGTGGGTCTCCTTCTCCCGTTGCCCGTTCCCCCCAGGCCCTGGCACACCGTGACCATGGACTTCATCACAGATCTACCTCGGGTCCAGGGCTTTGACACTCTATGGGTGGTTATTGATTCGTTCTCCAAGATGGCCCGTTTTGTTCCCTGTAAAGGAATACCCACTGCCCCTGCCATGGCCAAACTCTTCTTTGTTCACGTCTTTTGTCTCTTTGGGCTTCCGTCAGTCATCGTCTCGGATAGGGGTTCTCAGTTCACGTCTCGCTTTTGGTGTTCAATGGCCAAACTGCTCGGTATAGACGTACGCTTCTCGTCGGCTTACCACCCTGAAACGGATGGTCAAACTGAGAGACTTAATCAGACCCTTGAACAGTACTTGCGTTGTTTGACCCTACAGCAACAGCCGTCTTGGTTACGAGTGGTGCATCTCGCGGAATTCGCATATAACAATTCTGTCCACTCTTCCACTGGTTTCTCCCCTTTTTATGTACTCTACGGTCAGCATCCCCGTGTCCTACCCATCCCTGATTTGTCCTCCACTGTTATCCCAGCCGCGGCTGCCTGTGCCAGGGACCTGGCCTCCGTCCATGCACAGACCTCGACCCATCTCCTCGAGGCCCAGGCATCCATGAAGGCGCAGGCCGATAAGCGGCGGGTGTTGGCCCCGCTGTATGCCGTGGGGTCGCGCGTCTGGCTGTCCACTCGACACCTGCGGTTGGTGGGGTGTAGGAAACTCCTGCCTCGGTTATGTTGGTCCTTATCTGGTGTCCCGGGTTCTCAATCATGTGGCTTATCGGCTGGCTCTCCCGAGGTTCTGGCGGATTCACCCTGTTTTCCATGTCTCCCTTCTCAAGCCCTGTCCTGCTCCCACGCGGCTTTGTGCCCCCCCGGCTCCGGTCTCCCTGGTTTCCCCTGACGTGTATGAGGTCTCTGCGGTGCTGGGTTCCCGGGTCTTTAGGGGTTCCCTTCAGTATCTGGTGGACTGGTCGGGCTATGGCCCTGAGGAGCGGTCTTGGGTTCCTGCCGTGGAGGTCCACGCCCCCCCGTCTGGTGCCCGGTTCCATCGGGACAATCCTGCCTGCCCACGGGGTTGTGGGCCTTTGGGGGAGGCTCTGTCACGACTCGCAGGGATCACAACAGGTTTCCCAGTCCCCCCTCTATGGTGCCTAACCCCTCCCGATCTCATGCCCAGCTCCGGGATTTACCGGTATCCTCCTCATTTAGGTTGCCACCAAATGGTCCCCAGCGTTTTGCAACCCGCCCGCTACGGCGCCCGCTTCAGTGGCGTCTCCCATGGAGATTGAAGGATCGACTCCGTGCAGCTGCACTTCCGCATTCCAGGAATGCTTCACGTTCCCAAGACATGGCTGCTGGTCACGTGACCCGGAAGGTACGCACACGTGCGGCAGCAGATCACATGACCGGAGGCTGCCGGTCATGTGTCCGGATGGGGAGCAAAGCGCCAGTATTTAAACGGCCGCGTCGGTGCAACCGGCGATTCACAGCTGTTTAAATCCTTGGACACTGTTCGGCGCTACGTACCTGATTTCTTGAATACCCGGATACCGATCTTGGACTGCTTCACGGAATTGCTTTTGGATCTCCTTGGCTTTGTCTTTTGGAACTACCGGTCACGAACCATGGACTGCTCTTGGACTTCGTCTTCTTTATCCCTGGCACTACGATCACTGGTCCTTGTTCTGGACTTTGACAACGGGTGGGCCCGTTCCATCTCAAGTACGTTTGACCTTCTGGTAATACTTCCCTGATAATGAGGGTTGTGGAGAATCCCGGAAAAACCCCATAGGTATACCGGAGTACCTCACCGCTCCACTGGGTAAGACTGTTCCAACTTGTTATTGTATTGACTACTGGTGGTTGTTGGGCACATAACTTAACCAGTGCTTTCTTTGCAGTGGTCCGGGGTTTCTGAGGGTCTGCGGTTCCGGAGGAAGAAGATCTCCCACCTGTGGCCTCAAGGGTTGCACAGGGACTTGTGGACAGAGGTCTCTCCTGACTACACGACAGTCAAGTCACAACAAGATCTCACAGAAAATGTACACACTCTAGGAGTGCAACAGCCAATAGATCAATCTTTAATTGTCTTAGTAAATGGCGTACCTACAAAACACAAAAGAATTTGTCAACAACTCGTAGACTTACATAAAGTTAGAAAAGCCCTGGAATATCTAAAAAACAACAATGAATACTACAAAGAAATTAATATTGAAGAAAACCTAAGAGAAACCATTGAAATAATCCAAGAGTCATCAGAAACTGGTCAATTTGAACTTCTAAATCCTACTACAGAATCCAATATTTTAGACCATTATGCAATTCATCCTTTACACTCTAAAGATACTATAGATGATGCACTGGAAACATACCAAATGCGACAAGCCAAAAGATCTCCAATCAGCGTATGGAAAATAAGTATAGAAACACAGGCCTTTCCTCTACTCTTTCCAACTGGAAAAGGAGGAAGGTATCATGATACACCCACACAGATAACAGCATCTGAATATCGCTCTCTACGAATATATTCTGATGACCCCAGATTCAGACAAAACGTGGAATACATATTCCACCTTCTCTTTGAAAGTCAAGTAGCAACTCTATGCTACGGAGTTACACACACATTAAAATCAGGTACCCATTTTCAAAATATGTCAGCTATGCAATTATTACAAAAAGTGCAAGGAAAAGATGAAGTTTTATAGTCAAGTATCACAAGTCTTTTAGCAAACATGCGTGGTACAAAATAATACTTGTTCCAACGTCATGGAGATGTACCTTGTATGATAAGAAACCTCGGTCCACCCACTTGGTTTGTTACATTAAGTTGTGCAGAATATGCATGGGAAGATTTACACAATTTCCTACGCATAGCAAACAAAAATAAAACAAACATAGATATATAAACACCAGGAGAACTCTGCTGTCTAGATGGTGTAAATGTATCAAGATATTTCTATCATTGCTTCATTGATATGCTACACTTTATTTGTAATAAAACTTTTCCTCCCCTCGGAGAAGCTCAACACTTATTTTGGAGAAATTGATACCAAGCCAGAGGAGCACCACACATCCACATGCCATTATGGATTAAAGATGCTCCTAAGTTTGGTCAGGACAGTGATGCCACTGTTTTGCAGTTTATCCAAAAATATATCACTTGTGAAATCCCTTCACAAACAACACATAGTGACCTTCATGCACACATTTTACAATTTCAAAGACACAAATGTGGAAAATATTGTTGTCCCAAATATTTTTTTAAAAAAGGGAAATACTACAGCAAATGCCGCTTTGGTTTCCCTAGACCAGTTTCAGCAACAAGTCAAGTAAACGACTTCATGTCATCAGTCAGACATAGTGTGAAAGGTAAATCACCTAAGAACACATGTTACATAAAAAGAACAGAAGAATCAAAATACATCAATGATTACAATGCAATCATTGCCCTCCTATGGAATGCAAACATATATGTGCAGTACATTGCAGACAATTCCACTGCAGTAGCGCAATATGTCACACCCTACAACCAAAGCAGAGAAATCAGAGCTTCGGGACCTCTGGGATGACATGGAATCTGACAAACCACTATCACAGAAATTGTACAGTTTAGGCATAAAAATGCTCTCTCGTAGAGAATGTGGCTACTATGAAGTATCCGGTACTGCCTTGTATGGAAAATTTGACAATATAGTATGGCTAAGTCTTGGTCCTGCTAAATCTAGAAAAAGAGTTCTCAAATCATATGAGGACATAGAAACAATAGCCAAAAATTATTCCAACAGCCAAGACATTTTGAAAAACAATTTACTAGACACATACTACTCAAACAGGAGTACAACTTTGGAAACCATGTGTCTCTACCACGTAGCTCAAAACTTCACATACAAAAATAATGTTAAACCAGATGAAAAGAAAGGTAGATACAGAGTGGTAAATTGTGAAGGCAGCTTAGTGAAACTTACCAAATTCAGCTTAGTTAATCATATCAAATTGTCATTAAAAGCGCCTCAACATAAAGAACTGTTTTTTATGTCCCTGCTACAATTTTTTAAACCATGGAGAAAAGAAGAAGAGTTACTGGATAAGTATGACTCCTATGAAGACGCTTTCAAAGCAAATGAAAGCACTATAACATACGTGAACTTTACACAGTACCAAACAATGTTGCACAATGAACAGCAACACCAAGAAGAACTTCAGGCCCAACTACAAGTGGACACACCCAAACAGTAGTCAACCTTCTGTAACAGGAAGCCAAGAACCAATTGGACAGCCACTAATAGCAAATGAGGCTGAACTAGCCATGCCAGAAGTAGAAAACACCATGTGTCAGTATGTGCAAGATACAGAAGACTTTGCTGTACTGAAATCACAACTGAACAATGAACAGCGCAGCATTATCCAAGAAATAACAAAACAAATTGAACATGGTGTGGAACCTTAACATACAAACTGTACCTGCCAAGACTACAAACCTATACTGCTATACGTGAGTGGTGAAACTGGTTGAGGCAAAACATTCTTAATCAAAATCATCAGCAAGTTCCTTCAAAAATTGACAAACAACAAACTGTCATCTGTTGTAACTGCCGCCACAGGTTTAGCTACCTACAACATAGGCAGTGTCACCTTACACAGATTACCACTCCTTCCAGTAGAACACCAAAAGAAATTCGACTATTACAAACTTTCCACAGAAGCTGCAATCGAACTATGCAGAGTTTTCAAACAAATGAAAATGCTGCTATCAATGAGTTTAGCATGGTCTCCAACCTAATGTTGGCTTTAATTCACCTCAGATTACAAGAGGTCCTCAAAACAGACTACGACCAGCTCTTTGAAGGAAAACACATTACTGTTTACAGAGACCTTCTTCAATTGACACCAGTGAACGCTGAACCTATTTTTAAAACCTTAGGGTACAAACTGTGCCGTAAAACTCTTGGCAGCATAGGAAATATAAACCTTTGGCAACATTTACAATACAAAGAATTAACTGAAAACATGTGCCAGTTTGCAGACCTCACATACGCCAACATTTAAACAAGTATTAGAGTTGGTGTACTATCTCAAGAAGCACAATCAATATTGAAAAACCAGGCACATCAATACACGTTATGGCCATAACACATGCGCTACTGATGTGATGCAACAATTAGCCCACAAAAATGTCAATTGTATGTCCTTGATGCCAACTCTTGCAAGCTTTTCCAAATTCAATGAAACAATGTTGAAAAGAAATGCAACCAATAATTGAAATTTGTTCCACAGATAAACTGGACATACATGGTATGACACTACCATGTGTCAACAAGCCACAACAAGACTAAATACCCTAGAAAACAGCTGGTTTGGAGAACATATTACAATTATCTTTAAACTGTAGAGTAATGTTTTAAACACAACCTTGATGTGGAGCAAGGACTAGTTAATGGAGCACTTGGTACAGTTGTTGGCTTTCAATCATACCCATGTGACAACAACATTGAATTTGACAATTCTCTTTGACGAACTATCAGAAGTTAAAAGGACATGACGCTCAACAGCCCGCGTCCTTCTTTTCAAAAACATGTATGTAAGCAGAGAACAATTTTCACTAACTCTAGCATACACAGTGACCATTCACAAATCACAAGGTCTTACCCTAGATAAAGCATTAATAGATATTGGTAGCACAGACTTTAAAGAAGGCATGAGCTACGTAGCACTATCACACATAAGTAAACTTGACGGGCTATTTCTAATCAACTTTGATGCAAGTAAAGTAAATGCTGATATTCCTTGCATTCTAGAATACAATAGATTACGTTCACTCTTCACCCCCATCTAAAAACTTATCCTGTTTAACAAGAAGCAAAATGTTGTAAAAAAACGACTTCAAACTGAAACAATACAGGATATCACTACAATTCTTCTAAAGAAAAAAAAAAGAAACTAATACTTCATCAAGTACCACAGTCAAACAAGAATCTAGAGGTCAAAGTATCTCAAGTACTTCTTCAATCAATAAACCAACAAAACTACAAAAAAAGGACTTCTACACAGAACTATCTGGTCCATTCAAATGTTCAAATGTAACTGCTGTAAATTGCTACGAAAATGAAGAAATACATATTCTTTTCCAATTGCCACCAATTATTGAGAACATTTACTTACAGAGTACAGACCAAATGTGTTTGCAAATGTTAGTCCTTCATAAAAATGCAACCAACAATCCTGACAACACTTACAGTGTTCATGGAATAAGACAAGAATTGGACTACTCTGCTGGAATTGTCAAATTCACTATAAACTCACAAGAAGATCCACAAGAATGTCTAATGTACTTACTACAAGTACTGGAAAACAAAAACATACCTATAAATGAAATATTTCAGATTTCATACATGTGGAAACATACATGCACTCTCTGCAACCATGTGACACAGGAAGAAGTCCCTAATTACCGCTTTGTGTAGGTATCCATACCTAACTGTGAATCCATTCCATTTCAGCAAACCATGGCAGATTATGTTCTACCTGCAATTCAGATAATCATTCCACCTTACACATACAGACAAATAGTAAATACTTAATAGTAATGCTTTTACGTTACAATGGAGATGGTACCAAAACAACTGTAAGCTGACTGGATTCACACCCGGCCAAGTGTCTCTTGGAAAGAAAACTTTCACAGCAGTAGGTATAATATACTACACTGTTGCCACAACCTCTTCAGGATACTATACTGGATATGTAAAAAAAATAAGTGGTTGGTTTCAATGTAACAACACCACTGTTACTCCAAAGCATAGGTTACCAGCAAATCTAACAAATGACTACTTAGTATTCCTTCAACCCAAATTTAGTCACTAAACTGTACCACAATTAATGATTAGAATATGACAAGAGGTAGCTAACTATATCCATAATACTACAATAGTACTATTAAAAGTCAATATAGTTAGAATACGCCAACAGGTATCTAACTGCTTAAAAATACCCTTCATTGCAAAACACTTTGAATACACCATCACAATTATTATACGACAAAACATCTTCTAAAATCTTATGTAGTTAGAATACGCCAGCAGGCATCTAACTATTTTAAGCATTCCCTTAATCACAACATACTTCAAACAAACATACTATCACACTTACACAAACATAATTGTAATTGTTATTTTAATCCAGTATGGATTTTATTTCCCAATGACCCAATGATTATTTAATGTCAATACAACAGCAGTGTGTCATACACTAATGTTGTACCAAACATAGTACTTAGAATGTACTCTTTATGAGGGTGTAAAAAAATTGTACATATGAAAAACTGTACACATAAAGCTTTTAAACTATCCTGCTTAACATATGATACTGTTTTTTCTGTAAGGACATGTATGGGACTTTTGTCAGCATATAATATATAGCATTTTTGCCAGCATAAAATATACAGTAGTTTTGCTAGCATACAATATATAGTAGAGAAACACAGCCAGGCCCAGTTTGAAACTGCAGGCATTCAGAGCACACATAAAAAAAAACTTAGTGTGCTGCCAGGTTAAAATATGAGGTGCACAATTTATATTGGATGCTTCATGTGTGAAGACTACATTAGAATACATAATTGATTAACATTACTAACATCACTAAAGTACTAATTTCAAATTCTCTAACATTATAATACAGTCTTCTATGCACAATGAGGTACAGTCCATGTTTTGGGTACACTGTTTAAAATTCATTTTTCAATGAGGAAATGCACACTAGCGTGTTCTTGAGCTTGTGGAGAACTGAAAATATGTAAGATGCAGGAAGCAAAACAAAACAGTTATTCTGTACATGAAGTCTTCATTGTTTTGAAAATGAAGGCTGGTACAGGGCACATTATGTTTACCCTGATTGGTAGGGATTGTAGGCAGACAAGCCATGTCAACAAGGGGGCTGAATGAGAGTTTTGCTAATGAAGAAAAAAGAGGGAGTTGGCAGTTTGTGCTGGGTTCAGGAGACATACAGACAGTGCTATATCTGAGGGTCGAGCGTTGACTTTGAATCTAATCAGTTGGCGCTCCCTACACATGTACGGAGGAGTTTCACACTGTGACTGGGACTGCAAAAACAGCGAGGTCGTGCAGGGATCTAAGATCACTGGCTTTGGTAAGAGATGTGTGCAAAGTGAGGAGAAAAAAAATAATAGTGTGCAAGTGTTGCTAGAATCCATTGGCAGTGCAGAGAAGTTAGACACCATTGTATGTTTATTTTTCTCTATATATATTCAAAGTGTAAGAACATAAATCCATGTTTGCAAAATGCCTGCTTGTTTCTTTTTTGTTCTCTTATATCTTGCAGGTGATGCTGTAAATATCATGTGGTAAGATTATGTGGTTGGTAACTGTATTGTAACACAAAGAGCAGGTAAAAAAAACAGAGATTTTGGGGTCATTCATGCATCTGTGAATTATTTATATACGAGGCGCAGAAGTGATGTTTATACCAGTGCAGTAGTGTATATACCAATTTATCATTGTAGCTAAAATAGCAAACCGGAGAAAGTCAGGACTAGACATCTACAAGGTAGGAAATTGTGTGCAATGTGATGAGTGATTGCTTCCTTGCACGCTGAACGGAAGGCGTGCCTATTCCTGCACATAGATAACTGGATGTACATAAGCCAGTAATATCAGCCACAAACTATAGGTGGTGCCTTGAATAAACTCATTGGGTTCTCTGAAATGTTCTAAGTGTGGGACTCTCTACAGGCTTCTAGAAGGTATTCTAATAGAAAGGAAAGGTTTGTTTTATGATGGGGTTATAGTATTTAAAACAAACATGCTCACCACTATAGCACAGGAATAAGATAATTCTGAAAATACTGCAATGTAAGATACCACTAAAATTACACCAATACAAGCTAACAAGATATGATCACAAAAATAGTGCGATACCAGACCCACTCTAAATGTAATACTAGTTTATCACTAAATTACCACCAGGGGGCAAAGTTATAAGCCCCCATCCCCCAATAAGTGCTCTTCCTATGCGTTGGGCTCCTATACTGTCCAGGTAATCAGAGGGGGTCCTGACCTTGCTGTACAGGGGGCACCCAGAATCAAGCATTTGCATGTTTCTTGGTAAGATTCTAGTGAAAATGGAGGTGTGTGATCAGTGGTTTGTTGGGTGCAGTTTACAGGCAATTGCAGACTAGGTAATTCTGTGTTACATTAAAAAACATGGGTAATTATTTTAAGAAATTAGAATTATGCAAAATACAAAAAACAAAACATGCAATGCACAGTGTTTTCACATGCTATTTATTTCCTGTGATTCCAAAATGAAAATGAAATAATCACAAATACAATTAATTTGCAGTTGTTTTCCCCGCGATAATTGAGCTTTTCCCCACAATGGACGTCAAGGACCCTTTTTCTTGTTGCTTTTCAAAACAAGATTATTTAACCACCTTGATAGATAGCATTCACTTTGCACAGCTCAATGCCTTCAGTTATAGTTGAAGCTTGTTACTTGGGCAGTGAAGAACAAAGTCAAAAATAACTGCCCACTTTTGTAAATGTAACACAGAATTCCCCAGTCGGCAATTTATTGTAAAATCCACCTACCAAACCACAGGTTACACACCTCAATTCTCACTTGAATCTTAGTAAGAATAATTCTTGATTCCGTGTGCCGCTTGGTACTGCAAGGTCAGGACCCCCTCCGACTGCCTGGACAGAGTCCGCACTGGAGAATTTATTTTTCAGTTTTTTTTTCCTGTTGGCATGGATGAACCCAGCTGAGTCTTCCGAGTCAGTCTGTACAGGCCCTCTCAGACTAAAACCGCACACTTGAACCCAGAGCAAGCCAGAGAGCAAGAGAGCCAGTTCCTGAGAGTGACTGACAGCCCTTTTTAAAATTTGTTGTCAATGGCCTGCCCATGAATGCATATGTGCCTACATAAAAAGTAAGAAGATACTGATTTTGAAGTGATGTCATGTGCCAATCAGAACCACCTCCCTTTAACAAACCAACTCAATAGAATGTTCTACAGAACACATGATCATCCTGCACTGTTGCTGAAAAGTGTTACATTTCTCTGCGCTGTTTTCCTGTTCTGAGATTGAACAATGAGCTCTACATTCCGCAGCTCGCATTCCTCACATATTCACTGTAAAACGAATTTTCATTCTTCGTGTTTGGTTCTTGCATTTCCAATTAACATTGCACAGACTATGTTTGCCATCACGTTTGGCGTACCAATTTGCACTAAATGTTTGCATCAAAGTTATGGAATGAGCTGCCTTGAATATTAGGTAGGGGTATATGTTCATGGTTACGGGTTAATAATTGTAAGTCTTTATGTTTCATTGAAAATTAGTCCATATTACTGTGGTGTGGTGCAAAATGATAGGTAGACGACCTGACTACCTCGCAGTTTTTCAGATTTTGAGAATCCTGAGTATGAATTGATTCCCACGCTAATTGCGGTGATTCAGGTAATGTTTTTATTACAATGTAGAAACATAGTTTTGTAGTGATCAGCCGACATGTGTTTCAACCCTGTGGGGTCTTTATCAAGGCAGAGCAAAGGTTGTCAGAGGGTGGGGTTATTGCCCCTGGTCGATCACCATGGGGGTTGGAGTATTCTTGTTCTTGTTGTATCCCAGGATTTGATCTTGGCTTTCCTAGGCTGTTGATACAGTCCCGGCCGGAGCTGTTCTTATGGAGATGCAAAATGTTAACATGAGCTTGTATGTGTAGTCACATAAATAACCGGGAAAAAAAGACAGATGGTATTTTTGTTTGAATTTCGAAAAGCCGAAAATGTCAAACAATGTCAAACAAGAATACCATTCTGTGCCATTTTAGGAAACACTGGGCGCGGGGGTTGTGGGGTTGGGGTGTGGGGGGTGTCCTGCCCACCCTTGTTCACTATAATGGCACTGGGGCCTGCAGGGGTGTGCCCCGCACGCAGTACAATAAAATAAACATAAAAAAAGAAACTTCTTCGCTTGTTCCCATGCACATCAGTGAATGGAACCGGCATCGCTGAGGGGTGGCGGAGGCACACTTAGATGTGTGCCACCAAAAGGTACATAAGGGAGTGGGGGCCTGTGCGGGTTGTCATAAATGGCCACGGGAGAGATAAGCGAAAGTCATTTTTTTTAAATGACTTTCATTTTTCTCTCCCTCAGACTTTTTATTTTCGATTTATTCATGGACATCAGCTTTTATGCAGTACCAAATTGAACCCCCCTTTTTCGGTATGTGCTCTGTGCATTCACAATACTGACTTACACCAGGTTCAGCCCAGAGCCTCACACTCTTGTCTTACGCTAGTATTCACGAATGGGGTCAGTTTTCATTTTTGTTGAAATTCAGAGCCTTAGTTAAAATTCACAGCATTAGCTCCAGTTAGAGTTCTCTTTTCCTATAGTGTCCTCTGCATGCATTTTTTAAAACAAATTTCAAAATTGATAAGCAACACTAGACACCATTGCCTTTACTCTTCACGTTTGCTCTTTGCTTTGTAAAACATTATAATATTCAGATAGCATTTACAATGGATTCCTATGAAATTTGCAGGATTTCATTAGGTTCCAATAACAGATGTATTCCAAAATAATGAATTCAATGGTTATATGAAAATTTGATGGAGGCGTTTAACTGTATAGTTGTTGAGGTCAGAGAAGGAAAGCATTGCAGAATAATATATTCTGTCTTGTCCTTCTGCTCCTCCCCAGAGTGGCACTAAAATGCACTGGAGTGTAAAAGTAAGGTATAAAGGCCGTAAACATTGCTATTATGTCATATGTTTGAACGCCATAAAACATAAAATTAACCCAAAACTTTTGAGGGGGTTATTTTTAATAAAAATTCAAATTGCATGAAGGGGAATATTTGCACTTGAGCAAGGTGGAGTGTAAAAGTACACAGTAAAATACGACAAATTGTTACTTCAACTCTCCACCTTGCAAAATAGAACAGACTTTACACTTTGCAGGCGGTGTTTACTAATGGATTCCTATGGAATTAACTTCTCATTAGTGGGTGCTAATCCAGAGATAGAATCCAGAAAGATTCATTCATTTTAGACCTGCATGAAAATACCATGCAGACGTACATTGAACTGTTCAGAAAATATGTAATCTCCACTTTGTGCCCCTCCTCCACCTTGTGTCAGAAGGAAAATGGGTTGAAGCATAACATTAAAGCATACAAGCATTATGCCTTGCTTTTACGCTTTCATTTTATTCGCCAAACATTTTACAATGCATCCCTATAGCGCATCCGATTTTCATTAAACTCTGTCAGGATCAGTTTATAAAAATCATAGAGGGCGTATGGGGAAGCACCAAAGTTTGCACTTACGCCTATTTCCATTTTCAATTTTCCACTCGGGTTTCCTGAAACGGTGAATGCTTCATGAAAATATGTTTTGCACGATGCATGTATTAATGCACTCCAATGGAATCCACTTGGTCTTGTTCCGATGCAAAAGTGAGTGAGATTTCAAAAGAAACCATTTGTTGTATGCCTGCGTGAAAATCTCTCAATGATGAGACAGAGGAGGTCGGCAAAGCCAGCGAAAATAGCAGAGAGTGGAAAATTGTGGCGAGCATGCATAACACCTTGATTTTACCCTTTTGTTTCCGCGCTCTGCCTCATTCAAAATAAGGCCGTGCGTTTAACTCTGTGAGCCTGAAAAACAAACATGTGCAATGTCAGCATCTCAGATGTGCATTTACTAGCATGTCCTGAACCACAAAGCCTTAGTATGGAGTCAATCTTGATATTCGTGCAGCACATTTTAGATGTTCAGGTGCAACCCTGATTCACAAAAATGTGTTCAAGGGCCTTTAAAGGATGCTGCCAACATCTCCAGATTTGCTACAGTTTAGGATGTTGTGAATCAGTTACAATGTCACAGGTGCGAATGTGAAATGCTTGCAGGCGACAACTGATTTGTATCTGTATAAATGTTGATCAATTTGGCAGTGTATATCTTTTTTTCGTTTTTAAATCTATCTTGCCTATAACCAGTACGTCTTTGCTAATGTATGTTAACAACAGTGGAGACATCTTGTTTCGAAGTCCTATTCTGTTTTAAAAATACTAACAAGGAACTCTGAACCAAATGCTCATTTAAGAAACATTGTGAATTATACAGGTGTTCACCTACTTTTCTATCTACCTCCTTAATTATTTGTCTACCTTTATTCTACTTTACACGGTGGTCGTTTAGTTCCTATGCTCATACCAAGATTACATGGGCAGGGACCATTTGCCAAGAGTTGGGAATGTGGTTTCACAATCCGTACGTCATGCACAACGACATAGGTGAGAAATGCTTATTTTCCAGCATATATTTAGCACTTGTGAAATGTTACAACACACTCGCGAATCTTCTGCCAGAGACAGTCTGATGCAAAATGCTAATTTAACTCTCATAATGGTACTGCACTGTAAGGTCGGACTGGCACATGCTATCATCCTGGACACCAAGAAAAGCGTGGCCTAGAATCGCATGTAGCAATGCACTTCTCTTTGGGACAGGCTGTGTCAGTACTATGGGCCCGATTCATGGAATCTTTTGCACGGTTCAAAGTGACTCTGCACTGCTGAAAAGTGACTTTTCACTGCCGACACGAACCCTGATTCATGGAACTGTGCAAAGTATACTTTTGCAGTTTAAAGTCAGTGCAAAGTTCATTTTGTAGTGCAAAAACGACTTTACACTGACTTTGCACTGTACAAATACACTTTGCACAGTTTCATGAATCAGGGTTTGTGGTGGCAGTGCAAAGTCACTTTTCAGCACTTTTCAGAAGTGCAGTTACGTTGAACCATGCAAAAAATTGCATGAATCGGACCCTATATTGGTTAAATCTATGCAGTAGCATCAAACTGGCCCACTTTGGCCAAAAGAACTGGCCCACACTAGAAAGTTGTCCTGGCCCTTCTGACATTGTCCCATTGCCCTAAAGGCTGGTCGAAGCCCATCTAACCATCAAAGGTTCACTGAAATCGTATCTTTTGTGGTTGTGGGCTCTTGCAAAAATATATTGGGCCATGCTGCATTATTAAGCCAATCCATGTTTGAGTGGTTCGTCTAGTCCCAGTTCAATTCTTTGGATTCTGGTGAATTACACAATGCCAATAGAAGACTTGACGTGATGAGCTACTCGTGCTTGTTATTGTTCACCAGTACAACATCATGAACTTTATGAGTGGATGCAGTTGATTTGCACAAGACTCACTGCAGCCCCTTGCACCCGAAGATACGAAGCACGATTATTGCTTTTATTATCTCCCTCTTTCACTTGAAGATCGTTATCTTTATTGGGCCTGTAGTAAGCACATTAATAGGGACAGGGTGTATGCATCTTGCAGCAGTCTTGTGCTGTCATACTGCTCTAAGTGTTTCCTCATATTGTTGATTGATGTGGGATTAATACAGCTGCTGACCCCACTGCACCCAAACACACCTTCGACATTCTATATCAAGGGAGTAGCTATGGTGGATTCCTTTGAAGTCCTTTTCAAGAGTGGATGTAAGAGCTCTCACAACACGTTATTAGTGTAATGCTCCAAGACCAATCTAACCCCAGTAGAAACAGTTCAACATACAATAACAATGATGATCTTAATCGCTGATGAATTTATGGGTTTGGCATCTGTCACTAAAATACATAATCCCTCCACTGTTTTACCTTCATGGTATGCTTGCTGTGAGCTATCGTGTCCAGTGATGAATGCGCACTAACTCATTAATAATTATTTGCATTAATCGAATCCTTAAGTTATGTTTGTTTTTATCAATCAAACTTAGATGATCAATGCCTCCAATCCAGACTTGACCTTAGCCCTGTCTGTAGGATTTGAAATCCGTTGTACTAATTGCCCAAAACACGCTTGGAGAGGGATTAGCAATTATTATCCACAACTCTTTCGCTGCACTTCCCTCATTCTCCCCCTAAAGGACAGTTTGTGGCCTGGCTATATGGTTTGGTTTCCCCTAGATAATAAGAATTGTGTGGTCCAATGGAGCTACATGGCCAACAAATGCGGAAGGGATTGGATCATATTATTATAGACACAGCCACAGAGATGACAGACAAACTAGCTGCAGAACACGTTGTGTTAGCAGATGAAATCTTGATAGGGATAGATTAATTCAAAGATTTCATGACCTGTGAGAGAATACAAAGGATGAAGAAGGATTTAATCAATTTCTCTCACGACAAAGCGTTCACACCGAGAACTTTGACCCTAAGATTAATATAGAACGCACACAAACAAAAGAGAGAAGAATGAGATTTGGTAATACATCCTATAGCTCACACGGATTAAGTGATGACAGTACAGGGGACGATGGAACACATAATGGGTTCAACCCTAACACAAGAGATCAAAACAAAGGCAGAGGATCATTCAGCAAGAGGCGAGGTAACATGCAGAGAAACTGTGAAGGTAGAAGGAGAGGCAGAATACAAGTCCCTTTTTAGGAAGGGAACACGAGAGACATGATTGGGACTTCGAACCACAACAAACACGGAGCAGAACAGCTTACTAGTTTATCTCTCTACATACTCTCCTACCCAAGCTGAAATATCAGTATCAGAGAAGGGGTTTAGTTTTGTACCAACTGAAAAATATGATAGTTTCAAAAGAAGAACAGAATTACAAAAACTATTCAGAAAAACACTTTTGAAACTATATTTTCTAAACAATATATTTGAAGGGGAGGCAAACGTGACTGACTTTCAGAAACCTTCAACCGTGTGTCCTCCTGCAGCAAGCCACACTACAGAAGCTATAGTTTTTAATTCAAAAAAGAGTACAACAGATATTTAAAAACTCAAACATAACAACAAAATACAGTGTTTTCAAAACATAACCAAACAAGAACGTGAGGCAATGTATTCACTCAAATCCCACGAAGAGATCATTCTGAGAAAAGCAGATAAAGGTGGCGCTATTGTCATTCTTAATAGGAACAACTATATCATAGAATTTGAACGCCAACTTGGTGATATTTCCTTTCATAAGGAAATCTCATAAGATCCAACAAAGCGATTACAACAAGATTGATATAGCTATAGAATGACAATGTATTTGCAAACAGGAGGCAGAATAACTGAGGACCAATAACCCCAATATTCCATAATGTTACGTATTACCTAAAATCCACAAAACATTGGTGAATCCACTGGGTAGACTGATTGTGTCAGATACCGGTTCTGTTTTGGAGCCATTAGCAACATATTGAGACTGTTTTTTGACTCCATTTGTTAAGGAAATTCAATCATATATCCAGTACACTACGGAGGTGATTAGAATTATTGAAGGTCATTCGTTTAATGATGATGAGGATTTTTTTTGGTAGGACTATATATCGTATAATTGTACACTAAAATCCCACAAACATCTACTTTAAATATGGTAGGAGAGGTACTTCACAATAAGAGGGAGAATGGACAGACATCAAATTCTTTCATCCTTTGGTGTAAAGGGATGTCCCTCACAGAAAACGACTTTGTGTTTGAACAACAAATTCTACCATAAAATTCACGGAACGGGGTCTGCA
The DNA here is from genome assembly GCF_040938575.1 of Ambystoma mexicanum. Lineage (NCBI taxonomy): Eukaryota > Metazoa > Chordata > Amphibia > Caudata > Ambystomatidae > Ambystoma > Ambystoma mexicanum. The sequence continues at coordinate 514,584,464 of NC_090934.1, forward strand.
GTGGCTCTGAAGCTAGCAAATCTTTATGTGGAAGCTTTAGAGAAAAATATAATTCTGGCAGAGACTAACCCCTTTTGACATCATATTAGACTGTGGAAGCACTTTTTTGACGATGTTTTGATGATATGGCACCGTGACACATTGGGCTTTGAAGCATTCTTCATGTGGTTGAATGACAAAAATTCATTTTTTGTAAATGTACAGATACTCACGACAATAGTGCAATGAATTCCTTGGACTTGACAATATTTGTTGATAATACTGAAACATTTGTAAAATTAAGTCCGTTCCATAAAACAACACACAGAAACTCTCTGTTTTTATATTCCAGTTTCCATCTGAGACACACAAGAGAGAATCTACCGTTCGGCTAATTTCTAACACTAAAAAGGAATACCACCACAATAGCGGAATGTGATCATTAGGCTATGACATTGAAGAATAACCTTTTAAATAGAGGTTACCCCAAGAAAATTGTAGAAAAAGTCCTACACACATGCATCTAATAATCATAGAGACGTTTTTTTGGAATACAGGCCTAAACCTGATAAGACAGATAAAATAATGTCTGTGAGTAGTTACAATCCTCTGTCCAATGAGATCAGCAAGATCATCAAAAAGAACTGGCACCTGAAACATATTGAATGGTGTAGAATGGCCATTAGATCCACGAGATGTGACTTTCGTAGAGGTAAAAATCTCAAAGCGTTAACAACGAGGAATGATATACATGATCCAACAGAGACACAGAGAATACTCACTGAAAAATGGGGGTTGGAAAAATCAACAGGCCATAGCCTGTGTGGCCAGTGCAGCTGTTTTGCCCAAATGGTGAGGAGTAGAGAGGAAGATCTAGGCCTAAGTACCCAGTGGAAACAGAGATTCCTGACAAAAAGTAATACCACTATGGTTATTTACACAATCTCGTGCCCATTTAAATGCCTTCATATAGGTAAAACTGAACATAGAATGAAAATACATATATGGGAACTTAAGAGCTGCATACACAATAACGTGCTGAATGCACCAATGGTGGGGTACTTCAACATGGCTGACAACAAACCTGAGGAACTATGCTGGACAGTCCTAACGATGATGGCACTGACGAACAACAAGGAGAATAACAAACTCAAGTTATCCATGCATGAACAAAGGCTCATTTATTTGATCAAAAGCAGAGTCTAAATGAGAAAATTAACTGGTATCTCTAAAGTGGGTCCTTTTCAGGGAATATAACACAGCCATCAAACTAGAGATGTTGGTGTTAAACTTATCTCTCTTGCCCTTCACTGTGAAAAGATCAGTGCACTGTACCACCTGTGCTATTAACGAGTGATCTAGCATTTTATGTAATCTATAGTTGACTAGACGGCTGACATAGGGTCAGACTATGATTGATATAGCAATAAACACAATTGACTTATAGATAATTCTTCAATTAAATTATTGTTTGAATTACTGGTCAGATCATGGTATATAGAGCCAAAAGATATCAGCAACAATGCTGTTTTACTATCTCAAGCCCACATAAGTCATATGAGTGTGAGGAGTCTACGATGTTAGTGACTCTAACTCTTGTAAATTAAACTCAGATTGATAGGCGATCTCGAGCTCCACACACAAATAGGATTACACTACTATCCAACACATTTAATATGCAATATAATTGGTGCATGTGGACTCGTGGTCGTAATTCATAGTGTGTGACAATTACAATGCACGTGTAATTGAGCGTATGCATGCCTCACAGATGTATGTATGAAAACTATACTAGTGCTGTATATTGTAAGACCATTCAAAGATGGCCGTGACATTCATTACCACAATGCTAACGCACCAGTGGCAGTCACGTGTTGTTGACATCACCATCAGCGACGGTATTAAGTCAAACCATCAATGAGGCACAGTGACTTTACGAGCAGTGTAAAGCGCACTAATTCATACTACATAACTCCAAGAGGGAGAGGATCCACTTTGGCACACAATGTACACAATACGACAAAACATATTTGAGTAAGTAGATGAGTTTAAAAACTGACAACCCCAACTGGGGTTTAGATATAGCGGGATACTTGATGAAAAAAAATTCTATCTGACACTTGTGCTTGTCACGAGCATTTAATTTATGACTGCCAAATAAAGAAAATCCATCGCATTTTCTAAAATTAGATTACATTTGTACGTCATTTAACGCATGCAGTTTGAATTTTACAATGGTAATATACAATGTCCTCACAAATGAGTGAGGCTCAAGATTAGGGATATATGGCCAACTGGAGTATTTGACTCTCTGTTCTGTATACAATTGGGCTGTTATATACCCTAATGACATCTGTTATTGTGCCCATAGGTAATGATACTTGGCTGAATTACCGAGTTTATATGGTTCAACAACAAAGTCAGCACAGCAAATTGAAAGATAGTAAGTGTGTACACTATTGGCTGAGCAGTTGTCATTTACTGCTATGTGTGACACTCGTGGATATTAACTATCGGACAACTTTTACATTGGACGCAGCATTCATATATGGTTTTGTGTGTGGCTTTAGCGTTGTTTGCACAGTAACTGCTAATTCTGCAGAAAATGGTGCCTGACCACACAGTTTTAAGTGGTAAGCATATTATTAGTCTACCATTACTACTACTAAGTAAGTTGCATTTTGACGTTTGAATAACAGTAAATAACATTTTGCTCTTTTCCCTACGGCCAGGTGATGTTGCCTTATTCAATGACATGATTTTGATTGGCACTTAAGAACACCAACCAGAAATCGATATGTTTTTTCTCTATAAATCTGTACCTTGTGAATGAAAGAATATATAGTGTACACAAACTATGCTTATTTTGAGTAATTCAGTTAATAGGTGTTAGGTCATAGAGGCCTTTTGCATGTTGTAAATAAGAGAATATTTGCCCCCTGAAGAAGTTCCTATACCTGCAGTAGATTGCTAATAAGGAATCAAACATGTTGGGCTTGCTATGAACCCCCACATTGTTGTGGTCGTGTACAACAAACTAATGAGAGTTATTGAGGCAGCCGATATTCTTTCCTCCACATGCACCCAAGACTAAGATTAGGTCAAACTAACAATTTGTAATTATTAAATGTACAATTGTTGACCTTTGGAGATAGGATTATTTTTTAAACCTTTATGTGTAATTTAAATACTTAGTGATGTGTATATGGATTGTTTTCTAATCATTGCATTTTGTACAAGCACAGGTCACTTTTTGGTGGGATATACTGGTCACTTTATAAAACAAATTATATTTTTCAATATTTTTATGGTTAAAATAGTTATATATATAATAAAACAGAAGGTTTTGATTAAGTGAATGAGGAGCCATGTTATGAAGGTTGAGTTCTCCTTCAATATCAGGTACTTCCATTGTAAAGGAGTAATATCTAGTTACAGTTCTCCTAATGCACACCTTACAAGAAATTGTCATAGCGATCTAGAGGTTTTTAACTTTATAGTGTGTATATATTGGTTTCCCGTAAACCATAATTATTCCATCATGTGCCTACTGTTTACAGGACTCTTGGTCCACATCCAACATTTGGAAATACTTCACTAGATTGTGCTGCTCAATTGTTTGTCTCTTCAGTTCCATTGATATCCTGGGTGGTCTTGATGTATGTATTGAGTTTAATAACATCTGCTCTTTTAGCCACTGGCTTAGACACTTTGAATTAATTGACCTCTCTCAGAAGTTTAAGGGGCCCAGCCATCAGTGAGGCCCAACATTGGACCTATTTTCCCATGCCACCAATATAATAGTCACATTCATATGTCTAGTTATTTAGTGAGATACTCTTTCTTTAAACTTTGTTCTGATGTTGCATACATGAAAGAGTGTTTCACCAATGGTGGCGTTCTGATGACTGCCACTCAAAGGCCTCAGATGACTGAAGAAACCCAAGTTTTGCTGCTTTGTTTAGCCATGACCTGGATGTTCCCATAATTGTACCTTGGAAACTTGTCATATACTGATCTCCATTTGCATCAGCAATGAAAAAAAAGAATGAAGATAAACTCGGCTAACAAACCTAGAGTTGAATCCACCAAATGATTTAGTTAAACCAGCTTTATATTAGTACTACTCAGAACAGTAGTTGACTTGCCCAAATTACAACAGCTGTTTTCACTCTCTCAATGAATTATCCACTACCCCACCTTTCCTCATTATTAGCTCCACCCTCAATATCATTTTATATCTATTCAACAATTTCTTTTTTCAACAAAATCAAATGCTTTCATGTTTCATCAACAACAATATAGTGTCATGTGCAGCCACGGTCGCCTTCCTTCAGCGTCTGAGGTCCCTGGGATGTCAGCAGGAGCATGAGACAATGGTGAAGTATCCTGTGATGGTGCCTCAGTGGCACAGGATGCTTCAGGTTTGGGGCAGCGCCATGCTTATGCGATGATGTGGCCTTCACAGCAAGGGTCATGTGACCTTGTTCCCAGCTACTGCGTTTGGTTTCCAAGGAAACCGCTGATGCCGAAAGATCACCAGGCTCAATATAAAAGACTGGCGTGTTCTCTCAGCAGTGCGTCTTAATGCTCCCAAGGTTCAGGCCCGTTGCCTTTCCTTTCCATGGTCCTTCTGTTTTTTTCACAGCCCTTTTGTGTGCCTGTTGGATCTATTCTCTGCTCCGCTGCCTGCCTGTTGGCTCTCCTCTCAGCCCTACTTTCTTGTTGCTTCCTTGCTGCCATCCTGACTCTTATTTTTCTGCCTTGACCAGTTTCCCACTTCCTTCAATCTTTTCCTGCTTATGTGACTACTGTCAGAGGGTGGTTCCTCTGACAGACTAATGGACATCTAACAAGCCATTCCCGGCCAAGTGGTACCCTTGTGGTTCCACTGCCTTTCACCACGTTACTACCAGGAAGTGAGCATAGACTGTAGTTTGTTTGTTTATTTATTTATATTGCGCACCAGGACCAGAAGGTATGAGGGTGCAAGCATTAAAGGTATATTCTCAGCTTAGTTACAGTTCAGTACATTATTTACATTATTATATACATTACATTATTATATACATTGTCATCCAAGGCTACAGTGAGTGGGTGCATAGAGACAGAGTAGAATTACGACAGAGTTACAGGTTAAGAGATTTTTGTAGTAGTTACCGGGTGTCGGTTATTGGTCTTTGTTCTTAAGCCATTGGATATAGTTACGCCTAAATTGGTGGTAGGTTTGTGGTGCTTTGACAGAGGGTGGTAGTGTGTTCCAGTGTTAGGCTGCTTTCACCTGGAAGCTATTGCCGCCCATTTTCGCTCGCTTGAATCTGGGAACAGCGAGCAGGTTAGCATTGCAGTTTCTAGTGTGTCTGTTGGGCGTGTATCTGGTTATTCTGTCTGTTAGATAACGGGGAGCTGCGTTGTTAAGGCATTTGTGGATCAGGGAGTCTACCTTAAGCAGGATTTTGTCCGACGTAGTGAGCCAGTTGTGTGTTCTTCTGGTATTCGAGATGTGTTCTCTTTTAGGGAAGCTAAGCGCTGCTCTGAGGGCATTGTTCTGAAGGATCTGGATTTTATTGGTAATCTGTTTGTTAGCGCCTACATAGAGGGAGTTACAATAGTCCAGTTTTGATAGTATGAGAGCTCTGGCTAGAGTAATGCAGCTTTGGGTGGAGAGGAAGGGTTTGGCTGAGCGTATAAGCTTGCAAGTGTAGGCTGTGGTGGATGCCATGGAGCTGACCTGTTTATGGAAGGAGAGGCTGGAATCGAGGTAGATGCCAAGTGTTTTCACTTCCTTAGCTACCTTGATAGGGTTGCCGTCTATGGTGAAGCTGGAGTAGTTGATGTCCAATTTGTTTAGGTTCGAGGCTGATCCCAGGATGATGAGTTCGGTTTTGTCATCATTCAGGCATAGACTATGGGATGCCATCCAGCCTGGATGATGAGGTACACCTTGTTCACCAAGGCCAAATCCGTGTTGTAATCTCCCGTCAACGGGATGAGGATTTGGGTATCATCAGCATAGTTAGTGTAGGTGATACCCAAACCGTCGAGATCATCAAACAGGGGCTTAGTGAACACGTTGTACAGAGTGGGGGAGACACATGACCCCTGCGGGACCCCACATGTGATGGGAATGGGGTCAGCGGAGGCCGTGGTAGAGAAGACACGCATGGATCTGTTGCTCAGGAATGATGTGATCCAGCTAATAGCATCTTGGGAAAAGTGGGCAGACGAGTCTAAATGGCTACATAGGATCTTGTGATCAACAAGGTCGAAAGCTGCCGAGAGGTCTAGGAGGAGCAGTAAGGCAGTTTTCCCATTATCTCTTAGACTGTCAATTTGGGCCTTGAGTTTGATGAGTGCAGTTTCTGTGCCGTGTAGGGGTCTAATTCCTGATTGCCGGACTCCTAGGAGGTGGTTTTGTTCAAGGAATTTTTGAATTTGAAGTTAGGCTGTTTTGTCGAGGATTTTTAGAAGGAAGGGGACCGTGGTGATGGGCCTGTAGTTGGTGGGTACGGCTGGGTCGAGTGTGTTTTTTTTAGTAGGGGGAAGACCCAGGATTCTTTGAGGTTGTTGGGGATGGTACCTGAAGAGAAGGAGGCATTGATGAGTTTGGTAATGAACGGGGATAGGTCTCTGGCTGCATCTTTGATGATTTGAGGTGGGCATAGGTCACCTTTGCAGTTAGAAGGCTTGAGGCCGAGTATGATTTTATCCACTTCTAGCGTGGAAACTTTGGAAAAGCTGAAGCGAGTGAGGGGGTTGGAGGGAGGATTTTGAGGGATGGTGCGTGGGGGGTGTTGATGGGTTTGGAGTTGGATAAAGTCTCTTTCTTGTTGTTAATTTTGATTTGGAGGCCTGCAACTTTGTTGTATAAGGCATTTTGGATGCTGGCGCACCATTGTTTGTCTTTTTTGCAGGTGTCTGGGGCCGAGATGGGTGTTTCTAGCTCTTTTAATATTGTGAACAATTCTTTAGAGCTGGATTTGGTATGCAGTATTCTCAGGTTGTAAGATTGTTGTTTGGCGAGGAGGATTTCTTTTTTATAGGTGGAAACTATTTTGTTGAGGATCAGCTTGTTGCTGTCTGTGTCAGCTTGTCTCCAAATTTGTTCCTTTTTGCTTTTCTCCGATCTGAGGGCTTTTAGGTGGGGCGTGAACCAGGTATTCAAATGTTTTATCGGCTTGGGTTTTCTCAGCTTTAGTGGTGCGATGGCATCTAGGGCTAGGCGCATGCTATTGTTGTAGCTTTCAACCAAGAGGTCGGGGTTGGAGTTGGCAGGGAGTTGGTTCAATGTGGGTAGAATGAGAGGGATGAGTATTTCCACAGTTATATTTTTCTTGCTTCTAGTCGGGATGGCTGTGGCTAGGGAGGTGTTAGCGATTGGGCTGGGTGCTTCAAGTGTGAAGGAAAGGAGGTGGTGGTCTGACCAGGGTTGCGGGGTGATGGCAGTGATGGAAATCGCGCAGTTGTGGTCAGCTATCCAGTCAAGAATTCTCCCTTTGATATGAGTGGGGGTTGACACTCTTTGGGTGAAGCCTAGTTCTGACAGTGAGTTGTTGATGGTGGACGCTTGGGTGTCTTTAGAGTCATGGAGTAGTCTTTAGAGTTTTTAGAGTAGTGTGGGGGAACCGGACCCCAACCTAGCCCAAGGCCATAAATCAGCTTGCGACTGAAGGGGACTGAGTCTCCTACTTGCCTTCACCCCGGGTCACCCTAAATGACTTGAGACCTGGTACCTCCAAGAAGAAAGGGAAATGCACATCACAGCAATGACACGGTAAGCAACATCCTAGTGATGAGGCCCATCACAGATAGCTGTCTCTTGTTCAACTTGAAAGGCACATCTGTCTGTTATGAAACATCCCATGTTTCCCTGATCGCTAAACAGGATATTGTGACCTGAATAAATACAATCAAGTAAGGGTCCCCTTTGGATCCATGCTTTGCTAAAACCACACCCAATCAGCTGTCCTTTCTAGGTCCTGCAAAAACTCAACATTATATTTCTTTTACTAAATGTGTGGATGCCCCACTGCATCTGGCAGGCTACAATTAAGCCATTATTAAATGTTTAGTACTTGGATCACACGATTTCTTCAAACCTGTAGCCTACCAGTCTGCTCTGTTTTGTGAAAAAATATTAAAAACACTGTTATATTCCAGGTGCAGAACATTGTTGAGTCTGAAGACTTTCTTGATGCAAGCCCGTGTGGGCTTCCACTGGCCAGTAGGGAATCAGTCTTCTTCTCAGTTTAGACAAGCTCATAAGCATGGCAGACAAAAGTGGGTTCACTGGGCTACTGTTACTAGATATTTACATTGCATTAAACACTGTCAACAAGGTGTCCTTACACAGGAACTTTAGGAGGTGGTATATGGGTGCATGGTGTTGGCTTGGCACTGCTACTCCCTGTCTGACCATAAACAGTCAGCTGTATTACTCCAACTAACTTCTGTCTCATGTGGAGTGGTTTAGGTCTCCTCAAAATTGTCCCTTCTGTTTAATATCTATGTGCAGGTTCTTGCAAAACAAACTTGGATATTCGGGCTCTGATTTGATTCCTATGCTGATGTTACCTATCATGTGAGGATGGTACCCAAATCGTACTCTGCATGGATGTGTTGTGGATTCATAGCCAACACTCTTTGCAAATGCCTGCCCTATCTGAATGGGCAAGCAGTGCCTGAAGCTAAATTCAAATAAAATTGATATTCGAGTTGTGGTAGGCACAGACCATGTTTAGAATTATTCCTTCTGGCCACTATCTATGGAAAACTGCCCCAACCAAGTCTATTGTCTGGAAAACCCTATTATCAAAATCGATGATTCTCTATCTTTCATTACCCAGATAACATTTTTAGCTAACATGTGTTTTCGCCATCTGTACATTATTTAAAAATATATTGTCTTTTTACCAGATCATTCTTGATTTATCTTAGAGACTGCCAGATCTCATCAAAAATTGACTATGGCAATGTATTAAGCTTCAGTTTTCATGCCTATCTGGTCTGCCATCTACAGAATTTCTGAAATGCTGCTGCCAGATTTCTGGTGAGGACTGGAGAGCAGGAGCATGGTCTTGGTTTATTAGACAACTTCATTGACTCCTCATGAGGTAGAGGTACATATGTAAGACTCTTTGCATCCCCCATTGGGCTTTCTAAGGACAGGTCCCTTCTTTCATGAATGATAGGTAAAGGCATGTATGCCCTTTTTATCTGTTGCACTCAAGTGCAGGCTTTATGCTTCAAAGCCCTAGCTATTATACAATGTAATGGGGAAATTGCTTTATCTATGGATGCTTATCGCCTATGTAACATTCTATTACTGGATGTTAGAGCTATGGAAATCCATCCACAATGCAAGCAGCTCCTTTAGATTTTGCTCTTGCTATCATATTCTTCTATTTCTCTAGTGCTGAGAGAACCATGCACATTTGCATAGTCTACAAAACATACTATAAATCAAATCAAATGTTGATGTATTTAGAATTGTGCCTTAGTGGTTTTCTTCTCCTAGGGAAAAATACAAAAGGGATTGGGTGTGTTGGCGCTGGCCTTATGAATAAAGTTGGGGCCCTCATGAGATTGAGATGGTTGCAGACTTTTATCTTATGGCCTTATATATGTTGACACTTTCTTTCCTACACATGTAGCCTGCATGTGGGAGTGTTGCACTAATAGTGAGACCCTACTGCTGCCCCCAGTGATCCTCTTCCATCTTCGCTCATCCCCTTGGTGTACTCTTTCCCGTTACATTTCTCACTGATTTGTTTAACTCCTCTCTCTGTACTGCCACCTTGTTGTCTATGTTTAAACATGCTTCTATTTTCCCTATCATCAACCTTATTTTGATCATTCCATTCTTTTGAACTTCTGCCCAATTTCACTTTGTCCCTTTCTTTCTAAATTACTTGAGCAATATGTCTACTCCTAGGTTTCTAGATTTGTTCCTTTACACACACTCCTTCCCTTATATCAATCTGGCTTACGGGTTAACACTCCATCGAAACTGCCCCCCCTTGCTTTGTCTGACACTTTTCTCTCTGCATAGTATTCAAAACATTCTTTTATCCTTGTTCTCCTTTCAGCTATGTTTGATATGGTCACTATATCCTGCTTTCTTCTCTTTGCCTTCGAAGATTCCACTTGTCCGTGTTTGATTTGTTTTGTTCTTATCTTTCCAACTGGACCTATTGGTTCACCTGAGCTGGGCACTCCTTACCGACTATCCCTCTTTCTCACAGTATACCTCAAGGCTCTGTTCTGGTCCCCCTACTCTTTTGTTTATTAACACTTCCTCTTGCTTACATTATCTCTTCTTTTGGCCTTTTCTATCATCTTTATGTGGATGATACGCAGCTTCTTCTCTCCTTTTCCTCATTCTCTGACACTATTAACTCTACTCTCTCTAACTGCATGCTTTCCATTCAAGCTTTGATGTCTTTTCATTATCTTCACCTCAACCCTTGCGAAACAGAAGTTCTTTACTTTCGTGCCCCTGCAATTCCTCACTATCTTTTCCCTCTGTTTATCTCTTTCCCAACAATGTCTCTTCCTATCTCTGCCTCAGCCCACAATTTGGGCATGACCTTTGAGAAATCACTTTACTAACTGCCTATATTACCTATATCTCTAAATAATGTTGCTTTCAGCTTTTCAACATCTGCAAGGCCTGTCACTTCCGTACCTTTGAAATCACTAACCTCCTCATTTCTTCTCTCATCTTTTCTTGACTTTTCTATTGCTCTAGACTTCTTCTTCCTCTTCCTGCCTTGCAGATAGACCCTCTTCACTCCATTTATCATGCCTCCATACATGTGTTTTCTGTTGTTTTTTCCTTTGACTATTTCTGCTTCCTTACAACATCTCTGCTGGCTTTCCTTTGGGGTTGGTCTTTTCTTTAATGTCTTCTGTATAGTTTTTAAAACTGTACGCAGTGTTGCTCCTCCCTATCTCTCCTCCCTTATCTCAGTGTGTACTCCTTCCTGTTCTCTCCACTCTTTCATCCTTTTTTCTTTTATTTGCATACTGCCCTGCCTGTGCCTCTTCCTGTTTCTGTTCCTTTTCTCTGTTAGCCCCCAAGCAGTGGAAAACTCCCCATCTATCTATGTGTTCTTTCTGCTCCCTTGTGTTGTTTAAAGCTCCACTCAGGGTCCACCTTCGTTCCTCTCCTTACTCTTCTTGTGTCCTGACTTGTTATATATTTTTTTTTTTACCTTTCTTGTTCTATGTACAGCACTTAGGCGCTTTGGAAATACAGATAAAATACAAATACAAATACAAATAAAATTAATTGTGACTCTCTGGGAAGATTGGTAACTGCTCACCTGCATGCCTGGTATCTACCACCAGGAGATATCCTGCAAGCCTAACTGCAAAGAGGACATTCCAAATCATAAGCCTGCCTCACAATATGGAGTGATACACCAGAGTGCCTTTGAAGTTGCAGTATGAGAAACAGGCGGAGATAGGCTTGAGGAAGCATTCTTCCATTTTGCTTTTTGATTAGCTTTTCTTTCCTTTCTGTCCGCTCCACTTCTTATGGAACTAGGTACTCTGGTTTTGAAATCAAGAGGCAAGAGTCACTTGTCTCATGGAAAGAAATTGGACCACTTAAAGCAGGCTTGCTTTAATCAAACGCCCTGCAATCTTTACCTACAAAAGAAGGAATCTCCCACTCCATCTTGGATTCACTTTTGGACCCTCAAGGGCATTACGAACAGCTCATCCGGACCCTGTTGGGAAATCAGCTTTTCCCAAAGCTCTCTGCCAGTGGTGTAGACAGGTACTGCAAGACAGAGGCAAACCCTGCTCCCTGCACATACCCACGGCACATTGGGAAGGACTTCTCAGAGGAATAAGGCCTACCAGACGGCAGAGACAGAAAATGGCTCATTGTGTCCTGGACACCCATGCAGTGGGTCTCAGAGCATATGGAGAAGTCAAAGCAGCCATGTGGTCTGTTATCATTGCTCAAACCAACTCAAAGTGAATTCTAACTGTTTGCTACGTTTTCGAACCACCAGGACCCGCAGTACTTACTGCCTATGGCACTCAACTTCACATATCAAACCACTGCTTGCATCCATTGATCCAGTTTGACGCTGCATAGGCTCACTAGAGCCTCAACACACTGTCCACTCGAGCACCAGCACACCATGCAGATGACTTAGAACTGCTGCATCTTCTCTGCAAGTATCGACCCATCAGGATTTTGCAAAGAACCTCGACCCAAACCACTTGAGCATCGTGACACATATCAACTCGAACCAGCAATACTCAGTGCTTTAAACCAGGATTTTGTCAAGCAATTGTCAAACTTCTCCTTGTGACCCATCGACCTGCCTCTCTCATGCTGCCCTCAAACTACATGGTGCACCGTGCAAAACCAACTCAACGGTGGCTCACCATCTGTGAGCAATCCGACATGCCGTCTTTGAACCTGGATCGACTGGCAAGCATTGCATGTCAGAGCCTGTATTGACCCTGTTAAACTTCCTAACCACTGCAATCAGGTCCATTCTTTGGCCTTCATATTGGGTTAAGGCCCTTGTTGCATCTTTTTATTCAATAACATATAATGTTAGTAACATGTTTGCAATTCATGCGTTTTTCCTCCATTCTCAACTATCCAGAGTGCCCACACAAATTTGTTCTGCATTTCCGGTCTTCTTTTACAGGGGTGGGTTTTTATATAGTTTTTAAAGGTTTGTTGTAATGGAATTGTCTAATTTAAGTATATATATTGTTATATAACATTTACTGAACTACGTTTTATTTTGGAACTGTTGTACTATTGATGTTTGGGTTTTTATGGTCTCCCATTCACCCCACTTCTAAGAGTGTAGCATTCCTACTGCCCACTTTGCCATGAAAGGCAAATGAGGTATATCTCGTGGCTGTACCTGTTTTACCTATATGATTGGGATTACGGTTGGTTTTTTCATTAGTGGGGGGGGCAAAATAGGCAGTTTAGCCACTTTAGTAGTCATTTTCTCTCAAAAACCGTGTATCAACTAAATTATACAATTGTTCTATTGTGTGTGGTTTTTTTTCTATAAAAATCATACACATTTTATTAAATCTACCATTCTATTTCAGTTGTGATGTAACCTTTCTTATCCAGTTAACACGGAGGTACTTGCTGAGCACATGCAAAGATTTCTATTGCACTAACTTACGATAAACCCCTTATGAGCATTATGTACAAGAGAGGAGGTAACAATATTGAAGGACTTATAAAAGTCTACACTAGCAGTATTGTTCCTAGTATTATTTATGGTCTGTCGACTATCCCAGAAAGTAAGCTAGAGGAAATTGATAACCTTGTGGCAAAAATCAACGGCACTATATTGAGAGTTCCAGAGTCCATCCCTGTGGTGGCAATCTGAATGGAGCTCGGTATCACATCGATTAAATCTAAATGAAGGATACAAAAATGCGCTTTGTTTTTTACTATCATGTTGACCCCGATAGATGAAAAATCGATTCATGGGCTCTTGGCGGGACAATATATAAAAACAGTAATAATGTCAAGAAACCGTCAAGATGTACCTGGAGCACCTCAATCTGGATCTGAATGAGATACTACTCAATCCCAATAGAATTAATATTGTAAAGAAAAAAGCTAAAGACTATGATCGCTCTATGAACATTGGTTATCTGTTTAAAAGGATAATGTTAGGAATATAGCACACACGCTTTTTGATTGGGGACTCCTTGTTTGCATTTTACAAAAATCTGCTCTACTGAGATTAGAAGATTTATTATCTATCTTCAATACAATATTTTACCGACATCTGAAAATACAGGGCGCTGGGTTGTCCTTATGTGGGACCAAAATAGAAACGGTGCGACATATTCTCACACAATGTAAACAATTAGAAAGGGAATATACCCATGGTTATGACATGGTTATGACAATTTCATATCCATCACTATACATATTCAAGAAAATCAGTTCTGGGCTGCAATTATTTCTGTTGAATCGATTGTCATGCCAGGTGCTGCCTTCCATGTCTGGAAGAAGGCCAATTCTCGCATAATTCCCCAGTAAATGAATCATTTTGATGGATATTATGTCATTCACTCTCCACTCTTACCTTTTCATTTTGATGTGTATATTGATTGATTGGGCATTTTATCTCAATGGGAAAATATATACCCTAATTTTATGTGATGATTTGATCTGATGATATTAATTGTTTTGACCTGTTTTGTGATATCATTTAACGTGTCTACTTAATAGTATTTCTATTCTGTTTTAATCGTTTTCATATCTAGAGTGTAATAATATGTATCAATGCAATGTATGTGTATGTTAACCTGTGTAAAGGTTTGTATAAACGATAAACACAAATAAATAAATAAACATGCTGATTCTTTCAATTTTTGCGGCTGTTGTACAAGAGCATATTAAAACCAAGCCAAATATCCCTGAATGCCATGCGGGTAATGCCAATTGCTACTGTGAAAGCACCAGCTCTGCCTTCCAGATTGCAAAGTGAACATGTGTGCAGGGGCATTCAGGAATGACGTTTTCAGATCACTTTAAAAGGTCAAGTGGTTGTAAATCATTGTCATAGTTGGAGTGGCACAAATGCACAGCAGTGTCACCAGGCCAGCAACACTGCCTGTCTAATGGCAGAATAATGAGACAATCGGAGCTCTTCGGCTGCAAAGAGACCGTGAGTTGCCAGCATCTTATTGAAATCAATATAATAAGAAATCTCAGCCATTAATAAAACAGACACATCTGCAATCCTTCAGAGCATGCCAACGAAAGATGTTTCTGTAGGGAAAATGATGTCTCTGGTGCGGACGAGAAGTGATTTCAGACACGTTGTCATCTCTCACATTATTGGCTGCAACGTTCTTACAGAGAGACCAAAGCATTGGATTCAAACACTAAAAAAATACCTTTTAGTTATTCAGCTTGTTCAACACTGTTCACGGCACTGCTTTGCCACCTTACCTTCGGTGAAGGTAAAAAAAGACGTGTGGGTAAGTGCAAACACCACACAATGGTTCAGCGTGTAATGGAACAGATGCCATGTAAGGTTTTCTTGGCGCACCTAGTTGTAGCAGTGATGGAGCAGTGAAGGTTGCCTGGAGGAGAGTGGGCTCGAAATGAACACAGGGTCATGTGGTATACTGTTATGCAAATGTGTGTAATGTCTTGTTAAAATTAAATGATGTTGGTGCAGGTTAACTTTACATAGGTTGGTGGCCTTCCTGGGGACCGCAGGTGTTACTTGATGTTGACCCAACAGAATACCCATAACAGGTAAAACAACGATTTTTGACTAGGCACTGCTCGAGTTGCTTCATAGGCCTTCACTTGAATAACACTCACAGGCCTCAGGCTATTTATGTCGCCTCTTCTCTCTGTGTCCAGTACAGCTGCCTGTTGGAGTTGATCCGTATACGTACTGGCCAGCAGCGCATGGATGGTGGGGACAGGTCAAGGGAAAAGAGAATCCCACCTTGGTCTCCCCGATGCCAATACAAGGTGTTTATGGTCTTCTTACTATAGATACCAGCAGCAGTACACTGTCAGAGCATTTATTTAAACAGTATGCTGATGCAGTTGACACGACACGAAATTTCTATTTTATTCTTTACATAAGACTTGAGAGGAAGAGATAACCAGAAACTCAGCCTTTGTTGGATTAAGAGAAACCCAGTTACCTGACATCCATCTTGCAATGTCTTGAAAGATATCCTTAATAAAAACATCATTAAATATGTATGATCCTGTTAGCCCGAAAATGATCTAGGTGTCATCAGCATAGTTCTCCAGCATGTGGTCTGGCATGGATTCACATGCTCATGAATGCTCCCTGTTGTCACGCTGGGAATTTTCGGTATAAAAAGAAAAGCAGTTTTGCTTTAGCCTGAAAGCTGCTTTCCACACTGGAAGCAATAACTGTCCTTTGGGTCACAGTGCCTCCATCCAATGACAGCCATCTACCTAAGCTCCGCCCCAACTGGCAATCTACAGATTTATAATGCAGGTTTCAGTGTTGGGAGTCCTCTCATCTGCTCTACAAATAATTTAGCCTTTTTGCACATTTTTTTCAATTGCGATTAATATTTTCTATGATTCTTGCAATCATCGACCAACAATCGACTACTGGTGGTGGGTACCTGTTGCCGGCGAAGATCTATCTTCCTCAACAGATCTTCTCTTCGAAATTTCAAAAGGACTTTGCACATTAACAATGTCAGAAGAGAAGAGGAGTCTCTTTAAGATCTGCACTAAATGTGGACTGAGGTATGTCTACGTTGAAGATTGGCACCTCAAGTGCCTATATTGTCTGCATCCTGCCACGACGAGGACAGATGTGAGATTTGTCAGAGATGCCCAGCAAAGACGAAGCGGGACCACTATCGAAGGTCGGTGGCATGGCTCAAAGAGTGGAAGGCCAGACCCACAAGCGTACTCCTTCTGACAAGAAGAGGTCAAGGTCCTTTGAGGATACCCTTCCTTCCCATCGCTCTGATGACCATGATGTGGTTGCTGTGGCTGCAATGCCTAGTTTGGTGATCCTGCTAGTTGGGCGGGTATGCTCCAAGAGGCAGTCCTTGACCCCTTCGAAACACAGATGTTCATCCAGGGACAAGTCTACGAGGGAAAGGTCTTCAGGTGGGCTAATGAAATCCCCCCATTGACAACTCCTTTGTCAACCAAGACTAAGGCCCCGTTGACGACTACTTCCTCATCCAGGATAACATCCTCATCGATGACTACGATCCCATTGACTACCATGACTTGTCGATGGCCAGGCCTGCTCCTGATTCATCAACAACCCCGTTGATGACCACTACATCTTCGTCAAAAGGAGTGGCTACCACTACCATATTGTCTACCATCAAGACAACAGCTACCCACAGGTTGGCTCTGCCTCCATGATAGCCAGCTGCTGCAGCGGATCTGCCAACATCCACATTAGACTAGCCTGTCAGAGAACAGGTGCCTGTTGTTGAAGGTTTTGTGCAAGGTGAAGGAGCTGCTGATGCCCCTGACTTCCTTTGCAGGCCTGTGAGGATCGCTCCAACAAGGCCCGTGGTGTCCCCTAGGAGGTCCCCTCACATGTACACATGTTCTAATGACGACCATCTACCCAAAGACTACGATTCAGATCATTAATGGGGTCTTAGCCCTTTATGCTGGTTAAGCCACAGAGTTGTTGCCAGCAGCTCCGGTCATACATGCACCTTTGCCCAGGGACATGCCAATGGACATTTTGAAATGGCCATCAACTTTCCAAAGTCTTGCGTGGAGCCATCGCAGAACGCTCTGTTTCTGGGTGCCCATTTAAACACATTGCATTTCTGGCTTCCCCCTCGGAACAGACGGTGACGGCCATTCTGGGGAAGGTGCAGCGCTTGTAATCAGCAATGACTGCAACAGCGCGAGCCATCAAGTTGCTGTTGGGCATAATGTCCTCCTGCAACCATCTCTTCCCATTCTGCAGGCACACGATGAGACCTCTTCAGGAGTTCCTGGATGCACAGTGGCTGCAGATAACAGGCACTTGGATGGACAAGATTGCCCTCAACCAAGGGTTCTGGCAAGCTTTATGATGGTGGGGAGTACACCCACAATTCATGCAAGGAGCTCCTTTTTCAGATACCATCCTACCAGGCCACAGTCACCACAGACGCCTCCCTGGAAGGGTGGGGGGCTCACACCCGACAGTAACATGCCAGGGGCCTCTGGCTACCAGAGGAAAAGGACCTCCACGTCAACATCCTGGAGCTCTGGGCAGTCTTCTGGGCCCTCAGGTAATTCTTTCCTCAGCTGCAGCGGAAAGTGGTGTGAATCTTCAAGGACAACACCCTCTCTGTGTTCTATATGTGGGCACACTCTCCTGTGCTTTCCCTGGAATCACAGACCCTCTGGCATTGGCCTAACCTTCTGGACATGTTCCTCGTCCCCTTTCACCTGATGGGCATAAAGAACACTATAGTAGGCTTGCTCAGCAGGGAGCTGCATTCCTGCCAGGAATGGGAACTTCAGCAAGCACAAGTTTCCTGTCTCTTCAGCAAGTGATGTTGAGCCCAGATAGACATCTTTGCAACGGCAGACAGCTACATGTGCTGGATGTTTGCCAGCAGTTTCCCTCAGTCGAGGAAACTGGGAGATGCCTTTTCATTCCCATGGGACACGCGCTCCCTGTACGCCTTCCCGCTGATCCTGCTCCTGCTACGAGTGATTAACACACTCAGACGATGTCACTGCAGGGTGATACTGATCACCCTGGCTTGGCCACATCAGATCTGGGATCCGGACCGGCTCCTACTGTCAGAAGCTCCTGTCAACCGGCTGCCTCCACTTCATGATCTTCTCTCCTGCGAACACGGAACAATTCTGCACCTGCAGCCTTAGAGTTTGGACATTATGCTCTGCCGCTGGAATGCAAGAAGATTCTGGCCAGGGACAAAGCTTCCTCTACGCTGTCTTGCTACGGTCACAAATGGAAATGCTTCTCAGTATGGTGCAGGACTCAGAAGATCACATGCATCTGCGGATCTCAGCACCTCATCTCCTTCCATACCTGCTTTCACAGGCCAAGGCTGGTCTGGGGCACACCTCTATCAAGGTGCACCTGGTGGCCATATTCAGGGACACACAGATGCTGGGCAAGCCCTTCCTGTGGTCTCGCAGGCTTGTCAAGAGTTTCTCAAGGGTCTCTTTAGAACTTTTCTGCCAGTGAAGGTGCTGGCTCTGGCTTGTGACCCAACAGGCAGTGATTGGCTATAGATTGTAAATGTACTTTTCAGGCTAAAGAGAAACTTCTTTTGTTTTTTACTGAGGATTCCTAGCCTGATGATGGGGAATATTCATGAGCATGTGAATCCATACCAGACCAATGCTGGAAAACAGGAGTTACAGGTAAGTAACTTGTTATTTCTGGAAGATGACACACCGATCGGTCAGAACATCATGTAGAGGTTTGATGAATATATTAAAAAGCAAAAGTGACATTTAGCAACCCTTAGGTATACTGCATGTTAGATATTCTGGACCAGAGGAACAAACCTTTACTTTTACTATTTGCACAGATTAGTTAACTCGGTTCAGTACTGGCTCAGATATCACATTTGATCCCCTTGAATGATTCAGCAAAAGTATATGATTGAGGGTGTCAAATCACACCATGACACCTAAGAGTATCAACATGTATTTGTGTTCTTTATTTTATTTTCATGTTTTTACTTTCAGAAGTTATTAATAATATCCAATAATGCCAATTATGTGCATCAATTTGGTCTAAATCCAGACTGTCTATCACCCAATATCACATTGTTTTCTATGTGATCTTGAAGTTGAAGTTTGGTGTCCTTATCCAAGACATTCAATAGAAATGGAACACTAGAAATGGGTCTGTAATTCTTTAGATTTTCTGGATCCAAAGTGGGCCTTTTTGAAAATGGTGTCACCCAAAACTGTTTTAAGGTGTCAGGGATTGTGGATGGGTGAAAGGAGATATTAACAATCTGAGTAATCAAGGGTGCCATCACCTATATGCAAAGTCTGGTAAGATGTAAATTTCTTGGATCCCCTATGCCAATAGGATTCGGACACAAATTATGTGTTTTTCTGTCTGCCACTGTAATGCCCTTAACAGCCATAGCCTTGAAGAAGATCATAGTCTCAACTTGCATTCTAAGTTAATTAATATATGTTGCTCTGCTACATATTTTAACATGGAGAAAATGTCCTATGCCATTGCTGGTAGTCACCATGGGAGAGTCACTATGATTATCAGGCGTGGAAATCCTATTCCTTATAGCTTTGATAAAGGCCAATTGCATATGATTGCACCACTTATCTTAACCAATTACTTTTTCATTGTGCAGGGAATTCTCAGTTTTTGTAAACATTTAAATAGAGCTTTTGTTGAATTAGAAGCTCTTAACAGAGCCCTTTTTCCCACTATTATCGATACATTGGCCCTCATTACGACCCTGGCGGAAATCGAAAAACGATGGCGGAAATGCAATACCGCCATCGAATAGCGCTCGGTGCAACTATGACCCGTCACCGCAAAGTACGAAGCCATTAGCGACACCGTAGTGAATGCCAACGCTAACTGCACCAAGCACGCGCGCGCGCGCCATGCCAAACCGCAAACACCACCATGGTGCAACGGTACGCCAATTCCGACCCTAGCGGACATGTACCTAACGCCATCAGGCATGGCGTAATGTACCATTCCGCCATGGCGAGAAGTACGGCATCGCGAATCAACCGTAAACGGCCCCACTGAGTGCCTGTACACCGCTCCCTGCCCACAAAGTACAACTCCCCGTAGGTGCAATGAAGCCACAATGCAACCATTGAAATGTACAAGTCACCCATGCATGCCAACGAACAAAAGAAACACAACAGGGGCCAATGGGAGCTGCAGGGCACAGATGGCACGAATACAGAAGCCATCCCAATGGACATGACCACAGTTCCCCACCAAGAAACGCACGCAAACACAGGCACCTGTGACCAGCAATATTCCGAAAATCACATCATTCCACCAGTCCACCTGGCTGACCGGCATCTGTTACACAAAACCCAATCCCCCGCCCCTGAGCATGACAACATTCAAACTGTCATATTGGCAGCCCCCATCCCTGACCTCACTGGGCTTCGTAGGCAAACGCGGCCAGTACAGTACCACGCAACTAAACCCCGAAGCCGGAACCCGATGCAGATCTCCTCACAATACATCGCCCCCCAAATTGGCATATGCCACATCACTTGCAAAGAAAAACGCTACACGGGCCAAATCCGAATAGAAATTTAATGCACATCAAAATCACCAAGCCCATACAGCCATCAGGCCATGAACTCCAAAACACCAATCACCATTGTGGGCTGCTTCCGCAAGAAATGACCAGCCACTACCTGTGTGTCGCCCTGTTCCCCCATGGTACACAGAGCCACAATCACGTACGAAAAGGCAACATGGAAGCGCACAGAACCGCAGGGCCGTCCCAATGGGGAGGCACTAGTCCAGCTGAAAGGCCGAAATGTTGCTCCGAGCCACCAGTACTGCGTAAGGGCATGTGGCCCATTGGCGATCGTCCCATAAGATCATAATGCTGCTCCACTGATTAACACGAAGCAGCAGGTGTCGGGAGTAAAATCCATCTGCAGGAGTGGCATACAGATGGCAGTGGCAAAAGGGGAGGAGATACCTGTCAACCAAAAGAAAAGAAAAAGAACAGAATGGCCATCAGAACTACATTCCAACTACTCACTTCAATGATCACACGAAATCCACAGCCATATGCATGCTAGCCCAACCAAAAGGATCATCACCACCCCAAAACCACTTGCGACTCATAACCATCTATATCGAGGTGCAAACACCATCACAAACGAGTGTACCTGTGCATGCGTCTGTCAAAACAGATTCCATCAGATGGGAATGTTAACGTGCATGGACACAAGTGTCTGAGGGCGCCTCGAGACAGGGAGGGCTCAACAAGGCCAGATGGACGATGGTCCCACAATGGCAGCCCTGCATCACATAGCGTAGGGGAGGCGGATAGATCCCAAGAAGCCCTGTACATGGCAAACTCTGTATCAAATCACCTGCCCATGCATCCATCCATCATTCCCTCATCCCGGGATCAAAATGCCTGAATAATTACTCACATAACATTAGAAACATCCATTGAGTCCGTGCGTTATGCAGCCTGCTAAATCCACAGTGCCCCAGCCCGTAATTCCAGTGTTGTGAAGTAACATGTTTTTGGGAACGGACGGCCTCATCGCCCACGTAGCTATTGCGCATCCCAAACTATTCATATCAATCATTGCTCCCTCGCCATGGGCCCTGTCTCAAGGACATAGAACAATAGAACGTTACATTTGCAGTCAGACCTGTGGGCATCTCCTCGCCGCTAGCTGGAAACCGAAAGCGCCGCCCCTCGAATTCCTCATTTGCAACATCACGTCGAAAAGGCATCTGTGGCCGTTTGAAATCACTAATTATTCCATCGAGTGCGGCTGTGTGTGAAAATGGCAACTGCCTTCACCCACGAATGGGACGCCCCGCCCGTCGTTGAACCTCGGTGCAGTGATGCATGAGGGTCCACCGTTACTCGAGTACTACGTTCCACTGACCCCTCACAAGTCAGTTCGCGACTGCACAGATAGTATGTGAAACAATGGGACCACAGCAGAATGAACAAATCAACCAATCTTACACGGCCATCGGGTACAAATACATGATTGCAATAGCAAGATACAATTCCCCTAATTGCAGCGTTGTGCGCGGGACGTGCTCGGCCAAAGGGGAGAGCAGTTTGCACAGGTGGAATCAATCACCACAGGTGGAGGCCATACAGCCTGAAAACACATAAATTGCACAGCCAGTCTCCTCCCACAACCACACCGAAATGCTACCGGCAGGACTCGCGATGTTGGCCCTGGGGGACCTGATAGCACTGCAAGCGCTCCGACTCCAAGAAGAAGACGAACACCAACTACAACCAGCCGCACGGAGGAGACGCAGGAGGAGGAGGAGGCCAAGGCAGGGCCAGCAAGGGCTGCCAGCACAGCCACTACCACCACGCAGGCAGCCCGCAATCCCACGCCTCCGAGCACATCCGTTCAACCTCACTGATGAGCAGATCCACACCCTCTACCGTCTGGACCGGGACACCATAACCGCCATTGTGGACATGACACAGGCTGACCTTGTCAGCATGATAGATAGCCCAACCGCCATCCCACCCCTACTGAAGGTGGTGTCTGTACTCCACTTCCTGGCCACAGGCACCTACCAGCACACAGTCGGACAGTTGCATGGCATTTCTCAGCCACTGTTCTCACGGACACTATTGCAAGTGCTCGATGCCCTCCTGAAGCACGCAGACGACTACATCTCTCTACCACGCTCGGAGCAGGAAATAACCAACACAAAAGTGGGATTCCATGCACTTGCCGGCATACCGGGTTGCATTGGTGCCATCGACTGCACCCATGTTGAATTGGTCGTCCCACATGCCATGGAGGCCCAGTACCGCAACCGAAAACAATTTCATTCCCTGAATGTACAGATGGTGTGTGACTCCAACAGGATCATTACACATTGTTGTGCCCGATTCCCTGGATCAACCCATGATTCTATGGTCTTGAGGAACTCTACAATACCACGCTACATGGAGCGACACGCAGGGAACAGATCCTGGCTACTCGGTGAGTCTCATTACATGCATGATGATGTGGGGTATGTGAATTGGCATTGACCTGCCAGGAAGGGGGGGGGGGTGTGCGTACGTATCAATGGCATTCCACATCATACGTTTCTCGTCCACATACAGGTGATGCTGGATATCCACTGAAGAGATGGCTCCTCACACCAGTCCGGAACCCACGGGACCAGCATGAGGAGGACTACAACCATGCCCACTCACGTACCCGTGTAGTCATTGAACAGGCATTCGGCCTACTGAAGACCCGTTTCCGCTGCCTCAGCAGGTCTGGCGGGGCACTCCTGTACCGCCATGAGAAGGTTGCAAAGATGGTGATGGCATGTGTCATGCTCCACAACATGTGCGTACGTAGAAATGTGCCCATGCCCCCTGACGCAGAACTGCAAGCACCTGATGATGGTCATGATGAGGGTGGGGATGTGGCAGCACCTCATGGAGTCTGCGAGGCACCGGAGGCCCGTGACATTCGTCAGCATCTCATTGATGTATGCTTCTAGCACTCACGCCTGGTGGCTGATACATGGACACGGGACTCGTGGCACTGCGTGTGTCTGGGACATGCACAATATGGACTGTACGCCTATGATGGCCTAGTACACAAAGATCAATGTCCACACTTCTCATTGGTTGATCGTGCACTTTTTATGGCATATGTGATATCATGTTGAACACCCTATCGACCCGCCACCCAAGTGAGCCCAACACACCCCCTCCACCCTCCTACCTCCCCCCCGAACACCAGTGTCCAAAGATGCTCATTGTCAGTGGGCTGTCGCTATTGCATGCCCCCTCTGCGGGTATCAGGGGCACCCCTGCCTGTGGAGCGCAGGTTCCTTCCAGATCTACGTTGGGGGCTGCCCTGGACGGAACTTGCAACGGATGATGTGTCTGCCTGCTCACGTCCATGCATGTCCCTAAGGGTTTGCGAGAGCTCAGTGAGCACACGGCGCACTGCGGCAAGTTCGGCACATACGTCTTTGGACGTCGCATGCAGTTCCCCCCTCAGGCTCTCGGTGCTTCTCTCAATTTGTGCCCTTAGCGTCTCTGTACCTCTCTCCATTTCTGCCCTAAGTGTCTCAGTTGATGTTTCTATGTCTGCCTTAGTGCCCCCACATTCATCGGCATGGTCCTTGAGGAGTGTGGCCAGTTGCTGCTGTTGTTCGATCAACTGGTCGAGGGACTGTTGCCTCTGCTGGGCCATGGCCATTTGCGGGGGTGTCACAGAGGGGCTGTTGTCCTCATGTTGCCTTGCCACAGGGCTTGTGGGGGATGGCCAGTCGTCGTCTGGTGGGTGCCCCTGCGTGGTATCCTCATGTTGTACGGGATGGAACAGACAGGGGGATTGGGACAGGTCATGGATGGATCGGACTTCGGCATCCCCGTTTTCTGTGTCCGAGCATGCTGCCATCAATGGGGTGTCACCTATGGTGCTGCTGCCACCAGAGGCAGTGCCTTCTGTGGCATCCATTGGGGGGACCTGTGGTGGTGGTGTTGTGGGCATGCTGGCTGCTGGGGTGCCTGTTGATGTTCCCTCCTCTGTGCTGCCACCTGATTTGTGCTGCTGCCGTGTCTTGATGCGTGCAGCTGAGGTGGAGGGTCTCTGGCCGTTGGTCTTGGCCCTCTTTGCAGGTGTGCTGGTAGGGGTGTCCTGTAGCTCGTCGTTTGGATCGGACCCTGTGGTGGAGTAAAGGAGGGCGAGGGTTATTGATGGGTCTGTGGGAATTGGAATGGCATTGTATCACATGCATTGGGGTGGTACCTGAGGGTGATTTGGGTCGGGGCCTTGGAGGTGCTTTGATTTGTGTGTGGAGTGAGGGTGCAGTTGTCTGGCAGCCTGCAGTTAGGGTGTGCCTGCTGCACGTGTAGTGCGTGTATTAGGGGTTTTTAATTATTTATGTATTTATTGTGGGTTTTAACGTGCGCTTGCAGGCCGATGTGTGTGGACGTTCTCCTGGACATGTGTTTCTGTTGCACTATGTGGACGCATGGTACTTCACATGGATGGACTGTGTGGATTTGGCATTGTTTTATCTGGCCCACCTACCTGAATCTTCGGATGTCTGCACTCCTTTCTCCATCCCTCCGACTCCCTCTATGCTCTCCATTCCGATGGTGGAGGCACAGATTTCTTCCCAGGGGGTCAACTTGATGGGTGATTCAGGACCTCCCCCGGTGGCTGTGGCAATGTTGCGGTTGGCAGAGAGTATGCTGCGGACGCGTATCCGCAGGTCGTCCCATCGCTTGCGGCATTGCTGTGGGGTGCGGGGTGCGGTCCCCACCGCACTTACCCGCTGTGCCACCAGAGCCCATATGGCCTTCTTGTTTGCAAGTGCCGTCCTGGTCATTTGCGTGCAGAAGACGACGGCAGCATTCTCCTGGAGGGTCTCTGTTAGCACGGTGAGTTCCTCACGGGAGAAGTGGACCTGCCGCTTGCGGTCGCACGCTTTCTTCGCTACTTTTCCCATTTTTCTTGGTTTCGCTAGGGTGGTTGACGGGTTGGGGTGTGTTTCAGGGTAGTGATTTTAGTGGTTGTGTGGTTTTAGTGTATTTATAGGTGTACGCCGGGATGTTTCCCGTTCCGGGCCCATGTTTTAACTTCCGTTTCCGTATATTTCCGGGCACCGTACTTTCCGGTAGGCGCACACTGCGGTGACCGCTAAGAGGGGTGGCGGTATTGCACCTAGGGCGCCGTACGGCGGCGGTGTGGGCCGTTTTGGGGTCTTTTCCGCCATCGCGGACTTTGCACTTCCGCCATGCCGTGGTGCTCGTGCCCGATGGGTCGGAATGGGCCGCACTTTGCTCCTTCGTGCAATGGCGGAAACGCTATTTACGCTGTGGCGCTCCGGTCAGTCGCTTTCCGCCAGGGTCGTAATGAGGGCCATTGTATTTTTCCCAACTAAACTTCAATGCCAAACAATGTTTCTGGTTAGGGTCTCATCTCCATTTGGGTTCTAATGTTCTAATATTAATTTTCAATCTTGCAAGCACTTCATTGTATCATGTATTCCCTTAAGGTTTTTCTTGAATTATGTTATGTTAATTGTTATGTTAATTGTGGGCTTTTGAATCTATAGTATCTGAAATGGTAGAGTTATACAATTGCACAGGCTCCACCAACCCAAAACCTCTTGTCATTACTCAGGGAACTAATGGAGTTTTAAAAGTAGGGATATAATCGCCAGTCAGATCTATCCAGGTCAAATGACCAATCCGTAGGCTGGGATTGTGTGCAAATACCCAATCCAGAGACCTCCCAATGACATGAGTAACAGGTAAGTCTACATACGTAAAGCCCAAGTCTACCAAATCTTGTTGGAGCTGTGATGCGCATATATCCTGAAGGTAATGGAAATCCAAATTGAGGTCCCCCAAAATTAATAATGGTTCTGATATCATGTTAATCTGATCCCTGCCAAAATGTGAGTCATAACTGGGTTGACGATATATTACAAATAAGTAGATGGCGTAGGAAGGATGATTGTGTATTGTGGTTTCTAAGATTTCTCCATTATAGATTGCAAAGCCAGGTGAAGACTTCATTTTCAATGAGTCCCTACAAATCAAGCTACACCACCACCTATTGACCTTTTATACTATATCATAGAAAGACCTGCTTGCAGTAACACATTAATAGAATGACCTGAAACATTTCTAAACCAAGTTTTCATAAAAAGGTCAAGGTTTGAATCTTTGATGAAATCAAATATTTCCAGCTCATGAACTGGGACTGAATGATCATTCAGTAAAGTTGCCTTTAGATTGTTATGAGCTGGGGAGATATACTGTTTTCTACAAATATGTCTTGCATTCCCATGGAGGGGCACTAGATCATCGATTGACATCACCTCAGGGGGCTTACAATGTTATTTGGAAGATTAGGCCACAGATTCCATATTACTATCAGATCATGAATTCTCTTTAACAAGCAGGCTTTGGGGGTCAGCTGGGTTCTAATTGTACAAAGTGGGACCAAGGCCCCTCCCCTGTTGAACATGAGCATTCCATTAACTGAAGACTTTTCGTATAGCAAGTGACTAGATCTAGACAGTCAACTGTGCTCCAAGGAGTCCTCTCAGGTTTCTAGTTTGGACAACAAAACCGTAAAGAGAATACAATGCGTTTGGTCTAATTTGGATGGCATGCCTGAGTTAATATCATCCAGATTAGTGTGCAATTGAGTAATTTCCTCATGATATAGGCAAGGTACTTGATAATAATAATGTTTGCTATCCTTGTTGAGTGAAACCACATATGTATCGTGTAACCAAAATAGAACACATGAATGTTAACGTGCACAAGTTGCATCATAAACAGCTCACCACTCATTAACAAAACTTTGGGTGCAATGTAAAGGAGAAATGAAAGATAATGCACAGCCCACGGCCTCACCAGTCAAAACACGCTAAACAGGCTTGTCAGCAGTGATTCGCATTGATGCTAGTCAGTTACGGCAGCGGGGTGCAGCCTGTTTTCACCAAATTACAACAACCCTCTAGTCTATGGAATTTGCAGTTCCCTGAAAGACGTTCTTCCAGGCTTTACCAAGAATAAAGTGCTGATGCAATTAGAAATATATTTGATAACCTAAGGTCAGGAAACCACTGGGGAAATGATCAATGTACACAGTACAGTAAATTAAAATTTCAAACAGAAATCAATTTAAAAGCACAGTAGAAATACACATATCTGGATAGTTTTGTCAGCTAATTAGAGGCTAATGTATGGAGATCATAATTTTGATGCAGAAGCTTACTTTGCTGATCCGATTCAGTTAAGCCTGTGCAGTACAACCTATTCACGTCAAAGCACTGCAACCATCTAGTGTGTGGTGTTGTAGTTTCGTAAAAGATGTTTTTTTCAGGCTGAACCAAGAATAAAGTGTAGAACACCACTAAAGGAAATGTTCATTGTCCAGACTACCGTATCTAAAATAATTCATCCAGCAATCAATTTAAAAGCACATTATGATAAATAAAATCTGAAAACCTTTGCCAGCTAATCAAAGAGACTAAAAGTGTATATGGTGATAAAGATTTCTTAGTTGTTGGAGGTGTTGGAATGGACCCATTGGGCATGGGATGGCTCCTCTCACTACCCTTAATGTATGCCCTGCAGTAAATTGTTTACACACTAGAAAATTAGTCATGAATTCAGCCATGTGTTCGGCCGGATTGGGACAGTACCACTCCTCTACAATATGAGCAGCAAGCGCCTCCTGCCCGATATGGGTAGGGTGGTGTAATTGTGTCAGTGCAGTTTTCAATGTCAAAAATAGCATTACCAATTTTCCTGTGTTGTTTTGCTGCCATAAAGCATCAGTCGGAGATAATTTACAGTCACTCTTAATCCAAAACTCTTTTTCTTCCTTGGGTGCGGCTCTCCGCAATTGCACAATCTGTGTCACTTGTAATGTGTTATATCTTTCCTTTAGTATCATTGTTCATGCATAGTTGTGCACTGGGGATGAAGCATCCATTTCTAAAATGTCCCCAAAGTAGGAGGTGTGTTTTGTTTCCGTGTCTGCTGCCTCATTACCCCGAGAGATGGGGTCCTCACCCCTCGTGTGTGATTGGCACTTTGCCACTGCTATGTGCAGTGGGTACTGGAGTGCCTATATCAGTCTACCCAATAGGACTGGCATCTTGCATCTCTGGCTCTTCGGGCTGTCATACTTAAGGGGGTCAAGAGGGCTATTCCAGGGACCCTGTCTTCAATGCCCATAATTCTTCCAATGGATTTCCTACATCCACATTCTGATGCGAGTGACCATCATCCAGACCACATATGGTAGGATCCTTAGTCTGTCTGTTTCGTTCCACCCACACCATTGTGCTATTCCACCAAGTGAATATATTGACATATTTGCTTCCTTTTTTCATTTTCTGAGAATTTTTGTAGTTTGGGGTCTTTGGAAAAATACTATATTCATTTCCAGATGGAATATAGAAGCTGCCTATTCTAGTAGTAGACAGCAGAGGTCAGTGTGATTCTAAGGGGGTAATTCATAGAATTCAGCACACAAGTGGCGCACGCGGCTGGCGCACAGTGTGCGCGTGCGAATCCCTGCGCCAGCTGCGTGCGCTAAAATCCATTTCCGCGCACAGTGTATTCATGGATTCCAGCCACCAAAACCAGCCGTGGCGCACAGTGGTGCAGCGACCCTGCAGCAGCGCCAGTTACGCCCCCAAGAACGCCTCACGCGCAGGGAAAAGCCATCAATATACCCAATCCAGCGCAAAGGGCTGCGCTAACCCTGTTCCAGCACGGCTTGCGGGCTACGTGTATCACTGGGGTGCGCGGGAAGTACCTCACGCGATTGGTCCTGTGCGAGCAGTGTACGCGTATCTCAAGGGTGCGCGGGAAGTGCCACATGCGATTTCAGCAGGGTACGTGTATTTCGGGGTGCGGGAGAAGTTCCACACGCGATTCCAGCATGGTACGTGCATATCAGGGGTGCGCGGGAATTTCCACACGCGATTGGGCCCGTGCGAGCAGGGTACGCGTATCTCAAGGGTGCGCGGGAAGTGCCACACGCGATTCCAGCAGGGTACGTGTATTTCGGGGTGCGGGGGAAGTTCCACACGCGATTCCAGCATGGTACGTGCATTTCAGGGGTGCGTGGGAATTTCCACACGCGATTGGGCCCGTGCGAGCAGGGTACGCGTATCTCAGGGGTGCGCGGGAAGTGCCACACGCGATTTCAGCAGGGTACGTATATTTCAGGGTGCGGGGGAAGTTCCACACGCGATTACAGCATGGTACGTGCATTTCAGGGGTGCGCGGGAATTTCCACACGCGATTGGGCCCGTGCGAGCAGGGTACGCGTATCTCAGGGGTGCGCGGGAAGTGCCACACGCGATTTCAGCAGGGTACGTGTATTTCGGGGTGCGGGGGAAGTTCCACACGTGATTACAGCATGGCACGTGCATTTCAGGGGTGCGCGGAAATTTCCACACGCGATTGGGCCCGTGCGAGCAGGGTACGCGTATCTCAGGGGTGCGCCGGAAGTGCCACACGCGATTTCAGCAGGGTACGTGTATTTCGGGGTGCGGGGCAAGTTTCACACGCGATTTCAGCAGGGTACGTGTATTCCAGGGGTGCGCGGGAAGTTCCACACGCGATTTCAGCAGGGTACGTGTATTTCGGGGTGCGGGGCAAGTTTCACACGCGATTTCAGCAGGGTACGTGTATTCCAGGGGTGCGCGGTAAGTTCCACACGCGATTCCATCAGGGTACGTGTATTTCAGGGGTGCGCGGGAATTTCCACACGCAATTGGGCCCGTGCGAGCAGGGTACGCATAATTCAGGGGTGCGCGGGAAGTTCCACACGCGATTCCATCAGGCTACGTGTATTACAGGGGTGCGCGGGGAGCACCACACGTGAATTGCACAGGGGCCTACCCTGCACATGTCCTGCAGGCACCCCATCCACCATGGCCATGCCCCCCAGCCAAGCCCGTGTTTGGTGTATTTCCTTTGTAGTACTCAGCCTCGATATTTCTTTTGCTTTTACAGGTTGGGCACTCCAGTTTTCCTATCTGCTTCCATCAAAATGGGTGCCCTTCTTTTATACTGACATGCAAAAATATGTTTTTATTGTTCACTGTCCACTGATGCTCATCATTATTTACCCTTTGACAAAGTTCCCTCAAGACCCTAAGGGAATGAAATATGTCGGCTCGTGTATACTCTTTGGGGTAGTATACTATAGTGGAAGGTTGATCACTGTTAAAAACTGGCTTCCAACTTCTCTTCTTGGAACACCAGGCAGTGGATGCCCAGCTCAAGCGTGATACAGAAAGAGACATTTCCACTGGCTTAACGGTGGTGTGATTTTGTACTGTTTACACTTTAATCATGTAACTAAGATTGTTTGTATGTTTAATTGTAGCACACTGTGAATAAAGTATTTTCACAGAGTAAACAAATAGTCATTGTGTATTGAAACGAGCAATGCTTGAGAACATTTAATGTGATTAAGCATTACTGGGTCCATCTATACATGACTATAAATATTGTTAGGTATATTTTTTACATTGTTTCACCCCACTACGTGTATTTCACTAGTTATACATGAAATGTAATATGGATATAAGAAAGGCACATTTTGGATTTCTCGCGGGCCATCCTTTTGTATTTTAGTACTCTCCTCCACCTACAAAAAAGACATGCACATGAGAATGTTTTGGAATGCTCTTCTCTGCCTATAGAATGAATGTGTGACTAACAGTACATTGTTTTGCTCTCTCCTGTAATTAAAGTGGGTCTAGGAATGCTTTGGAGTCTTCTCTTATATGCAATAATAAGAATGCTTTTACCTGCTCTCTCCTCTGCCCATAACATGTATGTGTGACCTAGAACACTTTGGTATTTTCTCTGACAGCCTACCAAAACGGTGTGTACATGGATGCTCTCGCCTGAACCTGAACATGTGACTAAGAATATTTCGGTGTACTCTATCATTTACCTAAATAATGTGCATGTAATAGAACATACTTTACTGTGCTCTCTGGCCACTTTGAATCACCTCAGGGACATCAAGCCCTACAAAGTGGGGGCCTCTCCTAGCACTAACAATGAAAGGGCCAATGATTCACAAGCAGAAGAAGACAACCATTGCCTCGAACAATCACAACCCAGCAGAGGACACCCTATGATTACTAGTTCCAGAGCATGAGGGATAGGGAAAGGACTTCCTACACAGCCAGAGTGAGGGATCACTGTTTGTCATTTCTCTTTTCACACATTGACAGCGTTCATCGGGAAAGTGTGATTGTTAATATTGCATTGTTAGTATTGCATTGTTTCATGATTCCCCATAATCCTCATCCCGAAACCTTCCAGGGTCAATTTATCCAATTTGTCAGAAGGTCCAATAGCACAAGGAGATACTGTCTGATTGTATATTTCTGTGTCTTCTTAGCTTATTCATCCCAAATATATCCACACCTGGAAAGAGGAAATCCATCAGTACTCACAGTACTCTTTGATCCCAGAAAAAAATGCTGTGTGTGAACAGCTATTCCATCTTGCTATGGCTGACTATTTTGTTTGTGGAGCTTGAATGAATAAAAGAGGAACAAAGTAACACTTGTTTTTGCGCATTTCAGGCAGGCAACTTATATCTTCAAACTACACAAGGATCCAAACGGTGTAAGTGATGGAGTTCATTATTTAGTATCTTCACCCTCATCTGTTGGTGACTATCATATATTGCGATCAATACTGCTGTATCCTCTACTAACACAAATCCTACTCCAGCAGGGGGACTGTTAGGGAGAATTATCTGTTTAGGCTGAATTTCCTAGCCTAGTGAGTCCCCCAGCAGCTTTGCTGGATTTCTGGAGTTTGTTTTTTTTCCATCCTGCCAAGGGTGAGACTCTTTTTCTCCCACTCTTGGACATGAATGTGTGTAATTCCTTTGAATGTCAATGTGTTCTATGGGCTATGGGGTCTTTTACTCCATAAGATCTCATATGTTTTGCTATGTGTGTTACACCGCACCCTCCATCCCGTAACACTGGGGCGTCCTAGCGGACCTCCACCATAGACTCCATACCCGGGGACTGACTACTGTCTCCACGGGAATGTAAAGTCACCATTGGCTTTACTAGACCTAAATTTACTAACAGAACTAGTACAAACCATCATATTGTGGACGTACTAGTAGGGGTAATTCGATTACTCCTGGGTCTGTTATTCGAGGGGGCACTGTCTCGTCCCCCCTCGTCGAGTTTTGGCTGGTGGCAGTGGAAACTACTTGTTATATTCAACCCCAAATATAACTCTATGGGATTCTTCCCATTGTTGGAGGTTAATACTTTTTCTCATTAATCTCTAACATACCACCGGTTTATTTATCTTCAATAAATCTATCGGTTGGTATTTTCTGCCAGAACTGGGTTTTTAAAATGGCCTCTGTGTTCGTCTCTGTGACTCCTAAACCAAAGGTTGAGCCCTTTGTTCCACTTTTGGCGGGCTTCTACACAGAAGCCCTCCAAAGTGGTGCCATTCTGTCTGGGTACCACAGGGGGTGTGGGAGGGGGTTTAGGCACCCTGGACTGAGTTGCCTTGCCAACTCAAGTCGCACTCTGGTGTGATTGGCCCAAGTGGTGAGCCACCCCGCTCACCACTTAGCGTGTTTTGATTGACAGCTAGGCTGAATGAATGGGGGTTTTTCTGCATAAAAGCAGGGCTTTTGGGACTGGATCTTCAGAAGTCGCCACAGGACCTAAGAATCCGACGAGGATAACGCTGAGCCGACCTGCAACGACGACACCTCCGGTGGAGCCCTGCTGAACCGACTCACCACTTCCCGACGACAGAGGAGATCTCCCCGCCGGAGAGTCTTCTTCCCCTGACTGGTGGGAACAACCAGTCCCCTTTGCTTTTTCTTCATTCCAGGACGTAGTGGTCGAATTGCCCGTGCAGAGCACCCCGGCATCCGGATAGCCACTACCCCTGTACCGCGACCAAAAGGTGGTGCCTTGTGACGGAGCACTCCGCGGCTGGTCTCTTCCCTGGTGGTGCAACAATCTTCAACTTTCCTTCGACGACGAGATCATCTCTTCTCTTGGCAAAGACCCGACGTGCATCCACCACCAGGAACAACTGCCCCCGCCGGAGCTGTCTCTCCACAAACAAGGTACCGTGTCCGCCTGGCTTCACGTGTGTCTGATAGAGTGAGGTGTCTTAATCCTCGCCTCTCCATTGGGTCGCCTCCAAGCTTTCTTAACTTTCTGTTCTGAACTGGTCCAATCTTTCCATAACAATTTGCGACAAAGACTCGAAGTGCATTTCCACTGTGATACTTTTTGGGACATATCGCCTCGCCTCTCTCCGAGTGGGCCTGGCCTCTGAACTTTGCTATCTACAGTAGACCCTGCCTTACTTGCCTTGCATTTGTTCGTAAAAGTGTTGGTGCCGAGTTGTTTTCATAACCTGCCTTCTTTTCTCTCCCGTCCTAACGAATACTAGAGTGCCATCTAGGTTAAAGCATTCACCTCTGTCTGCAAATAAGTGGTGCCGTTGAACCTAGACTTGTCAAACTATTGTTAGGGGGATTGATATACTTATAGTAATTGTGATTGAAGTTGTTTGCCGTATTAGTGCCAGAGTGTTTTCCATAGATGTGTTGTTATAAATAAATACCTATATATCTTTACACCAAAGCTCTGTCCATGTTTGCTTGTTCTACTGTGTAAATTGCCCTATTTTGTATACTCCACATACTGCCTAACTCTTCTTGAGGGAAGTCTGACTGCTCAGCCACAGCTACCAAGTGAATCTGTGTGGTACAGACTGCTACCAAGTGGGTTTACTGCCAAACACCTGTAGTCCTAAATCTTTTGCAGTGGTCCCAGAGGGAACTGCACAGGTTTCCGCCTAACGGGGACAGGTAAGCATTGTAAGTACAATAAAGCGAGATTGATGCAATGCAGATGCATACACGTAGGGTGGAACTCTCACTGATACTGCTCGAGTATCTAATAACATGTGGTACACGCTCATGACTAAAGTAGGTAAACAAACCACTGGGGAGAGATGCTATGTCTGCTCACTAATCCCCTTTGCCATGAGTGCCTCCAAAACATTTATAGCAACTGAAATAACTGCAGCAAGAGCACAATGCCTTATGTACCTGTCCATTGTTAGAAACGGAGGAAGATTCCAAGGGAGAACAGCAATATTGAGATGGATGTCACAGTGTGGGATGTTTTTACCCATGCATCCGAGCCCTACCTCAAAAACTGTGCAGTACTGGCATTGAAAACATCATGATGGCCAGAGATTCCCAGAAAATGCCCAGGGAAGTGCATGAAGATCAGGCTGCCACCCATTTTGCCGATGTTATGGGCACAGAAAGGCACTGCCTAAAACCACCATTGGACTACCCACACAGTAGTCTGAAACCATTGGGAATGGCAATGCTGATTGCCAAAAGCAACCTAGAATTGTGGGGAATTCATTTTCTTAAATCCCAAAAAGAGGTGCAGTACCAGTACTCACCACTATCAGAAAGCCGGCGTTTTAAAACCACCAGATTTTGTTTAAAACTGAATAAATGAACCCAAAGCGTGCCAAAGAAAGACTTACTGAGAGGTGGATACAATGTAAAGTTATATTCTGAAGTGACTTGAATGTTCATAACAAGACTGGCTGAGCTCTGCAGGTCTGCAGCAGCCTAACTGAAACTGGATTAAAACTACCAAAAATCTAAATGTTTAAAAGAAATGAGTGACCTACTTTTGAGTGTCACATAGGTTGCAATTGTTTTAATGTCATAGTTCTAAACTTAGAATCAGCATCCTAGCTGCATATGTAAAAAATTGTCTTGACTTAAACTGGGGAACAAAAGTGACATTAGCTGGGGCCTGGCTTAAGGAACTGAATTCAGCCCACCAGCTACCCCCGACAGGAGTTGAGACTTGCACAACAGCTGTGTTCCCAGGCCTATCTGCCTTTTGCTGCTCCCACCAAAAGGGATATGACACTTCCCTGATTGAATTACCTGGGCTCTGCAGGAAATTGAACAAAGCCCTGTCCTGACTCAGGCAAATGTTTTAATATGGGGGCCGTAAAAAGTGGCTTCCTCCTGAAGGAAAGGGGAGGAGCACTGCCTGTGAGAGCAAGCTGGCTTGGCAGAACTGGAAAAAACAGAAATTCAACCTTGTGCTGGGGGGAAACCACACCCCTGTAGCCAGAATATGGTTTTAGAAAAAGATGAATAACTCATAGTACGGACTTGTCATAATTATTTAAATGATACCATAATTGTTGTGATTTTTCTGCCGACATTTTAAGAGGTTTTTAGAACCGGTGGCATGATCTGGGGGCAAACTAGCAGTTAAGAGGATATTACTTAAAATGTATGCATGTTAAAAATCTGACACTTCATCAATTAATGTCCATACTCCTTGCGCACATGTGTATAAATTTGGGGTAATGTCCGATATTGCGAAACCAGTTAAAAAGTGAAATATGTGCCATTTTTGAACCCAAGCCCCCAGGAAGAGCAGATTTTGAACAGAGGATACCTCCTGTGATATGTGATGGGTGCATGTAATTTTAAACAAATGTGTACCTGTGCAAATATGTCTTTTGGGTCAAAATATAGATTGTGTGTAATTTGACAGGGGTGGGTTCTCTGTATCATAAACAGACCTCATCATGATGACACTTCATTTCATTCCCCCAATCAAGGGGAAGAGGATGAAGTGGCCAATGACAAGTGGAGAGGGGTAGAGCCTAGTGATGCTGCACACACACCCATCTTCAAAACACATAAAAGCAGACAGTCAGGACAGATAGGGAGCTTCAATTCCATTTGCTGCAACGCACTCTGCCGGACCATACAACATCCAGAGATCCAGACTTCAAATCCATCAATCTCCAGAATCCAGAGAGGCTAGACCAGCAGAGCAGAGCTGACCCAGACCGCTGTTAGCAGAACCAGAGAGCTCACCCAGATCACTGTGAAGTGCAGAGACCAGACCAGAGTCCAGTCTAAAACCTGACCAGATCCGTGGCGAGGCCCATTTAATTCAAGAATATAGTGTGAGTACCCAGCAGAACTGTGCAGAACCAATCTTCTAGTTAAAATAATATAATTCAATCTATTTTAATCTAAGTAGAACTGCCTCCTAACTGTCACCTGTCATTTGCAAAGCTGTCACCTGTCATTTCTAGTTGCTAGCTGTCATTTGTCATTTTGAACTTTAAAATTTCAAATCCGAAAAACTACCTTGATTTAATCGTTCATAACTCCGTGACCGTTTGTGCTAGAGACTTGCAGTAACTTTCCTCTGAAAGCTGGGAATCGTGGCTTTTCCACGAATCTAGAACCGCATTCCTACCCCCAATACTTTTGCCGCAATCGCGAAAAACGCACTCGCGAATTTGCTGCGATTTGCAAATTTCTCAACGTGTGAAAACAGCAGTTTTCTTGCTTTCAGTTGCCAAAAAATTCGTTTAACCTGCTAGTTACTCCTAGATCCTTGCTAAAGTGAGCCTGGACTAATATTAACTTGATACCACTCACCCTGAACCTCTAGAGGGAATTAAAAGCATTTTAGCATATTTTTCACTTCATTGCCAGCACATATAAAAGCATTTTGGGCCTGTGTTTCCAACTTCTGTAGTCTAAGCTTGCTGGGGGGAACTGAATTCCATTTGATTGCATTTCTGAGAACTGTGTGCTTTCCTTCCATTTCCTTGCATTGCATAAAGGGGGGAGGGGATTGCCAGAGAAAAGTGATTACATTGTTTTGTTGAAATCATATTGAGTATTTTCTGTATTGCATTTTCATTCAACATTACATCCATCTGAACTTATATAAAGCATTCTCTACCACCTTATTCTTCTGTTCCTATTCACAAGTGTGCTAGTGCCAGACTATCCATTATTGATTACTGCTCAGATTCAGTGTGATATTCAATTATTAATTTATTATAAAGCGTGATATATATATATATTGTTTAAATTATCAAATAAACCTTTAAACGTGCAAAACAGAACTACTTCTTGGCTCAGTGGGGTCAGGAGGATTCCAAGAGAGGGGTGTTATATAGGGGTAGTCATCCAGAATGCATGAACTGGACATAAAGATATATCAATAAGGGTTTCCGTTCAGTATCCCAGACTAGGCATTGACTTAGCTGTAGTGTTGAATTGAATCCTCTTACAAGTTGGGGGCTCGTGCCGGACGTTTGGATTAGATCTATCACTTGTGCAGATTAATACAGCGTGCCAGCTGACCAGATACACATATCCGGTCGGATCACCACGCTGTGTTACGCTGTAAAGCACTCCTCAAAGGAACGCTCTAAGGAAAAGGTCTGTTTTGCAAAAATAAAATACTAATTTCTGTAAGTCAGGACAGAGACCAATCTCTAGAATGACGACCTTGATAGATATGAAAATAGCCAGAGAGCACTTCTTACATAAGTTATTTGTGAGAGGTGAGTGGACTCACCAGGACCAGACGGTCTGGTTGCAAGCAATCGCACCCCAGATCACGGAAACAGGGTCAGATAAATGGAGAGATCAGGGTCCCTTACATGTGGCCCTGAGTGAACTATATTTGGCCCCGAAGGCTAAGGATGAACAAGACAAGATGGTTAGGATAGCGGCATACCTGTACCTATATATGGGAGACATGCAGGATAAATGTACTGAAAGCCAAGATCTGGTGAATAAGCGACAGATGGCGTTAGAGAAGGTCCAATCTGACCTGGTCTCTTCTGAGCAGAGGCTGCAGGGGAGCCAGGAGTCAGAAAATGAGAGTAGACAGCACATCATTAAAATAAAGAGGGATATGGACATCCTGCAACAGGAAAAGGCTGACCAGGATACCAGATTTCTGGCCTTGCAGAAGGAGTACCAAGAAGGTTTGGACTCCCTACTGCAGAGCCAGAAAAAGCTGGAGCAACAGTTAGACTTCAATAGGGCATGTGCTGAGCAGGTAGTCACCCTGCAAAGCCACCTAGATGGGGAGAAGGCAGAGAGCAATAAACTGATTTTGAAAGACCTGGATACCCAGGCAGAGTTTGACCAGGAGCGCCAGAAAACTGGTGCCTTCCAAAGGCAAAGGGACGACCTGGCGGCACAGATGCAGGCTCTTAGTCAGGAAAGGGATACCTTAGGCCAGGAAGTCTGCCACTTAAAAAGGAAATTGGAAGAAAATCACCTGGCCCACCAGGGACTAGGTGACCTCCAAAAAGAACACCAGGACTTGCTAGAGCACACCAGGAGGGTGGAGGATGCTCTGGCAAGACAGGAGCAGGCCAATAGGGACACAGCTCAGGAGGTAACCCTCCTGCAGCAAAGACTGGCCCAGTGCTCCAGGACCAATCAGGAAACTCAGAGAGAGAATGAGGCTCTCTGCCAGCACAATGATAGGCTCCAACAACAGGTAGCGATGCAAGGGAGACTGATAGAGTCTAGTAAGGCCTTAACTGAGGAACTGAAGGCACAGGCTCTTGCATTGCAACAGGGAGCAGGGGCGGTTCGCTGAGAAAGAGAAACTCCTGAGCATAACCCCAGGAGCCGTAGTACCAGAGGCCTTTATTTCTCTCAGTCCCTGGACTCTGCCACCCCCATGTCCCCTGGCGCACATGAGCACAGGGCCACAGGGATGGCAGATTACTATCCAGCCAGAAGCATGGGGCTCATAGGCCAGTACCACCCAGGAATGGAGGGGCGGGCATCCGGGTATGTGCAC
This sequence comes from Ambystoma mexicanum, assembly GCF_040938575.1. Classification (NCBI taxonomy): domain Eukaryota; kingdom Metazoa; phylum Chordata; class Amphibia; order Caudata; family Ambystomatidae; genus Ambystoma; species Ambystoma mexicanum. The sequence continues at coordinate 514,623,898 of NC_090934.1, forward strand.
CCAAGCACAGTGCAATTTGATGGGGAACCCCAGGTGAGTAGGCCCCTTAAGGGCATCCTGAAAACCTCTGCCCAGTTAGGTCAGTGGGGGGGTACCCATCAAATCCTGGCAGCAAAGAGGAATCTGAAGACTCCTCTGAACGGTACAGGACACAGGAGACCAGGTCCCCACATTCTTCCAGCCATTCCCAGGCTCGCAGAATCCGGGAAAACCTGGAAGAACAGACGGGAACCTCTGGGAGCAGTGCCTCTGAGTCAGAAGATGAATGGACAAGGGTTACCCGAACCAAAAAGGCCAATAAGGCAAAAAGGGCCTTGATTAAGGATCCATTGAAACAGATTAAGGCAATCAGGAGTGTCATCACGCCTTATCATAAGAACGCCAAGTACTCTGTTTGGGAACACTTGGAGCTCTATGAGCAAATGATGGAGACTTTTCATTTGAAGGACAGCAAAAGCTGTATCCAATATGTAAAGTGGACATTCTCCCCAGAGTACTCCAGTTTCTTTGCAGGGCTGGAGGACCAAAATCATTCCAGGTGGTCCACCTATAGGGCGGCCATATTAAAACATTTTTCTGTTCACAGAAATCCCCAAGAGGCTCGCAAGGCAGCCTACAATTTGCAGTGTGGGGAGGATCAGGCCCCACAAGAGTTTGTGCAAGAACTGAAACGTGCTTTTGCACAGACCACAAGAAGGGTGCGCACGGATAGCAGAGAATTTATTAATACGTTTTTCCATGCCTTGCCCAAATATATAATGACCCAGCTCGTGAGAGATTTTCATGAGAAAAGATCTTTAGACTGGGTCATCGAACAGGCTACCCGGATCTATGAGGTGCAGAAGCCCATAGAAAATAAAAGCAATACCCAGAAAAATCCCAAAACCAACAGCACCCCTGCTGCTGCCAAGGTTGCTGAGGTAAAGGTCACCCCCGTTTTGGATTTGGAGATGGGGGGGCCTAAAAACCTACCTGCACCTAATAATGCTAGGCCCAGAAGATCCTCGGGCCAGTCACAGACAGGGAGCCAAGGAGGCAGCCCCACAAATGGGGTCCCTCGCTCTCCTGATTATGTAAGTCCCCGTTACAAGGGAAATCGACCCATCCTGGGTTATGTGTGGACTCCTCCAGCCCAAGGGGGGAGATCCAGCCAAGCACCTAACCCAGAGAACTTCCCTCCCAACTTCTCACAGGAGGGCAGAAATTCTCCAAATCCTGGGCAGAACTTCTTCCCCAGGTATCCACCCAATTTCCAGCCCCAAAATCATCCATCCTTCTTTCCCCAATTCCCTGAGCCCAGACAACCAAATCCGGGAGAGGGGAGGCCAAGGGTGGAGGGGTATCCAAATCTTCCCAACCAGGGGTACTACCAAAGAAGGGATAGCTACCCTTCCCGGGATCAGCCCAGGGGAGAAAACAGGGCCCCGTATCAGCCTGAGCGGGTTTCCCAGTTAGAGCGCCAGGTTCAAAACATGGCGCGGGATCTGGGTCACATACTGAGGGCTCAGCAGAACCCTCAGATCGGCATGCCGGCGCAGAACGCACCCAACTCTGGACCTGGTGCTCCAGAACAATGACGGGGGCAGCACCCCGATAACTCACCGGTTCCCAGGGAGGAGGCACAAAGGGAAGGGGGGTGTAAAGCCTTGGAGGAAGCTTCCTTCCTCACTTGTAAACAGCCCCTGGAAACCCAGGAACCGGAAACAAAATCTCTTGCCCCTGAAAGTCTGCCTCCTAAGGAGCAGAGGGGGGGTAGGAGAAACAAAAGACCCAAACAGACTCAGTTTAAGGAGGAGGTACAGGTCTTCCAATTTGAGGGAGAGGGATCCTCAGAGGATCCTGGGAAAAGGATCTTCTCCCTCAGAGATGGGGGAACTCCTCCCAAAGAAAAATGGGTCCCAAGGGATGTCAATTCAGACTGGGGAGATGTGGAGACTGAGCTACCGCCGCCCACCATCTCATCCCAGAACCAACAGCAAGAAAATCCCCTGGTTCAAACCCATCCTGATGACTGCCTCCCAAAAGGGGGGGGGCGGCCCGGAACCGGAGCCAGGGGAACCCACAATGGCTCTGATCTCCAGTTGCCAATTTTTTCTTTCAGATTCCCAAGGCTCTCCACAGAATTTCACCCAAATCTCTTCGCTAGCGATGTCCAAAACCAGAAAGTTAGCCCACCAGTTGTCCAAAAATGTGCATTATCTGTGCCCCCTTGAGGAGAAGGAGGGAAGATACTATGCCCCGGTACAAGTACAGGGACAGGGTACAATTTTGGCACTGGTGGACACGGGATCTCAAGCTACCCTTCTGTCCAGAAGGGCCTTTGATGAACAGAATGCAGGAAGGGGAGGGAATTACCAAATTCCTCTCACCTCACTTCCTGGACAACTCCAGAACTTTGACGGGAAGGAAATTGCTGTCGAGGGGACGGCAGACTTGGACATTAAAATTGGGCGACACAAGTTGAAACACCCAGTCATAGTTGTGACTCCAGAGGGCACCCCTTGTTTACTAGGGAATTACCTCCTGAGAAGGTTGTCACCCCTAATAGATTGTGTAAACAAGGTCCTCTGGACCCAGACTAGCCGACCAATAAAATTAAAACAGAGTGTCAACCATGTTAGTTTAAACGGCACCTGCCACATGGTTGAACAAAAACCTGACCAAGTAGAATTTCACTTCCAGAATAGCCAAATTCCATACGTGACAGTAATAGCAGTAGGACAACAGACTGGTGATGGAGGGTCCTCTCTATTTCTGAAAATCAACCTTCCTTCCAGTCTAAAGTGGTACTCCACGCTGGAAGGAAACACTCTGAGATTCTATACTAATCCACAATCAGAAACTCCCACTCCTATAGTCCAGAAAGATGTGAAATCAGCTCAGAGCCTGGCTGATATTCAGCAAATTGGAGAGCAGTTGTTCATCCCTGTTCAGTTAAATGATGGGAAGGACTCTGTTCTCGCTCGAGTGTGTGTGAACAACGGTAAGAGCTTCATCAGCGAAGCCATGTTCCGCCAACTCCCAAAAGATCCAGCCATTCCCACATTCAAACTGATAGACAAATGGGAAATGGACCTGGAAGCACCTAATTCCAAACATCTCCTGCCAAGCAGGTGTATGCTCAATATCTCCATTGGCAACAAAAGCATAGTCCACAATTGTTGGGTCGTGCGAGACGTCACTGCCGCTTTTTACTTAGGCAGTGACATTCTCAATCGCTTTGCCATTAGTTTGGACCTAATAAACTTCAAAGCTTGGTCCCGATTAGCGGATAATCCCATGGGCTTTGATGATCCAGAAAAAGCATTTAGGTCAGCTCAATTGCTACCTTATGCAGTTGAAATTCAGATCAAAGAGGAAGTCACCATCCCAGAAAGGACCCGACAATTCTCCCTGGAAGTGAAAGTTAAAAGAGGACAACATTTGAAAAACCCTGATGCTTACATACATCTAAACGCTTCTCTCCAACAGCAAGGGTTGGGGGTAAACCCAACTCCATTAGTCAACATAGAACATGACACCATTCCAATAGAGGTGGATAACAGCGACTTAAAGAGTATTACTCTAGCCGCAGGCACCATTATTGGAATGGCGGTTGATGACCGACCTTTTTCCATAGATTTAGGTAATGAACTGTTAGGGCCAATCCCCAAGGACTGCTTTGACAGTGACAGTGATGACAATACAACACCAGACAGGATTTTTACCCGGCATGGGGGGAACTTCCTGGTGTACACTTCTTGCCCTTATGGTAAGGAAGATGTGACTTGTGACTTCAGGAGGGATGAGGTGATTTTCCAGGTCCATGAGGGCTGCCTTTCCCACCTGAAGCCTCCAGTCCAAATCAGCACTCTGACCAGGGACTTCTCCACCCAGCTGGAGGAGGCCGCTGAAATAGCCAAACCAGAAGTCTTTCCAGGCTTCAGGCAGATAGTGGAAGAGAGAGTCAACCTAGCTGATGCCTGTGTGACTCTGGAACAAAAGCAAAAGTTGAAACAAGTTTTCTTGGATTTCCAAGATCTCTTTGCGGTAGACTCATATGACTGTGGCCGCACCGACATCCACACAACAACAATCCCCACGGACCCTGGCATGACTCCAGTGTTTGTGAAGCAATATCGCTTGCCTCTCGCATCAATGGAGTCCCTTACTGAAATAATTAAGAACCTTGAGTCCCGGGGAATAATCCGTCCAGTTCACAGCACCTTCAATAATCCGGTGCTGGGAATATTGAAGCCAAACGGCCAGTGGAGACTCTGCGCCGACCTCAGGGAGCTCAACAAACGGGTCCATACTTCCCGATGGCCTCTGCCCTACATTGACCAAGGGCTGGCCCAGATCCAGGGGTCACAGGTATTCACTGCAATAGACCTGACCAATGGATACTGGACCGTGCCGGTCAGTAGGGAGGACCAATACAAGCTGGCTTTTACCTTTGGGGGCCAGCAGTACGCATGGACCCGGACTCCCTTCGGATACCTCAACTCCGGCAATGAATTCAACATTTTCCTACATAAGGCCATGCCCACCCTGGGTGCGAGGGGTAACCTGGCTTATGCAGATGATGTCCTCATCAAAAGTTCATCTGTGAAGGAACACATAGCGGAGATCCGTTATGTTCTGACCCAGTTGAGGGCCGCCGGAGCAAAACTTTCCTTTCAGAAAGCACAGTGGTGTAGAACCCGTGTTAATTTCTTGGGGCATGAGATTACTCCTCAGGGTCTCTGTCCCCAGGAAAAGAAAGTGGAAGCACTTCAGAAACTGAAAGACCCCACAACTCTGCGGGAACTAAGGAGCCTCCTTGGACTGACTAATTACAGCAGAAAGTTCATTGAGGGCTACGCAGAGATCACCAGACCCCTGATTCATCTCCTGAAGGGGGGGGTCAAGTGGGAATGGGGTCCAGAACAAGCCGAGGCAGTAAAACAACTCAAAAGAAGCCTCTCACAAGCGCCCTGCCTAGCTTACCCTGTCAAAAACAAGGAGTTCTTCCTGGAGACGGGGTTCTCTAATATGTGCTTGACGGCAGTATTATACCAAAAGCATGACAAGGTCAATAAAGTAATCTCTTATGCGAGCAAAACTTTATCCTCTGTGGAGGAAAAATTCAACGATTGTGAGAAGGCACTCCTGGCAACGGTGTGGGCATTGAAGAATTACCGCCCGTTTATCCAGGGGGAACACATCATAGTGGAGACTCCACACCAGCCTCTGCAATATCTCCAAAGTGACAGAATCCGGGCCGGAAATGTGAGTAATTCCCGAATTACTTCCTGGATTCTGTCAATGCAAGGCTTTCCTGTGGAGGTCAGATATGGCCAAAACAAGAAGAGTCCCCTCGCGCAAGGTCTGGCTGACTTGCATGATTGTGCCAGAGAAAACTGTCTCGAGGACGAAAGTCTAAAAATAAAGGACAACATGGAGGCATACCTTAATTCCCACCACAAAGTCTTTGAAGAAGACAAGTGTGAGGGAATGCCCACTGTCTATGTGGATGGATGCTCTTACCATGTTGACAACGACGGGGAGAAAGAACTGGTGGCCGGCGTAGGGAATGCATGGGTGAAGGAGTTCCCAGAACCCTCCGCTGGATACAAAATTGGTCCCCGAAGTAGTCAGGTGGCAGAATTGATGGCTGTGCATCAGGCCATCCTCACTGCTGTCCAGCATCAACTCCACAAACTGGTCATAATCACAGATTCGGATTATGTACGGAACGGGTTCGTGGAGCACCTGGTTAATTGGAAAGCCAGAGGCATGTTATGTGCTAACAACAAACCCTTGAAACATGGGAAGTTGATCCAAAACATTGATGATCTGGTCACCTCGAATGAGATGACCATCTATTGGAAAAAGATCAAGGGTCATTCCAAAGTAGAGGGACCAGACAAAACTGGAAATGACTTAGCTGATCAGCTGGCCAAAACCGGGGCCATCCAAGGGGATCTAATTGAGATTGAGTCCCTGTTGGGGGAAATCCAGGTCACTGCTATCACTAGGTCCCAGACAAATGCTCACAACGACCTTTCAATTGCACAATGGAGTAAGGAGACCCCTGATGCTGATTTGATTACAGCCCAGAAGGGGGATCCAATAATTGGTAAATTTTACCAGCACCTTGAGGACCCTGAGAACTTTCCCCTGACGGATACCGATTATATTGGGAAAGAGGACCTAAGAGTGTTGATGAAATGTCCAACAATGTTCCGAATCCAAGACGGTTTGTTGGTAAGGAAATCCAAAGCTGGCCACGATCAGTGGGTGGTTCCTACCTCATTCCGAAGCCTGATGTTAAGTCACGCCCATGATGCGGCCACCGCCGGTCATAGGGGGTTTCACACGACATTGGAAATCTTAAGAGAGGTTGCATACTGGCCACACATGGGGCAGGACCTCGACCAATACTTGAAGGGGTGTCTTGTGTGTGCACAATTTCAGCCATCATCCCTCACGCACCGTGCACCTCTCCAAAAGAGGGGGATGACACTGCCATGGTCAGATTTACAAATCGACTTTGTAGGCCCCGTGATTCGCTCTGCTAGGGGGAATAAGTACATGTTGACTGTGACATGCTTGTTTACCAAGTGGGTGGAATGTCTCCCAGCCCCAAATTGCAAGGCAGAAACCGCAGCTGCCTTGATGATTAACCACATCTTTTCCCGTTTTGGTCTACCTCAAAGGATTGAGTCAGACAGGGGTAGCCACTTCACCAGTGAAGTAATGACGAAGATGTGGGAGATACTGGGGGTCAAAAGGAAGTTGCATATTGCTTACCGGCCAGCTTCTCCTGGGGCAGTAGAGAGATATAACCGAACCATTGTGAGCATACTAAAAAAGTTTGTGGCAGATTCTGGGCCAAGTTGGGATATCCGATTACCTCTGGTCCTAATGGCCATCAGATCTACCCCTTCATCTGCAACCAAAATGTCACCATTTGAGTTGATGACTGGGCGCAAGATGGTGCTTCCTCAGCATTTGCTCTACAGGACCCAAGAGCAGACACTAATAAATGCCTCCACAACTCATGAGTATGTGGAGAATTTAAGGAAACACCTTCAACATGCTTTTGCCTATGTTCAGCGGAATCTAGAAAGATCAGCTGATAGCATGAATACCCACTATGACCTGAAAACTTCCAGGAAGGAATATCAGGTGGGGGACCGGGTCTATCTATACAATTTCCAAAGGAACCAGGCCAAACAGCGAACATTTTTGCCTACATGGAAGGGACCCTTTGAGATTATAGACAAAATCTCCCCTGTGGCCTATAAGATCCGCATCCCCAAAGGCGGTTTGGCAGAGGGGGAAGACAAGTGGGTCCACATTAACCAGTTGAAGTGTTGCGATCCCAGGCACACTCTGCAACAACTGGAGGAATCCTCTGGAATCCTAGAGGGTACGGTCTCAGATTAATTCAGTTCTAACTTAAAATATCCGACATATCGCCAATCAAATTCTGAGTTTCTCAATGTGGGTGTTTTCGTTTTTGAATGCAAAAAGAAATGTGCAGGTTCATATGTTTTGACTATAAATTTATATGCCACCCCACTATATCAATGGTGAGGAGAAATGTCCATGAATAGGTATTGCCGCTCTTCCTTTGTCGTCCTAGGAGAAAGAAAACCTGGAGACGGGCCAAGGAGGACGATCCGGAGACCGGGAGCTGAGACGCAAGGGGCCCAGTGTACCGCCCAATACTCCCATCAGGACCGGCGAGGAGAACCGATCGATCCGACCGGATGGAGGAAAAGTGCTGAACTGTGCCATCTATTGGAAGAAGATGAGGAAACATCCCAGGTCTTGCGAGTTCCATCAGTGAAACCGAATGGCCATCGCAAGATGGGGGCTTGTGGGATGTTTTTACCCATGCATCCGAGCCCTACCTCAAAAACTGTGCAGTACTGGCATTGAAAACATCATGATGGCCAGAGATTCCCAGAAAATGCCCAGGGAAGTGCATGAAGAATAGGCTGCCACCCATTTTGCCGATGTTATGGGCACAGAAGGGCACTGCCTAAAACCACCATTGGACTACCCACACAGTAGTCTGCAACCATTAGGAATGGCAATGCTGATTGCCAAAAGCAACCTAGAATTGTGGGGAATTCATTTTCTTAAATCCGAAAAAGGGGTGCAGTACCAGTACTCACCACTATCAGAAAGCCAGCGTTTTAAAACCACCAGATTTTGTTTAAAACTGAATAAATGAACCCAAAGCGTGCCAAAGAAAGACTTACTGAGAGGTGGATACAATGTAAAGTTATATTCTGAAGTGACTTGAATGTTCATAACAAGACTGGCTGAGCTCTGCAGGTCTGCAGCAGCCTAACTGAAACTGGATTAAAACTACCAAAAATCTAAATGTTTAAAAGAAATGAGTGACCTACTTTTGAGTGTCACATAGGTTGCAATTGTTTTAATGTCATAGTTCTAAACTTAGAATCAGCATCCTAGCTGCATATGTAAAAAATTGTCTTGACTTAAACTGGGGAACAAAAGTGACATTAGCTGGGGCCTGGCTTAAGGAACTGAATTCTGCCCACCAGCTACCCCCGACAGGAGTTGAGACTTGCACAACAGCTGTGTTCCCAGGCCTATCTGCCTTTTGCTGCTCCCACCAAAAGGGATATGACACTTCCCTGATTGAATTACCTGGGCTCTGCAGGAAATTGAACAAAGCCCTGTCCTGACTCAGGCAAATGTTTTATTATGGGGGCCGTAAAAAGTGGCTTCCTCCTGAAGGAAAGGGGAGGAGCACTGCCTGTGAGAGCAAGCTGGCTTGGCAGAACTGGAAAAACCAGAAATTCAACCTTGTGCTGGGGGGAAACCACACCCCTGTAGCCAGAATATGGTTTTAGAAAAAGATGAATAACTCATAGTACGGACTTGTCATAATTATTTAAATGATACCATAATTCTTGTGATTTTTCTGCCCACATTTTAAGAGGTTTTTAGAACCGGTGGCATGATCTGGGGGCAAACTAGCAGTTAAGAGGGTATTACTTAAAATGTATGCATGTTAAAAATCTGACACTTCATCAATTAATGTCCATACTCCTTGCGCACATGTGTATAAATTTGGGGTAATGTCTGATATTGCGAAACCAGTTAAAAAGTGAAATATGTGCCATTTTTGAACCCAAGCCCCCAGGAAGAGCAGATTTTGAACAGGGGATACCTCCTGTGATATGTGATGGGTGCATGTAATTTTAAACAAATGTGTACCTGTGCAAATATGTCTTTTGGGTCAAAATATAGATTGTGTGTAATTTGACAGGGGTGGGTTCTCTGTATCATAAACAGACCTCATCATGATGACACTTCATTTCATTCCCCCAATCAAGGGGAAGAGGATGAAGTGGCCAATGACAAGTGGAGAGGGGTAGAGCCTAGTGATGCTGCACACACACCCATCTTCAAAACACATAAAAGCAGACAGTCAGGACAGATAGGGAGCTTCAATTCCATTTGCTGCAACGCGCTCTGCCGGACCATACAACATCCAGAGATCCAGACTTCAAATCCATCAATCTCCAGAATCCAGAGAGGCTAGACCAGCAGAGCAGAGCTGACCCAGACCGCTGTTAGCAGAACAAGAGAGCTCACCCAGATCACTGTGAAGTGCAGAGACCAGACCAGAGTCCAGTCTAAAACCTGACCAGATCCGTGGCGAGGCCCATTTAATTCAAGAATATAGTGTGAGTACCCAGCAGAACTGTGCAGAACCAATCTTCTAGTTAAAATAATATAATTCAATCTATTTTAATCTAAGTAGAACTGCCTCCTAACTGTCACCTGTCATTTGCAAAGCTGTCACCTGTCATTTCTAGTTGCTAGCTGTCATTTGTCATTTTGAACTTTAAAATTTCAAATCCGAAAAACTACCTTTTATTTAATCGTTCATAACTCCGTGACCGTTTGTGCTAGAGACTTGCAGTAACTTTCCTCTGAAAGCTGGGAAAAGTGGCTTTTCCAAGAACCTAGAACCGCATTCCTACCCCCGATACTTTTGCCGCTCTCGCGAATTTGCAAATTTCTCAACGTGTGAAAACAGCAGTTTTCTTGCTTTCAGTTGCCAAAAAATTCGTTTAACCTGCTAGTTACTCCTAGATCCTTGCTAAAGTGAGCCTAGACTAATATTAACTTGATACCACTCACCCTGAACCTCTAGAGGGAATTAAAAGCATTTTAGCATATTTTTCACTTCATTGCCAGCACATATAAAAGCATTTTGGGCCTGTGTTTCCAACTTCTGTAGTCTAAGCTTGCTGGGGGGAACTGAATTCCATTTGATTGCATTTCTGAGAACTGTGTGCTTTCCTTCCATTTCCTTGCATTGCATAAAGGGGGGAGGGGATTGCCAGAGAAAAGTGATTACATTGTTTTGTTGAAATCATATTGAGTATTTTCTGTATTGCATTTTCATTCAACATTACATCCATCTGAACTTATATAAAGCATTCTCTACCACCTTATTCTTCTGTTCCTATTCACAAGTGTGCTAGTGCCAGACTATCCATTATTGATTACTGCTCAGATTCAGTGTGATATTCAATTATTAATTTATTATAAAGCGTGATATATATATATATTGTTTAAATTATCAAATAAACCTTTAAACGTGCAAAACAGAACTACTTCTTGGCTCAGTGGGGTCAGGAGGATTCCAAGAGAGGGGTGTTATATAGGGGTAGTCATCCAGAATGCATGAACTGGACATAAAGATATATCAATAAGGGTTTCCGTTCAGTATCCCAGACTAGGCATTGACTTAGCTGTAGTGTTGAATTGAATCCTCTTCCAACAGGCAACATTTCCCTATGAAGATAGTTATTCAAAGACACTTGACATGATGAACAATTATTGGCAACTAGACCAGGCTATACAATACATAACTGACAGCCCAGAGAGAGGAGAGACACATATGATACCACTGAAAGAATTGCTGTTATATGATATGATATGATGTGGCATTTATAATGTGCCTGTACACAAGTGTTCCTAGGCGTGACAAGACAAGGAGGGGGAAACAAAGGGAGGACAAAATTACGATCTTACTAGGCCTTGTTTCTTTCAGATCGTGCAAGTGCGGGGAAGAGGGAAGAGACCCATGTCCTAAGAAGGGACTCAAGGAAATAGGCAGAGAACCAGGATGTTGGGAAAGACCACAGATGCTTGTGAATGGCTGAAGGATGGAAGGAGGGTGTAGTAGGTACAAAGCATACACACTCTTGCAAGCTCCAGTGAACACAGTACACAGTGAAAAGGATAAATGCCTGCAAGAATAGGATTCAAGTACAAACGTACTGACCTGGGTGGACAATGAAGCTGGACCAATGCCCAACATACAACTGAAGAAACCAGCATTATGTTTCCAGATTGATGGTGAAGGAAAGTTTGGAGAAAACAAGGAGTGCAAGTACACAGAAAAACATCCAGCAATGAAGGTTGGAACGGCAGTATGATTGGATCATTATTGGGCATGTGGATTCAAAGTGTTCACTGATGTACATCAATACACCAGCACTAATAGTACCACAGAAGGACATCAAGACAGAAGACTTCCCTAAGATGGACAATGCAAAAAAAAGAAGAGGTCAGTAGAAGCGTATGAGTGAAAAGAGAGAACTACTTCTCATCAGTATCAGAAGCATCACTTGAAGATGTACCTCCTGAACTCTGATTGTTCAGTTGGACAGAGATGTTCTTTGTGTCAGTAGTTCCAGCTGTATAGACATACACAAATGCAAAATGGCTTCAGATTACGAGATAGGAGCTGATGTAGACAATAAACTCAACTGTAAATGGCTTCATCATAATAAAAGAAGAGCCCCGAGCAGTAAGGTTGATGGCTTTCCTGAACAGATATGTTCTAGAATTTCTCACAGCAACGGAAGGAGAAGTTTGTGCCAATATCGTGAGTTCTTGCTGTACATTTATGTCTGCAAACCAGGAAGCAAATGGCACACTGACAGAAGCAGTGACAAGATTGTTGAAAATGCACGCTAAGATGGAGGAAGAAGCAAAAGGAACAGGGAAAGTTCAAAGCTGGCTGTCGTATATATATTCTCATGGATGCCAACATGGTTCGCAGACAGACTAAAGGCATTACTAGGAGCATTCATAATGGTACTAGTAGGACTATGTGTGATAAAGATCTGCATTACACAATGCCACAAGATGACAGAGAAAACAATAGGGAGGAAAGTGATAGTAGACATAAAAACAAATGGTGAAGAAGATAAGATTGTAGAGGAAATAAATAAAATAAGGACACAGATAACTGAGTGTTCATTGTTCCTGACCGAGAGTTTCATGACATGGAGTTTTGATTCCCATGCAAATTACTATGGACATCTTGGAGGAATAACAAAGATATGTTTACCAAAGGCAACAGTGACTAGGTTTAGTGGGTGGTTCGACAAGTCGCCCGGAGCGGGGACTGAAGAGAGGGTCCCTGGAATGCCCCACTTGACCCCCATAAGTATGACAGCCCAAAGAGCCAGATATGCAAGATGCCAGTCACTGTTTGTACAGCCAGTGACCACTACATATGCAAACATATATTCTCTCAGACAACCATACCAACCGTATCCAACTAACATCATCATGGATAGAGGTGCCCCAACACTGATCATGGATCCAGATGCCTTAATCGACATGATCAACTAATGACAAATATCCTGCGGTGCTAACATCATTGGACACACCACTTCATAGCAACGTTAGCCATGAAATATATAGCATCCCTGCACAAAGTTACGTGGACACACACGTGCACACACAAAGAACATGCTTACACAGTTCTGTAGATAGAAGACAGATACATATACATACTGTCAAAAGCCCTTATTATTTTCTCTCATTAGACAAATGCAGAAACGCAAGGCAATAAGAGATGCAGAGCAAGCATGCAGCAGCCTATTGCAACTAACCATATGGATTTACAGGATCATATAAGGAACCTGGAAGGACTAAAGTACTACTGACCTATAAGAAGAATAGTACAAAATAGACATATAGGAAGTATAGCACAACTATAGTAGACTTACATGAAGCCATGGGCCACAGATTGAGAGACGAAGCAAAGCAGAATTAGGCTACACAAAGCCAAACTCAGAGACAAGCAGAACAATGGGCATTTACTTGTGTGGGAAGAGAAGCCATTCCCAGCGAAATAGACATGAAGTGATACATGTGTTGCTTTACAATGTAGCAACACTGCAGGCACTCTGTAAGGCAAAGTGGTAACACTGATGGCAACAATGGGGACGCATAGTCATTCTCATCACCTTGAGAAGGTGCATCGAGTGCTGAGAACAGAGGTGGGTCCCAGGCCTGGGGAGATCAGCTCCAGGCAATAAGGGAACACAAATCCAGGGGTGGATGGCAGAGGGCAAGGGCCAATGTTAACCCTGCAACCCTGCAACAATGTAATAGATCATTTCTTTGAAAGGTTCAGGCAAGCCACCTGACTTGCAAGGGCCAGTCAAATAACATTTATATGTGCCATTTATAGGTAATACCACCCCAACTACCCAATCATGCATGCTCTTAGGTTTTTGGAGAAGGGCCCTGTATTGTGACGACAGACCATAACAAAAGCCCCTGACATGGGCTCAGGAGCTATGATAGCGGGATAATTCCATCTTTCCGGTATGATCCCTGCCTGTTATGGAAAATAAAGGGCAGTTCTAACTCTGAACGGTGGCTGCGCAGTGTGAACCTTGGTCATTTCTGGCATGCCTAGCCAACAGCATACATGCAGTAGAAATTTCTGCGATCTCGGGAAAAATGTCATGATGTCATGACATGCTTCTGAGATCGTGACGCTGCCTTGGCTGAATCAAAACAATACATCATTCCCAAAGGGTGAACATAGATGAAATGTATTGGGATGAGGACACATTGTATGAAAAATGTGTCTGCCTCCAGTCAACTGCATGCTAAGTGACCTAATAGAGCACAATTTTGCAAAGTGTATTATGAGGGGGCTGAAAAAAGGATACTGTGGCCCTCATTACACATGTGGTAGTCTGGAAACAATGTGCCGGTTATTCCGATTACCAGGCACTCATTCCAGACCGCAGCACTACGGGAGGGGATGCCGGTAGGAACATTGCCGTAAACAGCATACACTTTGCTACCGTTGCCGGTGGCACAGGTAACTGAAACTGCAGACCCTCGTGAACAAATGCTGGAAACTCTGGCACCTTGGAAAGAAGGTGGCATTACAACAGTTAACTTCCTGGAAAGACTGGCATAAAAATGCTGGTGCCACTGGGAAAACTGTGCTGAAAACACTGGCACCACGGAGCAGGTGGTAACCAGGACCAGGTGTGCATGAACAGTCCACAGGTGCACCTAACTGACACAGCTGCACACAATGAGCAAAGGGACTGCTGGAAAGGACAACATCCACACCACACACACCTTCCAACACAACCATGCTGCCACTCGTAGCAGCAGTTATGGACATGGAGGTGCTGCATGCAGGAATTTACTGGGGCATGTGGGGGGGATGTTCACTGTCACCAGTGCATGGGCCACAGGCAACATGCAAATGGAGCGACACAATCAGCATGCAAGAGTGGGTGACCATGAATGGCATGTAGCACCTGAGTACACAGAAGGACACACCAGCACAATCTAGGCACAGATGGACAGGCACATGTAAAGCACCTCATGTACCAGAATGCATCACTCCCATGTAACAAAGCACAATATATCCTCACTATGCTCCACCCACCACCACCAACTCATCCTTGGCAGTCTGATCATAAACATGTCCTGACAAGCAGTAACTGTCACAGGGTGCAGCAAAGTGATTGATGGCCCACAGACCCAGATGCATGTGTCACACATCCACATCCCAATATGAACGCATTGCCCAGCCACCTCAATGACATGCGCCTCCCTGTGTCCTTTTCCATGCAGGTGATTCTGGCCACCCTTTACTACCATAGCCGATGACCCCTGTGAGACATCCACAGAGCCACCATGAAACATCGTACAACTGTGCTCCCATAAGAACAAGGGCAACAATTGAGCAAACCTTTGGACTATTGAAGGCAGAGTATCATTGCCTTTGCCACTCTGGGGGGCGGGCACTGATGTATTGGCCAGTGAAAGTGGGGAAGATAGTCCTAACCTGTACCATATTGCACAATATGTGCATCAGGTGGAACATTCCTATGCCTCCGGTGGATGATGATGATGATGATAGCGAAGTGGATGCATCTGCAGACATGCAAATACACCATCACAGGGATGACAGGGATGGGAGTGCAGCCCACCAGAAACTCATACAGAACTACTTCTGAGCACACAGTATCTGCACACGACCCATGCCACACACTTCATGTGATGCCACCAAAAAATAAAGCACTCCACCACACACATTGAATGTCTGGACGTGAATTCATATGCAGAACCACATGTAATTGTGCATGAACAAACAACAAGAAGTGTGTGGCCCACCGCCACCCCCCAAATAACCCCCTCACCCCAAATATCCCCCCAACCATCCTCCCCAACTATCCTCCAAATGACCCTCCCCAACTATATCCCCCTAATGACCCTCCCTGACTAAGCACCATTCAATCAACACCCCCTAGTAAGTATCAGTGTCACTTCACGTCTGTGCCTGGCCCACTTCTGTGGCATTTTAGCACCTGGCCTCCCCTTTTGTGGAGAGCCTGACAGGCACAGGGATTGGCGCCTCGGACTGCTCTTTTGTGAGCTAGCAGATGTGGTGATTGTTGAGGGTAGGTTACCACCTACCATGTCTCTGTGCTCTAGTGCCACCTGCAGGAAAAGGGTGAGGTTCTTAGCTAGTGCAGCAATGCCCTTGTTCCCCTCTAGACCCTCTGTGCAAGCAGGACCGTTACACATGACGATCGGCCCAGGGCACATGCACAATGCCGGCTGGTGGCCTGTACAATCTCCCAGATCAACCCTGTCTCCTCCCGTATCAACCTGGCCTCCTCCAGATGCTGGTGCACAAGTCCTGCCATCTGTTCCTGTCGTTCCTCAGTATGCCGTAGGCGTGCATCCATGTCTCCGATGTTGGGGATGGGTAGTGGAGGTGGGCGGTGGATGCCGGAGTCGCTGAATGAGGGTCGGTGGTACGAGGTGTGTTCAGATGTCCCCTTGTTTGTGTCCCCAGCCTCCTGCCCAGCATCATCATCCGTAGATGCACCCATGTACATGGGGCGTTGCTTGGGGGATGGCTGTTCTGTTGGTGCTTCAGTTGGGGCAGCTGGAGTTGCTGCAGGGGCTGCAGGCTATGCCTCTGTTGGGGCAGCAGGGGTTGGTGCAGGGGCTGCAGACTGTGCCTCGTTTGGGGCAGTAGGAGTTGCTGCAGGGGCTGCAGGCTGCACCTCTGCTGGGGCAGCAGGAGTTGCTGCAGGGGCAGGTGTCAGGCTCACTGGGCCTGTGCCTTCCGTGGCTGGTGCTGTTGTTGCCTTGGCAGCAGTATGGCATGCCGTCACTGTCCTCCTGCACTAATAAAAACCTATGAAATTCAATGTAAAAACATTAAAGGGACATTATGGTTACAAGTAAAACCAAAATTCACCAGTTATGGTAAGTTAAGCAACCATAACTCGTGCCGCCACCGTGCACAGCTAAGACTAACACCCAGGACATCAAAGATGAGATCACAAATGTAATTGATGACATCACATATCTGGTCCACTTGTTTTTGTTCACTGAACCACCACCAGCTGGAGGACCCACACAATAAAAAAGAGCAGTATTTCCAAAGTCAATGAAGAGGAATAAGAAGATGAGGTTAAGAAGATGAGGTAGAGGAAGTGCCTACCTCTAGTACCCAGAGAGAATCATGGGTGTGATAGTTCTTTACCACTGTTGGGAATGTACCAAAGGCTAAAGCTACAAAAGTGAAATGCACTGAGTGCAACTTTGTACTCAGTGGTGGACTACCAGGATATTACTCCTACGGGACCACCTCCATACGCTGCCACACCAACTACCGCAATGCTCTCAGAAATATGATTCCTTTCTTAACAAGTAGTAGGGTGTCTTCCTCCACATTGTGTTCCTCAACCAATACCGTAACCACACAGCCTACTTCTGTGGGATGCAAAATCCCACCAGCTATCTTGCAAGCAATAAAAGAGGCTGTTGATCCATATCTTTGGAAAACAACAGTCCTCTGTGTATACTGCAACACACCACTCTGCAGGGGCGAAGCAATTTCAATGTGCGTTTGAAGCTGTAATCAAGGAGCATGAGAAACACTGCACACTACCTTCAAAGTAAAAGACACGCAACATCTTTCCCTGTCCACCTGCCCCTCCATATTAGTGCTTGGTGCCTCTTCCCTCATTTCCCTCCTCACCATACTTTCTAACCTCTTCTGCAAACATTTTTTTTTAAAAACAACAAACGAAAGGTTCCTTTAGGAATCACGTTGCACAGTTAAAAAATAGAACAAAAAAAATAATCTTATGGACTCCATCTCCTTTACATTTCTCAGTAAAATACATAGACTCAATACGTTTTCCAACATTTCCATTAGCATTTTATTATGCTAATGGAAATAATGTGACATTCACCCCGTTCCAGGGATAACGGCCTGGCAGCCCAAGTTATCGGCCCAAGCGAAGTGTGTCTCTGTGTGCCCTGATGTCTGTGGGCTTTGGTGTGTTATAAATAAATAAATAACACGGGCTCCGGACCATTATCCTCTATTGCAGCTCATACAATTGGGGATAAAGGCCATTAGCACCCCTGGTTCCCAAAGCGGGTACCCGTGGTGCTAAAAAATCGATTTCTCTTCCTAAAGTGGGACGCCAAATCCTTTTCCAAGATGGCCACCATGAAAAGAGAAGGAGGAGCTCCATACAGAGCCTCTCTTCCCTTTCCATGGCAGCCTGCAGAAGGCAAAGTCAGAACCCTATGACCAAATTACCACAAGCAAGTGTTTGTCCCTTTCAAACCTATCCTACTTTCAAAAAACGTTACCACATAACCAGTCCCAGGAGGACATGGCCACTTTTACACCATTTTTCATCCCTCGCGGTCATTGCCAGTATCTATATTGTCTGGATCATGGCCTTATACTATGACCCAGACAATCTGGCCACTGCCCATGGCCACAGGCTATACCTCAGACACCAGATGTATATCACTATTTTTTTATCTACATTATGACACTTGTCAAAAAATAAAACATGGGCACATTTGCAAAACCATGCTTGAAGGTCCTTGCCAATGCTCCTTACACGAGTTTGCTTGAAATACGCCCATGTTTTATTTTTTCCAAAATGTATGTTGGTACAGTAGTCATATAACTTAGCCCCCACTAGACAATCCATTCAGTCTTTCCACAAACATTGAAGGTTGGGTCTATAATCTTTCTGAAAACATTTGTCCACATTCGTGAAATGGCAACAAAGTTATAAGCCATCTAAAAATGATGAGACCCCCTCTAATTTAACCTCCTCTTGAGAAAATACCACCAAACTTTACAAAAACATGTATATCTAGATGTATAATGGTTTTTCAAACATTTGTGCAGATTCGTCAAATGGCACCACATTTATAAGCCATTACAATATTTTGGGACCCCCGTCTAAATTTGTTCCCTCTTGACAAAACAGCTCCCCACTTTCCAAAACCATTCCAAAATGTCATGCAGTTTCATTGAGTGTTATAAGCCATTCAAGAACTGCTTGTCACCAACCCTATAATGCAGAAATAGACATAGATGTCCCCGAACATCTAAAGTGTTTGCGAACATCACAGGGCTGTCCCTGAGCATCCGGGCTGTTCGAGGACTTTTGTCTACTTATGGCCATATGCCATCCCATCTTCATCACCCCACACCTTCCCAGAGATTGTTTGATAAGTTTGACAAGTGCAATGTTGTGTTTTTTATATGTTTCTACTGTAGAGTCTGCGGACAGCGGCGGATGTCCGCGAATCCAACATGGGGGGCGTTTCCAAAAATCTGACGCACTTCACACTTTTCACCATTCAATCAGTGGGCGCGTCCGATGTCCATTACATCCCAGTCCAGAATTGTTCAATAATGTTCTACTTTACTTCTTCAGGTTACACCTCCCAAAAGTACATCAGATGACACAAGAGAACAGGATCCAACATGAATCTTGGACCCCTGGATGACTCCTGAGGCTGGAAAATACTCTTCCTCATCATAGTACCTTTGGTGCATTGACAGGTGAAGAGGTGGAGGTTCTTGGATTCACTCAACATGACCCCTTGAGGATAAACCTTGGTTACTCCAGCTGTGGATGTCCCACGAAGCTGAAACTTATTGTGGATTCCGAAAAGGACTGCCTGAACAGGATAAGACCCTTGGGGACCTTGGATGCCTTTTGGTGGTGATGGGTATAGTGATAGAAGTAGGTGTGAAGATTCAGGATTTTGCAGTTTAACAACTTTTGGTTCTTTGGTGCTGCAGCCAAAACAGGGTCCCCTGGATGGCTTCTGACAACCTTGGCTTGACCACTGGAATGGACTAAGGACCCTCAATAAGGCTGGACCCTCAGAAGGTCTTTGTTTGGTTTTTGGTAGCGGGAAACCCACCAGCGGACCTTTCTCTGCACACATCGAACTGTGATCTTTGGTGGGAAAAAGTGGTCAGATGTTGTATCAGGGGTGTCCCTTGAAAGATTTTTTTTAATCAGGTGGTACTTTTACAGCTCAGGGTGTCAAGCAGCACTATGCCAGTTTACCCCCTCTTCTGGCTGATATGTAGCAATCTGGCTTCCAGCAATCATGAGCACTCTTCCGGACCCTGGCACAATTGGACTTCTTCAGATCGAGATGTCCAAGGACTCCTCTTCTGGACTCATCAAGACCCCTTCTCCGGATGGCAGGCACATAGGACTGGCTTCCTGGGTCCTTCCGATGAAGAGTACCAGGTGCACGATGGTCCCTTGTAGCTTGGGAAGAGGTTACCTAACTAGGTCCTCTCTTGGATCAGTCCTTGGAAGAAAATAGCAGCTTTTCAGATTACTTAAGAAAATGCAGTTGCAAACTTCTTCCTCCAGCTGGGGTTCAGGGAACAGCATCTTTTTGCTTCAGCTTTGACTTCAGCTACTGAACACATTGACAAGTGAGGGATTCCTATGTATACACATGTGTTTTTCATTCACTCAGGCTGAGCCAGGCTCAGTCGGCCAATCATTCATGAGTGCATTCAGGCAGGCAGACTATCAGGATAACAGGACTTCAGACCATTCACATAAACCAGACACCCATAACACAGAATGTGGATTGGAGTAAGCACCCAGCCTTTCAGAACACTACACTGCATTCACTCCAGTTTCAGTCAGGGCTGGCCTGTTGGATATTTTGTGTAGATTTGGGGCCTGGTGGTATTTTCTTACCACCAAAAATAATGGTAATTTGGCGATGGCTATTCCTTGCATTTAGATTGGGTTTGGCCTTATTTCCTTTCAGGGACTATTCTTTATTACATTATATAGGATCAGTTATTGGTATACATTCTTGTTGGTGGTATTTTGGTGAGTATAGTTTTTCTATTTTATTTGTGGCCCCAATATACAAAATCCTTCTTTTTCTTAGGCTGTTTGTGTGCTCTATAGAGGCCTCGGACCTACATTCAGAAATACCACAATTTCATATATAGCATTTTCAATAACCTGTGGTACTATCATTAATTTCTATACATTAGTGATCTATGTTCCGTAGGCCTCTTTGCTGATTCATGTACGCCCAGCAAAATCCATTGTATTATATTCCACTCAGAAAACACACACTGAGTGGAAACACGCACACAGCTATTTTTCATTGCTAGTGACATTATTCCACCTGTATGGGAAACATGACACATGTATTACCTAAAAATCTTCCCCTTCTCCTGGAATATTATTCTAGATGCACCAAATAAAAAGACAAAAGCAAAAACACTCTACACGGTTTGTGTATACTATACTTGTATTATAAACAGTTGCATCTCCAAACAACATATTACCCTTTCTTTTTTACAGTATTCTCTGAAATAAACAGAAGAAAAATATACGGCAATAGAACGAAATTCACTTTGCATCATCTATAACAAGAACAAAAAAAAATACAGCAACAGCATGGCATTCACTTTGCAACATTATAACGTGGCAATTAAACACAAGGATTCCCTATTGCTATTCTCCCTGCCTGGTATTTATAGAAGGACATCCATACCACACAACCTCAATTCACTTGGATAATTACCAGCTGTCTGTGGCTCTCCCACACGCAACCTCCCCGCACTCACCTCCTCCGAGGAATGGGCCCAGGGTCGTCCTTGTAATCTTGAAGTTTGAAGCGCACAGCGAGAACATGCAGTAATCTGCAGTTCTCAAGCAAGTGCCAAGTGAGACTGGACCTGCCTCACAGCAGCTCAGCCAAAGCAATCTGAATTTAATTCTGTCAGAGCTTGTCCAGCAGAACTCTGTTGCATCCCGCTATGCTCTGCACCAATCAAATTCAAAAGACCATATCTTCCTTCCTTCTATAATAGCTCAACTTTTACAGTAAGAAATGTATCTAAACTAATTTCCTGGCATGCAGATTTTGCTTCCTGCAAACACAGTGAACAGAGAGAGCAAGAAAAAAAAATCTAAATGCACGTTTAAAAGGACTCCCAGAGCATGTCTTTTCTGCCTCTTTTTCCACATGGAGAGCACATTATAATGTTATTGAGTTAGTTCTAGTGTTAGTATTTGTTAATCAAGTCAGTCAATTAGACAGGTAATGTAGTCTCCTGTAAATGAGGCATTTCATATAAGAGAAAAAAGAAAAGTAAAAAAATATATGTATATATTCTGGTGCTTTTAAATCTGCAGCCTGTCTCCATTTGCATACCCATATGTTACATTAGCGACATAGGGCGGGCTATGTGTGCCACATTATTGCTGGCAATAATGTTATCATATTCAGTGGCGCTGTACTCCAAAACACAATAAATTATACTACAGGCCCGGCATTGTGTCACACAAACTAAAACCCGACACCCACAACACTTCAGACTCCAATCATACAGGACCCACCCCAACACACAGCCCCTGGGAAGGCTCAAGTCAGTATGACAGGAGGCAGCCCCAGAGTCATATATGATCTTTCCACCAAACAGGCAGTCAGGAAGAAAGAACAGCGCCAGGGTTTCCCAGGTCTTTGGGAAACAAAGTGTAAATGCAATAGAAAAAAAGAGGCTACAGTGGCCATCTTGCTTTTGTCCAGGAATCCATTGATTCCTATGGCAGGACCTGGGTGTACCAAAAACAGAGGACACTCAGAGCCACTGTCAAGCCAGAAATGTTCAAAGTTGTGCCCCCATATAGGCATGCTATAAAGGTATCCCATGGGTGTTGTTCACCAAAAGGAAAAATGAAGAGCTGCACTGCCAGAGGTCCATGCTGGACCTCAGAGGAATACATAATTCAGAGAAGTGGTAGGACAAGGACTAGGGGGTCTTGTCCCTGCACAAAACATTTTCAGCATCACAGTGGTGTTGGAATTGGTAAAAGCATGCTGTTGTCAGGGTTGTTTTGGGGAAAGGTTTACCTCACTGTTTCTTTATGTAAAGCGGCACACAGAGCATGACCCAAATGGTACTTGGCCATACATTGGCAGAAGGTTCAGAACTAGTCTTAGATTTTTGGAGGGTGGTTTGACTGTTTTTGTGATGTCACTTTTCACTCATTTATCTCTGTTGGGTGCAATGTTCCCTCTAATTATTTTTTTCTATGTGCGGAACTGGTTGGCTGTTGTGCGCACGTTATTTTCTATGTGCGCAACTGACTAATGAGGTGAGCAACTTTGTGAGCATGCATATTTAGTGAACTACCACCGCAGAAGAGAGTTTGGAAAGGTATGTTTTCTTCGCAGCCACTGCAAATCTTTACAAATCTTAAGACACTTTTTCCAAACACATTGGCTTAAATAAAATGTGTCATATGTGATTATACAATCATATGTGATTATACAGAAAACGCATCAACCAGTCCAAGACTTCAACATCTGCCAAAGTACCTTGCAAACATACTTTGTATGCAGATAAAAATGTATGTTTTATGCCACTGGAAAATCACTCATGTCACGTGTATTACAAAATACACATATCACATGTCATAAATGATGTGGCTGTCAAGAAATTCAGAAAGAATTAATTTTCCGATGGACTAATGACAATTAAAAACAATGGGTCAAAAAAATATGCTGATTGGAGTTCAAGTGCCACTTTAATGAATTAATTCAAGGGCCAGGAGAACATGCTTCAAATGATGTGTGTAAGGCTGATAATTACATCAAAATAACTGCTTCTCAGAATATGATGATCAAAAATTCCAGTGACTCTGCTTACTATCCACATTATGTTGTTTTGTGGGTAGTGATGACACCAGTATTATAGCTAAGAGACATATGCACCATCAATTTGTACTCCCTAAACAAATGTGCCTAACAAAAACGAGAAACAATGAACATATTATAGTGGCCTAGCACCTGGCAGGATGAGCTGTGTGTGCATGTGTGTGTGTGTGTGTGTGTGTGTGTAAGTGGAGTGGAGGATGGAATGTGGTGAGGGGTCTGGAACCTAGGTGGCGCCTAGGTGCCCGGGATGACGGTTGGTAGGGAAAGAGATAGAGAGCCAGACGGAGTAGAAGCTAGTTACCTGCTATCCTTACTCACCTTCCTCCCTGTAACTGAACAATAAGGCAAGCTTAACTTTTGTACATATCTGGCTCTGGAGTGGTTCCTGCTTACTACTTGATGATCCCTGCCACCCAAGATACTACACATATCATTGCTTCAACCCACAAAGCTCCACTGATATTTTTTGGAATTAGTGACCAGTAGAGCAGCGGCATAGGAAGGAACTCTAATAATATTAATGCCCGATCTCAAGAGGAATTTTATGGGGAAAAGACCATCTTTTATTACATAGAAAGTATCCCTATTGGCAAAGCTAATTACTTTTATACTCCCTCAAAAATGATTTCACTCCAGGTAGGGAGCAAAATCTTACTAGAGAGCTGCTTGTACCCCTGACATAGGGAGTGAAATTACAGGGCACATTATAGAGGCTATAGTTTTGCCCACCCTTCTGCACCACAGCCTAGATCAAATTTAAACAAGAGCCTTACTGATGTTTATTATGGAGCCACGTTGAAGAAAATATATATATATATATATATGCATTTCTAGTTGATGGCATCAATGTATCAGAGATACAACTGAATGACTGCCTTCTTCTGTAACTATGGATCCCTCTTCTGTCATTCTTCGTTATCAGTTAAATAAGATGCAGGGAGATGCTAGAGACGATACACACAGAGCACATGGTTATATTAAAAAGCCCTCAGCAGCTGAGCATGGAAAGAAAAAGAAGGTGCTGTTGTCTAGACGGTGTTAAGTGAAACATTTTTTCACTTAACAAGGAAAAATAAAATCGATTTAGAAAGACTTCTCTGTGACCACACAGAGTGGTCTTTCTAAATCTGTCATGCCCCTGCTGCACACAAGTGCGTGCAGGGGCTGACATGCACAGTGAGACCCAGAGGAGTCATTGCAGGAGTGTCGGGTGAGTGTCTGTGTGTCTGTGTACGTATGTGTGGGCAAGTAAGTGTGTGTTATGCTGGGTAGGGGGTGGCGAAATAGGGTATTTGGGGGGGGGTAAAACCCCCGATTAACAAAACAACCAGCAGGAGAGGTTGGAGGTGGGGAAGGGATTAACTTGCAGGGGCAGTATGTGATATTTCTGCATTTTAAAGCCAACACAAATAGGGCCAAAAAATAAGTATATTTTGTGTTTGGTCTTTAAAATGCAGAAATATCATATAGAACCGTCGAGACAGGTACTAGAATTTCCTATCCTTTAACAAAAAAGCAACACATTTCCTTCAGTGTACTGCCGAACCGTCTGCCTTGTTTTTTTAAATGTGCTTCTTTGTTCATCACACGCAAGGAGTGATGACCTGTGCTGTTCCACCGATACACTTCCCCGGCCCATGTGCTAGATTCCAAAACTAGTTGAGAGAGCAATGTAAAAAGGGAGGGATTGTAGCAGTAAATATCCACTGGGATATTTGCAGACCCACAATACTTTGCAAGCAAGTCATATTTTATGCCTCGACATATTAAGTGCATTTTAAGAATGTCATAACTCTGCATGTACACAATTCTTTTACAGTGCATACCAGATTGTTTGCAACATATCCCCCCTTATATCATTGTGTAGAATTACACCGGTGCTGAGTGAAACCGTTTTTGCATAGCAGCGAGTTACCATATAATGTGTGACGGTTTATGCACAAGGGAACACTGAATACTTGGAAACCATGCAGATTGTGTGAAAAGCATTCTACTGTCTGAATATCCAGTGCCCTGATACTATGGGCAAGTAATTCCAGGCATAGTCCATACCCATTATTCGTTGTAGGCAAAGTGAATGATATTGCAATGTTGCTCTCCACTTATAGGGTAATGATAGCAATGCTAAAGTAGGAGATGCTGAGCATCACATTTGTTTTCTCAAAATCATGAAAGGGCAAATTAATATTTGAGTGTTACAATGTGTTTACCTGCAAGGGGGCTGCTTCAAAGCACTTGTGTGACATATGTACAAGAAGAGGCAGTATGAGTTCGATTATATAGCATGGGTCATGCTTTTGGTAAGGCACAATGAGTAACAGAAATTCTGGCGGGTGAACGTTATTCATATTACAAAAAACATATAACAAGTGGATGTAGCTACACATCTGCTAGCGTTTCGCAGAGCCAAGAGAGGAAGAGTCAAGGTTGTCCATTAGCATCATAATGTGTTCTGGGGCAGAAGTTAGAGTCATAAGGTGAAAGTGTGGTAGTCAAGTTTAGGAGTCATGGGTGGGGAGCAAACGTTATTTGGTTAATGTGTGCAGGCATACTTGGTTAGACTCTTCTGTTCACGGAGGCAGTTTTTCATATTAGTTTTTGACCTACTTTGTGTGTATTTTGCTGTTAGGGATTCTAGATGTTTACAGTTACCCTTGCAAATCCAAATGAGCAGAATATCAAGACTAGATGCTTATTTTAAGAGAAAGAACATTTCAGGTAATTGCTGTGGCTTGTGCCTTATTAAATCTTTTTGAATAGGTGAGAATTGTCTGTGTGCGCTGATAAAAATCATCTGAGCGGCACCAAGAAGGAAGCTGGGCAAGCGCACATGCGCACAGCTTAGAGGGAACATTGGTTGGGTGTGCATTTCTTGAATGTAAATGTCAGTATTAGCACTATGCTATTTCCACTTCACAAAATGTGCCAATGGAATTTAATAATGTTCATGACTTGCCATGATTGTGTGGAGAAAGTGGTAACAGACTCCAATTTATTGATTTCAACATCCCATTTTCTTTCAGTCAGTATTACTTCCCTGTTATTGCATGCAGCTATTTTACAAGATTACTTAACACGTTTCTCTGTTATCCCTATCTAATCAGTTTAATTGTGAGAGATTGTGCTATCCAATAATCCTGCTTCTGAGAACTGTTTCTGTGAAGACAGAGGAAATGGCCATATGGTAGATTTTTCTTGAGACTATCAGGATGGAAGGAGTCATATCTTAACAGTGAGTTTCTGTCAGTGGGTATGTGGTATTGCTTTACTCCTAACCCTGGTGTTCCCTTATACATAGCAACGTCCAAACAAAAAATTGATTTCTGAGGTACTGGTGACAGATGTGAATCTCAGATTTACATCATGGGAATTAATCCAAGTTATGAAATTATTGAGGTCTTCTGTATAACCTGTCCAGAGCCCAAAACATTGTCAATATCTCTCTTCCATGAGGGGAGGTGATCCATATATGTGTTTGTTGTATTTGTTTACTACTTCAAAGCTCTACATATAGATTAGCAATGTGCGTGCCATCATTGATTGCAGGATGTTGAAAGCACGGCCAGGTTGTCAGACCAGTCAAGCAGCAGAGGAGAGCTATATTATATGGAAGGCTGTGCAGTGATGATTATGTTGAGCATGTTACCTTTCTTGTACATTGGGTATTCCGTGTGCTGTATGGGGCTGAGGGAGCAGTCAATAAGGCAGATGAGAGCTTCCTTGTTCAATCTGGTGGTCTTGTTGCCTGGGAGGTCAAAGTCGCCTATGAAGATGTTGTTGGAGTGTGTGAGGAACATGGTGTTGACCAGGTCAGTGAAGTCTGTGATGGAGGCAGTGTTGGGGTTTGATGGTCTATAGATAACACATAAGGTGACTGTGTCCATCGGGGAGTGCGGGAAGTGGCAGCAGAGAACGTTGAAGGAGCCAATGTTGTCGATGCCACGTCTGGTGAAGGGCCACAAGGTATTGTGGATGACTGCAAGGTCTCCGACTTTCTTGATTTGTCAGTCTCTTTGTTGTATGCTGTAGCTGTTGGGGACAAGGACGTCTAGGATGTGGGAGAAGGTCAGCCAGGTAACAGTGGTGAAGATGGCATCAAGGTCCTGTGTAGTAATGAGGTTGGCAATGTCAGCTGAATGGGTGAAAGCTGAGCAGACATTGGCGAGCATCAACTTCTGTGTTGTGGATGGCGAGGGGTTGCTGATGGGCTTGAGGGTGATGTGGGTGAGGTTGCTGTATTGCGAAGTCCATGCCTTAGAGGAGGGTCGATGACATTGGTGTTGCCTGGTTATGGTGGGAATGTCCTGTGGGGACGGAGGGAGAAAACACATATCAGCACATGTTTACCTGTTGTCTGAGCAGAGGTTTGGTCCTTGGGTCCTCCGAGTCCTCCGAGTCCTCTGAGTCCAAACAATTCCAAACAGGAATTGCCCTTTTCTTTGCCTGTCCTTTGCTTTGGATGCCTGGGCTAGAGATGCCCTTTACCTAAACGTTAAGAGCAGAAAGGAAGAGGCAGGGCTAAGAAGGTAGGTTTGGCTTCACCAACTTGCACCTGCTCACCAACTGCAAACGAAAAGAGCCTGGAGGGCTGCTTAAGTAGGGAAAAAGAGCTGAAAAACCGGAAGGCACCAATAGTTTAGCAGTGATTGATAGGTGGGTGGGACTTTAGGCCATGTGACCTATATGTGCTTCCACCTGCTCACCGACTGTAAAGGAAAAGAGGCTGGAGGGCTGTTTAAAGTGGGAAAAAGGTGTGCATAACAGGAATGCACAAACAGTTTAGCTGTGATTAACAGATGATTGGGGCTCATTGCATAGACAGAGCAGAAACAACACCAAAATATTCTTAGTCACAATGTTCATTTTGTGAGCAGTGGAGAGCATGGCAAACATTCTGGCACATTGTTTTGGAGGGTGGGACAAGAGCACACCAAACTGTTCTTAGTTAGAGTTTAATTTTATAGGAAGAAGAGCGAGCATGCCAAAGATTTAGAGATTTCTTCACTGCATGTTAATTGGTATATGCCGATTTTACCGACAAAAAATTGTCGCAATGACCAAAAGTTCGAAAAATGTTACCACCAAAGGTTCGAACACCAAAAGTTCGAACCTTTTGTGGTAGCATTAAAAACGGAGGCTGCAGCAGTGTCCCCCGCACGCCCTGCTCACTACACTTCATGGTATAGTGAGCAGGGGTTGCGGGGGACATCCCCGCAGCCTTCTGTTAAAAAAAAAAGAAAGAAAAGAAAAGGACCCTGTGGCGCAGGTTCCCGATCACAGAAATGAAAGGGAACTGAAGCTGCAGGAACTCAGCGTGAAAATGAAGTTAAGTGGGGTTTGTTTATGTTAGGGGTGTGGGTGGGGGTGTGCTGAGGTTTTGGGTGGGGGGTGTTATGGGTGTGTTGTGTGTGTGGGTGTGAGTATGATGTGTGTTTGCGTGAGAAATGTGTTAACTTTTGGTAGTTCGCACCTTTCTCATGCAAAAGTTTCTGCCGCGGTAGTTTCTGCCGCGGCCAAATCACTTAGATTCTGTTCATTTTGTAGTACAGAGCATGCAATTCATTCTTATTGTAACATTGGTTTATAGGTGCAGGATAGATAAAATACATATTATTTTGTAGGTGGTCAAAAACACACCATTGCATAGACACATTATTATTTAATAGGTGAAGGAGAGCCTGAAAGAAACTCTTAGGACCGCATTATTTTTAATTACACTTTACTTTTGATAGGTAGAAAGAGATCATGCCAACACATTTTTATACATGCATTCATTTTATTCGAAGAGAAAGCATGCCAAAACACTCTCAGGCCCATCCCCATTGTATGGGCAAAGGAGGAAGGAGTACTTCAAAGCATTCTTGGGTACATGCCATATTTGTAGATGGTGAGAAATCATGCCATATCATTCTTAGGTGCACTTTACTTTTTTAGGTGGGAAGGGAGAATGCCAACTCATTCTTAGGTGTTTGCCACTTTTGTAGTTGGGAAGAGAGCAGGCCAAATCATTCTTATTCACATGTTAATTTTGAAAGTGGATGGGAGAGCATCAGACAGAAATCTTAGTTACACTTCTTTTTTACAGGCAGAGGAGAGCATGGAAAAACATACTTAAGCACACCTTTTTGTTAGTGGGAAGAGTGAATGCCACATCATTTTGAGGCAAACCTTCCTTGGAAGTGGGACGAGAGCGTGCCAAACATTCTTAGTCAAATTTTCATTTTATTGTCAGAGGAGCAGCCCTCTTAGGAGGACAACATTTTTGGTACAGAGGGCAGAGAAAACACCAAAACATTCTTTGTCACACGTCCATTTTATAGGCTGAGGATAGAGCATTCCAATGCATTCTTAGCACATTTCATTTTTGTAGTTTGTAATACAGCATGATTGAGCACTTAGTAACACATTTATGTTATCAGCAGAGAAAAGCATGCCAAGACCGTCCTAAATGCATGCTATATTTGTTGTTGGCAATAGAGAACACTAAAGCATTAGTTGGAACACATTAATGTCACAGGTGAGGAGCGAGCACGCCAAATAATTCTTAGTTTCATGTAGGAGAGAAGAGTGTAACAAAAATGATTATTCAGCGCACTTCATGTTTGTATGTATGAAGTGAGCACACAAAAGCATCCTTAGTCACCCGTTCCTTTTATGGTTGGCATATAGAGGACAGTAAGAAATTCTTACACAAACTTTATTTTGGTAGGTTAAAAGAAAGAATGTAAAAACACATTGTTCGGCATATCTTCAATTTATCGTTACACCTCAAAGCAGTCTTAGGTTCCTGTCAATTTGGTACATAGGCAGAGAGCACTCAAAAACATGTCTTTTTATAGGCAAGGGAGAGTACACCATTACATTGATGTATTTTGTGTAGTTGGGAAGAGAACATAACAAGGCATTCTTAGGCACATGTTAATTTTACAAATGGGGGGGACAGTGTACCATGGCATTATACGTCACACTATCATTTTATAGGTAGGGAAGGGAGCATTCCAAATCATACTTGGGTGCATGTTCATTTTATAGGCAGAGTAGTAGAGCACACCAAAGCTTTTGTGTAGTCTGCTAACTGTACAACTGTCGAGTAACACATATATCATATGTATATCTGCTGCAGTAAACAAACATAGTATGGGATGGGTTTGGGGCCAATGGCGGAATGCATTTGTGCAGTGCCTTTTGGACAGCAAAAGCAATGGTGATATGCATTGCATTGGAGAAAGACAGATAATATGTGGGCTATGTGCCAGCCACATCAATCATTTTGTGTCTTCAAATCTTGTCTTCATCAGAGAACAGTGGCATCTGCTTCAAGTGAATCCGGAGCATTAGCAAGAAATATATTTGTGCATGCACCATTGTCACACTTGCAGTCAGTGATAAAGGAGGTGCTTCAGGAGGAGTATGTTGAGCCCTCACCATTTGAGGTGCAAGAAATATAAGACATGACAACATCTCAAGAAGAAAGAAATCAATCCACAGATAATGAGCCAGAAGAGATCCCTGTCATTTTCCCACCATAGAATCAGATGACTATGTGGGAAAGGATATGGGTTATGCCCTCTCCTCTGATTCTATTTTGAGACTCTGAGACCTCATCTTTGATGATAACACTAATAGCAATAGAGACAGTGAGAAAGAGCAAGTGGGAGCAAGAATTGACAAACCCATAGAATTGTGAAGTTCAAGCACTTTCCTCAGGAAGCAAACTATAGATCCTCCATGTTCTTTAATTCAAAGTCTTTCACAAAGATGGTCAGAACACACACATGATAGCAGTTGTTCACCTTCCTAGGCAGTCACATCAGCACCACTGTCACCAACAGAGCCTATAGACCAAAAACAGCAAAGTTTGAAAAGTAGATGACAAGAAGGCAGAAACCCGCCTCTTGCTCCAGAGTATTAGGGGTAGGCAGGAATGGAGGGAGGTGCGCAGAACTCCCTGTGCTTAGTCTCCTTGGAGACCCAAATGCACTCTGTGGTGATTGGCTGGCACACTGTCCAGCAAGGATATTCACTCTGCTGGGTGAGTGACACTAGGCTGGAATGAATGGGGCAGAACTGAATAAAGGGCAAGTCTTTTGGCTTGGAAGGCAGAGTCAACCACTGGACAAAGGAACCTAAGAAGAGCTTGAAGAGGACGCCTGCTGCAACTCCTGGACCGTTGATTTGCCCGGTAAAGCCCTGCTGCAGTGACTACTTGCCAAGTTCGCATCGACTGATAAGCTCTGCAAGGACAACTTCTCCCTTTGAGTTGGTGGGACCAATCAACTCCCAAGTAAGCCACCTGGACACCGATCTCAGAGCTGGTTTAATTTCCTCAGAGTTGATGCAGGAAACCGTAGAGCCAGGGAGAGGGACACCAGATTGTGTGCGTTGCTTGTAAGATGGCCTAAAGCTTTGGAAGATCCTCCGGACGCCCACTAAGCAGGACTGACCAAGCTTGACCCCCCTCAGATGAGTGTGGGACCCCAGATGTGAGGAAAGTCCACCTTGACAGCCAGGAACCACACTTATTGCTATTTGCTGTACCGCAAGGAGCTGAAACACAAATCAGCCACTGAAAGTAAAGTTTGCCGGTTGCCAGCTTTGACCATGCCAGTGCAGTGCAGGGGTCCCCCGATGTCCTCCCCCTTGTCCCCATGACTGAGGCCCAGAAACAGTGAGATCTGCAGAGCTGCACAGGCACAGAAGTCTTCAGCTGCATCTTTTCTTCTCTACCAAGGTACTGCAAAACATGTCTAAGAGAACGTACCTCTTACTGTGGAAGTGCTTGTAACTTCTACAACTCACAAACCTAATCAGCTTGTGGCCCTACAATTGATTCTTATTTTCTTCAAAGACTCCTAAGAACTTGTGCAAATACTTTTCCATTACTTACCAGAAGTGCTTTATCCTATCCAAGACTTTTGCCCATTGACTTTGGCTTAGCCTTTTGAAATGAATGACTCTTCTAGTGGACTCTAAAAGTAATTGCCCTCCTTAGGAATAATTGTTATTTCTTGTGTTCTAACAACCATTGCCTATTACCTACTTGTTAAGCATATTCTGAATGCCAACAGTAAGATATTAATGTCCCCAGCACCCTTGTTACTGAAGTCACCTCTGGGTGTAGGTTGTGTCTGTGGGCCATCCCAAAAGGGTCTTGTCTGATTCAGAAACTCAAGTGTACGGTATTGAAGTATATTTGTGTGTTACTATTCTATTGCTCCCTTCTGAAGAAGGCTTTACAACTGACTGATAAATAAATTAATTGTTTATGCATGAAACCTTGAGTGTAAGAATTTATTTGAATACCTCTAATTGTGAATCTTTGTGTAACCCCACTACAGCTCACATTTCCTCTCTTAAGATAAGTCTGGCTGCTCAACACGCTACAAAAACTGTGTAGTACAAGCTTATACCAAAGGTTGGGTTGCCTATAACTGTAGTCATAGTTGCTTGTAGAGTTCCCAGAAGGTACTGCATTCAAACCTTGCCTAACAATCTGCCTCTCTCTCCTTCTCTCTCTCTCTCTCTCTCTCTCTCTCTCTCTCTCTCTTTCTCTCTCTCTCTCTCTCTCTCTCTTTCTCTCTTTCTCATATGTTAGGTTTGTCAAGCCTCTTTAGTTTAGTTTAGTTTTTGCATTCTGATATGTGCAGTTCAAAGAACATTATTTAAGTTCCAATATACAAATACATGCAATTGGTAATGCCATTACAACCAAAGTATTACACAGGTCCTAGTTATAAAAAAATAAATATTACATCTCAAAAACCCATTTCGTTTACTCACATTTGCTCGTGACCCTCCCACGCCTGCATCACCTTCTCATTCCAATTGGTAGTCCAGCCAAGTGTATGAAAATTGTATGTTGTATTCAGCCCTCTAGCTAACCCAGTGGGGCACCCTTGATCTAGAAGCAGTGAAAATGAGACAGGATCACAGTAAGTGTAGGACATTCAACCTGGCAATGGACATGAGGACCTATGCTACAAGTACACATTTCATGAACAGATGTTGTCACTGGGTCATGATCCCACATATGTTTAGACAGAAAAGCCCAGGAGACAATCCACTGAATGCCATTTTCCATCAGGCCTCTTTGTTTGTGAGTTTGACAATATTCCCCAGAGGGGAGTATATCTCTGAGAGATACTAAAGCAGGTTGTGGCACACAGGCTCACTTCCTATGGTTTATAAATTGGCGCTGTGTCAGCAGGCAATGGGCCTCATTACGAGTTTGGCGGTCCAGAAATAAAGGTGCCGGTAGAAACGTACCGGCACCCTTTCCAAACTATAAGTATGCCAGTAGTGTCACTAAACTACTGGCAGGCCTGTCTGCCAGGAGTTCAGGCCTCTACCGTCATGCTTTTCACAGAAGCGCCGGCACCATTAACAACGCTGCTGGTGCTTTAGTATCCCTATTCCCATGGAGTAATATGGCACTCCATGGGAATGGGGATTTACCGTACTGCCGTCGCTTGTGATATTCCAGTAGCACCGAGATGTCAGGTGGCAGTAACAGTGCTATGGGGTTGTCGGCAACCCGCCGACCACCAGCGGGTTTAACTGCCAACCTTGTAAATGTGTCTAAGGTTGTAGGTGAACATATGTATGTCTTCTGATTTGCCAATGTGTCCATCTTGTAGTGGTCCACGTTATAGTCTATTACGTTCCAACAGATCAGATGGTTAGTGTGCCCTAGATAATCAGAGCCTACTTCGCCTGAGCTGTGTTAAGAAGTCTGCACCCATGCCACCCATGCCACCATACCCCATGCCACCATATCCCTTAGAAGCAACAGAACACTGTATAGCAGACTGAGTTGAATTCAACCCTCTATATGCTGGAGCATCTGCGAGAAAATGGCATGTTCCAAAAGCAGGGCAAATCACCATAAACATGTCCTCAGCCTTCCAACACTCATTTCTGGCATTAAAGGGAATATGCAGTGCCTCCTAGCATCTTTCCTTGGCCCATGATTTAAGGTCAAGGTGACAACATGTATACAAATTGTTCATGATATCAACCATGCGCACAGCAGATTGTGCTGCCATTTCATTTGCAAGAGGTCATGCTAATCATGTGCAAGGATCCAAAAAAGGCTAAAGTGACACCTAAAAACCTTCACGAAACAGGAAAAGTGAGGCAGGGCTCTTAGAAAAACAACCCAGTGCTATAACCCTCTGATGAAAGTAGTTTATCAAACTGTGCACACTCATTACACCACGTTTCCGTCACTACTTCAAAGACCACCACGACACGCTTTTGTGCAGTGGAAAAATGTTAGAGAATGTGGGGCACACTGCTACTGCAGTAAGGCTTGCAGAATTTGTAATAGCCTGATGTGGAAAGCCTTGTGGAAATAACGGAATGACTGCTAGCACCACCATGATAAAAAATAACCTTTCCTTGGAAAAACAGTGGTGACGAAGGTTCTTTTGTCCCTTGTTTTTTCAGGACATTGTAAATGACCTTTGCAAATTGGCATTTTTTTGCCCGGAGGACTTTGGCAGCAAAAGAAGCTGTGTAGCAGTGCCGCGTGTATAGTTTCTCTGAGAGGCCTGTATATATATAAAACTACGGGCCATATTTGGGAAAAAGAAAATCGTATTTTCACATGACAACAGTAAGTGGAACCATTACATCATTTTGTCATGATTTGTAATTAGAACCAGGCTGATTAAAGTTTGCATGGTTCGCATAATACTTGTTTCCTTTCAGGGGCCGTGATGGGTGCTGGTGGAATGTCCTTAACCCGTAGGTCAAAAAACCAATGCCAACGATGCCAACTATGAGCAGATAAATAAATAAGTAGACTGTAGGGTTCATCCTGGTGGAATAATTAGATGTGATACCTGGCACTTTAAGAAAGATTATATAAGAAATGAAAAGCTTATCAATGACTAGCTCTAATTGAATTTGGAGAAAGATTGAAAGAGTCAACATCATTTATAAGTTGTAAATTGAGTAAAGGAGCTGCATTTTTGAACAGCTCGCTTACATTGCCCTGTTGTGCCCCATAGGTTTTTTTAAAGTGAAGCATGTTTAGTGTTGTCTTAGTCTTAAACAGGTCTATTTAAATGAGGAGTAGTAATGTGCCAAAGCAATATATATTTAACAGCAACTGTTATGTGGTGAGACCTTGTAAATAATTGAACCCATGAAATGAATGTATTTGAGACTGATATGTTGTTTTTGTATATATTTTTTATAGATTCAGTTGTTCAAATCTACTGTTGGGGTATAAACTCTATCTTGACTTATTTTGAAGAAATTCTGTCCTGAAGATGGCCATAAAAAAGAAAGTTTAAAGACACTAGGGATAGTGTCTGGAATAAATTAAAGGCCGAAACATGTGGACCGCGATCTAGAATACCCATGTTAATTAACTGTGGGATTGTGTTTTATATGAACAAAGTGGTCAGAATAATATGAAACCTTGTTATATAATTTTTGTGTATCCCTCTTTTTTGATGTTCGATTGTTGCGCAACGCATTTGTGTTTGAGATTTATAGCTTTTTAATCCAATGGCAAAGTGCTTAAAATGTGTATTATCATGTATTTGGCACTTAGTGCCTTTTTAATGTTATACAACATGTGAAAATAATACATTTCAAAATATTTTTGTAAATACTGTATACGTATTGGGTTTATGATTTTAGACAGTAGCCTATGCGAGAGGCATCTGTGTTTGGTGTAATTGTGGCTTCATTTTAGAACACTGGGCAATGGAAAGAGGGGTACCAGACTCACTTTCATGTTTCAAATGTGATGTAGCCAGTATGGTCGAAGGGTCCAAACAGGTAGCTATACAAAATTTGGTGCCGATAGGTGAAACGGTGTGGAATTGCATAAGGAACAACTCTTCACCAAGCCACAAACAATGTTGACTTTTGCTGAAATCCAGGGAACGGAGTAGGTTGTCCAAATGTCATGTAGCCAGTAATGATCAGAGGGTCCTAACAGGTAACCCTGCGAATTTTGCTTCAGACTGGTGAAACAGTGTGGAATTGTATAAGGAAAAATACTTTGCCATGCCACAAACAAACCCCCAAATATTCACTTCTATAAATATAGATTGGAAGTATTTACTCTTTTATTTTAGACATCACTGAGCTTGCTGGTGGGAGTCCATATTCCTTGCACCAGCTCCTATGCTGAGCATACATTCTCGGATGCAACAGGCCATCAGTTCTACTGCCAGACGTCTATGGCCACTGTTCTTCTGGCATACCTAAATAATGTCCCAGGATTCTAGGCCAGCTATTATCCACTTTGGGCTTCATTACAAGTTTGCCCGTCCAGAAATAAGTGTGCCTGCAAGCTCACTGGCACCCTTGTTTCCGGACCGGCAAATTACTGGTTTGCCTACCAGAGCCAATGTACCTGACAGGTCTGACCTTGCCCGGCACAGCGGTCACAGTAGGCAAAGCCGTCACAGAAGCGCTGGCACCGTTAACGTTGATGGTGCTTCCGCGTCCCCACTCCCATAGAGTCCTATGGGACTCAATGGGAATGGGGATTAACAAAATCACTGGCGCTTGACTTCCCAGCCGCCAGACTTGGAATAGCCTGATGGCTCCGGGAAGTCAAGTTTCGATAACTTTTTATGGGTCCGGTGGCAACCTGCCTGTAGCACCGGCAGGGTTACCGCTGGACCCGTAATGATGCCCTACATCTTCACATATGCAGAGAAGTTCAGAAAATCTTTCACATCTTCGCAGGTGATATCCTGTTGAATGTTCTGTCGAGTGGAAAAAACTCTGCCTATTAACCAGGCCTGAACTGGGATCCAAAAGTGGCCATGGAATTATTTTTCCAAGTGGCCCCATATTTCACTGAACGAGCGTGCACAGTACATGAGCCCAACTGTCTATGAGGGGATTGGGAGTATCGCCCAGGAAAATGTTGAAAAAAAATAGTCAAAATGAGTACATTGAAAGCCTGTTTTAAAAATATATGGATTAGAAAGTCATGTCTTAAATATATTCATGATCTCACAAAGTAGATTTTCAAAGATAGAGGGACAAACCACAAGTGCAGTATCATTCTGTTTAAAAGCAAGAGGTAAGGGGTTTTACCCTTACTCAAAAAGAGCTAAAGGGGAGAAATATGGTGGTCCTCTAGGAGGTCGACCGCCAACAGACCGGCTTGGATTCAAAGTCCTGCAGTCCTAAGGAATGCGTGCCCGAGTGCTGACTGCATGCAAGCATGCATGAAAAGAATGCTGAAATTCCAACACTGCCATCATTTCTCTAGCCATAAATAACTTAAGCAAATGTGTATCGCACCACCTTCCATGCCCCCTGCGGTGGTTGCAGCTGCATTGCTACTGCTCCAAAAGACTCGTTGCTGCAGAGCTCACAGAGCATGGGAACATGCCACACGTGAAAATAAAGTGTCTCGTGTGTGGTCTGTGCATATACACTCATCCAATCTGTCTCCCAAGTGCCACTGGCTAATGCTTAGGGGTATTCATACTAATGCAGATGGCTCAAGAATGCGCAAGGGAGGTGCCGCGTTGTGCCGCTCTCCGCCGAAGACATGGGTAGCAGGTGTTGCGTTAAGAACTAGCAGGAAATCCATCCTCTGCTCGATAATATTCATTAGCATCATGAGCATCATAGCATGCCTCTTAGTCCAATTCTTGCATTGTTATAAGCGGACGGTGCCGGATGTTCTGTATAGTGACAGCTTGCTGTGGGTGCTGTCTTGGCCTTTGGGCTTCTCAGAACAATTGGTGATGGTGCCTTAGTATAAAGACTGGAGGGAGATTATCTGTACTGCTGCCCTCTATATGACAGAGTAGAAGCACAGAGCACCCCAGCACCCCAGCAAAGATTCTCTATAGGGTAGCAATGGATGAGCAATCAAGGCTTAAGCTCTCAGGAGGTGATGCAGGTTGGTTCTTAACTACAGTGTAGTCCCCAAGCAACCACAAAGGAATGTCCACACACTATGTTAGTGATAACACAGTTCTTTATATAAATAAGGCTCAAATTATGTACACACTCACAATAACACACTTTGTGCTCAGGTAAATCTAAAATGCTAAATATATACAGTCTTAATGTGGTACCAAATTTACTTCTTAGATTCCATTAAAATGCATCAACTGTGGACAGTTTCAAATAGCATACAAATCAATGAATAAAGTGAACCAACAATGGACTTGAGGAGGAAAACAAGCATGTTAAGCAACTGGCAGAATAATGGCCCGTTACCTATACACAGTTCTGTGAGAGGATCCCCCCACCTGGGCAACCTGTAAAATAAAGATATAAAACAAGCCCAGTCCATATATTGGTTATAAGAGTCTTATTTCCTTCTATAAAGTTCTACCACCGCAATGTACCTGGTTTAGTAGAGTTAGACATCTGTTCATGGACAGATCCTTCTTGAATGAGCCACGGATGGTCGACATCCCTTGATGAAAAGGTGAACAAAGGCGTTGACGCAGCAGTTTCAGTCCTGGCGGTACTCGTCAACGATCGGTCGTGGACGTCCTGTGAAGATGAGGCATGCCGTGCACCTCGACGCTGATAGTTTGTTGCTGCAAAGAGTCAATGAAGAACTTTGGCCCACAAGGGCGTCGGTTCGTTGACGTCTTTGTGGTCTTCAGGTGGCAGGAAACCCACCGACGGATTCTCCTCGGTTTGTCGGCGGGACAAAGTGGTTGACGGTGATTAGCGAGGGAGTCCTTGATTCAAAGTGTTCTTATGCAATGGAGCATTGAGGCTCTGGTCATCAGTCTTTCAAAGTCTGACTTCCAGGGAGCCTTGGTGAAGGTTAGCTGGTGCACAATGGTTCCTCGTAGCTCGTAGCTCGGGAAGAGGTCTCCTAGCCAAGTTCCTTGAAGGCACAGCACCTTTCAGATTGCGTCGATGGGAGTAGCAGTATACCTTCTTCTTCCGGCTCAGCTTCAAGAATAAGCATCACGTTTTGACTTCAGCTTCTGAACGATTTCAATCAGTTAGAGGACCCAGATATACTGTTTGGTCTCTCATTCACTCTGTTGGGTCACACTGAGGCAACCAATCATTCAGAAGGGCATTCATGCAGGTAGGCAGCCAATCAGGCTCACAGTGCATTCAGGCAATGCACTCCCCTCCAGACACTCAAAACAAGGAATGTGTATTGGGACAAGTACACAGCCATTCAGCACTCCACACTGCATTCATATCAGTTTTGGGCAGTTCTGTCTCATTCATTGTGTTACATACCGGAAACCAGACGCCCATAACATGAAGTGCATATTGGTCACACACTCCATTCACCCATGTCCCACCCCATGGGCATACCCACAACATGCAGTCCTTGATAAGGCTCCAGCCAGTCTGGCCTGGACTTCCCCACAATACCATATATGGAACTTCACCCAGCAGACAGTCAGGGGGAAGGGACAAAGTCAGGGCTTCCCAGGACTTTGAGAAAACAAGGTAACCGGTAATAGAAAGCAAGAGGCCACAGGGGCCATCTTGTCTCCTATCAGGAATCAACTGATTCCAATGACAGGGCCTTGGTATCCCAACATGAAGGAGACTGATAGCACCTGTCAAATTCAGCATGGAGATGCCACCAGCCCATACCCTACTCTGTGGGCAACACACAGGTGCCCAAGAACATACACTAGGGGTACAAGGTTGTATCACCATCCATGGGTACCATAACGGTATCACAACGGTCTGTTCACCAAACCAAAAAGAGGAAGGGCTGCACTGCCAGGAGTCCCACATGGACTCCCATGCAGAAAATAACACAGAACACATATGATAAAAGTACTACAGGACAAGGTTATGGAGGTCCTGTCCTTCCAATGCATTTCCAGCTTCACAGTCACCCCCCAGACTGAGGTTAGGGTGGTCTAATGTCCCACGAGATTGACACCCTCATCCAGATGGTCAACATACCTTCTGGAAAGGCCATCGGCATTATCGTGACTCTTCCCTCTTCTTTGGACCTTGAAGGTAGACCCCGTAAAGTATGGCCTAAAACACCTACGGCTCCAAACTATACGGAAACATTCATTTGCAACAGTAGCCCCCCTGTGTTTTTTACCCTTAAGTTGTCTACTTATGAATATGATAGGATACTCCCTCCCTTTGTCATCTAACTGGGACAAGACAGCTCCAATTACGGTGTTGCAGACATCCTTCTGAACGATAAAGGGTTTGCTGTGATCAGGCACACACAACACAGGTGCCCCACACAGACTTTCCTTCAAGCCAGTAAAGGCATTCTGATAGTCTTCAGTTCAATTAACATTCCTAGGTTGCTTGGGTATAGTCAGAGCTGTCAGAGTTGTAGCTATGGTTCCATAGTCCGCCATGAAGTTGCAATAATACACAGTGAGGCCCAAAAATGCTCTCACCAGAGTTTGAGTGGTGGGAGTCTCCCAGTCATGTACATCCTGTACTTTACTGGGGAGAAGTTGGATTTCACCCCCTCCTACCTCACAACCAAAATATGTGACTTTCCCCTGAGCTATGTGGTACTTGGTGGACTTGATAGTGAGGTTAGCAGTTATTCAAGGTGTTTTCAAGGCCTGCAACACCTTATCCAGATGAGTCAAATGCTCTTCCCAGGTGGAACGGTAGACAGCAATGTCGTCTAGGTAGGCCGCACAAAAGGCCTCCAGCCCACTGAGCACATGACTGACTAACCTCTGGAAGGGGGCGGGTGCATTTTTCAACCCAAAAAGCACGACTCTAAACTAAGGCCCTCAGGTGTTGAAAATGCAGTCTTTTCCTCGGCATGATCCGTTAGAGCTATTTGTCAATAGCCTTAGGTATGATCAAAGGTGCTCACAAATTTGGCAGCACCTATGGTGTCCATGAGCTCATCAGCCCTGGGAAATGGGTGTGCGTCAGTTTTGGTGACGCTATTGACTCCTCTGTAGTCCACACAGAACCGCCAATCCTTGGTACCTGCCTGGGAACTTGTCTTGGTGACAAGGACCACAGGACCGGTCCAGGGATTGGTTGAGGGTTCAATAGCACCCAGATCCAATATGTTGGCAACCTCAGCCTGGATGTGGTTCTTTACAGTATCTGACATTCGATAACACATGTTTTTGACAGGTATAGTGTCACCAGTGTCACTTGCATGCCTGCATCACATGGTGAGGTCTGGTGTCAGTGAGAACAGAGGGGCATACTGCCTGTAGCAGAGCCCTGCAGGCCCTCTGCTGCTCTGGTGTGAGATCCAGAGAGAGATGCACTTCTTCCACTGAGCCATCCTGAGAGTTGCTATGCAGCAAATCAGGAAGAGGCTCACTCTCATCCTCTTCTTGCTCTGAAGCTAGCAGAAGGCATGAGATGTCCTCTATTCTGTGCAAAGGCTTGAACCTGTTAATGTGGAATACCTGAGGGGCTTCTCCAGGGACTCCCATGTTAACCAGATTGTTGACTTCACCCATTTTGTAGATTATCCTGAAGGTTCAAGTCCACTTACTTGCCAAAGCTCAAGGCTTGGTAGGGTCCATCACAAGGATCTCCTGTCCTGGAATCCAATCCACTTGCAAGGCCTCCAGGTCATGTCAGTACTTGTTTAATTATTGGCTTTCCCTAAGATTCGC
The DNA here is from genome assembly GCF_040938575.1 of Ambystoma mexicanum. NCBI lineage: Eukaryota > Metazoa > Chordata > Amphibia > Caudata > Ambystomatidae > Ambystoma > Ambystoma mexicanum. Next base: position 514,665,837 of record NC_090934.1, read on the forward strand.
TGATGCTTGGCCCAACAACTTTGCCATCCTCCTTCAGAGCCCTAACACATAGTCCCCCACTTGCTTGGCAGGGGACTGGAGGGATGGCTTCCAAAACTTCTCTGATTAAGGAAAGGGGCCCCTCACGGGATGTCCAAAGAGAAGCTCAAAGAGGCTGAAATCAACACCCTCTTGAGGCACTTCTCAATAGGCGAACAGCAGACATGGTAGGAGTAGATCCCATTTCCTCCTTTGGGGCTCTTCCAAAGCACCCAGCATGCCCTTGAGAGTTTCATTAAATCTCTAAACCAGACCATTGGTCTGGGATGGTAGGAGGTGGAGAACTTAAATGTTACCCCACATTCCTTCTTCATCGATTGTATGTAACTAGACATGCAATTGGATCCTCTGTCAGAGACCACCTCTTTAGGGGATCCAACTGAGTAAAAATGCCCAGGAGAGCCCTAGCAACCACCTTGGCAGCAATGGTCCAAAGGGGTATACCCTCAGGGTACCTGGTGGTGTGATCAACCAATACCAGGATGAACCAGTTTCCAACTGAAGTGTGAGGGTCCAAGGGACCAACAATGTTGATGCCTACCCTCTCAAATGGAGTGCCAACCACTGCCAAAGGTTGCTGTGTGGCATGACACTGCCTCCAGTCTTGCCAGACAACTGACAGGTATGACAGGTCAGCCCTGGGACTCCACTTCAACTCCCATCTGGGGCCAGTAGAAATGTGCAGAGAGCCTTTTCTTAGTCTTCTTGGTCCCAAGATGACCAGCTAACACCTTAAGTGCCATGGGTATTTCTCCCCAGTGCCAGGGTCTTTTTTGGTGATTTTGGTATGTGGCCATTCAATGGCTTGTAACTTTTTTGTTACATGAGGTATCTCGGCCAAATTTAGCTTCTTTTTTCCCACATGTAGCCGGTCGTAACGCCACCCAGGAATCCTAGGGGGTGAGAGAAAATAAGCAAAAAGAGTGAACTTTTTTTTTTTTGAATGCCAATAAAATAATGTACAAAGAAGCCTGTGTAAGAGCTAGGAACAAATGGTTTGCTGTGCTGAATTCCCCAATTTCCTGGCTTTCATGAACAGCTTGAGTGGAAAGGAAAAAAAAAAATTTGATGTGGTTATCAACCATTTTGTGAGAGGTAGGCAATTTTGACCATTTTTGCCAATTGGACATGCATTGATGGAATGGAAGAAAAGGGTAGGAAAGCCAAATTGGAGGACAGAAAGGCAAGTATTTCTGAAAAGTAGATAACATTCTAAGTTTTGGAAGGGGTGATTTGTGTAGGTCAGTCAACAACTAGGTAGGGTAAACTGCCATAGATTGGGGGAAAAGCGGGAAAATGACCGAAAAAAAAGGTATGTGTTGGACATGGTTGGCTTGGTGCGGCAATGGCTTCTATGAATTTTGAGAAAAGCAATGCTCCGCTACATTCCCCTGACTCTTGCAGTTAGGAGAGCACACATTTTTTGTAGTTTTTTAAAAAACAAGCAATACCACAAGCCAAACACTGAGCCATGGTACACAGGAGTTTTACGCTCACGGCCTGAACAGACACACTTAAGATGTGTAAATCGTGAAAACCAATGTGGTGAGGAACGGCAAGCATACATTTTTTGAAAGAGCACAGGCAGACCTTTTCAAGGGTAGGTGACTTGTGCAGGTTACAAAAGTGTATGGTGCCTAAAGCAGCGACTAAATGTAGGTCACATTTGGGAAATGAAAATGTTGTGTGACAAAGGCCACCAGTAAATGGGCCAAAACGTTATGAAAACCACACAAACACAACACATGGCCTACCGTCCCGCGTTCCCACAGGAGTCCCGATGAAAACAGAACCTCACATGTGTGGGTGCACCTACCTGGCCGCCAAGGGGAAAGCCTAAAACACAAGTAACCCCAAGTCTGTTTTCAGACCGGAATTTGAGACGCTCTGCCGACCGGCACAACATACAGATATGGGCCTCGGGTGTCCAAGCCACCGGGGAAAACAGGGAACCCCATGCATTTCTGAAAAGAGGACAACCGTGGGAATCCGCAGAGGTATGATATGCCCAAATCGCCCCAGAATCTATTACCCAGACACCCCCGCAAAATCTGAAATGTTGGAAAAAAATGCATTTCCAGCATATTTCGCTCAGCTCACCCATCGAAACATGCCCCCAACAACACATGGCCTACCGTCCCGCGTTCCCACAGGTGTCCCGATGAAAACGGTACCTCACATGTGTGGGTGCACCTACCTGGACGCCAAGGAGAAAACCTAAAACACAAGTAACCCCAAGTCTGTTTTCAGACCGGAATTTGAGACGCTCTGTCGACCGGCACAACATACAGATATGGGCCTCGGGTGTCCAAGTCACCGGGAAAAACAGGGAACCCCATGCATTTCCGAAAAGAGGACACCCGTAGGAATCTGCAGAGGTATGATATGCCCAAATCGCCCCAGAATTTTTTACCCAGACACCCGCGCAATTTCCGAAATGCGGCAGAAAAAAACGCATTTTCCGCACATTTCGCTCAGCTCACCCATCGAAACACGCCCCAACAACACATGGCCCACCGTCCCGCGTTCCCACAGGTGTCCCGATGAAAATGGTACCTCACATGTGTGGGTGAACCTACCTGGCCGCCAAGGGGAAAGCCTAAAACACAAGTAACCCAAGTCTGTTTTCAGACCGGAATTTGAGACACTCTGCCGACCGGCACAATATACAGATATGGGCCTCGGGTGTCCAAGCCACAGGGAAAAACAGGGAACCCCATGCATTTCCAAAAAGAGGACACCCATGGGAATCCGCAGAGGTATGATATGCCCAAATCGCCCGAGAATGCATTACCAAGACAACCCCGGAAAGTCCGAAATGTGGGAAAAAAACGCATTTTCCGCACATTTTGCTCGGCTCACCCATCGAAACACGCCCCCAACAACACATGGCCTACCGTTCCGCATTCCCACAGGTGTCCCGATGAAAACAGTACCTCACATGTGTGGGTGCACCTACCTGGCCGCCAAGGGGAAAGCCTAAAACACAAGTAACCCCAAGTCTGTTTTCAGACTGGAATTTGATACGCTCTGCCGACCGGCACAACATACAGATATGGGCCTAGGGTGTCCAAGCCACCGGGGAAAACAGGGAACCCCAAGCATTTCCGAAAATAGGACACGTGTGGGAATCCGCAGAGGTATGATATGCCCAAATCGCCCCAGAATTTATTACCCAGACACCCTTACAAAGTCCGAATTGTGGGAAAAAAATGCATTTTCTGCACATTTCGCTCGGCTCACCCATCGAAACATGTACCCAACAACACATGGCCTACCGTCCCGTGTTCCCACAGGTGTTCCGATGAAAACGGTACCTCACATGTGTGGGTGCACCTACCTGGCCACCAAGGAGAAAACCTAAAACACAAGTAACCCCAAGTCTGTTTTCAGACCGGAATTTGAGACGCTCTGCTGACCGGCACAACTTACAGATATGGGCCTCGGGTGTCCAAGCCACCGGGGAAAACAGGGAACCCCATGCATTTCCAAAAAGAGGACACCTGTGGGAATCCGCAGAGGTATGATATGCCCAAATCGCCCCAGAATATATTACCCAGACATCCCCCGCAAAGTCCGAAATGTGGGGAACAAAACGCATTTTCCGCACATTTTGCTGGGCTCACCCATCGAAACACGCCCCCAACAACACATGGCCTACTGTCCCGCGTTCCCACAGGTGTCCCGATGAAAACGGTACCTCACATGTGTGGGTGCACCTACCTGGCCGACCAAGGGGAAAGCCTAAAACACAAGTAACCCCAAGTCTGTTTTCAGACCGGAATTTGAGACGCTCTGCTGACCGGCACAACATACAGATATGGGCCTCGGGTGTCCAAGCCACAGGGGAAAACAGGAACCCCATGCATTTCCGAAAAGAGGACACCCCTGGGAATCCGCAGAGGTATGATATGCCCAAATCGGCCGAGAATGTATTACCAAGACAACCCCGCAAAGTCCGAAATGTGGGGAAAAAAATGCATTTTCCGCACATTTTGCTCAGCTCACCCATCGAAACACGCTCTCAACAACACATGGCCTACCGTCCCGCGTTCCCACAGGTGTCCCGATGAAAACGGTACCTCACATGTGTGGGTGCACCTACCTGGCCGCCAAGGGAGTCTGTTTTCAGACCGGAATTTGAGACGCTCCACCGACCGGCACAACATACAGATATGGGCCCCGGGTGTCCAAGCCACTAGGGACAACAGGGAACCCCATGCATTTCCGAAAAGAGGACACCCGTGGGAATCCGCAGAGGTATGATATGCCCAAATCGCCCCAGAATTTATTACCCAGACACCCCACAAATTCCGAATTTCTGCACATTTCGCTCTGCTCACCCATCGAAACACGCCACCAACAACACATCGCCTACCGTCCCACGTTCCCACAGGTTTCCCGATGAAAAACGGTACCTCATATGTGTGGGTGCACCTACCTGGCCGTCAAGGGGAAAGCCTAAAACACAAGTAACCCCAAGTCTGTTTTCAGACCGGAATTTGAGACGCTCTGCCGACTGGCACAACATACAGATATGGGCCTCGGGTGTCCAAGCCACCAAGGAAAACAGGGAACCCCATGCATTTCCGAAAAGAGGACACCAGTGGAAATCCGCAGAGGTATGATATGCCCAAATCGCCACAGAATTTATTACCCAGACACCCCGCAAAGTCCGAAATGTGGGGAAAAAAATGCATTTTCCGCACATTTCGCTCTGGCCACCCACCGAAACACACCGCCAACAACATGTGGCCTACCTTCCCGCGTCCCTACATGTGTCCCGATGAAAACGGTACCTCACATGTGTGGGTGCACCTACCGGGGGTGCAAAAGGAAAAGGGTAACCCACTGGTAACCCCAAGCCTTTCGCCACTGCCCATTTTGTTCAAGTGGGCAACCTACAGATTTGGGCCTAGGGTGTCGAAGCCAGCAAGGAAAACAGGGAACCCCATGCATTTTCCAAAAGAGGACACCCGTGGGAATCCACAGAGGTCTGCCTTGCGCAAATTGCCCCAGTTTTTATAAGCCACAATCCCCGACAAAGTATGATATTTGGTGGGTAAAAAACACAATGTTCACTTTGTCTGGGGTTCTGGGTAATAAATTCTGGGCCGCTTTGCGCAAGTCAGACCTCTGCGCATTCCAACGGGTGTCCTCTTTTGGGAAATGCATGGGGTTCCCTGTTTTCCTTGCTGGCTTCGACACCCTAGGCCCAAATCTGTAGGTTGCCCACATGAACATATTGTGCTGTGGCGAAAGGCTTGGGGTTACCAGCGGGTTACCCTTTTCCTTTTGCGCCCCGGTCGGTGCACCCACACATGTGAGGTACCTTTTTCGTCGGGACACCTGTGGGAACACGAGAAGGTATGACATCTGTTGTTGGCGATGTGTTTCGGTGAGTGGACACAGGGAAATGTCTCTGAAATTGGCTGGAAATGAAGACAATTCTCAGACATTTTGCTCTGGTCACTCTTCGAAGAACACCGCCAACAACACATGGCCTACCGTCCCGCGTTCCCACAGGTGTCCCGATGAAAACGGTAACTCACATGTGTGGGTACACCTACCGGGGCCGCAAAAGGAAAAGGGTAACCCACTGGTAACCCAAAGCCTTTCGCCACTGCCCATTTTATGTATGTGGGCAACCTACAGATTTGGGCCTAGGGTGTCGAAACCAGCATAGAAAACAGAGAACCCCATGCATTTTCAAAAAGAGGACACCCGTGGGAATCCACAGAGGTCTGCCTTGCACAAATTGCCCCAGTGTTTATAAGCCACAATCCCCGACAAAGTGTGATATTTGGTGGGAAAAAAACACAATGTTCACTTTGTCTGGGGTTCTGGGTAATAAATTCTGGGCCGCTTCGCGTAAGTCAGACCTCGGTGCATTCGCACGGGTGTCCTCTTTTGGGAAATGCATGGGGTTCCATGTTTTCCTTGCTGGCTTCAACACCCTAGGCCCAAATCTGTAGTTTGCCCACATGAACAAATTGTGCTGTGGCGAAAGGCTTGGGGTTACCAGCGGGTTACCCTTTTCTTTTTGCGCCCCCGGTAGGTGCACCCACACATGTGAGGTACCTTTTTCGTCGGGACACCTGTGGGAACGCGAAAAGGTATGACATCGGTTGTTGGCGATGTGTTTCGGTGAGTGGACACAGGGAAATGTCTCTGAAATCGGCTGGAAATGAAGACAATTCTCAGACATTTCGCTCTGGTCACTCACCGAAGAACACCGCCAACAACACATGGCCTACCGTCCCGTGTTCCCACAGGTGTCCCGATGAAAACGGTAACTCACATGTGTGGGTGCACCTACCGGGGCCGCAAAAGGAAAAGGGTAACCCACTAGTAACCCCAAGCCTTTCGCCACTGCCCATTTTATTCATGTGGGCAACCTACAGATTTGCGCCTAGGGTGTCGAAGCCAGCATAGAAAACAGGGAACCCCATGCATTTTCCAAAAGAGGACACCCGTGGGAATCCACAAGGTCTGCCTTGCGCAAATTGCCCCAGTGTTTATAAGCCACAATCCCTGACAAAGTGTGATATTTGGTGGGAAAAAAACACAATGTTCACTTTGTCTGGGGTTCTGGGTAATAAATTCTGGGCCACTTCGCGCAAGTCAGACCTCGGTGCATTTGCACGGGTGTCCTCTTTTGGGAAATGCATGGGGTTCCATGTTTTCCTTGCTGGCTTCAACACCCTAGGCCCAAATCTGTAGGTTGCCCACATGAAAAAATGGTGCTGTTGCGAAAGGCTTGGGGTTACCAGCGGGTTACCCTTTTCTTTTTGCGCCCCCGGTAGGTGCACCCACACATGTGAGGTATCTTTTTCATCAGGACACCTGTGGGAACGCAAGAAGGTATGATATCTGTTGTTGGCGACGTGTTTTGGTGAGTGGACACAGGGAAATGTCTCTGAAATTGGCTGGAAATTAAGACAATTCTCAGACATTTCACTCTGGCCACTCACCGAAACACACCACCAACAACACATGGCCTACCTTCTCGCATTCCCACAGGTGTCCCGATGAAAACGGTACCTCACATGTGTGGGTGCACCTACCGGGGGTGCAAAAAGAAAAGGGTAACCGGCTGGTAACCCCAAGCCTTTTGCCACAGCAATGCGTCATATCAGTGATGTCCTTGGAAAGGGGAGAACCTCCCCTTTCCAGGGACACCACTTTTTGTCATATCCCTGGTGGTCTAGTGGGCCCCAGGGCCCCAAACCCGCTCTCACCTCCCCCCATCCCTCGAGCAGTGGTCATCTGCCCCCAGGGGTATCTGGCGCTGTGGCCCCATGCTTTGCGGCCACGGGGGGAAGGGAGCCGCTTACCTAGTAAGCAGCTCCCACCGCGTCACAAACTGATCCATATTGATCCGGTGGCATTGCTGCCCGCGGATCGCGTGCCCTGCGCCCGATCCACGGGCAGCAATGCCACACAATGGGTATCGTTGGAAAGGGGAGAATCTCCCCTTTCCAACGATACCTGCCTCGATCTCCGGCTCGAATTACAGCCGGAGACTGAGGCGGAACAAGAAGGTCTCTTACTTTCTCTCTTCCCTGTAGCAGCCGAAAATGGCAGCTGCAGGGAATTTACTTTCAGTTTCATGCCGACGTGCGTTATGCACGCCGACGTGAAACTGAAGGTAATCCAGCCCCCTGGCAGTGAGGGGGGGCCCTCCCCCTCACATAGCCCGGGGGTTGGATTACAGTTTTGCTCGATCCCTGCGTTGCAGGGATCGAGCAAAACAGGGTGGCTAAACCGACGAGCCGGCTCGTCGGTGGCAACCTGGAGCGCTTGCCACCAACGAGCCAGCTCGTCGGTGACACTTAAGGGGTTAAGGACACCTCATGCACCAACTGCAACATGAAGGGCCTGTAAACCATGATATGATATGACAGGATATATATAATGCGCTTAATACCCATTGGTTTCTAATCGTGGACCTGGGGGTCGAACCTGTGTTGCTCTTTGTCATCATGCTTCCAAGGCGAGAACGTTGCCACTGAGCTATCCTCCCATGGTACCACCAACCTCCTGAGGGCACCAGGTTCAGGCTTAGAGGGCTCACTACAAAGGAGCTCACCCTCCCAATAAATCTTGAATGACCTAGGCACTTAATTTTGTGCCTGGGCCTGGGCGTGTTTTCTTATACCCTCGAGAGAGTGGCACTATCTCCGACCCTTTCATAAGTCTCCCCTAGAGGGCCCCCTTTCAGACAGCAGGCAATGAAGGTCCGGGTGATCCTCTGGATTGAGCATCTCTCTCGCCGGAGGTTCTTCTGGCTCTTCTCCCTCAGGAGTTGAGTCTTGGGTCTCCACTGGACCCAGGCCATCTGGAGCCTGAATCCCAGTGGGTGTCATGATTTCTACCCCCGGGCATCCGGACCAGGTCCATCTGTCCCGGGAGCAGGCATCCAGATACTTGGGAAAAACCACGGAGCCCAGGCTAGGGGCTATCTGGGTACAGTCCTGGTGCCGTAGGCGCCAGGCTCATAGAAGGGGTCAGTCCTGGCGCCATAGGCACAGACTCATTTGCTTTCACTTACCTCATGCAGACCATGCTGCTCAGCATTCAAGCCAATGTGAAGTCTGAAGGGGGACTACTTTATTTCAGGGACTATTTTCTTACTTGGGTGTGGTCTTCGGAACTTCTTACCTGGGACTACTTTGAAGGCTATTTAAACCACGCCCGAAGAGCAGCTCACGCTTCGCGTTATTCTGCATCCTGCAGCGTAACGTTCATCGTGCCTGCAAGCTAGCATCCAGTCTTCTGCCACGCCCGCCTCGAGTCTGGAGCTCCTAGAGAAAAGGGAGAAAGAAGGAAAAAGGTTAGAACAAGAACAATACTTATTTCCTCCCCTGATTCTGGATCCATCGTGCCTTCGAATTGGAAGAAAGACATTATTTTTTGCGTGTTGCATCGCCTGCTGCAGCGCCGCGATATACTCACCAGCCTTTGCAGCACCTCCACGATCCACCTCTGCCTTCATCATTTCTTCGCCAAACTCCGGCACCTAAAAGGAATAAAGAACAGCAAGGTGAGCCGAGAGAATAATAAGGCAATATTAGTCACCATAATAGACTTACCTGATTTTACCGCCGGAGGCATTCTTCATCTCCACAGGCCGGCGCAGCCTCCATTAATCTTCGCCGAACTCCGGCATCTAAGGGGAACAAAAGGACAGCCAGGTGAGCCGAAAGAACAAACAAAGGGAATCTCGTTCAGCATAATAGACTTTCCTGGTTTTACCGCCGGAGGTATTATTCCTCAAAACACCATAATTCTCACTCAGCACCTGTAATAAGGGAGAAAGCAACAGATTACATACAGGTGTCATTTACGGGACAGTGTTGGATAATATAGACTCTTACCTGAACTTTACCAGCTGCACGAGGCAATCTTCTCTAGGGTCAAGCTGCAAGCTGCAAGGAATCGGACAAGAGTGAAAGTCAGACATTTTGAACTCTTACGAACTATATACTTACGGCTCCTCGCCAGGAGCCTCAGAGTCAATATTGTTCTGGAACTCTCCAATTCCTTCGGATCAGTGAAGTTACTGGTTATCCACGCGCCTCTGCATTCTACGCAGGATGGAGAGCTCATCCTTTAAAAACTTATGGTGAGAATATAAAAATAGACATCGGAGGTGATTAGAGGGGAGAACAGTGGGGGGGGGGGGTTATCACTCAAATCCACGGGTGGCTAATTCCCTTTCTCCACTTTCAGGAGAATGCTTCTTCGGGTCAAGCAGACGAGATTAGGTGGGCCAGTTACTAGGGGAATTAAGAGCTGAAGTACATTCTGCCTGCCAAGAAACTAATGCGCTCAGGAGAGAACTGATTTTGTCAAAGGAGCAAACTGATGACCTTGCTAGGCAATTGCTGCAAAGCCAGGCTGGACAAACACCTCTGCCTGGGCTAGGCGGAAACCCAACTCCTGTTTCATCAAGCAACCCTGTGCAAGTAATCCTACCAGGAACTACTCCTTTAGCTCCGCCCGAACGCTTTGCTGGGGACCCCTAAAGGTTTGCCGTGTTTATGAATCAATGCCGCCTGCCCTTTTTATGCAGACCTGGAGCCTTTCCAAATGATCAAGCCAAAGTAACGTTCGTACTATCGTATCTCAGTGGCAGCGCAGCCGATTGGTCGATTCCTCTAGTCAACCAGGACGACCCTCTTCTTCGTGACTTTCAGGGCTTTCAATTGAGCATGGAAAGACCATTCGCCCGACATTCACAGGGACAGGCCCTGGATAACGAACTTTTGTCCCTGCGACAGGGTAACCAGGATCTACTAACCTATATCTCTACCTTCAATAGGTTGGTGGTGGAAACAGGATGGCCCGAGGTAAAGCGAATTACATTATTCCATCGTGGACTGCGAGGGGAACTCAAAGATGTTTTGGCTCAAGTTATGAACCCACCTCAGGATTGTGCTGAATATATAGACTTAGTGGTCCAGATAGATCACCGACTTCAGAATAGAAAGGCGGATCGAGCTAAGTTCGAGAATCGAGTGTTGGTTAAACCCAATGTTACCCCCAAAGGAACTGATGCACTGGAACCCATGCAGATCAGGGGGGTTAGGGGACCTTTAACTCAGAAGGAAAGAGAAAAGAGACGACAGTGCAATTGTGTCTGTACTGTGGAACCTCTGGACATTTTCTATGGTATTGCCTGGTAAAACCACCCAAAAAGGTGGTAGGAGCTGCGGACAAGAGTCAAACAGAGTCTGATCTTGGAAACGACCATGCCCGACAAGCGCAGAGGTCCGCTTGCCGAGCTTAAAAAAGGACATTCAGACCTCGCACCTAATCGTGCCAATGGTCCTCATTGATCCTAAGCAGTCATCACGTATGCACGCAGTAAGAGCGTACATAGATAGCGGGGCCATAGGAAACTATATGGATGAAGAACTGGCTTCAAGGATGAACCTATCTCTTTGCAAAAAAACCACTACAGATGTCATCACTACCGTCGATGGAACTGAAATTGCCTCTGGGCCAGTAACTCATTCCACTACAGAGATGACGCTGTTGGGTCAAGATGGGCATCGAGAAAGCATTGGGCCTCATTACAACCCTGGCGTTAGACCTTGGTGCTATTAGCACCATGGTACATGCCGGATTCTGCCATGGTGGATGGTGGATTTACCGCCCCATTCCAAAGTTGGAGGGGCGGTAAATCCCCATTCACCATGGCCCCTTCCCCATTCCCATTTTTGGCCCATAGGGCTCAATGGGAATGGGGAAGGCGCTAATTACGGCACGGTAAATTACGGTGCCGTAATTAGCACCAAGGTCCCTTAGCGGGTTGGACTTTAACGCCTGCAAAAAGCAGGCGATAAAGTGTGAATCAGGCGTTAAGGGTTTAACGGCGCAGCAGCCTTTTATGGCACCGTTAACCCCTTAACGCCAGGGTTGTAATGAGGCCCATTGTGTTTGACTTAATCAAGGCTCCACAATTCCAAATAATTCTGGAAATGCCATGGTTGGAAACACATAATCCTTGTATAGAATGGCGAGAGAAGAGAATGACCTTCCCAGATTGTACACACACCTGTTATAAAAAAAAAAAAACCTTGAACAAGGACCTGGCCACAGTCACTAACCCACGTGTTCAGTTACCTCAGGAATATCAAGAATATCTGGATGTTTTTCAGAAAGAACAGGCAAACACTTTACCACCTCACAGATCTTACGATTGTCAGATCGATCTTGTACCCAGTGCACAGCCCCCATGCAGCAGGATGTACGCCCTAACGGAGCCTGAAAACCTTCACCTACGACAATAGCTGGATCAATACCTTGCTAATGGCTTCATTCGCCCATCCAAGTCTCCTGCATCCTCACACTTTTCTTCGAACCTAAAAAGGAAGGTGACCTTAGAACATGTATAGATTATCGTGCATTAAACCAAATTATGGTAAAAAACCGATACCCTTTGCCTCTGATCCCCGAATTACTGGACCAAGTTAAGGATGCTTGTATCTATACTAAGTTAAATCTCCGAGGGGCATATCATCTGGTACGCGTGAAGAAAGGCGATGAATGGAAGACTGCCTTTCGCACCAAGTACGGATTATTCGAATATCAGGTAATGCCTTTCGGGTTATGCAATGCACCGGCAGCCTTCCAGTATTTTATGAACAATGTATTTCGCAAACTCATTGACATCTGTGTTGTTGTTTACATAGACGACATTCTAGTGTACTCCTCCTCAAGATCAGACCATGTTAAGCACGTTCGAGCAGTCCTTGAAAAATTACGCCAACACAAGTTGTATGCAAAGTTGGAAAAATGTGTCTTTCATTCCACAGAAGTTGAATTTCTAGGATTTGTCCTGACCCCAAAAGGAGTTCGAATGGACTCTCGAAAAGTGGATGCCATTCTCAAATGGCCATCACCCAGTTCAGTTAAAGGAGTTCAAAGCATGCTTGGCTTCGCTAATTTCTACCGGAGATTTATCCCTGAATTCTCTCATATTGTACATCCCATCACAGCACTTTTGAAAATGAACAAGCGCTTCTTGTGGACTGAAGAAGCTGAAAAGGCCTTCCAAGACCTAAAACTGAAATTCACATCTGCACCTGTTTTAAAGCATCCTCGCCCCGAACTTCCATACGTAGTTGAAATGGATGCATCCAGTTTAGCCATGGGAGCTGTCCTGTCTCAGAAGGATCCGGAAACCGGCCAACTTCATCCAGTAGCATTCTGGTCAAGAAAATTCTCGGCACCCGAATTAAACTATGCGGTTACCGATAAAGAGTTATTGGCCATCAAATCTGCTTTCAAGGCTTGGCGGCATTATCTTCTCGGCGCCAGGCATACCATCACTGTAATCACCGATCACAGGAATTTGCAGTATTTGAAGACAGCCAAGGCCCAATCATCATGTCAATTTAGGTGGGCATTATTCTTTTCAGAATTCGATTTTGTGATCACTTACCGACCAGGTTGTAAAAATGGCAAGGCCGATGCCCTATCCCGAATTGGAATGGGAGAAGCATACTCGAACCCGGAACCTGTACCTATAATTTCAGAAGAAAGAATCCTTGGCATAACTACTCTACAAACTCTAAAAGACATTCATTGAAAAATCAAACAATGTTTTAATCCAGCAGCCCTACAGAACTGGGTAAAGAAAGGCCAAGATTATTCAGTTATCAATGATCTACCGTAGTATCAAGGTTGTCTATTCATACCACACAAGGAGCTACAGGAATTAGTCATCTCCAATATCATGATGCGCTGATTGAAGGACATCCAGGGGTCGCAAAAACTGAGGCTAAAATTAAGAGACAATTTTGTTGGCCCACCTGGCGAAAAGACGTTAAATCATTTGTGCTATCTTGTGGAAACTGTGCCCAAAACAAAAGCCAGAAGAAGAAACCAGCTGGTCTTTTACAACCTTTGAATGTTCCACCTACACCATGGCACACTTTGTCTCTTGACTTCATACTGATCTGCCTCCATGTAGTGGATTTAACACCATTCTAGTTGTAGTAGATCTTTTTTCCAAAATGTCCCACTTTATTCCTTTAAAGGGATTATCGTCGGCTGCAATTTTAGCCAAGGAATTTCTTGAAAATATTGTTCGACTACATGGATTCCCTTCCGTATTGGTCTCAGACCGAGGTAGTCAATTCATCTCACAATTTTGGAAAAAATGCTGCCAACTGGCGCAAATCTACGTGAGGTTATATACCAGTCACCATCCCCAGACCGATGTCAAACAGAGTGGACTAACCTGACTCTTGAACAATACCTACGTTGCAAGCTACACCAAACCAAAGGTAATTGGAAGGATATTTTGTGGAATTCTGAATACACATACAACAATTCTGTACACTCAGGAACTGGACAAAGCCTTTTTTTTACCATGTATGGGCATCACCCTCGAACCTCTGAACTCGATTTGCCCCAACACCTAGAAATGCCCGTGGTGAATCATTTGCACTCTACTATTACACAAGCCTTCAAGGAAGTAACAGAGCATTTAAAATGGGCAAAAGGGAAATACAAAATAAATGCTGACCAACATTGGGGATCAAGTCTGGCTGGCATCAAGTCGGTGGCCGTTAAATTAGAACTACCTTCCAACAGGCAAATTCACCCCGTCTTTCATGTTTCACTCCTGAAACCAGTCCAACCCAGGACAAGATTAACCAATCCACCTGATCCCATCCTAATTGATGGGGAACCCGAATTTGAAGTTAAAAATATCCTGGACTCTAAGATAGTTAACTCAAGACTTTTTTATTTAATTGACTGGAAAGGTTATGGACCACAAGAAAGATCATGGGAACCTAGTGACCAGGTTCATGCACCCCGACTGGTGAAAAAATTCCATCGGGACTTCCCAGACAAACCAGGGCCAAGAGGAAGAATGACCGTGGGAGGGGGCTTGGGGGGGAGTGCTGTCATGATTCCTACCCCCGGGCATCTGGACAAGGTCCATCTGTCCCGGGAGCAGGCATCCAGATACTTGAGAAAAACCCAGCAGCCCAGGCTAGGGGCTATCTGGGTACAGTCCTGGTGCCGTAGGCGCCAGGCTCATAGAAGGGCTCAGTCCTGGTGCCATAGGCGCCAGGCTCATTTGCTTTCGCTTACCTCATGCAGACCATGCTGCTTAGCATTCAAGCCAATGTGAAGTCTGAAGGGGGACTACTTTATTTCAGGGACTATTTTCTTACTCGGGTGTGGTCTTGGGAACTTCTTACCTGGGACTACTTTGAAGGTTATTTAAACCACGCCCGAAGAGCAGCTCATGCTTCGCGTTATTCTGCATCCTGCAGCGTAACGTTCACCGTGCCTGCAAGCCAGCATCCAGTCTTCTGCCACGCCCGCCTCAAGTCTGAAGCTCCTAGTGAAAAGGGAGAAAGAAGGAAAAAGGTTAGAACAAGAACAATACTTATTTCCTCACCTGATTCTGGATCCATCGCGCCTTCGAATTGTACGAAAGACATTATTTGATGCGCGTCGCATCGCCTGCTGCAGCGCCGCTCTATACTCACCAGCCTTCGCAGCACCTCCACGATCCACCTCTGCCTTCATCATTTCTTCGCCAAACTCCGGCACCTAAGAGGAATAAAGAACAGCAAGGTGAGCCAAGAGAATAATAAGGCAATATTAGTCACCACAATAGACTTACCTGATTTTACCGCCGGAGGCATTCTTCATCTCCCCGGGCCAGCGCAGCCTCCATTCATCTTCACCGAACTCCGGCATCTAAGGGGAACAAAAGGACAGCCAGGTGAGCCGAAAGAACAAACCAAGGGAATCTCGTTCACCATAATAGACTTACCTGATTTTACCGCCGGAGGTATTATTCCTCAAAACACCATAATTGTCACTCAGCACCAGTAATAAGGGAGAAAGCAACAGATTACATACAGGTGTCATTTACCGGACAGTGTTGGATACTACAGACTCTTACCTGAACTTTACCAGCCGCATGAGGCAATCTTCTCTAGGGTCAAGCTGCAAGCTGCAAGGAATCGGACAAGAGTGAAAGTCAGACATTTTGAACTCTTACGAACTATATATTTACTGCTCCTCGCCAGGAGTCTCAGAGTCAATATTGTTCTGGAACTCTCCAATTCCTTCAGACCAGTGAAGTAACTGGTTATCCACGCGCCCCTGCATTCTACGCAGGATGGAGAGCTCATCCTTTAAAAACTTAAGGTGAGAATATAAAAATAGACATCGGAGGTGATTAGAGGGGAGAACAGTGGGGGGGGGGGTTATCACTCAAATCCACGGGTGGCTAATTCCCTTTCTCCACTTTCAGGAGAATACTTCTTCGGGTCAAGCAGACGAGATTAGGTGGGCCAGTCCAGTCTGTCATCTCTGCACTACGCGTCACGTGGGTGGAAACCGCAGCTGTCCAGTTCCGATCGATGCCCCTGTGAGAGCCAGGTGAGCGTAACAGTGGGTGCTGCTGAAACAGCAGGAAGAGAATGAGCCCCCTTCACAGAGGTGGTTTTCTTGCTCTTCCGTCTTGCCTTGGGATTTCCCCTTTCTCTTGGGTACCTGACGAGCAGTCATACCCGGTGTAACCTGAGATCTAGTGCCTGCAGTAGCAGTCAGTGGTAGTCCATCAGAGATAAACCACATCTCTACTAAATCATTACCCAACAAAATGTGGAAAGGCGCATTGTCCCGAAACAAGGACAAGAAGCTTTACTGTTTTGCCCTCAATCATGATGGTGACTAGGGCTACAGGAGATAATTTGGGAGGCCCACCAGCTAACCTGACAGTTCTCAGAGGAGCACCTACATAGTCCTCTCAAACCAGTAGAAGGCTGGCCATGCAGGAGGACACTTCTACAAAATCTGCCTGTGTCTTGTGGGATGGTAGCCAGTACTTCTGCATACTGGTCCCAGGCCCCAAGGGACACTAGGAAAATCTCTGCA
The DNA here is from genome assembly GCF_040938575.1 of Ambystoma mexicanum. Taxonomy (NCBI): domain Eukaryota; kingdom Metazoa; phylum Chordata; class Amphibia; order Caudata; family Ambystomatidae; genus Ambystoma; species Ambystoma mexicanum. Next base: position 514,682,301 of record NC_090934.1, read on the forward strand.
GGAGCACAAAATGTGATTCCTATAGAGGAGGGGAGGACAGTGGCCTCCACCTCAGCCATGGGATAAGGGTAGGCCAGGCTGACAGCCTGGACTACAAGCGCCTTACCTTTACACTTGTGGTTACCCTTCAGTCCCAACAGTGTCAAGAATGCAAGGTAAGTCCTGGATCCACTAGCTGCCTGCTCTGCAGCCGGAGAAACAATGCTCTTACTCACCCCCCCATAAGACGTATCACCGCTAGATGTGTGGTTCTTAGGAGAGGATTGTTTAAGTTTACTTGACTGTGGGTGCTTTTCTTATATTCACTGAACCTTTTATGGTATTGGGTAGGTGGCTTCCAAACTTGGCAATCAAAGCAGCTTTCATGCACTCATATTGAACCCTTTTTTCCACACTCAGTTTCAGAATACAGTCATAACCAGCCTGAGGAACTCTACTTAACAAACACTTAGTCCAATCTCTTTTATCAACATCATGGATTCGACAAGCCATTTCAAATGCTTCAATCCATTGGAGGATATCAGAACCATCCACCTATACACCAACCAGATCTTTCATAAACCTAGTGGCAGGGGACCTGACACTCTTAACTGGTTTGGCTGAACTCTTCACTCTAGCTTTCTCTAGCTGGATTCTCTGACATTCAGCGTCCTTGGTTTTAATTTCAAGATCCCTATCATTGAGTATCAATTGCTGTGCAAACTCCTCCTTCTTTAGTTCAGCTTCAGTTTCCAACTTTTTGTATTCAAAGGACAATTCCTTAATAACTCAAGTTCCAACGCATTCTCTGAAGAAACAATGTTGGGTTTTGGAATAGAGACAGCAGGAGAGGTGGAACTCCCAGAAACAGATTCAATAAAAACCTTATGGGTAGGGTCCTTAGTGGTTCCACTCCCCCCCTGCATCACATCAAGAGCATCACAATCAGTCTGGTAGTCCACCAGGGCAGCTATCAGCTCAGCTCTAGACTTCTCTTCAAACTTCAAAGTCTAACTCCCTTGCTTCATGAGCACTCTGGGGAGCCTCTAAGCTCATCCTAGTCAATTTACCATTTGCAATAGATTCCATTGCTTGTAGTGAAGTTATCCTAGTACACAACTAAAGCCTAACATTACAAAAGTGTGCATATTTTGTAGGTGGCAATGTTACACACCAATTTTTAAAACCATCAGCATCCCACCGCTGCCACCAGTGTAAAGACTGGAGGGGGTTGCTTTAATCCTGGCCTCTATATGGCAGAGTAGAAGCACAGAGCACCCCAGCAGAGGTTCTCTATGTGGCATCAATGGACGAACAACCAAGGCTTAAGTTCTCAGGAGGTTAGGTGGGCTGGTTCTTAAGTACTTTGTAGTCCCGAAGCCCCCCCACAAAGGAATGTCCACACACATGTGCTGAAACAGTTCTTTATACATAAATAAGTTTCAAGATATATACATCAATTAATAACACACTATGTACTTTGGCAATTATAATATGGCAAATATCTATAATGTCTATGTGGTACCAAACCTAGCTATTGACTCCTTTAAAAAGCATCTATTGCTGACAGTTATAATGGCACACAAATCATATAACAATGTGTGTCAGCGTAGATCATAGGAAGGAAGGCAAGTTAGATGAAACAATGGAAGAATGCTGACCCACTCTACCTAGAGAGATTTAACTAAAGGGGTGTACCTGTGATTCAGTCTCTGGTCCTTCAGGTAAAGTACATGCATATATAACGAAGGGTGGACCAGTAGAACGGGATGACACCATTTACTCAAAATAATCTCCATTTTAATCAATATTCTTATTATAACAATAACTTCATGTATAGTTTAAAAAGATCAATTCGTTTAGTCAACATCTCCGAGAGAGATGTTGACTAAATTAATTGATCTCTTTAAACTATACATGAAGTTATTCTTATAATATGAATATTGAGTAAAATGGAGATTTTTTGAGTAAATGGTGTCATCCCACTCTACCTAGAGGCAGTTCTCACTGAGGATCCGCCCACCTGGGCAACCTGTAATAAAGAGCATAAACAAGCCCAGTCTATTAATGTTTAAATAGTCATGTTTCCTGGTCAAAATTTTAAACTACCCCAATGTACCTAAGTTAGAGGAGTTCCTTTGACAGTTTGTCAATGGATCCCTCCAGAGTGGACTCCTTTTAAAGCAGGAGCCACAGGGCATGGGGATTCCTTCGAAGAAATGTGAACACTGTTGTTGAGACAGCAGCTTCAACCTTTGCAGTGCTTGTTGAAGATCGCTTGTGGATGTCCTGCGAAGATGAGGCTGTCATGACCACTGTGAAAAGCACAAGTTGTGCCACAAGAAGGCTCCCGCCAGAACCTTGAGGGCCTTAAAACCACTGCAAAATGGCTGTTGGAGCCAGTCCTGGCGCCTTTGGCACCAGGCTCATATGTAGGAAGGACGGGCTGTTCAAACTAGGTCCCATTTATGTACATAGGCCTTTAAATCCAACATGGAAGCACCCACACAGTCTAGTTCTAAGAACCAAGTCATGCGGTCTAGTGTTTTGGGTGTGGCAGGCCTGGAACTACTTTCCCTGGTACTACTTTACCTGGGCTATATAAACCACACCCTGACTGCAGAACACGCTTTGTGTTATTCTGCAACCAGCAGCATGACGCTCACTGTGTCCAGCTCCTGGTCTTCCAGCATATTCCTGTAATCCTGCAAGAACAAGAACAAGATTATTCTGTTTTACCTGAGAAAACACCATCCAGCACTCAGCATCTCAACTGGGCTGCAATCTGTGGAAACCGAGAGAAGAAGAAACATCACTCACCTGTGAGTACTACCTTAAGGACTTCTGGCGAACTGCTACCACAGCTGCTGTTCGAACATTGCGACCTGCAATAACGAGAAAGGGAAAAACAATATTAGGACGCGTGTTTCCAAAACATCGAATTCCATCAATCTTACCTGAATTCCATTGCGCTACGCCACGCTTCCATCCGGAGTACCAAAGCAACATTTGCAAAGGAAAAGAGACATATTCATGTTCGCTTTCAATATTAAACAACCGCACAGTGCTGTACTTACCTTAACGGATTCCGGGGGCCTGTTTTTCATCACGCGCTCATCCACTTGCAGCACCATAGCGGCCTGTGAGGAGAAGAGGAAGAAAACACAGGTTGGCTTTAAAAGACAATAAAGACGCTACGCTTCGCACTTTCTCTTAGTTAGAAAACGTGCCTCTCCATCCGACATGCCAGCATCAAGACCTTCGCACCTGAAAAGAAGGAGATAAAGACATTAACGAATTCCCGCCATAAACAGAACGAAGACTTATAATTAACAAACCTACCTACCTGCCTACCAGCAGATACGGGGTCATAGCAGGCCTGGGCCCAAGGAAGGCGTACTGCACCAGTGAAGTAACACGGGCAGCTCACCAACAAACGTCAAGCGCCCCTGCACAAGAAACACAGGATGGATAGCTCATCCTACAAAAAACTAAGGTGAGAAAAGAACTCAGTTGAATGGGTTCCAGATCTCAGAGCCTTCCAGACACCCCCAGAGATATTAGGTGAGTGTAACAGAGGCGTTCGGTGCTCCTCGATGTAAAGAGTTTGGTGCCACAAAGAAGACTCAGTGAAAACATAGGCCTGGCAGCATATGTTAGATGTCAGCATCGGTGTCGACGACTCGGACTCGACCACGGCTGGATTTCAGATCTCCACTCTTCGGTATCTTTGTGGACTTTAGGTGGCAGGAAACCCACCGAGGGACTTTCCTCAGTCATTGACAACCTTGATGTTCTCTGGCTGGACAAAGCAGTCGATGGTGATGGGAAGAGAACCCTTCATTCAAAATGTTCTTAGGCAGAAGGTGGAGTGGTACAGCTACGTTCATTAAGCAGCACAGCATCAAACTGTCCCCGCTCTGAGCCCACGACTCGACAGGCTTCCAGCAGTGACGGAAATCCTCCAAACCCTGGTTGAGGACGATGAACTTTGATGATCTAGATGTCCTGGTGCTTTACTTTCTCGGCAGACACCATCTCTAGTCGACAGCTTTTCAGGACTGGCTTTCAGGGTTCAACAATGAAGATCACCTTCTGCAAGAAGTTCCCTCGTAGCTCGGGGAGAGGTCTACGTGCCAGGTCCTCTCTTGGATCCTTCCTTGACAGACACGACAGCTTTCAGATTTCATCGACGTAAAGCAGCAACAAACCTTCTTCTTCCAGTGGGGCATCAAGGACATGCAGCTTCAAGTTTCAACTTCAGCTTCTGAACAAATTGGGAAGTGAGAGGCCCCTAGATATACACATATGTCCCCCATTCACACTGCTGAGCCATGCTCATTCAGCCAATCAGACACAAGGGCATTCATGAAAGCAGGCAGCCAATCAGGCTCACAGTGCATTCAGGCCAATCACTTCCACCCAGACACTGATAACAAGGAATGTGGATTGGGGCAAGCACACAGCCTTTTCACACACCACACTGTATTCATGTCAGTTTCAGGCAGGGTTGTGTCATTCTTTGTGTCACACACACATATACAAGAAAACCATAATATAGAATGCATATTGGTCACACACTCTGTTCACACAGGTCCCACCCCAAGGGTGTACCCGCAACATACAGTCACTGGGAAGGCTCCAGTCTGGCCTGCCCTGGATTTACCCACAATACCATATATGGTTTTTCCACCCAACAGCCAGTCAGGGGAAGGGACAAAGTCAGGGCTTCTCAGGACTTTGGGTAAAACAAGGTAACTCATAATTGAAACCAAGAGGCCATCGGGGCCATGTTACCTCCTACCAGTTATCCACTGATTCCTATGGCAGAGCCTGGGTATCCCAAAATGGAGGATACTCAGAGCACCTGTCAAATTGAGCATGGAGCTGTCAGCAGATGCACAGTCTCTGGTACTTCAGGTCAACTGGTAAATAGATCCTGGTTCAGCTGCTACAGTGAGGATGGGCCAATGTCCCCTCAAACAACAGCTAGGTAATGATAGAAGAAGGGAAAGTTAAATGTAAAGGCTGGTACTCCCTATAATGCTCCCCCTCCCCGGTACACGTAGACTACCTTACCCTTCAAAGATGAAAATAGAAAAATATAATCTCTTTTCCCTATCCAGGAATCGACTCCCCAACCATGGGTAAAAAGTTTGTGATATAACTGTAACTGAAGCGAGAGAGAGATAGAATATGACATAGTTAGTATTATCTTTCACTAACGTATAGGTATGTGGAAACCCGGCAAGGAAGGAAGAGGAGAATCCTACCGGAAGCTTACAGGGTTCAGGCCTCAGGTGGATGTTGGATTCTGGGAGTTGTAGTGACCGGAGGTAAGACTAGCTATTCTGACTGGGTCCTAGATTGAGAAATCAGAAGGAGATTGAAAGAAGGATACTTGGGAAAAGAGAACATTTTCTATAGTTCTACTATCTTTACCCACTGAACGGGAAGCTGAATGAGACTCGCTAGAAGGTGTTAACGGGTTAACGGGTTCCAGTGTCCAGAGCTGATCACGGTGAGCACGACATGGGATGTCTGCAGAGAGAGAGAGAGAGAGATGATAAGAAATGAGAGATTTCCTAATAGAGAATTTAGAATGAAGACATTCCTAGGCAAATTTACAAAGCGTGAGCCTGCTCTTAGGAGAATAGCAATGCTAGGAATCTGCCGTTGTCTACCCAATTTGCTGTTGGGAGCATGGCCTCCTCTGAAAGCTCCATGGCAGCGGTATAGACTAGACCGCTGCTGCCAGTAGCCAATACATCCATGTTGGTAGGGTGAAGTTGTGAGACCATGTATTTGCCGTTCTCTACTGATTGATAAAGGCTCATCACAGTATGCCCCCTCTTAAGGGTGCTACCCCCGGCTTACCCGGATGTCTAAGGTAGAATTTCTTCACCAGATGGGATGCGTGAACCACCCCCGCAGGTTCCCAAGTGCGATCCAAGGGAGAGTACCCCTTCCAGTCTATTAAGTATTGTAGTTTCCCGTGATGATATCGGGAATCACAAATTTCGGCTACCTCATACTCTGGGCCTGAGGTGTGCAATACTGGTTGAGGTTGTGCCGAAACCTTGGGATGGAACTGACTCTGTTTATCGGGCTTCAATTGGGAGACATGAAAGACCGGATGAATCCAACTTCAGGTGTTGGGAAAACAGAGCTTGAATGCTGCAGCTCCAATAGCAGCCACTACCCAGGAAGGGACCCAAGAATTTGCATGACAACTTCGAAGGTACCAAATGCCTTGGAAGAAATTGTGAGGACAGCCATACCCAATCCCCGGGTTTGATGTCTGGGGCTGGAGTTTGATGCCGGTCTGCAAAGCATTTCACCCTGTCTTGAGATTCCTGCAATGCCTTTCTAGCACTTTGATGACATTTTCGTAATTGATCCATCAGTTTGTCAACATCAGGGAAATTCAAATCCAAAAACCGAGCAGTACGGAATGAAGAGGGATGAAATCCATAAGTGCAGTGAAATGGAGAGGTTCGGATTGCTGAATGATAAGAATAATTATACACATATTCCGCCATTGGTAATAGATCCTTCCAATCATCTTGAGCAGCAGACACATAACTTCAGAGATACCCTTTGAGTATTTGATTGAGCCTCTCGGTTTTTCCGTTAGACTGAGGATGATAACCCGAGCTAAGTGCTCTGGAGATTCCTAGAACACGGCAGACCTGTTGCCAGTAGCGTGAAGTGTATTGGGATCCTCTGTCGGAGATGATGGTCTCAGGAATGCCATGTAGAGCTTAGATCCTTGTAATGAATATTCTAGCCATCTGCGCCGCTGTCTGAAGACTGATAAGGGGAATGAAATGTGCCATCTTTGTGAACGTGTCGATGGTGACCAGGATGGTAGAACATCCCCTTGACCGAGGAAGTTCTACCACAAAATCTGTGGAGATAATCTGCCACAGATGTGAAGGTAATGGCATCTTTACGAGCTCCCCTAACGGGGAATGACGAGGAGACTTAGTTTGTAGACACATTGGGCCTGATCCCACGTACTCCCTAATGTCTTTCCTTAAAGATGGCTTCCAAAAATATTGGGATACCGGTTCCTGAGTGGTTGCGGTACCTCTATGGCCTGCAGTTCGGGAATCATGGCACATCTTCATGTCTTCTTTCTGAAGGGTGTAGGTTGGTAAATATGCTCGATGCCTGTAGAATTAACAACCTGATTTCGGGAGTTGTTGTATTACTGATGGTCCAGAATGTTGTTTAAGACTGGTTAAGAGATCGGGAACTAGTTATAGACCCATGGCCAAGCGTGGAAGGATGGGTTCAGATCTGAACTGCTCAGAAGAATATACTTATTTTCTTGACAATGCCAATGCCTTTAAGTTGTTTCTCCCTGGAATGAAAGAGAAGGTAATCCTAATGGGAGAAAGAGGTGTGCCATCTGGCTTGCCTACTATTGCACGTCTGCGCATATTGAAGGAATCCGAAGATTCTGGTGATCTGTTCACACTTCTACTGGAAACTTTGCTCCCAATAATAGATGACGCCAATCCTCAAAAGCGTGTTTTATCACTAAAAGTTCCTTTTCAAACATGGTGTAATTTAAATCGGCAGTGGTAAGAGTTTTGGACAGATAATGCACCGGGCGTTCCTGACCTTTATCATCGATTTGCAACAACACCGCCCCTAGTGCGTACTGTGAAGCGCCTGTCTCAACTATGAATTGGTGATTCTAGTCTGGAGTCATCAAAATGGGGGCTGTAGTGAAAATCCTGTTAAGCTTTTCAAAGGCATGTTGTTTAGATATCGTCCATATAAAGGGCACCCCTTTCTTTAGTAAATGTGTCAAAAGGTTGAGATTAGGTTGAGAAATTTGGAATAAATCTCCGATAGAAATTCGAGAAGCCTACAAATCATTGGATATCTCTCCCGGAGGTTGGGGCTGGCCATTGTTGTACTTCCAAAACTTTCTCTGGATCCATCGCAATTCCATCTGCAGATAACACGTACCCCAGATAGACTACTTGTGGTTGATGGCATTAACATTTGTCCGGTTTACAGAACAAATGATTTTGCTGCAATCTTTGTAGAACTTCTCCTACGTGTTTTTGATGTTCTTGGAGGCAGAACGAGAAGACTAAAATGTCATCTAAGTAAACAATGACATTGTGCAACAGGAGATCTGCAAATAGATGGTCCATGAACCTTTGAAATACGGCTGAGCATTAGACAACCCAAATGGCATGACCAGATACTTGTAATCGCCAAATGGTGTTCTAAAAGCTGTTTTCCACTCGTCACATTGTCTGACTCGGATAAGATGGTACGCTCCTTTTAGGTCCAACGTAGTATAGATCTTTGCCCCCTTGACTGCTTCCAAAATATCCAATATTAGTGGCATCGGATATTTTGTGATTTTGTTCAGTCCCCGTAAGTCAATGCAGGGACGTAGTTCAGATGTATTCTTTTTTAGGGATGAAGAAAAGAGAAGCAGCTGCCGGAGATGTGGACTCCTTGATTAGACCGTTCATCAAATTCGACTGCAGATATTCACGAAGAACTTCCTTCTCTGTGGTCGAGAGAATGTACATCCTCCCGAAGGGCAAAGGTTGCTCTGGGATCAATTTGATGGCACAATCATCCCTTCGATGTGGAGGTAATTGGGTATATTCGATCAGGAAAAAATATCCTGATATTGCTGGTAGACTTCTGGAAGTCCAGATATTAGACTAAGAGTGGTAACCCCATGAGGATCCATGAGAGTCGTTGTTGCCTTCAGAGGTTTCGTTTTAGGGTTCTCAATACAATGAGATAAACAATATTCAGACCCCAAAAAGAAGGATCCTGTGGTCCAATTGATAAGGGGGTTGTGCTGTTTCAACCAGGGCAATCCTAATATTACCGGATGATGAGAGGCCCGTATGATGTCCAAAGAGAGGACCTCTTGGTGTGTGGAGATGCACATTAATAATGGACCAGTCTGATCCTTGATAGGTCCAGAGATCAAAGGGCTTCCATCCACACTCTCTACTGGGATGGACTCTGATTTGTGTGAGCGAGGGATACCATATGTGACGGCCCAATGATCATCTATAAAATTCCCAGCCGCACCGCTATCAATTAAGGCAGGAACATCTTGTAGAATGCACTCTCCGATGGTGAAGGAAACTTTAAGAATTAACTTGCTGGTATCTGAGGGTTTAATACATCTAGAAGAATACACCTTGGGTGAGGAACCATGGTTAAGTACTGGCTCCCAAACCATGGTTCCCCTTATGGTCGGGAGCTAGCATTTCCCGAACGCCTAGGTGGAGCAATCGGACACTCCTGTACTGAATGTGTGTTGGCTCCACAATACATGCAGAGACCTAAAGTCCTTCTGCGTAACCATTCCTCGGGTGACAGAGGGCATCTGGCTGCTTCTCCCAGCTGCATGGATTCCTCAGAAGCTGATGCCCTCCTTCCAGCGGGGGAATTAGTAAATAGCCGAGGTAATCTTCCCTTCCTACATTCACTCAGTCTCTCTTTCATGCAATAGTCTATTTGCATGACCAACGTAATAAATTCTGTTAAAGAGGACGGCCTTGCTTCTCGGGAAACTAAAACCGAAACACCCCTGAAATTCGCCAGTTATGGTAAGCTAAGCAACCATAACTCGCGCCACCACCGTGCACTGCTAAGACTAATACCAAGGACATCAAAGATGACATCACAAATGTCATTGATGACATCACTGATGACATCACATGTCTGGCTCCCCTTTTTTCCTTTACTGACATATCTAGGCCAGATGGTTTTCTTCAGTAACAGTCAGGAATTAAAAGTGGAAAAGTTAGTATATTTGTAGACTTATCCTTCAAGTATGTTCTAACAATAATTCCCTTAGGGTCCAGTCATATCATATGAAACATATACATAGGGGAAGACACAAGCATGAAAGACAGCAATCCTTTCTGTGCATTAACATTATCAGTAGAGTTATCAGCACTTTCTGATAGTTCTGTTTTTTTATTACTGTACTTTCCCTGTATATGCACCTATTTTTATATCTTGTATTCACACTACTTTCCTTAGGGTCCAGTCACATCATGCGATATATATACATAGGATAAGTAGCAGCTTTGAAACAGAGCAATCATTTCTCTGCATAAAGGTAATCAGTTAGGTTATGAAGACTTTTTGCTACTAATGCTGTTTTTTTTTCTTACTTCAATTTCATTGTATATACTCATATTTGTATGTGGTGTTGTCTCTTTGTGTTTTGTCTATAATAATGCAAATATGTAGTAAGTGGGTTTTATTATCTACTTATCACATGTTTCACAGTATGCAAAAGTCTAATAAGAAAACAGTTATCATTTCACTATTCAACATGGCAATCTTATGAATATTGAACCTCCATCATGTATACTGCACACAATGCCTATGTTTCTACATGAGCACCTTAGTATACTGGATGGACTAATTAGCCCTTGATATTTATTCGATGATCCTTGACACTTTTTTTTATTAACATTACAATAAGAAACCCTTGTACAGACTTTTCATGAAAGGTAAATGCACATGTGATGTCATCTTTGATGTCCTGGGTGTTAGTCTTAGCAGTGCACGGTCGCGGCGCGAGTTATGGTTGCTTAGCTTACCATAACTGGCGAATTTCAGGGGTTTTTCGGTTTTACTTGGAATCATAACGTCCCTTTAACAAAGTTTTTTTACTGAATTTCATGTTTTTCATAGAGCAACTGAACCATAACGTCCCTTTAACAAAGTTTTTTTTTACTGAATTTCATAGTTTTTTAGTAGCACAATTTAACAATAATAACTTTATGTACATGTAATATGGAACATACTGAACCCTTTCTACTGAATTTGACTGTCCGTGGACATGTTCGGAAAACAGTACCACCACCTAAAAACTCTGGGGGGGTATGTGTAATTGTTATATCATAACATAGGAACATTTAACAAATTCACAAAGCAGCACACATACAAAGTATATGTAGCAATACTTAAGAAATGTAACCCATATATGTAACACACTAACCATTCATTTAAATACAATATGTTCTAAAATGGAATATACCAAAAGAAGATAAAGTGACTTCCAACATAATTACCTCACAGACACTCCACAACTAAGAGCAAGACCAGACATACAGACTACTCATCACATATCTTACCTGAAATAGTAAGTGCACTTCATTTTACTCATATATTTATAAACTTTCTGTATTAGATAAAAAAAAAATATTACTTTTTTGTTTTCTCACAGAAATGTGTAGTAATATGGAGTGGCTAGAGGAGCATTTCCCACAAGACGAAATGTCAGAAGATAGTGCACCTAATGGTACACACTACTAAATTAAACCAATTAATAAATATTATTTTGTATACATTTAACATATACTTTTTTTTTGTACAGACCATACAAAAATTGAAACTACTACAGAAAAAGAAGCGGTGGATAACACTCTGGAACAAATAAATGAAAAAATGGCCAACTTATGGCACATATTACCAATTTAAAAAACTTTGTGGAAGATCACTTAAAACTAACAACAAGATACCATTGTCCCACCTGTACTTGTCCCCCCTCACCATATCCCGTCACTTAACCCCAAACCCTCTCCATGGACCAAAACGTTTTGATGACATTTCCATACCTTCTTCAACTGATCCCAATTATTTTGAAATCCCTAATTCTCCTGTTTTTGTTTCCGTTTCTGCCCCACCTTCTCAGTCATAAATTGTTAATATATGTCAAATAAAGTTACTTTTTTATATTGTGTTGTAATTAGTTTCAGTTCTTTTTGTTAAAACCAATTTAGGTGTCCACGGACAGCGCGGCTGTTCGGAAATGTTCGTAAATAGACAAAAATGTAAGTGTCCTGAGGACACTATATCTGTCCGTAATGTTCTCATGCTAGTTGAAACTGTTCTAAGAACACTCGTAGTGTCCTGAAATGTTTGTAAATAAACGAAAATGGAGGTGTCCTTAAGAACACTATGCCTGTTCGTAGTGTTCGCTAGCAAGTTGAAACTGTTCTAAGAACACTCGTGGTGTCCTGAATTGTTCGTAAATAAACGAAAATGGGGGTGTGCTGGGGACGCTATGTCTGTCCGTATTGTTCGCAAGTAAGTTAAACTGTGCTAAGAACAAACGGCTGTCCGTAACTGTTCGTTTTATGTGTGACGCACTTTTAATTAGTTCAGGACCCGAACACTGTCCGTAGAACATCAACGCACATGCGCAGAAGCAATGTCCGTACATTGCGTGTCCTGCGGACGGCCGCTTCCTTAGCGAACATGCTCACGAAGCAATCATGTGACCGCGCCCATGCTGATCGCGTGTTCTGAATGCGGACACTGTTCGTGTCCCTGAACAGTTTAAAAGTACATTTCCAAGTAATCCACAATATTTCTCATTAAAAACTCACCATACCACAAATCCCACATACTAATCCTAAGTTTCCACATAGTTTTTGTGACTTTTTCTTGGGTGTACCTTGCGAAGAGCGTAGTAGGTTGATTGCCTCTACTTCATCCTCCGTTTCTGATCCTGTCACCACAGGGAACACCTCTGTGGGACAGCGTCTTCCTCAAGCTGCCTCACAGGCCATACAGAATTCTGATGACCCTTACCTTTCGAGGGTCACAGTTGTATGTATGTACTGTGACACAGTACTCTGCAGGGGGGAGCTACTTCGGAGTGCTTTTGAGACTATCGTCTCACAGCACGAGAAGACCTGCTCACTACCCAAATAAAACCCACTCTACATCTTCTTCTCTCAGCTCGCCCTTTCTTATCCCTGTGGTTGGTGTCCCCCCTTTACCCTTCTTTCCGCCACTTTCCTAGTGTGTCGTGTATAAAAAACCCAAAAAAATACAAAATAACAAAAATAAAAAAAAATAAGGCTCTTTTCAGAGCCGCCATTCACAGTTAAAAAAAATAAGTGAAGATAAATAAAGCAGGGCCCTTTGTATGTCTTGAAATCCGCGGACAGTTCGCGAACATAAAGAAAATTGGGGTACTACCCTATTGTAACCATTGCATTTTTCTCTGGGAGGAAGTGGTGGCTCTGAAAAGAGCCTTTGGGAGGTGTTTGTATGTCAAAAATTATAAATACTTAACACCTACTTCAAAATGGATGCTGTATTTCTAAAAAAAGGTTGCAATGCATTTTGTACATTTCTCAGAAAAATCTGATTGCCAGCATAAGTAAGATGGACTCCATCTCTGCGAAAAATGTATGTACTACGAAACATAATATTTTCATTGTGAAAAGAGGACATGCCAAAATCTCTTAGGAAGGCACAAACAGCCTTATTAACATTACGCCTTGCTTTCTCCATTTGTGGACCACATGAGAAAGAACGAAGCCACATTTGTCTCTGCACAATCCGTGAAAAAATTACTTTGGAGTTTGGAAACATGTCCATGATCTTCTGAAGTCCTTCTTTCATTGCAAATTGCAAAGAAATTCCAGACACATGTCCTAAACTGTTCCCTCCACAATGAATTATAATTATGCCTGGATGATGCTCTGTCTCCAAACTAGCACAGAGAGGTATCAAGTGCAGCCACTGAATTCCAGGCACTCCATGCCAGTGCACTTCCACATGAGGGAATCCAGGATCTGAAGCTACTCCACAGCGTTCTGCAAGCACCTCCAACTAATGTATCCATGAGTCTCCCAAAATCCATATAATCTGTTTTCTGAAACATACAGCCATAGCTATCTGTTCTTCTCTCAGGAAAAAGACTTTCTGACAAACTCTCTCCTTACACAACACACCCAGGAAACTTTACTGACCAATCCATTGCTTTTCTCATTCTCATTTGCATGTCTCTCCACCCCAAAATCCCTGTATGTAAAACACGATGTCTGCGGATAACCGCCATGTCCGTAGACATATCGAAAAATCTGAACGTGGTGTATTTAAATTTAAATAGTGTGCCCCATTTACCCTTTGAGGTTGGCTCTGAAAAGAGCCTTTTTTTTTGCAGATGCTTGACAGACACCTGTTATTTTGTATTTTTTTTCTTTTTTTTTCTTACTTTACTCCTAAAATCTTCACATTGCCTTCTCCAAAACAACCCTTACATTCCAGAAGAGCATGGAATTTCCCATAAAAGATAAAGAAATGCTATCTTCTTTAAAATAAACAGCATTACTGGAATCAATATTATCATTATTACAGAAGGACATACCAGCTCTAAGCATGAAAGCACACATGCCTCGGTTGATTGCACACCTAGCAATGTTTTGCTCAGGACAAAAAACAGAACTATTGTCCCATATTGCCCTAGGTACTAATCCAGAAAAAATAAATGTGGCGTTTGGAAGGATGTTCATTACTGCTTGAACCAAGTGTTCCAAATCTGCCAACAAAGTAGGGGCACTGACATTGCCCAAATGGAAATCACCATAGTGCAAAACGACCACATGGGGACTGTTCATCCTACCCATATCTTCACAAACTTCTACAATTCCCTGTACATTGCAAGCAGGCACAGTGCTCCACAAGACCTCCACTCCTTTAACATCAGAATTGTTTGCCACATCCCTACATTGAGCACATTGCTGTAAACCATGCACAAACATATCCCCAAGCACCACTATCCTGACTTTCTCCACCTCTGCCATCTTCACTACACACAGTCTCTTTCAACACAAATACACAACCTCAACATCGGATTGGCTGATCCCTACAGTCCCCTTCCCATGCTGGATTTGCAGGAAAACCCCGGATGTGGCGCACCCTGTCCTCGGACAGCTGCGGTGTCCCAGGACTGTGTAACTCTTACACATCCCTTCTACCCTTTCCACTTCACTCTCTGTGCCATTCCCTCATTGGATACAGCTAAGCAGTCACACAACCATCCACCAATCACATCCAAGACCTCTATATATAACTCCATCATCAGAGTTCAGCACTTCAAATGTACTGTTGATCACTCTGAGTATAAGTTGCATATCATTGGAAAGCACCTACTACAAAAACTACTGTACAAGTCTCCAAGATTTCTACTTGCAGCTACAGGAATATCCACATGCAAGAATACAAACTACAGGTATGATATGTTCTGCACAGTACATGAACAACTCTTATGAATGCATATAAACAGAGTAACTGCCACATAAACTGTACAACCTATAAAAAAAACTTACTCTCATTTTCCCATCTGCTATAATCAACTCTCACTTCCAAACCTGTCTGCTATCTATTTTTTTTTTTACACACACAGCTATCTAAAAAATTATAATATTAAAAGATGGGAGAAATAACAGTATAATTATAGAAAATCACTTAGTAGTGTATTATAAAATTACACACTGTCAGGATAAGATTATGCATCTACATACACTCACACAGATAGACAGTGGGGTCATTCTGACCCTGGCGGTAGGAGGTTAATGGCACCGGTAAGGATGCTGGTGCTGTTAACCCCCTACAGCCCTATTACGAGGTCCCTTAGCGGGTCCCACCAGGACCAGCTGGTTTTACCAGCCGGTCCTAGCGGGACCCGTTAAGGGACCATGGAGCTAATAATGGGCCCGCAATTTGCGGGCCTGTTATTAGCTCCTTCCCCATTCCCATTGAGCCCTATGGGGGCTCAAATGGGAATGGAGAATGGTTTTTGAAATGTGGAGTTACCGGGTCCGCATAGGTCGGAATGTCCCGGTAAATCACCATTCCGACACCACAGTCCCGGACCCGAGTTTGGAGGCAGCCATGGTGCTAATAGCACCATGGCTACCTCCAAAGTCTGAATGAGGCCCAGTATCGTTGAAAAGCTCCCAGTTGAAATAACACCACTGCCTATAAATCACATTCTTCTGCTTTATTACCCATACCTTCACAAATGCATACATGACATGCTTCTCTATACAATTGCTGCCATTAACCTTATCAAAATAGCATACACTTAGTATTCTACTCATTTGCAAAGCATATTGAACTAACATATTGTAAGTAAAATATAAAGCTTGCACATAGTCAAAGGAAACTGCATTCACACACTATGTTCAATTATCAAACAAGAATACTACTACAAAAACATAAAAATAAATGTCTAAATTAACATCAGTGCTATAAACACACATAATTACTAACTTCTTTCTTTTACAATTGCAGTGAAGACCACTCTCCTGAAAAGCAACAACATCTGAAGTACAAACAACAACTCAGAAGAAACCTGCTCATTCCAAACAAAAAAAGTAAGTACAATACTACCATAATATTCTTACTGTTCCTCAAACTCACTGTGCAGTTGATTCATGGAATTTGTGCACCAAAAAACAGAGATTTGCACACCATTCTACCCACAAATCCCCATTTGATAAACATGGATTAACAGGCAGAATAGCACACAAATCACTGTTGTTCGATGCACAAATGACATAACTGCCCCTAGAATGTTAGTATTACAGAACAAAGAACTGTTTTAATTCTATACCATTAGATTTAGTATTAGTACTTCTCCTCACCACTAGCTTACATTGTACTGTCATCTGAACCCAAGTATAGTAACACACAAATACAAGAATAGCCTTCCCAACTACTTGTAGCTCCCAATGCACAATCACACACCACCACATACATCCTTACCATCATACTCACACACTCATGCACACCGCACACATACATTTCAGAACATCCCAACCCATACCTCCTTTTTTTTCAACAGACCACAAAGAATGCCTTCAAAGAACCAAGTCTGTAGAAAACAACTCAGAAGTAGAGCAAATGAAAATAAAAGTATCCAAAATAGGCATCCATTTCTAGTAGAATGTGTACAAAAAGTTCAAGCAAAAGATCTAATAGATTCATTAAGCGAAACAAAGCAAGCTTCCAGTACAAACATTTTCCCTCCTCTTTCAAAATGTAAAACAAAACAAAAAGTGATTAACAAAAATTCAGCTACCACTACTGCTAACAATACTCCTATAAATCTTGATGTAGTAGCAAGTAACCATACCAAAAAACGTATATTAGAAAAAATGTTCCGCCACAGAGTCCTACCATAGAAAATTAATTTTAGAAGCTTTGATAGACAGTGCAATCCTTCTCAAAAGGAAGTTATTTATTTTAAAGTTAGACAGAATAAAACCACTAACAAAACTAACTACTAAATTACAAAAAAGACTTCTAAATAGACAGAATGTCAACAAAAATAACTTCTTAAATATCTGTGGAGGTGAATGGAGTCACACCACCAGCACATAACCATATTTAAATTGAAGAAGCATACAAACAAAAGTAAACAAACATAGTTGCCATACATAGCAGTGGAAGAGGCTATGAAAAACGTAATATTACCATTATGGAACAAGAAATACTGCTTACACAAATGTCCCCAGAAGATTCAGTATCATCTCTCCATTCAACTGAACCAGAACGTCCAGTATACAAATGGCTGTGCACGTCAATGTGTAACATTCGGAAAAAAATCTTTCAAATGTTTGCGCCAGTTCCTCAATCAGTATGTGAAAAGCAAAGACAAATCAAAATGAAACTACTACAAAATATGGATACCTCTCCAGTGCACAAACACACAAGACTACAAGGACATTCTTTAGCCTGCATTTCAGGACCTATTTGCAAAAGCACCTTCCATCATATCAAAATGATATCAACACATCATTCAACTGTAAGAAATCTAGTCTATAAACTGTACTATGCTAAAAGTCCTGCTTTAGCACTAGCCTATTTAAATAACAATCTTCTTCATGGTACAGCGAAAGTCCTACTTGAAGAAATAGAGCATATCCAGAGAAAATATTTTGGAAGTGAAAGACACTTACAAAATACAATAACTTTACAACAGACTAGCAACAGTTGTACAGATGGCAACCTTCTACTACACACATACAAAAAAGAAATACTAAAATTTAAAAGGACATCCGCTGAAGTACCAAACCATGTGTGTGTGTGCTGCCGCAGAACTTTTTATAAAAGTAACACAAACACTGTAGACGTAACATACAAAATAGAAGACAATGAAGTTTCCAAATGGTTTGAAATATCTCTGTACCTTATAGCAGAAAACAAATATGAAACAAATCACCCTTTAATACTTTGCACTTACTGCACTTCAAAACTTGACAACAACCAAACTCCTTCACGTGCTATCACAAATAACTTGGAATTATTCCCACTACCAAAACCCCTGCAACAACTCAATTTATATGAGAGCATCATAATTCAAACAGCGCACCCATTTCAAGCAATAATTTGCCTTCAACCAAAAACATCAAAATTACCTCCCTCTGAATTAGTGAAAGGCATTCGTGGCAACGTAGTTGCCATTAGATCTGAAAGAAAATGTGAACACTCTGGGAGTACAACGTCCAATAGAGCAATCTTTAATTGTCTTTGTAAATGTTGTACCTACAAAAGACCAAAAAATGTGGCAACAACTCGTAGCCTGCACCCCTTCCCCTCATTTCGAGGTACCAGAAATGTACTTGCCAAGGTATGTGACGTATGAGGAGCAAATGAACCAACAAAGAGCTGCACTGGGACTCTGCCCAGTAGGCATCAGAAGATCCATACCTGTTGACGCGCCCATAACCAGACAACCCTGGGCAGCACGGTACCCTATCAGAAAGCCGTACCAGCCACTGATATGAAACAAAGAGTACCTACTGATGGTCCATGAAGAGACCCAAAGAACCCTAATGGAAGGGCAGTGGAAATGACTCAAGGGCCTGAACAGACTTGTGAATGAACAAAAGCAGCTATCGAAGATAGCACGCCAGAGCAAGTAACTACGAAAATAAATGTGATGGACACAGAGAAGAGACGATGTTAAAACGTGAGGAAACATTGCTACGAGACAAGATGGGAGCAACCGACCTGTCAAACGTG
This sequence comes from Ambystoma mexicanum, assembly GCF_040938575.1. Taxonomy (NCBI): domain Eukaryota; kingdom Metazoa; phylum Chordata; class Amphibia; order Caudata; family Ambystomatidae; genus Ambystoma; species Ambystoma mexicanum. The sequence goes on from NC_090934.1 coordinate 514,701,132, forward strand.
TGTAAATAGGCTTGGAACATGAGAGGCAAAAGAAAAGATACTGCTTGCAATGCTTAGTAGAAGATTAGAGCGGCAAGCGCCAAACATATATCTACCTCAATAAGGCACATTATACAAGTGTGACTCCATTTTGTAAAAGCAGAAATGTACCCAGTCTGCCAGAGGCCTGACAGTCAAGGTTTCATAACCCAGCCAAACACAATAGAAGGAGCAGATCAAAACTCAACAAAGAGCGGCTCATGCCTAGGAAATCGAGGTAAACCAGAGAAAGTGAGGAGAGCGTCAGCTCACAAGACTCAATCTTCAGAGCATACCATCCTGCCTCATGAAGGTCAACATAAGGGGGGCCAATGCAGGTGGTGAGGCTGAAACAGAACTAAATGCACTAAAAGCTGGAAACAGAAGCAGATTCATGGTGAACTATCACGTGACCAGCCAGGCGAGAAGAAGTACCACCGCCTGATGTCATCTAGGACCCGAGGATGCCATAACTTTTCCTGATAAGAGGCTACAGTTTCGAGGCCATACCCAGCCAACTAATTGACACATAGCCCTAAGATACTGATTGATGGAAGGGAGACAGGGTGAAACTTGGCACACCAGGCACATGGGTGTCCATTCTGCATGCCGCTAATTAAAATGGGGATTTATGTCTAGGGGTGTAACCTGTGGTGTAGTGGGATGGGCGTAGACGCCTACTCGATAAGAGTTATCCAATCCGCATGCCCTATTATCATATACAGATATAGCACCTATACTTAAGTTACCTTTCCTAACAAATTAGATTGCATGTCGAGTTTTTGTAGAGTTAGACGTCAATGATGGTGAATATTGCCTATAAGAATTGCTGTTCAACTGAAGTTCGAGGAAGTCGGAGCGAGCCAGGTGATCACAATGCTGCTGATTTCCATTTGTTTCTCTGTTTGATGTACTTGTCATTAAACAGACTTCCCTTTGCCAATTTACTGAGTCATCATTATTGAGTCGTGTTGGAGTAAATTAATCCTGCTCCCCCTGTCCTCACATGGTGCAGCTATCTTGTCTTACAAGTTCTAGAGGGTGGCGCTGACCTATGGGCCCGTCAGTTAATTCCTCTCCTCCTGAACACTTGGTAGCGTGAGGATGGTTTCTGCCATTAATTATTGATTATATAATACTAAGACACCTTAGACCGACGGCACAAAGTATCTCCGGGCCTTTGGCAATATCACAAGTCCTTTCGCCATTCTAGCTGAGTAGACTGAGAAGCTCCCCATGGACAATGATAGAGTAAGTCCATAAAAAATCTGCAGTGGGTCTGAAGGTACCCGCTTTTCCAAGCATAACCCTTCTCATTCCCAGGGGGAGCCAATCGGACGAAAAAACCTGAAAAGGCTGGAAGAGGAAGGGGCGGTGATCCCGAAGTTCCAGAGAGGAAAAGATGCGATCGGTGAGTGAAACCACAAACCCGTTACTTTGGCAAATGTCGTGTAGGCATTAGAGCCAGTAAGGGAAAGGTAAAGGTGGGTGGCAGAGAAAAAATTAAATAGTCAAAAATTTTAAGTAGAGAAGACTGTATATATATATAGGGGGTAATGACTCGAGCATAAGAGATAAATAGTGGATACCGGAGGGACACCCGAGAGAAAAACAAGGGCTACCGGGGGGGCGCCCGAGAGAAAAACAAGGGTTACCGGGGGGACACCAGAGATAAAAACGAAGGATTACCAGGGGGACACTTAGATAAAAACAAAGGATTACCGGGGGGCACCTGAGATAAAAATGTAAGGATTTGCCTTATTCCTGCACTTTAATACAGCGGTCAGAAGAAACGTGAACTCATAGCCCATATAATAAGGGACAAATATACTAAGGTGAATTTAAAGACGCATCAAAGGAGTTTGTTTAAACTCCATGATGGGGTATTAATTAGAAGGCAGGTATATGTATGACCAGCTGGTGTCTGTCTAGTCTGTCAAGTGTCTGTCACTTTTGTTTTGTTGTACGTAGAATGTAAAAGAATTGTATTATTGATTGTGTGAAATGAAATTTGGTTTTATGCAATTCTGTAACTGAGAGGGAATCGCCAATGAATTGATGGTTTTGAGTTAATTGATAGTAACATTTTGGCAGGAAAAGCTTGGATCGGAGCTTGTGTATTTGGTGCATGCTCATACTATTGGAACAATAAAATACTGTATAAACATTGTTGGTGGCGGAATCAAAAATGGAGGAGGTCACCGCACTTGCGCATCTGTGCATGCAACTACATAAGCATGCACCAAAACTCAAGAAGTATAGCACAGAGTGGGTTAAGGGTACCGCCCACAAAATGTTCATGCCTTGGCCACAGAATGGGTCCCTTTCAAAGGCTGTTTTACAGCATATTACGACTTTCCTACATGCCACATATACAGGCAAGAAGCTAGAGAAATGTCTTGCTGTTCTAGAATTGTGGAAGATGTTTGAAGAAACGAAGGTGGAAGAACCACCCACAGACTATATACTAAATGTATGTACGGAGGGGGGTGAGACACAGTCATGACGATAATAAGGGAAAGGAACAGAAAAACAATATCGCCTCCACGGAAAATGTAAAGGAAATGAAGGTACAGTTGATGACATGGCATTTGCGAAAGACGAATGGATGGGAGGCCAGATATTACTGAAGTTGGATGGAAAAGGAAGTGATGATTTGAGGCCAAGGGAGAGGTCTGATGAGACGCAAAGGAGAGAGAGAGAGAAAGAGATGGAAATAAGGGATGAAAGGACAAGAAAGAAAGATAGGCTAAGGCGAGAACAACTATATCGCCAAGAGCAAGAGAAACAGCTCGATCGCAGACAAGAGGTAGCCTACGACCGGTACAGACAGACTAAGCAAAGGATGGAAGAAGAGCAAAGGGTACGTGAGAAGAGAGCGAAGAGATGAGAAGAGGAGGAAATTCGAAGGGCAAAGGAACGTAGAAACAAAAGAATGCGGGAAGTAGATAAGGCTAGAGAAGAAGAGAGGAAGCGCAAGGAGGTAAATGAGGAAATGGAACGTAAGCGCAGACAGAGGGCACAGGATCTTGAATATCTGGAGCGAGATGTTAAAAACCCAATCATGTTGTAGAATGGGAAGACATAGAAGAATTATTTCCTGCACACGACTCGGTGCAAGATATAAGTGGGACAAATATTGGAGATGACTTCGACACCAGACGCATCGGGGAAACAATTGATAAAATATACGATGAGATGGGGCTAGAGCAGATATCCGATGGCGGAAGGGAAGATGAGCACTTAGAGAGCACTCAGCTATATGACACTGAGGATGTCACCCAAAGAAGTGGGAGCAGGGGACTATCCCTAGACAGGCTGGAGATCAGGCAGAACGGAGAGGATGCAAGGAGTTGCGGGGACTGGGATCATTTAGAAACCGACTCCGGTGGAGAAACAGAGGACGAGGCACATGAAGAAGGGAGACCGAGGGGTACGATGTTCAGATGCTAGCGGGTCCACAAGTAGGGCATCGAAGTCTGCTGCGCAGTCCGGCCGACATGAAGGAACACCCCACGGTCAGAGGTGGGCGGCAGCACCTACGTATGCAGACAGATTAAGGGCATTGCCAGGAAGACAGCAAGGTGGGAATGCCACCCAGCGGTAGACAGAGGAGCTATGAGGAAGGAAAAGGAGGACTGCGGATTCCAATTCCCGTTGCTAGAAAAGGGGGAGCAAGACCACAATATATTCCATGGCCACACATGGACCGAGAGAACCTTAAAAATAAGCTTCAAATGCTGACATCGGGAGCCGGAAAGTGGATACATGAGTTAGAGAAAATGACGGGGGGTGTAACCTTAGCTATAGGGGACATTAAGGGCCTCCTAATTGCCATACTTGGTGAAAGAGCAGATGATGTATGGAAACGGGCAGGCTATCCTAGGGTAACCCTAACTAACACCTCCCATGACAGTGCATCATTTAATAACTGTAGGGCAGCAGTGTGGAAAGCGCTGGGAACGCTATATCCAGACACTTCTGATATGGGGGCTATAATGATTCGGAAAATGAAAGAGTCAGAGGATCCGTTGATCTATATCCAGAATTTTCAAGACGAGTGGGTGCTCCAAACGCATGAGTCTTGGTTGAAATATATCCCTGTATTCTACCACATATTATGCCAGGGGTTGCCTGAACCGGTGCAGAAGCAGCTAAAAAAATTGGTAGTATTAGAAGCAAAACCATGGGCCGAAATACAGTTGACAATTGCACACTACTGTAGACTGATGCAAGAAAAGAATTGGAAAAAGGAAGCAACCCGTAAGGGTGAGGAGGCAAAGCTGGTGCAAAAGAAACTCTCAAAGTATGCTCTTGAGGGAGCCATTCTGACGAGCCCAGCTGAGCCAAGCGCACAGCAAGCAACTAACCCATCGCAGAACAATCAGGGTAACGCAGGATTTTACCCGAGGGGAAGGGGTTTTGGAGGAAGAGGATGACAGAGTAATCAGAGAGGATTTCGAGGTAACCAGGGAGGCTTTCAGAATAATCCAAATGGCTTTCAGAATGCGCAGATGGGCGGTCCAGCTATGCCAGATGGACAGATGGCCCAACCACCGCCAGTGTGTTGGCTGTGTGGAATGACAGGACATGTGGCATGCGTGTGCAGAAGCCAAGGCATGTGGCAAAATAGCCAAGGGATGTGGGCAGGAATGGTGAATCAGCCTGCCGTCCCGCAGCAGGGAACTGCACAAATCACACAGTGCAGCAGCAGGCGCCAGGGCTACAGCAAGGTGCACAGCAAGTGGTTCATCCCCCGCACATGGGGAACGTACCGCAGGGACAATCCCAGCAGGCACCACCGCAAATGTCACAGGGCACTAGCTCCGGAGGTGGAGTCAACCCTGGGGCTGGGGGAAATCAACAAGTATACAGTGGGCCGAACCTATATATGAAATAGGACAGCTCACGGGGGACTCTGATGTGTTCTATCCTATCAGTGACACCAGAACCTAATAAGGAACCTAGGGTGAATGTCATCAGAGGGGGTAAAGAATATTCCTTCTTAGTTGATAGGGGAGAGCGCTAAATGAATGTACCCTTATTATACTCACGTCAGACCCCAGTAAACATCCTGGGTCGGTACTTAATGACTAAATTGAATATGACAATCTCGTTTACTGAGAACAGTATAGTGTGCTCCACTCCAGGAATTCATTATTCAAACGTGTGCGAAATGATCAGAGCATATTCTGGACGTATAGCCATGAGAGCTATACCATTAGAGCCAGAAGTCTTCGCATATGGGGTGTGGGTGCTCATGGCAGGATGGCCAGGCCTCGCAGATAGAACTATGAGGACACCTGATGAGTTTTTATTCAGACCCAGAATACCTATGCACAAAGAGGAGGGACAAGTATTTCCCTAATGATACAATCTGCCGCAGTGCGAGGGAAAGTGGTATTGGTAGAAGGATATGATGACGAAGGCAGACAATGGTGTGCTATTATCGCCATCAAAGAAGGGTATTGAGTGACTGACATCACCGACGATGATCTGTTCGAAGAACACCCTGACCTGGAAGAGACGAGGGTAGAAGTAAGTCTGACATTTTGGATCAAAATGATCAAACGGGAGGTGCCACAGAGAATGATGTTGGCGCTGATACGTCCAGAATACTTTGATGACGACATGGCCCAAGTGCCTGCCGCGGTATGGACTACAGGGCCCTATGACGTAGGCATCCTGAAGGGGGCAGTTGAAGTAAAAATTAAACTGAAACCAGGAGCAATTTTACCACGAGCGCGCCAATATCCCATGTCCAGAGAGGCAGATGAGGGGATCGCGTAGACAATTTCCGCCATGATGAAGCTGGGCATCCTAGTGACGTCAGAATCACCTTGCAACACGGTTATTTACCCTGATAAGAAATGAAAGGGAGGATGTTGGCGTTTAATCCAAGATTTACGAGCATTAAACAATATAGTTGAAGCCGAATTCCCTCTAGTCCCTAATCCATCCAGAATTCTGTGCAACATTCCAAATGAGGCAAAATATTTCACGGTGATTGACCTGAAAAATGCGTTTTTCTCAATCCCGTTGCACCATGACTCTCAAGATCTGATGTAATTTACTTTCAAACAAATGCGCCTGAAAAGCACGAGATTGCCGCAGGTGTACTGTGAGTCTCCATCCATTTTCAATAGAGTCCTGCAGATGGACCTAAACAATATTGCAGTAGACAGTGTTGTTTAGCAGTATGTGGATGACATTCTGATCTGCAGCACCACTGTGGAACAATGCAGGCGCGACTCTGTCCAGCTACTGACAATCCTGTCTGAGAAAGGATACAAAGTTGATAAGGAAAAGTTACAATATTGTCAGCGAGAGGTGCTGTACATAGGCCTGCTAATCTCACACAAAGGGAAAAAGGTAACCCCAGAAAGAGCTGAAGCTATCATGAACACAGCTAAACCACTCACGATAAAAGAAATGCAAAGCTTCTTAGGCCTGTGCAATTATGTCAGAGCATGGGTTTTCGACTGCAGCTCGTATACCAAGCCCCTGCTTCAGGCTTTGAAGAAAGCCCAGGCAACAAAAGGAGAAATTGAATGGACTGAGGCAATGGAGAAGGGGTTTGCAGAATTTAAGGGGGCAATTTGTAAGGCCCCAGTTCTCGGGATTCCTAATTCAGCAGAGGAATTCTACCTGTTCTCACAATGGTAATTTTATGACGGCAGTGCTCGCGCAGCGAACCTCGCTGGGGTACAAGCCCCTAGCATATTACAGCGGGAGTCTGGACCGGTCATGACGGGCCACTTCCCATGCGAACAAAATCTAGCTGCTGCCGCGTTTGCCATTGGGAAGGCGTCATCTATTGTGATGGGGTGCTACATGACATTGTACGTCGAGCACTCGTTATTCGCCATACTAGAGAAGCCAAAGGGCACGTTGAAATCACAGAGAGCATCTGCCTATGAGGTGATTATCTCCAACCCATCGATCAAAATATTTCGATGTAAAACTGTGAACCCTGCTACATTCATAGCTAAGCCAGTCGCAGAAGGAGAACCTATACATGACGGTGTGAATTATGAGGAATTCTATGATGAAATCCCCAGGGTAAAGGAAAATGACCTGGCAGGTGGTGAAATCGTGTCCATTGACAGTTCTTCAAGAATCGATCAAGAAGACGGACAAAGATATACAGGCGTTGCCGTGGTAAAACACCTAGCGAATGTAGAGTTCCAAGTACTCGTCAGTGCGCAAATACCCTCTCACTATTCTGCGCAAGCTGCAGAAATGTTGGCGCTGTTACTCGCCATTGAGAATCATGCAGATCAGGAAGTAACTGTGTACAGTGACTCCGCCTATGTGACGTCCAAAGTACATGCAGGTCTAGCTTGCTGGAAAAGGAGGGGCTACCTCCGAGCGAACGGCACGCCAGTGCAACACGCAGCCTTACTGGACAGGTTGATAAAAGCACTACAGCTCCCAGTGGGTATAGCGGTCGTGAAATGTGCCGCCCACACCAAGGGGAAAGATTTTGTGTCACGTGGAAACCATGAAGCGGACACGGAAGCCAAGCGCATGGCATCCAAAACTGAAACAATCATGGACTTGGAGTTGGCACATACCCATGAGAGGATGATGGTAGCGCGAGCCTATAGTAACATGGGGCAGACTCAGCTAGTGGAACTCCAAGGGGAGGCACCTCAGGAAGTGAAAAATGTATGTTCCTCAAATCCCTCTGACGGTTTGTGGAGGAGGCAGGACAGCAATGATAACAGGTAATGCCTGTCGTCCTACTGAAGGTAGCATTGGAACAGTTACACTACCCTATACATATGACAAAAGAAAACCTTGCTGCAACGTTCGCAGAAGACTGGTTCACACCGAATTTAGCAGAGCATGTTGCATTTTTCATGGTGAACTGCATTATCTGCCAACAGTTCACTGCTGGACACACATTAAAAGTCGTGAGAGGAGTTATCCCCCGGCCGAATGGGCCATTTCAGCACTTGTTCATGCCAATCCTAAATAGCGTGAAATGCTTTAGAGTTCTGGATGTCTTAAATTTCACTCCTGTACCTTTCTTTGCAGATTCCCCTTTGAGGTACACCTGAAGAAAGGCGACTCCCTTCCGGATAAGAAGAGGTAATGCCAAGGTAATTTTCAATACTTGCGTGATTCAAAAATGTCTAGCAAGTGATATTGTTCTTTCGTGCTATTAATTTGATGTCCCCTTTTATTTTTGCAGGTGCGGCGCCACCCGAGCGAAGGTCGTGTAGTGGTGACTCGCGGAACTGCAAGGGAATACTGTTTCTGGTGAGTATTATGCTGCGCGAGATTGAATGTCCTTTAGCGAAGTGCAGCTCACCTGTTGAGTTCTTTCCTTGTTCTGCAGATGCGGCTGCACGGGGACGGCGATCGCGTGAGAATGCCTCATTGGATCGCATGGACGTACATCGCTTAGGTGAGTATCACGCTGCTCTATGCTAATTGTTTTTAAGCTGGTTCTTACGTGGCACGGTTAAATGATGTGGAGACTCCTAAGTGATGGCGATGGAGCATCAGGTAAAGCTCTTGTTCTAATCTGTGATCTCTCCTTCCTTTGCAGGCACGGATCGCAATGACCAGGACGGGGGTGGCTGAAGACAGGACTGGAGCTGCAGGCACAGTGAGCGTTACGCTGCAGGAGTGCAGAATAACACAAAGCGTGTTCTGTTCTTGGGGCATGGTTTAAATAGCTTCCCAGAAGTAGTTCCCAGGTAAAGTAGTCCCTGCACCACACCTCATCAAATAGTCCCCAGATAAAGTAGTCCCTTCAACCAACCTCAGACTGGGCTGTACATGGTTCTGTTACTTGATAACCTGTCTTGCCTAAAAAGGCAGGATAAGCCTGACTGAGTCTAGGAAGCCCTTAGGCAATCCTTTGTGGCCTTAAAAGACCCCATGGGTGCCAGTACCCTGGGCCGACTGGTCTGCTCCTGATGTCTGGGGGCGGGCACTGTGACACCAACTTGGTGTGTTACATTAAGTTGTGCAGAGTACGCATGGGAAGTTTTACATGATTTCCTACGCATAGCAAACAAAAATAAAACAAACATAGATCTCTAACACCTGGAGAATTTTGCTCTCTAGATCCTGTTAATGTTTCAAGATATTTCCATCATTGCTTCATTGCTATGCTACACTTTATTTGCAATACAACTGTTCCTCACCTCAGAGAAGTGCAACACTTCTTTTGGAGAAAAGGATACCAAGCCAGAGGAGCACCACATATCCACATGCTTTTATGGATTAAAGATGCTCCTAAATTTGGTCAAGACATTGATTCCACTGTTTACACTTTATCAAAAAATATGTCACCTGTGAAATTCCTTCGGAAGCAACAAATAGTGATCTTCATGCACAAATTGTACAATTTCAAAGACCCAAATGTGGGAAATATTGTCGTCGCAAATACAAAAACAAAGGGAAATACTATACCAAATGACGCTTTGGTTTCCCTAGACCAGTTACAGAAACAGGTGAAGTGAACAACTTCATGTCTTCAGTTAGACATACTGCCTCATCACGAGTTGGGCTGTAGCCCTTAAATGTGGTGATAAAGGTATTACCTCTGCATTTAAGGGCTGGCCCTATCACGAGTTGGGTGATAAATGGGCTGTTTTACCTCCAGCCTTACCCTGGAGGTGAAAATCCCCTGTTTTCGGCTGTATTACCGCCGGCTGTATTAGCCTGCATAATTAGGACCGGTCGGTGCTAGGGCTAATACAGTCGGGCTGTATTACAGCCGGGATACAGCCCAACTCCTGATGAGGCCCATAGTGTTAAAGGTAAATCACCTAAGAACACATATTGTATAAAAAAAAAATAAAGCTAAATATATCAATGATTACAATGCAAGCATTGCCCTCTTATGGAATGCAAACATATGTGTAGTACATTGCAGACAATTCCACTGCAGTTGCATGGTATGTTACAGCCTACTTAACCAAAGCAGAAAATACAGAGCTGCAAGACCTCTGGAATGACATATCCCCGGACAAAACACTGTCTCCAAAATTGTACAGTTTAGGCATAAAAATACTCTCACATAGAGAATGTGGCTGCTATGAAGCTGCAGATTGTTTAACCGGTACTGCTTTATATGGAAAATCTGAAAATATAGTATGTCTAAGTCTTGGTCCTGCTAAATCTAGAAAAAGAGTTCTCAAATCATACGACAACATAGAAACAATAGCCAAAAATGATCCCAACAGCAAGACATTTTGAAAAACAATTTACTAGACACATACTACCTAAACAGAAGTACCACTTTGGAAACCATGTGTCTATTCCACAAAGCCCAAAACTTCACATACAAAAATAATATAAAACCCAATGAAAATAAAGGTAGATACAGAGTGAAAAATTGTGAAGGCAGCTTAGTGAAACTTACCAAAAGAAACTTAATTAATCATATGAAATTGTCATTACAAACTCCTCAACATAAAGAACTATATTACATGTCCCTGCTACAACTTTTTAAACCATGGGGAAAAGAAGAAGGGATACTAGGTATCTATGACTCTTATGAAGACACTTTCAAAGTAAATGAAAGCACTATAACCGATGTAAACTTTACACAGTACAAAAACATGTTGCACAATGAACAGCAACACGAAGAAGAACTCCAGGCTCAACTAGATAAGGACACTCCCAACTGTAGTCAACCTTCTGTAACAGAAAGCCAAGAACCACTGGGACAGCCACTAATGGCAAATGAGGTAGAATTAGCTATGACAGAAGTAGAAAACACCATGTGTCACTATGAGGAAGATACAGAAGACTTAACTGTACTACAATCAAAAAACTAAACGAAGAGCAGCATACCATTTTTCAAGAAGTAACAAAAGAAATTGCACATGGTGTACAACATGAAAATAAGGAACGTACCTGCCAAAATTACAAACCTATACTACTCTAAGTCAGTGGTGAAGCTGGTTCAGGCAAAACATTCTTAATCAAAATCATCAGCAAGTTCCTTCAACAATTGACAAACAACAAACTGTTAGCTGTTGTAACTGCCCCCACAGGTTTAGCTGCCTACAACATAGGCAGTGTCACTTTACACCAATTACTACTCCTTCCAGTAGAACACCAAACCAAATTAGAATATTACAAACTTTGTACAGAAGCTGCAATGGAATTACGCAGAGTGTAAAAACAAATAAAAATGCTGCTAATAGATGAGGTGAGCATGGTCTCCAATCTAATGTTGGCTTTGATTCACCACAGATTAAAAGAAGTACTCAAAACAAACTACGAAGAGCTCTTTGGAGAAAAAAAACAGTATTGTTTTCTGAGATTTTCTTCAATTGACACCAGTGAAAGGCAAACCTATTTTTAAAACCTTAGGACACAAACTCTGCTGTAAAACTGTTGGCATCATATGAAATTTTAGCCTTTGGCAACATTTCCAATACAGAGAATTAACCGAAAACATATGCCAGTTTGCAGACCTCACCTACGCCAACATTTTAAAAAGTATTAGAGTTAGTGAACTATATCAAGAAGCACAAGCAATATTAAAAACCCGTCATATCCATGTACTTTATGGCCATAACTGATGTGCTTATGATGTCATGGAACAATTAGCACACACAAATGTCACTTGTATGCCCTTGATGTCAACTCTTGCAAGATGTTCCAAGTTCAATGAAACAATGTTGAAAAAGGAAATGCAACCAATAATTGAAATTTGTTCCACAGACAAACTGGAGGTACATGGTATGACACTACCCATGTGTCAACAAGCCACAACAAGATTAAATGCTTTAGAAAACTCTATCTCCAACACAGCTGGTTTGGAGAAAATATTTAAATTATCTTTAAACTGTAGAGTAATGCTTAAACGTAACCTTGATGTGGAGCAAGGACTAGTTAATGGAACACTTGGTACAGTTGTTGGCTTTCAAACATACCCACATGACAACAACATTCAGTTTGTCCATATTCTCTTTGACAAAATATAAGAAGTAAAAAGAATAGGACACTCAACAGCTCGATTCCTTCTTTCCAAAGACATGTATGTACACAGAGAACAATTTTCTCTAACTCTAGCATACGCAGTTGCCATTCACAAATCACAAGGTCTTACCCTGGATAAAGCATTGATAGATATTGGGAACACAGTCTTTAAAGAAGGCATGAGCTATGTAGCACAATCACACTTACACACACTTGACGGTCTATTTCTAATCAACTTTGATGCAAGTAAAGTAAACGCTGATATTCCTTGCATTTTAGAATACAATAGACTACGTTCACTGTACACCCCCATCTAAAAACCTATCCTGTTCCACAAAAAGCACAACGCTATAAAAGAAAACTACTTCAAACAGAAATGTAACAGGATCTCACTGCAAATTCTCCAAAGAGAGTATAAGAAGCTAATACTTCATCAATTACTGATGTTTAATGCATGTGTTTGTGTCATTTACAATTGTGATTCTGACTGCCCCACCATCTTGATTGTTAGTGGGGACAGCATTGTGTTATCACACAGATAATCTGAATCATTGACAGGATTCTTTTACGTTTCATCATCGCAATAATTATGCATGCTTGTGTGTTTAGTGCTTGTACTCGGGTCACTGGCACATGTTCGGGGGGTCATTTAGAAGAGATGTTAAGCCAATTCACAAACCTCCTGAGTGGACATATTAATACAGGGTTGTAACTCAGCAGCCCCCATAGCACCCACTGCTGCATCTATACACTCAAACTGTGCACCCTCATTAAAAGGCCTATCACAAGCCATCTAAAATATATCATCATCCTCCCATGGGCTGATGTTTTTATACAGAAGGATATCAGACTCATACTGATAAAAAGATCCTATATGTGCTGGTGAATGATCGCCCTGGGTTCTGGTGGTGTTATTGAATGGTTTCATCAAGACATTGAAAACCATATTTACAATAACTTTGCAAAGTAGTTAACAGTGTAGACTGGGTTTTATCAATCAAGGCATTACACGCTATCAAAGCAGCATCATCGTACCACAGCTTCATCTGTGCCATCGCCCTGTTGAACAAGCAAGTGTGCCTGCCACCCGGCTGTAGCAGTCGGCTGTTGTTGCTATAGCCTGAATAACAGGTGCATCCGAATAGGCCATAGAAATACCATTCGGCAGCATAACATGCCCTGTCCCACTGTTAGGGTCATGTTTATTTATTTTTTTACAGCTCAAGCGTGTCCCTTTACACCGTGCCCCAACTTCAACAACATGTTCCTTTGTAAGATTGTTCTATGACGGGCCTTGAGGATTTTGTCTTTTGTGAGAACAACTTTTGTATATACACACCACAGCTCATTCTTCAGCTCCATTTTGTCCTGAGCTTGTTGAATGCTATTGAAGTGTCATTTTAAGTCCAAACGATCTGCCATCCTGCATGATGGCACAGACCTTGCAAGCTGTCCCAGCCCCATTCACAACAAAACCAGTAGTGTGTTGCATGTGCGAAGGAACTGTCGATCTACACACATTGGGTAATTTTGATCCTAAGACACCAAGCATTGCTTGACATAAAGACATGCTTTGGCATTATAGGGGGCACATGTCAAAGGCCTCTTGATAAGACAAGGCTGCAACCTGCAGCGTCCCCATAATGCAGGTTAGTCCACATGGAAAATCACTCTTATCTATTGTAGAACCCCAGTGCCAATGGTCCTTGGTGAAATAACAATGCTGTGACCTGCAGTGTCCCCATGATGAAGACCAGTCCCCCTGGAAAAGGCCCTCTGATCTGTTGAATGTACCCTGGTTCCAAGGTTCTTTGGAGAAATAATAATGGTGCTACCTGCATCAACCCCATGATACAGATCAGTCCCTATCAAAAAGGCCTGCTGATTTGTTGTAGGGACCTCAGTTCCAACAGCACTGGTGTATCAAAAAACAATTCTGATCAGCTACAGCATTCTTTACACTGCTGCTGTAACCAAGTTGCACCAGGGGAATTCATCTTTTCATGGATCTATGAGTGCTGTCGATGGATAGGCTTTGTTTTATATCATTAGCCCCACTCTGTGGGTCCCCCACTGTTGGCCTGGACAAATAACACAAAACATGACCTCTGGCTATATTTTTATGGTAGTGCAGTCCAGCATTTGAAATACATTGTAACTCTAAAGAGAGTACAAGAGAGTTTGGATTTAAAACACGCTCTGAACATGTCTCTACAACAGCTGTCTTTAAAATTTGAAAAAAGTTATAGACTGCATACTAATTAGACAAGGCATGGCCTCTTCCTATTTTAAGGAACATTCTCTTACCCATGCTTATAACAGAGCTGTCCAGTATGGATGTAGTGCTTGTGTCTTACAGCTATGTCCAGGAAATGGGGATCTACCAAGCTTTATCTGTACACGTGTGTTAGGAAAGATTTCATATTATATGTAATTTTCCCTCCATGTGGCAACCCCCAAACTTTTTGCTGCTGTTTTAGACCCTGATCTAGACTTTGCTAGAGAAGCGCAGCCTTCTGCCGCACTCCTCTGGCCTTTCGCTCAATTCTTATGGGGAAACTGACATGCCCTTAAGACAGTCAGTACTGGGAGACTTTGTTTCCCTTAGTCCTTTCCTCATGTTGCAGCTTTTGTGCAACATGAAACAAGAGTGCACTGTAACCTACTTTACCGCGCTCTTGGGTCTCTAGTCATTCCAAAGGCCCTAGAACTTCTCGCTGGACTTATTATGAACTGTGCAAGTGTGTCACAGACAGGACTGGTGGCAGCTATTGTTTTTCTGGTGTTTTGAACCCTTTTTCGCCATGTTATCCGCGCTTACCGCGTTTGGCACAAATGAGTGGCCTGGCTCCAAAATGGCCATGCCACAAGGTTCTTTGTCCTGTCCTCTGACCGTCTTGCCCCTTCACCTTCTCCAGGTCGAGCCGACCCGGGTCCGTCCTTATTTGGTCATGCACTTTCCCGCAAAACCCAATGCTTTCGCGGGCTTCTGCATGCCTTGTGTCTGCCTCCAGGATGCGGGCTGGGATGTCTGTTCCCAATACACATCCTGGGTGCCAGAGAGTCTGGAGTGTCCTGAATGCCTGGGACCACCATGGTCCATGATAGGTCCACGCATGGTGTGAGTGTTTGTGAGCAGATCTCCCATTGGGTCCTCTCCGTTTTGGCGCGAAGGGAACTTTGGATAAGAGGAGGCTGAAAACACCACTACCATGTCGCTCTCCTGAGTTCACACCGAACAAGGGATAAGGAGCCAAGTATACTGCAAGAAGAAGCTGAGTTGAGGAACCGCTGGTGACCCGCTGAAGGTTTGGCACCCTAAACCGCTGTCGTCCTGCGAGACCCCTCTGCATCTGATAGTCCTAGAAAATCTGCAAAGGCACTTTGACCCATTGGAATAGTGGGGCCAACTATTCCCGGCACCTTCATCAAACCCTGCAAGTAAGCCACTTCGGAAGTGTCCCTGGGCCAAAAAGTGGGCTGACCAGCTTACGCAGGACGCTTTGCTCTGTCACCGTCGCCATTTTGGGGAAGCCCCCGAAACTTGGTCTACTGCTTGCTCTGCGTCCACGGCACCCTCACACCGAATTTCATACACTTGGCATTCCCAGGTCTGAAGTGAGACGAGTGCGCCCGCACCCGAGTAAATGCGGTTGCCGTGTTGCCCTGCTGCGGTAACAACCTGTGCACGTCCGCTGCATTTGGGACACCCTCGACCCTGTATCCTGCTACACAGAATCTACACGGTATCGAGATGTCCTGATCATCGCAGCTGAACCTGCCAGCAACGTGAACTGAACTGGAGAAGTCTATGTCTGCCTGCGTCTGGGACCGGTGAGTAGTCCATACCCCAACCGGTGGCCCCTCACACAGGAGCCTGTTTCTTTTCTACCGCTGTTGGAAAATAGCGACTCTATCCCGTACTCTCACCCTGCCTCTGCCCACAAGTGGAGGCCTTGCTTGAGCAGTGGGGACTTGTTCTGCATCGCTTCATTCACCTTCCTGAACTGCCTGAGATCCTTGAAGAGACCCTACTTTATCCAATGGCACCAGCGCGTGCAGGTACTTTTGAGCATAAGGCTCCTCTCTTCGTAGGGCTCGGACTTCCTCCTAGTTAGGTGTATTTCTGATGTCGAACTGGGTCTAATGATGACTTGCACTGCCTGTTTTCCTCCCCATCTAGGTAATCTACATATTACATGCTCATAACTCCTTAGACCCCTTGGTCTTGTATATATTGTATTGATTTTGATGTGCTGGTTTACTTGAGTATTTGTGATTCTTTGCTATGGTCAATGTTACAAAGGCCTTGTAATAAATGTGTCTATATTTTTAATAAAACACCTGTCTGGAGTAATGTGTAAGTGTCCTTGCTTTGTGTGCTCATTGAGGTCTTTCTGTCACCCTCACCCCTCTTGAGACTTAGTCTTGACCGCCTCTATCGCTACCTGATTGGTCTGGCTTGTCCAGAGGTTACCCTGTTCCAAGAAACTAGGCTGGCCTTCTGAACCTCTACCCCTCCAGGTCCGAGTTTAGAACTCTATCTTAACAACGTGCACCAACGCTGCCTCATGCATAGTGGTCCAAGGCTCCAAAGGCTTGTTATCTTCACAGACTCAAACCGGCTGCCATCTCCCTATGGCAATAGCAATGCCTAAAGAGACAAAAAAGATTTGGATTTTAAAAATATGATCCCCACAACTGTCTTTAAAAGTTTAAAATAGCTATAGATTAATAACACACAACCGGGTCTCTGGCTATTTTAAGGATTATTTTAAGCACTGCCTAAAGATACAAAGAAGTTTTGGATTTTAAAAATACAATCTCTACAATCGTCTTTAAAAGTTTAAAGTAGCTATAGATTTGTAACACATAATCGGGTTTCTGTCTATTTTTAGGATTATTTTAAGGATAATTTTAAGGATTATTGTTTTACCTATTCTAACTGCATGGTTTGAGCCCTGGCAGTCGTTGGTTAAGTCATGCAACACTGTCCTGTAGAGGGTCTGTTTTATCTCCACATGTCTTACTGCAAAGGGTTGTGTCCTGAAAACTGATAAGGCGTTGCTCTTCAAGGGGCCCATCTCCTTGGTATCACCATGAGCCAACTCGACTACTCTCTCAGTGTGCCACCCCACGACCCCAAGTCATTTTTAAAGGCTATGTTATCGCCATCTTAAGGGTTAGCAGATTGTGCCCACTTGCCATACAAGGGGTTCCCTAATTGTGCTGTCTCATGCGACCCGCCACCTTAGCTTGAGCTGTATTTTTTTAAAGTTAATCCCACCTTGTTAAAATTAAAGACTGTATGTTCCGATTGTGGAAACGCTTTGAGGGCACGAGGCATATGGAAACATTTGTTTTAGGATGCTTAGGTGGAAGTGGCAGGTTCTGGATACAGAGATGATATGCTTATAAAGGGATAGGTCTGTGTCCATGGTGCATCCAAGATTTTTTACGGAGGAGGATAGGGCAGGTGGGGAACCAAGAGCAGCTGGCTATGGTAATGTCATGATGCCTACCCCCGGAGCACCAGGCCAGGCCCAGCACCCCCGGAAGCAGGCATCATGCCCTCGGGTAAAAGCCCAGCGGCCCCTTATAGGGGCTCTTTGGACTCAGTCCTGGCGCCTTTGGCGCCAGGCTCATGTTGGACATCAGTCCTGGCGCCATAGGCGCCAGGCTCATAAAGGGAGGTGTTTTGTGCACTTACCTGATGCAGACCATGCTGCACGCTTCAGGCCTTCCTGAGACCTGAAAGGGACTATTTTTTCATAGGGACTATTTTTTCACTCGGGCGTGGCCAGGGAAGGATACATACCTAGTTGGGGAAGGATACATACCTGGGACTTCTTTGGAGGCTATTTAAGCCACGCCCAGACAGCAGCTCATGCTTCGCGTTGTTCTGCTTCCTGCAGCTTAACGCTCACCGTGTCTGCTCCTGCTCCTGGACAGCCACGCCCGCCTCGAACCTGGAAGACCTGCAAGGAAGGAAAAGAAGAGAAAGGTGAAAACCAAGGACTATTTCAAACTTCTTACCTGCACCCGGAATCTTCTCGCCAGCATCCCTGAAGAAAGACTTCCATTTAAAGCATCCCGTTGCTCGCTGCAGCGCCACGCTTCACTCACCTGTCCTCGAGACATCTCCCGGCTCCATCGTGGCTGTCAGCATCGGACGCCACATCTCTGCACCTAGAGGAGAGAGGAAGAAACAAAAGGTGAGCAGAAGGAACACAGAAGGAAAGCCTGATTAACAGCCATACTTACCGGCTTTTCTTCCACATTTTGGGTCGGCGCCGCCCCGTTGGCAGGTACCGTACCCCGGCCACTATGGGGAAAGGACAAGAGACATTTCTGGGGAATGATAAGGACATTTAGAGGGATCGCCCTCATCACTACTCACCTCAGCAGTTTAACCCCTCGACGCATCGCCTTCATTCTGCACCTGAAATAAAGGACAGATCACAGGTTAGAAAGACAACATAAAGGGGGCCTCACTTGAACTTTGAACTTTCATACTTACGGCGCATCGCTCAGGAAAGTCAAGTGGATTTTGCCAGCGCCATTCTGAAAACCAGTGAAGTAACTGGACGAACACGCGCCCCTGCACCAGAAGCAGGATCTAGAGTTCATCCTTCCAAACCATAAGGTGTGCTTAAACCGGGGTTTGGAGGAAGTTAGAGAGGAACGAAGGGGAAAGGGGGGAGCTAGCACACTATTCTGCAGACTGTTAATCCCCTTTCTCATCTGCAGAAGGATATTCCTACCGGCCAGGCAAGCACGATTTGGAGGTCCTGTCCAATTGGTGTTCCGGTTCCTGCGCATCACGCTAGAAGAGGCCACAGCAATCCAGACTAGACCAGCGCCCCCGTGGGAACCAGGTGAGCGTTACAGGTAAACGTCGGGGGATTGTTAAGCAGAATCCTGTGCAGTACCCTTTGGGAACACTACACACAATTAAGACTACAAGTGTAAGTACAATTTCACCTTTGGTACAAGCCTGTACTACACAGTAAAGTGGTAACGATGGCTGAGCAGCCAGACTTATCTCAATAGTAAAGTAGCAGTAGAACAAGTTAGACAAAGGACTAACTAATATAGTGATTCAAACAAACACTTACTCAAGGTTTCTTGGTAAAAGAATATACATTTATTTACACAGTCAGTTTGAAAACATTACACTAGCAAGAGCAGCTCAATATCACACACTAATAAACCACAAATACACAACCGGTAAGTAAATGAAGAAGTTCAGCTCCCCTGAAGTGGGAGCAAAATGACACTTCTGATACTTTCAAAAGGAGTCAAAAGACAAGGTTATAAGAAAGACAGCACAAATACTTGCATAGGCAGGGCAAAGGGTTTCATTTAACTACAACCAATTATTCTTTCTTCTCACTAGGCCTGGGACAAAGTCAATGGTTCAGTGTCTTTGTATAGGATAGCACAGTTCTGGTACATACCGGTGAAGTCTTTGCCACAGAGTTTAGAAGAATTTGGCTAGGCGAAAAGTTTGACAAATGTTTGTTTGACGAATGTTTTGGGAAGAAAAAGCCTTTGAAGTTGAAAAAGTTTCCACAAACTTTTGCAATGGCCAAAAAGATTTCCGGATCGCACTTGCACAGTACCGTTTTATTGAAGAAGAGCTGTAGCTGAGGCAGTTGTTCCTGGCAGTTCGAGCAGATATCACTGTTCCTGAGCTTCAGTTTTGAGGACAAGAAGGAGGACGTTGGGAGGTTCCTGCACTGCCCAGGGATGAGGACAAAAGCTTAGCAAAACATCAGTTTAAGGTGTGAGTGCCTTAAAGTCCACGGGCTGCTTTCCTTCCCTCTGACTATCCGATTTTCAACAGCACTCTGATGAAAATTCGACCAGATGGGGAATGTGTCCGGGTGGCTTGCGCGTTGGTTGGTCCCACCAAACTCAAAGGAAGAAATGAACCTTGAAGGGCTTCTCTGTCAATGGAGTTTCAGGTAATTCAGACCTGCAGCAGGGCTTCACCAGTCATCCAGGAGTTGCAGCAGTCCTCTTCCTTCAGCTCGTCTTCATTTCTTTCGTTCCAGTGGTCCACTCTGCTTTCCAAGTCCCAGAGATCTGCTTTTAAACAGTTTTCCCCCATTCATTCCAGCCTGACTGTCACTCACACAGCAGGATGGCTATCCTTGCCGGCAGCCAGCTGGCCAATCACGCCAGAGTGCATTCAGGTCGCCTAGGAGACTAAGCACAGGGAGTTTCAGGCACTTCCCTCACATCTTGTCCACCCCAGACACGGAGGCGCCAGAGGCGGGCTTCAGCACTGAAGCCCGCCAAAGGCCAACAAACAAAGGGACAAAACCTGGTTTGGCAGGCAAAGACAAACACAAGAAGGACCTTTCCTAAAAGAAATGGCGTTAAACGTCGACCAGAGTTTTTACAGATAGGTCTTGGGCATCATATTGAAAAACATGGCTGACCTGATTTTTAGCTACCGTTGTTAGCAGTCGGGAAAAATCATGGTAGTTTGATCTAAACCACTGCCACAAGCCATTTAAAGTAGGAAAGGGTAACATTTGACTCTTACATGAGTGTTTTGACTCAGGGGAAGCTAGGAACCCCTCCAGCACTCTATAGGAAGATAGTGTGTGCTTGGTCAGTAAACCTAAAGAGACTAGTAAAGTAAATTTAACTTTACATGCTCTGGGAAACAGAAGTCAGTCCCACAGAAGGTATTTAAACCTTGGGAAGTCTGAAAGACATCCCTGTGCCACTGCACTGAAGGTGCTGTATGACACATAGCAAAATATGATGCCCATGGAGTTGTTTTAAAACTCCATAACCAAAGAACATAAAAGTAAAACACACATCAAAATACATAGAAGAGTGGGAAGAAAGGCTCACACTCTTCCCAGATAAAACAATGAAATCCTAGAAATCCAGCAAAGTTGCAGGGGGTCTCAAAAGGTAAGGGACATTAGCACATATTGAGAATTCTCCCTAACAGGGATCCGAGCTGTTTTGCTACAAATTAGGATCTCTGATTTGCCCGGTTTGAATATTAGGTGGTTGTTAATCATCCACTGGTCAATGTCCGAGAGACAAGAGATGAGGCCGGGGGGTGGCAAGGCTTCGATGTTAGGGATTTTGAAAATTATCTGTGTATCGTCTGCGTAGTTGTAGCAGGTAAGGTTGTGTGAGCCATTGAGAGCTGGCAGTGGGCATAAGTAGAGGTTAAAAATGAGTTTTGAAAGGGACACTCCTGGCAGCACCCCTCATGCGGCTGGTCGGGGGCGGAGGGAAAGGGGGAAGGAGAATGATTTGTGAGTGATTGGAAATAAAGCAGGTAATCCAATTAAGGGCAGAGCATTTGATGTCTAGGGAGAGAAGCGTGTTGCTCACTATTGTGTGGTCGATTGTATCAAAGGCTGTGGAAAAGTCCAGACATATGAGTGCAGCACAACCATCTGAGTCAGCAGTTCTTTTTAGGTCTTTCCAGGTGGAGACCATAGACGATTCCATTCCACAGAGGGGTCAGAACCCTGATTGGGCTAGGTCAAAGAGACTATTGGCTACTGTGAAAATGCCAAATTGCTTATATCCTATGAGGAATGATGATCAGGGAGAGGAGTGCCCCATCTCCTTGTCCTTGTCTTCTATCTCCTTAAACAGTGCGT
This sequence comes from Ambystoma mexicanum, assembly GCF_040938575.1. Lineage (NCBI taxonomy): Eukaryota > Metazoa > Chordata > Amphibia > Caudata > Ambystomatidae > Ambystoma > Ambystoma mexicanum. Next base: position 514,722,755 of record NC_090934.1, read on the forward strand.
TCTGCTTATTTTCTGCAGACGAGTCCCGTTTGGACCCCTCACAGTGCAGCTCTTCATTATATTCTTGTAATTGTGATTGTTTATTTATATAGCGCTTATACACAGGTGGAGTGCTTCAAAGTGCTTCAAGGCTGGAAGGGAACAAGGGAATACAGTTGGTGAATAGGATTCATGTGATACCCTTAGTGCACCCATGGGTAGGGGTACTACACTGTAGTCCTAGTGTGTGTGTTAGGGCACATGTGTGTTGCCCACAGAACAGGGTGTGGGCTGGTGGTCGCTACATGCTGGTGTGACAGCGGCTCCAAGTATCCTCCATTTTTGAGATACCCAGGACCTTCCATATGAATCAATGGATTCCGGCAGAAAGGCATGATGGTGACTTGTGGCCTCTTAGTTTCCTTTGCCTTACCCGCTTGTTTGTCAAAGTCCTGAGAATCCCCGGCTCTGTTCACTTCCCTGAATGGTTGTTGGGTGGAAGGACCATATATGGCTCTAAGGCTGCCTCTATCCAGACTGGCTGGAGCCTTCCTAGGGGCTGCTTGTTGTGGCTGAACTGCTGGGATGGAGCCTACCTGGCTGAGACAGTCAAAGCTAATTGCAATTTATTGGGATGCAAATAAAATTTGATATGTATCTGAGTCCCTGTTATAACTATTATTTAAACATATCCAGGGGAAAGATGGGAAAGCGTCAAGGAGAAAAAACATATCACAAGCACTTAGTTAGTATAAATCTGGGAGTATTTTTTATTTACTCTCCTCAGTCAAGTGTTCACTTTTACATAAACAGAAATTGCATAGACCCATAAGTAGTGCGTGTGACAAATGATGCGGTCAGCATATAAACAAAGCAGAAACAGATTGATGCATAACAATACCATCAGGTGACATTCTTAGAGACAAAACTATGTACACGCAGCTTTCTTATCATATTTAGTACATTTCATGTTCTTCTCATTGAGCACCTTAAATGGATAACAGGTAAGTGGCACATATACCTCGATTTAATAAGACCAACAGAACATTTTGTTGCTCTACACAGGACCTTGATTAGGTCTAACAGAAGCCAGGCTAGAGGGTGACCAAAATGGATCGACGTCGCTGTCATGAATCAAGATCAATTGGAAAACGGGGACCTATTGACCCCAAAGGGGGGAAGGGTCCCAGGACGTTTCGGCTAAACAGTAGATCACAGCCTTCTTCATGGAACCAAGGTTTGGAGAACCCCTGTGAAAGAGGAAGGGGTGCTATGGTTAAAACACCTTATGTAATGGCAGAGCATGGTATATAAAAAGACTCCATATATAGAGTTAATAAGATACTTACACAAGGACACACTGATTAAAACGGGGGAGCTCTGGTAGACTCATATTGTGGTCAAGTACTGACAGATGACCAGTTCTTGGTTGCTCCATCCTTTGACACCAGGCCAGACAGCTATTCCAGGCCTTTCCTCGATCTTCATCTTTCTTACTGTGACACAGCCCTCTGATCCTTCTTTCATCATGGCTCTGAGCTTACTAAATATGTAACACCGATGTCCAGAATTCTATACAATGGCAGCACCAACTGCAGTCTATTCACTAAGTATAGCCAGACTTTAAGATTACTTAATCTGCTTGCATTGCTGCATTTGTACAGCTAGAAAATGGCTTGCATTTTCTGCAGTGCAATCTTCAATCCACATATGAAAGTTTACATGACTGTTTACTCCGTCATCATATCACAGACATCATTTCACCAAAATGCCCGGAATAGTGGACATGACATCACATGATCATGCAATCTCAATGTCACCTGGCCTAGTAAGATTGTTGTCTCTGTCTTCCCTCTGTTCCCCCTCTCTTGCCTCATCGTGCCTTGAAACACGTTATAAATGCCAAATCATATCATATCATGGCCCTTGACCTCTGATGACATCACAGGAAGTGATGCCATTTTACCACACCCCGAAGTGACATCATGGGAAGCAATGGAACACAACCTTTTACCCCTTTAATTAGTCTAACATTGGATAGAATTTCAGAAAGATAAATTATTTGTCATTCCTATTCTTTCTTATTTAGGGCCACTGCTCAAAGTGTTCAACTTGTGCGGAAAACCCCCTGTTTTTTTTTAAGAGTCCTCAATAAAAAGGTCAGCCACTCTAGAAACAAAGAGCCACATGGCACTGGCCACAGCCCAGGAGCTTCAATGTAAAAAAAAACACAGATAAAATAATACAAAATCTTTTTTTTCTGTAGGGGTAGCAAGGGAGACCACAGGGGTAGCAAATTGGTAACCCCCAAATTACTTCCCTGCATCAGATTTTATAAGGACTGTGCATCTTCTCCTTTGACCAGTCTTCTCAGTGTGTCAGCTAATTTCTTGTGACGTCACCAGCCTCTTTTCCTTTCATGTTCATATTTCTTCGGGGACCACCTCCAAGAGATTTTCATCTCTACAAGGGTACATCATAAAGGGTCTTCTCAATGGATATCTTTTCTTGAAGACTCCCTGTGGAATTGGTACAATCACTGATGTCGTGCATGTCGCAATTTCCGGTTTCCAACATATAGGCAAGATCGGGGCGGGACTTCCTGTAGAGGTATTCAGCTTCTCCTCCACAACCTCCCTTGAGTCTCAGCCTTAGTTGCTCATCCATAGCTACCATTAGAGAACCTTGGCCAGGGTGTTCTGTGCCTTTAACTCAAATATATAGTGGGCAGAAGTACAGATACCCCCTCCAGTCATTACACAGTAATAGGTACATCTTCTGTTTTGCTTTTGTGGACAACAGCACTTTTAATCCTTGAAATATCACTACTTGAAAATGTGGCTGTAATAAAATAGTTTTTTGTTCTTAAGGTAACAGGAGATGCCACTGTTTCAATGCATGTAGTTTTAATAGGCATGTAGTTTTAATAGGCAACTTACCTGTTTTGTTTGTTAATTGTAACAGAAGTTTACATTTGAGATACATGTAGTTGCAGTGCTAAGATGTACTTTTTTTGCACAATAAAAGGACTTTCCACCATTGAATTTGTATTAGTACTTGCAGGTAAGACATCTGTTTTTTTGGAGCCCCAATAATGCAAATCCCCATGTATTTGCATTATTTATTTTTATAATGTCTGGGTGTTGGGCCATTGGTGTTGTACTGGGTGCAGTATTATATGATTGATATTTTTCAATTGGTTGTGTAACAACAATTTCAATTATTAAAACCCTGTGCTAGAACTGCTAATGGGCAATGTAGGTTGTTTTTTCACTTTGAATAGGAGAAGCTTTTTCTGATGAAAAACTGCATTTTTGACTAATTGGTATTAATTTTAATTTGATTTATTAATTTGATGAGGTGTGGCACAGGAACCCCCAGTGTTAAAATTGGGAGTATTAAGAACGAGTATTATAAAAGGAATGTATAAATATATGTTTATGTTAAATATTTACTGACTAGTTTCATTGTTCACTAAATCAATTTCAAAGTTAGAATATTTAACTAATGGTTTACATGCTTCTAATATTTGCTCTTATTGTTCTGTATTAAAACGTTTCAAGTTTTAATTACTAACCTATTTTAACATGCATTTACCATGCTGTAGTTCTTTTTCAAAAGGAAACTGGTTGTGATCAAGTTGGTCTTTAATAGTGCCTGTGTAATCTAATGCAATGTAATTGCCATATTTATAGTACCTTTCACCACTGATATGGACTCAACGTGCAGTAGGTTGAATGCCCTTGCGGGACCAAAGTCCGGATATGGGAAATTCGTCGGAGTGCAATGTGAAAGAGGTGGCATCACCAAGAGTGATCAATACATGACCTGGCAAGGTTCTGTTTGTTTAGGACCTGCTCTCTCACCCCGGACATGACAGCCACCAGCCCACAGGACTAGGCAATGAAGGAATGTAGGGTATTTTGTGGTGATTTGGGGCCTGACGGTATTTTCTTACCGCCGAAAAATGACTTAGCAAAAATCACTCCTTGTATTCAGATTGGGCCATGTACAACAATAATACAGTGGACATGCATTATTTCATCACCCAGACATGCGTATTTGTTATGCGTGGTTGGTATGCGTGGTTGGTGGTATTTTGGTGAGCATAATTCCCTTGTTTTATTTGTGGCCCCAATATCCAGAATCCCTTATTTTTGCTTAGATTTTTCGTGTAATCACTAGAGAGACCTCAGGCTTGCATTTCAGGAACACCACATTTTCATTTTTAGTGTGCCACCATGGGCAATTTCTTACTGTCTTATCTACGGCAGCGAGCTATCATGTGGTATTTTCACTATCTTATATACGGTAGTGAACTATGTCCCGGGCCTCCCTTTTTGCCGACTCATAGACCTCCGACAAACTACAACACACACAGTTAGTTATAATTGCTCATACTGAATTACATTGTGCACACGGCTGCAAACAAATTTGATGTTTAGCTAGCTTGAAAATGACAATTGCACTGTCTAAACATCTCCCCACATCATCAGCACTGTTTTGGTAAATATAAAACACACCACCCGTCTGCTTTCAAATATTTTTGTGTATTATAAAAGTTGCATTTAAACACGATCTCACTCTTTACAGAAATAAATAAAATAGCACAGTAACAGCATTGTCTGTGATACACTGAAAAGAGAGTGGCGGGGACAAGAACTCAATTTGCAACATTAACATGTGATTAAAGCACAGGAATCTCCTTTCCTACACTGACTGAATATTCTCGTACACACTCAGCCCCCACACTTCTGTAATTACCTTATCTGTTCAGCCTGAGTTTTCTTCAGCTGTTCTCTTTCTGAATTTGGCTCCCTTGAAGATTAACCCCAGTGAAAACAAGCGTCTTTCGTTCTCAAACCGGGGTTATTGCCTGGAATTCTCAGGTTTTGCAGCAGGAATGCTCCAGCCAGGAAAACAGGTCCTTCTCCCAGCTCTGCCAAATCCCGACTGTCCTCCCCCTCTCTTCAAACTCCCCCCTGCAAAACTCTCATCACTGCCTCTAGCATGATACTTGCTATGACGCTGCTCCAATCAGAAATTAATCATGCCATCTCCTCCCTCACTACACAATGGCTCCTTTTTACAGTAACCATTTGTAACCAACTGATTTCCTGTACCTTCGAGCCCTCGGCTTCCTGTAGTTATGTGGACAGAGCAGCAGAGAAAAAGAAAAAAAATGAATGTGCGTTTAAAAGTTCACTTTCAGAGTAGGCCTATTTCTGCAGTGGAGACACATTTTTATTAGTGGGTTCTGTTAAATGCAGTTTTATTAGTCAGGTTAGTTATTAATAATGTTAGTTATTAATTTTCAAATGTGTCTCTTGCACCATAGGCATTTCAGGTGAAAAATAGTGTGCATTTTTGAATGTGCACGTGTGCTTTTAACTGTAAAAATAGATTTGCATCTTATATGTTAAAATCGTTTTTGACTGAATAGCCTGTCTTTACTTATATGTCCATATTAATCCGGTAACACATATATCAATGCACCGCACCCATGTGGTGGTGCTGCATAAAAAAAAATTGCTACCTGTGCAGTAGTGCTGTACTCTGTGCTGTAACACGCCAAATATCCTTACAGGACAATCCAGTAGTATGCCAATAATGCATACTGCCCCAACAAGGACATAATACACAAAGATGACTGCAGAAACAATAATGCATAGGGAACACATATATACACATCTGTTGTCACAATTCAACACTGCACAAAGACAATGCAACACTGGCAGACAGTGATTGCATATAATCTGTCTATCATGTATTTGAAGATATAATGGATGGAAGCAGAAATCGCAAAATGCAGAAGAACAATCAATCATCCATCAGAGCACTTGCATGATAGCAGTGCAGAGGCCCAACACAGCAAACACGCACCCTGCAATGCCATTCACAGGACCTGAAGTTGATGGCTACTGGTTGAGAGCTGTGCGCACAGTGTAACATGACAATGCATGTGTACCCCCATAGCTTAAAACACTACATTCAATTTCTGGTATGAAAAAAACATGCTATGCAACAATGTTGAAAAAAAGCATGAACAGAATATCCATCAACAAGCCTTTTGAAAGAGAGCAAATTCAGAATTCAATGGCACGGACACCTGTTAACTTTGCCCTTGCAGGTGACTCTGGATACTGCCAGCTACCAAAGCTAATGACACGTGTATCAAATCTCCGGATCTAAGTCCTTCCTGCTCCTCCTGAAGACACAAATAGCTAAGAAAACAGCTTGGTATCAGCTCACCCTCCTGCGTAAAGTCAAACACCTTCTCTGGAAGGTCAAACACCTCCTCCAATTGGAAGCTTTAGATTCACCATTCAAGCACTGCTCCTATCCCACCTGGGTGGGGGCAATGCATTCCTCAAATGCCTCCCATCATTCTCCCTTGTGCCCCTGAGAAGTGTCCTACACGTCGACACACGCCTCATCAATGGTCTACACAGAACCAACCACATACCCAGGCCCTAATCAGCCTTCATTGGCTCCCACTGCACACCCAATCACATTCAAGTCTTGCTGCATCATCTATAAGGCAATTTCCCTCAAGTCATCCAGCTACCTTGTAGAGAAAAACTGCAAAATGCAGAAGAACAATCAATCATCCATCAGAGCAGTTGCATGATAGCAGTGCAGAGGCCCAACACAGCAAACATGCACCCTGCAATGCCATTCACAGGACCTGAAGTTGATAGGTGCTGGTTGAGAGCTGTGCGCACAGTGTAACATGACAATGCATGTGTACCCCCATAGCTTGAAACACTACATTCAATTGCCATATTTGTTCTGTATCTATTTGTAACGGCAACAATTGTAACTTTTGCCTAACACTTGCAAATGTAACTGTACTCCTTTGTAACTTGATCGAAAACTTAAGCACCCGTATGCCCCTGGGTCTGGCTGCGCTTTATAAATAAACAAATACAAATACAAATACAATTTCTGGTATGAAAAAACATGCTATGCGACAATGTTGAAAAAAAAGCATGAACAGAGTATCCATCAACATGCCTTTTGAAAGAGAGCAAATTCAGAATTCACTGGTACTGACATCTGTTAACTTTGACCTTGCAGGTGACTCTGGATACCGCCAGCAACCAAGGCCAATGACACGTGTGTCAAATCTCCAGATCTAAGTCCTTCCTGCTCCTCCTGAAGACACAAATAGCTAAGAAAACAGCTTGATATCAGCTCACCCTCCTGCAGAAAATCAAACACCTTCTCCGGAAGGTCAAACACCTCCTCCAATTGGACAGCTTTAGATTCACCATTCAAGCACTGCTCCTATACCGCCTGGCTGGGGGCAATGCATTCCTCAAATGCCTCCCATAATTCTCCCTTGTGCCCCTGAGAAGTGATCTACACGTCGACACATGCCTCATAAATGTTCTACGCAGAACCACCCACATAACCCCGGCCCTAATCAGCCTTCATTGGCTCCCACTGCATGCACCAATCACCTTCAAGTCTTGCTGCATCATCTATAAGGCAATTTTCCTCAAGTCATCCAGCTACCTTGAGAGAAACTCAGCATCTCCAGCGGGCAGTGCAGCACCAGAAGCCAGGCACATGCAGACTTGAAATCCACCACTGCAAAAAGGAAAGGACCAGAAAACAAGCCTTCTCTGCCTACGCCCCAAGTCTATGGAACCTCCTCCCTGTCAACATCAGACACCCCACTATGCTCCAACAATTCAGAAACTCAAGACCAACCTCTTAAAGGAGTCTCTCCTCCTCAACACCTTGTCCATCATGTCACCCTTCACGCCAACTGACTTGCTAGACGTTGCCTTCCCCTATCTTCCCCACCACCCGGGACAGATGTACCCCTTCTCTGTGCCCCTCTGTATCCTACCCCCTGCTCTATATCTGCTCTGTTGTATACCTCTGTAAAAAGCGCTGTTATGTTTCTGTAGCATTGTAAACCTCTGTAAAGCACTTTGTTGCTTCTCAAAGTAAGGTCTGCGCTCAATAAATACAATAATAATAATAATAATAATAATAATAATGATAATAATGATAATCCACGTATGCTGCAGGAGGGGGCTTGCAATGAGGCACATGTCAGGACTGACTGTACATAGTGTGGACCTTTTGCCCTGCTGAGGGGTCTTTTTCCAGTGCCTACATTGGACAGGAGGGGCCTTGATGCACAGGCTGGGGTATGTTGGACAAATATTCCTTGCCTGTGCCATACTGCACAACATCTATCTCAGGCAAAATTCCCCATCCCCTGAGGAGGACTTGACAGCCTCACAACACAAGTCACTACCTGCAGGTGCAGTGCTGCCACAAAGTGAGCGGGAGGAGGTAAGGGATGGTTTTCTGGTGTGGCACAAACCGAGAGGCAATTTGTTGTGTTCACATCAAAAATCACATGCTTCTCACCTTTGTACATATCCAAATATTAAATGAATCACAATCACACAAAAAGGAATGTCCTTGGCATTTCTTCTAGTGAACTAGACATGTATAACCAAGTGTGAAAAGAAATACCATCCCCAACACCCCCACCCGACCCACATCCCTCTCCCCAACACACCATCCCAAATACCCCACTACCCACCTCACCCATTCCCAAATCACCCTCCTGACACACCATCCTCAACACACAAACCCACCCCTATCCTCTCTCCCCAAAACACCATTCCCAACACATACCCAACACACCATCCCCAACACACACACCCCATCCACCTCCGTTGTGACTGTACAAAAGGTGCCATGTAATGCTACGTTCATGGCCTCTTGCCCCTGGCAGCCTGCCCAGGCACCAATGGTCTTAGGTATTGCAGGCAGTGGCACCTTGAGGTCCTGGGCATGGATCCCTCATTGGGGGAACGTAGTTGGAGGGCTCTAGCCATTGTTCCGAGATGTGCTGTAGGGTCATTTAAATGCATGAGATGAGGGTCTCAGCAAAGATCAACATGCCCTCGATGTGTTCCCATATCCTCTGTCCTGCTGTGGTGATGGTAGAGGTGGTCTGGCAGAGAAACCAAGCAATGCTCCTGGAGGACCCCTAGAGGTAGTCCATGATCACCTGCAGATGTCAGCAAGGTTTTAATGGGCCTGCTGGTGCTGCTCCATTGCTTCCAGCCTATCACAAAACGCTGCCAATGTGTGCTGAGGCACTGGTAGTGGGCTCTGGGGAGGGATGAGGCTGAAACAGAGTGACTGGAAGCCCATGTCTTCCTCCTCCTCTTCCTTTTCTGGTGAGCCATTGGTCTCTGTGTGGACCCCTGACTGGTGCTGGCATGGCCTGGACCACACATGTGCTGATGGGGTGTCAGGGGGCTGATGGGTGGGTGCAGGACATAGCGAGAGAAAGAGAGAAGGGGAAAGATAGCAAAAGAAGAGAGAGCTCTGTATGGGATATACATATAGAGAGAAGGACAGAGAGAATGAAAGGGACAGAGATACAGAGAGATAGAGAGGGAGTGTGAAGAACAGAGAGAGAGAGAAAGCGGGAGACACAGAGAGAGAAAGTCATCAATGACATTTGTGATGTCATCTTTGATGTCATGGTTGTTAGTCTTAGCAATGCATGGTGGTGGCGCGAGTTATGGTTGCTTAGCTTACCATAACTGGCAAATGTCTGGGGCTTTTCGGTTTTACTTGCAACCATAATATGGATAGGTTATTAATGCAAAGTAACTATAGTGTCCCTTTAAAAATCTTTTTGCACTGAATTTGATAGTTTTTTCTTAGGGCAACTGAACCATAACGTCCCTTTAACATTGTTTTTTCACTGAATTGTATAGGTTTTTAGTAGTGAAACTTAACCATGATGCCCCTTTAACAAAGTTTTTTCATTGAATTTCATAGCTTTTTACCAAGATGCCCTTAGTTTGTATAGATGTACCATAAACTTTACTGAATACCCTAGCCCTATGCTGATAACCACTGGGTACGCGGACTATGCGACTGTCTGTGGACCTTGGGTATCATCCACACTGCCCAACAGCTCAGCGGTTCTCTTTCATTGTTGTAGCATGCAACAAAGACACTCAACATGTCGAAAGAGCAGCACATAAGTGAATTACAAAGGAAAATAAATGAGGTCTGCAAACTCTATACTTATGAAAGCAACAGGACAATTCCATAGGGTATGCAACATAATGGAATGCACCAAGAATAAAAATAACCTGTGCCTCCACCATAATTACCTCACTGCTCCTTTACACAGAAACTGAAAAGGAACTGTCAACAGCACAACTGCAATGCACTGACAGCACAACTGAACTACAAACTGATAAGTGCACCACATTGTTTCCTATAACTGTGCATTTTGTTCAATGTGCTATACTAAAAATGAATTTCTCTTTTTTGACACAGAAATAGGTGTCCTACGGACACCCGTCCCATTCGCAAACATCTGCGACGTCATTGTGTGACTGCACCCAAACTGAGCGTAGTCCCTTATCCACGGACGGGGTCCGGGTCCCAGAATACCAAAAAAGTTCTGTTTTGAGCAATCCAAGGTCTTTTACTGTGAAACTTCACCCTTGCACAGGTCCCAGACTATGCCTCTGGCGATCCGGAAACTTTTTGGGAATTTTAGGAGTCTGCTTTGAGGCCTGAAATGTCCACATAGCATGCAACAGTCCGCAGAGCACATCCCAGAACCCCTATAAAAAGCCACACCACAGAGCTGCTACTCATTCTGTTTTTGGATACTACTGAGCAATGCTACAGCTTGCCGCATGCTGTTTGCTGTTTGCAGATTGCTGACTTCCTGGTTCCTGACACCTTTGGTAATGGCATCCATGGCTGCTCTTACTGTTGCTGCCTCTGCCTCAGCTACACGCCCACCCCCTCCACCACCACCACCTTTCCAAGGACCTGGGGAGGGGAACAGGCATGGTTATGTAGAGAGGTATGAAGAAGAAGATGAGGATTATGTAGTGTAAGTCCCCATACTGTCAGCCAGCGTGAGTCTTGGGTGTAGAGGCGGTTTACCACCTTTGGGGAGGTATCCAAGGCATATGCAGACAAGGTGCGCTGCACTGAGTGCAAAACAGTGCTCAGTCGCAGCAAACCTGGCCTATACAGCTACAGGACCACCTCCAAGCGGCAACACCTGAGGTCGAATCACAAGGTGGCAGTTCGGAGGGTCGTCCTCTTTGAACAAAGTAGTAGGTTGAGTCCCTCTACCGCATCCTCTGTATCTGCTCCTGTCACCACAAGGGACACTCTTGTGAACCAGCCTCGCAGGCCATACACATCACGGCAGACTCTGACCTTTTGATGGTCACTGTGTTGTGCATGTATGTGTAGTGCCACATGGTACTCTACGGGGGGGGGCAATTTTGGAGTGCTTTCAAGGCTTTGGTCTGGGAGAATGAGAAAGACTGCCCCCTACTTAAGTGAGGCCCACCCAACATCTTCCTCTCTTCACCTGCCCTTGCTTATCCCTGTGGTTGGTGCCCCTTCCCTACCCTACCTTGCCTTCCTTCCCTTGTGTGTCATGTATGAAAACAACCAAAAAACAACAAAACACCCAAGAAAAGGCTTTTTCAGAGTCTCCTTTCACAGTTTAAAGATAGAGTGGCAATTAAATGGTGCAGGGTCCTGGGTATTCTGAAAAGTCTAAAGAGAGCGCGATAGTCCACAGACTTTCAAAGCATGTCGGGGATGGCGCAATCAAAAATACTGCACTCTTTTCTGAGAGAAAGTGGTGGCTCTGTAAAGAGCCTTTTTGTGATGTTTGTTTTTTGAAGGGTTGAAGTGGCCAATACCTACTGGAAAAATGCTTGCTATACTTGCAAAAAGGGCTGCAATGCATTTTGGATATTTCACAGAAAAAGCTGATTGCCAGCATCAGTAAGATGGACTCCATCTCTGCGAAAAATGTTGGTGCTGCGAAATGTAATGTTTTCATTGTGCAATGATGACATGCCAACATCTCTCAAAAAGGGGCAAACAGCCTTGTTGACATTGTACCTCGCTTTCTCCATTTGCAGACCAAATGAAGAAGAGTGCAGCCACATCTGTCTCTGTGCAATGTGTGAAATAATTACTCAGGAGTTTTCAAAAGTGTCCATTACTTTCCCAAGTGCCTCCTTCATCGCAAACTATAGTGAGAACCCAATAACATGTCCTAAACTGTTCCCTCCACAATGAATAATAATAAAGTATGGATGATGGTGTGTCACCAAAGTGGCACAAAGAGGAACCAAATCCAGCCACTTCATTTCACACACTCCATACCAGTGCACATCCAAATGATAGAATCCAAAATGTGCAGCCACTCCACAATGCTTTGCATACACCTGCAAACAATGGCCCTCATTACGACCCTTGTGGAAATCGAAAAACGATGGCGGAAATGCAATACCGCCATCGAATACCGCTCGTTGCGACTATGACCCGTCACCGTAAAGTACGATGCCATTAGCGACACCGTAGTGAACGCCAACGCTAACTGCACCAAGTACGCGCACGCGCGCCATGCAAAACCGTAATTACCATCATGGCGCAACGGTACGCAAATTCTGACCCTAGCGAGCATTTACATAACGCCATCAAGCATGGCGGAAAGTACCATTCCGCCATGGCGAGAATTACGGCATCGTGAACCAACCGTAAATGGCCCTACTGAGTGCCTGTACACCACACCCGGGCCACATTGCACAACTCCTCGTAGGTGCAATGAAGTTACACAATGCAACCAGTGAAATGCACAAGTCACCCACGCATGCCAACGAACAAATGAATGTAGGGGCTCCAAGTGCCTTGTGAGTGGCCATCCATATTTGGCATGGCACCATTGCCGTACTGATGCAGCACAGGCATGCGAAGGTTCAAGTACAGCAAAATGAACTGAAAGATGAGACAAAACAACAACAGGCCCCCATCGCCTGACACCAGTGTAAGGCAACATTCAAAGCAGTATCCTGAGGGAGACTGCACCAGCCCTGTACACATGCCAGTAAACAAACCAACCATCAGCATAAGCATGTACCACACAAGTTGGCAGAGTGACTGAGCAGCCAGGCTCATCTCAAGAGGGGCCAATGGGAGCTGCAGGGCACAGATGGCACGAATACAGAAGCTATTCCAATGGACATGACCTCAGTCTCCCTCCAAGAAACGCACGCAAACACAGGCACCTGTGACCAGCCATTTCCTGATAATCACATCATTCCACCAATCCACCTGGCTGACCGGCATCTGTTACACAAAAGCTAATCCCCCGCCCCTAAGCATGACATCATTAAAACAGTCATGATGGCAGCCCCTATCCCTGACCTTACTGGGCTTCGTAGGCAAACGCGGCCAGTACAGTACCACGCAACTATACTCAGAAGCCGGAACCCAATGCAGATCTACTCACAATACATCGCTCCACAAATAGGAATATGCTACATTACTTGCAAAGAATAACGCTACACGGTTAACATCAGACTAAAATTTTAATGCACATCAAATTCACCAAGCCCATACAGCTATTAGGTCATAAACCCCAAAATATCTACATTACTGTGGGCTGCATCCGCAATAAATGACCAGCTACTCCTTGTGTGACGCCCTGTTCCTTCATGGTACACAGGGGCTACATTCACGTTCAAAAAGGCAACATGGAAGCGCCTAGAACCGCAGGCCCGTCCCATTAGGTAGGCACTAGTCCAGCTGAAAGGTAGATATGTTGCTCCTAGCCACTAGTACTGCGTAAGTGCATGTGGCCCATTGGTGATCGTCCCATAAGATCGTGATGGTGCTCCACTGATTAACTCGAAGCAGCAGGTGTCGGGAGTAAAAGCCATCTGCAGGAGTGGCATACAGATGGCAGCGGCAAAAGGGGAGGAGATACCTGTCACCCAAATGAAATGAAAAAGAATAGTATGGCCATCAGAACTTCATTAGTATTACTCACTTCAATGATCACACTAAATCTACAGCCATATGCATGCTAGCCCACTCAAAAGGATTATTTCCACCCATGAATCACTTGCCACTCATAACAATATAAATCGAGGTGAAAACACTATTACAAACGAGTGTTTGTGTGCATGCGTCTGTTAAAACAGAATCCATGAGATGGGATTAGTAACGTGCATAGACACAAGTGTTGGAAGGCGCGTCGAGACAGGGAGGGTTCAACAAGGGGAGATAGACGATGGTCCCACTATGGCAGCTCTGCATCACATAGCGCAGGGGAAGGGGATAGATACCAAAAAGCCATGTACATGGCAAACTCTCAATTAAATCATCTGTCCATGCATCCATACATCATTCCCTCATCCCGGTATAAAAACGCCTGATTATTTACTCACATAACATTTGAAATCTCCATTGAGTCTGTGCGTAATGCAGCCTGCAAAATCCACTGTGCTCCAGGCCGGAATAATAGTGTTGTGAAGTAACATGTATGTGGGAACGTCCTGCCTATTCGTCCACTACGCTATTGCGCATCCCATACTATTCATATCAATCATTGCATTCTCGCCATGGCCCATGTCCCAAGGACATTAAACAATAGAACGTTATATTTGCAGTCAGACCTGTGGGCGTCTCCTCGCCGCTAGCTGAAAACCGAAAGCGCTGTCCTTCGAATTCCTCATTTGCAACATCACGTTGAAAAGGCATCCGTGACCGCTCGAAATCACAAATTCATCCATGTAGTGCGGCAGTGTGTGAAAATGGCAACTGGCTTCACTCACAAATGGGACGCCCCGCCCGTCGGTGAACCTCGGTACAGTGCTCGCCCAAAGGGGATTGCAGCTGGCACAGGTGGAATGAATCACCACAGGTGGAGGCTACACAGCCTGAAAACACATAAATTGCACACCCAACCCCCTCCCACAACCACACCCACTCCAAAATGCTACCGGCAGGACTAGCGATGTTGGGCCTGGGGGACCTGATAGCACTGCAAGTACTCCAACTCCAAGAAGAAGACGAACACCAACTACTACACTAACCGGCCACACAGAGGAGACGCAGGAGGAGGAGGGGGGCAAGGCAGGGCCAGCAAGGCCCACCAGCACAGCCACTACCACCACGCAGGCAGCCCGCAATCCCACGCCTCCGTGCTCATCCGTTCAACCTCACTGCTGAGCAGATCCACACCCTCTACCGTTTGGACCGGGACACCATAATCTCCATTGTGGACATGACACACGCTGACCTTGTCAGCATGATAGATAGCCCAACCGCCATCCCACCCCTACTGAAGGTGGTGTCTGTACTCCACTTCCTGGCCACAGGCACCTACCAGCACACAGTCGGACAGTTGCATGGCATTTCACAGCCACTGTTCTCACGAACACTATTGCAAGTGCTCGATGCCCTCCTGAAGCACGCAGACGACTACATCTCTCTACCACGCTCGGAGCTGGAGATTACAAACACAAAAGTGGGATTCCATGCACTTGCCGGCATACCGGGTTGCATTGGTGCCATCGACTGCACCCATGTGGAATTGGTTGTCCCACATGCCATGGAGGTCCAGTACCGCAACCAGAAACACAGGACCAGCATGAGGAGGACTACAACCATGCCCACTCACGTACCCGTGTAGTCATAGAACAGGCATTCGGCCTACTGAAGGCTCGTTTCCGCTGCCTCAGCAGGTCTGGCGGGGCACTCCTGTACCGCCATGAGAAGGTTGCAAAGATAGTCATGGCATGTGTCATGCTACACAACATGTGCGTACGTAGAAATGTGCCCATGCCCCCTGACGCAGAACTGCAAGCACCTGAAGATGGTCATGATGAGGCTGGGGATGTGGCAGCACCTCAGGGAGTCCGCGAGGCACAGGAGGCCCGTGAAATTCGTCAGAGTATCATAGATTCATGCTTCTAGCACTCACGCCTGTTGGCTGATGCATGGACACGGGACTTGTGGCACTGTGTGTGTCGGGAACATGCACAATGTGGACTGTACGCCTATAAAGGACTCATACACAAGGAACAATGTCCACACATCACATTGGATGATTATGTAATGTTCATAGCATATGTGAAGTTATGTTACACACCCCATCGACCCGCCACCCAAGTAAGCCCAACACCCCCCCTCCACCCTCCTACCTCCCCACCGAACACCAGTGTCCAAAGATGCTCATTGTCAGTGGGCAGACGCTATTGCAAGCCCCCTCTCCGGGTATCAGGGGCACCCCTGCCTGTGGAGCGCAGGTTCCTCCCAGATCTACGTTGGGGGCTGCCCTGGACGGAACTTGCAACGGATGATGTCTCTGCCTGCTCACGTCCATGCATGTCCCTAAGAGTTTGTGAGAGCTCAGTGAGCACACGGCGCACAGCGGCAAGTTCACCACATACGTCTTTGGACGTCGCATGCAGTTCCCCCCTCAGGCTCTCGGTGCTTCTCTCCATTTGTACCCTTAGTGTCTCTGTACTTCGCTCCATTTGTGCCCTAAGTGTCTCTGTACTTTGCTCCATTTGTGCCCTAAGTGTCTCAGTAATTGTTTCTATGGCTGCCTTAGAAGCCCCACATTCATCAGCATGCTCCTTGAGGAGCGTGGCCAGTTGCTGCTGTTGCACGATCACCTGGTCGAGGGACTGTTGCCTCTGCTGGGCCATGGCCATTTGCGGTGGTGTCACAGAGGGGCTGATCAACTCATGTTGCCTTGCCACAGGGCTTGTGGGGGATGGCCAGTCGTCGTCTTGTGGGTGCCCCTGCGTGGTATCCTCATGGTGTAGGGGATGGAACAAACAGGGGGATTGAGACAGGTCATGGATGGGTCCTACATCGACAGCACCGTTGTCTGTGTCGGAGCATGCTGGCATTAATGCAGTGTCACCTATGGTGCTGCTGCCATCAGAAGCAGTGCCTTCTGTGGCATCCATTGGGGGGACCTGTGGTGCTGCTGGTGTGGGCATGCTGGCTGCTGGGGTGCCTGTTGAAGTCCCCTCCTGTGTGCTGCCACTTGATTTGTGCTGCTGCCGTGTCTTGATCCGTGCAGCTGAGGTGGAGGGTCTTTGGCCGTTGGTCTTGGCCCTCTTTGCAGGTGTGCTGGTAGGGGTGTCCTGCAGCTCGTCGTTTGACTCGGACCCTGTGGTGGAGTAAAGGAGGGCGAGCGTTATTTATGGGTCTGTGGAAATTGGAATGGCAATGTATCACATGCATTGGGGTGGTACCTGAGGGTGATTTGGGTCAGGGCCTTGGAGGTGGTTTCATTTCTGTGTGGATTGAGGATGCAGTTGTTTTGCAGCCTGCAGTTAGGGTGTGCATGCTGCACGTGTAGAGGGTGTTTTTAGGATTTTTAAAATTATTTATGTATTTAATGTGACTTTTAAAGTGCGCTATCAGGCCAATGTATGTGGCCGTTCTCCTGGACATGTGTTTCTGTTGCACTATGTGGCCACATGGTACTTCACATGATTGGACATTGTGGATTTAGCATTGTTTTATTTGGCCCACCTACCTGATTCTTCGGATGTCTGCACTCCTTTCTCCATCCCTCCGACTCCCTCTATGCTCTCCATTCCAATGGTGGAGGCACAGATTTCTTCCCAGGGGGTCAACTTGATGGGTGATTCCGATCCTCCACCGGTAGCTGTGGCAATCTTACGGTTGGCTGATAGTATGCTCCGTACGCGTATCCGCAAGTCGTCCCATCGCTTTCTGCATGGCTGTGGGTTGCGGGGTGCGGTCCCCACCGCACTTACCCGCTGTGCCACCAGGGCCCATATGGCCTTCTTGTTTGCAAGTGCCGTCCTGGTCATTTGCGTCGAGAAGACGACGGCAGCATTCTCCTGGAGTGTCTCTGTGAGCACGGTGAGTTCCTCATGGGAGAAGTGGACCTGCCGCTTGCGGTCGCACGCTTTTTTTGCTACTTTTCCCATTTTGTTTGTTTTAACTAGGGTGGCTGTCGGGTTGGGATGTGTCTCAGGGTCGGATTTTTA
This sequence comes from Ambystoma mexicanum, assembly GCF_040938575.1. Classification (NCBI taxonomy): domain Eukaryota; kingdom Metazoa; phylum Chordata; class Amphibia; order Caudata; family Ambystomatidae; genus Ambystoma; species Ambystoma mexicanum. The sequence continues at coordinate 514,740,610 of NC_090934.1, forward strand.
ATGGTTGCGTTGGGATTCTGATTTTATAGGTGTACGGAGTGCTGTTTCCCGTTCCGGCCCCATGTTTTTACTTCTGTTTCCGTATATTTACGGTCACCGTATTTTGCGATTGGCGCTCATTACGGTGACCGCTATGATGGGTGGCGGAATTGCACCTAGGGCGCCGTACGACGGCGGAGAGGGGCGTTTTTGGGACATTTCCGCCTTCACGGACTTTGCACTTCCGCCATGGCGTAATGCTCGTGCCCGATGGGTCATAATTGGCCGCACTTTACTCCATCGTGCAATTGCGGAAACGCTATTTACGCTATGGCGGTCGGGTCAGTTACTTTCCGCCAGGGTCGTAATGAGGGCCAATGTATCCAAGAGTCTTCCAAAATATAAGCACTCTGCCTCCTGAAAGACACAGCCATAGCCATAGCCATCTGCACTTCTCTCAGCAAAATTACCTTCTGCCACAGTCTCTCCTTACACACCACACCCAGAAAACCTTATTGAGCAATCCTCTGGCCTCTAGAGTCCCATTTCCATGCCTGCCTGCCAGCCTCAAAAGCCCCAGGTTTGTGGCACGTCCTGTCCGTGGACTATCGTAGTCTCTGTGTATTCTGCAACATAGGGGCAGCCCTTTGTCCCTTTCCACATCAATCTCTGCACCATTCCCTCATTGGCTACATATAAGCAGTCACACAACCACCCACCAATCACATCCAAGAACTCTACATATACCTCTGTGATCACAGTTCAGCACTTTAGATCTACTGTTGAACACTCTGAGTACAAGTCTCCTGTGATTGCAAAGCACCCCCAGCACAAAGTACTGTACAACTCTCCAATATGTCTGCTTCCAGGTTCATCCACATCTGCATCCATCAACACAAACTACAGGTTTGCATACATTTTGTAGAGTACATTTCCAACTCTTGTACAAATGCATTTGAACAGGGTACCTACCACTTACACTGTATAACCTATTCAATAAGCATACTGGCATGTGTCCCATCTCCTACCATCAAATGGCACTTACAATGTGGTGTACTTTGAAAATTTTATTTTACCCATATCACCCATTGCAATGTGAAAACTCTTCTTCTCTTCTTTCCTTCTATCATTTTTACAACCACTTCCTCCGCTAACAGACTTGCTATAAAATGCCTAGTATGCACACAGAAAATGAAAACTGCATGTATCTTACCAAAGCATAGTAAGTACATAGATTGCATGCATGTGAACAGGGTTCCTGCCACTTGCCTTGCATAAACTACTAAATAATCATACTGTCATTTGTTCCACCTCCTAACATCAAATGGTGCTTACTTACAATGATGTGTGCTTACAAACTTTTCTTTTAATGCCCACTTGCATAACTGTGTCAACTTCATATTTCCATTTTATCACCACTCTCTATGCTGTATTTGTAAATGAAAACCACATTCTCTTTCCCAATCGCTACGTCTTTCTGAGCCTTTTTCTCACTGTGCTACAACTTACACTAATCAATTTCTAAACCAAATACTGCAACAAAAACTCTCACACTTGCAAAAGTGCACCTCATAAGACGCACTTAAACGTACACCACTGGCCCCCATAGCAACAATGCCCCATTCATATGCAATGCTGTACAATTTCACATGCACACTAACTCTTCCTGCTAACAAATCCTCCTACAATTTTAGATAATGTGTTCTCCAAGTAAAATCACAGTGCATTAACACACATATGTACATATTTACTAGTTTCCTTCTTACGGAATTTGCAATGAAGCCCAGTCTCCTGAAAGCCAGATGCGTATCAACTGCAAAATAGAACCTAGAAGAAACCTACTCTTCAAATCCAACAAAGTAAGTGCTATACATATTGTAGTATTCTGCCTCTTACTCAGACAGTGCAGTGTTGTCCTATTGTAGGCTACAAAATTCTATCAACCCAACAGCCTTTGCTTCACTATTACTCATTGCACCTCGGCAGGTACATAGTTTATATTGTCATTTGAACGCCAGTATAGTAACACACACATACCAATACAGCCTTCTGAACTTGAACTAACAGCCCATTCCACAATCACACACCCCTATATGTATGCCTACCCACATATTCAGACACTCATGCACAGTGCACACATATACATTGCCCAACCTCCAAACCCACACTTCCCTTTTTTCTCCAAAAGTAACTAAACAATGCCTACCCAAAACAACTCCATAGAAAGCAACGCAGAAGTAGCGCAGATCAAACTAAAAGCATACAGAATAACCATCTGCCTTAAGCCGAATTTCTACAAAAAGTACAAACAAAACAGCTAATATACTCACAGAGCAGAACTGAAGCAGCTAGCAGAAAATAAACTGTGACTCCTCTTTCAAAATGTAAAACTAAAACAAAATGTATTAGAAGATTACAACTATCACTAGTGCTAAAACTGCACCTACCAATGTTAATGTAGTCACAAGTAAGCATTAAAAAAAAATTAATTTACAAAAAATGTTCCACCATAGGATCCTTCAGAATCTTGTAAACACAGGGGAGAAATCAGGCTCCACCCTTACAAATTACAGCCAAAAACTCATCCTGGAAGCTCTCAAAGACAGTGCAATCCTTCTCAAAAGGACATTATTTATATTAGTTATAAACAGAATGAAACCACTAACCAAATGAATTACAAAAATACAAGTACATTGCAACAGACGTGATATCAACATAGAGACCTTTGAAAATGTCTGTTTTCATGCAAGTAAAGTCACTGCTCACATTCCTTGCATTGTAGATTACAATAGACTATGTGCACTCTACATACCCAATCTCTGTAAGAGAAAACTTGTGCAAACCCAACTAATACATGATCTCACAACAATACCGGCAAAGAAATTAAAAACCGGTCATACCTCATCAATTACCACAACGAAAGAAGGATGTACTGAAAAGACAAATCTAAATCCAACTGCACAAACAAAGACAACTACCCCTTCAAAGAAACTATGTGCACTTGCATCAAATGAGTTTGACATAGAACTGTCTGGTCCATTCAAATGTTCCAATACAACTGGTGTGAATTGCTGTGTAAATGTAGCAATCAATGTTCTATTCCAATTGCCCCCAATTGTTGAAAACATTTACTTAAACAGCGCAGACCAATTGTGTTTGCAAATGTTACAGAATTGTGTTTGCAAATGTTACAGTGTTTCTGCAATAAGGCAGGAATTGGACTACTGTGCAGGAATGGTGAGATTCACTATAAACACACAAGAAGATACACAAGAATTCCTAATGTACTTACAAGTACTGGAAAACAAAAACATACCTATGAATGAAATCTTCCAAATTTCATACATGTGGAAACATACATGCACTCTCTGCAGCCATTTGATGCAGGAACAAATCCCTAACACGTGCTTTGTGTATGTATCTATACCCAACTGTGAATCCATTCCATTTCAGCAGCTTGTACAAAATGCAAACCATGGCATATTACGTACTACTTGCAATTCCGATAATTTATCCACCTTACAGATACAATCACATAGCCAATAAGTAATAGTAATGCTTTTACGATACAATGCAGATGGTACCAAAAACAACTGAAAGTTTACTAGTTTCACACATGGTCAAGTATTACTTGGCAAGAAAACCTTCAGAACAGTAGGCATAATCTACAACACAGGTGCCTCAACCAGTGCAGGTCACTATACTGCATACATTAAAAAGAAATTTGGATGGTTTGAATGCAATGATACTTCCATTACTCTGAAGCAGAGATTATCAGCAAATCTTGTAAATGCCTTATTAATATTCTTGAAACCAAAATGTACTCAATGATCTACTAAAGTAGAAATACCTACTGCTAATTACCCATAATCACATGTGTAATTGCAAAAGGAAAACAACCTTCTACCCTGTGAAGGTCAAACTGCCAAAATCAACCTTCAGCAATCACAGTGCTGCAAACATACCCTCAATAACTTCCAAACTATCAACAGTTAGAATATGCCAACAGGTATCTAACCACCCCACAATTCTGCAATATTACTGTGCAATACCACAATACTTAGTAAACAGCAACCACACGCATAAACAAATACTGCTAAAAAGAGGACACAGATAAACAGTTAGAATACTCCAACTGGTATCTAACTGCAACCATAGTACCACCAATTTCAAAAGGAAAATCATACACCATTTCAATTCCTCCTACTACAACAGCGCACCTTAAACATTGCTATAAGTAGTGTACACATCACTAAAAACAGACTGTGCCACATAACAACAAATACATGTAGAAAGGTTTTTTTTTAATCCTGCATGGATTTTATTTTCCCACAGATCCAACGATTATGCGCACAAACACAGGAACTGAGCACATTGCACGGTACACTTTAAGCATGGTACTTGTGAAGTACTAATTATGAGGGTCCACAAAGTACACAAATATCTGCAATGCATTCCAATAAGACATTACAAAGTACCTACGCTAACATGTTATGCTTTCTTTTAATCACAGAGAATGAAACAACAATTTCTGCTGCATTTCCACATACCATGCACAATACTGCATAAGGCCTCAACAAACAATACAAACAGTACATATACAATGATTGGTGGCATACATCTTTGTAATCTGCAAATTTAATTCTGTGCACATATTTATGCAAACCATATACCAGCATCACAATATTGAGTGCATAGCTGCATTATGCTGCGGTGGTTGTGGGCAGACCCTAGGCTCTTGGGTATATAGCCTATGTCCTATGGCCTCCGGCCATGCACCCAATAGTATAGGGCCTGGCCACAACAACCGCAGCATAATACAGTCATGCATGCAAACATCTACCCACTGACCACAACCCACATACATAGCAGGGCCACCTAAGACCCTATCCACTTCAGGTCACATACTTTTACAGTACTTCCAGCCAGTAGACAGACTCTTGGCTGCACACCCAAGACTCTACTAACTGCCCATAACCAAAACAGCATAATACAGTGAAGTACCCAAGAATCTGCCAGGTGACCACAAACCAAACACATAACTCATCCACCTAAACCCCTGTCTACTTCACTTCACATAGTATAACATTACTCTTACCCACTGCACAGACTATGATACACCCAGGAAACGCAGGGCACTCCAACAAGCCACCTGCCACACACCCTTTCCACTTCTGTACACATACTATTACACTACTTGCAGCCACTGGAAAGCCTCTTGGATGCATGCCATGCACCTATCCACTTCTGTGCACATACTATTACACTACTTTCAGCCACTGGAAAGACTCTTGGGTACATGCCATGCACCCAGTGTATACTAGCTGACACAATCACCACACCATAATACAGCAATGCACCCAACAATCTGTACGCTGGCCACAAATCACACACATAAAGCAACCGCCTGAGGCCCTGTCCACTTCTGTACACATAGTATTGAAGTACATGCAACCAGTCACCACACTATTGGGTGCAGTAAGCAAGCCACCCAAGGCCATGTCCACTTTTCTACACATATCATTACAGTACTTCAACCAGTGGGCACACTCTTGGAATCTTGAGTGCATCACCTCCGGCCATGCACCCAAGGCTATAGTAGCTGGCCACAATTACCTCCCACTGCATATTATATCATACATCCAAGAAAATCGAGACAGTCCAACAAACCACCTCACACACCCCTGTCCACTTTTATACACATACTATTACAGTACTTACAGCCAGTGTGCAGACTCTTGGGTGCTTTGCCTCCAGCAAGAGTCCACTAGCTGTTCACACACAAGAGTCCAGTAGCAGGTCACAATCACCACAGCATAAGACAACCACACACCCAACAATCTATACACTGCCACAACCCACACACATGTGCCAACCACCCGAGGCCCTGTCCACTTCTGTACACATAGTATTCAAGTAGATACAAACAGTCAGCAAACTCTTGCATCCAATAAGCCAGCCACCTAAGGCCCTGTACACTTTTCTAGATATACTATTACAGTACTTCAACCAGTGTCCAGACTCTGGGACTCTTGTGTGCATGCACCAAAGACTATACTAACTGGCCACAATTACCTCCCACTGCATAGAATATCATACACCCAACAATCTCAAGACAGTCCAACAAACCACCTGCCACACACCCTGTCAATTTTTGTACACATACTTTTACACTACTTGCAGCCAGTGGACAGACTCTTGGGTACATGACCTCCTATGAAATTCATATGCCACTGTCAAAATGTTTGCATGCATGACTGTATTATGCTGTGGTTGTTATGGCCAGGGCCTAGGGTCTTGGGTGCATGGACTACGGCCTATGGCCTCTGGCCATGCCCCCAAGACTCTAGTCCCTGGCCACAACCAACACAGCATAATACAGCCATGCATGTAAACATCTGCCCACTTACCACAACCGGCAAACATAACAGAGCTACCTCAGGCCCTATCCACTTCAGTTGACATACTATTACAGTACTTGCAGCCATGGACAGACTCTTGGATGCATGGTCTCGCCACTCAATACTCTACTAATTGCCCTGCAACCAATACATCATAACACAGTAAAATACTCAAGAATCTGCCCAGTGGCCACAACCCAAACACATAATCCATACACTTGAGGCCCTGCCTAGTTCTATACACATAGTATTCCAGTACGTGCAACCAGTCAGAACACTCTTCAGTCCAATAAACCAGCCGACTGTGGCCGTCCCCACTTTTCTACACTTACCATTACAGTACTTCAACCAGTGGGCACACTCCTGGACTCTTGAGTGCATCGCCTCCAGCCATGCACACAAGACTCTAGTAGCTGGTCACAATCACCACAGCATGACAAAGCCAGCACCCAACAATCTGTCCCTTAAGTAAAACTGGGCGTTAAGGAAGGGACCCGCTAAGGGACCTCAGAATAGGGTGCAAAGGGATTACCGGCACCAATGTCCTTTACGGTGCCCGGTATCCCTTTGCGCCCACCTCTTAATGAGACCCATAGTATTCCATTATGTGCAACCAGTCAGCCCACTCTTGAATCCAAAAAGTCAGCCACCTGAGGCCCTGTCCACTTTTATACACATACCACAGCAGTACTTCATCCAGTGGGCACACTCTTGGACTCTTGAGTTCATCGCCTCCGCCATGCACCCAAAACTATAGTAGCTGGCAACAATTACCCACCACTGCATACAGTATCATACACCCAAAAATCTCGAGATAGTCCAACAAACCCCTGACACACACCCGTGTCCACTTTTGTACACATACTATTACACTACTTACAGCCAGTGAACAGACTTTTGGGTACATGCCCTCCAGCCATACACTCAAGACTCTAGTAGCTGGCCACAAACACCACAGCATAATACAGCCTATGCAAACATCCTCATATCATCTACATTCCAGTCTCCTACCCTAATGAATTCTGCCTGCAGTCAGCAAGTAAGCTGCTCACCCGAGGACCTGTCCGTGAACTGCTGCAGTGTCCGCGGACACCACGAACACAACACGTCTTCTTCGTCCTAAACAAATAAATCATATGACCCATCTTTCACTCTCCCACCCTTTCTATCCCCTCTTCCCACCAGCAGATGCCCCAAAAATGGTTTTCATCCACTGCGCTATCCACGGATATCCACAGATACAACATGACACATGACAGCCATTCCTGGAAATTATGACGCTCATTACGCTCCCGTCTAGCTAATCAGCGGGCACGTCGTTTGTCCGCATACATCACGTGGCCCTGTGGGCCAATCAGAGTCCTGTTCGCAGAGCAAACGGGGAAATGAGTCGGCGGAGCATACCCAGATATCACAAATTTTATGGGACCTACATTTTGCCTGTTTTTTAAAAAAAACTACTGGACGGATTTTCATCAAATGTACAAAAGCACACTTTCGATACCAAGCCACCACCGTTCCTGACTCAAATTTGTTGAAAATCTGTCCAGAGATTTGAGCTGTAGGCATGAGCAAAGTTTTTTTTCCCATGGGACCTCCCCTATAACTTTGTCCCCATTTGACGAAACCTCACCAAACTTACCGGAAAAAAAAAAACAGAGTGGGCCATATGCTTTTTTTTGTAAAGTTTGGTAAGGATTGGTCCAGGGGGAGCAAAGTTATAAGCCTCCCAAAAAGTGCTCCTCTTATGAGATGAGCAACTTAACCATAACTACACGGCCACTACCGCAAGCTGTGTAATAATAATTTAGCAGATTAAATCGTAGCAGAACACATTAGAATAAGAGACAGAAGTGAAGGACAGAATTTTCAAAACAAAGAAAGTGAGAGCATGAGAGAGAGAAATAGAGCAAAAGGAATAAATGACCTACATAGAAGGAAAGCCAAATCACCTGGAGAACATGTGATTAACAGTAGTGCCCAGTAAATGCCAAGTATCATTATATAACATAGTGAATGCATAATGTACGGTAAGTTAAAGAAAAACAACATAGAGAGTGTTTCAAGACTGAAAGAGACAGACACACAGAGGTGTCAGAAATTGCACCACCGATAGAGAGAGAAAGAGAGGGAGTGATAGAGGGACTGATAAATAAATGGAGAGTACACACAGAAAGGATGGCATGGAGGGGCAGGAGAAAATGTGAATGGCAGTGCCACCAATGCAGTCCAATAACATCCCAGTAACATAATATAATGCAATAAATGCAGAATGTGCAAAGGAAGTTTGAAAGGGAGAGAGTTTACTGGCTGTACCGTACTTACATATTTCAATACTGAACACCTTGTTCTTCCTAGCCACCTTTGCAGTCACAAAGTTCAATTACACACCATCACACTGGCCATTGTCCTTTGATCCAAGACATTTTATTCAAATAATGACAGTTTTACAATAAAGGGACGTCACTTGATACATCACAGGTGGCCAATGCAGAAATCAAGTGCGGGCGAATGTGGTGGGTAGACTGGGCCAAAGTAAATAACGCCTGTGCAGTAATTCTATTCTACAAATCTGTATTCTGAATCCAGTGCAAGATGCAGCAGGTATATGTGTATGTTTCTCATACTGTAACTCTAGCCATATCTTTCAGCCATCAATATGTAACTTCCTAGTGGTGTTAAATACGGGGTCTGTTATTTGCCTAATTGTATGGGTTGTGACTGGGAAGAGGTTGGTTATGAACACAGATTCCTGGATACTTCAATTTTCTTTGTTTTAGAGTTTGCACAAAGGTGTCTGTGCCCAAAACAGACAAGTACAGTCAATTGCTGCCTAATAGAAGGGGAGGCATGTCTCTGTGGCCTTCTCATCCAAGAAAAGACAGGAACATCATCCAGTACACACGTTGTTACTTTGATAATAAGGACTTCCAGCCGATTTGGTTCAGAGGGGTTCTGCTTGCACCCTGCAGCAACTATTTGCGATGTACTCAATTTTTTAAAACAAAATTGCGTTACACCTAATTTGCAGAGAACAAAGATAATGGGCCTCATTACGAGGTTGACGGTAACCCGCCGGTGCCTTTGGTGGGTTGCAGCCAACCCTGTAACACTGAATCCGACATTACAAGCCCCAGTGGTGCCGGAGTCAGGCGCCAGATTATCAAAGTTCCCATTCCGATGGAGTCACATAGGACTCCATGGGATGGGGGACTCAGAAGCACCGGCACCATTGCTAAATCTGCCAACCAGGGTCGATGCGCCCGGCAGGGTCAGATCGGCCTGGTGCAGCGGCCCCAGCATGCAGGCTCGTAGTGTGTAGGTCCGGAAACAAGGCTGCCAGTGAATTTAATGGCACCTTTGTTTCCAGACCGCCACACTTGTAATGAAGCCCAGTGTCTTTGTCTTTTGGAGCTCTTTCATTTCCTGCACACTGGTAGGTAATTGAACGTTTACTTTGCTTTCAGTACATTACACATTTCTTGAAACAGGATGTACTATTATGAATCCTTCCCATGATCAAATTAGAAAAGCTGAATACCTAACTTTATATTTTTCCTAAACAATAGAGTGCACAGTTCAGAAATCCCAAATTATGCACATGATTCAGTGTTTGAAATTGCCAGGACCTGGGATATATTTATCTCCTGTTTATAGCCAAGGGAAGCCTGTTAGCTTGACACTAACAGCTACCAACAGCTACCAGTAGCTTCACTTTACTCCTGGGGCAAGTGGTGTCTAACACACATAGCTATGTGATATTAAAAGTACAGTTTTAGGAATATGTTTACAGGAGAACAAAGGACAGGCATAAGGTACATTTAAAACATTTAAAACATATTGGGGTTCCTTACAAGTTTGCCAGTATCCTTTAAAAATGTTGTTAATAATGTGTTTTAGCACTATTAAAGGACTGACATAGTATGTTTTACACAGAACCCGTATGCCAGAATTTCTGGTACCTGTAACACCTCTCACGAAGTTACCGGCGCTGATAGCACAGGCAATGTAAATACAGACAATGCTGGAAATATGTGCCAGTAATTCTGGCAGAATGTTATTACTGGCACATTATGAGCATGGACTTGCCATTACTAAAGGCAGATATATGCCGTTATTACCGGAAAATCCATGTCACAAACACCACCACCTCAGAGCAGCTGGTAAATGAAGAACAGTATTAATAAGGTATAAAAAAAAAAGTATTTATTGATGTGTCCCAACACGTTTCAAGAATTATCTCTCTTCCTAAGGGTTAATCTTCCTACAAAATAATCATACAAAGAATGCCATAAGTATAGACTCATTACTCTGTAATAAATAGTTTCATTAGTTGATAGTCGTGCAAGATAATAATAGGTTCAACTCATACTAACTGAGGGATTGGATATAGAATTACTACATTTGTTGGAATAATTTCATCACTTGATGGTCATGAAAAGTTGTTTCTCATTTGCTACATACTTGTATAGAGTTATGATGTGCAGATCATTCTAAATGAATGTATAAATAACATTCTGTCATTGCTAGACCATTTGAGTTGAGCTATAGATGAAATAAATAAATTAATCTATTAGGAAATTGTGGAAATATTCTCTATTTCATTGGTCACAGCAAATCAACAGCAAGAAATTCATACCTTAGCATTTCATAATGCATCTTATGGGAATGTATCAATGTTGTCCATGCTAACTTCTTCCTACGTTCCTGGGAGACAGAGCATTCCCTATGTAATATTATGTAAGATATAAATGTTTATAGGATTCCAAAGCAAAAACCATTCACTCTGCTTGAGGGTATTGAAGCTGAATTGAGTATGTTAACCATACCAATGGTCCACTTTACTATGTGGTGCAGGTGTCCCTGAGTATCTGTGAATAAGAGTAGTAAATGACTCTATTCCATTATCCAGTGAGAGAAATGTGTGATATATTTTAGGTGGTAAGTGACTTACCCAAGATAGCCACTGTTATCCGTGATAATTTAAGTTATATTGTAACAATTTCCAAATGGATTGCTGATCCTGATCTTGTTAGTGCGGACCCACTATGTACCTATAGTGAAAATACCAAGGTCTGCAAGGGTCTATATTAAAGATATAGTATGTTGATACTAGTTAATAAGTAACAAAAAGATGATTGAATTAGGGGCTTACCTAAAGAAGTCCTAGATGCACGAATGTCTGTGTTGTTTCACGTCAATATTGCATGCCACTCTGGAAGGTCTCCAAAATTGCCTCCGAATGTAGGGAATGTCACTGGGGGCGTGATGATGTCTTCACGCAATGTCGTGACAAGCGTACGTGATGTCATCACGTGGTGATGTTCATGACGTCACCAGTGGTGGTGCTGCATCGTGATATGTATATATACTGAAGTGTTATGACGTATCTATGTAAATAGCAAAATGGCTCTGTACATTGCACATTTGAAAGGCTCTCTGTTCCCATTCGAATTGTGTTGTACACATAATGCAGTAGATCAGGATGGACCTATTCAAAATTATGTTATACTCTCTTTTGGTCAGTTTGGAAATGAAGAAGTCAAACAGATGAATGTTTAGAACAATAGGTTTGAGCACTAATTCAGAAGTTTAGTGGAAATTAAAAACTCCCTAGATTGTAGTCTAGCCCGTTTTAATCATTCAATACGAATGGTTCAATACGAATGGTTCCTGAACTGACATGTACACGTATACCCTATCAGGATAAATGAATGATAAGGATCGGGATAGCATGAAGATGAAACTAGCTATTTATACAATAATATCTGATGAAACATAGCAATAAAAAAGTTTGCTATGTTCCTGTCATAAGGAGGGCAACTTAAAGTCCTGTGTTCATCAATACATTAGATGAATAACAAAAGCATAATAATCCAATAATAATCCAGACACCCGGTCTCTGTAGGCGTGAATGGCATCTCCCAATGGAAGACCTGTTTGTTGAGAACTTCTGTTAATTGGGGGATGTCCACTGAAGGCCTTGTATTTTCAGAGTGCATACCTGTATATTTTGTGAATCCTTTGATAGGCCCAATGACAAATATATATATATTTTTTTAAATGAGTAGCATTTGTTTTCCTCCCAAGCGCTGCCTCTGAACTAAGAGAGCATTTGGCCCTTGGTGCTTAAAGGAACAGTAATACAGTGTACAGCCCAGTCTCAAATGCAGGAGATTAAATTCACTTGGGAAAACATCTCCCCAGCACTGTTGCTGTGGACAGAGAAATTGGAATGCCGCTATGCAGCCAAAAGTTGTGATTTCATTAATGAATGCAACTTTGAAAATGACTTTTCTATGTTGCAGTATTAAAACTGGTTCTTTAAACAGGTTCAACATTAGTACATTTTTGCAATCCGGATCCTGTTGGTACAGATTTACACTTCAGGTCTCTGTTATATTTCTTTTTTGTAATGCTGATCCTTAGTTATGCAAACAAGAAAGCGACATTTAGGCCTCAATTTGTTTTTTTACTGTTCTATAAACATCTTGTGTTTTTCACCCCAGATTGACTGTTCTCCCATGTAATTCAGATTGTTGTATAGTTCAGTGTGACTGAACACATGTTGTTTTGTGCCTTGTCATTTACTGTGGACAAATACACTTTTATTGTAGCTGCTCTGATGAAATCACATTTCCTTGCCTTTCTTTATTTCAAATGCTTTGCACGGGATGCAGTCTATACTTTAATTTTTAACATTAAATGTTGCTTTGCATCGTTTCTTTTTGTATAGATTTCGTGACAACTTCAGCATGACAATCCCACCTTAAATAACAGACAAACAATTAAAACAAGGAACAGTGCTTTTTTTTTTTTATAGAAAACCTGTTCACTTTAACATTGTATCTAATGCAAGCTCCTGTCGCAATCAATTAAAATACTTTCCTTATAAAAACAACTTAAGCCTGATTTACAGAAACGTCTTTTAACGGTGCAATCACACAGGAAAACACTCTGTAAATCAAGCCCCTGGTATTTAAACATTGCAAAGAAAAAAACACTTTCAATTTTACAACACACTGTGGTCAGGCTCAAGTTCAGCACCACAAATCCAACACGTCCATTGATACCACCACTATAATGAACTTTCACCAATGAGTGGCCCTAGTCGTTAACTCGTGCCTTAACTTTGTGCCTGGTCTTTACCCCATGATAATGACCTCGCTCTCCATCTTTAAGGCTATATTATCAGTAACGTTCTTCGTTTACCATGTTTACTGATTATTTCACGTGAATATACATGGAAATCATTATTTTTTGTTTCAATATTTACTTGTAAAATAAGTGGATGTTAACGGATATGCCTGTCTCTTGGTTGCATCTTTAATTTATCAATCATTTATTGCAAGTCAATGGCTGTGATGTAAAGTAAAATAATAGAGAGGCTGAAAAGGGAATGCAATTCCCTTTTTAAATTGTGTAAATGGCTGCAGATATGCAGCCTTTGACATTTTGTACAAGAACGTAGATCTCAGAGCTTCTATTTATAGGCATCCAAGGGCTATTGTGTTTTTATTTACATGTTAGTAAAAGCGGATAATTACAGATTACATGACCAATAAATAATAATGGGTGAATACAGACAGAACTGGTTAAAAAATAAATAACATAAGATCGGGAGCCTTAATTATCAATACATTAGCGTTTTCAAGGAAACAAGATTGGCAATGACATGTCTTTAGGATGACCTACTATTTGTTAAATGGACGATTTCAGAAGGAAATGGCAGTTCATGTAAAAAGGAAACTTGGGACAAAAACGAACAGAGATGTAAACTCTAGCTCTTTGCATTAATGTACTGAATCAGTAATGGTTTACATTAATATATTGGACAAGAAGGTTGTGTTCCATTCACACTACAAACTGTTGAATATACTACTACTTGTTAAGTAAGATATGTTTGCTAATAGCAAATTAAGTAGGCATTCTTTAATCTGTCACACCCCAATTTGGGCACTATTGTACACATCGAAGAGGAAACAATGGTACTCGTTTACATGTTTACGTCATTGTAACATCTGCCAAAATTATATATATTTTTCAAATTGATTGCGCATTTGGTAGGCATTGAAAAACAAAATCAAACCGAATTTCTTTTTTTTTTAAAAACAAGTGACTGCGGTTGGTTAAATTGGTGAATACATTAATCAAAACCAGAAGGAAGCTGAAATGCATACACCAAACACATTCTTCTGCTCATTTATCTTGAACTACTTACAATATGTGAGAAAAAAAAATAATTTTAGCAGATTCTTCCACTAAACAGCTTGGAATGTTTCTGCAAAAGAAGAAAAAAATGTTCCCATCCGAATCCCTTTATCTCCATTATCTCTGAGTAATCAAGATCTAACCAAGGCACTCATTTTGTCTGGCAGGCAGTCTGCTTTGACTAAGCAGATTGTCACCTAGCTGGAAGCCGTGCACAGTATCTGTAATCAAGATTCGTGCGGTTTAAAAGCACTACACATGGCAGAAGGTATTTTGCACTGTCTGCTTTGTATAAATACTCTCTCAGATCCTTGGTAGCTGCAGATAGAGCCTGCTATCTTGCAATCAAAAGGAGAGGATGACAGTGTTTTGGAACCAATACAAATAGGAACAACCGTCTCTCGGTTCTTAAGTATCCCCTTGAGTGCCGATGCTTTTCAGAGTGTTTGTAATCAAAAATGCAGCCCTAGGGAGTTTCAGATCTCGCCAGCATCTGTTTTATTAGGCGCTGCTGAGATTACACATTGACTCCCAGATTTTCTTGTTTTAACAAGGGGCACAAAGTTAAATCAATTTTTGTTTCAGTAATAAATCTACTTTCTCGGTTAAAGATGACTCTGCATTGTTTTAACTTGCCTGCTTACATGCTTGTTGCAGACGGGAGCATTTTTCTTTTTTCATACGCTGATGCAACAGGTATATATGTAAAGAAAATGTTTTACAAGTAAAATCCCCAAACTCCAAAGGTCATTATTTTATTTAGGTTTAGTTGTCCAATGCTAAATGACATAACTTGTAAGTTTCTGAGAAAATGCTTGCAACAAATTGAGTGCCTCTCACAACAGATGCATTTGATCATGAGTATCAGCACCCAACACGCCACTTTCATATCCAAAACCTGCTTCTTCCATCTATGGATTCTCAGGTATATTTTCCCTTACCTCACCTATCCCCACTGTTTTTCAGCCATCAACTCAATCATCCTGTCCCGCCTAGACTACGCAAACTGCCTCTACCTAGGCGCCCCGGCATCTGAACTAAGGGAACTCCAAAGAATCGAAAACGCGACAGCATGCCTGCTCATTAACCTACCCACCAGAGAACACATCAGCCCGCTCTAAGAGTCTTCCATTGGCTCCCGATTGGTCGAAGCACTACCTTTAAAGCGATGTGCATCACCCACCGCGCCGACCACAACACCGGACCGGAATTCCTCAGTGACAAGATTTTTCCCTACAAACCCTCTTGGAATCTCCGATCTCGCAAAGCATTTCGGCTAGTGATCCCACCTCACAACTCCTCCAGGCTGGTTGGTTCCTTCTTCTCTGACCAAGCGCCAATCATATGGAACTCCCTACTGCTACACATTTGCAAGACTGAAAATAACTTGAAATTCAGAAAGGCCCTAAAATCCTGGCTTTTCCCAATATCCACCTGTACCCTTGTTCCTCGCAACTACACTGCCAAACCCGACGTCCCCTCACACCAATTAGAAACCAGTGACCGGCAGCTTTGCAGTGGCTCACCTGACACATTATCACCCCATGCAAAGCATGGAGTGACATATACTCCAGTGAAGCCAGCAACCTTTCCTCCGGTACACCGTAATAAACTCATCCGCGCTCACCGCCCCTCAGACCCTCGCACAAGATAGACCACAATTAATGTGACAAATAGACCAGGGTAGCCAGCAGCCCTCACTGTGGCACACCAAAATAAACCCACCCACCTCACCGCATGTTCAGACCCTTTCACTAGAGAGACCATGAATTACAAGACCACGCCACCGGCACCGACAAAGATCGCTCCAGCCGGACAACTCCAAAAACTACAGTAGGTGTAACCTTGAAGACTACGGTACGTATACCTTACAACACATCTGGGGACACAGGCTGCCAGCACAGCCAAGCATCCATGCACCGTAGAATGCAGCTATGGCTATGCTTTCCGGTCTAGCAGCAAATACAGCTATCCACACAGTAACACCTGACGTACCTCAACACCTCTGCCACTAGCATAGGGCGACTACCAACAAAAGAAATTTGATGTAACTGGCCACACATCAACCATCTCAACAAAAGCAATATTTTTGCAAACCACCAACAGTGCCCACCCAAGACAAAGGTCACTGAGTGAGGTCCAACAGAAAAAAGCGCATTTAGGCCACACAAGTAGGAAAAGAGCGCTAAATAAATAACCAAATACAGTACAATACAATATCAAACTGTGGTAAGGTGGAGAGTTAACACACATCCTATCTGTGACAAATTCACTTCTGCTGTGCAGGAATACAGGGGTGAGCAGTATTTGAACCACTTACTCAGCCCTCATGCGTCTACAAGCCAACAGTGACCCCGATCATAGAGGTAAAAAAGACAAGTTACAAGATATTCCTCCTTCGCCTTTTGGGGTAACGTGAGCTGAGGGAAGGCCTATGTTACCATACTCTCAAGAGGTGTGTGAATGTGATCAGTAGCAATCCAAACAGCAAATCAAGCCAAAATAAAGTGAATTTCCAATCAAGTTTATATACAAATACATATATGCTTTAATTAAACACACCATCTGTAAGAAAACTACATTGGAAAACAGTGTACAAACACCACCCCAGTGGAAAGTACAGATAATATGCAAAAGATAGAAGATGCAGCATTCAGGGTGAAGAAGCAGGTCGAGGAAAAAGCAATTAATAACCACAATCATAGTAAAAAGGATATGGTATTTTATGAAATGTGATGAATGGTGACCTAGCCACCCATTTGGCCACAAATATAGACCATTGGGCTAGTTACCAGTCAATGAAGCTTCCAGAAAGGCCAATGCCAACCTACTACTGGTATCAAGATTCAAACGCACTCTGACCGGAGGGAGCAGTTTCTCTGTCAAATCAGCATTACACTGGAACTCACTACCGCCTTCCTTAAGAGAAGACCTTCCTTACTTACAATATAGGTCTAATCTTATCCAATGGATTAAGGATCACGATAACTAATGCACTATCATCTCCCCCGCCCTGCTGATCTGATACAACATAAACCTGTAAATTGTGAATATTGTATGTTATTATATGCACAGTGTACAATTGCAATTATTCTATCTATTTGTAAATTGTCCTTGGATAGTCTTACGTTGGCACCTGTTGCCTATGTTGTCAATGTGTCCTCTACTGTAACCCTAGTGGGACTCTATCCAGTATGTTCTATGTAATCCAAGCTATACAATCCTCTTGTTGCTCCTGCGCCTTGTTACCCTTGGGTTAGATGCACATTACAGATAATAAAAACAAACAAACAAACAAACAAACAATGGTACCTTTTCCTTCGTATTGGCAGCTCAAGTGTGGCAATTCATTTATTATAGATGGGGAGCCGTGTTGAGCAGGGACCAAACAGAGCTTGCTGAGATTTGGTTTCAATTCTTGAAGGAGGGATAATTGTGAGGGTCACTGCAGTTATTTTGACGGTCAGTTTGACTGTGAAATTGCCTGTGAATGGATGTGCTGTTCTACATGGTAGGTTTGATGAACCACAGTTTAATTTGAGCAGATCGATGCAGTGTCCAATAATCATGGCTCAAGGATCCCTCAGGGATATTTTGATTTGCCATGAAAATTGGCAGCAAAGATGCTAGCAGGGCAAGATGTGGTTAAAAAAAGGCAGACACAACAAAGAGTATGTAGTCCAAGCCAAGGCAATGATGTACTCAGCTATTGGGGTACAGCAGCGAAGACATACATTTAAATGTGCAGTTTGAGGTTGAAGAATTTGGTGAGTAGGAAAGGCAGCTCTGGTTGGTCCTGGTGGTTTGGTGTAGTTGAAAAGGCATGAATCGAGGTTTGTGGTAGTTCCATGATGGGAAATGCAGAAATTCTGGCTGCCTTGGTGCTCAGGTGCTGTGAGTCCCTCTCAGGGGGCTCTGGGACAAGTGTAGTGTTTGTTGTTGGGCTCCCAAGGCTAGTCCACACTTTGAGGGGGTATTTCATGACAATGAGGTCCTGGGCAGCAGGTCTTGTTCTGGCAAGAGGTTCAACGCAAATGTGCCCTGGGGAGGGGTAGGGAGCAGAGCTTAATTTTGTTGTGGGTACTCAGTCTTCACCTCACTGCTGATGGACTTTGGAAAGTCAACTCTCCCATTAGAGGTCCAGCAAAATTCATTTTTGTGTGTTTGTTCCAAAGTGAATTCAAAGAGGGAGTAGGAGACCCTTACTTTTAAAGGCAAACATGTACAGGTGATTGGTCAAAAGCAAGCCTGCTTTAAAGGTCCAATCACTGTCTTTGGAGCAAGTGAACTCTGACTCCTGACATCACGCCCAAAGTGCTTTGTGCAATATGAAGAGGGGGATTTGGGAGAAAATAAATTAAGAGGCAGATAGAAAAAAGATGGTGGAACCAAGCAGTAATGAACTCCAGGTGTCCCTTCCATTCCAAATAAAATCAAAGTCACTTTAATGAGGCACCCTGGTGTGAGGCTAATTCTTTTGTGAATGGGTTTGCCAGAACAGTTTTCTGTGGTGTGGCTGTCTCTCTGTGTAGGGTATTACCTAACCTCATAAAGGAGCAAAGAAAGTTAACCCCCTAGTCTACATTCTTGAAGGCAGCAGAAAGGGCAGCCTGTCTGGAGGAGTACATATAACCCTTACACAGATGCGCTGTGCTAAGGGCTGGCTCATTTGTGATATCAATTTAATGTTCCTGTGATAGATATGAAAAATAAGACCCAGCATATCCTAACTCAGGTATGGATTATAGTTAATGTTTAATTTGCCACCAGGACAGAAAACTCATAATTATGAGGTTTTGGAAGAGGGGTGCATATCCTCAATTCAGCCACTCTGCTGCAGTATGTTTGGTTGTCTGTACAGCTGCCAAGAGAGCACCTGTGCCATGAAACTAGTCTGTGCCATGGGAGAGAGGGAGCTGCAGATCAGGTTACTGATTCAGCCAGGCAGAGGTGTGTACAGTATATTTGGCCTGGAGTTTGTGGAGAGGGGTGTCTAGTCTGCAGACTTCCCTCTCTGAGAGCGAATTAGCCATAACATAAATGTTCAAAAACAAACAAAATAAATAATCCAGGGCTTCTACACCCTTGCACATGGCAATAATTTACACTAACCTATATATGTAATTCTCTAAGAAAGTCTGTGCATCAACGTCCTATATAAGCCCCCACTTGGGTCATTTCTGCCTGCAGGCTTTCGGCGCCTTACAAATCAAAATCAAATTCGGGCACTCATACCTAAAAAACGAGTGAGCTTTTAAACATATTTAGGGGGTAAATCATAGAATCCAGCGCACAAGTGGCGCACACGGCTGGCGCATAGTGTGCGCGTGCGAATCCCTGCGCCAGCCGCGTGCGCCAAAATCCATTTCCGCGCACAGCGTATTCATGGATTCCAGCCACCAAAACCAGCCGTGGCGCACAGTGGCGCAGCGACCCTGCAGCAGCGCCAGTTACGCCCCCAAGAACGCCTCTCGCGCTGGGAAAAGCCATCAATATACCCAATCCAGCGCAAAGGGCTCCGCTAACCCTGTACCAGCACGGCAAGCGGGCTACGTGTATCACTGGGGTGCGCGGGAAGTACCTCACGCGATTGGCCCCGTGCGAGCAGGGTACGCGTATTTCAGGGGTGCGCGGGAAGTTCCACACGCGATTTCCGCAGGGTACGCGTATCTCAGGGGTGCGTGGGAAGTGCCACACGCGATTTCAGGAGGGTACGTGTATTTCGGGGTGCGGGGCAAGTTTCACACGCGATCTCAGCAGGGTATGTGTATTTCAGGGGTGCGCGGGAATTTACACACGCGATTGGGCCCGTGCGAGCAGGGTACGCGTATCTCAGGGGTGCGCGGGAAGTGCCACATGCGATTTCAGCAGGGTACGTGTATTTCAGGGGTGCGCGGGAAATTCCACACGCGATTGGGCCCGTGCGAGCACGGTATGCGTATCTCAGGGGTGCGCGGGAAGTGCCACACGCGATTGCAGCAGGGTACGTGTATTTCAGGGGTGCGCGGGAATTTCCACATGCGATTTCAGCAGGGTACGTGTAGTTCGGGGTGCGGGGCAAGTTTCACACGCGATCTCAGCAGGGTACGTGTATTTCAGGGGTGCGCGGGAAATTCCTCACGCGATTGGGCCCGTGCGAGCAGGGTACGCGTATCTCAGGGGTGTGCGGTAAGTGCCACACGCGATTTCAGCAGGGTACGTGTATTTCAGGGGTGCGCGGGAAATTCCACACGCGATTTCATCATGGTACGTGTATTTTGGGGTGCGGGGGAAGTTTCAAACACGACATCAGCAGGGCACTTGTATTCCAGGGGTGCGCGGGAAGTTCCACACGCGATCTCATCAGGGTACGTGTATTTCGTGGTGCGGGGGAAGTTTCACACACGACATCAGTAGAGTACGTGTATTCCAGGGGTGCGCGGGAAGTTCCACATGCGATTCCATCAGGGTACGTGTATTCCAGGGGTGCGCGGGAAGTTCCACACGCGATTGGGCCCGTGCGAGCAGGATACGCGCATTTCAGGGGTGCGCGGGAAGTTCCACACGCAATTCCATCAGGGTACGTGTATTACAGGGGTGCGCGGGGAGCACCACACATGAATTGCACGTGTGGGTCCTCCCAGGTGTTCCCTCTATACCCTCCACGGCCCCTGCAGGTGGCTCACACCACAGGGGCCGACCCTGCACATGTCCTGCAGGCACACCATCCACCATGGCCATGACCCCCAGCCAACCCACATGTCAACTTGCACTACTGCCCACCAACGCATGTCCCCCTTCACCCCCAGCCACCAGGGGCACCCTCCACTAGGCCCGCACCCATGTCACCCACCGCCCCCACCCCCCAGCCACCAGGGGCAGACACCACCAGGCCCCCACCCATGTCTCCCACCCCCCCACCCACCAGCAGTGCAGGGGCACCCACCACCAGGCCCCCACCCCCCCAGCACTGTGGGGCACCCACCACCAGGCCCCCACCCATGTCTCCCACCACCCCCACCCCCCAGCAGTGCAGGGGCAGCCTCCACCAGGCCCCCACCCATGTCTCCCACCACCCCCACCCCCCAGCCACCAAGGGCAGCCTCCACCAGGCCCCCACCGATGTCTCCCAGCACCCCCACAGCCCAGCCACCAGGGGCAGCCTCCACCAGGCCCCCACCCATGTCTCCCAGCACCCCCACCCCCCAGCAGTGCAGGGGCAGCTTCCACCAGGCCCCCACCCATGTCTCCCAGCACCCCCACCCCCCCAGCAGTGTAGGGGCAGCCTCCACCAGGCCCCCACCCATGTCTCCCAGCACCCCCACCCCCCAGCAGTGCAGGGGCACCCACCACCAGGCCCCCACCCATGTCTCCCACCACCCCCAGCCCCCCAGCAGTGCAGGGGCAGCCTCCACCAGGCCCCCACCCATGTCTCCCAGCACCCCCGCCCCCCAGCCACCAGGGGCAGCCTCCACCAGGCCCCCACCCATGTCTCCCACCACCCCCACCCCCCAGCCACCAGGGGCAGCCTCCACCAGGCCCCCACCCATGTCTCCCACCACCCCCACCCCCCCAGCACTGTGCGGCACCCACCACCAGGCCCCCACCCATGTCTCCCACCACCCCCACCCCCCCAGCAGTGCAGGGGCAGCCTCCACCAGGCCCCCACCCATGTCTCCCAGCACCCCACCCCCCAGCCACCAGGGGCAGCCTCCACCAGGACCCCACCCATGTCTCCCACCACCCCCACCCCCCAGCCACCAGGGGCAGCCTCCACCAGGCCCCCACCCATGTCTCCCACCACCCCCACCCCCCCCAGCACTGTGGGGCACCCACCACCAGGCCCCCACCCATGTCTCCCACCACCCCCACCCCCCCAGCAGTGCAGGGGCAGCCTCCACCAGGCCCCCACCCATGTCTCCCAGCACCCCCACCCCCCAGCCACCAGGGGCAGCCTCCACCAGGCCCCCACCCATGTCTCCCAGCACCCCCACCCCCCAGCAGTGCAGGGGAGGCCTTCACCAGGCCCCACCCATGTCTCCCAGCACCCCCACCCCCCAGCCACCAGGCGCAGCCTCCACCAGGCCCCCACCCATGTCTCCCACCACCCCCACCCCCCCAGCAGTGCAGGGGCAGCCTCCACCAGGCCCCCACCCATGTCTCACACCACCCCCACCCCCAGCAGTGCAGGGGCACCCACCACCAGGCCCCCACCCATGTCTCCCACCACCCCCACCCCCCCAGCAGTGCAGGGGCAGCCTCCACCAGGCCCCCACCCATGTCTCACACCACCCCCACCCCCCAGCAGTGCAGGGGCACCCACCACCAGGCCCCCACCCATGTCTCCCAGCACCCCCACCCCCCAGCCACCAGGGGCAGCCTCCACCAGGCCCCCACCCATGTCTCCCACCCCCCCCCAGCAGTGCAGGGGCACCCACCACCAGGCCCCCACCCATGTCTCCCAGCACCCCCACCCCCCAGCCACCAGGGGCAGCCTCCACCAGGCCCCCACCCATGTCTCCCACCACCCTCACCACCCCAGCAGTGCAGGGGCAGCCTCCACCAGGCCCCTACCCATGTCTCCAAGCACCCCCACCCCCCAGCAGTGCAGGGGCACCCACCACCAGGCCCCCACCCATGTCTCCCACCACCCCCACCCCCCCAGCAGTGCAGGGGCAGCCTCCACCAGGCCCCCACCCATGTCTCCCAGCACCCCCACCCCCCAGCCACCAGGGGCAGCCTCCACCAGGCCGCCACCCATGTCTCCCAGCACCCCCACCCCCCAGCCACCAGGGGCAGCCTCCACCAGGCCCCCACCCATGTCTCCCACCACCCCCACCCCCCAGCCACCAGGGGCAGCCTCCACCAGGCCCCCACCCATGTCTCCCACCACCCCCACCCCCCAGCACTGTGGGGCACCTGCCAGCAGGCCCCCACCCATGTCCAACTCATGTTCCCCACCACCCCCACCCCCCAGCAGTGCAGGGGCAGCCTCCAGCAGGCCCCCACCCATGTCTCCCACCACCCCCACCCCCCAGCCACCAGGGGCAGCCTCCACCAGGCCCCCACCCATGTCTCCCACCACCGCACACCCCAGCCACCAGGGGCAGCCTCCAGCAGGCCCCCACCCATATCTCCCACCACCCCCACCCCCCAGCCACCAGGGGCAGCCTCCACCAGGCCCCCACCCATGTCTCCCAGCACCCCCACCCCCCAGCAGTGCAGGGGCACCCACCACCAGGCCCCCACCCATGTCTCCCACCACCCCCACCCCCCAGCACTGTGGGGCACCTGCCAGCAGGCCCCCACCCATGTCCAACTCATGTTCCCCACCACCCCCACCCCCCAGCAGTGCAGGGGCAGCCTCCAGCAGGCCCCCACCAATGTCTCCCACCACCCCCACCCCCCAGCCACCAGGGGCAGCCTCAACCAGGCCCCCACCCATGTCTCCCACCACCCCCACCCCCCAGCACTGTGGGGCACCTGCCAGCAGGCCCCCACCCATGTCCAACTCATGTTCCCCACCACCCCCACCCCACAGCAGTGCAGGGGCAGCCTCCAGCAGGCCCCCACCCATGTCGCCCACCACCCCCACCCCCCAGCCACCAGGGGCAGCCTCCACCAGGCCCCCACCCATGTCTCCCACCACCCCCACCCCCCAGCCACCAGGGGCAGCATCCACCAGCCACCCACCCATGTCTCCCACCACCCCCACCCCCCAGCCACCAGGGGCAGCCTCCACCAGGCCCCCACCCATCTCTCCCACCACCCCCACCCCCCAGCCACCAGGGGCACCCACCACCAGGCCCCCACCCATGTCTCCCACCACCCCCACCCCCCAGCCTCCAGGGGCAGCCTCCACCAGGCCCCCACCCATGTCTCCCAGCACACCCACCCCCCAGCCACCAGGGGCAGCCTCCACCAGGCCCCCACCCATGTCTCCCACCACCCCCACCCCCCAGCCACCAGGGGCAGCCTCCACCAGGCCCCCACCCATGTCTCCCACCACCCCCGCCCCCCAGCACTGTGGGGCATCTGCCAGCAGGCCCCCACCCATGTCCAACTCATGTTCCCTACCACCCCCACCCCCCAGCACTGTGGGGCACCTACCAGCAGGCCCCCACTCATGTGCAAATCATGTTCCCCAGCCAACATGTCATCACAATTCAAATCCCTGTTCCCTATGGTCAGCCTCCAAATGCAAAACACCCACCCGAGTATTGCATCCACCCACTCATAATTTGCAATTACATCACAGAACACCAATTGCAAGCTCCGAAACAAACACATTTCCCTCACATACACCCAATGGGTGTCAGTGAATCTCAAAATACATATCATGAAATGCATGAAACCAATGAGATACCACACATTGAAGTTCACCAAAAAAAATATGTATTGAAGGAAACATAAATAGAATCAAAAATGAAGAAACAGAAATGTGAATGTACAAAAATGAAAAGAAGCATGTCCGTGAAAAAAAGCAAAACCAAAATATAAAATTCCAAAGTTATGTTGTCCAAAGTCAATGTCCACAAAACAAAATCCAATGGGAAATAAAAAAGAAAGCCATTGCTCCATGGTTAAAATGTGAAAAAATAAATACAATCCAACAGTGAACTATGTACATGGGAACAAGCCAGGGTCCATTATCCCAACAAAAGAAAGGAAACCTATCTAACTACACTAACTAATAAAATAAACTATATACAAAAATGTGGCCAATGTCCGAAAGGTCCAAATAAAATCAAAACTAAAATGAAACCTAACACTACCTACATAACTATGTACAAGGGCAGCGGGCTAGTATCACGGCTCACTTGTGGATGTCCCGGGCCAGGGCATCATCCAACTCCTCCTCAATGTCCCGGAGGCGGTCCTCCTCCATGGCCCGAGGGTCCGCAGGGCCGTCGACGTGTCCACCTCCAAACCCCTGCGGATTGCCTCGAGGCACTCGGCCTGCCTCAGGGCCCTCCGCATGGAGTTCTATGCCCTGACCATTGTGAGCCGTGCCTCTTCCGCCCGCTGCCGCTCCGCATCTATGGCGTGGCCCAACCGCTGCCACACGGAAGACACTCTCTGTCCTGGGTCCTCCTGCCCTCCGGCCGATGCCTGCCCCTCCGATGTTGAAGGCCCCGAGCCTTCATGGCTCCCACCACGTTGCTGCTGCTGCTGTGCCTCTGCCTGTGCACTGCCTCCTGCTGCCTGCACATCCTCCGCCAGCTGGGGTGCAGTCGTAGATGTGGCCACCCCTGCTGGACGTCCGACTCCCGACTGTGGCAGGGATGCCTCCTCCACCAGCCTGGCCGCACCGTCAGAGGCAGCTCCACAGGGCACCCAGGTGACTGATGGGTGAGAAGATGGCACGGAGGACGACTGGCGCGTAGGGGGTCCAGTTGAGGAGGCGGTCGTAGCAAGCCCCATCAGACGGAGGAATCCGGCCTGGGTGACCTGTCCCAGCAGGCTGACGTGGTCAACGAGCCATTCGAGATGACGTGCAGTCTCCTCATGAAAAGACTGCAGGTCACCTCGCATGGCCCGTTGACGCAACGCCACACCAGCCAGGACAGGCTCAACCCGGACCCGGATAGCCACGTCCGCAGGCAGAGGAAGGCCAGTTGACGTGAGCTCATCCCCTGCCTGAAAACAGGTCTGGACGTAGGCATCCCTGCTGGTGCAAGATGATGCAGGGACAGGATCAGGGACAGGATTGCACACAGGCACCTCCGCGGCGGCCTGTGCTGCCTCCTGTCCCTGGTCCTGCACTGCACCACTAGCACCAGTGGGATCCCCACCTCCAGACCCCGTCTCTGGTGCTTGCACGGCCTCCTCCTCCACCAAACCCCCCACCAACCTGGATGACTCCGTGCCATCTTCCCCTGTTGGGCCCTGTGGGGTCCCAGCTGCCCCTTCTGCTGCCGAGGAGTCCAACTCCAACCTCCGCCTCTTGGACCTCCCCCCGGCAGCTGCGGCCTGGGACGCGGCACCAGACTACTCACTCCCCGACGAGAGCACAACATGGGAGGGGAGCCGGGCCTTGCGTCTCCGGCTGGCGGTGGGATCCCCGCCGCTGTGCTCCACAGCACCTTCTCCGCCCTATTCATCAGTTGACGCTGCAGACAGGGAGAAACAAAACACAGGCATCAGGGCACTGTACAATGGACACATACACACATGACAGTTGTACATGAGTGGGATTGGCAAACCTCAGACATGTCATCACAATCCCCAACACACATGTCATTTCAACTCACACACATGAGCCATACCACAGCCATATCGCAACTGCCAGCACCATCCATACACATACAACAGCATGAGCAGCCAAAGGTGAGCCAGACATCACATGCAACACAGGAAGTGCACCACACATGTACACACACCACCACACTTGCATGCATGTGTACACCTCTGCCAAGTGTCGCAGTGTTCAGACGGGCATCCATGTCACATCTGCCAATCAGGCTTCCACATACCGCTGTCACATGCATCCATGTTGCATCACTGTTGCACCCTTGTCAAATACACACACATGCACATGTACACAGTGCTGATACATGCAGCCGAAAACAACATACATGCGTGACATCACGGACATGTCTACTTACATACACATTCATCCAAACATGTGTGCCCACACAACTGCATTTGGCATGCAAGCCTACACACACAAGCACCATCCATGTCTCACACATTCCAGCCCTCGCATGTGTTAGCCCCACGGCCCTGTACACCCCCACCCATACTCGACCCCATACAAACAGATGTGCAACCTGCACACTACTGAATAATCACCACACGCACTGCTCAATCAGGATGCATGTACACTCACCGCTCGACTCCAGACGGGCTGCCTCTCAAGGACCTGGACGTGGACCGCTGGGGATATGCGTTCCAGGACCCTCATCTGTTCTTCCGACAAGTGGCCCCGGCGCCCTTTGGCATCCGCTGCCTTCAAGAGGCGCTGGGCCTTGTTCAGGGTCCTGGACCTGAAGTCCTCCCAGCGCTTCTTGACATGTTGTAAGTCGCGGACTGCCACCCCCTCCGCGTTGATGGCAGTCACGATGTCAGTCCAGATCCGAGTCCGTCCTTCCTTGTCGGCGCGGGAACTTCTGAAGAGGGCATCATACTGCCCCAGGACTTGCTCCACCAGGACACCAACTTCGGTGGCACTGAAGCTGGTGCCCCTCTGCCTCTTGTCAGTGGTCTCAGATGCTGTTTGCCCCGACATGACAACCCCAGAGGCAGGAGTGGGTGGGCAACTGAGTCCTGGGGCTGGGCTGTGGAGCGATGGAATCCCAGTCGGGAGTCTTCGGTTCCAGCAGGGGTGGTTACAGCAACAGCACCCCTGGCTGATGTGCAGGCAGCAAATG
Source organism: Ambystoma mexicanum (assembly GCF_040938575.1). Classification (NCBI taxonomy): domain Eukaryota; kingdom Metazoa; phylum Chordata; class Amphibia; order Caudata; family Ambystomatidae; genus Ambystoma; species Ambystoma mexicanum. The sequence continues at coordinate 514,768,553 of NC_090934.1, forward strand.
GCAGGGCACGTGGGCAGCAGGCAGTCAGGCAGCAGCAGATGGCAGGTGGGAGCGTGCTCAGGGCTCTGGGGGGCAGTAGTTCAGCCTTCTGGGCAGGAGCGTGGTCTTCCGTGTGCTTACGCGTGGCAAGCTTGATACGGAGTGATTTGGCACGTGAAAAATCTGCACGTCAGCGTGTAATTCGAGGAAAGGCCCTTAGCGCGTAAGCGCGTCTGCACGCATACGCATTTTCATTGGATAGAAGGCCCCTCAAGCGCAAGCGCCCCTGGACGTGACACATACAGACGTGCATGGGCATTTCAGCGTGCGTGGAAAACTGCACGTCCGTGTGTAATACGAGGAAAGGGCCCATGCGCGTAAGTGACGTGACGCGCGCGTGCATTTCCCTCAGCACGGGTTAAAGGTGAGTGGGCCCAGCAGTTCGCTGTACGTGCCTTTCGTGGAGACCGACGTGTGTTGCTGCTTCTTGTTGTTTCGCGCGCCATCACAACTTCAGAGCTATCAAGGACTTATCTCTTCTTTTGGCGGGGATATTGGCTACGCGTGTTTTTCTGCATCGCGCTAGTCAGACGGTGAGTCGCACATGCTCTTTTTCCCACTGCGGGTGCCCCTGTGTATCGCACCCATTTTCGATGTCATAGTAGCCTGCGTGTCCCACGCGTACGCGTTATTCGTGTTACTGGGTGCCACCGGGTACTGCGGGAGGTTGAATCCACGCACGTAGGCTGCAGGGTTGCATGCACGGTTTTACTGCAGTTTTGGGGTGCCTGAGTGTTGCGTGACCCGTCACCACATCACCGGGGTCACATACAGCCTTGCAGGTGCAGGGGGCTGTTAACATCTTGCTTCCCACCCCCTTCACCCCAATTGCCCAGGTCAATTGTGGTGTACACCTCCCATTGGCTCCACTCCATCTGTGCCAGCACTACTACATCTGTGCCATGGTTGGGAGGGCACCAAAGGTGAGGGGCGCCTCAGCTGGGCGTCCTCCTCGTGGCGGGCGTGGTCGCGGACGTGGCCGTGGTGACCAGGGAGTAGGGGGACTCCAGGGTGTCCATGGCGGCCACAGAGGGGGAAGAGGCAGGGGTGCGCCACTTGAGCACAATGTTGTGCCATGTGTCGGTGCAGCCATGCCACCACCCCCTGTGGTTCCGGGGGATGCAGCTCCTGCATCTGGCACTGGCACCCGTATGACCCGGCAGTCCGTTCCATCGACTGCCACGGGCCCAAGGGTAGTGGTAGCTGCAGGTGCAGCTGTGGACACCGCCACCCAGGCTCAGGGTCTGCCAGCGCAGGCTGTGTTGGCACTTGAAGAGCCCTTGGTAGATCTCCAACAGGCCAGGGGGGAAACCATAGGGGCACGCTGGGCTGCTCAGACCAAGACACGTGTCCCTGGGGCAGTCATGTCATCTGCTGCCCCGAACAGCCGGGTGTTGGCAAGTGCAGGGGCAGATGCACCCAACAGCACCCCGGTTGTGAGTCTGCCAAACAGGACCGTTGCGGTCAATGACCCTTCCACAGCTGATGTTGCTGCGCAGGGTCCATTAGTGGGCACCCAGCTGCCACTGACACAAGTCAGGCCTTTGGTCATCCCTCCACCTGCCACTCCCTTGGCTCAATCCACCGAACCCACTGGCCATACTGGTCAGGGCGGCATTAGCAAGCCAGGGTCTACGCCACAGTCCAAGAGGAGGAAGGTTGCACCTGCAGCACAGGCTGGGACCCCACACACAGCCACGACCTCCTGCACGTCGAGGAAGAAGCCTTTCTGTAAGCAGGAACTGGACTTCCTCGTGGACTACGTGCGGGGCCACAGCCGTGACATGCTAGTGGGTGCCAATAGTCAGACTACGGCTGCCCAACGTGACACCCACTGGAAGCATGTTGCGGAACATGTCAGTTCATTCGGCCATGAGGTGCGCACGGCGCAGGAGTGCAAAAAGCGTTGGAATGACATCAAGCGCAGCACTAAGGCTAAGCGTGCTTCAAATTACAACTTGACTCTGGTGACTGGCCGTGGGCCTGCACCAGAGGAGGAAGAACTCACTCCGCATGAGGCTCTCGTTGCGGAGTTCATACCACCTGAATTGGTCGAAGGAGTGGGAGAGATGCTGGACTTTGATTCCCAGTCCAGTGAGTGTTGATGCGTGTTTGTTGAGGACGTGTGTGTTTCACTTGTGGGATGTGTTGTGCATGATTGCTGCTACATGTGACGTGCACATGGTTCTGATGTGTAAGTAATGCAATGCTACCGTCATGCATGTCTCCTCTGCCTGCATGCGGGACTCCATGTGGGCATGCTCCCTTGCCCCTCCTCCGCCACTCTGCACCCCAGTTCCACCTTTGCACTGGTCTGCTTCAATCTTGCCAATGTGTAGTTTCTTGTTCATGTGTCTGTGTAGATGCTAACTTCCAGCGTAGAAACTGCCAGACATATGCCGTGTGGTACAGCCTTAGTACTCGATGCAGGGTATCTCACTTGTACTGTGCATGGGTCAGATGTCCCGCAGGGACATGAGTGCCATTCATGCTCCATGTGCATTGCACGCATGCCCCTATGTGTCCTTGACTGGATGATCACTGTAATATGAGTCCTTGGTTACATACATTGCCTGCCATCTCATCGGCCTCCCCATGTCAACTGGGGCTCAGTCCTGCGTTGCACACATGTTTAGGCTCTGACAATCTGTGTGGCTCACAGGCTTCATCCTGTTCAATGGCCAATGACTCTGTCCAACTCTTGTTGTGTCTTCTTCACACGTGGGCGGCCTCCGGTGTTATCATCATGTGTCCTGTCCACTGTCTCAGCATCATTTGCAGTGTTGTAATTTGAATCACATTAAGCTGTTGATGCCAGTCAACACTGCCTGTCAATACACAGGTGTATGGTCAGCCTTTTGATACCATGCTAGGCATCCCTGCTTTGGTACTGGGGTGGAGGGGTGCTTGGCTTCTAGACATGGTACACATTGAATGCACAATGCACGTGATGTCTGAATTTGACATTGCACTGCCTTCACATTTCCTGGCACACACCATGGAGTGCTTGTACATGTAGGTAGTGAGTGGCGTACACATTTTCTGCACTGCATAGACCCACTTCCATGGAAACTGCCACCTTTCAACAGGTTTGATCACAGAAGCTATTCAAAGTAGACCCAGCATGCATGCCAGGTCATATGTTGTGTGTCACATGTCTGCCGGATGCCTTTGCTGTCGGTGTGTGTGTCGTGTGCTTCTGACATGTGTAGTGACCTTTTTCTCTCTATTTTTCAGGTGATGACGCAATGGAGGTGGAGGATGGTGTTGTCATGCCAGACACAGGGTTGGTAACACCACATCAACCCGGCACTAGTGGGGGTTGTGGGGTGGTAGGCCACGAAAACCCCCAAGTGCTGCAGTCCATCTTGTCTCTGGCTGCCTATGAGTTCAGCCTTGATGACGACTCTGACGTCCATGTTGAGTTGGATGAGCATCAAGTCCATGTGTCAGGGGTGAGTGATTCTGATGTGGACACTCCTCTGTCTGCGTCACCTGCACTGAGGGATCAGACAGTCTTGGTTCCTCCGCCCGTGGTGGATCGGGACGCAGGGTCACCCTCCACACCAGTCACTGATGTGCCTGGGACATCACGTCGACGGGGGCATGTAGTCGTGCAGCCGCAGGCGGTGCCAACACAGCGAGGACCCCCGGTCCTTGGGTCCCGCAGGGGTCAAGCCCGGCAACGCGGTCGCCGCGCGCAAGCGCTGTATACTGAGTGGGAGCAAGACATGACTGCCAATTCCAAACGGCAGGGGGCAGCAATGGAGAACATCGCTGAGAGCATGGAGCGTGCAGGCAGGTGCTTCTCCAGCAGCAGGCGGCACGGTCCACAGCCCGCTCGCTCAGGCTGGGCATGGCGGCCTCAGACAGGGCACGCCAGGCTGAAATGTCATCTCTGCGTCAAGCAATTGCTGCTCACGCAGAGGCACACATGGATGCCCTGAGGGAGGAGTATGCTTCCCTCAGATCCACTCTGGGTGTCCTTATGATGTCCCAGAGGCAGCAGGCAGAGGAGAGGTTTGCACAGCTTGAGTGTACCATCTCGGCTGAGCTACAGGCTTGCTGGGAGGTGCAGCGGTTGTCCAGCCAGGCCTTGCAGGAGGAACTCCGTGTTACACGTGCTACCTTGCAAGAGGAAGCACGTGTATCACGTGAGGTTCTGCATGCAGACCTATGTCACATCGCCACACAGAACCAGGCTCACCCGTCCGGCAGACTTGCTGCCGACAAGGGGCAAGCTGCGGCTAGGCATGGCCAGGCTACTGTGCCACGTCCTCCTTTCCAGGATGAGCCAGACTCGGACGACCATCTATCTCCCACATAGGTCGGGCTGTGCAGGCGTTGAGCCCATGGAGGATTTTTTTTTTGGCTCAGCATCATCGCATGTGGATGTTGAGCAGCACCCTGTACCTCCCCCCTCCTGGGTGCCTTCCCTCCCCCCCCGGGTCATATGTGGCCATTTTTGATTTTTCTTTTAGTTTAGTTAGTTAAGTTTCTGTTTGATAGTTAGTTTAAATAGGTAATGTAGGTTTTCCATAGTTAGTGTAATTAGTTAATAGTTGAGTTAGTTTAAAATTGCTAGTCTATTGTGCTTTCATGTGACGGTGCGGTGCTTTGTGGCTTTTGAAGGCATCCACTGTCTGTTCCAGCTGGGCCCTTCTTGGTGGTCTTGTGTATGTGTTTGCTGCTTGGGGTCCTTGACTCACATATGCCACTCCTGCCTCCCTTATCCATGGGCTCGCAAGGATGGTTCGGTGTTACAGAATATTACACAAGGGCTTTGGACTGTCATATCTGTGGCATGTCTGGTGCTGTGTGACTTGTGTTGACACCCCTAGTGGGGATGATTTAGGTGTCATTGTCCACTGTTCAGCTTTTGCTAGATGGGGTGTGTCATGATTAATGTGTACATTGATTGCTATGCATTGTGTAGTATGTTTCATATCTTTCCTGTACACGTGCTTGTTGCAATTCATGCTGTAGATAGTGTTCCACACTTTGGAGGTGAAAGACGGACTGATGGTGTGATTTGTGATGTGACTCTCTGACATGGTCAAGTAATGAGATGCCTGATGAGACACACACAGATGACTTTGAAGCATTAATCATGTGTTTCATGCCCTTTCTGCAGGGGGATGAGCCTCCAGAGCACCTTTGCCAGCAGACATGGCCCATTGGACGACGGAATTCTGGACCCGTTTGTTGGTGCCCACATGCACATGTGTGCACAAGCAGAGGCACAGTGATTGCAGACCCACATCATAGAACTGCTGACATGTTCCAAGAAACTCCAGGCAAGGTGAGCATCACAGGGGGGCCTCGACACAGCAAAGCTTGCACCAGGCGAGTTGCACATGCAGGCTTAGTCACAGCACTGAGGGTGAGCTTAGACGAATATTGGTGTTGAAGCACACAATGCAGCTCAGATGTGTTTGTGGACTGATGGCTGTTGATAGTAGGGTTGTCTGGGACACATGCAGGGGCAGTGGCACATACCCTCCGGTACACCAAGGTCCATTGAGGCACTTGTATCAACGATGTAGCCTTCCGAGACATGGAAAGGGGCAGCTCACAGGGACATACAGCAAGGGACATACTCGGGTGCAGTGCATGTCTTTTCCACGTACTTCATGATAAATGCACTGCCAACTTTGTTTCGGTCATGGTGGTACGCAACTTGCTCTGTAGTCATGGCTTGCTATATGGGTCTGTCTGCTTACCCAGGGAACATTGCATGTTGTGTGAATTGTGACACATTGGTGTTCCATTTGCCACGCACCCACCAGCGGCTGACTTACTGCATTGACTGTGTATGACCCGTCACAGGGGTGATGTTATATATGGGTACGAAGCATCGACCACAGATTGTCTGTTTGTAGAGTAGTTTGTTGCTATGGGGCATGTTTGGTGTTGTGTTTTTGTGTAATTGGCACGTACAGGTTGTTGACTGTGGCTCTCTTTGCAGCATTGCAGTGCTCCTGTAACCGGACCTGAGAGTGCGCAAGCAGGAGGCCAGCACTCAAAACCAGAGCTAAGTGTCTTGTTTTTCTTTCGAACTGCTCTGCATAGGCTTGCTGGGGAGTGTACTGATGCATGGATGTATGTGTGGTTCAATTTGGTATGTTTTTTCTCCCTAATCACCCGTGATCCTATGCAATTTTGAAACCTGTACCCTCTACCCGGTGTTCCTGCTTCCCGTACCTATCCAAGCAACGTTCCCTGACCCTCTTTCCCCACTGGGGTTGCGGATGCCTGTGTAAGCCCCGAACTTGCAGGCGCCAAAACCCTAGAGGGGGTGGTTGGTTCGTACCACTCCTGAGCCTGTACTACAGAAGGCCATGACAATGATGTCCAAGTTTGTTTGGATTGTGTATGTGTTCATGCAGGTTGTACATTTTCGTGCATTCCTTAGTTTCATGTGTCATTCCTCCTCCCCTCTCCTGCCACTCATTCCAGTCATCCAGTGTGTCAACACCTGTCCCGACTGCATATCCCTGAACCTCCTTCCCCACCAGGGTCTCAGGGGCCTGTGTGAGTTTGACCTTGCAGGCATCCGGGACATGGTGGGGGTGGTTGTTTCGTGACACTCCTGCACCTGTACAGGGGACCTGTGACAGTACACATCCATTCATGGTGCATCATCCTATGTCATGTACCACACATGTCTCACATCCTGTCGTGACATTGTTTTGCTGTGCTACCTTGGTTGTTGCATCATTGTGGTAGTACTTGGCCTTTGTGAGGTACTGCTACGTCAAGTCATCTACTGGAGGGTGTTCGGGTTCGTTTTTATGCCTTGGATTTTGTGATTTTGGAAATGAGTGTGGATTCTGAGGGTTCAGGCATCTTTTTACACACAAGGTGGGAGATGGTGACGAAGGGTAAAGGTGATCCTGTGGCCAGGTGGAATTGAGGGTTGGAGGCTCCATGACCCAGGTGCAGTTGTTCAGTGGGTCATGGTCATTTGTGAGGGAGGGGGGGGTTGTTGTTGATAGTTGCCTTGCCCTGCAGTGTGATGGGAACTCTGACATAGTAATGGTGGTATCCTATGTACATGTTGTGTTCTGCTGATCAATGCCTGTTCATGTGTTGTGTTTTCCTTTCAGGTGCGAGGGGATAGTTGTGGTTTGACATGCTGGGGTGTACACATGGTGGATGTTCACATGTGATGTGTAGGGAACACTGATGGTCACTTGAGTGCACATGCATATGTGGAGTGCATGTCCTTGCAGAACCACACACTTGCACTCTGATGCACTACATGTACTCCCACCCTTGCATATCCACGTGTACACTGTTTGCCTTCTGGTGCACACTGTGTCCTGGCAGCACATGTTCTGTGACCGATTATGGATCCAGTACATGCCTAATTTGATGTTTGATGTGGTCTGTCACTTAGATGTGATGCTCAGGGTGTGCATCACACACAATGGCTGTTCACTATGCTGTGCGCTGAGCAGTGTGATGCAGGAGTAGGACACTGCACACATGAGCTGCAGTGTTGATTTTGCAATGCATAATGTGCATGTAGACAGGCATTCATTGTTAAGTTACGTCTACGACTGTTGTAATGCATTTGGAAATGACTTATTTTGGGTGGGAGATTTAGTTGGTCTGTCATTTCATCTGATTCCGGGTCAGGCATCATTGTCCGATGCCACTGTACATTTAGGACATGGCAATGTGTAGCTTATCGTTACTGTGTTGGTGTATGGGTATTGCTTGCCATGTCATGTTGATGTTTGGGAGGGTTTGAGTGACATGACAGTGATGGCCATGGCCTGTTTTGCAGGTGTGTGTGATGCACACCTTGCATGTCCGGGTCATCCGCTTCTCAGAGCAACTAGCTGGAGGTAGATTTCTCTCCGCAGCAGGGCCCTCCCCCTGGAACAGACTTCCTGCCTGACTTGAACTTGAGGGGAACCATCTCCAGTTCTGGAAGCACCTCAAGACCTTCCTCTTTGCTTCTGCTTACTCTCTGCCTCTCCCTTGCAGAATTCTTCACTGGAACTGCACAGGAGCTGCAACTGGGCCACTCTCACCGACCTCGGTCCCTGGCCCAGCCACTCTCCACTTGCACTGCCTCCCTGGCAACCCCTGCACTGCAGTACTGTCTCTCTATCCCTACAGCCCTCCCTTCCCAGCACTTGTCTGCACTTACCTTTGCAGTTGCCACCAGCCGACCTATGTATTATTTTTTTGGGCTACTTCCCCTGTTTATGGACTCCCCCCCACCCTTCCCCTTGCACTTTTCCCTTCCCCCTACCCCTGCACTTGCACGATCTCAATGACACCTGGCCTAGTAGTACCGTTGTCTGTCGTCCCTTGTTACCCCCTCCCTGCCTCATTGCGCCTTGAAATACTTGTGTATGGCCCATATCATGTCATATGTCATATGTGTGTCTTTTGGTCACACAGGATAGCTTGTGTTTAAGTAGCTAGGGATGCAGATGATGTGGCACTTCCATGGCAACTATCTCAGGGTGGTAGGGTTATGACAGTTGACTGTCTCTTTGTCATCATCGATTGTCACCTGGTATGTGCCAGGCCTGTGTGCACTCCGCAGGGGTGGGAGTTTAGGTGAAAAATGTGGCCACAAGCTGGTTCCGGGCTTCCTCGCCACGTGCCCTGTCGCCTCCCATGGGCAGCGCCTGTGCCTGTGGTTGGGGATGTGGGGGCACCACCATGTCCACCGGGACGCCCTGCCGTATTGCAACATTGTGCAGGACACATGCTGCCACAATGATCCTGCACACTACTGGTGGTGCATAGAGTAGTTGCCCACCAGAGCGGTCAAGGGAGCGGAAACGTGACTTGAGCACTCCTAATGTGCGCTCCACTATGCCCCTGGTTGCAATATGGGCGGAGTTGTATCTTACCTGGGGTGGTGTGGTGGGGTTCCGGATTGGCGTCATCATGTGGTTGCTCAGAGGGTAGGCCCTGTCCCCTGGGGAGGTGATAATAGTTGAGATCATTAGGGTTTGGATATTTGTCTGTGTGTGACTTGCATGCATGTGCAAGGGCATTTGTACGGACCTAGGAGCCATGTGTCGCCATGCTGCCCAGCTTCCAGGGCCCGGCTCAGGGCGTACATTCTGTATATGAAACTGTCATGGTTGGAGCCAGGGTAGTTTGCATAGACAGAGGTGATGATTCCCTTTGCATCACATACCACCTGTACATTGATGGAATGCCAGTGCTTGCGGTTTCGGTAGATGTGCTCAATGGCCCTAGGTGGACGTAGGGCCACATGGGTGCAATCTATGGCACCGAGCACTTTGGGGAAGTGTGCCACCCTGAAAAAATCCAGGACAACCGCCTGCCTTTCTGCGGGTGTTCTGGGCATGTATATGTGCCTGCGGACTGAGGGGTGCGCTGTCATGATTGCCAGTACCTGGTGTAGGCAGCGTGACTACGTGGCCTGTGAGACCCCCCCCACTATGGCAGTGGTCCGCTGAAATGACCCAGTGGCCAAAAAATGCAGGACATTGAGCAGCTTCTCCAAGGGGCTCAATGCTTGGGAGCAAAGGGTGGGGGATGTGCGGTCATCTTCCCACTCCCTGACCAGGTCTAGGATGATATGGGGTGGAAACCTATACCTGCCGTAGACCTGGTCGTCAGGCATCCCAAAAAGGCTTGTCTGTGTTGCGAAAATGCGTGCCCTGGCTATTCTCCTCCTCCTGCGGTGTCCCACGATCAGTGCAGCGACAAATGGGGCATTCATCGTAGCTGTATATACGCGTTTGTTGTTTGCACACACTTTTATGCTGTGCGCGGGGACGCCTCCGCCTGCCTTCGTGTGGGCGGACGCGTTGACGCCTGTGCACGTCTTTTGCCGTGCGCGGGTTTCCAGTATTCGGATACGTGGTAAGACTGTAGGTCCGAGTGTCATCGCGTGTGATCGGAGGGGAGTGAGCGTACACGCGATTGGCCTGGGTACGTGTGTTTCGTGGTGCGCGGGAAGTTCCACACGCGATTAGCCTGGGTACGTGTGTTCCGGGGTGCCGGGAACTTTCACACGCGATTTGTGGAAATCCACGTGTGTTCTGTCATCACGTGCAATAAGGGAAACACCCGCGCGCGTCACGTCACAGACGCGCTCACGCGCTAAGGGCCTTTGGTCCAATGAAATCGCATATGCGTGCTGCCGTGCATACGCGCTAAGGGCCTTTCCTCGTATTACACGTGGACGTGCAGTTTTCCACGCGCGCTGAAATGCCCATGCACGTCTGTACGCGTCACGTCACAGGGGCGCTTGCGCTTGAGGGGCCTTCTGTCCAATGAAAATGCGTATGCCCCCCAGAGCCCCGAACACGCTCCCACCTGCCATCTGCTGCTGCCTGACTGCCTGCTGCCCACGTGCCCTGCCATTTGCTGCCTGCACATCAGCCAGGGGTGCTGTTGCTGTGACCACCCCTGCTGCAACCGAAGACTCCCGACTGGGATTCCATCGCTCCACAGCCCAGCCCCAGGACCCAGTTGCCCACCCACTCCTGCCTCTGGGGTTGTCATGTCGGGGCAAACACCATCTGAGACCACTGACAACCCCCGGCCAGAGAGGCAGAGGGGCACCAGCTTCAGTGCCACCGAAGTTGGTGTCCTGGTGGAGCAAGTCCTGGGGCAGTATGATGCCCTCTTCGGAAGTTCACGCGCCGACAAGGAAGGACGGACTCGGATCTGGACTGACATCGTGACTGCCATCAACGCGGAGGGGGTGGCAGTCCGCGACTTACAACATGTCAAGAAGCGCTGGGAGGACTTCAGGTCCAGGACCCTGAACAAGGCCCGGCGTCTCTTGAAGGCAGCGGATGCCAAGGGGCGCCGGGGCCACTTGTCGGAAGAACAGATGAGGGTCCTGGAACGCATATCCCCAGCGCTCCACGTCCAGGTCCTTGAGAGGCAGACCCGTCTGGAGTCGAGCGGTGAGTGTACATGCATCCTGGTTGTGAGCAGTGCGTGTGGTGATTATTCAGTAGTGTGCAGGTTGCACATCTGTTTGTATGGGGTTGAGTATGGGTGGGGGTGTACAGGGCCGTGGGGCTAACACATGCAAGGGCTGGAATGTGTGAGACATGGATGGTGCTTGTGTGTGTAGGCTTGCATGCCAAATACAGTTGTGTGGGCACACATGTTTGGATGAATGTGTATGTAAGTAGACATGTCCGTGATGTCACACATGTATGTTGTTTTCGGCTGCATGTATCAGCACTGTGTACATGTGCATGTGTGTGTATTTGACAAGGGTGCAACAGTGATGCAACATGGATGCATGTGACAGCGGTATGTGGAAGCCTGATTGGCAGATGTGACATGGATGCCCGTCTGAACACTGCGACACTTGGCAGAGGTGTACACATGCATGCAAGTGTGGTGGTGTGTGTACATGTGTGGTGCACTTCCTGTGTTGCATGTGATGTCGGGCTCACCTTTGGCTGCTCATGCTGTTGTATGTGTATGGATGGTGCTGGCAGTTGCGATATGGCTGTGGTATGGCTCATGTGTGCGAGTTGAAATGACATGTGTGTTGGGGATTGTGATGACATGTCTGAGGTTTGCCAATCCCACTCATGTACAACTGTCATGTGTGTATGTGTCCATTGTACAGTGCCCTGATGCCTGTGTTTTGTTTCTCCCTGTCTGCAGCATCAACTGATGAATAGGGCGGAGAAGGTGCTGTGGAGCACAGCGGCGGGGATCCCACCGCCAGCCGGAGACGCAAGGCCCGGCTCCCCTCCCATGTTGTGCTCTCGTCGGGGAGTGAGGAGTCTGGTGCCGCGTCCCAGGCCGCAGCTGCCGGGGGGAGGTCCAAGAGGCGGAGGTTGGAGTTGGACTCCTCGGCAGCAGAAGGGGCAGCTGGGACCCCACAGGGCCCAACAGGGGAAGATGGCACGGAGTCATCCAGGTTGGTGGGGGGTTTGGTGGAGGAGGAGGCCATGCAAGCACCAGAGACGGGGTCTGGAGGTGGGGATCCCACTGGTGCTAGTGGTGCAGTGCAGGACCAGGGACAGGAAGCAGCACAGGCCGCCGCGGAGGTGCCTGTGTGCAATCCTGTCCCTGATCCTGTCCCTGCATCATCTTGCACCAGCAGGGATGCCTACGTCCAGACCCGTTTTCAGGCAGGGGATGAGCTCACGTCAACTGGCCTTCCTCTGCCTGCGGACGTGGCTATCCAGGTCCGGGTTGAACCTGTCCTGGCTGGTGTGGCGTTGCGTCAACGGGCCATGCGAGGTGACCTGCAGTCTTTTCATGAGGAGACTGCACGTCATCTCGAATGGCTCGTTGACCACGTCAGCCTGCTGGGACAGGTCACCCAGGCCGGATTCCTCCGTCTGATGGGGCTTGCTACGACCCCCTCCTCAACTGGACCCCCTACGCGCCAGTCGTCCTCCGTGCCATCTTCCCACCCATCAGTCACCTGGGTGCCCTGTGGAGCTGCCTCTGACGGTGCGGCCAGGCTGGTGGAGGAGGCATCCCTGCCACAGTCGAGAGTCGGACGTCCAGCAGGGGTGGCCACATCTACGACTGCACCCCAGCCGGCGGAGGATGTTCAGGCAGCAGGAGGCAGTGCACGGGCAGAGGCACAGCAGCAGCAGCAACGTGGTGGGAGCCATGAAGGCTCGGGGCCTTCAACATCGGAGGGGCGGCATCGGCCGGAGGGCAGGAGGACCCAGGACAGAGAGTGTCTTCCGTGTGGCAGCGGTTGGGCCACGCCATAGATGCGGAGCGGCAGCGGGCGGAAAAGGCACGGCTCACAATGGTCAGGGCGGAGAACTCCATGCGGAGGGCCCTGAGGCAGGCCGAGTGCCTCGAGGCAATCCGCAGGGGTTTGGAGGTGGACACGTCGACGGCCCTGCGGACCCTCGGGGCCATGGAGGAGGACCGCCTCCGGGACATTGAGGAGGAGTTCGATGATGCCCTGGCCCGGGACATCCACAAGTGAGCCATGATACTAGCCCGCTGCCCTTGTACATAGTTATGTAGGTAGTGTTAGGTTTCATTTTAGTTTTTATTTTATTTGGACCTTTCGGACATTGGCCACATTTTTGTATATAGTTTATTTTATTAGTTAGTGTAGTTAGATAGGTTTCCTTTCTTTTGTTGGGATAATGGACCCTGGCTTGTTCCCATGTACATAGTTCACTGTTGGATTGTATTTATTTTTTCACATTTTAACCATGGAGCAATGGCTTTCTTTTTTATTTCCCATTGGATTTTGTTTTGTGGACATTGACTTTGGACAACATAACTTTGGAATTTTATATTTTGGTTTTGCTTTTTTTCACGGACATGCTTCTTTTCATTTTTGTACATTCACATTTCTGTTTCTTCATTTTTGATTCTATTTATGTTTCCTTTAATACATATTTTTTTTGGTGAACTTCAATGTGTGGTATCTCATTGGTTTCATGCATTTCATGATATGTGTTTTGAGATTCACTGACACCCATTGGGTGTATGTGAGGGAAATGTGTTTGTTTCGGAACTTGCAATTGGTGTTCTGTGATGTCATTGCAAATTATGAGTGGGTGGATGCAATACTCGGGTGGGTGTTTTGCATTTGGAGGCTGACCATAGGGACCAGGGATCTGGATTGTGATGACATGTTGGCTGGGGAACATGTGTTGCACATGGGTGGGGGCCTGCTGGCAGGAGCCCCACAGTGATGGGGGGTGGGGGTGGTGGGGAACATGAGTTGGACATGGGTGGGGGCCTGCTGGCAGGTGCCCCACAGTGCTGGGGGGTGGGGGTGGTGGGAGACATGGGTGGGGGCCTGGCGGAGGCTTCCCCTGGTGGCTGGGGGGTGGGGGTGGTGGGAGACATGGGTGGGGGCCTGGTGGAGGCTGCCCCTGGTGGCTGGGGGTGGGGGTGCTGGGAGACATGGGTGGGGGCCTGGTGGAGGCTACCCCTGGTGGCTGGGGGGTGGGGGTGGTGGGAGACATGGGTGGGGGCCTGGTGGTGGGTGCCCCTGGTGGCTGGGGGGTGGGGGTGGTGGGAGACATGGGTGGGGGCCTGGTGGATGCTGCCCCTGGTGGCTGGGGGGTGGGGATGGTGGATGACATGGGTGGGGGCCTGGTGGAGGCTGCCCCAGGTGGCTGGGGGGTGGGGGTGGTGGGAGACATGGGTGGGGGCCTGCTGGAGGCTACCTCTGCACTGCTGGGGGGAGGGGGTGGTAGGGAACATGAGTTGGACATGGGTGGGGGCCTGCTGGCAGGTGCCCCACAGTGCTGGGGGGTGGGGGTGGTGGGAGACATGGGTGGGGGCCTGGTGGAGGCTGCCCCTGGTGGCTGGGGGGTGGGGGTGGTGGGAGACATGGGTGGGGGCCTGCTGGAGGCTGCCCCTGCACTGCTGGGGGGTGGGGGTGGTGGGGAACATGAGTTGGACATGGGTGGGGGCCTGCTGGCAGGTGCCCCACAGTGCTGGGGGGTGGGGGTGGTGGGAGACATGGGTGGGGGCCTGGTGGTGGGTGCCCCTGCACTGCTGGGGGGTGGGGGTGCTGGGAGACATGGGTGGGGGCCTGGTGGAGGCTGCCCCTGGTGGCTGGGGGGTGGGGGTGGTGGGAGATATGGGTGGGGGCCTGCTGGAGGCTGCCCCTGGTGGCTGGGGTGTGCGGTGGTGGGAGACATGGGTGGGGGCCTGGTGGAGGCTGCCCCTGGTGGCTGGGGGGTGGGGGTGGTGGGAGACATGGGTGGGGGCCTGCTGGAGGCTGCCCCTGCACTGCTGGGGGGTGGGGGTGGTGGGGAACATGAGTTGGACATGGGTGGGGGCCTGCTGGCAGGTGCCCCACAGTGCTGGGGGGTGGGGGTGGTGGGAGACATGGGTGGGGGCCTGGTGGAGGCTGCCCCTGGTGGCTGGAGGGTGGAGGTGGTGGGAGACATGGGTGGGGGCCTGGTGGAGACTGCCCCTGGTGGCTGGGGGGTGGGGGTGCTCGGAGACATGGGTGGGGGCCTGGTGGAGGCTGCCCCTGGTGGCTGGGGGGTGGAGGTGGTGGGAGACATGGGTGGGGGCCTGGTGGAGACTGCCCCTGGTGGCTGGGGGGTGTGGGTGCTGGGAGACATGGGTGGGGGCCTGGTGGTGGGTGCCCCTGGTGGCTGGGGGGTGGGGGTGCTGGGAGACATGGGTGGGGGCCTGGTGGTGGGTGCCCCTGCACTGCTGGGGGGTGTGGGTGGTGGGAGACATGGGTGGGGGCCTGGTGGAGGCTGCCCCTGGTGGCTGGGGGGTGGGGGTGCTGGGAGACATGGGTGGGGGCCTGGTGGTGGGTGCCCCTGCACTGCTGGGGGGTGGAGGTGCTGGGAGACATGGGTGGGGGCCTGGTGGAGGCTGCCCCTGGTGGCTGGGGGGTGGGGGTGCTGGGAGAAATGGGTGGGGGCCTGGTGGTGGGTGCCCCTGCACTGCTGGGGGGTGGGGGTGCTGGGAGACATGGGTGGGGGCCTGGTGGAGGCTGCCCCTGGTGGCTGGGGGGTGGGGGTGGTGGGAGACATGGGTGGGGGCCTGCTGGAGGCTGCCCCTGGTGGCTGGGGGGTGGGGGTGGTGGGAGACATGAGTGGGGGCCTGGTGGAGGCTGCCCCTGGTGGCTGGGGGGTGGGGGTGCTGGGAGACATGGGTGGGGGCCTGGTGGAGGCTGCCCCTGGTGGCTGGGGGGTGGGGGTGGTGGGAGACATGGGTGGGGGCCTGGTGGAGGCTGCCCCTGGTGGCTGGGGGGTGGGGGTGGTGGGAGACATGGGTGGGGGCCTGGTGGAGGCTGCCCCTGCACTGCTGGGGGGTGGGGGTGGTGGGAGACATGGGTGGGGGCCTGGTGGAGGCTGCCCCTGGTTGCTGGGGTAGGGGTGGTGGGAGACATGGGTGGGGGCCTGGTGGAGGCTGCCCCTGGTGGCTGGGGGGTGGGGGTGCTGGGAGACATGGGTGGGGGCCTGGTGGCGGGTGCCCCTGCACTGCTGGGGGGTGGGGGGGTGGGAGACATGGGTGGGGGCATGGTGGAGGCTGCCCCTGGTGGCTGGGGGGTGGGGGTGCTGGGAGACATGGGTGGGGGCCTGGTGGAGGCTGCCCCTGCACTGCTGGGGGGTGGGGGTGGTGGGAGACATGGGTGGGGGCCTGGTGGAGGCTGCCCCTGGTTGCTGGGGTAGGGGTGGTGGGAGACATGGGTGGGGGCCTTATCCTAAAATGCAGCTTCAGATTATTTCTACTGCTTGTTTGTTGTTATCATATTTGCTGCAAAGTGCCCTGCTGCCTCTTGGTTAGGTTGCACTATGGAAATACAATATATAAATAATTACTACCTTGGAATACAGATTTCACAACAATATTCTCAAGCCTCCAATTCTGCTTCTCCTTCCTCCTCTCCCCAGAATCGTATGCTGTATTCATATAAAGTGCTCCACTACCTCTTGCCTAAAATAAATATAATACTGTGCATTCATAAATAATGAAATAGTGTGTACTCTGCAATTGTGATCCTGAAGAATGATCACTATGAGTTACCACAACTTGTGAATAGAAGACAAACAGATTAAACATGCAGTGACCTATATGTAAACATCAATCTTGTTTAGGATTTTCTCTGCATGATAAAGCTTGCTTACACAAAGCCAGCAGAACACTGAATTTAATATTTGCCCAGAACTTTGGCAATAATATACTGAATATAATGGCCATCTCTCTCTTAGTACAACCACATCCTAATATGAGACCAAATACATTGGAACTGTAGCCCATTTCATAGTCACACATTCCTGATATATATGTAAGGTAATCAGACCTTTGACTCCACCCTGTGCTCTTCCTTCTCTACCCAGAAACTGTACTCCACCCTAGGTCAAATCCTTCTTCAATTTTTAAAAATACTTAAGCCACATTAGTTATTTTCGTTCACATTAGGAAGAATAAACACATATCAAGTCAGAAGGCATACAATCAATGGTTTTCTGTGCAATTAAACACAACAGAAGGCAAGAACTGGAACCCAGAACAATCTGGCAAAAGTCAGAGAGACGAAAGATCCATGTTAAGAAACACCATAGAGGCTTTCATACTGCTGGGATAAGTGACCAGGAATCCCCAGTTACAAATAGAATCCAAGAGGTAACACCTCACCCTGACATTCTCTAAAGGCATTCCAGGCAACTTCACATACCAACTATCTAAAAACGAACTCATGGGAAAAGACTAACAATGAAAAATAAAACAAATCTAATTTTAGATGAAAGTTGAGAAAAATTGAGTGAAGATTAATGACAGGAATGCCTCTGTCCATCCCTATTTTCCTCCCTACCTCTAGAATCTTTCCCAACCTTCAAGTCGATCAATACTTTCCATGATAACATACCAGTGAGAGAAATGAAGACCCCCAATCAAATGATCAATCTGAAAATGGCAATATATATCAAGGACTTGATTGGCACACTTAACTCTAAAATCCTGCGAATAATTATACTGGTAGTAAAAACCCCAATTTCTGAGTTGAGAAATCATATACGACTACATATGATTGCAATCATTACCTCAAAGAGAAAAGTCCACTTTAGAAACATAGATGCAATTGGTGGAACAAAACTTCCTGTATGACAACCTATCACATTTTTCACAGGCAAGAGGGGCAGAGTCTGTATTGGTACCATCTGAGGTGTTCTTCTGCCTGAATTGGATGAAAACTACAGTTGACCCTCAATCCACCTGTGACTGTTAACTCCCTATGGCATAGTGGATCACCAATTCTTCCTCGTGTTCATCAGTGACTGGGCAGACATTACAACATCAGGACAATAATGAATGTAACCCTTTCTTACAAATCACAGCACATGTGAAAAGAAAGGGCAATTTCAAATAATTTGAGGCTCATAGATGGTGTCCCAAATGTATGTCCAACCAATATAATACCTTATTAAGTCAACAATTATAAATATATGAAGATGACCCATATCGATTACAGAACTATAGAATGTATAAATGACAAACTTAGCTGGGCAACAATGGATCAATATAGAAAGGGGACACACACAGGAAGACAGATATGGTGGCTTTTCATTTCTGAAAACCCTCAGTTGCTGCAATTCAACATGACAGATAAATCCGCTTAGCAGATTCACACCAAGCTATCAAACGCCACATCTGCATTGCTTTTTGCAAACAAATTTCTAATTTGGCACAAATCCAGCAGAGGTTTACGTTGAGGTCTAACATATCCACCCTTTTCACTATTACAACATGAATGGGTTAATTCCAAAAGCAATGGTTGTAAACACTTAAAAACATTTGAACATTTGGAAGAAAATGACCCTAATGCTGGAATTTGCCGGGGAACTTTCCATGCGATTCTTTGAAACCATTTCAGTCGCATAAGTCCCATTCAAACGTTATTAGCAATAGAGTGTTTTCAAAGGTCAATTGCTGTTAGGGAGAATTCTCCAGAATGTCTAATGTTCCTTACCTACCAAGTCCCTCAGCAGCTTTGCTGGATTTCTAGGATTTATTTTTTTCACCTGGTAAGAGTGTGAGCCTTTTTTCCCACTCTTACATGTGTTTTGATGCACGTGCTTAACATTTTATATGCTCATAGACTGTGGAGCCTCACCTACTCCATAGGCATCATCTTTTTATGTGTGTCACACATCACCTTTAATGTAGTGATGCAGGGTTGTCTTTTTCAGACTTCCCACTTTAAACTCCATTTTCTGGGACTGACTACTGTCTCCCAGAACATATAAAGTTGCCATTGACTTTATTAGTCTTTTTACATTAACATACCCAGTACAAACTATCTTCCATAGAGTACTGGAAAGGGTTAATAGTTAACCTTTTTTGTCTGTCTCGCATGGAACATTATTTCGTTCCCCTGTTGTTAAGATGTGGCTGGTGGCAGTGGTATCTACCCTATCTTTCCTACTGTGGTCTATGTAAATAGCCTTGGTACTGTTTTAGGCTAAGATAGTAGCCTCAAAATTAAATCTGCTGGACCCCATTTACTTTTATTTGGTTCCGGCTGGGTTTATATTCCGTTTCTTTTTGTAAAGGTCTTTCTCGTGTTTTACTTTGCATGCCAAACCAGGTTTAGTTCCTTTGTTCGGCGTCCTTTGGCGGGCTTCTGCACAGACATGCATGTCTGAGGGGGAAAGGATGTGAGGGAGGCGTTTGAGACTCCCTGCACAGGGTCTCCTTGGAGACCCATGTCACACTCTGCATGATTGGCTGTGGTGACTGTCCCACCAGGACAGCCACCCTGCTGCGTGATTGACAACCAGGCTGTGTGAATGGGGGAAAATTGCATAAAAAGCAGGTCTCTGGCGCTTGGAAGGCAGAGTCACCACTGGATCGAGAGAACCAGTGAGAAGTTGAAAGAAGAGGACCATTACCATGACTGAACCTCCCGGTGAAGCCCTGCTGCGGGTCTGAATCTCCAAACTTTGACAACAGAGAAGATCTGCAAGGAATCTTCTTCCCTTGAGCTGTTGGGACCAACCAGTTTGCCAAACACCAGGCAAGGCCTCCCTCCCCTGGTTGAATTTGCTGTGCACAGCTGCAGTGAACCTGATAGCCAGAAGGACCGGACCCTGTTTGGGTTTTAAGGAGCACACCTTTGCTCTGCTGCTGGCTTCTTCCCTGGGCAGTGCAGGATCCCCCAGTCTTCCTATTTCGTGTCAGTGTGACAGTCGCTTCAGGAACCATAAGCCTGCAGGATCTGCCAGGAATGTCTGCCTCAGGTACAGCCTTCTTCTTCATTTAAGGTACTGTACTAACCCGGTTGTTCGTTCCATCTGACTGCAGTGAAAGTGTTTGAAATCTTTCGCCAATCCGAGGGCTTGTCCTTCTCTACTCTTTTAAGTAACTTTTCTTCCGACCAACTTTATACTCTTGGCAAAGACTTAACTGTGAACTACTCTGAACTGTGTTATCCTCTGCAGAGACTCTGTACCATTAACATTGGCCCAGGCCTATTGATTTGAATCCTCATTGTAACAAGCCCTTTCTAGATTGCCTTGCCTACCTACTTGTTGATGCTGCTAAATTTTGTATAACCTTGTCTTTCCCTCTCTTTTAAATAGCTGGAGTGCCATTTTACTCACACTTTATTTTGAGCTTAAGTTGTCCAAAATTCATCAGGTGTTGTGTAGTATATTAAGAGTGTGATCTTTCTGCTGCTTCACTTAGTGAATTGTTTTACAACTGATGTGTAAATACATGTATATTCTTTTAGTCAGAAACCTTGAGTCAGTGTTTGTTTGAACCATAGTAATTGTTGTCCTTTGTGTAACTAGTGATACTGCTCACTTTACTCTTGAGATAAGTCTGGCTGCTTGGCCATCGCTACCACTTGACTGTGTAGTACAGGCTTGTACCAAAGGTGAATTTGTACTGTCAATTGTGGTCTTAATTGTTTGTGGTGTTCCCAAAGGGTACTGCATATGATTCTGCCTCACTGTGGCTCATAGGTTTCTCCTTATCTATAGGGGCCCCAAACACTGCTCTATCATTTATGCACATATTCATACTTTAAAGCTCATAAGTGGTGTTCCACATGTACTTCCCGCAATTAGAATGTTATTGTGTTACACAATTTGACAATATAAATATATGAAGTATGTATGGATGGGATTTATAAGGTGAAATCCTAGCTAGAAATCAATGCAGCACTGTAGAAAGGCAATGCACATAGGGATTACACATATGGTGCAGCGGTAACAGTGGGACTAGGATGGGTAGGGTGAGCAGTGGAGGGAGGGAAATCCATAGGGAGGAAATAAGTTTCAGTGGAGTGATTAGCTAGATGGACTCTTGGAACAGGAGATTGTCTTGAAAATCACAAGAACATTTATGACATCTCTCCCCCCATCAACAAGTGCCAATCTTATCCTTATACAACACATATTGCAGTTATATAGCACTGACACCATATATTGGCCCTAAGCAGTAGGACTCATAGAAAGATGTATATACTAGTCACTAAAAATGTTGTGAATTAAAAAATATTTATTTGTGAAATTTAACAGTTTTCACTAATATGAATTGTGTGAATGTGTGCATTCAATTTGGCAATTTGGCAAATTTCCTGATGCTGGCAACATTTTCAAAGTTTCAGGAATTGAAAAACTATAATTGTTTTCACTTCAATTGAATTTTCACAAAACGCTTTAAAAAAACAATGCATGTATCAGTGAGCTGGCAGGATGTTACATGGGGCCTCATTACGACTCAGGCGGTAAGGGTTTTACGGCGGCGTAAACAGCGCCGACCCTTACCGCCTGAGTACGAGGTCCCTTAGCGCCATGGCGGACTTAACACCTGCTTTTAGCAGGTGTTAAAATCCATGGCGCTAAGGGACCATGGAGTGAATTACGCCACCGTAATTTACGGTGGCGTAATTAACGCCTTCCCCACTCCCATTATGCCCTATGGGGCAAAAATGGGAATGGGGAAGGGTAAATGGGGATTGGGGACTTACCGCCCCGCCAAGGTCGGAATGGGGCGGTAAGTCCGCCAACCACCATGGCGTAAACGTAGTTTACGCCATGGTGGTAAAGTCACGGCCCAGGCGGTAACTTACCGCCTGGGTCGTAATGAGGCCCATGGTCATGTTAGACCCTTTGATAAAAAAGGCTAATGCGGTTGGTGAAACATACAGGCCGATTAATGGAATAATTAGTGCGGCGCAAGTGGCCAAAAACGTGCGAATCGCAGTGGAATAGCGAAAATCGCAGTGGAATAGCGAAAATCGCACGAAAAGCAGCGCACATCGATTCATGGAAGGCCGTGCGCGAGAAAACCATCGGACGTGCGATAAGAAAGTGCGCGGCGCACGTTGGCGCACAGGCCATCTAACGGCATGCGCCAGGTCACAGCGAAAATCGCACAGTCCACAGCGAAAATCGCACATAGCGCGGCGCACGCAACAAAAGTAGGCGGAACACGGGGCGTAACACCCGGAATGGGGAACAACTTGCCAAAATGTGGGCGTCACGGGGGAAGCACAGGGTAAAAGTGCGCAGAACGCCCACACGCTCGCCTACAACACGTATTCATGGAATAGAATAGGTCAAAAAAGCGCACGCTCAAACCAGCGCACAGGCACAAACACGACCGCCACAAGAAAGCAGGCGGTAGCGTCTCAGCGGCTGTAAGAAATGTGCGCCAAAAGGTGCGCCAACAAATAGCACCCATATACTGCCATGATGAATGTCCTATACTGTGGCCCTCCAGGACAAATGAGGTGCAAAGGGGTACCCACAAACACGGACACGCTGACAAAAAATACGTGTGCGCGGGAAGTCTCACACGCGATTTGGCCGGGTACGTGGATTTCAGGGGTGCGCGGGAAGGTCCACACGCGATTACAGCAGGGTACGTGTATTTCAGGGGTGCGCGGGAATTTCCACACGCGAATAGCCTGGCCGCGTGTATTTCAGGGGTGCGCGGGAAGTTCCACACGCGATTACAGCAGGGTACGTGTATTTCAGGGGTGCGCGGGAATTTCCACACGCGAATAGCCTGGCCGCGTGTATTTCAGGGGTGCGCGGGAAGTTCCACACGCGATTACAGAAGGGTATGTGTATTTCAGGGGTGCGCGGGAATTCCCACACGTGAATAGCCTGGCCGCGTGTATTTCAGGGGTGCGCGGGAAGTTCCACACGCGAATAGCCTGGCCGCGTGTATTTCAGGGGTGCGCGGGAAGTTCCACACGCGAATAGCCTGGGCGCGTGTATTTCAGGGGTGTGTGGGAATTTCCACACGCGAATAGGCTGGGCGCGTGTATTACAGGGGTGCGCGGGAAGTCCCACACGCGATTACAGCAGGGTACGTGTATTTCAGGGGTGCGCGGGAAATTCCACACGCGAATAGCCTGGCCGCGTGTATTTCAGGGGTGCGCGGGAAGTCCCACACGCGATTACAGCAGGGTACGTGTATTTCAGGGGTGCGCGGGAAGTTCCACACGCGAATAGCCTGGGCGCGTGTATTTCAGGGGTGCGCGGGAAGTTCCACACGCGAATAGCCTGGGAACGTGTATTTCAGGGGTGCGCGGGAATTTCCACACGCAAATAGGCTGGGCGCGTGTATTACAGGGGTGCGCGGGAAGTCCCACACGCGATTACAGCAGGGTACGTGTATTTCAGGGGTGCGCGGGAATTTCCACACGCGAATAGCCTGGCCGCGTGTATTTCAGGGGTGCGCGGGAATTATCACACGCGATTTGGCTTGGTACGTGTATTACAGGGGTGCGTGCGAAGTTACACACGCGATTAGGCTGGGTGGGTCCTGTCACCCTCGACGGCCCCTGCAGGCAGCCCACAAAACAGGGGACTACCCTGCACACCTGCTCATGTCTCCCACCACCCCCACCCCCCCAGTCACCAGGGGTACCCTCCACCAGGCCCCCACTCATGTCTCCCACCACCCCCACCCCCCAGCAGTGCAGGGGCAGCCTCCACCAGGCCCCCACTCATGTCTCCCACCACCCCCACCCCCCAGCAGTGCAGGGGCAGCCTCCACCAGGCCCCCACTCATGTCTCCCACCACCCCCAGCCCCCACCATCCAGGGGCAGCCTCCACCAGGCCCCCACTCATGTCTCCCACCACCCCCACCCCCCAGCAGTGCAGGGGCAGCCTCCACCAGGCCCCCACTCATGTCTCCCACCACCCCCACCCCCCAGCAGTGCAGGGGCAGCCTCCACCAGGCCCCCACTCATGTCTCCCACCACCCCCAGCCCCCACCATCCAGGGGCACCCTCCACCAGGCCCCCACTCATGTCTCCCACCACCCCCAGCCCCCAGCAGTGCAGGGGCAGCCTCCACCAGGCCCCCACTCATGTCTCCCACCACCCCCACCCCCCAGCAGTGCAGGGGCAGCCTCCACCAGGCCCCCACTCATGTCTCCCACCACCCCCAGCCCCCACCAATCAGGGGCAGCCTCCACCAGGCCCCCACTCATGTCTCCCACCACCCCCAGCCCCCAGCAGTGCAGGGGCAGCCTCCACCAGGCCCCCATTCATGTCTCCCACCACCCCCAGCCCCCACCATCCAGGGGCAGCCTCCACCAGGCCCCCACTCATGTCTCCCACCACCCCCAGCCCCCACCATCCAGGGGCACCCTCCACCAGGCCCCCACTCATGTCTCCCACCACCCCCAGCCCCCACCATCCAGGGGCACCCTCCACCAGGCCCCCACTCATGTCTCCCACCACCCCCAGCCCCCACCATCCAGGGGCACCCTCCACCAGGCCCCCACTCATGTCACCCACCACCCCCACCCCCCCAGTCACCAGGGGCACCCTCCACCAGGCCCCCACTCATGTCTCCCACCACCCCCACCCCCCCAGTCACCAGGGGCACCCTCCACCAGGCCCCCACACATGTCTCCCACCACCCCCACCCCCCCAGTCACCAGGGGCACCCTCCACCAGGCCCCCACTCATGTCCCCTATCACCCCCACCCCCCCGCCACCAGGGGCACCCTCCACCAGGCCCCCACTCATGTCTCCCACCACCCCCACCCCCCCAGTCACCAGGGGCACCCTCCACCAGGCCCCCACTCATGTCTCCCACCACCCCCACCCCCCAGCAGTGCAGGGGCAGCCTCCACCAGGCCCCCACTCATGTCTCCCACCACCCCCAGCCCCCACCATCCAGGGGCAACCTCCACCAGGCCCCCACTCATGTCTCCCACCACCCCCACCCCCCCGCCACCAGGGGCAGCCTCCACCAGGCCCCCACTCATGTCTCCCACCACCCCCACCCCCCAGCACTGTGGGGAGCCTGCCAGCAGGCCCCCACACATGTCCCCCTGGCCCCAGGTCCTGACGATACACAATCATGGCAGTAATGGCCAGCATACCCAGCACAAACACCCAGGCAAGGATTGCATCCACCCACATAGTGAATGCAATCACATGACACAACCCCAATGCCAAGTATGCAAAAGAACACATGTCTGTCACACACACATACACAATGGGTGCAAGTGAATGTCAAAACCCATATCATGACATGTAACAAACCAATGAGAAAATAACACAAGTGTAAGAAAATATAAAAAATGTATTAAATACCAAAAATAAGTGAACTTTTCAAACATACAACGATGTGGCTAAGTAAATAAATGGTCCATGTCCGAGAACAAAAGTGATAAACAAAAAAACAAAGGAATAAAAAATTTAAATGAATTTGTCCAAAGCAATATCATGTCATAGGAAATTAATGAAAAACCATTACGTCATGGTGAAAACAATAAGAAATTAAAAAAATGTATCTCCCAAAAAAACAAACTATATACAGGAATGTTCCAGGGTCCATGAGCCCAACACCAAAAATGAAACCTACCACTAACTAATGAAAAATATATGTACAAAAAAGTGGCCATTGTCCGAGCGGTCCAAAATAATAAAAATAAATAAAGGAAACCTAGCACTAACTAACTAAATAACTATATAAAAAGGCAGCGGGCAAGTCCTGCGGCTCACTTGGTGATGTTGCTGGCCAGGGCATCATCGAACTCCATGTCGATGTCCTGGAGGCGGGACTCTGTCCTGGCCCCGAGGTCTCGCAGGGACAACCCCATGTCCACTTCAAACTCCCTGCGAGCTTCCTCGAGGCACTCAGCCCGCCTCAATGCCCGACGCATGGAGAACTCCGCCCTGACCATGGCTAGCCGCTCCTCTTCCGCCCGCTGCCGCTCCGCACCTATCCGCTGGCCAAACTCCTCCCACACGGAAGACACCACCATCCCAGGGTTGCCCTGCCCTCCGGCCGATGCCTGCCCCTCTGATCTTGATGGCCCCGAGCCATGATGCCTCCCACGTCGAGCCCGCTGCTGCCTCCGACGCCACTGCCTCTGCCAGCACGACGGCATCCAGGCTGATGGAAACCACCGACGCCGTCGTGCACGTGCCCTGCCCGATGATGCCGTCACATCTTCCATCTGCTGGGGACCACTTGCTGTGTTGTCCACCCCTGCTGGACCTCCGACTCCCAACTGTGGCAGGGATGGGATCCCCACCGAGCTGGCTGCATTGGTCGGGGCAGGTAAGGAGAACGACCGGTGGATAGCCTGCACAGAGGAGGAGAGGGCCGTCAGATTGGCCAACACATGCAGGAAACCCCCGAACATGGCCGATCCCAATTGGGCCACGTCGGCACGGTGCACTTCGTGATGACGTGCGTGCTCCTCCCGGGAAGCACGCACGTCATCACGAATCACAGCCGTGCGCATCGCGACCCCAATCAGGACCTTCTCCACGCGGCCAGGGGTTACCACGTCCGCAGGTGGAGGGGAGTCAGGTGACATGGACATCCCCTCTACCTGCGGACGGGCCTGGGACGGGGCATCCCTGCTGGTGCATGGTGGTGCACTCACAGGGTCAGGGACAGTGACATGCACAGGCCCCTCCACGGTGACCTGTGCTGCCTCCTGCCCCTGGCCCTGGACTGCACCACTTGCACCAGCAGGGATGCTCCCACCAGGCCCCATGTGTGCACCAGTGTCGGCCTCCTCCTCCTCTGTGCAAACCACCAACCTGGATGGCTCCTCACCGTCTCCCGCCATAGCAGGCCCCTGTGGGGGCTCACCCACCCCTTCCGCTGCAGCCGTGGGGGCATCCCCGCCGCCTTGCTCCACAGCGCCGTCTCCGCCCTCTTCTTCACTAGCCGCTGCGTAGAGGGAGACAAAGGACACAAGCATCAGGCTACTGTACAATGGTCCCCTAGACAGGAAGCAATAGCAGATGAGCACCACTGTCAAAGTACACTTCCATCATGTCCCTCCACAACACATGGGTCAGACCAGTCAAAACACACACAGTAACAGGCATGGTGCATGCCATGGACATTTCCATGCATGTCCAGTGGACTCTAGAAACATTCAATGATATGTAACTCACATGCATCATGGCTCATGCATATCACATGCACACACTTCACCTCAGTCACATCCATCTGGCCACAAACACACCGAACACAGGCGAAACAAGGGTAAGTTGGGTGCGTCACTGAATCTGTGCATTGTCACACACGTGTCATGCATCCATGGCATGCACAAGTCACAGACACGCAGGTCAGGCACACAGACATGGCTACCATATATGTACCTGGCATCAGCACCCATCCTTCACCCCCATCCATGTCCAGGTACAGAGACTGGCATGCTCTCATGTCCAAAATCTGCATAGGGCTCCCCATGCCGCATTTCAACACATGCAACAACCATGTGGGTCACACATCACTGGTCGCACATGCATTACCATGATGTCCCTGCACACATACATGCATACATGGCCCATGGCACACATACAGGCAAGTATCATAGAACCAGCACACCGCAACATGCCCTGTCTCACACAGTAATGCTTGGACACATACCGCTCAACTCCAGACGGGCCTCCCTCTCAAGGACCTGGGCGTGGAGCGCTGGGCGTACGCGTTCCAGGACCCTCTTCTGGATGGAACTCATGCGGCCGCGGCCCCCCTCCAAGAGGCGCCGGGCCTTCTCAAGGGTCCTGGACCTCAAGTCCTTCCAGCGCTTCTTGATCTTCTGGACGTTGCGGGTTGCCACCCCCTCCGCGTTGATGGCAACCACACAGTCGGCCCAGATCCTCTCCCGTCCTTCCTTGCTGGCGCGGGACGATCCAAAGAGGGCATCATACTGCCCCAGGACATGCTCCACCAGGACACCAACTTCGGTGGCAGTGCAGCTGGTGCCCCTCTGCCCCTCTGGCCTGGGGTTGCCACTGGTGCCAGATGTGGAAGTGCCCGACATGGCAACCCCAGAGGCAGGTGTGGGTGGGCAACTGGGTCCTGGGGCTGGGCTGTGGAGTGATGTAATCCCAGTTGGGAGTCTTCAGTTCCAGCAGGGGTGGACACAGCAACTGGACCCCTGCAGATGGGTGATGTGCAGGCACCAAATGGCAGGGCACGGTGGCAGCAGGCAGGCAGGCAGGCAGGCAGCAGCAGATAGCACGTGGGAGGCTGCTTGGGGCACTGGGGGGCAGTAACTCGGCCTTCTGGGCAGGAGCGTGGTGTTCCGTGTGTTTTCGGGTGGCCAGCTTGATACGGAGTGATTTGGCACGTGAAAATCCTGCACGTCAGCGTGAAATCCGAGGAAAGGCCCTTAGCGCGTAAGCGCGTCAGCACGCATACGCGATTCAATTGGACCAGAGTCCCTCAGCGCGTAAGCGCGTCTGACGTGACCCGCACGGACGTTCCCCACTCAGCACGTGATGACGGAACACACGTGGAAATACTGCACGTCAGAGTGTCATCGCGTGATTGGCCTATGTACGTGTATTTCATTGCGTGTAATTGGACAAAAGTGCGCGTACACGCGATTGGCCTATGTACGTGTATTTCAGGGGTGCGCGGGCACTTACACATGCAAGTACGTCAGCGCACCTGTATGGCTGCTGCGTGGGAATTTCCACACGCTATTGGAGTGGGAACTAGATTCCAGGGGTGCGCGGGTCACACGCTCGCCTAGAACACGCGCAAAGCATTAATTTGCGCACTTTTCAAATAACAAGCCAGATGCCAGGATGAACATACCGTTCCTAGCAGCAGTGGCAGTGGGCTACCAAAGGAGGAGGAGGAGGAGAGTCAGGGCCAGAATATTCACACCCAGAACCAGCCTTTTCGGGATGCTTGATGACCAGGTGTATGGAAGGTACAGGTTTCCACCACACATAATACTGGACCTGGTGAGTGAGTGGGAGGATGACCTCACATCACCCACCCTGTGCTCTCAAGCACTCAGCCCCCTGGAGAAGGTCCTCAATGTACTGCACTTCTTAGCCACTGGATCATTTCAGCGGACAAGTGCCATAGTGGGTGGGGTGTCACAGGCCACCCAGTCACGCTGCCTACACCAGGTCTTGGACATCATCACTGCACGCCCATCAGTCCGCAGGCACATATACCTGCCCAGAACACCTGCTGAAAGGCATGCTGCCGCCCTGGATTTTTACGGAGTGGCACGATTCCCCAAAGTGCTAGGTGCCATCGACTGCACCCATGTGGCTCTACGTCCCCCCAGGGCATCTGAGCACATCTATAGGAACCGCAAGCACTGGCATTCCATCAACGTGCAGGTAGTATGTAATGCCAAGGGAATCATCACCTCAGTATATGCCAACTATCCCGGGTCCACCCACGACAGCTTCATTTACCGAATGTCCACCCTATGCCGGGACATAGATGCTGGGCGGCATGGCGATACATGGCTTCTCGGTGAGTATGTATGCCACTGCACATGCATGCATGTTGAATACTGAGCAAGGTCACAACCCCACCAATGATACCAATCACCACCTCCACAGGGGACAGTGCCTACCCTCTCAGCCCCCACATGATGACGCCAATTCGGAACCCCACCACGCTACCCGAGGTAAGATATAACACAGCCCACATTACAACCCGGGGCATAGTGGAGCGCACATTCGGAGTGCTAAAGTCACGCTTTCGCTCCCTTGACCGTTCTGGCGGGCAGCTGTTATACGCTCCCCCAGTAGTGTGCAGGATCATAGTGGCAGCATGTGTCCTGCACAACGTTGCAACACGCCGGGGCCTGCCCGTGGACATGGTGGTGGCCCCACATCCCCAACCACATGCACAGCCGCTGCGCATGGGAGGGGAAAGGGCACGAGGGGAGGCAGCCCGTACACAGCTAGTGGCTAATTACTTCACATAGTATTCACTCCCCTGTGGAGTGCACACTGGCCTGGCACATTCCATCTGACAATCAATGATGACTCAACCTGACACTGATCCTGAATGTCTGGAGATTCAACCGTGAAAAGCATATCAGCCTGAGATTGTTCACCTGGAAGTGTTACAGTGTGTGCATCCCTACCCACACACTACACCAATGCAGTTTTGTGAAGGAACACATTCAAGCAGCCAAAATGAATACCCACTTGCTAAATGCAACAAGAGGACAGTGCCATGTCACCCAACCCATCCCCAGCACCGCCACACAACACACCGTGCCATGTCATGCTATGTGCAGGTAAACAAAGTAATCCCCACAACGTGACAAGTGTTGCGATGTACAGTGTCCCCAATTGAAACTTCCTACACCTGAAATGCTCACTGTAATGCAGGACAAACAACATACTTGAGCACGTACTACCATAAACATGACTTCAGTAATGTAATAAATCAGTTGTCTCACCACCTGGATATGCCTGCACTCCCACCACTTCCAACTGAACAGTGTTGGTGCCATGTAGAGTTGTAGGTGCACTGCTGCCAACAAGGACCCCATCTCCAGACTAGAGGGCCTTGTGTAGACATGAGGAAGGGACCTGCAAATTGGGAGGCAGACACAGATGATGAGTTACACATCAATGCAACATGCAGTGTACAACACAACAGCAATATGCACTAGGAATGTATACACAGTATTGACTAGACTACCCACACATGTAGTGGGAGTCCAATGTCACCATGTACTTCAATGTCACTTGGGCACACCCTTTGCAAGCCCATGGAAACGGGAAGCTGGAGGGGTGTGTGTGACTCAAACCCAGGCATCTGAACCTAATACATGACAAGCCTGCATATGCCCAGCCACAATGCAGCGTATGCCCACAGGAACCACGGAAGCCAACAATGTGTCCCCAAAAAATTGGGAAAAATATAAAAATAAAAATAAAAATAAAAATTTACAAAAATATAAAAATAAAAAGAAAATCAAAAATGGCCATTAATAGGCCCGGGGGGGTTGGGGAGGCCACCCAGGAGGTCCGAGGTCAGGGTGCACACCAGAAACCACCTGTGTGGATCCTGGGAAAAAAAACACCTCCATGGGCTCATGGCCCACACGGCTACCCTATTCTGGGAGTATCACTGCTGTCGCTATTATCACCCTGTGCAGCTGCATCCGGAGGTGGTTGCACTATGGGAGGCAGCCCACGCAAGGCCCTACTCTGTTCCTCCATGGCTGCAAGCATGCGGGTGTGGTAGGTCTCGTTCTGGAGGATGAGGGTGCGGAGGTCCTCATGCAACAACTCACGGGATGCCCGGACCTCCGCCCTCGTTGCTTGCATCTCAGCTGAGAGCGTACGGGTGAGACGCTCCAGCTGCTGTTCTGTCCTTTGGTGTGTTGAAGCCTCTAGCTCAACAAGAGTCGTCCTGAGTTGATGTAGCTCCTGCCTCAGGGCTTCCCTGTGGCCCTGGGACACTATGGAGATGGCCTCCTGCAGAGTCGCCAGTGCCGCCCGCCTGTCCCTGTTGGACGCCAACATGTCCTCCCTGTGTGACTGGCAGATGGAGTCGGTTGCCTGCTCTAGTCGCTCCATCAGCCTTTCAGGGGGGACAATGGAAGTGGCCACCCTATCCATGGCCTGAGCCATCATCTCGGATGATGCTGCCTGTTGGGTAGCCATACCGTAAATGGATTGCTCCCATACGGTATTGCCAGGTGGCGTACGGCCACCACGTCGGCGGGCACCACACCTGTCTGGGGCAAGGCGGACTGCGCCTTGCTGTGCCGGCACTGCCTGAGGCTGCAGGACTGCATTCCCCCTCTGATCTGCTGGCCCAGGAACAGGATCAGATGTCGCGGAGTGTGACCCTGCATCCGTAACCACCAAAGGCCTAGCTGCCAACACTGACATCCCCATTGAGGGTTCTGACCCTGGTGCAGGTGGGTGGGACAGAACAGATTCCCTCCCTGGAACACTCACCTGCGACGGCACGTAGGTCTCATCATCCGAGTCAACAGATGAGTACAGCTCGGGGGAGGTGCAGCCAGAGACACCCCTTGAGAGCACGACCTGCAGCACTTGTGGGTTTTCAGCCACCAGCACACCACGTCCCTCACTGGTGGTTGGTCGGCCCTCGGACCCCTCCTGGCTCTGCACCATCTCCACAACCCCAGCAGTATCAGGTGCGTCTTCCCCTGCAATGACATAATGACAAAGAAATGGAAACCCGCATTAGCACCATGGCACACAATGAGGGCTGTGAAACAAGAGAACCAGTACTTGATTGACACATGTCCCACATGACTAAGACCCTCCCATGCATGCACCCTCACTGCGTATGAAGGGCAGGCAAATGGCACACACTCATTACACAAAGATGGAAGATGAACACATTTCATGCATGCTGCCTGGCAGTGACATCACACATTGCCCTGTGATTGCCAGGTGACACAAACATGCCATCACACAGATGGCATGTGCCATTGCTATTGAGTGTAGATGGAGAGGAGGGCAGCACTTATTCATTCTGTCCAGTTCCCACATGCAATAGCTTTTCTAATTCTGACAGGTCTGCTTTATCACCTGGAGCTGCCAGTCCAATATGGTCCAATTGCACAGGGACATGTGTGAACATATGATATCCAGGTAACAAAGTAACTCCACTTTACCATGGCCATGCCATACATGTGACTAGAGGACTGAGGAATGCCTAGTATAAGTGGTGGAATGCATACAATCTGTCTGATTGAACATAGGAAAATAATCAACAATGTAGTGGCAAGGTGAGAATTCAAGGCCAACTTGGGTGCTGTTGGGCTAGATGTCTACTGTTGGCAGAAGGGATACTGCAATGGCGAAATGCAGCTGCCCAGGATGTGTTGCATGAAGCACATGGCTGACCCATTCGACTCAGGCGCACACACTCTCACCTGGCACACAAACAGATGCCCTCACACACACATCATGCACATGGATGACACACACATGCATGTGCACTCACCGGACAATGCCTCGTAATCAGGCAGATCTCCCACGCCTTGGATCTGTTACTCCGTGACGTAGGTCCCAGCGACTGACTCATGTGGAGTGAGTTCCATGTCTTCTACTGGAGACCCACCTCCAGTCACTAGAGTTGCGGCATGACTTGAGGCCAGCTTCTTCTTTGCCCTGCGCTTTAGGTCATTCCAGCGCTTGTAGCAATCATTGGCTGTGCGCCTCACGATTCCAAGGGCACTTACGATGTCCGCAATGGTCTGCCAGTGTGCCTGGCGTTGTGCAGGTGTGGTCTTGGATCCTGCAACAATGACCATCTCGTTATCATGTCCGGACACATACTCGACAAGTGCATTCAGTTCCACATCCGTGAAGCTGGGCTTCCTCGACGGACCGGACTGTGTAGCCGTGTCGGGGGCATCAGCCTGTGCCGGACGAGCACTCTTCCTCTTCCGCTTGGAAGGTGGTGGTGATCCTGAGTGTCCTGCGCCGCTCTGGACACTAGGGGCAGGAGCCCTGGTGGGCTCTGTATCAGGTGTGTGGGATTGCACACTCAGCATGGGAGTTGGTGCAGGCATTGGCTCAAGTGTAATGGTGTCATGGGGAATGTCAGCAGAATGGACTAGGACGGACACTGTCCTGGCTGGGTGTGTGAGAGCTGGGGTGGATGGAGCGGCAGCTACCCCTGCAGCCGCTCCGCCCTGCCTACTTGGGGTAGCAGATGACCTTGCTGCCCCAGATCCACGTGGCATGATAGCATCAACGTGCACCAGCGCACGTGTCGTAGCCCTGCTGACCTGGAAGTCAGCCATGGAGTCAGCCAGGTCTGGTGCCACAATGGGCTGGTCCAACAAGGGCTGAGCATGGATGGTGTGAGCCACTTCAGCCTCAACGGGAGGGGGGGAGGGGGGGAGGGGGGGGGCTGATGGGTGCCCTTGACTGGTCCTCCACACATGGGGGGACAGGCTCACCCTGCAAGTTACGACCACGTCCCCTACCGGATCCACCACGGCCACCACTTGTGGCTCTTCCACCTTTGCCACCCTTACGGAATACTCGCCTCCCAGCCATGGCACTGATATTAATGTGCGTATGGGAGTGGCTGTAGACAATTGTCCTGGGCAATTGGGGGTCAAAGGGGTTGGGTACCAGATGGTAATTGTACCCTAGTGCTCTAGCACGGCTGATTGTAACCCCTGGGGAAAGATGACGGGTCACGCAACGCACAGGAGGCCCAAAAAAGGGAGATGACGTGCACGCAACCCCTCCTAGACCACGTGTGCAGAAAGAAAAACCTGCACTACACTGTGGCACCCAGTAACACAAGAATGAACGTATGCGTGTCACACGCAGCCTAGAATGACCTCTGAAGGGGTAGGCTACACACGGGGCAAGCACAGAAATTGGATACGTGCGTGACTCACCGTCTGCCAGGTAAAAGAGCGTGAAAAATGAGCGCGTTTGGCTGGCAATACCCCCGCCAAAAGAAGATGTGTACGCTGTCTGAGAAGACAGGACAACAGTAGAAGGGGACACTGTTTGAGGGAACAGGCCCAGGTAAACCAGTACAAGAGGAAAAAACAGAAAAAGCTGTCAGAGGTAACAGGGAGTACGAGCTGGAAACGCCGTGAAGTAAATCGCGTGTGAAACGACAAGAAGTACAGAATTCACCCACTCGCTCTCCACGAAAAGCACGTACAAGGAAATGGTGTTCTACATGTACCTTATATACAGGCCCACACGTACAGCGTCACTTACGCGGCGTGTAGGTTCACCAATCACACGCTTTGTCACTCCTGCGTGTAGATCCATTTTCACCAATCACACGCTTTGTCACTTCTGCGTGTAGATCCATTTTCACCAATCACACGCTTTGACACTGGGACGTGTCACGCAACAATTTCCTGCACGTGCAGGTGACTATAGGCGCGCATATGCTGTTGACGGTTTTACGCGCTAAGGGCCTTTCCTCGATTCACACGCTGACGTGTGGGATTTCACTCCCTATCAGGCTGTCCACGCGTTCACACACGAGAGACCACGCTCCTGGCCAGGAGGCCAAATTACTGCCCCCCAGAGCCCTGAGCACGCTCCCACCTGCCATCTGCTGCTGCCTGACTGCCTGCTGGCCACGTGCCCCACAGTGCTGGTGGGTGGGGGTGTTGGGAGACATGGGTGGGGGCCTGGTGGAGGGTGCCCCTGGTGACTGGGGGGGTGGGGGTGGTGGGAGACATGAGTGGGGGCCTGGTGGAGGGTGCCCCTGGTGGCGGGGGGGTGGGGGTGATAGGGGACATGAGTGGGGGCCTGGTGGAGGGTGCCCCTGGTGACTGGGGGGGTGGGGGTGGTGGGTGACATGAGTGGGGGCCTGGTGGAGGGTGCCCCTGGTGACTGGGGGGGTGGGGGTGGTGGGTGACATGAGTGGGGGCCTGGTGGAGGGTGCCCCTGGTGGCGGGGGGGTGGGGGTGGTGGGAGACATGAGTGGGGGCCTGGTGGAGGGTGCCCCTGGTGACTGGGGGGATGGGGGTGGTGGGAGACATGAGTGGGGGCCTGGTGGAGGGTGCCCCTGGTGGCG
Source organism: Ambystoma mexicanum (assembly GCF_040938575.1). Taxonomy (NCBI): domain Eukaryota; kingdom Metazoa; phylum Chordata; class Amphibia; order Caudata; family Ambystomatidae; genus Ambystoma; species Ambystoma mexicanum. Next base: position 514,803,833 of record NC_090934.1, read on the forward strand.
GGGGGGGTGGGGGTGGTGGGAGACATGAGTGGGGGCCTGGTGGAAGCTGCCCCTGGTGGCGGGGGGGTGGGGGTGGTGGGAGACATGAGTGGGGGCCTGGTGGAGGGTGCCCCTGGTGGCGGGGGGTGGGGGTGATAGGGGACATGAGTGGGGGCCTGGTGGAGGCTGCCCCTGGTGGCGGGGGGGTGGGGGTGGTGGGAGACATGGGTGGGGGCCTGGTGGAGGGTGCCCCTGGTGACTGGGGGGGTGGGGGTGGTGGGTGACATGAGTGGGGGCCTGGTGGAGGCTGCCCCTGGTGGCGGGGGGTGGGGGTGGTGGGAGACATGGGTGGGGGCCTGGTGGAGGGTGCCCCTGGTGGCGGGGGGGTGGGGGTGGTGGGTGACATGAGTGGGGGCCTGGTGGAGGGTGCCCCTGGTGACTGGGGGGGTGGGGGTGGTGGGTGACATGAGTGGGGGCCTGGTGGAGGGTGCCCCTGGTGACTGGGGGGGTGGGGGTGGTGGGTGACATGAGTGGGGGCCTGGTGGAGGGTGCCCCTGGTGACTGGGGGGTGGGGGTGGTGGGTGACATGAGTGGGGGCCTGGTGGAGGGTGCCCCTGGTGACTGGGGGGTGGGGGTGGTGGGTGACATGAGTGGGGGCCTGGTGGAGGGTGCCCCTGGTGGCGGGGGAGTGGGGGTGGTGGGAGACATGAGTGGGGGCCTGGTGGAGGCTGCCCCTGGTGGCGGGGGGGTGGGGGTGGTGGGAGACATGAGTGGGGGCCTGGTGGAGGGTGCCCCTGGTGGCGGGGGGGTGGGGGTGATAGGGGACATGAGTGGGGGCCTGGTGGAGGCTGCCCCTGGTGGCGGGGGGGTGGGGGTGGTGGGAGACATGAGTGGGGGCCTGGTGGAGGCTGCCCCTGGTGGCGGGGGGGTGGGGGTGGTGGGAGATATGAGTGGGGGCCTGGTGGAGGGTGCCCCTGGTGGCGGGGGGGTGGGGGTGGTGGGAGACATGAGTGGGGGCCTGGTGGAGGCTGCCCCTGGTGGCGGGGGGGTGGGGGTGGTAGGGGACATGAGTGGGGGCCTGGTGGAGGGTGCCCCTGGTGGCGGGGGGGTGGGGGTGATAGGGGACATGAGTGGGGGCCTGGTGGAGGGTGCCCCTGGTGGCGGGGGGGTGGGGGTGGTGGGAGACATGAGTGGGGGCCTGGTGGAGGCTTCCCCTGGTGGCGGGGGGGTGGGGGTGGTGGGAGACATGAGTGGGGGCCTGGTGGAGGGTGCCCCTGGTGGCGGGGGGTGGGAGTGATAGGGGACATGAGTGGGGGCCTGGTGGAGGGTGCCCCTGGTGACTGGGGGGGTGGGGGTGGTGGGTGACATGAGTGGGGGCCTGGTGGAGGGTGCCCCTGGTGACTGGGGGGGTGGGGGTGGTGGGTGACATGAGTGGGGGCCTGTCGGAGGGTGCCCCTGGTGACTGGGGGGGTGGGGGTGGTGGGTGACATGAGTGGGGGCCTGGTGGAGGGTGACCCTGGTGACTGGGGGGGTGGGGGTGGTGGGAGACATGGGTGGGGGCCTGGTGGAGGGTGCCCCTGGTGACTGAGGGGTGGGGGTGGTGGGTGACATGAGTGGGGGCCTGGTGGAGGCTGCCCCTGGTGGCGGGGGGGTGGGGGTGGTGGGAGACATGGGTGGGGGCCTGGTGGAGGCTGCCCCTGCACTGCTGGGGGGTGGGGGTGATAGGGGACATGAGTGGGGGCCTGGTGGAGGCTGCCCCTGCACTGCTGGGGGGTGGGGGTGGTGGGAGGCATGGGTGGGGGCCTGGTGGAGGCTGCCCCTGCACTGCTGGGGGGTGGGGGTGGTGGCAGACATGAGTGGGGGCCTGGTGGAGGCTGCCCCTGGTGACTGGGGGGGTGGGGGTGGTGGGAGGCATGGGTGGGGGCCTGGTGGAGGCTGCCCCTGGTGGCGGGAAGGTGGGGGTGGTGGGAGACATGGGTGGGGGCCTGGTGGAGGCTGCCCCTGCACTGTTGGGGGGTGGGGGTGCAGGGGGACATGAGCAGGTGTGCAGGGTAGTCCCCTGTTTTGTAGGCTGCCTGCAGGGGCCGTGGAGGGTGTACAGGGAACACCTGTGAGGACCCACCCAGCCTAATCGCGTGTGACTTCCCACGCACCCCTGTAATACACGTACCCAGCCAAATCACGTGTGATGATTCCCACGCACCCCTGTAATACACGTACCCAGCCAAATCGCGTGTGATAATTCCTGCGCACCCCTGTAATACACGTACCCAGCCAAATCGCGTGTGATAATTCCTGCGCACCCCTGTAATACACGTACCCTGGCCAATCGCGTGTTAAACTTCCCGCGTACCCCTGTAATACACGTACCCTGGCTAATCGCGTGTATAACTTACCGCCTACACCTGTAATACACGTACCCTGGCCAATCACGTGTTGCACTTCCCGCGTACCCCTGTAATACACGTACCCTGGCTAATCTCGTGTATAACTTCACGCGTACCCCTGATATGCAGGTTACCCGCTTTGCGTTCCTTGTTTGGCAGCCCTGTAAACTGGTCCAGAGTTAGCGCAGCCCTTTGCGATGATTTAGCGATTTTGATGGCTTTTCCTTGCGCGAGGGCGTTCTTGAGGGCGTTACTGGCGCTGCTGCAGGGTCGCTGCGATACTCTGCGCCACGGCTGGTTTGGGAGCCTAAAATCCATGAATACGCTGTGCGCGGAAATCGGTTTTAGCGCACGTGCCTGGCGCAGACAATCGCACGCGGACACTCTGCGCCAGCCGCTTGCGACACTTTTCTGCGAAATTCTATTAATTACCCTGTTTGTGTTTTTGTATATAATTACTCTATTTTTTGGATAGACAGGGGAACTCCCATGAACAGTCATATGATTCCTGACTTTAAAAAGTATTCCGTGACTAGGGTACATCGAAGGATAGTTTTTTGTTTTCCTGTGGGAAATGTGCTGATGCTTTGAAAGTCCCTATCACTACTCTAACTTCAAAAATGTGCATCTTTTGCAGCCAGGAACTCGATCTGCAATGATGGAAGAATCGGAAATCCTTCTTGGCAAATTTGACAAGTGCATTGTCCATAATTGCCATTGTACAGTGGATATAATTCCTAAATAATATTTTTAGGGTTGGGTTTAATGATCCAACATATAGTAAAATGCTATCTGGTTTTCAGGCTAAACACAAGAGGTGATGGCTGGAAGGTTTTGATTTAATCTGAACCTTTGACATTGCTCTGGGTGATCCTCCTGACCATCCATTGTTAATTACCTGCCAAGCCACTAAAGAAAGTGTAAAGTCCATATGCAAATCAAACTTGGCCCTACTCCAAAAGGGGCAGTCCAGAATGAACAGTTTGGCCGTATCTCTTCTGTATATGTCAACAAGCAATTGCAGACTCATTTGGCGTCATCATTGCATTATAGCTGCAGTCTCTAGGGACAGCAGGCATGGAGCCCACATCTGGGCATACTCGTCCCAGCCAGGGTGACAAAATCAAAACAAAAGAGGTGATGGCTAGAACATTTTTTTATTAATATGGATCTCTGACATTGCTCTGGCCAACTATCTAGACTATCAGTATTCACCTGCCTGGCCATTAGAGAAAAGTGAAAGACAATATGCAAATCAGGCATGGTCAGACCCCAAAAGGGACAACCTAGCCCAAACTGCTTGGGCGCATCCTAACCTCTCCATGCTGATGAGAATTTAATTAGAAAAAATGATACAAATTATATGTTTACATCAAGATTATTTGCACATAAATTGGTCAATCTGAAAATTGATTTGTTCAATGTGTCAGAACAACAGGAAATGTTGATTTAGAGCTGAAATCATTTTACAGGGCCCCAATTTCACCAATTCATTTCCTTTTATAGAAAACATTTTAAGTATGGGAAAACAGGTGGATGGCATAGGGACAAAAAAAGGGCTATGGACCTTGGTGCTCAGGAAGGAGAAATAGAGGGAGAGGGGACAAAGAGTAAAACATGTGCAAAATGAGTCCAGTCACAGTGGTCTTCAAACATTCTTGGCCTAGGCCCCCCTGAGCAAAATTTGGGCAGGCTGTGCCCCCTAAAACATGTCAAATGGACAGAATGTATAAATGGCTATGAACTATTGCCTGCCGTCAGCACAACCTACCCCCAGTATAGTCCCTAGGCTCCCCCACCTGCTCCCATCACAGTCCATTGACTCTCCCCACCCCATTACAGATTCTGGGCTCTCCCCACCGTGCTCCCACCACTAACCCAGTGCTCCCATTCATCCTCCTCCCACCAAAGTCCCTGGGCTCCCCCACCCTGTTCCCAGCACAGTCCGAGCTGGTGAATTTTTTAAGTGGAGGGGCATAAATATTTAACACAAAAAATGCCCCAGCGACCGAGCACAGCAAGGGAGCCAGAACCAATCAAGGTGGGTTTGGGGGTTTTTCCTCCTGTGAATTGTTTTTTTAATAACGGGTTAAAATGTGGCATTTTAGAGTATACTTTAAAAAAAAGATGGGTAAAAAGCCAAACAGTTTGCAATTGGTGCTGGGAGGCAAAGGGGGAACACATGGTATTTATGACTGCACATCTATGATAGATATCCACTAAATAAAAAAATCATCCCTATCCTCTGGGCTCCACAGCACCTCAGAAGGAGAGCTGATTTTGGCAGGTGGGTAAGGTATTGTGCAACAAAGGCATTTTCAAAATGCCTTTGTTGTACAACCCTCCTTCCCCTGTCTACCCCCGACTCACCAAAATCAGCCCAACAAACCAAAACAAACACACTCACATTAACACAGCAATCACTCTATCATTCATACAAGCACCCATCATCATACACTCACTCATAACACAAGCATAAACGCATCCATACACATATTTAAATAAAAAATAAATGAAAGGAAACATACCTTCCGCAGGGTTTGCGCGTTGGCGCTGAAATGTCCCGCTCCAGGTTGCTCTGTCCATATGTGCATGGAGGTGCACAAGCTCCCCCTTGCACATACAAACATGGAGTGCCCCAGCCAGCATTTCCAATGAACTATGCAAGGCTGGCAAAGAAAAACTCCCCCAGCCTTGTATGGCTCAGTGAGCATGTGCGGCTGGGGAACTGAACTGTCAAAAGAAAAACACTGTTTCCCTTTGACAGTTCAGCCAGCCCAGAAGCACTCCCTCAGCGGGTAAAGGCAACTGAGGGAGTGCTCAGTGTTTCACTGGCTGGTTCCTCGGCTCATCCATAATGGGTGAGGAGGCCACTGGGTGGACACACCCTCACCAATTATGGAAGAGCCGCCATGCTCGGACTGGCCTATAGGGCAATAGTGCAATGCCCATACCAAAAATGCAAAATGCTAGTGTAGGCCACTCAAAATGGGCCACTTTTTGGCCAACGTGGGCCTGTTTGATGAGTTACTTCACTATGCAGCTGGTAGTGTTGACCATTGTTGCTGAGTAAATATTCTTTAAATATCACAATTTACTTACATTTTAACAAAAATCACCCCCTTGAGTACTATTCAAACAGTCTGTGACTAAAGGAATGAACATCCATTTGCGTCTGCGGGCCGATTTTTCATTGCTTCCTGAGACATTTTGATGGGACAGTCCCACCATGTGAGCCGCCCCTACCCATTGCCCCCAATCTAAAAAAAAAAAAGTTTGAAGACCTCTACTGTAGAGGGATTAAATATACCTTGAAATAGCAATTATTGTGTATGTACAACAAATGCATGCTTCAGTGAATGCTCCGTTTACATTCAAAGATTAAACAAGGAAAAGAAGAAGTGTTTGCAATTACAATTGTTCTGTGTAATACAGGAGCAGGACGAAGTCCTCCTGTAGCTGACAGTTAAAAATGAACATTTTCTTTGGAGTCACTTCAAATTAAGGCTATCTGGTTAAAAAGCCCTACTCCAAAAGGTAATAATAAGGCGTCATTCATTTTCAATTAAAATAGTAACGGGATGCGTATTAGCTGATCTGGACGAAACATGAAATCTCTAATGAGAAATCACTCTGCGCCAGGAATATTTGAAACACAGACCATCTGGGTTGCTAATATGCACGCTGCTGATTATGTGTTCCAGAAAGTAATTAGAGACACATGCTAGCTGTTGTTATAGCGGAATTGTTGACATTTTTCTTACATCTTTCTGAAAGAGAATTCTGTCTAACAGATTTCAAGGTAGAGTCAGTCTACGAAGGCTCACTCTACAGAGATTTATATGGAAGAAATCAGGTGCATACAGGACATTACCTTTGTCAATCCGCATGTTGTCTGACATAAGAGTTACAGGATGATAAGTGTACTCATGTTCACAGTAATATGCGTTTGAAGGGCATGTTGTCTCCTTAGGGGAGGCTGGGCAGTAGAGGAGGCTAACACAGAAGTCACAGAAGCAAGGTATTTAGCAATGGCAACAGCAATACCATCTAAAATCCAGAAACTGTTATTCTTTCCAAACGTTCAGTTGATCAGTTTTCTTTTACAATCCCACCTCCCACTCAGATGGATGCATTCACATTGAAAAGCCACAAGGAATACATATAGTGCTCCTTGAATCAGGAAGCTATAGATGGCATACGGTAACACAAATGTGTCAAAGTGACATTAAGGTGTGGGTTTAAAGCAAAACATCGATTGACATTTGGGGTGTTTTGGAAGATATGCTCTTTAACTCTGAGTCCACTCCCCCCTCCACCAAATTGTAGCGCCCATGAATTCACTCAAGACATCACATTTGACATCACTTATGACATCACATATCACACAATCAATGAAATGACTGGCAACTAGTGCACACCGATGACAGCTGTGCTCTTCTGTTACATGGGCTGTGGCCAGACCCAATGCCAACACAACCCTGCTAATGGGAGCTTAAGTCTGAGAGGGCCATTCCAGAAGGAGGCTCCTGCCGAGGGAAGAGATCTATCCCCCACTCTCTGCTTGGAGAAACGTTTGACCTGCAGAGAGTTAGAGCTACAGGACTGAAGGACTCTAGAAGGGAGGTATTTAGGGAGTGGAAGTTTGATATAGTGCCGCCCCAGGCCTCAGAAAACCTTAAGGATGATGCAGAGGGTCTTGAATGTGATCCTTGCAGCCAGCGGCAGTCAGTGGAGAGATTTTGGGGCTGGAGAGATACGCTCCCTCGGCTTCAGGCCAAGTATAAGTCTTACAGTCCTATTCTGGATTAGTTGGAGAGGAAGAAGGGAGGAAACAGGAAGATTGAGGAAGTGGCTGTTTCAATAGTCCAGCCTGGAGAGAACCAGAGCTCTGGAGACATTGATTTTCTTGGGAAGGTGAGGAAAGTGAGAATGCCTCTGAGGAGGTAAAGCTGAAAGTGAGCCTTCTTGTCAAGGCCTGTGATATGAGGTAAGAAAGAGAGAGCGGAGTCAAAGATGCCTTCCAGGTTTTTTGCCCACAAGAGGGTCAGGGGAGGGGGCCCAAGGATGGTGGCCAGAGATAAGGGGGGAAGGAAGGGGAAGGAGTTCCAATGAGAAGGATCTCAGTCTTACTGGTGTTAAGACAGAGATCATTAGCAGCGCACTATGCCTGAAAAGCAGTCGAACAATCGGGAATGAGTGAGGAAGGAGGGGTGGTAGAGGAGGGAAGCTTAAAAGAAAGCTGTTTGTTATCAGCATAACAATGGAAATGAAGAGAGACGGAGGACATCAAGTGGGCAAGAGGGGCAAGGTAAATGTTGAAAAGCCACAGTGAGAGTATAGAGCTCTGAGGGACACCGCAGGTAGAGACTAAGGTAGAGGAGAGAAAAGGGAGGGCCGATTCGAAAGGAAAGAGGACAATCAAGACAGTGCCTGGTCTGTGATACCCAGAGTATCGCAGCGACAGCTTAGGAGGGTGGTATGATTGACAGTGTTAAAGGCAGAGGTCAGATCCAGGAGGAGGAGAACAGAACGAGAGCATGAGTTGAGATTTCAGAGCAAGTCATTATAGGTGTTCAGGAGACCAGTTTCCGTGCCTCTGGTTTCACTAAAGCCAGACTCGTGGTAATGGCGAAAGTCAACAGCTGCAGTGTGGTGGGTCAGTTGGGAGATGGCCAACCTCCCCAGAGGTTTGCCCAAGAAGGAGGTAGTGGAGATAGGGTGGTAGTTGGCTGGACAGCAAAGGTCTGCAGATGACTTTTTTTAAGAGGGGGTGTACATGTGGGTGCTTGAGAGGTTGTGGGAAGGAACCAGTGGCAAGCAAACAAGTGGTTGCAGAACTCAGCCAAGAAGGGAGGGAGGGGGCAATATTGTCCTTGATAGCTCTAGAGTAGCAGGGAAGCACTTGTTTGGAGTAGACTTTCACATAGCAAACCGTCTTGGTGACCTCATCCGTTTCTATGGGTGAGAAGGAGTAGAGTAGGAGGGAGGGAGGGAGAGGGGCCAAAGGAGGCCTGGCAGCAGGTGGAGGAATCAGTGAAGAGAAGAGTGAGGACAGGATGTCCTAAATTGATGTAGAGAAGAGGGAGGCCAAGGGCGTGCAGAGGGCCTGAGAAGGGAGAGAAGTAGAGATTGCAGTAGTATTGGCAAGTTCCTTGCAGATTTTTAAGAGTTCAATCGTGTTGTTGGTGTCCCCAGTGTTGCAGGCTTGTATAATGGTCCACTTCTTGAAGGGGATGGAGAGTCTGTAATGCCTTTGTAGCAGGCAGCAGGCCAGTTTGTCAGAGGATGGGCAGGAATCCAACTATTTCCGCTCTGCAAATCTGCACTTGTTTTTTAAGATGCTAGGTCAGAATCGTACCAACTGTTGTATCTAGAGGAAGGCTTAATGCAGATCCTCATGGGAGGAGCGAGAATTTCAAGTGTGTTGGAGATGGAAAGGTGAAGGTAAGCAAGGGATGAGTCAAAATGAGAGTTGAGTGCAGGGGAGGAGGGCCAAATGAAAGAGGCAGCAAAGGCAGCTACTGACACTCACTTCATCGATCGAATGACGGAGAAGGAGGCCGGCAGTGCGGGCCGAGGCTTAGCCAGGGAGACCAAAAGCATCAGATGAGAGGAGAGGAGTGAATGATCAGACCAAGATAGAGGTGTAGGGAGAGGGTTAGAAAGAAAGAGGTCTGCTCAGATGAGCCCATCCCGAGTGTGGAGGGAAGAATGGTGAGAAAGAAAGAGTCACAGAGGTTGTGAATGGAAAAGGCTGCATAATGAGAATCAAGAAGGATGTTGCTCTCTCTGAGAAAGAGAAGCTCACAGGTAGATGTCAGGAGAGAAGAGGTGAGGTTTGCCCACTCCGATAGGAAGAAGGAGACCTGGCCAGGGGTTCTGTAGATAGTAGAGAGAGTGATCAACAGGGTAAGAGAGATTCAAAGCTAACGGACAAGACATTTAAAGGAGGAATAGGATTGAATGGTTATGAGAGAGGCAGGGCTCCATTCAAAGAAGACCAGGGCTGCTCCACCCCCAAGCTGGTTAGACCTGGACTTGGAGAGTATCTCATTGCCCTCATGAAGAAGAGTGTCAAAAGCAGGGACAGAGCTGGCATTGAACCACGTCTCGGTGAGTGCGAGGACGTCAAGGTCAAAGTCTTCAAGGAGGTGGCAATTGTTAGAGGAGTGACTGACAGCAGAGCGAGAAACGAGGGTAGCTAAGTGAAGCTGGTTGCCACCTTTAAAGGTTTTCTGAGACAAGGTACAGGGACGAGGTACCACCGCCGGAGGGGGGATGGCAGAAGGGGGAGTGGAAGAGGGAGGAGGGCCCGGAGAAGTGCAGAAGTTAATGGGAGATGGTAGACACCTGTCGAGAAGGAGGAAGTTTGGTTGAAAGCCCTGGGCCATGATATTGCCATTTAGGTAGACATTGATGATGCACCTGGATGAGGTGTACGAAGAGCACTTCCCATCTGGTTCTACCATTAATGCGTGAGGAAGAGCAAGGGGAGAGGACAGAAACCATATGGGGAGTCCATAGGGCTGGAGAGGGAACAGCAAAGAGAATGTCAGTAATAGTCTGCCTGGAGAGAGAATTGACATAGGTGTCTGCAATGGGCAGATCTGGGTTTGAGACCAGGGGACCCTTCTTAAACCTTTTCCTTCCAGGAATTTAAGAAGAGGGAGGATAGATAATAGAGTAGCAGTTAGAATAGAGCACTATAGGGGGTGGGTTGACAAAGGGATATCCAGGGGACAGAGAGAGACAGAACTGCACAGTGCGCAAAGAACTCACCACCACCACCAGCAGCTGGAGGACCTACACAATGAAAAAAGCGCAATACTTCCAAAGACAATGAAGAGAACCAAGAAGATGAGGTAGTGGAATTGCCTACCTCTAACACCCAGAGAGAATCATGGGTGTCGTAATTCTTTACCACTGTTGGGAATGTACCAAAGGCTAAAAGTACCAAAGTGAAATGCAATGAGTGCAATTTTGTACTCAGTCGCGGACAACCCAGGCAGTACTCCTAAGAGACCACCTCCATGTGCCACTACAACAAATCCAACCACTGCAATGCTCTCAGAAAGGCTGTTCCTTTCTTAGGCAGTAGTAGGTTGTCTTCCTCTACCTCATCTTCCTCGACCAATACTGTAACCACCCAGCCTACTTCTGTGGGACACAAAGTCCCAACAGTTACTTTGCAAGCAATAAAAAAGGCAGTTGATCCAAATCTTTTGAAGACAACAGTACTCAGGGAGAAGCAATTTCTAAGTGATTTTGAAGCTGTAATCAAGGCGCACGATAAACACTGCCCCCTACCTTAGATGTAACACATGTGCAACATCTTCCCTTGTCCACCTGCCCCTCCATATTGGTAGTTGGTGCCTCTTCTCTCACCCCCCCACCTTACTTGCTGACCACTCCTCCACAAAAAAAAAAGTTTCCTTTAGGAACCACATTTCACAGTTAACAAATAGAACTAACAACAATAATCCTATAGACTCCATCCTCTTTACATTTCACAATAAAGTGAATAGACTCAATAAAATTCTCCAACATTTTCATTAGCATTCTGTGTTATGCTAATGGGAATAATGTGGCGTGCATCCCCCATTGCAGGGACTGGAACATGGTATAACGGCCCGGCAGCCCAAGTTATCAGCCCAAGTGAAGTGAGGGGGGCTAACAAGGGCTCCGGGTCATTATCCTCTGTTCCAGCCCCTGCAACAGGGACAAAGGTCATTAGCCATTATCACCCAGGGTTTCCTAAACGGTAACAAAAAGACTTTCCTCCCTACAGCGGACGTGCGAAGCACCCCTGCTTTTGGAAGGAAAATCCTTTTTCAAGATGGCCACCATGGACAGGGAAGGCGGGGCTCGAACGGAGCCCATCTCCCCTTTCCATGTCAGCCTGCAGGAGGTGAAGTGAAGGAGTGAATGCGACAGCGGCACCCGTCACTGCTGAGATAAGGTACGTAGGGGATGGGGGGGTGACAAAATAAATAAAAAATGGGACAGAGGGTGGGGGAAGATGGCGACGGGGAGAGCCGACCATCTGGCTGCTTGGAACGTGGGCTTGTACCAGCGTTTCAAGCCTGTGTTTCTAGCCACCCGGGAGGCCATGCCCACTTTAACTCCATTGCTGGAGTTAGGCCATGCCCCAGACAATGCCCCAGAAAATCTGGCCACTGCAACGTTATATCACTATTTTGTGTACCTACATTGTGATACTTTTCACGAGTTTGCTGCAAATCCGCCCATGTTTTATTTTTTCAGAGGTGTCAAAATGTACGTTCCTAAAATAGTCATATAACTTAGCCCCCACTTGACAAAATCCATTCAGACTTTGCAGAAAACATTCAAGGTAGGGTCTATAATTTTCTGAAAACTGTTGTCAACATTCATCGAATGGCAACAAAGCTATAAACCGTCGAAAAATGTTGGGACCCCCCTCTAATTCTGCCTCCTCTTGACAAAATCCCACCACACTTTGCAAATATATTTTATATAGGTCTCCAATCTTTTTGCAAATTGATTTGCAGATTTGTCAATTGGCACCACATTTATAATCCTTTAAAATATTTTGTGACCCAACCTCTAATTTTGTTCCCTCTTGACAGAACTGCACCGTGCTTTGCAGAACCATTCAGAGTCAGGTCTAGAATGACATTCCCAAATCTCATGCAGATTCATTGTGTGGCATCAAAGTTATAAGCCATCTAAAAACGTATTTTCAGCAACCCTTTAATGCACGCATAAGCTTAGATATCCCTGAACATCACAGGACTGCCCCTGACGGTTTGGAGACATCGGAGAAGAAACACGCCCATTTTCTGGCTGTTTATGGTCATATCCCATCCTCATTACCCCTCACCTCCCAGGAGATTGGTTCCTTAGTTTGACAAGTGCAATGTTGTTTTTTTTAATATGTTTTGTCACGATGTCTGCGGACAATGGCGGCAGTCCGTGAATCCAACATGGCGAGCGTTTCCAAAAATCTGACGCACCTCACCTTTTTTTCACCTTCCTATCAGTGGCCATGTCACATATCCATGGACAGCACACTGTCCTGTAGCCCAACCGGATGTCCATCAGCGGACCAATTTTCAAAAATGTTCAAGCGGACCAAAAAGAAATCCCTTTTTTTAACCTGCTTTTTGGTTGTTTAAAAAAAAACTACTGGATGGATTTACACCAAATTTACAAAAGCACGCCTTAGGAACCATGCCACCCCTCTTGGCACTAATTTGGTGAAAATCCATCCAGCAGTTTGGACTGTAGGCATGAGTACATTTCTTTTTTCCATGGCATCTATGGGAAAAACCACACATTTTGGGACCCCTCTACCTTTTTGCCCCCCTTAACGAAACATCACCAATCCTTGCTGAATCAATTTGACATGGCCATATACTTTCAAAGTTTGGTGAGGATTCATCTGGGGGTGGGGGGTAGTTATAAGCCACCCAAAAAGTGCTCTTCCTATGGGTTGAGCAACTTCACCATAACTATAGGGCTGCTACTGCAGGCCCTGTGATATATATTCACTGCAAAAACTCTGTTAAAGGGACTTTCAGTTGCACTGATAAAAACTGATGAAATTCATTGAAAAAAGCTTTAGTAAAGGTACATTATGCTTGCAAGGTAAAATAAAAAAAAAAACAAATACAGTTTCCAGTTATGCTAAGCTATGCAACCATAACTCCTGGCACTGCAATGCCCTGCTAAGAATAACACCCATGACATCAAAGATGACAACACTGCAACGTTGGGTCTATATTTTATTTGCAAAATGTTGTGCACTTTCGTTGAATGGCACCAAAGTTATAAGCCATTGAACAACTGTTCTTCACTGACCCTGTAATGCAGACAAATGCGCATGGATGTCCTCGGACATGTGCCAAATTCGCGAACATCACAGCAATGTCCCAGATCCCCCATGTTTGGGATTTGCCCTATCCAATCCTCATCACCTCTGTCCTCACAGATATCGTTTCATTTGTTTGACAAATGTAATGCTGTGTTTTTTAAATTGTTCACTGCGATGTCCATGAACTAACGGCACATTTTGCACATTCAAAGTGGCATCCATTTCAGAGTTTTGACATAGCTCGTGTTTTAATTAACCAATCAGTTGCCATATATGATGTCTGCAAACATTACGCGGCTCTCTGATTGGCTCAGAGGCATCCGCAGACTGGAAAGAGATATCAAAATATGTTTACCTATATTTAGGTAATTTGTTTAAAATCTTCTGGACGGATTGACATAAACATACATTCCTTTTAAAAAAACTCCTTGCGCACATTTGGTGCAAATCTGTACAGCTGTTTGGGCAGTGGAAACGAGCAAAACATGTTTAATTCATGTCTATCTCGATTTCTAAATGTTTTAGGACCATGTAATAACTTTGCAACCCTTGACAAAACAAGACATAACTTAGCAAAATAATTCAGAGTTGGCTGTATAATTTTTTGCAAAGTTTTGTTAGGTTTCTTCAACGGCGCCAAAGATATGAGCCACCAAAAACTGCTCGTCCTATGGCTTGAGCAACTGAATCACAGCTACATGGTCGCTACCGCAGACCCTGCAATATATATTACATGGTCGCGGTAGTTATGGTTAAGTTTGTGTTTCCATAGGAAGAGCAGCATTTTTTGGGTGGCTTATAACTTCGCTCCCTCTGGACGAATCCTCACTAAACGTTGCAAAAAAAGTAAATGGCCCACTCTGAATGTTTTTGCAAAGTTTGGAGAGGTTTGGTCCAGGGGGGGCAAAGTTTTAGGGGGGGGTCCCAAAACTTTTGTTTTTTCCCATAGACATAATGGGAAAAAACATTGCGCATGCCTACAGCCCAAACCGCTGGATGGATTTACACCAAATTTGCGGCTTGGTCCCGAAAGTTTGCTTTTGCAAATTTGGTGTAAATCTGTCCAGTAGTTTTTGTTTAAAATGACCAAAATGTAAGGCAAACACATTTGTGATATCTCCGTTCGCTCCGCGGACGGACTTCCCGGTTCGCTCCGCGGACAGTGCCCTGATTGGCCGAGTGGCTTGCGTGATGTCCGCGGACATGCATGTGTTCGCTGATTGGACGGCGTGGTGCGTGAAGTGCGTCAGATTTTCTGTGGTGCCCGCCATCTTGCATTCAGGGACGACCGCGGACAGCGTGGTGAAATTTGGATTCAAAATTGTATTTAGTCGAGTGTGTTGGTGTGTAAGAGTGTTTGGGGAAGGTGGGGGAGTATGAGATAGGTTCCATGTTCTGTTTTTTTTTATATGCTAGACACTTTTGTTGTGTTCGATTTCTCTGCAGACAACACGGCAGTTCTGAAATGTTCTATATAAACTAAATGGTGGGTGCTCTGAAGACAGAGTATGTGTCGGTTTTGTTCGCAAACAAGCTAAAATTGAGCTAAGAACACTCGCAGTGTCCTTAAATGTTCGTACATAAACAAAATGGGGGTGTCCTGAGGACGCTGTCTGTATTGTACTCTGGCAAGTTGAATGTGTTCTAAAAACTCTTGCGGTGTCCTGAAATGCTCTGATTACTTACTGGTAATCTTCATTACTCCTAGTCCTAATCTTCCTTGTCACAGTACTGACAACCCTCCTCGCCCTCCCTGGGAAGGTCCCATGCTCCGGTTTGGTAATATGAAACTGAGTGATGTGGATGTGGGGGAGGAGTTATAGGAATTTAAATAAATAGATGAAGGTCCTCTGTCAGAGGCAGGGGCCTCATGAAGGAATAACTGGGACGAGGAAGAGTAGACGTGGAGGTAATGTTTGCAATTAAACAAAATGGGGGTGTTCTGAGAACGCTGTTCGTATTGTTCGTTGTCAGGTTGAAAGTGTTCTAAGAACCCTCCTTACGTCCGTTGACATTACAATTTCCTATGGGCCTTACCCGACTTTTTGTCCACTAAACAACCGATAAATCAGGCTGCTGTGCGCCGACATTATGTGATAATCCTATCACTTGCCCCATCGACCTGGCTGACCTGCTTTTGCGACACTAAATCATATCTCCCACCCCTAAGCCTGACATTATCAAAGCATTCATATTCCCCGTCTATCTCCGTGACGGTACAGGGTGCATAGCCAAACGTGCTCAGTCGTCTCCAGTCCATACGCTACTTTACACAGAACCCGGAAAACAACACCGATCATCTCAAAACACAGCGTGCAACAATTCGGATTTAAAAGCAAACAGCAAGATTGTACATTTCGTAAAGTACTTTTATTTGACATCAAATGTTTAGAGAATATTCACCGATTTGCATTTGTCTTTGCTGTCGATCCGCAAAAGTTCATCTTGAGTCACACACTGTTCCTTTGCGGTACACAGGGTGTTGGTTTATGATAAAAGAAGCACTATGGTCGCACTGATAATCGAAAGGCTGTTCCAAGAACGAGGCATTAGACCACCATAATGGTTGGTATGTTGCTTCTAGCTGCTAGTACCGCGTAAGTGCATATTGGTCCTGGGCGATTGTCCCATAAAATGGTGAGGGTCATGAAGTTGTTTAGAAGTAGCTGCACCTGGCAGTTAAAACCCACCCTCTGTCCTCTGCCTTTTTCAGAGCCCTCTAAGCGACAAGGGACCAATTCGGCGGTGATAGTGCACGGTAGAAAACACTATGCCACATTGAACGAACAAGTACAACTTAACCAGGCTTTAACGCCACGCTATTATTATTATATTTCGGAATAAAATAATCTAAAGGGTTACTTACATTATATTGGCATTTTCCATTATCTAAGCGTAGTGCAGTCCCAAAATACGACTCTGTCTGTGCCAACGATCTTTCTCATAGCGATATAATATATAAAAGTGGTTTTGTTTCAGAAATTTCATCCTTATCGTGTCTTACGTTTTTGCAACACTACTTCAAAAGAAGTCTTTTAGCATGATCCCTGTCTATCAAGGTGAAAAAACAATAGAACCTTATAGTGCGAGTCGTGGGCCTCTCCGGCACGCGAGCAAAACATGGAAGCAGCTGACCTTCACTGTAAACGACCATAAATTCTTAGTTTGCAACATTCTGTGTACAGCCATCTCTGAGAAATTGCTTTTTACACTCCATCTTTGTATATTGTTTGCGTGCTAATAAAAAAACTTTGTTAAAGGGACGTTATGGTTCCAAGTAAAACCGAAAAACCCCTGAAATTCGCCAGTTATGGTAAGCTAAGCAACCATAACTCGCGCCACCACCGTGCACTGCTAAGACTAACACCCAGGACATCAAAGATGACATCACAAATGTCATTGATGACATCACTGATGACATCACATGTGTATGTACTTTTCATGAAATATGTGTACAAGGGATTCTTATTATAATGTTGCGAAAAAAGTGTCAAGGATCATTGCAATAAATATCATACCCTAATTAGTGCTTTGAACGATGCATTGATATAAATAGCATTCTATTATGGGGTTCTATCTAGTATACTAAGCTACTAATGCAGAAACATAGCATTGTGTGCAGCGTACAAGATGAAGGTATAATATTCGTAATGTTAATATGTTGAATAATGAAATGATAATTGTTTTATTAATAGATTTTTGTGTACTGTGACATATGTAATAAGTAGCTAATAAACCCCTGTATTACATAATTGCATTACTGTAGAGAAAACACAAAGAGACAAGAACACATACAAATATACATATACATAGGGTAAATAGCAGCTTTGAAACAGATAAATCATCATTTATTTGCTTGAAAATAATGCTGTCTTTAAAGCTTGTGTCTTCCCCTATGTATATGTTTCATATGATGTGACTGGACTCTAAGGGAATTACTATAAGAACGTACTTGTTAGATACGTCTACAAATAAAATACAATTTTTAGTTTCTGACTCTTACTGAAGAAAATCATGTGGCCGAGATATGTCGGCAAAAGAAAAAAGAGTGAGCAAGAAGAACACTCGCGGTGTCCTGAAATGTTCGTACATAAAGAAAATGGGGGTGTTCTGAGGATGTTGTCCGTATTGTTCGCTGGCAAGTTGCATGTGTTATAAGAACACTCGCGGTGTCCTGAAATGTTAGAAAATAAACAAAATGGGGGTGTTCTGAGGACGTTCTCTGTATTGTGTGACTGCTTAGCTGTATGCAATGAGGGAATGGCACAGAGAGTGAAGTGGAAATGGTAGAAGGGCTGTCCAAGAGTTACGCGGTCCACGGACACCGCGGCTGTCTGTGGACAGGGCGTGCTGCATCCAGGGTTTTCCAGCAAATCCAGCATAGAAAGAAGACTGCAGGGATCAGCCAATCAGATGTTGAGGTTGTGGATTTTTGTTGAAAGAGACTGTGTGTAGTGAAGATGGCAGAAATGCAGAAAGTCAGGGTGTTGGTGCTCGGAGATATGTGTGTGCATGGTTTACAACAGTATGCTCAATGCAGGCATGTTGCAAAGAATTTTGATGTTAAAGGAGTGGAGGTCGTGTGGAGCACTCTGCCTGATTGCAATGTACAGGGAATTGTACAAGTTTGTGAAGATATGGGCAGGATCAACAGTCCCCATGTGGTAGTTTTGCACTATGGTGCTTTCGTTTGGGCTATGTCAGTGCCCCTACTTTGTTGGCAGATTTGGAACACAATGGTTGAAGCAGTAATGAACATCCTTCCAAATGCCAAAGTAATTTGTTCTGGATTACTACCTAGTGCAATATGGGACAATAGTTCAGTTTTTTGTCCTCAGCAAAACAACGCTAGGTGTGTAATCAACCGAGGCATGTGTGCCTTCATGCTTAGAGCTGGTATGTTCTTCTGTAATAATGAGAATATTGATTCCAGTAATGCTGTTTATTTTAAAGAAGATGGTATTTCCTTATCTTTTATGGGAAATTCCATGCTGTTTTGGAATATAAGTGTTGCTTTGGAGAAGGTTATGTGAAGATTTTAGGAGTAAAGTAAGAAAAAAAGAAAAAAAAATACAAAATAACAGGTGTCTGTCAAGCATCTGCAAAAAAAACAAAAACAACTCTTTTCAGAGCCAACCTCAAAGGGGAAATGGGGCAAACTATTTAAATTTACATTCACCACGCTCAAATTTTTGATATGTCCGTGGACATGGCAGTAGTCGGCAGACATCGAAAACACTAGCTAGGGGTTCAGTATGTTCTATGTTACATGTATATAAAGTCAGGGATATTATGGTTAAGTTGTGCTACTAAAAACATATGAAATTCAGTAAAAAACTTTGTTAAAGGGACGTTATGGTTAAGTTGTGCTACTAAAAACCTATGAAATTCAGTGAAAAAACTTTGTTAAAAGGCACGTTATGGTTAAGTTGCGCTTTTAAAAACATATCAAATTCTGTAAAAAAAACTTTGTTAAAGGGACGTTATGGTTCAAAGTAAAACCGAAAAACCCCTGAAATTCGGCAGTTATGGTAAGATAAGCAACCATAACTCGCGCCTCCGTGCACTGCTAACACTAACACCCAGGACATCAAAGATGACATCACAAAAGCTAAGCAACCATAACTCGCACCACCACCGTGCACTGCTAAGACTAACACCCAGGACAACAAAGATGACATCACTGATGACATCACATGTGCATTAACCTTTCATGAAAAGTCTGTACAAGTGATTCTTATTGTAATGTTAATAAAAAAAGTGTTGTAGTGTATTAAGTAATGCATTATTCCAAATAGCATTGTATTATGAAGTTTTTTGCAATACACTAAAGTACACATGTATTAACATAGGCATAGTGTGCAGCAGACAAGATGGAGATGCAATATTAATAATCTTGCCATGTTAAATACTAAAATTATAAATGCTTTCTTATTAGAGTTGTGCATACTGTGAAACATTTAATAAGTACCTAATAAAACCTACTTACTACATTATTGCATTACTGCACACAAAACACAAACAGACAACAACACATACAAATATGAGCATATACAGGGAAACTAAAGTAATCTAACTGATTATCTTCATGCACAGAAATGACTGCTCTGCTTCAAAACTACTACTTCCCTATGAATAACTATCACATATTTGTGTCTAGGCCCTAAGGAAAGTAATGTAAGTGCAATGTGTACAAACATGAGCATATGCAGGGAAAGTACAGTAATAAAAAAACAACAGAAATATGAGACAGTGTTGATAACCTTACTAATCATTTTCATACATAGAAAGCATTGCTGTCTTCCAAGTCTATGTTTCCCATTTGTATACGTTTCATATGCTTTGAGTGGACCCTAAGTGAATTACTGTAAGAACAAAGCAAAAACAAAGAGGTGATGGCTGGAAGGTTTAGACTGAATCTTAACCACTGGCATTGCTCGGGGCAACCCTCCAGACCATCGTTCTTCGCCTGCCAAGCCATTACAGAATGGGAAAGACCATATGCAAATCAGGCTTGGCCCCACCCCAAAAGGGGCAGTCCAGCCTGAACTGCTAGGTCACAATCCTTCTGCACGAGACCACAAGCATCCCCAAACATGTTTCGCCCTTGTTGGGGCTCATCAGTGAGGAGTAGCTTGGGTCTCTAACCCCAGCAGGCATGGGACCCACGTCTGGGCATACCCGTCCCAAGGACGTCTGCGGACGGACGCGGACAACAGCAACACTACCCAAAAACTCAGGGGGTATCTTCAATTGTTATATCGTGCCATATGAACAGTACACAAGTTCAAAAACCAGCACACAAACATATTATATGTAGTAATAAATAAGAAGTGGAACCTATATATCTAACACATCAACCATCCATTTACATAGCATATGTACTAGATCTACAGACCAGTAAGAACCCAACTTACCAGAAGCTAGTAAGTGTACTTCACTTTTCTTATATATTTCAAAAATTTCTGTATTAGATACAATAAAAGTAATTTTTTGTTTTTCACATAAATGTCCAGTACTTTTGAGTGGCTTGAGGAGAATTTCCCACGTCAGGAAATGTCTGATGATAGTGAAACTAATGGTAGACACTTCTCTATATAACCAAATTAATAAGCATTACTTTATGTACACTTAATATATTGGAAAAGACTCTCCGGTGCATGGAAGACAAAATTGACATGCTCATGGCAAATTTCAACCATTTGAAAAACTTTGTGGAGGACCACATAAAAGAAAAAATGAAATACCATTGTCCCACATGTACCTGTCCCCCCTCTCCATATCCCAGTCAATGATCCCCAAACCCTCTCTACGAAGAAAAACATATTGATGAGACTTCCATCCCTTCAACTCCTTCTATCCATCCTCTTGAAACCCCCAATTCCCCTGTGTTTGTGTCAGTTTGTGCTTCCCTCTCTCTTTCATAAATTTGTTTATATTTGTATATAATAAAAAAAATATTATGTGTGTTTTAATTCAGTCTTCTGTGTCTTTCTTTTTTTTAAAAAGGCAGTGAGGGTGTCCGCGGACAGCGCGGGTGTCCGGGATGTCCGTAATCAACCAAAATGTCCTAAGGACACTATACCTGTCCGTACTGTCCGGAAGCGAAATGGAACCGTTCTTAGAACATGCTTGGTGTCTGGGATGTCCGCAATTAACCAAAATGGAGGTGTCCTAAGAACACTATACCTGTCCGTACTGTTCGCAGTCAAGTTGAAACTGTTCTAAGAACAAACACGGTGTCTGGGATGTCCGCACAAGCACAAAAATGGGGGTGTTCTAAGGACACTATACCTGTCCGTACTGCCTGAAGAACATCTACGCACGTGTGCACCTCTCCGTAACTGTTTGTCTCACTTGTGTCACACTTTTAATTATTTTCAGGAACCGAACACTGTCCGTAGAACACCCGCGCGCATGCGCACGACCGTTCCTGTGCATTTGGTGCCCTGCAGACACCCATTCCCTTCACGGACATGTTTGTGATGCCACCATGTGACTGCACCCACTCTGAGCGTGTGTCCTGAATTGCGGACACTATCCGGGTCCCAGAACATTTTAAAAGTACCTTTTGAGGCAATCCACAGTATTTTATAGTAAGACTTCACCATAGCACATGTCCCGGACAATGACCCTGACTTTCTACATACTTTTTGGAAATTTTTGAGCCTTTTTGCGGTGTTTGATCTGTCCGCGGACAGCGCGGGTGTCTGCGAAGCACGCTCCTGCACCCCTGTAAAAGGCCACACCCCAGAGCTCATCCTCATTGTGTTTCTGGCTATCTGACAGAACACTATGTGATTTTGCTGAAACCTGATGGCATCCATGGCTCCTCTACTTCCACCTGGTGCTACATCTGCCTCATCACCACCCCCACCCCCTCCACCACCACCACCTCCCAAGGGCCTGAACAGTGGAACAGGCATGAGGATGTAGAGGAGGATGAAGAGGATGACGAGGATAAGGTAGTGGAAGTCCCTACTACCAGCACTCGCTGTGAGTCTTGGGAATGGCGGTTATTTACCATTCATGGTAACGTACCCAAGGCGCGTGCAAACAAAGTGACTTGCAACCCATGCAAAATGGTGCTGAGTTGCGGTAGGCTTGGTTCGTACAGCTTGGGTACGACAACTAGGAAGCGACACCTAAGGTTGTTTCACGGTGGGGCCATTCACAAGGTTGTACCTTGTGAAGAGAGTAGTAGGTTGAGTTCCTCCACTTCATCCTCCACTTCCGCTCCTCTCATCACAAGAGGCACTCCTGTGGGAGAGTGCATCCCTCCAGCTACCTCACAGGCCATTCACAATGCTGATGACCCTTACCTTTCGAGGGTCACAGTTTTGTGTATGTACTGTGACTCAGTACTCTGCAGGGGGGAGAGACTTCTAAGTGCTTTTGAGACTATGGCCACAGAGCACGAGAAGACCTGCCCACTACCTAAGTAAGGCCCACCCTACATCTTCCTCTCTCCACCCACCCTTTCTTATCCCCGTGGTTGGTGTCCACCCCTTACCCTCCTTTCCCCTCCTCTCCTAGTGTGTTGTGTGTAAAAAACCAAAAGAAATATAAAACAACAAAAATCCCAAAAATAAAAAGGCTCTTCTCAGAGCCGCCTTTCACAGTCTAAAAATATAAGTGACAAATAAATGTTGTGGTGCTGCCCTATCAAAAATCATTGCACTTTTCTTTTTTTCTTTTTTGTTTTTGTTTATTGTATCTGGTTACAAAAATAACCTTTCACAAATCATACAACATTTTAAAATTATGAAAAGAAACCAAAACAACCTAAAACTAAATCCATTACAGATAAACCAATTTTTTCTTCAATCTTCAACTCTTAAAAAACAGAAAAGAAACAGAAATAAAGAGAGAAGAGAAAAGAGAAAAGGAAAAGGAAGAAGAAAGAGAAGGAAGGAGAAGAGGAGAGAGAAGAGATGGCAAAATAGAGGAAACAAGATAAGTGCTTCCACAAGAAAAATTAAAAAGGAGATTCAATTGCACTTTTCTCTGGGAGGAAGTGGTGGCTCTGAAAAGAGCCTTTTGGCAGTGTTTTTTTTGTGTTTGAAAAACATGAAATAGTGAACAACTACTGCAAAATGGATGGCTGTAATTCCACAAAAGGACGCAGTGCATTTTGTACATTTCTCAGAAACATCTGATTACCAGCATAAGTAAGATGGACTCCATCTCTGCAAAAAATGTATGTGCTACGAAACACAATATTAATAAGGCACAAACAGCCTTATTAACATTCCGCCTTGCTTCCTCCATTTATGGACCAAATGAAGAAGAGCGCAGCCACATTTGTCTCTGCGCAATACGAGAAAATATTACTTGGGAATTTGGAAACATGTCCAATTGCAAAGAAATTCCTGACACATATCCTAAACTGTTCCCTCCACAATGAATTATAATTAGGTCTGG
Organism: Ambystoma mexicanum; assembly: GCF_040938575.1. Lineage (NCBI taxonomy): Eukaryota > Metazoa > Chordata > Amphibia > Caudata > Ambystomatidae > Ambystoma > Ambystoma mexicanum. The sequence continues at coordinate 514,826,981 of NC_090934.1, forward strand.
ATGAAGCTCTTCCTCCAAACTAGCACAGAGAGGTACCAAATCCAGCCACTTCATTCCATGCACACCATGCCGGTGCACTTCCACATGAGGGAATCCAAGATGTGCAACTACTCCACAACGTTGTGCAAGCACCTCCAACCACTGTATCAATGAGTCTCCCAAAATCCAGACAATCTGTTTTCTGAAAAACACAGCCATAGCTAACTGCTCTTGTCTCAGGAAAAAAGATTTTCTGGCAAACTCTCTCCTTACACAACACACCCACTAAACTTTACTGATCAATCAATTGCTCTGCTCATTCTCATTTACATGCCTCTCCACCCCAAAATCCCGTATTTAATATGCGATGTCTGCGGACTGCCATCATGTCTGCGGACATATCATAACTTGGACAGCCCTTCTACCATTTCCACTTCACTCTCTGTGCCATTCCCTCACTGGATAAAGCTAACCAGTCACACAACCATCCACCATTCACATCCAAGACCTCTACATCTAACTCCATCATCAGAGTTCAGCACTTCAAATGTACTGTAGATCACTCTGAGTACAAGTCTCATATCATTGGGAAGCACCTAGTACAAAAACTACTGTACAAGTCTTCAAGATTTCTACTTGCAGCTGCATGCATATCCACATGCATGAATACAAACTACAGGTATGCACATTTTCTGCACAGTACATGTACATCTCTTATAAATGAATATAAACAGAGTAACTGCCACTTAACCTGTGTAGCCTATAAAATGAACTTATTGTCATTTTTTCCATCTGCTAAAATCAACTATCACTTCCAAACCTGTCTGCTATCTTTTTTTTTTTACACACACACCTATCTAAAAAATTATAATATTAGAAGATGGAAGAAAAAAACAATATAATTGTGGAAAAACACTTAGTAGTGCATCATAAAATTACACACAGCCAGTAAAATGTCAAGCATCTTCATAGACTCACACACAGATACTTTCATTGAAATGCTCCCACCTACAATAACACCACTACCTGTAAATCACATCCTTCTACTTTATTACCCACAGCTTCACAAATACATATATGCCATGCTTTTCTATACAGTTTCTGCCATTTACCTAATATAAATTGCAAAATAAATATATAACATTATTTCTTCTTTCTCCTAAGATTCTATAACACAGCTTTAAACAACCAAGTGAATTTCATACACTTAATATTCTACTCATTTACAAAGCATGTTGAACTAACATAATATAAATAAAATATCAAGGCTGCACATAGTCAAATGAAACTGCATGCATACACTATGTTCAGAAATCAAACAAGAATACTACTACAAAGACATGAAAATGAATCTCTCCATTAACATCACTGCTATAAACTCACAAAATTACTCACTTCTTTCTTTGACAATTGCAGTGAAGACCACTCTCCTGGAAAACAACAATATCTGAACTACAAACACCAACTACAAAGAAACCCGCTCATTCCACAAAAAAAGAGTAAGTTTCACTGCCTAGTCTTTAAATCTCAACACAATTGTGCTCCCCTTATCTCTCCTCTGTCCTCTCGTTCTACACTCCCTACAACTCCCCTCACTCTATGACTACTTTCTTCTCACTGTTCCTCTTTCCCCTTGTGCCACATCCCGCTTCCACTCCTTCCATCTTCTAGCCCCCCTGCACTGGAACTCCTTACCTCTCTCACTCCACTCTATTTCTACCTTTTCCTCATTCTACACTTTCCTCAAATCTCTCCTTCTCCATTCCCCAACATGAAACCTCTCCCACCTCCTTGCCCCCTCCCCCTTGCCTCAGCTCCTTAATAATCTCCCTCCCCTTCCGTCTCCCCCATTCTCACCTTTAACCCCATCCATTTCCCTCCTCCTCCTCTTCCCCACCCTTCCCTCTCTCTCAGTTCTACTGCACTTCTCTCCTTATCCCCTTCAGTTTAATTGGCTACTTACTGTTTTCTTGGTCTGATTCTCAATTTTAAATTGCTTCCACTGTTACTGTTATAATGTTAATTGTTATATGTATCATCTTGTTATTGAAATATATTACTCAAACACACCGTGCGGGTGATTCATGTAATTTGTGCACCAAATAAAAGAAGATGTGTGTACCATTCTACCCACAAATCACCATTTATTAAACAGGGATTAGCACACAGAATGACACACAAATCCCCGTTCTTCAGAGCACAAATAACATAACTCAGCCCCTAGAATATTAGTATTACAAAACAAAGAATTGTTTTAATTTTATACCATTTGATTTACTAATAGTGCCTGTACTCACCACTAGCTCACTTTCTACTGTCATCTGAACCGCATTATAGTAACACACAAATAGAAGAATAGCCTTCCAACTAATTGTAGCTGCCTAATGCACAATCACACACCACCAGATACACCTTTACCATCATACCTAAACACTCATGCATACAGCACACATATATAGCACAACAGCCCAACCCATAACCTCAATTTTTTTGTTTCAACAGACCCCTCAGAATGCCTACCAGAAAGCAAGTCTGTAGAAAGCAACACAGAAATAGAGCAAATGAAAATAAAAATGTCCAAAATAAGCATCCATCTCTAGCAGAGTTTGTACAAAAAGTTCAAACAAAACAGCTAATACAGTCATTTAGCAAAACTAAACAATCTTCCAGTACAGAAACTTTGCCTCCTCTATTAAAATGTAAAAGAAAACAGAAAATGATTAACAGAAATACAGCTACCACTACTGCTAAAACTGCTCCTATAAATCTTGATATAGTAGGAAGTAACCATACCAAAAAGGTATATTGGCAAAAATGTTCCGCCACAGAGTCCTTCCGAATCTTATAAAAACAGGAGACAAATCATGCACAACCCTTAAAAACTACCGTAGAAAATTAACCTTAGAAGCTTTGATAGACAGTGCAATCCATCTCAAAATAAAGTTATTTATTTTAGTGTTAAGCAAAATTAAACCACCAACAAAACTAAGTACTAAATTACAAAAAAGGCTTCTCAATAAACGGAATGTCAACAAAAATAACTTCTTAAATATCTGTGGAGGTGAATGGAGTCACACCACAAGCATAGAACCATATTTCAATGAAGAAGCATACAAACAAAATCAAACAAACACAATTGCCATCCATAGCAGTGGACGAGGTTATGAAAAATGTAATAATACCATAATGGAACAAGAAATGATGCTTACAAAAATATCCCCAGAAAACTCAGAATTAATTCTCCATTTGACTGAAGCAGAGCGTCCAGTATACAAATGGTCATGCACATCAATGTGTAACATTGCCAAAAAATCTTTCAAATCTTTACGCCAGTTCCTCAATCAATATGTGAAAGGCAAAGGTAAAAATCAAAATAAAACTTCTGCAAAATATGGATACCTGTCCAGTGCGCAAATACACAGGACGGCAAGGACATTCATTGGCCTGCATTTCAGGACCTTTTTGCAAAAACAGCTTCCATCATATCAAAATGATATCAACACATCATTCAACTATAAGAAATCTAGTCTATAAACTGTACTATGCTAAAAGTCCTGCTTTAGCACTAGCCAATTTAAATAACAATCTTCTACATGGTACAGCTAAGGACCTACTCGAAGAAATCGACCATATCCAGAGTAAATATTTTTTAAGTGAAAACCACTTACAAAATGCAATAGCTTTACAACAGACTAGCAACAATTCTGCACATGGCAATCTTCTACTACACACATACAAAAAATAAATACTAAAATTCAAAAGTACATCCGCTGAAATACCAAACCATGGGTGTGTTTGTTGCTGCAGAACTTTTTATAAAAGTAACACAAAAACTATAGACATAACATACAAAATAGAAGACAATGAAGATTCCAAATGGTTTAAATTAGCTCTCTACCTTATAGCAGAAAACAAATACTAAATAACTGACCCCTTAACAGTTTGCAGTTACTGCACTACAAAACCTGACAACAATCAAACTCCTTCACGTGCTATCACAAATAATTCGGAATTATTCCCTCTACCAAAACCCCTGCAACAACTCAATTTATATGAGAGTATCATAATTCAAACAGTGCACCCATTTCAAGCAATAATATGCCTTCAACCAAAAACAGCAAAATTACCCCCCTCTGAATTGGTGAAAGGCAATTGCGGCAAAATAGTATATTTACCATTAGATCAAAAAGAAAATGTGCACACCCTGAGAGTGCAACGTCCAATAGAACAATCTTTAATTGTCTTAGTAAATGGTGTACCTACAAAAGACAAAATAAAATTTGGCAACAACTGGTAGACTTCCATAAAGTTAGACAAGCCTTGCAATATCTAAAAAAACAATGAAATTGAAGAAAACTTAAGGGAAATAACTGAAATAATTCAAGAATCACAAGAAACTGGTCAATTTCAACTTCTAGATCCTACTACAGTATCCAATATTTTATACCATTACACAATTCAGCCATTAGACTCTAATGACACCATAGAAGATGCACTAGAAATGTACCAAATACAACAAAATATGTCAGCCACACAAATACTACAAAAAGTGCAAGAAAAAGATGAGGTTTTACAATCAAGCACTACAAATCTGTAAGAAAACATGCGTGGTACGAAAGAGTACTGGTTCCGACGTCACAGAGATGTACGTTGTATGATAAGAAACCTTGGCCCACCCACTTGGTTTGTTACATTAAGTTGTGTAGAATATGCATGGGAAGATCTACATGATTTCCTATGCATATCAAACAAAATCAAAACAAACATAGATATACCAACACCTGAAGAACTTTGCTCTCTAGATCCTGTTAATGTTTCAAGATATTACGATCATCGTTTCATTGCTATGCTACACTTTATTTGTAATAAAACTGTTCCTTCCCTCGGAGAAGTGCAACGCTTCTTTTGGAGAAAAGAATACCAAGCCAGAGAAGCACCACACATCACATGCTTTTATGGATTAAAGATGCTCCTAAATTTGGTCAGAAAGTGATGCCACTGTGTTAAAGTTTATCGAAAAATATGTCACTTGTGAAATTCCATCAGAAGCAACAAATAGTGATTTTCATGCACAAATTGTACAATTTCAAAGAAACAAATGTGGCAAATATTTTCGTCGCAAATATAAAAACAAAGGGACATACTACACCAAATGCTGTTTTGGTTTCCCTAGACCGGTTACAGAAACAGGTGAAGTGAACAACTTCATGTCTTCAGTTAGACATAGTGGTAAAGGTAAATCACCTAAAAATACATATTACATAAAAAGAACAGAAGAAGCAAAATGTATCAATGATTGCAATGCAATCATTGCCCTATTGTGGAATGCAAACATAGATGTACAGTACACTGCAGACAATTCCACTGCAGTTGCACGATATGTTACAGCCTACTTAACCAAAGCAGAAAAAACAGAGCTTCCGGACATCTGGAATGACCAGTCATCAGACAGAACACTGTCTCAGAAATTGTACAGCTTGGGCATAAAAATGCTCTCCAATAAAAATGTGGTTGCTATAAAGCTGCAGATCGTTTAACTGGTACTGCTTTGTATGGACAGTCTGAAAATATAGTATGGCTAATTATTGGTCCTCCTACATCTAGAAAAAGAGTTCTCAAATCATTCAACAACATAGAAACAATAGCCAAAAATGATCCCAACAGCCAAGACATTTTGAAAAACAATTTACTGGACACATAAAATCCAAACAGAAGTACCACTTTGGAAACCATGTGGCTATACCACATAGCCCGAAACTTCACATACAAAAATAATATAAAACCCAATGAAAAAAAGGTAGATACAGAGTGACACATTGTGAAGGCATCTTAGTAAAACTTACCAAACCAAGTTTAATTAATCATATCAAATTGTCATTAAAAGCTCCTCAACATAAAGAACTATATTACATGTCCCTGCTACAACTCTTTAAACCATCGAGAAAAGAAGAAGAAATACTCGATAACTATGACTCCTATGAAGACGCATTCAAAGCAAATGAAAGCACTATCACTGATGTAAACCTTACACAGTACAAAACAATGTTGCACAAAGAACAGCAACACGAAGAAGAACTCCAGGCCCAACTAGATAAGGACACTCCTGACAGTAGTCAACCTTCTGTAACAGGAAGCCAAGAACCACTGGGACAGCCATGAATAGCAAATGAGGCAGAATTAGCTATGACAGAAGTAGAAAACACCATGTGTCAGTATGAAGATACAGAAGACGTAATCACACTACAATCAAAACTAAACAATGAGCAGTGTAGCATTTTTCAAGAAGTAACACATGAAATTTCACATGGTGTCCAACATGAAAATAAAGAATGTACCTGCCAAAATTACAAAGCTATTCTATAATACGTCAGTGATGAAGCTGCTTCAGGCAAAACATTCTTAATCAAAATCATCAGCAAGTTCCTTCAACAATTGAGAAACAACAAACTGTCAGCTGTTGTAACTGCCCCCACAGGTTTAGCTGCCTACAACATAGGCGGTGTCACTTTACACCGATTTCTACTCCTGCCAGTAGAACAGCAAAACAAATTAGAATATTACAAACTTTCTACAGAAGCTGCAATGGAACTGCACATAGTGTTAAAACAAATGAAAATGCTACTAATAGATAAGATGAGCATGGTCTGCAACTTACTGTTGGCTTTGATTCACCTCAGATAACAAGAGGTACTGAAAGTGCTCTTTGGAGGAAAAAACATTATTGTTTTCGGAGATCTTCAATTGACACGAGTGAAAGGAGATCCAATTTTTAAAACCTTATGACACAAACTCTGCCGGAAAACTGTAGGCAGCAAAGGAAATGTCAACCTTTGGCAAAATTTCTAATACAGAGAATTAACAGAAAACATGCGACAGTCTACAGACCTCACCTACGCCAACATTTAAGAAATTATTAGAGTTGGTGTACTATCTCAAGAAGCACAAGCAATATTAAAAACCTGGCACATCCATGCTCTTCATGGCCATAACTCATGTGCTACTGATGTTATGGAACAATGAGTGCTCATAAATGTCAATTGTATGTCCTTAATGCCAACTCTTGCAAGCTGTTCCAAACTCAATGAAACAATGTTGAAAAAAGAAATGCAACAGACAAACTGGACGTACATGGTATGACACTACCCATGTGTCAACAAGCCACAACAAGACTAAATACCTTAGAAAATTCTATTTCCAACACAGCTGGTTTGGAAAAAAATATTAAAATTATACTTAAACTGTAGAGTAATGCTTAAACAGAACCTTGACGTGCAGCAAGGACTAGTTAATGGAGCACTGGGTACAGTTGTTGGCTTTCAAACATACCCACATGACAACAACATTCAGTTTGTCAATATTCTCTTTGACAAACTTTCAGAAGTAAAAAGGATAGGGCACTCAACAGCTCGATTCCTTCTCTTCAAAGACATGTATGTACGCAGAGAACAATTTTCTCTAACTCTAGCATATGCAGTCACCATTCAAAAATCACAAGGTCTTACCCTAGACAAGGCATGAGCTACGTAGCACTATCACGCTTACATACACTTGACAGACTATTTCTAATAAACTTTGATGCAAGTAAAGTAAACGCTGATATTCCTTGCATTTTAGAATACAACAGACTACGTTCACTATACACCCCCATCTAAAAACATATCCTGTTCCACAAAAAAGAAAACGGTGTAAAAGAATAATAATTCAAACAGAAATGCAACAGGATCTCACTGCAAATCCTCCAAAGAGACCACAACCAAAGAAGAACCCATTACTCAAAGTAACTCAGGTACTTCTTCAAAGAAGCAACAAACACTCTGAAAAAATTACTTGGACACAGACCTATCCGAATATAACTGGTGTAAATTGCTATGCAAATATAGCAATGGATATTCTATTTCAATTACCACCAATTGTTGATAACATTTACTTACACAGTACAGACCAATTGTGTTTGCAAATGTTAGTACTTCATAGAAATGCAACAAACAATCCTGACAACAAGTATAGCGTACATGGAACAAGACAAGAACTGGACTACTATGCTGGAATGGTGAAATTCACTATAAACTCACAAGAAGATCCACAAGAATTTCTAATGTACTTACTACAAGTACTTGAAAACAAAAACATACCTATAAATGAAATCTTTCAGATTTCATACATGTGAAACATGCATGCACTCTCTGCAACAATGTGACATAGCAACAAATCCCTAACGAGCGCTTCATGTAAGTATCCATATCTAATTGTGAATCTGTTCCATTTCAGCAACTTGTACAAAATGCAAACCATCGTAGTTTATGTACTACCTGCAATTCGATGATCGCTCCACCTTACTAATACAACCACATAGAAAGTACATAATACTAATGCTTCTACGTTACGATGCAGATGGTACCAAAAACAACTGCAAGCTGACTGGATTCACACATGGTCATGTTTCACTTGGTAAGAAACAGTCCCTTTTGCTTTTTCTTCGCCTCAGGACGCAGTGATCGAATTGCCCGTGCAGAGCACCTCGGCAACCGGATAGCCACTACCCCTGTACCGCGACCAAAAGGTGGTGCCTTGTGACGGAGCTCTGCGCGGCTGGTCTCTTCCCTGGTGGTGCAACAATCTTCAACTTTCCTTCGACGACGAGATCCTCTCTTCTCTTGGCAGAGACCGGACGTGCACCCGCTGCCAGGAACAACTGCCCCCGCCGGAGCTGCCTCTCCACAATCAAGGTACTGTGTCCGCCTGGCTTCCCTTGTTGCCGGATAGAGTGAGGTGTCTTCATCCTCGCCTCTCCATAGGGTCGTCTCCAAGCTTTCTCTAGTGTGTTGTTCTGAACTGGTCCAATCTGCCGATAACAATTTGCTACAAAGACTCGAACGCATTTCCACTAAGATACTTTTTGGGACATATCGCCTCGCCTCTCTCCGAGTGGGCCTGACCTCTGAACTTTATGATCTACCGTGGTTCTTGTCTTCTTGCCTTGCATTTGTCTGTTAAGTATTGGAACCGTGTTGATTTCGTAACCTGCTTATTTTTCTCTCCCGTCCTAACGAATACTAGAGTGCCATCTAGGTTGAAGCATACACCTCTGTCTGCAAATAAGTGATGCTGGTAAAACCTAGACTTGTCGAAACTATTGTTAGGGGGATTTACCTTTTCCTTCGTGGAGTAATTGTAATTGAAGTGTTTGTCGTAATAGTGCCAGAGTGTTTTCTATAGATGTGTCGTTATAAATAAATACCTTTATATCTTTACACTGAAGCCTTGTTGCGGGTTTGCTTGTCTTACTGTGAAGAATTGCCCTATGTTGTATATTCCACATACTGTCTAACTCTTCTTGAGGGAAGTCTGACTGCTCAGCCACAGCTACCAAGTGAATCTGTCTGGTATAGACTGCTACCAAGTGGGTTTACTTCCAAACACCTGTAGTCCTAAATCTTTTGCAGTGGTCCCAGAGGGAACTGCACAGGTTTCCGCCTAACAGGGGCAACAGCAGGGAGACACAGGGCATGACCGGGGGTGGAGGGCAACAGCAGGGAGACACGGGGCATGACCGGGGGGTGGCAGCAAGAGGAGAGAGACACGGGGCATGAGCGGAGTGTGGGGGGCAACAGCAGGGAGACACAGGGCATGAGCGGGGGGTGGGGGAACACGAGGGAGACACGGGGCATGAGCGGGGAGTGGGGGACACACGAGGGAGACACCGGGCATGAGCGGGGGTGGGGGGTAACAGGAGAATGACACGGGGCATGAGCTGGGTGTGGGGGTAAAAGGAGGGAGCCACGGGGCATGAGCGGGGGGTGGGGGGAACAGGAGGGAGACACAGGGCATGAACGGGGGGTGGGGGGAGACAGGGGAGACATGGGGCATGAGCGGGGGTGGGGGGAACAGGAAGGAGATACGGGGCATGAGCGGGGGTGGGGGAGAACAGGGGAGACATGGGGCATGAGAAGGGGGTGGGGGGAACATGATAGAGACACGGGGCATGAGCGGGGTGGGGGCAACACCAGGGAGACACGGGGCATGAGCGGGGGGTGGGGGAACATGAGGGAGACACAGGGCATGAGAGAGGGGTGGGGGGTAACAGGAGGGAGCCATGGGGCATGAGCGGGCTGTGGGGGAACAGGAGGGAGACACGGGGCATGAACGGGGGGTGGGGGGACAGGGGAGACACAGGGCATGCGTGGGGGTGGGGGGAACAGGAGGGAGACACGTGGCATGAGTGGGGGGTGGGGGAGAACAGGGGATTCAAGGGGCATGAGAGGGCGGTGGCGGGGAACATGCGGGAGACACGGGGCATGAGCGGAGTTTGGGGGGAACAGGGGAGACACGGGGCATGAGCAGGGGGTGGGGGGAACAAGAGAGAGACACGGGCATGAGCGGGGGTGGGGGGTACAGGAGGGAGACACGGGTAATGAGCGGGGGTGGGGGGATACAGGAGGGATACACGGGTAATGAGCGGGGGTGTGGGAACAGGATATCCGCTCCTCCACAGGCCACCGTGTACCGATGGCGTGTCTCCTGCAAGTCTGCAGCAGCCTGGGATGTTCAGGAAGTGTAATCCACATGAACCTCACACAGCCCCATTGGAGGCCCCGCTGTCCTCTAATCTTATTGCATCTGAATTTTCGCTTGTTACGTTGTGATTATCACTTATGAAGTCTGAAGTCACCGCAGAGCTTGCCACAGATGCCAATATACGAACAATAAACTAAGATGGCTGGCGTCTCTGAAAATAAGACACACTGCACACTTTACTGCAGCCAATGGGAGAGCATGTCAGATGTCCGCGGACATCACGCAAGTCGCTTGCCCAATCCCCGTCCTGTCCGCGGAGCGAACAGGGAAGTGTGTCCGCAAAGCGGACACAGATATCACTAATTTTTGGCACTTACATTTTTGTCTTTTTTTAAAAAACTACTGCACGGATTTACACCAATTTAAAAACGCATGCTTTAGGGACCAAGCCGCCGCTCCTGCTGCAAATTTGGTGTAAATCCATCCAGCGGTTTGGGCTGTAGGCGTGAGCAAAGTTTTTTCCCATTATGTCTATGGGAAAAAAAGGTTTTGGGACCCCCCCTATAACTTTGCCCCCCCGGACCAAACCTCACCAAACTTTGCAAAAAAAATCAGATTGGGCCATATACTTTGTTTGCAAAGTTTGGTGAGGATTCGTCCAGGGGGAGTGACGCTATTAGCCGCCCAAACAGTGCTCTTCTTATGGAAATAGCAACTTAACCATAACTACATGGCCACTACCGTGGCCATGTAATATATATCTTCTACCCTATCTCTCAAAACTCCTAGAGAGTCTTGTATATTTCCAGATTTCTTCCTTTGTCACTGCTTTCTCTTCTCCCTCATTTTCAGTAGTCTTGTTTCCATCTCCTTCATGCGACTGAGACTGTTTTGATCTCTGTGCTTAACTCTATTCTATCAGCTAGTTACTCCAAACACTCCTCTTTTCTTATTCTTTTTGACTTCTCTCCTGCTTTTGATACTGTGGATCATTCTTTACTTCTGGAATCCCTTTCTTCCTTAATTCTCCCCCTATCTGTCTAATGCAACTTTCTTGGGCAGGTAACACATCTACGTTTTTCCCCCTTGATCATGGAGTACCCCAATGCTCAGTTTTAGGTCCTTTTCTTTTCACATTGTATACCTCACAACTTGCTGCTATTAGCTCCTCTTTTCTTTCTTCACTTCTGAAATACACCACACCCTCACAGCTTGTCTCTCTGCTATTAAATCTTGGATGGCATCTCACTTTCTCACCCTTACCCCGGGGAAGACAGAGGTCCTATTCTTTCCTGCTAATACTCTTCCTACTCATCCTCCTTCCCTGTACATATCCTTTCCTCCCTCTAATCCCCCTATTTCCTCTACTGCTCATAATCTTGGCCTCTATTTTGATTCAGATGTTTCCTTTCCCCACCACATTTCTCTCACTTTTGTTTCATGTCATTTCCATCTTCATAATATTGGTAAAGTTTGTCCTTTTCTCACTTTCCAAGCTTCTAAACTTCTTATTTCCTCACTAATCTTTTCTATTGTTCCACCACTCTGTTTTTGGTCTTCCGAGCTCTTATCTTGCCCCTCTAAGATCAATCTACAATTCTTCTTTTCATCTACTTTGTCTTCTCTTTTATCAAGACTCTATTTCCTCTTCACTTGCCTTGCTTGGTTTTTTACCCTTTCACTCCCAAATCAAATTTAATTTTCTTTGTGTAGTTTTCAAATCTCTTTATGGACTTGCCCCTGATTATTGTGCTGTACTTGTATCTTTCTACACTTCATCTCGCTCTCTCCATTCTTCTTCCCTCTTCAGACGCAATGTTCCCCATCCTCCATGTGCCAAGCCCCGTTTCTGATCTTTCCACCTTCTTCACTGGAATGCCTTTCCACTTTCTCACTGCTCTATTAATGTTTACTCTCTCTTTCGTGTCTCATTGAAAACCCGCCTCTTCAATATCCCTGAATGTTTGCTAACAGGATTGATTGTTTACTGCTTACCATTCTTTTGTACCACACTTTGTTTTTAAAATGTCAGGCGTTTTGGTTTAAGGCACTTTATAAAATATAAATAAATATAAAATAAAATACAACTATTACAGGGCCTGTGGTAGCGGCCTTGTAGTTATGGTTAAGTTGCTCAACCCATAGGTAGAGCACTTTTTGGCCGGTTTATAACTTTGCCCCCCTGAACAAATTCTCACAACACTTTGTATATGGCCCATCAGATTGATCCTGAAAAGTTTGGTGAGGTTTTGTCAAGAGTGGTTATTGGGGGGTCCCAAAATGTGTGGTTTTTTCCATAGATGCAATGGGAAATAAAATGTGCTCACGGCTTCAGCCCAAACCGCTGGATCGATTTTCACAAATTGTGCTCCAGGAGCTCTGGCGTGGTCCCGAAAGAGTGCATTTGTAAATTTGTTGTAAATCCGTTGAGTAGTTTTTATTAAAATGACAAAAAAGTAGGGCAGAAATAATAAGTGATATCTGTGTTTGTTTTGTGGACTTACTTACCTGTTTGGTCCTCGGATCGGACTTTGATTGCTCCAGAGGGGCAGCGTGATGTATGCAGGATTGGAACCATTTTCTTTTGTATTGCAACCTTTTTCATTTGTATTGTGACTTGAATTTGAAAACATTGTTACTCAAGTTGCGAAGACCTTTTATTTGTTTTCATATTTTTGAAGCCAGTTTATTTTCAAATTAACTTTATTTTTTTTTCATTTTTTATAGACAACAAAGACATGTTTAATTTTGTTTTTCCTGTTCAGAAAAACCTATTTTTGTGTTGAGAAAAGTGGCAGGGATGCAGTAGGAGCAATCTGATTTGGTGGCACCTGTACAGGAGGATTAAAAGGGAACACAATCCAGTGGACATGGATTGCCTATCCTGGACCCTCAATACGTGGTGATTAGTAAAACCCGCCGGTAGGCAGCAGGTTACCGGCAAACCTATAACAATGTTTCTGCCCCCTGACATCCAGGTGCCAACGGGATATCATGGCAGGCGGTGGAACAGTAAATCCCCATTCCCGTGGAGTCCCATAGGACTCCATGGAAATGGTGTCACCGAAGCATTGGCACTGTTGATAACGGTGCTTCAGTGAAATCACTGCTGGTAGGGGCCTGAACTCCCGGCAGGTCAGGCCTGCCTTGAATTCCATGCCCCTATTGGCAAACTTTCAGTTTGACAGTCCAGAAAGGATGTCATTACATTGCTACCAGCACCCTTGTTTCTAGACCACCAAACATGTAATGAGGTCCCTACTCTTTGGAATCTGAAAAGGAGTGGCAGAACATTGTCACAATGAGGCACACCTAGAATGGTTTGGTGAAGATCACCAAAAGAAAACTTGACAAGAAATCAATATTCATTGACAGTGTTTAGGTGGCTGAGCCATCTCTGTGCAGAGAATATTTGAGCGACATTCACCCTTACCGGGCCTCAGGCAGCAGCCCATGCATGATTTATAAAGGCAGCCACAACTTACCATCCCCTCAATTAAAGGATATTGTTGTTCCCAGAAGGAATAGTTGTATTGTTTTAAAGTCATCTCGCTGACAGGTGTTAATTTGTAAAATTGACATAGGATAACTTAGCAGGATTTCTACAGTCCTTCTGGACCAATTCTCCAATGTATCCAACACCAGTTATATGTGGGCTTCCAGAGGTCTTCTCTTTATTCCTGTGGCTCTTTGATGACTATGTGAGGCCCCTCACAGTGTTGATAACTTTACTAGAGCTTCTCTTGCAATTCTATGCAGATGATGCTCACATCTAGTTCTCCAAAACAGTGGAAATAACAATCAGTCAAACATACCTGAATTTTTGAACAATCTGCAAAAATGGTTGTTTGGCAGAAATTTCTGACTTAATGGGGGACAAAACAGAAGCATAAGTGTGTGATACGTCCAATTCTTAGGACATGCTGCTCCAAAAGCCACAGTTTGCAGACACGTGGCACAGTCCTTCAGAGTTTGAGAGACACCCCAGAGTTTGTGTTCGTAAGGACTTACCCTTTCAACCTAAGATGGATGCTGTCAACATACCAGCTTATTACCATCTGCACATTCACAGGGAAATACTGCCCTGTGTTACTGCTGACACATAGCTGATGTAATGCAAGCTGTGAGAATTTATTGAATGGACTACTGCAAAATTATCTATGTTGGTCTACACATCAGATCTATGAAACAGCCAAAGCTAAACCAAAATCGACCAGCGTGTCTGATCACTGTTCTGAAGGACTCCAACCAACAGTGCTATTGAATAGGGTGCATGTCATCACACACTGTTTCACACACCAGTCTTCATATGGGCATTGGAACTGAATATATTTCAAAATGTGCCTATCCTGTACCCCTTTCATGAACGTCACGTTATTATTCCTAGTCTTGCAAAATGGATGGAATGATGCAACTTTTGTAGAAGGATTCCATACATATATTGGGGGTCATTACAAGCTTGCTGGTCGGGAAACAACGCTACCGGTAAGCTTGCTGGTACTGTTGTTTCCGGACTGGCAAACTACCAGTTCTGCGGGTGGGTGCCGTCCTGCCCGCCCGGTCTGACCTCCAGTGAAATCCTTGATGCTAGTGTAGCTGGCAAGAAGCAGGTCTTGCTCCAGCAGCAGGTGTCCACAGATCCCAGGCAGTGGATGGGAATCCTGAGCTTGCCTCTGCCATGGAGCACATGTCTATCAAAGGGCTTTGGTGAGGACTGCTATCCCAACAGGGTCCAGTTGGATGCTTTATTAATTCCTGGATGATTCAAATGTGAATCAAAGAAGAGGTGGGAGACTGCCCTCTTTTATATGCAAAATAACGCAGATCCCTTTCCATTTAACAAGTGCTCATTGTCTAGTTGCATCATGACCAAAGTACTTTGTGCTATAGTGTAGGTGACAGTAAGGACGGAAAGGTACAAAGAAATACAAAATGGTGGAATCCTTCCCCAACTAAGCTGAGCTCTGTCTGGCTACACTAATCCTACCCACATCAAGGGCCCTTTGGTATTTAACACCCTAGTGTTAAACTAGTCCTTTTGTTTATGGTGTGTTCTTTTATTCCTGTTTCCCAGGATACATCTTGCTGAGGCCTGTCCTGCTAGAGAAACGTGTTACCCAACCTCACAAAGGCACACACTAGCAGCAGCATACACTGGCTGCTGCCCTGCTGGTTGCAACAGAAACAGCCAGTATAGGGAGAATACACACAGTTTGCCCAAAGCTAGCCTGGACTCACAGTGTTGATATATGTATGATATAGAACAGATGTGATTTAAATAATGAATTAACAGTCACCATACCGTAAACTTAGACACGACGTATGTGTATTGATGAATCTTCCACCAGGGCAATAGTTCATCAGATTGAAGTAGAATTTGACCAGCAATGTTATGTTATGTTATTATGATTTCTA
This sequence comes from Ambystoma mexicanum, assembly GCF_040938575.1. NCBI lineage: Eukaryota > Metazoa > Chordata > Amphibia > Caudata > Ambystomatidae > Ambystoma > Ambystoma mexicanum. The sequence continues at coordinate 514,842,890 of NC_090934.1, forward strand.
CTACACACCACTGCCATTGTCATGGTTTTCAGGCGCTCTGGCGGATCTGAAAAGGAGGGGGGTTGGGAGAGGTTAGTTAGTGTTAATTGAGAGGAAAAAGCATGATAGATCTTTGATGTGCTGTTGGTAGCTTCAGTTCAGAAGATGTATGACCTGATGTGGTGTTTGTGATTTAGTTTTTGAAGTAGTCTGCAGGATCATTGCATAGTTTTTGTGATAGGGTTGGCATATTGATGCATGTTGTTGGTTTTCTTATTTCATCAATGATGTTGAAAATCTTTTTCAGGATGTTGCTTTAATATGTCTCATAGGACTCCATGTTGCTAGTATTTCCAGCACCGGTAACAGCAGTGTCGGAAAAACTGGCTAATTGTTGCCAGTGGGGGCCTGATTTACCTCCAACTCTTTGCTGGAGGTACATCATCAGACTCTACTTAAGTGGGGACTCTGAAGCACCGGCACCATTGCTAACGGTGCTGGCACTTCTGTGAACGGTCTGCCTACTGTGGCCGCTGCAGCCGGCAGGGTCAGACCTGTCAGGAACAGCAGCTCTGATGGGTAGGCTCCTAGTTTGCCGTTCCGAAAACAAGTGCGCCAGTGAGTTTACCGGCAAACTTGCTTCTGGGCGGCAAGCTTATAATGAGGCTCATTGTATAACTGTAACCAAATATGTGAGTATCCCATCTGCATTACAAAACAACACAGGCTAACCCAGTCTTAATGAATTGCGTGGTGCTTACAAATCCATAATTGTAATAAAACATGTTTCACTTTTGCAAACTTTAGTTGAGTAATCATTAGAATTTTTATATGTTTTTATGGTTCCAATATTCCAATGTACTTTTGATAAGAGGATCACTTATTCTAACCAAGTTTCATGAGACTGGGTAGAATAAAAACATGTGATGCACACCCTCCCATTTTCATAAGACAAATGTATTGTCGATGAACATGAACTGTAATGTTTGATTCTATAGCAACCTTTTCTTCTAAGACAAAAGAATACAACACTGTGATCAACTTACAATAAACTGCGTTCATAATGGAACCCATAATAGAGTCCAATTAACTGATGAGTATTTTATTCCGTAAAATTATTCCAACGTCATATCAAATAATTAGAAAAGAGATAAAGAAATGTCTCGCTTTATTAATGGCTCTGATGCTGCTTTTCTTTGAGATGATCTGGTCTATTGTTGGAAATTGTTAGCATTATGAAGATTAATTAGATGCCCATGGTGTACAGCCCAATCAATCTGTAGGGGAAATGCATAAGAAATAGAAAACGGATTGAGGGCTAGGTGGCTCTGTGTACGACATTCCTTGAAACTGAAGGGGGATTTTTACATAGCAACATGCACATATATCGCTGCTGTGAGGCATAGCCAGGCAAATATCACATTCATGTGCCATATTAGTTAGCAAAAATAAATATACACACTGGATTTCACTGCACTATTCTTGGTGAAAATACTGAACCCACAGTAATATCACGTTGACACTGATATGGCGCTGATTCATAAACATGCCTTGTCCATTTTTTACTTGTGACACATTTGAAGTTGGACAGAATACCTTCAATCATTGGGTGCACTGACGAAAATCTATACGTGCACATGGTTTTGAAGAAACACAACAATTACTCATGTGAAGTAATAGACCTCCCACAACGTATATAAGGGGTGTGTTAGACGATTGACTGACATAGTTGAAACATTTTTCCTGACTTACAGATGAATATGATTTCAGCTTCATAAGTGCATGACCTCAACCCCCTATTCCTTATCTTAACTGTCGAAAATCAGGTGCTGGGGAATGTTCAATGTTCCCTAGAATTTTATGGGTCACCAGGAGCATTTTAATGTCCTCCGATTAGAAATGAACATACCTGGCGTGAGAAAACATGTTTCCATTTTGCATTCCACCCCTCAATGTCATGTGAATGCAATTTGTCAATTTAATGGAAGAGGCCATTTAAACCCCACCACCTCTATCCCCCTCCCAACCTTGGGGTACTGAAACCATCTGGGAGGAGAACTGCCGTCATCATTTCTTTCATGTAGGTTAATTTCTTGAATTGCCTACGTCGTGTAAGGATATTTGGCGTGTTACAGTACACAGTACAGCAATACTGCACAAGTAGCACAATTTTTTTTGCAGCACCACCACCACAAGGGTGCGGTGCATTGCTATATGGGTTAGCAGATTAACAAGGAAAGACAGACTATTCAGTAAAAAACGATTTTAACATATAAGATGCAAATCTATTTTTACAGTTAAAAGCACACGTGTTCATGTAAAAATGCACACTATTTTTCACCTGAAATGCCTATATTGCTAGAGACACATTTGAAAATTAACAGCTAACCTATTAACCATTAACCTGACTAATAAAACCTTATTTTAATAAACCCACTAATAAAATGTGTTCTCTACTGCAGAATTAGGCATACTCTGAAAACCATTTAAATAAGTGTGCAGATTTTTCTCTTCTCTTCTCTGCCTGATTCTCCGTGTTGTTGTGCACAGTAACTGCAGGAAGGAGGAAGTCAGATTTGCAACAATTGCAAATGTATAAGCGGAGCTATTGTTGAAGAGTAGGAGGATGAGAGATGATGGATTTCATTGGGACACGTCATAAAGAGGGCTGAGAGGAATGTTTTAGTGGGCAGTATCAGGGAAAAAGACAGGCAGACATCTTTCTGCACTACTGGGGAGAAGACCTGGCTGTGGGGTCTTGACTGAATGCAGATTCCTGTGTCCTGCTGCAGTCGACATTGGGGAGAGCAGAAAGAAAAACCTGTCCACTGGCTGAGGCAGTCCTATCTGAAAAAGCTGAGAATTCCAGGCAATGACCCCGGCTTGAGAAGGCAAGCGTTCCTTTTTGCTGGAGTTAAGCCAAGAGAGCCACATTCACAGAGAGAAGCCTCTGAACAGATAAGGTAATTACCTAACTGGGGGAGCTGTGTGTGTGCACGGAAATATGCAGTCAGTGTAGAAAAATGAAAGTCCCGTGCGTGTCTTAATCAAGTGCTAATGTTGCAATTTAAGTTCTGTTCTCCGCCACTATAATTGCAGTGTGTCATAGAAAATGCTTTTACTGTACCATTTTATTTATTTCTGTAAAGAATGAGATCATGTCTAAATGCAACTTTTATAATACAGAAAATATTTGAAAACAGACGGGTGGTTTATTTTCTATTTACCATTACAATGCCAATGATGTGGGGAGATTTTTAAACAGTGCAATGGTCATTTTAAGACAGATGTGTGCATGTCAGAATCAGTATGAATAATTGTGAGTGACTGTAGTATAACTTGTTGGAGGTACATGAGCCAACGGGAAGAGAGACTCTCTGAACATAGCTCCCTACCGTATATAAGGTAGTGGAAATTACCACAAGACTACCACATATAGCTCTCTGTCGTAAATAAGTCAGTGAGTTTGCCCATGGTGGCGCACCAACACTATCACTGGAAATTGTGGTATCCCTAGAATGCAGGTCTGAGGTCTCTCTAGTGATCACACGAAAAATCTAAGCGAAGATAAGGGATTCTGGACATTGGGGCCACAAATAAAACAAGGGAATTATGCTCACCAAAATACCACCAACCACGTATACCAAATATGCAGGTCTGGGTGCTGAAATAATGCATGTCCATTGTATTATTGTTGCACATGGCCAAATCTGAATACAAAGAGTGATTATTGCTAAGTTATTTTTCGGCGGTAATAAAATACCGTCAGGCCCCAAATCTCCACAAAATACCCTACATATTTATGGTGCGTTGCAGGCCGGGAAAGTGATCACAGAGTACCTACTGGGCGTGGCAAGCGTGTCTCACACTGCCATTTGCACATTAAAGGGAACCCATTTTATAATAGCAGTGTGCCACTAAAAACGAATTTCAGAATGTCACAAAGGGAAACCACATTCTCAGATCTAGTGCAATATTTAGAGGCAAAGTTATTTGCACATGGGAATTGGTCTTCGAATAGCACGTTAGACTGGAGTAACCGCATTCAGGGTGAGGTGCAGAAAGAAAAACTAGACAATATTTTTGCAGAAGGCAGCATAATTCAGGTCTGCCTTACAAGATTATTGAATGCAGCCGATAAAAGTGCAGAGAAAGACTGTTTAATACGGCTATGCGGCAAAATATGGTTTATTTTAAACAAGTCCCTGCGAATGCAAGAGAATGATACTCAGCTAATTAACAGGTTAAAGACTGAATTAGACGGGGCAAGTAAAAATCAGGAAATGTTGAGAGCAGAATTGGATGTATGCCAAAAAGACATGCAATTAAAATGCAGAGACTTTGATACTCAGTTATCCAAAAGCAAGAAACAATTTGAAGATAGTGAGCAAGAATTGACACACTTAAAAGCCTTAGTGGATCACATTAGGCAGGATAAAGATGAGGTTGTTTCAGAAATGCAGATTTTACAAAAAGAACATTGCGAAAAAGAAGGTGATCTCCAGAGTGTAGAACAAGAAATGATTAAAATGATTCAAGAAAGAGACAAGAGAAATAAAGAGTTCAATGAATGCCAAATGCAAATGTGCGATATGCAGGAGGCGATTAATAAAATGAGCGATGAAAATAATTATTTGCAGAATGAAGCAACTAGACTCCTTAAAAAGTGTAAGGACTTAGAACAGCAAATGTGCATTCCCAGGTCCCAAGAGAGGCGGCAGGGTACCACATTCAATGGAGTGGAGGTGAATTCTAGCTCTGCCCAAAGAGCTAGTGCCCCAGTGACAGGGCCGGTGACTGAACTTGGTTGCAGCGCCCTTGGGGGATTTGATACTCCCATTGGGGGCAGCCACCAATCTCATACACCTGAAAACAGGATTGAATCACAAAATAGTGCAATTCCATGCATTGCAACAAGTAGCCCCATAAAAATAATGAAATCCATTAAAGCCCTGATCAAACCATTTAAAAAGGGAGGTGAATGCTGCATTGAGGATCACTTAGAAGCGGTGCATGACATTTTTAAAGCGCTCCAGATACCTAAGGAACAGTACAGACAATATTTTCATTTAACTTTAGATGCCCCGACGGCCAGCATCATAAGGGGATTAAATGAACAGCAAAATATGACATGGCTGGAGTTTGAAAAAGAAATTAGGCGTCATTTTTCTCCTTTTCAGTCATTGCAGGAGGCAAAGAAAGTCGCGTACACTATTACTGCTGGACCTAATACATCACCTCGCCAATTTTTACAAGACTTAAAAAGAGAATTCTCTCGCTTTGATGTATCTTTTGACTCAAATTCCAATGAGTTTAAAACCGCATACTTCTATGGGCTACAGAAAGACATCATATCCCAATTGGTCCGTGAATTTGACCGTGACAAGTCCCTTGAATGGATTGTACATCAAAGCACCAAGCTATATGAGGTACTCTATTGTCAGGGTAGAGAAAGTGATAAAATGAAAGATACTAGGCCTAAATCTAAAGAACCCTCAGCCACAGTAATGGAAATCAGGTCAGCCAAAATGTCCCTTGAGTCTGCTCAAAGCCAAGGTAAAAATAATGTGACACCTGAACAAAGGGGTAATCAACAAAGATCGCCATTTCCTGTACCAATGTTCCAATCACATGATCCTAGTAATAGAGAGAGCTACATCAGCCCTAGATATTTAGGAGATAGACCCCGGGTAAGATACCGGTCTGATATGGCAGGTATGAACAATAACCAGAGACAAAATCAAGATCAAAGAAACGATGGTCCCTACCAGTCATTGGGGACACAGAGTAGGTTTGATCCCAACACCATGATATATGGTAATCAGGATAGGCCCCGATATGTGGATCGATTTACTGATAATGGAAATCAACATAGGGGCCAGTACCCACAATCTGAGAGACAGGACATGAGGCAAAACGTGAACTACAGTCCACGCCAGTACAATGATTCCCCACCAGGGGACTATAATCAAAGGATGGGTGCAACCCGCTCCCCTCCACAAATGAATCAAGAGTTCAGAAACCATCCCAACCGGTATCAATCACCTGAGAGGTATCAGAATAGATCCAATCAGGGGGAAAACAACCAATATCGACCTAGGCCACAGAAAGAGGATCCTAGAGAGATGGAAAGGTTCCAGTGCCTTGAGGCCCAAGTGAAAATGTTAGCTGAGCAAATAGGAAAGCTCTATACAGCGCAAAAACAACCTTCCAAAGAGGGGGCTGATGGCCATAGCAATGACCGGGGGGCTTCCGAAAAGTGACTAAGTACTCATGATAATCGCAGTGCCAAAATGACAGATTGCTCTGATATAATTTTGCATGACAACTCTGAGGTGACTAATGGATTAAAAATGAAAGTACCAGTAAATGAAATTGTGATAGAAAGTGCAAATACTTCTAAAAAAGAGGTACGGTTTAACTTAGAGCTAAATAAAACAGTAAAGATTTGCACAAATGAAAAAGAAACATTAGGAATTCCAAAAGAACAAAGGGACAGATTTAAGAAAAATGACTCATGCATGGGGAATACCAGTGAACAGGGAGTAAGTGGGGATGCCATAGCTCCTTCCCTGGGCAAGCAAAACAATGACCAAACACAGACAGAAAAAGGAAATACTCACAAGGAGGGTACAAGTCTATCACCTGAAAAATTCTTTGAGCCACATATTTTTGAAGAGGCTGAAAGGGCTGGTATTACACTAAATGATCACAAATGCACAGAATTAAAAAATGACAAATTGCTGAATGATGTTGTTACAAATGTTCAGTTGGAAGGTTGTAATGTGGTCTCTGATGTTACCCAGATGGATGGGCGAACGGTGGCCACACTCCAAAAAAAAACCTCTGAACATGGAGAAATGAATAAAATATCTCGCACAGAAATGGGTAAAAAGGAGGGAAAAATGTCTTTTCATTTACCAATGTGCTTAGCCAAAAGTGAAAAAGACCTGAGAAAGGTGAGCCCTGAAATCAGTAAGAATTCACATTTCTTATGTGTATTAGAGGAAGTTGAGGACAGATATTATGCACCCATCACTGTAGAAGAAAAATGCCACACCTTCGCTATGATTGACACTGGCGCACAGGCCACAATTATGTCCAAGGAGCTGGTAAAGAGTATCAATGAAGGGAGGCCTCCACAGAGTCAGATCACAGTGAAGGCAAATCAAGGCCCAGTGCATAACTTTAATGGGGAGGAGGTGCCCATCATAGGTGTAACTGAGGTTGACATAAAAATAGGAAAGCACAGAATGAAACAAGAGGTATTGATCACATCTATTTGTGAAATTCCATTTCTGATGGGGACAGATTGCCTGAAAAGATTGTCTCCTCTCATAGATGGGGTGAATGGAGTGCTGTGGTCCTTAACCAAAAAACCATTGAGGCCTAAGAAACTAAAATCACAAAACAGCAATATAAAAGAATGTCACACCGTTGCCAAAACAAATGATGCTGTGGAGGTATATCTCCAGAATAGCTGCATACCTAGTGTCACTGTTATATTAATGTGTCAAGACAAAGATCAGAGCGACAATGAAAAACTACCTGTACAAATATACTTGGACCCAAGGAAAGATTGGCAGACTGCTATAGATGAGCACACATTACGTTTTTACTTAAAAGAGAATACATGCAAACAGAATATTGTTCCTAAAACAGATTCAGAAAAACACATTACCACTCTGGCAGAGATACACATGGAAGATGAGCAACCATGGGTTCACGTTGGTATAAATGATTATCTTAAAACAATAAAAGCCACTTTAGCGCTTGAACATGAAAGGAGTTTCATTAATGAGAAATTGTTGCAAAAAATTATGGAGAGGGAAGAAATCCCGAAATTTAGGATTAAAAACCAATATGTTTCTGGGTTGGACAGTCCAAACTTTGAAAACCGAATTACAGGCAGATGCATGCTTAAAATTAGCATTGGGCAGAAAACAATTTACCATAATGTATGGATAGTGAGTGGAGCACAAAATGAATTTTACATGGGCAATGACATCATGCACAGAATGTGTATGGTGTTAGATTTCCTTAATCAAAAAATATGGTCACGCCTAGGTGGGCCGGCGCCTGAATTTGAAGACAAAAGAAGGGCTTATCATTGTGCACAACTAGTTCCTTATGCAGTCGAATTACAGATGAGGAAAAATACTATTGTTCCTGCATTTACAAAACAGTTTGCAATAACACTGAAATGCAAAAATGGACAGCAGATGAAAGGCTCTGATGCATTTGTATGCCTGAATGAATCCATAAAACAGCAAGGCCTGGATTATGAATACATTCCATTGGTAGACATTGGTGAAGGATCTGTAAAAATCATGGTAAATAATAAAGGTTGTCAGGACATTCATTTAGAGGAAAACTTCCCATTAGGAATGGCCATACAAAAATCACATTATACGGCAGATTTAAATAACATGGTGATTGGGAATATTCCTGAAAAATATGTAGATGCCAAGGGCGAGTTGCCAGAACACCTGGACTCTCAGCCCAAAGGAATATTTAAAATTCATTCTGTGTATCCTTATGATTCAAATGAGACAGTGTGCTGCCATCAAGAGGATTGCATAATATTTAATTTAAATGAAAATGAAACAGGAAATCAGCCCATTGAAGTGGAAGCTGATCTGCCAAAATATTTGAAAGTGGCAGCTCTACAAAAAAACACAGCCACACAGTTAGAGGAAAGCGCTGAGATTCCTTTACCAGAAGAGTTTCCAGAATTTTCCAGAATGGTAGAAGAGCAGATCTCCTTAGCGGATGCATGTGACAGCGATGAGGATCGACGCAATCTGAGGGAAATATTTATGGAGTTTAAGGATGTATTTGCAAAAGATGCTTATGATTGTGGTTTAACTGATTTACATGTGGCCACACTACCAGAAGGTTGTAGCAGAAATCCAGTGTTTGTACGCCAGTATAGACTACCGCTGGCATGTTTAGAATCATTGGCAGAGATTATTAAAAATTTGGAATCACGGGGAATAATTAGGCCCATTCATAGCACATCCAATACGCCTATTTTAGGTGTGTTAAAGCCAAATGGTCAATGGCGGCTGTGTGCAGACTTAAGAGAGTTAAATAAAAGAGTACCAGTATCTAGATGGCCACTACCATTCATTGATCAGGGCCTAGCTCAGATACATGGTTCAAATGTATTTACCACGTTAGATCTCACATCTGGATATTGGTGTGTGCCATTGGCAGAAGAGATACAACACCTATTTTCCTTTACATTTGACAGGACTCAATATGCCTGGCTTAGAGCTCCGTTCGGGTACATCAATAGTGGGAGTGAATTTGGCATATTTTTGAGAAAGGCCATGCCGGATGCAGCGGAAAGAGGGACAATAGTTTATGTGGATGATGTCTTGATAAAAAATGAAAACCTTAAAAGCCATTTTGATGAAATAAGACATGTGCTTGGCCAATTGCAGAAAGCAGGCGCCAAAGTATCTTTGCAAAAAGCACAATGGTGCAAGAAAAAAGTGAACTTTCTAGGGCATGAAGTGACTGAACATGGGCTAAATCCACAAAGGAAGAAAATAGAGGCCATACAAAGATTAAAAGATCCTAAAAATGAGAAAGGAGTAAAAAGTTTATTAGGGATGACAGGCTATAACAGAAAGTTCATTGAGAATTATGCAGAAATCACTCAACCATTGACTAAACTGCTTAAACTAAATACTCCCTGGAGATGGGAAAGAGAGCAGTCTGATGCAGTGGCTAGATTGAAGGAATGTCTTGTAAAGGCACCATGTTTAGCATACCCCATAAAGGACAGGGATTTCTTTATAGAAATAGGCTTTTCTGAACATTGTATGTCAGCAGTGTTATCACAAAAACACGATTTGAATCACAAAACCATTGCATATGCAAGTAAGGCATTTTCCCAAGTTGAAATGAAATTTAATGAATGCGAAAAGGCCCTATTAACCACTGTGTGGGCGCTACAACATTTCCGCCCCATTGTTCAGGGAGAAAAGGTGATTATTGAAACAAATCATCAACCTTTGCAATTTTTAGAGAGTAAAAGAATTAGATCAGGCAATCTAGCACAATCCAGAATCACTTCATGGACGCTGGCATTACAAGGTTTTCCCGTAGAAGTAAGATATGGACAAAATAAAAAGAGCCCAATTGCTCAAGGGTTAGCTGACTTACATGACTGTGCAGCTGAACAAATAACAAATGAAATGGATGTGGAAGCTAGTTTACAGGGATTTGAACAATCACCACACAAAGCTTTTGATGAAAAAACATGCAAGGATTTGCCAACTGTATATGTGGATGGTTGTGCTTTTCACATTGAAAATGACAGTAATAAACAATTAGTGGCAGGAATAGGAAATGTCTGGTTGAAATGTGAAGGCGTTCCTAGTATAGGGATGAGGATTGGAGATAGGAGCAGTCAGGTGGCGGAATTGGCAGCCATCTATAAAGCAATTGCTACTGCAGTTGATAAAAAGTTCAGTGAAATTGTCCTGGTGACTGATTCTGACTATGCACGGAATAGCTTTGTGGAGTATTTGCCTGGTTGGAAAGCAAGAGGCATGGTTACATACAACAAAAAGCCACTTAAACATGGAAAAATGATACAAGCCATAGACAAATTGGTGTCAGAAAATAATTTAACAATATACTGGAGAAAAATTTGTGGGCATTTAAAAACACCAGGAGAGGATAAGGAGGGAAATGATAAGGCAGACCATCTGGCTAAGATTGGGGCTGTGATGGGAGAATTGCTACCTATTGATTATTTAATGGGTGAAATACAAATTGATGCAGTCACACGTTCTAAAGCACCAAAGGAGGTAGATCAACCGGTGGTGCAGTGGAGTCATGACACGCCAGACCAAGATTTGATTGAGGCACAAAAGAATGATCAAATTTTGGGAATCTATTATAATCATTTGATAGATCCTGAACAAAATCCTTTAACAGAAAATGATTGTATGGGAAAAGAAGAGTTGAGGGTGTTATTAAAGAACAAAACACGAATTAGATTACAGGATGGACTCATGATTAGAGAGTCCATAACAGGGCAAATACAGTGGGTAGTACCCCTTTCATTCAGAGGACTAATGCTACACCATGCACACGATGCCATAACTGCAGGCCATAGAGGTTCACAAAAGACATTAGAAATACTAAAAGATTATGCTTACTGGCCACATATGTCCCAAGATGTGGAATTATATACTAGAGGATGTCTAGTATGCGCCCAATTTAAACCTGCTTCACCAATGCATAGAGCACCATTGATGAAAAGAGGCCTAACTCTCCCATGGTCAGATTTGCAAATAGACTATGTAGGTCCTTTAAAAAGGTCGAGCAGGGGACACCGCTATATTTTGAGTGTGGTATGTTTGATGTCAAAGTGGATTGAGTGCATTCCCGCACCAGATTGTAGTGCGCAAACAGCAGCCACATTGCTGGTGAACCATGTGTTCTCAAGGTTTGGGTTGCCACAAAGAATTGAGTCAGACAGAGGAAGTCATTTCACAAGTACTCTAATGAGTAAGGTATGGCAAATACTAGGTGTGAAAAGGAAACTACATATCGCATATCGGGCGGCGTCTTCAGGTACAGTTGAAAGAAGCAATAGGTCTGTTGTGGATATTTTAAAGAAATTTGTGGCAGAAGCAGGTTCCAGCTGGGATTTGCGTTTACCATTGGTTTTGATGGCAATCAGGTCGACTCCTGCCAAAGCAACAGGTGTTAGCCCCCATGAGGTCTTAACAGGTAGGAAAATGGTGTTACCACAACACCTACTATACAGAACACATGAGCAAACTCTAGTGAGTGCATCCACAGTTCATGAATATATTGATGAACTGAGGAGGCATTTGCAACATGCATTTGCTTTTGTGCAGAGAAATCTGGAAAGAGCTGCTGACAGCGCTAAGTCATATTATGACAAAAAGACATCAGTAAAGGAATACAATGTAGGGGATCAGGTGTACAAGTTTCATTTTGGAAAAAGTAAACAGAAAAATTCTAAATTTCTGGCAGCCTGGCAGGGGCCATTTCGAATTATAGATAAAGTCTCTCCTGTAGTGTATAAAATTTTGAAAAATGAAGGTGAAACAGCAATAGAGCAGTTTGTCCATGTAAATCAAATCAAACCATGCCATCCCAGACATGAGATCAGGCAGCTTGAGCATGTGGAAACGGATAGAGTCCCTTGAGAAAATAAATGGGTGTAATCAGGAGGCAGTGACAAAGAAGTTAAAAAAAAGTTGATTGTTATGATGGCACATAAACACTGTAATATATGTAAAAATATATAATATAAATAAATAAATAAATAAATAAATAAATAAATGCACATATAACGGAAGCTCGTGGTTGGTGTGCAGAGAGAAAGTGTATTAAATATTGAATGCTGTTTTATATGTGTTTGTTTTCTTTTAACTTGAGTTTAATTTCAGAAAAAAAAAAAAAAAAAAACGAAGTATTTTTACCAAGCATGTTTTATTTTTGGCAAAAGGATGAAGTTAGTATTGTGCTATGTACTTAATCTGTTTATTTTCTATTTTGATTTAGACAATTAACATTATTTGGTCGGAGGTTCCGGGATCAGAGGCCACGGGAGACGATGGAGTCCTGGAGTCCCCTGGATGAAGACCAAAAGATGCCTGCCTCCAGGTGGAGGTGAAGACAAAATAACCGGAATGCCAAAAGAGATGACTACTGTGGATTCAAGATTGCCAAGATGAAAGAGTACTCGAATGAACCGAATAACATCGCTGGTCGGGACATATCAAAAGAGACAAAGCAAAAGTTCCGGCATATGAAGTTCCACGTATTTATTATTTTAATTATTTATTTTAACTTGTTATATTACTTATTTGTTTTAGTTAGTTGTTTTATTTCATTGTTTTTAATTGACTTGGAAAATTTAAACTTAAAGTAATGCCACTTCCACTGAGAAGGCAAATGTGGAACATTTTATGAACTGATGGACTCAGATGAAATGTTGATTGCAAATTTTCATTGATGCACATGAATATTCATTTTGTTGGATTGCTATATTGTAAAAAAAAATAGAACAAGTTGTTTTTAGGAATTGGCTTGGATTATAGCCAAGTTCTAAAAACAAAAGGAGGGTATATGTAAGGATATTTGGCGTGTTACAGTACACAGTACAGCAATACTGCACAAGTAGCACCATTTTTTTTGCAGCACCACCACCACAAGGGTGCGGTGCATTGCTATATGGGTTAGCAGATTAACAAGGAAAGACAGACTATTCAGTAAAAAACGATTTTAACATATAAGATGCAAATCTATTTTTACAGTTAAAAGCACACGTGTTCATGTAAAAATGCACACTATTTTTCACCTGAAATGCCTATATTGCTAGAGACACATTTGAAAATTAACAGCTAACCTATTAACCATTAACCTGACTAATAAAACCTTATTTTAATATAACCCACTAATAAAATGTGTTCTCTACTGCAGAATTAGGCATACTCTGAAAACCATTTAAATAAGTGTGCAGATTTTTCTCTTCTCTTCTCTGCCTGATTCTCCGTGTTGTTGTGCACAGTAACTGCAGGAAGGAGGAAGTCAGATTTGCAACAATTGCAAATGTATAAGCGGAGCTATTGTTGAAGAGTAGGAGGATGAGAGATGATGGATTTCATTGGGACACGTCATAAAGAGGGCTGAGAGGAATGTTTTAGTGGGCAGTATCAGGGAAAAAGACAGGCAGACATCTTTCTGCACTACTGGGGAGAAGACCTGGCTGTGGGGTCTTGACTGAATGCAGATTCCTGTGTCCTGCTGCAGTCGACATTGGGGAGAGCAGAAAGAAAAACCTGTCCACTGGCTGAGGCAGTCCTATCTGAAAAAGCTGAGAATTCCAGGCAATGACCCCGGCTTGAGAAGGCAAGCGTTCCTTTTTGCTGGAGTTAAGCCAAGAGAGCCACATTCACAGAGAGAAGCCTCTGAACAGATAAGGTAATTACCTAACTGGGGGAGCTGTGTGTGTGCACGGAAATATGCAGTCAGTGTAGAAAAATGAAAGTCCCGTGCGTGTCTTAATCAAGTGCTAATGTTGCAATTTAAGTTCTGTTCTCCGCCACTATAATTGCAGTGTGTCATAGAAAATGCTTTTACTGTACCATTTTATTTATTTCTGTAAAGAATGAGATCATGTCTAAATGCAACTTTTATAATACAGAAAATATTTGAAAACAGACGGGTGGTTTATTTTCTATTTACCATTACAATGCCAATGATGTGGGGAGATTTTTAAACAGTGCAATGGTCATTTTAAGACAGATGTGTGCATGTCAGAATCAGTATGAATAATTGTGAGTGACTGTAGTATAACTTGTTGGAGGTACATGAGCCAACGGGAAGAGAGACTCTCTGAACATAGCTCCCTACCGTATATAAGGTAGTGGAATTTACCACAAGACTACCACATATAGCTCTCTGTCGTAAATAAGTCAGTGAGTTTGCCCATGGTGGCGCACCAACACTATCACTGGAAATTGTGGTATCCCTAGAATGCAGGTCTGAGGTCTCTCTAGTGATCACACGAAAAATCTAAGCGAAGATAAGGGATTCTGGACATTGGGGCCACAAATAAAACAAGGGAATTATGCTCACCAAAATACCACCAACCACGTATACCAAATATGCAGGTCTGGGTGCTGAAATAATGCATGTCCATTGTATTATTGTTGCACATGGCCAAATCTGAATACAAAGAGTGATTATTGCTAAGTTATTTTTCGGCGGTAATAAAATACCGTCAGGCCCCAAATCTCCACAAAATACCCTACAGTCGGCATCAGGAAAACAAAATAAGTCAAATAAGTCAAAACATGTCTGGGGATGCTTGTAGTCTCGTGCAGAAGGAATGTGATCAAGCTGTTAGGGCTGGACTGCCCCTTTGGGGTGGCACCAAGCCCAATTTGCATATGGTATTTCCCGTTTTGCAATGGCTTGGCAGGTGAAGAACTATAGTCTGGAGTGTTGCCCAGAGAAATGCCCGAGGTTAAGATGAGTTCTAAACCTTCCAGCACCTCTTGTGTATTACTGGGGCATCAGGAACAGACCGGACATTAAGAATTGATATTTGTATTTATTTGAAGAACAAGGATGTCATTTTCGGAAATGACTTACAATACCGCATTTATAGATGTTGGAAGCATTCCCACGAAGGGTGCCTGCACAATAGCGTAAAGATGAGAGCATGTAGTGAGCCAGTTTATGATGGTGTAAAATATTAGGACGTACATCTGGAACAAAATAAAACAAACAGAAATAAGGTGCATATGTTATGTTAAGTCGATTTATAACACACACTGCCGCCATTTCCATTGTCTCCATGTGCTCTCTTAGCACAATAAGGTAAAGTGGGGTGGGTTGGTAGCGAGGAAGAGAGAGATAAATCCATTGTTGTGCTCGTCTTTTGATGGGTGTAAATCAAGGAGTTACTGGCACCTGTGCATGTGTGCTTCTGGGTGTGCTTTATTTTGTACACTGGATGCTTGTTTCCAGGTTGGCGGGGTCTAGTGATTATGTCGTTGGGTGTTAGAGGCTATTTGGATGTGTGAGTTGGTTTGAGAGTGATGTGTGGTTTGGCTATTTTAGTAGGGACGTTCATTAGTCACCTGTGTGTGTGGTACGTTTGTGGTGGGTGGTAGGGAAAAGGAAATGGCTAGTAGGTTTTTTGGGTGGTTACTGGATATTGAGCATCTGTGCTATTGCTTACTTTTCTTAAGGCGATCAACTTTGCATAGCATTCAGATTCTGGGTGTCATTTGGACAGTGTATGGGTTTAATTGGGGTCCATGTAAGAATGATCATTGTGTAGTAATTGTTGATCTGTTTTTATACCACTGAGTTGACTAAACAGGTTTTCAGCTATTTCCAGAAGGTTCGGTGGTCTTCAGTCATCCTGATTTTCTTTTGAATTGAGTTCCATATTTTGGCTATTATAATGGAGAAGGTAGTTCCTTCCAGTGTAGATTTCTCATACTGTCGTGCATCTAATTGGAGGTCAGTGCTAGTTCCTAGGGACCTGCTAGGTATTAATCAGGTGATTTTTTGTGTTTGTAGGAATTTGGCTCTTTGCATGTGTAGTGATCTATTGATAATGCAGAATGATTTGGAAAATATTTGTTTGTTGAATGGTATCCAATTCAGACTTCTTAGGGCTGAGGTGATGTGGGCTCTTCTATTTAGCTTAAGGAATAGTCTTCCCACTGCATTTTGGGGTCATTGTAGTTTTTTGGTGAAGTGTTCTGGCATTCCTAGGTAGCGGCTATTTGTGTAGTCTATACTTCATAATTGCAAATAAATGATAACAAGGGCTCGGTGTAGGGAATTGAGGCAATGGAGGATCCCTCATACTAGTCAAAGGTGGTTTGCCTTTTTTGGGCATATTGTATTGACCTGTGGTTCCATGGTGAGACCATTGTCCGCGATTATTAACACGTTTGTAATCACTGTGGAGGATTAAGGTTGTGTTCCCATACACAGGGGCCAGGTGACACATGGCCTTGTTAGGTTTTTGTCCTGTAAGGTTTTCATTATTTGCATTTTGATTGGCTTTAATTTAAGATTGTTATTTGCTATCCTGGTCTTTATGTCAGTGAGGCATTTATTGAGGACTTTGTTAGGGTGATTGTTAACAGTAATCTTGAAAATAGTCTGGTGACGTCTGTGTAGTTGTAGGATGTCAGTCCATGGGTTTGTATGAGCTTCACTAGGGGTGGCATTTAAATATTGAAGAGAAGTAGGGAGGGGCTTGATCCTTGTGGTATGCCAAGGGTGATGTTCTTTATGTTTGATGTGAACAGTGGTAGGTAAGTTCTTTTGGTTCTGTTTGTGAGGAAGGATTTCAACCGTTGTAGTGCAGAGCTTTGAATACCGGATTTAGAAAGTCTCTTGATTAGTGTTGTGTGTTTGATCAAATCGAAGATGACAGATATGTCCAGTTTGAGTGTGGATTGTGAGATTCTGTCCATGTTCATGTTTAGGACATCCCATATAGAAAGGAGTGCTAATTTGGTTTCTCTCATGGGTCTAAAAGCATCCTGGGGTTGGTGAAGTAGTCCATTGGATTCCACATAGTTGAGCATATGTTGTACATATGGTTCTTCCAGATGTTACCAGGTCGGTAGGTTTGCTAAAGGTCTGTAGTTGGCACGGTAATCCGTTTCTTCTGTCTCATTTTTAAGGAGTGGTTTGATATAGGCTGGTTTGTATGATTTTAGTACTATTCCAATGTTCAGAGACAGGTTTATTAGTAGTCAGGTGTATAGAGCTGGTGTTTTATGGGTGAGTAGCTGCTTCTAGACATCTGATGGGCATGCCTCACTCGGGGGTGAATGACGTTGGTTTCTTTTAATAGATTGCTGAAAGTTTCCTCACTTATTGGTTCAAATTGGTTGAATGGTTTACCAGCTATTGGGGTTCTGGTTTCTGTGAGGGTGATATGGTTGGTTCTACTGGATGCAAACATGCCCTGGTGGAATTAGTGGCTCTTGGGAGGTCTGCAGTGTTGTCACATACCGAAAAACAAGGGCAGGGTGATATTGATGCAAGAGGTTGTTTTTTTATTTCCTTGATAATAATGTACATTTCTTTTAGGTTCTTGTCAATTGGATTCTTGCAGTGTAGTATGTTTTCTTGGGTTTCAAAACTGCTGATTTGTATATCTGAGTTTTGTGTCAGTAGTTACGTTTGTTTTTCCACCATGTCTTTCTCATTTAGGGTTTCCTTTCCTTAGTTCTCCACATCAAAACAACTGTTTTCAGTGTGTGTTAAAATATTTTAAAGGTGCTAATTGGTCTAACACATCTGTGATCCAGGTGTATAGGCTTTCTTCCACAGTGTCTGTGGTCATTTTGTTTAGTTGGGAGGTATCAGTTTTGGTGGTTTCTAGTAGTTGTGTTATTGTTTCTAGACCAAGTATTTTCCAGTTTCTTTTGTTTGTTGTCAGATGATTTATGTTTGTGGATATCCAGTGGCATGGATTTTTTATTAATGTAAAATTCATATGTTTTTTTTTGTCTAGTTCACTTAAACTTACACAAAAGAGCACCAATTTAACATAATGAAATGTGCCCCCCATTTCTGACCACCCATGCCCTCCTCCTCCACCCATTCATCAGTTCCAGCATTAATCACTTTCACCTCTCACTTGTATTCCACTTGGCAAGTCTATGCCTCCACCCCTCAGTGTAGTCCACCCTTCTTTATAGACTCTGAATTCTATCTGTTCCTGTCCTATCCACTTTCCCCATATCTGTTGATGTTTTGTAAAGCATCCTCTTGACCTATGCAGCCTTTCTTAGAGTGTGCAGCCATTTTCCATTCCTTCCATCTACACTGAAATGTCTGAGGTGGCCACCTCTACTCCCCCACTAAGCTGCATTATCTCTTGTTGCCACCATCAATGCCTTTGAGAGCAACTTCATTTCATATGTTATAATTTCACACTTACCCCACAAGTGTAGTAGACATCCTTCTAAGTCCACTATGATACCCAGTTATCAAAAGGATTCTCTGGTGATCCTCAGCGGGTAGTTCTCCAGGATTTAAATTATGCCCCCTTTAACAGGGATTAATACTGATTTCCCCCAATTAATCTTCAGTCCTCCAATTTTCTGGATCAGCTCCATAGCCCTTGGCCTGGAGATCTTAGGGTGCCCTATATATATATTAGCATATCATCATCATATAATGATATTCGGTCCTCCCCATGGCCATGTATATCCCATGAGTAGATGATCTGTTCTCAACTTCTCTACTGGGGGCTCTGTAGCCAGCGGGAATATAAGGGGTGAAAGACGGCAACCCTGTAGTGTGCCTCTACGAAGAGGAAATTTGCTTGATGTGTTTCTGTTCACCCTCACCCTAGCCATTAGACTGGCGTATAATAACCTGACACATGAAATGAAACTGGGACCAATATCTATCAACCACAGATTTCCCATCTAGCAGAGTCGAAAACCTATTCCAAATCCAAGGTTATGAGTTATTGAGGGTCTTGCAGTAGCAACACTTTACCCAGTGTATTATGTCCCAGCTGAATATTCATCCTGGTGGCTCTTTCTCTGGGGCATATCTGCACTGATCGGAGTGGATCAGTTGAACTATCCTTTTGATCTGTCTATTCACCAGGATTTCTGCTAATATTTTGGTCTCACCGCTTAGAGGACAGATGGGGGCAATAAGCAACGTATAAATCAGGGGTTTTTCCTTTCTTATGAATGACTACTATTGTTGCCCATCTAAGATCTGGTAATTCCTGGTTTCTATAGCTTTATTTATTTATTTGCATTTGCATAGCGCGCATCGGCCCTAGGGCACCGTGGCGCTTTTAAGGATACTTGCGTAGACAAAGAGCATAGCTTATCGGGTTACAAGAGCATACAGTAGTTTAGACATACATTTCAGTTACGGATTGGACAATTAACATGGAGGAATCCACCGGTCAGGTAAGGTATGTCTGAAGTGTCTAAGGTGGCTGGCCTAGTGGAATAGTTGAGTTTTCAGAAACTTGCGGAAGGCTGAGCGTGAAGTCTCTTTCCTGAGTGTTGGTGGTAGTGCATTCCAATGTTTTGGTGCTAAGACTGCAAAGCTGGCGCCTCCAGCTTTGGCTCTTTTAAAGGTTGGGATGGTGAGCAGGTTGCAGTGTTGGGTGCGTGTAGGTCTTTCTGAAGTGACGTGGTTAATGGTTTCTGAGAGGTACGGAGGTGCTGTGTTTGCTAGGCAGGCGTGTGTAATGGAAAGGGCTTTGAATAGGATGCGCTCTCTGACTGGGAGCCAATGGGCGTCTTTCCGGGCTTGGGAGATGTGCTCCCTTTTTGGAATGCTGCGGGCTGCCCTGAGGGTGTTGTTTTGAGTGGTTTGGAGTTTCTTTAAGTTCTTAGCTGAGGTGCCTAAGAAAAGGACATTGCAGTAGTCCAATCTAGCCCCTACTGTGGCTCTGGCTATGGACAGGCAGTTTTGAGGTGAGAGATAAGGTTTGACAGCATTTATGTTTTTGGTGGTAAGAGCTGCCGAAGATGTGATGGCGATGACTTGTCGGGACATGGATAGGGTGGAGTCTGTGTGTACTCCCACTGTTTTGGCTGTTTTTGATGTGGTGATGGGAGTGTTGTCTTGAAATTTGTTCCCATCGCTTGTATTATATTCCCCCCAGGCTTTTTCCAGAACTCAATTAGTAACCAGTTTGCGCTGGGAGTTTTCCCAGGGGTGCAGTTGGCTAATAGCAGCCCTAATTTCCTACACCGTCAGTTCAGCCTCTAATTAGTCAGGTGCCTCCCCTCTTATGCTTAGTAATTGGATGTCTTCTAAGAATTGTGTGCTGGCTTCTGTGCTTGCCGCTCTCCTGTCCCGGTATGGCTCCTAATAATAATGAGCAAATGATTCTGCAGTGTCTTCCCTCCTATGCATCTTTTGCTGTTTCGTCTAATTATTTCTCTAACCCATATGGTCCCTTCCTCTCTCCTTTCTAACCATACAAATAACTTCCCTGACGTATCCCCTATTTCGTAATATCTCTCTTTAATATCCAAGAATGTCTTTTTTGTATTAATTGTAGCTAGTGTCTTCTGTTGGGCCGTTATTTTTACAAGGTCCCTTCTACATTCTTCCGTTTTATGATGTGCAGTCTTCCTCTGTGCTCTTCACTTCTCTTTCCAACTTCTCAAGCTGAGCTTGCCTATACCTTCTATGTCGTCCGATTGCCTTCATTGCTTGCCCCTGTATTGCTATCTTATATGCCTCCCATATTGTGCTGTGCCTCCCAACTCTCCCTTCATTTAAGTGAAAGTACTCGACCGTCCCTTCTTGTGAATTTTCTGCAATTTGGGATTATTAAGATAGTAAGTGTTTATCCATCAGACTTTCTCTTC
This sequence comes from Ambystoma mexicanum, assembly GCF_040938575.1. Classification (NCBI taxonomy): domain Eukaryota; kingdom Metazoa; phylum Chordata; class Amphibia; order Caudata; family Ambystomatidae; genus Ambystoma; species Ambystoma mexicanum. Next base: position 514,863,778 of record NC_090934.1, read on the forward strand.
TTGGGTTCCTTCCCCCGATTGTAATGTATAGGGGTGTGTGGCCCGAGATGCTTCTCGCTAGGTATTCCGCTTCCATAACTCTGCCAGTCAAAATACTCAGAATAATGAAGTAATCTATTCTCGAAAGTGACTTGTGGACATTAGAGTAAAAATAGAACAATGTCTAATTGTGCTGTAACTCCCTCCACATGTCTCTCAGCACTGTAGCCTCTATGGAAGTGTAAAGTTTTGTTTGTGGAAGCTCAGGCCTCCAATGTGATGTGGATCTATCTCTTCCTGGTTGCATCATCTCATTAAAATCCCCACCCACTACAGTTACCTCTGCCCGTGCGTTGTCATGAAGTTTGTATTACTTGTAACGTGTCATTCTGTAGGAGTAGGGATGCATATACGTTAAGGATGGTTATTATTTCCCCCCCACAGATCTCTTGTGATCAGAACGTGTCACCCCTCTTTGCCCCTTTCCACCAAATGTACTTGTAGGTGGAGGAATATTTTAATCATGGTGACTACACATCTTGATCCACAATATTACGTTGCATGTTCGGCCACATTGTACTTTGTTCTTCCCTGTAAGGCGCCCGCTGTGCCCACCGTATGTGTCTCTTGCAAAATTACTATGTTTACTGTTTATTTAGGAATTTCGATACTAGGACTCTTTTAATTTTGTTGTTAAGACTATTCTAGCTCCACATTAGGCATTTCAACAAGATCCTTTGCCTTTCCTTCATTCCCATTGCTAACTATAGTCAAGACGATGTAGGATCCCACCTGAATTCTGCTAATATCCTCTATGGGTATCATTTGCCGCTGCTGTGTAATCTTGACATGTAACTTTCCTCTCTGAACTCATCCTTCCCCATAATTCCAGCAAAAGTGATGCATCTGTCACCCCTCAACCTTGAAAACGTTCAGCCTCAGCCAAAGCTGAGAGTGTTGGGGGAACAACTGCTTGGAGCAGCCCACCCCACTCTGAGCGAAGTATATTCTTTTCCCTATCTTCAGCCTAATTGTTTCATGACTGCGTGACTAGATCTCAGGTTCCACCTATTGTTCTGTCTGTTCAGGGATCCTGGACATCTCCCCATGTATTCCTCAGTTCCATGCCAACCTCCTCCTCCCTCCCCCCTTAGTTATACCCAATAGAGTAAGTCCAGTCCCAAGCTTCTTCCGGGTTGGTAAATAATCCTTTCCCCTTCAGGCCTACTAATCTCATTATGGCCATTTACAGCATTGAATATTTTATGTCATGACCGCAGAATCTTCTCTTAACTGCCTCAAACATTTGGCCTGGCTTTTGGACAGATTTAATTAAATCCAGGTACATTGCCACTCTTTCTCCATACATGATCACTGATTATTTCTCCCTCGCCGCCTAAATGATCACTTCTCTTTCTCTGAAGTTTAAGAGCTTAGCTATAATTTCCAGTCCTCCAATTAAAACACCATCGACAGTCCTTCCTTTTTTTCAGGCAGGCCAGTTACTCTGTGCCTTGCTATGCCTTCGTCATCATGCATTTTTTCCTTCAGGGTTGGTGTTTTGGAGATTAGCATCTGTATGTCTTCTCACTTTCACAGATTCTTTTTGGAGGTCTTGTTGCAGAAGCCCCACCTCCATGCCTATCACATCCATTTTCTTTTCCAGCGTTATTTTGGACTCCTGGAACACGTTAAGGAACTCCTGGGTCACGTGTTTAGGCACAATATCTTCCTATGTAGCGTGTCCTCCTTTCTCCTGCACCATCTCCCATGTGCCACTGGCATGGTGTACCAGTCCATTTCCACCTGGAGGTCTATCTATGGGGCCCTTGGCGCACCTTACCTGCTTGCTCCTACCCAAGCCCATCAGTGATTCACTGAATTCCTCAACCTTAGGTCGGCCACTGGGAATCAAAAGCTTCTCGAGGATTCCCAACGTCCTTTCCCCTATGTATGTTCCCTTATCTGGCTCTTGCTTGATTGCTCTCACTGTCTGGGGATTCCGCCATCTGTCCCTTCACCGGGCTGAGTAGTTAACATGTTGTCGTGCCTGGTGCTTGTGTGGTGTCAGGGTCTCCAACCCAATGTGGTGCCCTACGAAGCCCCTCCTCCTCTGTGCCCATGTAGGCTGCCTCTATATTATCTAGTCAACCGGGTGTCCACGGGCTCCACATGCAGTTTCCTGCCCAAGCTTCTTATCCACCAGCCGTAGATATCTTTGATAGTGGCTTTGGAGTGGGGAGGCGACCACTAAAACGTCAGCAATGGCAGCCGTGCTGTGACAATAAGTCTCGCTCTCACCTTCCATCCACGAGTCTGCTTTCTGTGCGGACCTCAATGGGGGGATGGTCCCGACCCTAATCATAATTTTTCAATCTTCAGCAGGCATGCCATACCAAGTTATGGCTCATCTCCCTTCCCGTTCTCGGTGCCATCACCATTTTGCAACTGTTGCAACTCAGGCCTTGATTGCCAGGGTTCACTGATTCTCCCTGCTGGATCACCTCTTGTTCCTCCAGTCAGGCCCTCTCCTTCTCACTGTGTGTTTTATTTGCCGGCAGGGTTTTCTCTCACCAGGAGCCCGTATATCTGTGGTTTTGTCCATGGTCAGAGTGGAACTGACTGTAGGTGTGACTAGTTCATGTCACTATGCAATAGCACCCCCTGGCTTGATTTGTGTGTTGACAGTGAATGGGATCATAGTATGTCGGACCAGACAATTGGAACCAGTCAGGCAGTAGTCAAGAATTTGTCCCTGCAAAGATTGGATCAAGGGTGTGTACAGCTCTATGAGTTTGTCTGTTCACCATTTGTATGAGACAGAGAGATTCCAGGAAGGCGCTGAAGGAATTATTTGTGATTTCATTTTGTCTTTCAAACAAAATGTTGAAGTCTCCCAGAACAAAGATGTTGTCATGATTTACAGTTATGTTGGCTATGACATCAATGTGTTTTGTGGTGAAGTTAGGGTTGTAGGTGGGTGGTCTGAAAAAAAGAATGAAGTGGTGGATGAATTGTTCATTGAGTTTGAGATTGATAAAGAGTGATTCACATGGGGTCATTACGACCCTGGCGTTAAGGGTTTAATGGCGCTGTAAAAGGTGTCGGCGCCATTAAACCCTTAACGCCTGATTACGAGGTCCCTTTGCGGGACCTGACCTTAACGGCTGGTTTTACCAGCCGTTAAAGTAGGGAGCCGCAAAGGGAACTTGGTGCTAATTACGGTACCGCAATTTGCGGTACCGTACTTAGGGCCTTCCCCAGTCCCATTGAGCCCTATGGGGCGAAAATGGGAATGGGGAAGGGCCATGGTGAAATGGGGAAATACTGCCCCGTCAACCTTGGAATGGGGCGGTATTTCCCCATTCCACCATAGCGGACTCGTTACAACACCGGCACCCACCATGGTGCTAATAGCGCCATGGTTAGCGCCGGGGGTTGTGATGAGGGCCACAGTCTATTATGTCCGTTGAATGTAAAAGTGTGGAGCGGATGTGGTTTTTGTGTGCCACAGCATTTCTGCATCCTCTTCTGCCTTCTCAGTTAAATTGTATTAGTTTGTAGTTGCTGGGTATGGCTTTGTGAGCGATTACCTTATCGTTTTTTTCATTTTGTGTTGTGCCATAGTTAGTACATTGGGTCTGCTGCATTGTCGTGTGTGTATTTTGGATTACTTATTTTGGGGTACTTTTTCCAGTGGTTCAGTGGGGATGGGATGTGATGATTGTTTGTCTTTCCTTTTGGTGGTTCTGGTTGTTTCTGAGTAAGTGGCTAGACCGTCTGACCCTTTCTTGAGAAGTTCCAATAGGTTCCGTAATGGTTCACTATGTCATTGTAGTTGGGTGTTTGATTGTGTCCAACCTCTCGCTATGAAAGTAGTGTTGGTGGTGAGGAATTATAGTTTTGCTCTGGTTCTTTTTGGTGAGGTTTGGAGTGGGATTTCTGCATTGGAGAATTATGTGTGTTGCAGTGGGTGGTTAGTTCTGGGTAGTATAGCAGCCAGGGGAAGCCCTACCTGTATATATAGGGCTTCCTCAGACATCACCTGGATCTTTCTTTGTGATTTTTTTGATTTCTTATCTGGCTTGTTTGAAGGTGGAGAGCTACCAATAGATGTATGATGTTTTTGTTCTCATTTTAGACAGTATGTTTAGTTTGTTTAATGAGGGTTGGAGGTGATATAGAGGTGTTATGTATTCTGATTGGTGGTTCCCTTCATTTGGTGGCAGTATGCTGGCTTTTCTCTTTCTTGATCTGTGCTCCATTTTTTGTTTATTTGTCCGTCTTGTATCTGGGCATTGCTGTGGTTATGGGTGTCTAGTGGCTGTTGCAGGTCGCTGAACTATTGGTACTAACGTTATCTGTGCATCAACTATCTTATCGGCTGGAAGTACAGAGGGATTTGCTGTGGTTGCCAGTTCCTGACAAAGATTGGCAGCGTGGTAAATGGATCACGGCACAAAATCCCATAATATTGGAACCTGTCATAGGCGGAGGCCTCACTGTGTTGGGAGGTTGTCAAGGCCACATAATGGCAAGGTTGCCAGGGTGATAGTTGTCTCACAGTCATGAGGTCTTAGGTGGTGGCAATTTAAAAATTCACAGTTGCAAAATTTTAACAGGCTAAAAATCACAGCAGTGAAAATTGGAGGTTGCAAAATTCCAAGTTGCACATACTCAAAATGGCAACATTCAAAAATTCAAAGTGACAGAGCCCCACAGTGGCAAATTCAGAGGTGGGACAATTCAAAGAGGAAAACCCTCAAAGTGACAAAACTCAAATTGTGATGAGTGAAGTTTGCAGGATTCAAAGGTGGCAAAATTCAAAGCGGCAATACATTGCAGTGGTATAAGTCGAGCTTGCAAACTTAAGAGGTGTTAACATTCAAAGTGGCAAAACTTAAAAATTGCAGGATGCAAGGCAGCCAAATGCAAGATTGCAAGATGTAAAACGGCAGTTCAGAGTCAAAATTCAAAGTAGATAAGTTCAGTGTGGCAAAATTCAAAGTAGTAGAATTCAAAGTACCAACATTCTGAGTTGGCAAAACCTCACAGAGGCAAAGTTCAGAATGTCAAAACTTGGCAGTAACATGGTTCAAAACCAGCAAAATCAGGGGTAGTAAAATTCAAAGTGGCTAAACCTCATTCTTGCAAAATCACAGTGGCAGAATTAATAGCAGAAAAATTCAAAATTGGAAGATTTCAGTGACAAAATCTTGCAGTGTCAAAGGTCAAGGTAGCAAAACTCAAAGTGGCAAAACCTCACAGTGGTAAAATTTGATCTATGTGAAAATATAGAGAAAAGAAACTGAGGCCGAAAACAGCATTTCATTCTTGCTCTGTTGGGCAAGTACCAATTTCCTGTCTGCGATCAATTCATGTGGGATGAGGTTTGTGGCTTTTAGTGTGTAGCCCTTATGGCCATGAGTGCTAATGGAAGTCACAAATCCCAACTCGGCCTGATTCTGTCACTAACATCTTGAAGTCATTGTTACCCGTTCTATTTAACCATTCCACATCCCCACTGGAGGCTAGTCTGTGTGCAATATATAGCTTCCTTTTTCACTCCTAAGATCTGCCACATGTTGTACATTACTGCACTTGTAAAATGACTTCAAAGGTCTGACTCTATTCTCTGAGGTAAACTGAATCTGGAAAATATTTGATTCACCAGCCGTTTCTGTGCAGCAATCAGGTTTAGGGATCTATTGTACATGTGACAAAATCAAGCATGTCTCCATAAGCACGTACCTGTTTCCCCCAATGGATCTTTGAACTGCACCATTTGAATCCACCAGTAAGTCAAAGCATGGGTTCAAGATTGGTGCTCTATGAGTTGGTGAACTGGGATGGAATTGGGTGCACATTAAAACACCAGGTATATACTTCCACATCTTGGAATATATGTGACCAATAAGCAAATTCCCTCATGATTCCAAATGTTTCTGGTCTCCCTTGTAACCCATTGATATTGCATTATGGGCATGATGCAAAATAAGCCCAATGAAGGAAACATAAGCCACCCCCTGAATGTGACCTGAAATGTTCTTGTGATACAATAATCCATTTTATAAGTGGAATTGTTTTTGTTATCAGCATTAAAACCCTCAATTGATCTTTTCCGTTGTGTCAAAATCTGTAATGGGATTATCAAAGGTCCATTTTACAACTGTTTGATCAGCTCCTTTATGAGATTTGGAATGTATTTGCATATTAACTATATATGACCCAACAAGTGTTCTGTGGGCAATAACTGCCCCATTTGTGCTCCAAATCTGCCAGCTGCTCTGCCTTTTAATTCTCTTCCTTAACCTTGTATTTTACAATATCCCCAGACACTATTTTTCCACTCGACACTCGTATCACTTTTGATAACAAGATTATCAATGGCCTGAATAAGCTTCCTGTGTTTGAGAGGCTTTAAATGAGGCAATAAGCCCTGAGCCGGTGGACCATTGCCGTGTAACATAATGCCCCTTGGGCCCATAGTTACAGGCCAGAGTGTAACAACGGGCTTAACGAAGCCAGTGGGCATTACTGAATACGGTAATGGCCTGCGGGTGATGGGATTTCTTGCCATTAGTACCTTGGCCCGTTAGGCTGGGGGTAATAATGGTGGGTTTTTTTTCAGTTGCGAGACAGGAAAAAAGAAAAAAAAATGGCCACAACGGACTGTGAAAACATTTTCCCTTTCCATATTAAACAAATGAAACAGGCGTTATGGAATGGGAGATGGCTATACATGTAGTCCCTCCTCCTTTTCCATGGCAGCAATTAAAGTAAATAAAAAAAAGGTAAAAGAAAAAAATGGCTGCCACGGAACAACGAGACGGGATTACACATAGTCCTTCTACCTTCCTATGGTGACTCCTGCAGGAAGGAACCCCGGGCCACGGCAGAGAAGCAGAGGCTTCAGAGCCTTCTCAGCGAGGTAAGGTCTGGGCAAGAGCTAATGAGCATGCTTGTAACAAGCTCATTGACCCTCCTCGCGTACTAATCACGTGTTACCACTTCTCTCATTTTCAACCACGAAAGATACTCCACAAAGCTATTTCAGGCACAGTCAAAATCTGTGAAGAATCCTTTCTCTTTAATGTTATTTTCTACTGCCATGGAGATTGTCTTGTAAATGTCAGTGAGGTCAGTTACCTAATTACTCTTTGGACCTATCTGAAGACCAAATTAAGGGATTTCATCATTTCTGGCCAATATATGTTATGCTCACCTGGCTCCCACAGGGGCATCAATCTGAACTGGACAGCTGCGGCCTCCACCAATGAGACGCGTAGTGCAGAGATGACGGACTGGACTGGCCCACCTAGCTTCGTTTGCTTGGCCCGTAGGAATATTCTTCTGATGGTTTGGAAAGATGAGCTCTCCATCCTGCATTGAGCGCAGGGGCACGTAGATAACCAGTTGCTTCACTGGTTCGAAGGAATTGGTGAGTTCCAGAACAATATTGACTCTGAGATTTCCGGCAAGACGCCGTAAGTATGTAGTTCGTATGAGTTCAAATATCTGACTTTCACTCTTGTCTGATTCCTTGCAGGTTGCAGCTTGACCCTAGCAAAGAGTTCCTCGTGGCAACCGGTAATATTCAGGTAAGGATTTGTATTATTCAACAAAGTTCGATAAAATAATGTCCGTATGTAACCTGTTGCTTTCTCCCTTATTCAGGTGCTGAGAGAAAGTATGAAGTCTCGGGGAATAATGCCTCCGGCGGTAAAATCAGGTAAGGGAGTGCGTCGGGAACATGCAGAAGGATGCGGTGGATAGTGAAGATGTTGAGAAGGCCGGTGAGGTCAGTGCGGCGCTGCAGCAGGTGAGGTGTCGCCCATAAAATAACTTCTTTCTTCCAGCTCGAAGGCGCAGTGAATCGGGATTTCAGGTAAGGATCAAAGGTATTGCTCTTGTTCTAACCTTTTCTCCTTCTTTCTCCCTTTTTCTAGGAGCTCCAGACTCGGGGCAGGTGTGGCAGAAGACTGGATGCAGACTTGCAGGCACGGTGAGCGTTACGCTGCTGGATGCAGAATAACGTGCAGCGTGTGCTGCTCTTCGGGCGTGGTTTAAATAGCCTCCAGAGTAGTCCCAGGTAAGTATTCCTCCCCGGCCCCACTCGAGTAAAAAATAGTCCCAAGGTAAAGTAGTCCCTTTCAAGCTTCTTTGGCTTGGAGCTCTTGCAGCATGGTCTGCATCAGGTAAGTTTTAATCTATGAGCCTGGCGCCATAGACGCCAGGACTGCACCCAAATGGCCCCTAGCAGGGGTTGTTGGGCTTGCTTGGAATAACTTGATGACTGACTCCAGGGCTGCTGAACTTGACTGGATCCCCGGGGGTAGGCATCATGACAATATATTTCTAATTCCTGCAACTAATTCCTCATCAGAGTCATCATTCACATGATATGCACATCCATCCACATACACAGTCAGGAGATTTCAACACTTCTCTTCTTCAAAAATCGAGACAGTTCATATTCAATCAAATTAATTTGGTTGTGTGCGTTCACTTGAAAATGGAATCATGTAATTGTGCTTCTAGTATAAAATTGCCAACATACATACATCTGTAAACACTCTAGCCACTCTTTTTCCCTACTTAAGGAACCCTCCAGCCACTTTTCCTTTGCAAATGGGGAGCCGGTGCAACTGGATGTTGGTCACCTGGCCTAAGCCCCGCCCACCTGGTGCCTTCCTCTTTGCCGCTCTTTTTCCCCCAATTAGCAAGCCCCGCCCAGCTGGTACCTTCCTTGTTGCCACTCTTTTTCCCTACTTAGGGAGCCCTCCAGCCTTTTTTACTTTGCAGATAGGGAGCAGGTGCAAGTGATGTTGGTCACCTGGATTAAGCCATGCCCACCTGATGGCCTTCCTGGTTGCTGCTCTTTTTCCCCACTTAGCAAACGCTGCCTATTTGGCACCTTCCTGGTTGCCGCTCTTTCTCCCTACTTAAGGAGCCCTCGAGACTCTTTTCCTTTGCAGATGGGGAGCATGTGCAAGTGGATGTTGGTCACCTGGACTAAGCACCACCCACCTTCTTAGCCCTGCCTCTTCCTTCCTGCTCTTAACTCTTAGATCAAGGGCGTCTCTCACACAGGCATCCAAAGCAAAGGGCAGACAGAGAAAAGCGAAATTCCTGTTTGGACCTGTTCGGACCAGGAGAATCTAGTGCCCAAACCCCTACTCAGACAGCATGTAAGCATGCACCAACATATGTTTACTCCCTCTGTCCCCACAGGCCATCCCCACCACTCTGGTCCACCCGTGGTGTTCCCTTAATGCCCCCCGTCTCACACACAGGTGTTGCCGGTTTTGCTTAATTCTTCTTCCCCTCCACCTCCAGCCTATTTCTGCAGGAGTCTGTCCCGATACGTTCTGGTTTCACCATCATCGTCTTGGGGCCAATGCTGAATTTGACTTTTATGGACTTCATTGATTCACAGTGTGTCACCCTTTCTCATGGTGGCCCTGAATAATTCTGTTCCCATCTTCATCTTGTATCCAGGCTTGCAACATTATGTGTTACTACTGACTTCTGCAATTGTATTTGCTCTCCCCTCTTGCTTCTCCACTCCACTCTTATTGACAGCTTACACTCTGTTCTCTCCTCCTCTCCCTTTGTCCCTTTCTCCCTTTTCCTATCTCCTCCCCTTACTTTCTTCTATGCACTTACTCTATCAGAATTGTCCCTGGACCTAGTACGATAGCAACCTTGTCTGTCTCCTCCCCCCTACCCGTACTTGTTTTTTTCCTCCCCCCTCCAGAAATGTCATCACGCCTAGTATGATAGTCGCTTGTTTTGTTCCTCCCCTGCCTTTCTGCACCCCTCTCTCTATACCTCACCTTTTTTCTTCTCCGGCTCTACCAGAAATGTCATCAGGCCTAGTACGGTAGTCGCCTGCCTGTTTCCATTTCCTTCCCACTCTCCCTCTCCCTTCCTTATCTATGTCTTAGCTCTTGCACTATTTGAAATGTTGTCAGGCTAAGTACAATAGTTAATTTCACATCCTTACTGTTTATAGCCTGTAAGAATGTCATCGTTTTTTTCCCTTGTTCCCTCCTTTGCCTTGAAGCACTTTGAAGCACATTGTGTATGGGTGCTATTTAAATAAATGATCAAATCATATCATAACAACTTCAAACAGGCTAAAGGTAACCTCTATTGTTCAAAAACAGGTTTCATGGCATAACCTTCCGGGAATTAAGTGACATGAAGATCTGAATGCCCACAATCATATGCATCTCAGGCATACGCATCTTGAATTATAAAACTATATTTGTCAATTAGTCTCTATGTAAGTCATTTGAAAAGGCAGGAATGTGTTTCTCTACAAGTTTAGAGTCTTACAGGGGAGGGAAGGGTTTGTGCTTTCTTCTAACTGTGTGGACGGGTCTCTCTGAATTGTAGATACTCTCAAATATCTTCAGATTTAAATCTCCTCTTCACATGGCTGCCCTTCTTCTTGAACCTCATCATCCAAATGGAACAAAATGCAGTCATCCTGTGGGTGACAAACCATGTACTTAGGTTCCTGTAGCTGCATAGACTGTACACTATTGACCCCCTTCAGCTTTGAGTTAGCAAACTTAGGAAATTGGGTTCCCATGATTGCATAACTCTCAGGAAAATTTCCAATTACTGGATTGTTTGTAGCTACAGTATGATGTGATTCATGAATTGTCATCGCTATTAGTGTACCTTCCTAGTGAACCTCCTGACGCACCTTGATATCTACCAGCATCTGGATGTTATTTTCCCAACCTCAACAGTGTAGTAAATTCTCAATCTATTCCGTGCTGCCTCATGAAGTCCTAGATACACACAGATGCATCTGGTTTGATAAGCATCTTCTCCTATGTGGGTTTCAACCTCACTGTAAATTGCCTTGTGAATGCAAGAACACACACACCACTCTTAACCTGCGGCTAGAATTCCACATGGCACGACAAAATCCCTATCTATTGTTTTCAAATTCTTGTGGTCCTCTGCCCAGCATGTGCCAACACCTCTTATTCAATATGTACAAAACCATGATAATCTTGTGCAAGATATAATTTCCCAGATATAATTAGGCCTCAGTACCACTTATTGTCCACACGTCCGCACATGGTAGTTAATGCTTTTAGATCCTACATCTATGTACAACATGCAACTTTCAAAAATTCTGTGTCCACGGTCAGAATGATCTAACCTAAATATTTACTGGTTTTTGATGGGGAAACATGGTATTTACTTCCTGTCAAGAATCTGATTAAACACCCCCTCACTAATTTCTTATTCCATTGCAAACTATTCCTCAATCTTTCCTGGTTGCCTCTGTGGACCACTATGAATGGCCATCCCCCGTACATTTGTATTTCGACAACAGCTGATAAGTATTTCTCATGCTAGTTAATGGGTTCATACCAGGTTATGGTGTCTTACTCTTGTAAATACAATCTCTGTGTGTTTGTGTCTATCCATTTCTGCCAGCTCATCTTTGGGTATAAATGAATCTCAAAAAATTGCTCTATCGTTTAAACCCTGATCAATTGTTGCACATTAGAATGACAGTGGTGCATTTGACAAATCCATTCTGAATATACACCACAGCCACATTGTTGGACTTGGCTATGGTGTGACATTACTTTGGAGTATTCTGCTGGTTTGGCATATTTTGAAGCTTCAGCTGTCTTTTAGCTAAAAAATAGAGAACATACTTATTTTTTTTTATTGTATTTGGTAAGATTACAAACCCGTACAATTTATAAAACAAAAAAACAGTTTATACAAAAGAAAAGAAAGACATTTTGAGTACATATTTACAATCATATTAAAAACATCTTTCTAAAACATTTCCTTTTAAGAAATAAACAATTCTTCCACAACAATTCATAAGAAATATTTCACATTTCATTTTTAGCTACATTAGACTTAGCCATGACAAGCCTTATAGAGCACTTGTCCTTAGTATTTTAAGAATGTTACGCTATGGGCATAAAAAATTCATATCTCTCAATTTCCTATCAATTTCACATAATAGAGCAGTCAAATTCATCGTCATTTTGTTACTATTACCTATCATACACCTGGACCAGAGGGTCTTTCTTGCTACCAATGAAGATGGATCAAAATAGGATCCAAGAGTATGAAGTCTTGGTGTCTCAAAGTGATCACAGAAAACAACAAGATGCTGTATAGATTCAATCACAGAGACCTTCAGACAGAATCTACAAGCACCTAGGTTTGATGATTCTTTACATCTTCCCCATTGGGCTAATCTTTCATTGGCGGGAAATTGATTTAATCTAAAACGGAGATATATGTTTCTACCTGGAACTGATGGAAATTGTATAAGATAGCTCGGACAAGTACCCCATATTCTTCTAATCTGAGCATATTCCTGACATGTGCTATACCTGCTTATTCTGTCCGATTGATAGCACCAATAATATAGCTGCATTTTCCTTTTGCAACTAGGTAAACCCAGAATTATATGGTCCTCTGGGATCAGTGTATCGAGCATAATATCCTTCATTTTTTCAACAAATGCCAATATGGACGCTGGTTGTTTAAGCAGTATCACTTTGTTTAAGTTTTCGTAAAGACTATTAGCGGGTGGCTTCAGACATTTAGCATAGTTATTAAGCATCCGCCAGTGCCATTTCACGGATAAAGGAAGAAGTCCTATTTCATGCCTTATGATGTCATTAGGAATCGAGGTAGCCAGACCCAATACTTGCTTCCATATACCACCTTGTAGGGAATTGAGAGCATCTTCAATTTCATAGAGAAAAAAGGAAAAACAATGTACAATGAAAAGATATACACATTTAGATATAAAGCATCCAGACCAAAAAAAAAACAATTGGACAGATGGCCTGAAATCGTAAGACAGAAAATACAAAATGCATGGCTCCACTTTAAGTAAATAGAATTGCAGGACAGGTAATAAAGACAAACCACAGTATTTTCTAATGATGATTTTCATCTGGGAGATTAAGGGCCTAACTTTTTCATGCAGTTTCAATTTTCCACCATTGGAGTGAATACATGTCGGACAAGGTGTAACCAAGATATTTGACTGATTTTACTAATTCAATAGGAACACCATCCATAAACCAATTAAATCTGAATGCTTTTTTTCCCATCTGTAAAAACAAGTATGTTGGATTTAGACTGATTCACGTTTAGATTATTCTCAGATGCATAAAAAGAAAAGGAAGTCAGTTTGTTTTGAAGACCAAAGGGAGTTTTATCGAATATTAATAGGTCACCAGCAAAGCCCATATAATTGAGCTTCAACACCCCGAGGTTCACAGGGAAATTGATGACATCTTTCCAACAGTCCTCGATATCGCAGATATATAAATTAAATAATATCGCAGCAAGAGTGCAGCTTTGTTTTAAACCAATGTCAGTTGGTAATTCCTCAGTGGTTGCCTCTGTTCTATTTAATCTGACCTTATAATAAGTCAAAGTATGCAAGAGGGCAATTAGAGATACCAAGTACGAGGGAAAACCCATGTCCAGCATTTTCAAGAGAAGCCATATAAACTGCACCCGTGCGATTATATTTGGTGTTCCATTGAATGTGAGATATAATTGTAGCATTTAGGGAACATCCCATTGAGCGACGAAACCCAGTTTGATATCTTGATAGGGTAGCATTGACACTCATATACTCCAGGAGTTCCTCTAGAATAAGATGACAAAATATTTTCAAGGAAACATCCGTAAGAGCTATTGGTCTAAAATTATTTGGGTCATTAATGGGGCCCTGTTTATAGATTGGAATTATTGTAGCGGCACACCAAGATCGAGGTAGAGTTTGAGTGCCGAATACCATATCAATTCTGTGTTTCATAATACTAGCCCAGAACTTTGTGTTAGATTTTAATAGGCATGCTGGAAATCCGTCTGGGCCGACCGCTCGCGATGGATTTAATTTCGTAATTGCCCTTTCAACATCGTTAAGTGACCAGGGAGTAGTGGTCAACTAAACCAATTGGGGGAGGAAGTATTTTTTTTTGGCAATATCAGTCGGTAGGGTCAATTTTGACTTAAAATGATCCACCCATACAAATCCCGCAATAGCATTTTCCTTAAGGGCAGTCTTTTCATGATTGATAGATCGTTATACAGCCCAAATGTTACGAGTATCACATTTTAACAGATGGTACATCATGTTTTGATAGATCTGTTAGGTACTGGGATAATTCGAGCTTCTTCAATGAGTTTTTGTACGTCTGCAAAATTCTGGTTTTTGCGACCCAATAAGAGTTCCTGTCAGTCACTGTTTTGGCAAGATGTCTCAGCTTTGCATTTTTTATTTTCTTTAGATTGAATATCTCGATATTAAATTTGTGCTTATGTATTTGGTTAGAACTAACAAAAACCGTCTGCTTGGCTAGAGCCAGTAAATGAAAGTTAGTTTGCTTAGTTAGATGTGCATCCATAGAGGGTGAGTCCATGTTTTCACAGGACAGATTGTCCATATTTATCGGATCATTTTTCATCCGCCAGGTAAGCTGATTGCACATTGATTGAGACCATCTAACTGACAGACCTGGTCTGTCCGTATCCACAAGAGTGAGGGCGGGACAGATAGCATATCCCCATTCCCCAAATTCAAGTTTAATGGAAATTGCACAATGGTCTCCAAAACCCAAATGTTCAATTGTGATCAAGTCACACAGTTTATACAATGCCATAGACAGAAAAAAATAATCAATGTGAGAAAATAACCCTCCTCGAGACCAAGTATACAGAGATATTTGATCATCAACTTCAAGCACCTGCATATCCCAATTCAGAAAAAATGTAACCCATTTTTTCCCATTCCTAACGGTTGGGGCAGAAGCTGACAGTGTTTTTCCAGCTTTTTGTCCTTTATATAAACAAGAAGAGTTAAAGTCTCCTCCCGCTAAAACACCAATATTCGCATGTCTCACGAACGCATCTTCTAAGATTGTGTCAATTATACCCTCCAACTCATTGTAGGTAGTAGTAACCCTATTCCAATACACACATAAAATCAGAATTGGGTTCACATGATCCGAGGAAGATGATAACTCAACAGCAATCACAGCACCATCATTGAATACCATTTTAGAATTAAGCTTGCAGGAATTATTAATAAGGATGGCCAGACCTCCTGAAGGCCTCCCCAACTCCCCTCTTTTAGCACACTGAGAATGACATACAAAGCCTTCAACATTAAAATGTGACATATTCATTGTCTCTTGTAACAAAATGACATCCAAATGACAAATTTCTTTGGCTGTGTCCCACCATCTAAAAAAAATTGCCAGACCACAGATGTGCCAAGAGCGGCATATTATATTAAACTCCATACGGGGTTCATTAGGGGGGTGGCGTGGTTATTTTAGAAACAGCATTGGATAGAGTACTGTTTAGACCATTCAAACAATTCAGAGCAGCTGTCAGTGCCATTAATTGTTTGATCATATCGTCATTAGAAAACATTGTTGCACCAGTTACCCCATTTACTTGGTCATTAGCAACCTTCCTTAGTGGCATTTCAAGAAATGTTTTAGCTTCCAAATCAGTTTGAAACAAACAGGGTAGTAAACCAACGTACATAAAGTTTTCCCTCTGCTCCCATACCAATTTCATAATCAACAATGATTGAAATCCACAAATCATTCTATTGTTATGGCATGGGGTTAATCTCACCCAATCAATATCATCCGAACAGAGTGTTCTTAACAATGGAATAGAATGAAATGCTTTTAGCAAGGAAGAGCGATTTAGGTTGATGTTACCATTAATTTTCGGGTCGCTTTCCCATCCCAGGTTGAGTGGCATTTCAGGACTGATTGAAGCTTCCCTATTTTCCCTTATATTCAAATCATCACTTTGAGTATCAGGTACCCTCCCTTCTGTAGGCACCAGGTCAGTAGTTGATTTATGCAGCACTTCCCCTACCACCACAGGCTGGGTAACAATATTGTTAACTTATGCAGTACTTTGAATCACTTTATCATTAGAACTGGGCAGAATTATATGTGTACCAAGTTCCACATGTTGTTCATCTTTACCCAAGAATCCCATCATCCATGGTTCATCCGACTCATACTGTGAAATTAAGGACTGCTTATTTGGCAAATTATCATTAGAGATCTTCTTTTTTTATTCACCAAAGTGGTTTTGTGAGTCATAGGATAGAATTGTGAGAGTGAGGATTGTAAGGTCATATCAGAAGCCTGTAATAATTTTTTTTAGAGTTTTTATTAGTGGTGCTTATATCAGAAACCTTTTCCTTTATAGCGGTTAAACTGGAATTGTTTTGGCTCTTTACTACTACAGCCATACCATCAGGTTTATGATCCAAATGCACTCTCGATTCCTCATTTATTTGTGATAAATCAATGACCCCCTCCTCGCTATGGATTCCCATAGCTTCCTGCAAGGATCAGTCCAAGTTAGATTTTGTAATTTCATTCAGTATTTTTTTTTTGTGGCATTAGCTTTAGCCCTTCTTTTTTGAGCTCTCATAGCATATTTTTTTTCTATTCTTGTAAGTACAACTATGGATTTCTCTTGGTCATCGACCACTCTTAGATCCTGTGCTTGAGAGCCTTCTCTCTCAGCACAGTCATCAGTAAGATCAATTAAGTCCGTCAAAAGAGAGGGACTATCAGGACTCTCATTATTAGGTGGTACCTGAACAAGACAGAATTTAGCCCCCATATGTTTTATGGAGCCAAGCAGATTTTTTAATTCATTCAGACCATCTTCCATTTTTTGCATTGAAGTAGCCATATTTATGACTCCGCCCCATTCTGGGGCAAAGAGTCAGTCTGGCAATATATAGTTTGCATCACTTTCGCGGTGGTGACCTCGCAAAGGTTCTCTTATCTCTACCCTATAAGTCAGGCTCATAATCGATTGAGTTGTTTTATCCGCACAGGTTATCCCCGAGCGAGATTTCCCTGTTAGGGTGGTGACTGCATCACATGTGAATAACAGTCCCTCAATTCTGTTCTATTCACAAGTTCTTCAGTCATACTTCTCAAAAAGGCCTATCTCACAGTGTGTCCGTTCATGTCCTTTATCGAGTAGGTCTAAGATTCTTGCTATTACAGGAAAATCAGAGATTAGTGATCGCTCTTCCAATATATCTGATTGCACCACAGGGGACGAGAACTCCTTATCTTTATCATTCAATGTCAAAGGAAACTCCTGTAAATCAAGGTTCATTCGAGCATCAATGACCGATTTAGGACTATTCTTTTTTGAGGAACTAATTTCGGGTTTTTCTGGAAGGAATTCTGAAGCCAGATCAGGTTCCCATTGTACCATTGTATTAACAACATCCTGTGATTTCAGATAAGGGAGTAATATCTTGGCTTTTTTTTTGGTGGGTTGCTAAGCATAAAACGTCTTCACGTCCCATAATTCTGGAATTGATTGGGGTCGAAGGGCCAAGCGAAAGCCGTACCCTTTTCCCCAGTTCAGATTCAATGGTTGGACCCATCATGGAACAATCAATTACATTGTCCTTAGGTCATTTCATTGATACATTAGAAGCTTCATTATTCATCTGTATCTTACGTTCAGCAACTGGATCATCATATGACTCATCCGAGTGTAAGATGTTATTAAGATCTTTCACGGCAAATTTGAGTGTGGAGTCATATTTAACATGGCTAGTAGAGGAATTGTGTACCTGTGCCGTTGCCAGGTTTTTTGATATTATTCCCATTTCATTTAAGATCCTCTCTTTGTGCTCAGCTGATATGTCTGAGTGATTTTTATCAACTTCATCAACCACCTCATTATGCAAATATGGTGGCAGCATATCGTCATCCATAGTAGATGACATGCACGCCCCATTCATATGGCATATCTCCATGAGGCATTGTGGGTCTTGGAGTTTCTTCAAACTCCTCAGACCAGTTGCCATAATGGAGAAGGATCTGGACTCTGCTGGTTAGTTTTCAATTATTGATGCAATTTATCTATTCCAGGTATCCGGATTTGTATCAGCATACACACACTCTACCATCAATTGTAAAGACTATATTGCATTTGTACAAACACTCCCTATAGTCAATTGTGAAACTAGGAAAAAAAGTACACGCACACAATCTGTGCGTCGTGCTGGTCGTGCCACACCAATACCTCCCTAGAATTTCCGATATACAGTGGGAGCACCCCCTCTCCGCCGAACAGCCAAACAGCCACAGCACTTCCCACGCACTTCCGGATGCGCGCGTGAGATGCACGGGCACCGCCGTAAATGTAGGAAAGGCGAGCTGCAGATGGGCAGGTCAGTTGACGGAGCTGAGGGGAAAAGAGAAACAGGGATTGGCACGAAATTCAAAAAGGATAAGCACAGTAAATACGTGCACAAGTCCAGCACAAGTACAGCAAGTCCAGATATCTTGCTAAGAGATCAAAACAATGTTTACATAGGTGTTTCCACACACCTCACGCTTCCTCTTGCCGACGGCTTCACTACACGGCCCAAAGCAGGGAGAGAAAATGTTCCAGGGAGGTAGCGTTCGACAGCGGTCCCAGCCAAACAGCCACAGCACTTCCCACACACTTCCAGATGCGCGCGCAAGATGCGCAGGCACCGGAGTAAATGTAGGAAAGGTGAGCTGCAGATGGGCGGGTCAGTGGGCGGAGCTCACGCTTCCTCTTGCCGACGGCTTCACTACACGGCCCAAAGCAGGGAAGAGAAAACGTTTGAGGGAGGTAGCGTTCCACAGCGGTCCCAGCCAAACAGCCACAGCACTTCCCACGCACTTCCGGATGTGCACGTGAGATGCGCGGGCACCGGAGTAAATGTAGGAAAGGTGAGCTGCAGATGGACGGGTCAGTGGGTGGAGCTCACGCTTCCTCTTGCCGACGGCTTCACTACACGGCCCAAAGCAGGGAAGAGAAAACATTCGAGGGAGGCAGCGTTCCACAGCACTCCCAGCCAAACAGCCACAGCACTTCCCACGCACTTCCGGATACTTAACTGCATTAAAATAATAGTGCACTCAAAAATATTATTGTCCCGAGCATATGGAAATGTGGTTTTAAATAAACTGTGATTGATCGTAAAAACTTTTCCTATGCACCTTACCTTAGTTTTCCTCACTTTTACATATGCAAAATCCGGCAGCGGGGCACAGCCATCTTGTGCTAATCTTATCCGTTGCCGCATCACCCTAAATTGAACTGCCCTCGCGGCACTAAATCATATCTCCTGCCCCTGAAGCTGACATCACTATTCCTAGCGATATTCTCCACCTATTTTCATGACGTTAGTGTGCAGCACAGCCAAACACGCCCAGTCATCACCTACGTCTTAGTGTTAGTTGACGCAGAACCCAGAATATCAACACACACATCCTCTCACAGCACAGAGCATCCCAAATTGGAATAGAAAACAATATTTTTAAAGGAAACACCAATACTCTGCAATGTATAATGTGCTTTTATTTCACAATAAACACACCAAGAACATCTGCCAATTTCCATATTCAATCAAATTTTTTATCTCGTTCTCGAACATCAAATCTTTATCATGGGGCACACAGTGTTCCTTTCGGTAGAAGAAGTGCATTGGACGCACCTTGAATCGCAAGGCTTCGGCATCAGCTTTTTGCTAGACCACTGTAAATTATGTCAGGTTGCTCCTTGTCGCTGCTCCTGCCAAAGGGCATATCGGTTTGGGGCGATCTTCCCACATCAGCGTAATTGTAAGCCAGCCATTTAGGTGTATCTGCCACTGCCGGTTTAAGAACCCATTACTGGGTATCTGGAAACAATGACATTTGTAGAAAGGAAGGATGTAGCTGTGTAGAAAACATAACAGAAATATATCTCAGTAGCCATACTTTAATTCTGCACCAGTTGAAACCTAATAATGAACACAAACCAGAAACAATGGAAACACAGAGAAAACATTGTGGAAAGTTGAAATCTAAGTTTTGCTTGAGAGGTTAGTGCTATGGAGTATGTTTAACTCACAATGGGATGCGGATGAGGAAGTTGATGGAAGAATTCGAACAACACATAGACAGCATTATAACGGAATATTATCAATGAACTTGGTGTTGGTAGAACCTGGGGGAACCCAGACGTGGACTCCATGCATTTCAGTGCTGGACAGCCAGAAGTGCCTCGGACAAAGACATATACATACAGATTATGTTCACGTGTTGTCACAATATGCGCCAACCAACAACCCATTACAATGTAAGCTAGCAATACCGGTCAGAAAATTAAACCTTGACTCGTTTGTCTATAAATTTGTCTACAGTAAAACGTGCATTATATTTGGTATTTCCATCCTCTTGCCGTAATGCAGAGTGTCTGCTCAGATCAACGGTTTTCATAAAATGAAATTACATGTTCGTTTGTCCAGTTTTAAAATGGTGAACCTTATCATTTTTACGGTTATTACACACCTCCGGTCATTCAATCCATAGTGAATTTTCCCTTTCTTCCAAGGACGAACAACAATTGGACCTTCTTAGGAGAGCGAATGCTAAGTTTCCTTTTGGTGATGGAAATCCAAAAATCAAAAACATACTGTACTGGATGCGTTGGTGTGTACAGCCCACAAGCAACATCAAGCGCAGTGACCTTCACTCCACATGAGCGATTAGCCTGGCCATCCAACGTGGCATTCAAAATATGTTAGAAAAATAAGCAAATTGTTTGCTGGCATCCACCAATGCTGTGCTATCGTGAATACATTTTTACTCATCTATATTGATAGTGATTTAGTTATTTTAGGGCAACAGTTCCATTTAGAGTCCTCCCAATTGTCATGTCTGCGTGTGCCCTATTTTCGCAGAGGAATGTCCTCTGTGGATGTTGTGAGACACTGACAAGTCATGGAATCCAAGTGCCCTTCCATCTCCACTGAACTACCCGTGCACTACCAAATGTTGGAGGAGAGGTGGTATATCTCGCCCCCCAGCACTATTTTTGTACCAGGAAAATTATGTATAAACTAAGGTGGGTGACATCTCCACCCTTCCTGTACCTATTTACTTCACCCATTCTTCATATAAGTGTATTAACGCTGTACTTATGTGTATACTTTGAACTCCATTTTTTGTCCTTCCAAACGCCATCTTTTTCTAGGCCCTCTGCCACTCTGACAAAATGTTCACTCTTCCTCTCCCAGAGCCGAGCACAGTCAGCCCCCACCACCTCTGTCCTCTGTCAGCTCAGAACGTCTCCTGTTCTCACAGAAATGCAGCTATTCATTTTTGCAAGTAGAGAGTATTGAGCCCTGACAAAATGTGCTCATCCAAGAATGTGAGTCCATGGCCTGCTCCATTCTTAGTGCCCCCATCCATCTCTGCTGATCGACTCATGCCAGCTCCAGCCCCTCCCTGCCAGGCCGCAGTCCCCTGAACCCATGCCACATATTTCCTTTGAATGCATCTGGTCACTAGACCCTACCCCTCCACCACCTCCAATTCACCTACCATATAACTAATCTAGAGTGGTCATATATTTGGTAACACTAACACCTATCCCCACTGTGTTTGAAATCGTAAGATTCCAAAAGCTGCAAATCAAAGATCAGCCCTTCTGATAAGGCATCCGAAAGGAACGACCCCTAACACATGCCCCATAAAAATATAGGTCAGAATGCATCTATTTCACACCAACAGCCCCTTCGATGCAGTGTTTTGCTTACAGTCATTAGTTTTTGCATGCCAAGTTTGTTATTTAGCTTAGGTCTCATTCCTTAGTGGAACAAGTATTTATTCTGTCTATTTGGACACGTGCATGCAAAGGCAACTGCAGACCCCGCAGGTTTTTTCATGCTGATATCCATATGACCCTCCTGTGCCCTGATCAGTGAAGGACCCACAAGATCTGGCCGAAAGCAGGAAGGGGGAAAACACAGAGTTACACTACATGGCATCCTCCAACAGACACTTCTTGCAACAACAAAAAAATGACAAAAAGGATACATTTGAAAAGACAATTTGGACGCTTAATACTTTTTAATACTTTTAATAGCTTTGAAATTCAATATAATAGATTTCCATTGTTCATGCACAATGTACAAACATTGTGGAACTTTCACACCGCTGCTAACCATTTATACCGGGAAGTCAATTGTTAACAAGGTTCTCTGTTCCTGGACAGGGTTTGTTTGCAAAGTGGTGTGGCAATGTATGTTTCCTAGGCAACCGATTAATTTGCTTTGTTTTGCAAGGCATTGTGTAACAAAGCATTCCACAGTTTCCTGCAGTTCTCAATTGTTCTCTACCTAGATTCTCGCTATGCGCTAATATGGCTAGTAATGTTCGGTATTGCATACATGCCGAAATGCAAAATCTTGGGCCTGTACTTTAGGCACATATTGTGGAACCTCTCAAAATCTCTGTTGTGACAGAATTCGGTGAGTCCCTTCAGGTCTCTTGAAAGAGTTTAATCAAACACTATCTTCTCAAGAGCTTTGTGTGGAGGTGAACATGGAACCAACCACTTCTTGCGTTCCTGTTCCTCCGATAAAGGTCTGTGTGCACATTGGTGAAAATATTGGTTTTCTGTCCATGAGTGAACGTTGGAACAGTGGTGCATCAATGAGCGCCATTTTTTCAAGTAGAATTTCCACAGACCCATCACAAGTTTTGGAGCTCCACCAAAGATGGTTGCTGAAAGACTGGGACCACTGTAAAATATTTCCAGAACCCTTTTTTTACCTGCAGCTGTGATTTTTTTATTGATTGATTTGGCAACGTGCCATACATCCAATTGATGGTGAAAGTTTGGAAACTGCTCTCGCAAGGCCTTGGCTATTGAAACATCTCTGTCAGTGGCTCTGGGTCTATTATCATTCCCCCCGATTGAAAATGTTTGAGGGATTTTATGAAACCATGTTTCTCCATGGCCACTGAGGATTTACATGTGGACAACTGCATAACCTCCAAACTCACAATTTGTTTTAGTTTCCATGTCTTGAAAGTGGTATGTGCAGTACTTTGCTGAAAATCCGGGGCTGTCACAATGTCCATTGCCAGCTAGCCTGAACCGTTTGCCAGAGAATGTCCTTTCAATTGACATTTGTTCTATTTTCCAGGTTTCACTAATAGTGGGGAATAAACATTCTCTTTGATATTTGTAGTACTGTGTTTTAGCAACAAACTGAAGTCCCACAAAGAAACTGGACAACTCACTAAAAGTAGAGCCACTTAAAAGTAAAGCTGTTGAACACAGTAGATTTCCAACTGGCACGTTGCCCAGCATCGGTTGAGTGGACCATGAAAATGTATCATGGAGGTGGGCACAGGTGGCTTGGATTTTCAGGTTAGTGCCTTGTAATACACAAGTCACAATCACCAATGGCTCCCCACATATTTTCTCCCTCACTGGATGCACAGATTTCAGCATCAGTATAATATCTACCAGGCAGCTATCGAATACAATGTATTTCTGCTACTTTGTTAGCCAATAGTCCTGCATGATTGTCGTTTGTGACTCAACTGTGGTGGACAAATCGGACAAACTAGGCAAACTGTAGTCAAGATCGTTGGCAAGTTCCTCAGTCAATTGTGTAGAAGCTTCAGCCTATGTTAGTTCAGCTTATGTTATTTGCACACAAATTGGAGAAACCATCAACGTCGATTGTTTATTGGCTGGACCTTTTTTTGCAGGTGTAGATTGTGTCAAGTGGTCAGCAAGGAATTCAAAAGCATCTTCATTATATTCAGTTTCATCTTCATCTTGTCGAGTACTCACATTGTAGCAATGGTCCAACAACACTTCGCTGGCTTCGCCGGTCATGTTCAATTCATATTCTGGCCATTGGACATAAGCATCTCAAATCTTCTTATTGCCTTGACCACGTTGAACCTCAAATAGCAGTTGCTCCATTGTGAAATCGGTTTGGCTAGCAGCATCTTTGGTTTCATTTGTTGTCTGTGTCTTTATACTTTTCCTTCTGGGTCTCTAGGAGATGGGTTGTAAAAACATGTTCAATGTAAATCACAAATACAGTAGATAGCACTTTAAATTTTAAAAAAAAAACATGTTATGAAGAAAACACAAGCACAAAACACTTCTAGAAAATGAAAAAAAATGTTTTTTATTTACCCTTGTTTTCTTCTCTGTAACGACCGCACCAGCAAGATGATCCACCACCTCTGATCCATGTGCCTCCTCTTCTAATTCCCAACCTTCTATACATTGAATAGAATATTAATTAAAAAAAACAAAGTCAAACGTTTTTGAAATTAAAATCTTTCATCGCACACATCGCTTACATACATGTATGTCATTTAGTCAAAATATACATTTTGAATTTCACCTGATTGATGGCAAGTGTACTCAATCAGAGATCACTCTGCAAAACATACAGATTGTAATGTTGCCCACACACATTTTGCAATGTATTCTGCATTAGGGAGAAATGTTACGTTAGAACTGAAATGATAAAAGTTTGAAAGACCGCGCGTTTATAACAATGTCACTGTCTAATAGTATCCTATGTAGGATTTACTTTTTTTCATTCACGGAAACTGTCAGTACGCATACCTCATACTTTGGACCAGCACCAAAGGATGATGTAATTGTAGGTGAAGTACAGCACCCCTCTGTAACACATTACTTGTTTTAGTCTGGAAGAAAACAGCAAAATGGAACAGAGACAATGGTACATATAATGAGAAACCCATAAATGACACATAGCGTAAACAACCACATGATACATAAGCAATTTCATATTATTTGAAATTTCAAGCATAATACATTCTCGTAATTGAAAAGTGAAACAAAATTACCTGATAGGTGCTCAAAGTTGTTGTCGACTCCGGAATAGAAATTGATGCAGAATCTCGCTCCTTCATTTTCAGTGCATTGTCACAAAGTGGTAAAAGGGAAAATTAGATTTGCATTAGATATGTGGGAAGATCCAACTGTTGATAATATGAACTCCTGCAAGTCTGTAGGGCTCACCATTGGTATTGTCAGAAAAACATTTGTTTGGGGCAAGAAACAGCGCGTTACAGTTAGAAAATAGGCTGTTCTGGGATTAAACTACGTTTCCCAGCATGTCTAGGGAATTCAGTAGTCCGGGTTTTTCGCGCGATGCAGCAGCTGGTAATTAAGGAAGGATTAAATCCCCAACCGCCCGTGACTCGGTGCAGATAATTAATGATTATGTGCACGGGCGGCAGGTTGGAGAGTTGGTGAACCAGGTTATTGTCTCGGACGCCGAAGGACTGTTGGGCGTCAGCACGACTTCCAGATCAAGATAAGAATGCATTCCGGGCCGCAGTGGTGATTTACAAGCGGCTGGGACGTGTTTTGGAAGCAACGATCTTCAGGGCTCGGGTGTACTCGTGAGGCGCCCGGGCCATCAGCTAAGTGCATTTTCCATGGTGTTCTGTTTAATGGTTACGAAACTCTTGAAGTCATTAGTTATGTGTGCGTGTAAGGAAACACACAACCACGTTGATACAAAGCGGGCCAAATTACTTATCTCAGAACGCTCAAGTGTTTCATTCAAACTCAGGAATTTATGTACAAGCATATGACATAAGGACATTGTGTTAGTTTGTTGCATATAGTTTTCTGTGCACCATTTGTTTGTTCTTTCATTGTGCTACTTGGGGCCATGAGTACAATGTGCTTCATTCCAATGTATGTTACATGCTTTATGTGCTAAGTCCGTGTTGCGCAAAGTGTTCCTTTATGTTGTGTTCTTTACGTTTGAGTTTCTAAACTCACTTACGTGCGTTCAAAAGTCAGGTTAGGAAAGAGAATATGAATATGAGAATATGAATATACAGTTTGAAGGACAGGTCAGGTGCAGGATTTCTTATAGTGTTGTATGTTGTGTTTTCCCTCTTTCCCTTTGTCATTCCACCCCCTTTCCCTAACTCCTTCTTCCCCCCATTGGCTGTCACGTGGCTCCTTGTGTGACTAGTTCAAGCGCCTGTGCTAACCAAGGTGGGAGGGTCGAATCTATTCGGCTTCTGTGGTTCGGGAGAGAGGGTCGAGACCCTTATCCCTTTGCTTGCATTGACAGAATTATCTGCCCCCGAATTCGGGATAATAGAACCACCCAGGCCAAATGGAGACGAACCCTCCTTCGTTAGCCGATGTGCTAAAAGCACTACAAGATATTCAAGTGGAGTTAGTACAAGCCAGACAAGAATCCAACACCTTAAAAGTTCAAGTACAGGGTTTGGTCGCGCAAAATGTCCCGTTGGATGGGACAGGACCATCTACAAGTGCGCCTACAAATAGAGTTCCTACCACGGTGATAGTGCAACCACCCAGTAGTGTGCCTTTGGCGGCACCCGAAAGATTCACAGGGGACCCCAGGAAATATATGACCTTTTTAACCCAGTGCCGCTTACATTTTTTATGTAAACCCACAGCCTTTGAGACCATACAGGCTAGAACAGCATTCGTCATCTCATATCTGACGGGAGATGCGGCCGCGTGGGCAATGCCTCTAGTACAGAAGGATGATCCGTTATTATACAATTGGGATGGTTTCTTGGGAGAATTTGGAAGGTTGTTTGACCGCCGAGAAGTTTCCCTGGCACAAGATAAAGAGTTGTTGGCTTTAAGACAGGGAACGCGTGATTTAGTGTCATATGTTACCCAATTTAACAGATTAGTTATTGAAACAGATTGGCCCGAGAATAAGCAGACTGTGTTATTTTATCAAGGGTTAAAGGAAGAATTGAAGGATGCTATTGCGCAAGTGGAACCTCAACCGACTACTTGTACGGCCATGATTGATTTAGCTTTAAGACTAGATCATCGTATTAATGAGCGCAAAGGAGACAAGAAAAAACCCGAAGTAACACCCTTCGCCCGACTGGATCGGGGAAGAGGCAATAGGAGTATAGAAGAACCCATGCAGATTGGTGGAGTGAGAGGGCCCTTGTCAACTGCAGAAAAGGAACAACGCAAAGTGAACAACTTGTGTTTGTATTGTGGGCAACCAGGACACTATATTAGGACATGCCCGAATACTCCCAAGAAAGGAGTAAGTGGTGAACAAAATAAAGGGGAATCGGGAAAAGGATTGGGCCGACCTTAGGGGGAACTAAGGTGACAGGCCCGAAGGAGACTAGGTTCCCCAATTGGATAGCTAACACGACAGGAAACAGGAAGTCTCATGTGTATATTCTAGTGATTTTATTTTTTGCCTGTAACAAACAGATTGTATCGGCCATGGTTGACTCAGGAGCCACGGGTAATTTCATTGATATTGGGCTGGCCAAGAGATTACGTTTACCCTTAAGAGAAAAGTCACAGGCGGAGGGGGTACAATCGGTGGATGGGTCACCCTTGATTTCTGGGCCTATTTGTCAGCAGACTCAACCTATTATCATGAAATGTGGGTCGGGGCATTCTGAAACAATTGTGTTTGATTTGATAGCGGCACCTCAGTTTGGACTCATTTTGGGCATGCCTTGGTTAATGAAACACAATCCTAGGATTGATTGGGTTAAACACGAGGTGAATTTTGAAGATTCAGGGTGTGTGAGTCACATGGAGGAGAAGTTGGGCCCCGCATTGTTGCTGGCGGAACAAGTAGCTGAACCACACAAGGTGGGAGCGGTGGTAAAAAATATTCCAGCACAGTACCTAGATTTGTCTAAAGTATTTGATAAAGGGGGAGCGGACAGGTTACCACCCCATAGATCATATGATTGTGTAATTGAATTGGAGCCAGGGGCCAAGTTACCTTGCAGCAGAGTCTATGCTTTGACGGAAACAGAAAATCAATATTTAAGGGAATATTTGGATGAAATGTTAAAGAAGGGGTTTATTAGACACTCTACTTCACCTGTTTCGTCTCCTTTATTCTTTGTCCCCAAGAAAGAAGGAACTCTAAGGACATGTATTGATTACCGAGCATTGAATAAGGTAACAGTTAAGAACAGATACCCTTTACCTTTGATTTCTGTGTTGTTAGATCCGGTAAAAACAGCAGTGGTATACACTAAACTAGACTTGAGAGGAGCTTACCATTTGATCCGGGTAAAGGAGGGAAATGAGTGGAAGACGGCTTTCAGAACTAAGTTTGGTTTGTTTGAGTACCTTGTCATGCCCTTCGGCCTGTGTAATGCCCCGGCAGCGTTTCAGTACTTCATGCAGGAGGTGTTGAGTGAGTTCCTGGATGTGTTTGTCATT
This sequence comes from Ambystoma mexicanum, assembly GCF_040938575.1. NCBI lineage: Eukaryota > Metazoa > Chordata > Amphibia > Caudata > Ambystomatidae > Ambystoma > Ambystoma mexicanum. The sequence continues at coordinate 514,891,891 of NC_090934.1, forward strand.
GTATATATAGATGACATTCTAATTTACTCAACTTCTGAAGAGTTACACATTGGTCATGTAAGAGCAGTGTTGGAACGGTTACAAGATTATCAGATGTATGTCAAACTAGAGAAATGTGCCTTTCATACTACTCAAGTAGAATTCCTTGGGTTCATTTTGACCCCTTCTGGTATAGTGATGGACAAGAAAAAAGTTCAAGCAGTGACTGAATGGCCAGCACCTCAATGTATCAAAGACATTCAGTCTTTTTTGGGTTTTGCTAACTTTTACAGAAGATTTATTTCTAATTTTTCGCAAATTGTTACACCCATCACGAAATTGTTAAAGAAGGCCACTAGGTTTTGTTGGAATTCTGAGGCAGAAATAGCCTTTCAAGAACTGAAGAAGGCGTTTACAACAGCTCCGGTGCTAAGACATCCGAATCCGGAGAATCCTTTTCAGGTGGAGACAGATGCATCTAATCTTGCAGTTGGGGCAGTTTTGTCACAACGGGATGAAGTAGGGGTGTGGCATCCAGTAGCTTTCTATTCTCGCAAGCTTACTAACTGTGAACAAAACTATTCTATTACCGATAAAGAACTATTGGCCATTCGAGCAGCCTTTTTGGAGTGGCGACATTACTTGATATGGGCCAAACATATCAGGTGGTGGTTGTCACTGACCATAAGAACCTACAGTATTTCAAGACTGCCAATACTCTGAGTCCCAGGCAATTACGGTGGTCACAATACTTTAATGAATTTGACTTCTTGGTAACTTTTAGACCAGGAACAAAGAATGGGAAAGCGGATGCTTTGTCTAGGCAGCAAAATCTAGAAAATACTATAAGTGAAACTAAAACCATTATTCCAGCGGAAAGAGTGGTGGGAGCGGTTATGACACAGTTATTGAGACAAGTGAGACAGGGAATGCGGAAACCCGAAAAAGTGCAATGGGGAAAGGAGAATCCTCTAGAAACTTTTCGCCATGGTCTTCCGTATTATGCTGGTAGATTGTATTTACCCACACTCAATTTACAAAAGAAAGCGTTGCATTGGTGTCATGATTCTCCTTTGGCAGGTCATTCAGGATATAAAAAGACACAGAGTATGCTGGAAAAGTACTTTTGGTGGCCAGGTTTGAGACAGGACACTATGAAATACATCCAAGGGTGTGCAACCTGTGTACGTAGTAAAGCAGACCATACAAAAAAAGCAGGGCTGCTCCAACCGTTACAAACACCTGAGAAAGTGTGGACACATATATCCATGGATTTTATCACTGATTTACCTCCAGAGGATGGGTATGATACCATATGGGTGGTGGTGGACTATTTATCAAAACAAGCTCATTTTGTGCCTTGTAAAGGTATCCCAGGGGCAGGAAGATTGGCTGAATTGTTCTTGCAGCATGTGGTTCGATTACATGGGTTACCTCAGAAGATCGTATCGGACCGAGGTCCTCAATTTACTTCTAAATTTTGGCGTGCATTCTGGCTGATGCTAGGAATTGATTGTGCTTTGTCCACCAGCTATCATCCACAGACGGATGGACAAACTGAGAGGGTCAATCAGACGCTGGAGCAATATCTGCGCTGTTATTTACATGATGGTCGTGATTCTTGGGTACAATCATTATGGTTGGCGGAATTCACGTATAACAATACCAAACACACATCATTGGGTATGGCGCCGAATGAATGTTTGTATGGCCAAGTGCAAAACATGATACCTGAATATTTACCTGATGTTGAGAATATTCCCATGCTACAGGAAAGAAAACAGTTACTTCTGAACATCAGACAGACAGCAAAAGCCAATTTAGAACAGGCTAAGGAACAGTATAAAATACATGCAGACAAGAAAAGGAGAGAGGCGCCTCAATACAAGGTGGGGGATAGAGTATGGTTGTCTACTCACAATCTGCTGTTAAGAGGACCTCGAAAATTTGCACCTAAGTTTATTGGACCATATGAGGTGATTAAATGTATATCTAAGGTGGCGGTTCAACTACAATTGCCACAATCATTGAAGATCCATCCCGTATTCCATGTGTCTTTGCTTAAACCCGCAGCTCCGGGAACACGAGTAAAGAAACCCCCAGCAATCATCAAGGATGGGCAATCGGAATACGAGGTGCAGAAGATACTGGACTCCAGACGCAGACAGAAGAAATTATGGTATCTTGTCCAATGGGTGGGATATGGACCTGAGGATTGTTCATGGGAACCAGCTTCTGCGGTTCACGCACCCCGTTTGGTGCGTCAATTTCATCTGCGTCATCCGGAGAAAGCAAGACTTGGAAGGGGCCCTGAGAGAGGAGGTACTGTCAGAAAAACATTTGTTTGGGGCAAGAAACAGCGCGTTACAGTTAGAAAATAGGCTGTTCTGGGATTAAACTATGTTTCCCAGCATGTCTAGGGAATTCAGTAGTCCGGGTTTTTCGCGCGATGCAGCAGCTGGTAATTAAGGAAGGATTAAATCCCCAACCGCCCGTGACTCGGTGCAGATAATTAATGATTATGTGCACGGGCGGCAGGTTGGAGAGTTGGTGAACCAGGTTATTGTCTCGGACGCTGAAGGACTGTTGGGCGTCAGCACGACTTCCAGATCAAGATAAGAATGCATTCCGGGCCGCAGTGGTGATTTACAAGCGGCTGGGACGTGTTTTGGAAGCAACGATCTTCAGGGCTCGGGTGTACTCGTGAGGCGCCCGGGCCATCAGCTAAGTGCATTTTCCATGGTGTTCTGTTTAATGGTTACGAAACTCTTGAAGTCATTAGTTATGTGTGCGTGTAAGGAAACACACAACCACGTTGATACAAAGCGGGCCAAATTACTTATCTCAGAACGCTCAAGTGTTTCATTCAAACTCAGGAATTTATGTACAAGCATATGACATAAGGACATTGTGTTAGTTTGTTGCATATAGTTTTCTGTGCACCATTTGTTTGTTCTTTCATTGTGCTACTTGGGGCCATGAGTACAATGTGCTTCATTCCAATGTATGTTACATGCTTTATGTGCTAAGTCCGTGTTGCGCAAAGTGTTCCTTTATGTTGTGTTCTTTACTTTTGAGTTTCTAAACTCACTTACGTGTGTTCAAAAGTCAGGTTAGGAAAGAGAATATGAATATGAGAATATGAATATACAGTTTGAAGGACAGGTCAGGTGCAGGATTTCTTGTAGTGTTGTATGTTGTGTTTTCCCTCTTTCCCTTTGTCATTCCACCCCCTTTCCCTAACTCCTTCTTCCCCCCATTGGCTGTCACGTGGCTCCTTGTGTGACTAGTTCAAGCGCCCGTGCTAACCAAGGTGGGAGGGTCGAATCTATTCGGCTTCTGTGGTTCGGGAGAGAGGGTCGAGACCCTTATCCCTTTGCTTGCATTGACAGGTATACTGGAGGTGTTGGTGGTGTTGTCACTTGCGAGGGTCTGTGCTCCCGTCAGTAAGCTCTCCTGAAAAATGGACATGTCAAGCAACCGATTACGAAAAATTATGCTTCTTTTGAAGGGCACTTTGGCATTATTTTCTATGGTCATAATTACTTTCTATGATGCTCCATAAACCAGGGACAGATGTGCAGTAAAATGTGGTATAGTTACAAAAGTAATACAATCTGGTAAATATGCAATTCATCATCCAGGACTCACCTGAGGCTGTGTGTGCATGAATAGAGTTGGAAATGCATTTGGAAGCAATTTACGAGACGTTCTGAGTCGATGCTTTTTGTGTACTGCGATTGGTCCTACATATCCGGGGTAAAGTGCAGGCTACACATGCAGAATCGATTGGCTCTTGAGTCTCTCAAAACATCCTGGGCTCTACTTTCAAACTTGTACACCGGAAATCCACAATGTCGAACCCATTCTCTTATTAAATCAATTTTCAACGGGACATTATGCATGATAGTGCCTTACTTTTGACATGGCTTCTAGAACTGCAACCGAAAACCATACAAGCAGGCATTCTTGAAGAATCTGTATTAAAAAAGTACACATAATTACAAAACCATTCTACTGAATGCATGAGATTGATGGCATTATGTCAATGTTTTCTATGCAATGTTTGATTTGGTCAAAGAAGCAAAACCTGTGTAGCGTAGTCCAATATACACTGGGATATCATTCATACAGAATTGATTGATGCAACGTAAATCGTAACGTGTTACTCGTCCATTGAATATACTTTTATGCATCACAAGGAAACACGCTTATAGACATGGTTTGAGAAAGATGCAATTCTATCAAAATTGACACTGATGAAATTTTCTATATATCAAGATCAGAACACTTTTTAAAGTAGACAATGGTAAAGTCATTGAGATGAATGAACATTACACTACTGGTTACATTCGTTCGAAATAGATAGAAATTTTGAGATCAGAAAGAGATGATTAGGTGACCTTCCCTTACCTTGACTACCAAACAAGTGGATTCAGCAAACAGGGTAGTTAGTAGCAGGAGAACGTGTAGAACGATCAAGAGTTGACTTACAGTGCTCAAAGATATTCACAGGTAGCACTATCACAAGTTGATTTCCAGTGCTCACAGATGTTCTCAGGATAAATATCAAGGGGTTTATAAAGAATTAGAAAAGGGGGTGTGTATGTGAACGAGTGACATGTTTCTGGCGTGGCATGCTTGACCGGAGCCTGGAGACACTGGTCTGGCAAAGCCATGTGGACAATGGCCCCTGTGCGGAAGATACCTTTGAAGTGAACATGGTGTTTGACACCTTGGCCGTTCCCATCCTGCCAACCCCCTTGGGAGCGCATGGTCACAGGTGCAAAATTCAATTGATACTGGAGGGGGGATGGAGGGGCAAGAGATATGCAGAAAATGGCCCTAACACTGCTGAATGGAGACACACGTATGTGGATTGAAGGGGCGCGGTCTTCTTCTGTGGAGCCTGCCTGGAGACACTGGGTCTGGCAAGGCCATGTGAACAAGGGCCACTATGCTCTAGATACCTTTGAAGTGTACAAGGTGTTTGACACCTTGGCCGTTCCCCTCCCTGCCAGCCCCCTTGGATGAGCATCGGCCATAGGTGTGAACTGTCATTGATACTGGAGGGCAGATGAAGGTGCTTGAGGCATGCAGAAAAGGGCAGGAAAATTGCTGAATGCAGGCACACTTATGTGGATTGCAGGGGTGTGGTCTGATTCAGGGGTGCCTGCCAGGAGACCGTTGGTCTGGCTAGGCCATGTGAACAATGACGACTGTGCCGACGATCGCTTTGAAGTGTACAATGTGTTTGACACCTTGGCAGTTACCATCCTGCCAGCACCCTTGGGAGCGCATGGTCACAGGTGTGAAATGCCATTGATACTGGAGGAGGGATGGAGAGGCAATCGGCATGCAGAAAAGGGCTGGAACACTGCTGCATGGAGACACACTTATGCGGATTACAGGGTTGCAGTCTGCTTCAGGAGAGCCTGCCAGGAGACACTGGGTATGGCTAGGCCATGTGAACAATGGCCCCTGTGCAGAAGATACCTTTGAAGTGTGCATAGTGTTTGACACCTTGGCCGTTCCCACCCTGCAGGGACAAGTGAGTGTGTCCTTGATTCACTGAAAAATTGAAATAACTATTCTTAAAAGATCATATGTATTTTATTTTGTTGCTGATGTTGATGGCACAAATGTACTACAAATTGTATACTTCAGGTTACAGCACATCGGCCCTTATTCCGAGTATGGAGGTAGTCATGGCGCTATTTGCGCCATGACTACCTCCCATACCGGTACCGACTCCGACTTAGTTCAATGGGAATTTACCGGTGTAGTCTGACCTTTGTGGGACCGGTAAGTCCCCATTGAAAAATCCATTCCCCATTCCCATTTGAGCCCCCATTGGGCTCAATGGGAATGGGGAAGTAGCTAATAATGGTACCGCAATTTGCGGTACCGTTATTAGCTCTGAAGTCCCTTAACGGGTCCCGTCCATAACGCCTGGTCAGACCAGGCATTAAAGGAGGGACCCGCTAAGGGACCTCGGAATATGGCGCAAAGGGTTTATCGGCACCAGTGTCCTTACCAGTGCCGTTAATCCCTTTGCGCCCAACTCGGAATGAGGCCCAGTGTGTGAAAATCCACTGTACTGACCACTCTGTCTGGGGAATTTGGCTCGAATGGCCCAATGACACAGGCAGTTTTTACTCATTGAACTCGGTATCCAAGCCTCCCATGAAGCCACCAAGTAAACGAACGATAGGCCACCAGCCTGTACCAACTGTGGAAGAGAAACATACAAACTGTATTTAAATGGACATGATAAGTGTACAAACCATAGTTGAAAATGCAATCTTGTATCCTATGGCATAGATGCCAGTACAAATGTTACTTCATGGATCAATCAACTTGGGCTTTAACGTGTAGACACATTACAAAAGTGAACACCCATGCAATCCTTAACGTTTGGGGCACAGAGAAATATGGTTTCTTGGTTGTACGTGAAATACACATAAAATGACCACTATGATTTCGCCAAATCCCGAGAGATTTATTGAATTGCCAGACTACATTAATTTGGCAGTGATCGATCAAAGTAACAACAATATAGGAGACAAACATAAAATGTTAGTGGCCTAAGTGACATCACATCTAGAGTACACTTACTCGTTACTTGGACTGCAAGGGCGAACTGTTGCACAAAGTTTGTCCATAAGTGCCATCATAATCCTCAACACGAACCTTGTGAGGCAGGCTGCCCTGAAGACATGCAGCTCGGTAACGCATAGCGGCCGTGTCCAGTCTTCCAATATGGAGGCCAAGCATCCAGAGTTTTCTCTACAGCAGCAGTTCGCCTCCTCGGTTGGCATGACCTTGCACCGATTGTGGGTACACCAGGTGGAAACGTCTTCCATGTGCCTATGCTCTGGCTCAGGATCCGGTCATTCGTCATCCCAACTGTCGTCTGATGCCCCATTGTTTCTGCATCTTTCTCTTTCAACTAATTTCACCTCAGAATACTCTGGCTCGTACTGGTAGGACTGTATTTTTGCCATTATACAACAAAATTAAAATCGTTAGTAATGCTAGTACTAGTATCTGTTCGCACACGCTACGACCAATGAAGATACCTGAACAGAGCATAAGCGAGTAATAGGATATACAAAAAAAGACAGTGAAATTATTGAAAAAGCAACTCTAATGTTGTCTGATGAGAAGTGGTCTGTTTATACTTATAGAGGAAAGAGGTGTCCTGCCATTGCCATGGAGAAATGTCATTAGCTGGCGCACAGAGAACTTTGACATGAGATGTGCATTTGCATTGTTAAATGGGCTGTATGCGTCTAGTGATGTCAGCTTCAGGGGCGGGGGATATGATTTAGTGTTGCGAGGGCAGTTCAACTTAGGACGAAGCAGCAACTGATGACATTAGCACAAGATGGCAGCGCCCCGCTGCCTGATTTTGCATGTGTAAAAGTGAGGAAAATAAGTTAAGGTGCATAGGAAATGTTTTTACGATCGATCACAGTTTGCTTAAAAAAACATGCTTGAACATGCGGGACAATAATATTTTTGAGCGCACTATTCCTTTAAGTAGATGTGACAGTAGCTTTAAGAAATCTGTGTCTAGCAAGAGTGCAAGAGTGGTGTTTCATCTGAAGTGGTTGCCAGAAAAGGATCTCCCAGCTTGTGCTGTCCTACCTAATTGTCGACCTCAGTAGCACCTTCTACCTATATCACTTCATCTTTCAAATTAAATATAGGGCCCTATTTTAGGTGAAACTTAAAAAGTGGTCCTGTTTTTTCCTTGATTTATGCTGTCTAACAGTGTCCTCAACTGTGTAGGAGCTTGGGCACATATGTCTGCCATTACAAATACATATCATTGTCCTTTAACCATGCTAGGGACATAATATCCATCTTCACATTCCTTTCGGGTGCATACACAGTGTGAGTTCTTGCTGACATTCCTTAGACCAGACATTTTGCTAAACACAGGGGCATGTGATCCTATATTTAACCACTCTTGTACCATGTCCCCAACCTAGATTTCCTATCTTGTTTATTTTTTCAATATTCACTCCCACGTGCAGGCTGGATTTTATTTGGCCTCAGAGACCATTATACCCACCGGTTGTACCCAATTCATCAACTGGATGCCATCAATATTCTCTCCACCATAATTGATTTTCATGATTGCCCAGGAGCTACACCTGTTATGAGCACTTCATTAAACATCTGTGGCAGGAATCAGTCCTCAGTTGAAATGCCTGCCTACTCCCTCTGTTTGCAGTCTAGGTCTGTGAAAACAAAAATAATGTTACACGCTGTGGTTAATGGAGCCTCATTGATTCTCTTTAATTTGCATTTACTTTATTGGTATTTGCAATACTGCAACATTCCTTTACTCTGGCATGGGTTGTAATATGTCACATATCATTTGAAATGGGTCAAATGATGGAGCCTCCAGTCTCTTCAGCTAAACAAATACCTGTCTTCTAATTTCAGATGTTGACAGCCCACATCCTGCACCCTCACTCTTTGCACACAATGTGTTACTTGAATCATCCTCTTTATTATTTCCAACATGTTTTTTGCCATTAACATCCACTTATTGGGTGTTTATGCCACAAATACCTATGGATTAAGAGGAATAACTGGTTATTCCCCTAGACCTAGAAGCAGCAGTGCTATAGGTTGATTGTTCATGGTACAGATGATGAGGGAAGAGGATGGAGAGCAGTAAGAGCACTTGGTGAAGGATACAGACTAACAGATTTGACAGATGAAGATTTGTTTAGAGATTATTATTCAGATGATAAATTTGTATTTTTCAAAATCTCACTTATTGGATTAATGTTGAAAATAGTGAAATACCACAGAGAATGGCATTGGTGATAAAGACACTGGTCCTCATTCCGAGATTGGAGGTAGTCATGGCGCTATTTGCTCATAGTTTTAATTGTTTGTGCAGCTTGCGAAGATTCCTGCTTAGCACCCCAAATAAGAAAAGAAGGAGAGAAAGAGTGGAAAGGGGAGAAAAAAAGGAAAAAGATTTATGGTAATAAGGTCTGAGAGTGACTTTAGAGACTGTGTAACTTTTGGGTACTTGTAACATTAGCTTTAAAGGATTAGGTGTCTTACCTTAGATTCAGGAAGAACTGGCTTCAAATATGTTAGAGGCTTTGGGCCTCATTACGACCCAGGCGGTAAGTTACCGCCTGGGTCGTACCTTTACCACCATGGCGTAAACTATGTTTACGCCATGGTGGTTGGTGGACTTACCGCCCCATTCCGAGGTCGGCGGGGCGGTAAGTCCCCAATCCCCATTTACCCTTCCCCATTCCCATTTTTGCCCCATAGGGCATAATGGGAGTGGGGAAGGTGTTAATTACGCCACCGTAAATTACGGTGGCGTAATTAACAACATGGTCCCTTAGCGCCATGGATTTTAACACCTGCTTAAAGCAAGTGTTAAATCCGCCATGGCGCTAAGGGACCTCAGAATCAGGCGGTAAGGGTCGGCGCTGTTTACGCTGCCGTAAACCCCTTACTGCCTGAGTCGTAATGAGGCCCTTTGAGTCCGCCTTATGAGAGCTGTGATGCTTCTAGTAAGAGGCACACATTGAAGGGTCAATTTGCAATATTTATTTGCGCTAGGAGTGATGGGACGTAACAACGCGTGACATCAATGCATAATGGGTTTAGACGTCATGACAGCATCACATTAGCGTGATGGCATGTTTGCAAGAAACACTGTCAGCGAGCATTACCTGATGCTTATACAAATGTCTAATGATCGTTGAGTGAAATTTCTGAAGAGTAGAAAAGAGATATGCGTATTTAAATAATTGTATATGTTTAAATACATAAATAGGGCATTTTTAATTTTTAAATGGGAAAAGACTGCCAGTATTGAAGAGAGAAGGGACTGTACAAATCAATTTTTTAATTCTTTGTTAGGGATTCCAGATTATAATGATGAGTTTTACTTGTTCTAACATTCAAATGGAGAAGTGATGAAAGCAGTACTTGTACGTAAACAGAAGACGACATTAGGGCAGGACATAACCATTAGCTTACTATAGTGTGATTCTAGACTCAGTAATGAAAGGACATTACCTTTGCAAACAAGTTTTAGCTGCTGCTACTTTCACAATTGAAAAATCTGCACGTATCACAATGGGGTGTTCAATGAAGTTATTCATCGAGCATTCCTTATTTACCATTTTAGAGAAACACAAAAGCACATTGACCACACAATCAGCATCGTGATTATTTTGAGTCCATTGAACAAAAAATAGTCAGATGTAGAATAGTGAATCCAGCGAAATTCATAGCAGAGCCAGTGGTGAAGGAGAACTATGTAAACAACTGCACAACATATACTGAGTTTTATGACAATATTCCCCATGTTAGAGAAAATGCTCTCAGAGGGAGTGAAATCCTATTCATTGTCGGGTCTTCAAAAATGTATCAAATGACTGGAAAAAGTCATACTCGATCAACAATAGTAAAGTTAAACCATGATGATGAATTTGAAGTAGTAACAAGTGCAAAACTGCCTTCACACTGCTCATGACAGGCTGCAGAATTAGCAATGCTTATTGCCGCCCTCCAGAGATATGATGAGGAGGAAGTGACAGGGCTCTCTGACTCTGCATATGTGATACCAACCGTTTACACAGGGTTGCCACATTAGAAAAGGAGGGGTTTGCTGCACGCAGACGGCACACCAGTGCAACATGCATCTCTATTGGACAACTTATTTAGGTCCTAAAGTGTGCATTGGCTATCACTGTGGTAAAATGTTCAGCCCATACCAAGAGGGCAGATGTGATATCTCGCGGTAATGAAGCCGCAGTTGTTGAAGCCAAAAAAGCAGCATATTTTCCAAATATTTCAAATTTTGAAGTAAAAGATGTTAAGCAAATGTCAGAACCTTACATGCTAATAATGGAATGAGCTGAGTGTCTCAGTGTGGAAGGCTACGTGGTTCTCGACTGCTTCATCATCACTCAGAGAGAGAGTCTTTTTACACTTTCAATCAATGGAAGTGCCCAAATACCTCAGTCTCCGCAGAGAAAGCGGAGTGAGCTGAGTGTTTCCGTGTTTGGGTGTTGGGCATTGCTGCCATCATCATCTTCCCCCAGCATTTTAGCTTCCAATTTTAGAGCGGATTGGACTGGCCCTCATCTGTCCTTATCCATTTGGTAAGGTGCCTCACTTTGAGTAAGGCGGTCGCTCCTGCTGTACATTAGTAGTACATCAGCAATGTATTAGCAAGTTGACAGCTATCACCAGAGATTTATGCCCCTCATTCAGTTAACTATTTCATTTCAGCTGTCAAAACATCAAAGTGGGGGGCAAGCTATAAGTACATTGTGGTACTTCTCATTAAGCGTGCTACAGTGGTGGGTTACAGAGTCAAATAAATGGACACTGGTGAAATTGCCGAAAATGTTGAAAACATGTAGGCGGATGTTCTTTCTTTAAGTGAGCTGGTATCAAATCTGGAGGAGGTGCAACCTGTACAATCTGTGCAACGTGTTAGCTCCCTGCTAAACTCTGCCATAATTACAACTACAGAGCTTGACAAAACAATAGGCAGAGAGCTCAGGTCTTGTCCACACAATACATTCCAATTTGGCAAAAACACTTGTGCTATAAAGAAATCGTCTAAGATTACCAACTAATTTGCTCCTACAATAATGCCTTTTCTAAAACAAATCACAAGTTACCTATTACCAGGTGATTCTGCCAATGCTGATTCCACTCACAATTAGTGGCCAAGCTTTCTGAATCATTACCCTGCTTAGGCTCAAAGAAGATTGAGTTAGTTGCAGATCATTTCACGCAGGATAAATGTAAAAGCCCCATTATGGCATCAGTCAGAGGAAGCATGGGAAGTGACATTTCATATCTGACTTGCCATATTTTAGCAAAGATTATATTGAAATTACGAGGAATTACGTTTTAGTGACTGCCAATGATGTAGCTGGCTCAGGTGAGTTGGGAGGTGCGCTGCCTTCATCATTAAATCTGATTGCAATGCGTGTGGATGAACTTGTAAATGTGGGGCTGTTCCGGTTGAATTACAGGCTTCATTTGTTGAACTAGAGTCCAGCGTGGCACGCTCACTTGTTGGATGTCCCCGTAACTCACCAAAAAATAGCACCATTAGTTGTGATTCCACATCCATGTTCTGAGTCTTGGAAGAGCTATTGTTGCAACTGACACTAAGGTCTGACAACCTTCTTATTCATATTAAGCAAAAGGATGTTGTGGCTGCAAATATCATTGGAACCCTGACATTTTTGACAGTCTACCTTGTGTGAACACACAGCCTGTCTTCAGAGACACAATGAAAACTATGTCACATTCGAAAACATGCCCCTTATGTATGTCCTCAAAGCAGCTCCCGAAGAATATGAATTTGTCATCAGCCTTCGGGGAAAAATATGAGTCTGTCATCTTGGTATGCTAGAAAAAAGTGTAAGGTTATTCGTCAAGCAATAATGCTCATTGAGAAACCATCTGGTATGAGGGTGGCAAGGAAGGACACTGACAATATGAATAAGTGCCCACTTCAACAAACTGCACTCTTGACCTCCATGTAGGAGCCCCTAAAGGAAAGGGGATGCCTAGTATAATAGTGGACCAATATTGTCAGAAGGCGGCCAGTTAACCTCTTGCTTTGGAAAAATGGGGGAAACTCCACCAAAAAAATAAGTGTGTGATGAATATGCCATTCAGTATTGAAGAAGAGACTGGCCCTGCCAACATTAGTGGTAAACCTTCTAGGTCCAAACCGCTCAGAGCTCCAGCGCAAAGGGGTTGTGAGCCCAGACAGTTCTAAGAAAACCAACTGAAGGAAGGGATCTGTGGATAGTTATGCTAGTTCTAACAAGGTTGTGTGGAAGGGCATGTGTATAACCTTGAATACTTATTTGCTATTCCAGCCGTATGCCCGGCTGACCAGACCCCTTCTTCCATTGCTGCTCGTGGAATATGGGAGTCGGGGAGTAAGTCCCAAAATGTGCATGTCCAGCCTGAGCCTTATAGGACTGGGAAGATTGGTCCACTGCCGAAATCTCTCTGTATATTGGCTTGCATGATTAAAGTTTTGAAAGTAAAAGTAAGCAGTCTTTTTTGCCACAGCAGAAGTCACGATTTGAATCACTCCAACCTTTTGGAGCTGTTCCAATCTATTATCCCTTTGTGTTTTCTGGAAGGTAATGACATACAAATTGTCGATATTTGTGAGAATGAGGAATTTGCCACCTCTCTGGTGTTTTTTTAGGGTGTCCCCCTCATTATGTTTGTGAGCACCATCAGCAATTTCTGAGGTTGGGTTATGAATGCACAGTGGTTGAAGTGAAAGAATGGGAATCTGGCAACCCATCATTCAAAAACAATGAAACACTGAGCTCCATCATCCCTGATAGTAGATCTAGCAGAATTGAGCATATGAGCAATACAGTGACATTGTGAAACATCTAGAATCTCTTTGATTAATGGTAATATGAACTCAGACCAGAACGGGAAGGGTTTATCACTTTCCGATGTTAGTCATATGGGGCCCTCAGACACCACCAGCCTGGTCACACTTTGGCAGGGTGCGGCTGACGACGAGTGCCATTGGGAATGGTTGTCCCATATGATCCGAACACATAAGTGGAAGCATTCCTAGTCCACCGTTTATGTTTGTAGCATGGAACAAGATGGCTTCCTGAACTACTGAACTATACTGATTGTTTCAGCATCGTATTGTTCCAAGAAACCTGGCTTCTAAACAATATGGCTATCAAATTAACTAGAGGCAGGCCCAAAGGGGACCTGGTCCTGGGAGTGGATAAACCTCTGACTGTACATAAACAGATATGTTTCTCCTTATTTAGCAAGCACGCAGCAATATATGAAGAGATGGAAAGTGCTATTAGGAATTTGTCAAGCAAGTTACCCACATTCCTATTTGGTGACTTTAATTATAAAATCCCAAGAGATGTGAAGAAGGGGAATTTTGTTGATGTGTAAAAACCCTAGCCGGTTGAGCATGAAACCCTGCTGCACCAGGCCTGCTCATGCAGCGTTAGCTGGGCTAGTCTGCTCTATTCAGTGGGGTTCTCTATGGTAAATGTGGCTAGGCCAAGTGATAATCCACCTCAGTTCACTCGTACTGCATTGAAGAATTCCGGCATTATTGACTATTTTTTTTTTGCAGGACGTGCTTACTCTCCTATTACAGATTTGTGTGTCTTCCACAGATCAGAAAGTGATCATGTTCCTATAATCATCAGCATCACCATTGGGGGACAGGCATTGGGATCCTCTGATAAAGGGAATCTCCAAGTGAATCCAACTTTAAATTGGATCACTTGGAATCCGACTAAAATACAGGCAGCATCAACTACAGCACATGCATTGCTTGCTGATTATGAGAAAAGCTTGCAGTCAATTGAGCTTAGTATTCTACCTAGGACTAAATGTCCTACAAGGGTGGCTCTAGGATTTGAGAAGATCAATCGCTATGTATATGACAAACAGATTACTGACAAAAAAAGAGACAATCATAAAGAAATATGTGCTTATCACACTGCACAGTTAAACCGCTGGACTATGCCCTGGGAGTTAAAGTCATCGAGGCAAGGTATGCCAAATGGCTTAAAAAGCACAAGTACAATGGTAGAATGTGGCACATGGCGAGAGCTTGTACACTCCGCATTGACAAATGATGTGCGCAAGATTTGGAATATCGTCAATGGGACTGAACGAGTTTGTAAAGATATCAATGGTGTTTCTGAGCATGCCTGGGCAATGTACATAACTGAAGGTGTAGTAGTGAGTCGGCCCGAAAAGTTGTTGGCCGACACAATTGTTGAAGAATGCAGGTACATAAAAGACAAAGAGGAGATCCTCAAAATGATCATCACATGACAACCCTCCTGTGACTCTTCTCTTTGGGGAGAGGCATTGCACAAGCTCTTTGGAAACATTATTAAGATTAATAAGATGAATGGCCTTGCCTTTCTGACTAAGATCCAACAGGACTGGCTAATCCGCAAAAGGCCATTCTACGCTGTCTTTATTGATTACAGTGCTGCCTTTGACACAGTCAACAGATGCGGCTTGTGGATTAAATTATCTAACTGGGGCATTCCACTGGGTCTACTTAAAATTCTGGTGAGGTGAACAAAGTAAGTACAGTGTGTGCTTCGAGGGCAATGGCGCGAGGTCAGGTTGGATACCCATGTAGAAGGGTGTTAAACAGGGTTGCATTTTTAGCACCCATGTTTTTCAATCTGTACCTCTCTGATATGTGAACAAATTCCACCGCCCCCCCCAAGCTGGGTGATGTGCCCTTACAGTGGATGGGGTATGCAGATGGCATTGTTGTAATGGGTCTAACGCCAGATGGTCTGCAGACAGCCCTGGGTTATCTACACTCCTATTAAACTGTTAATTTCTTGAAAGTGAACACCACTAATGCCAAGATAATGGTGTTTAACAAATCAAAAAGAAAGGCTCTTAGACTGACCGGTAGAGGGGTGGTGAGCCAGTGGAAGACGTCACGTTACTCATACCTGTCTATCACCCTGATTAACAACCTTAGAGGTGAAATGCACTTGGATCGAGTGAATGTAAACATTTTGCAGCTTTCTGGTTCTGTCAGTTCCTTTTCACATAAGGGACCCACCCTATGTTACTAAATCGGGACTTTGACTCGGCTTTACTGCACTAAAATCGTGCCCTGTATCATGCATGCCTCTGAAGCCAGGGCTCTTGGTAGATTAAGGCAAAACACTAGAATTGAAGCAGCTGTGCTGAGAACACTTCTGAGACTGCCCCCCTACTCATCAAATGAAATGTGCTACTTGGAATTTGACATCTTACCAATAAATGAAAGAGTGGCATTATGTTGTCTAATCTTCTACTGGAAACTGGCCCATGCACACAATTCCTCCCTACTGAGTTAGTTGTCAGCGGTCATCCTTTGTTAAACTCAATTCATGCAGACAAGTGTTTTAGCTCAAATCAAGTGGGTTGCATATGGATGCAATACAAGAACCTCTGGGGATGTTCTATTGCAGTCTCTTGCATCTTATAAAAGATCAATGAAGACTATTTTGAGAGAAAGGACCACAGAGCAACTGATTCTCAATTTAGCTACAAAGGCCAATGCTGGTAAGTTCATCACCCATATTATGGTACGGGTGGAAATACCTTATATCTGTAATTTCAAAGGTAACTGCTTGGTGTGGAATTATTTGATACTCAAATTCAATTATGAAAAAACACTTGAAGTTTTTGGAGCCTGGTCATCCATACGAAGGTCAGAAAGATTCTGCCGCCTTTATGGAGAACTGCAATTGGAATCAGCATACAATCGTCTAATTGAATGTTCTGTTTTAAGAGAGATGCGTGAAGGGGCATTGAGAGCAGCCGGGATTGATGCTTCCATTAGAGCAGAGATTTTGTGCCATATTTTTCTGTGTGAACATCATGAGCCATGCAATATGTATGTCACACAGTTTTGGCAAAGGATTTTGAATGTTTTACAGATTTGAACTTGAAGTGCTTAACAAGTACAGTTGTTTATGATGAGAGATGACAATGTATCAAATCTTACTCATTGGTGATTTTGTGATATTTAAAGAGATGTGGTGGAGATTGTGTACTATAGTATTACAAGTTGATAATATTTGTTGACTATATAATATTCAATAGAAAAATGTAAACAAATAAAATACATTTAATAAAGGAAGTTTCTAATATGTTATCCATTGTAGGTATCATACCAAAATAACAAGAAAATAAAATGGTAGTAAATGAAAATCATGACTTCCCGTTATATCTTACAAGGGGAGCAGCGGTTGTAGGGGTGTTCCCCACTCCCCTTGCATGGTATAATGGGTTCGGGATTGCGGGTGTGTGCCCCCTATTCATTAAATGTAAAGCAGGGGACAAATTAAGAAAATCCCAAAAGCTCAAGATTCAAAATGCGAACAAGTCGACTTCGCAATCTTGTAACTCAAGTTTTTGGGATTCCTTTTTTTAAATGTAGATCCCCATTGTACAGTTAATTGAGCTGCAAGATCAGCAGGATTTATGGAAGAAACAGGGGTGTTATTTATCCCCCAATGATGTTCTATGGAGACTGGATAGCAGAGGAAAGCCAGTTATGCCTCTAGTGTTATTGAAAGTTGCACTGGATTAGCTTCACTATCCCGTGCATGCAACCAGAGAGAAACTTGCTGCCATGATTGCAATAGACTGGTTTTCACCAAATTTGTTCGAAAAAATTCCACAGTTTATTGTGAACTGTTATGTTTTCCAAAAGTTCACAGCATGGCATACCTTGCGAACAGTCATTGGAGCAATCCCCAGACCCAATGGACCTTTTCAGCATCTTCATATAGATTATATATATATATGTTGTAAGTATGCAATGGCTATAGATACATGTTAGTGGTAGTATGTCCCTTTTGAGATGGATTGAGTCAGGACATGTGCTGCCAAATTTCTTGTCCATTAAGTGTTTCCTTGATGGGGTGTGCACGAAATACTGTGGTCTGATAATGAGAGACATTTTTCAAATTAATTGTTTGAACAGATAACTCCTCTATTAGGCATAACGCACAGGTTTTCATCTGCTTGTCTCCCACAGGTAAATGGTATTCATGAGAGATTAAATGGACTCCCTAAGGAAAGGATAGCCAAGATTAATAACACTTCGAAGAAGGGATGGCTAGATTGCCTACCCCTTGCATTGTTCGGACTGAGGAAACAACCTTGCTCAGATCACCACCTGACTCCTCTGAGTTGGTGACTGAATGCCGCATAGAGTGCCCCTTGCCCCTTCCACTCAAATACAAATGTATGCCCAGAGTATAGCAAAAACACTAGTGGATTTGATACATGTTTATTTAACAAATATGACCGCTAGTGTTTCTTTTATTTCTCAACAGATCAAAAATCAGAGGGAACAGTCAAAGAAGATTGATGAAGAAAGACACACAGTGGATCCAGTAGACTTGCTAAAGCAGCCTAGTTTGTACCCAGAGGACCATGTGCTTTTGAAGAGCTTTGTACGCACTTGGACTAAGCCCTGTGTTGAAGGACCATACCCAGAAGAGGGGTCAGTCCTAAATTTAAATAATGAGCTGTGAAACTCAAAGTAACAGACAAACTGACAGTGAAGCAAGAGACGAAGTTCCGTGCATGCAGACTAGATCATCTAACAAGAGCCAAAACAAAGAACAGATGGAATGAAAACAATTTGGACTATCAGACATTCCCAAGTTTGAAGGGAAATAAACAACCCTTACAGAGTTCACAGACATTTCAGATAGGATCAAATAGACAATGCATTAAAAAAAACAAAGATCAGAAAGATTGCACGTAACACGCTATGCTGCCTGCAACGTTACACACATTTTGGTATGCTGTTTTCATGCATATGCTTTGATCTTATCCAACTCTATTGAGACAAGTTGAGGTTCTCACTTTTTCAGAATTCCTAAAAACAGTCCTATCGTTTGTAGGATCATCATTGTATTCAGATTACAATTTGTGTTATGAAAGTCTTGTTCATAAAATTGACAGTAATTGCACATTGAATTAAAATAGAATGGGAATCTTCCATTATATAATATACATATTGCCAGCAAGAAGACCACCTACTGTTCAGGATATAATTCGACTGATGGATATACTTGCAATACTTCTAAGTAATTACATTTTGAACAATGTGTTCTCTTTACTTTCTTATGCTTATAATATTGCGCCAAATGATATTTTATAATACAGATGAGGTGTTTAGAAATAATACATATTTTTCCATTCCTAATAAAAGCACATGTGATATTATACCTGATAGTTCCAAACACATTATCTGACTTAAGAGTGATGCTGGGGGAAGATCAAGAAGGTATAAATACATATTTTGATAATTCACTCCATTTAAAAAATAACATGTGGTACCAGCACATGAAGGAAGTGGGGAGGAAAATGTCAGACGAGAGTTGCTATGAATGTTCTTTCATCCACTATGCCATGAGAGCAGCCAGAACATTAATTGCAAGAGACATACCTATCCATGCTGCAAAGTGCCTCAACCATCTTGCAGCATTTACAACAACAGGATAATGTGTAGGAAGATCGGCAACCCTAGATGGATGTCCAATTATATTTTTCCATATGAGGGTGGTTACATAAAAATGAAGAAATTGGAAAAGAACTAGATTGGAAAAGTAGAATGCACCTATATTAATTCGGTGTATGACTGGAGATCAGATAAGGACTGTCAAACAAAAGTGTCCTGTTTGTGTAGATGTATGGGAAACAACAGGAATGCCAGGATGCTGGGGGAGGCCTCAGTTATTGGTATATGAACGTGTTGCCACCAGTACAGGATGGCACAACAGAATGTTAGCATGCAGTGCATACCTATTGATGGCAGCACTAGTACAAGTAGTGCAAATAGTGAACGATTAATGCCAAAGAAATGGGCTAAGTATTCAAAATTATTAACATGGGTTGAGAATGAAGAAGGACCTGTGTCCATACTACCCATGAAGAATGCAACACCATGTTTCAGAAACAGGGGACAGACCAGAGGTGGAGAAAATAAAGGATGTAAGCAAATAATTGACATGTCACAAATGAATGGAGTAATGTCCATGCTAATGGGCCACTCCACTATTGGGCCTGTGGATCCAAAGCTTATATGCAGCTACCTAACAATTGTGGAGGAATAGGTTCTATAGTGATCATACATCTCCCTGCATTAGTGGTTCCCCAAAGTGATCTTCACTTAGACTGTTTGGAATGTGCACAGCAGGAAGAAGAGGTTGCTTGGCCTCACCAGTCAGTAGAGAGAGAACTATTTTTTGGCAAAATCAATGGAAGCATACATGACACTCCAGATGAGCACACATTGTTCAGTAGAACAGCAGTGATATTCACAGGTATATTCCGGCCAGAAATTCAGACTGCAGTGACCACCAAGTGGTTGCAAATCACTAGGTGGGACCTGCTACAATCAATAGGACAATAACAGGATTTAAACAGGTATGTCCTAGATTTGATTACAGCAATGGGAGGAGTGTGCACCGAGTTTGGTGCCTTCTTGCTGTACTTACACACCTGCCCAAAATGGAGAAAATGGAACCCTGACTGAAGCAATAACTATGCTATTGATCCTGCATATGAAAATGGTGGAAGAAGTAGATGAAACCGAAGATGGAAATTGGTTTAAGAGCCTGCTCTCATGGGTTCCAACCTGTATGGCAAACACTTTTAAAGTATTGGCAGCATTACTAGTGTTGGTACTGCTAGGATTCTGTCTTGTACAAATATTCATAGTACAGTTCAAGGAGATAGCAAAGAAAGCTCATGGGATAAAGATAATGATAAATGTAAATGCTGTAAATGATGAGCACACACAGTCTGAAAGCACCACACATGAACACCCCGAGGAACAAGATCGTTTTACCGCAAGGATCATAAATACTATGTAGAATGTTGAGTATTGTGTCAACCGTCTAGGGAGTGTTGCCATGTGACCTGGAGTGTGGATGAGGACATAAAGAATGCAGGTGACCTGAGGGGGGTGACAAACATATGAATTCTGAAGAAACCACAGTGTGAAGAGAAGGTTAAGAAAATTGAGGAGGTGGTTGAGGACTCGACCAGAGGGGGGAATGTAGAGAAGCATATTTACACGTCACTCATGGAGCCCACCCCCTCACCTCTGTCATATTGGAAGAGCAGCAAGAAAGCACTGTGCATGACACCTGGTATCATCCCAATACTGCGTCAAAGTTATAAAAGACCGTATACGCTCAGACACTGTATGAAATGTACCCAGGAGTGAAATGGTAGGAGGAAATCCGCAGACACCACTTAACCTAGAAGAAATATAAGTAAAGTCCGACAGGTATAAAGTGACGTCATGAGGAGAAGAGACAAAGGTACACTGAAACGATATATGAAAACTCAAAGAAAGAAGATGTGACTGAAGTAACTAAGTTACTGAACATGCAAATGTACAGAAATCATATACACTGAGAAGATAAGTGAGAAGAGATGTAGTAGATGGTTATAAGCAGAAATGGAAGGTAGATGAGAAATATATAAGCTTGATATAGGAGAAAATATAACACAGGTAATGCAGCCATGTTGAGAAGATGGATGTCGTGTTCGTATGCTAGTAAGCTAAAAAAAACATAGAAATAGACCATGGCTGCAGAGTCGACAGGCACTGAAATACAAATGCTTGCAAGAACAAAGAATATTTATTTGATTTAGGATCAAGGATGCCACAGCAAGAAGCAACTGCAAGGTACATCATATTTCTCTGAGAGTAAACTAAAAGGTTATGTGTATTCTCAAGCAAATGCTGTAGAAAAACTATATCAGCTTTCAACCTCCATAACCTTGCCATAACCTTTTTCCTTTTCTATGGGCAATTCAAATCCTTAACATTCAAGTCACAAAAGTAACAGGTATATTTATTAATTAAGAATTAATCATAGATGTAGCCTGTTCATGAATTTAACTGTGTATAATTGCTATAGTGACACCAGTTGCATGTTATCTAGGCCATCTTGCATAGTTAAACAATCACTCTCCACTGTGTTATACTCACATAGATCTCAAAAAAAGGAAGGGAGTTCAAAGAACACAAATAAAAACGCAAAACAAAGCACACATACACACGACAACTATATGTCAAATAATCAGAAGCCCCAAGATAAACAGGCTACATATGAATTCCAATATTTACATTTGTTACGCTCACCTGGTCTCTGTGGAGGCGTTAGGGCAGGGTTGCAGCCCTCCCGGGGGCGAGGTCGCTTGGGTCCGACTTCGCACTCTGCGCTTCTGTGGTGACTAGTGGTAATAGGTGATGCTGCTCGGGACTGCCCCTGTTGATTAGTTTTGGTGAGCACTCCATCCTGCTGCTTCTGACAGGGGCGCTTCAGGAACTGTGAGCCTGCAGGAACTGCCTGGAATGTCTGTCTCAGCTACAGCTTCTTCTCCATTTAAAAGGTACTGTGCAAATCCGTTTGTTTGTTTCCACCAACCAACTTCATCCGGAACTCTTGGCAAAGACTTACCCGTGAACTAACCTGAACTGCGTGATCTTGAGCAAAAGACTTTTGTCCTATTGACTTTGGCCCTAAGCCTTTTTGATTTGATTCCATCACTGTAGTTCCTCTTTCTAGATTGCCCTGCTTACTTACCTGTTGGTGCTGCTCAATTTTTTACCTAACTTTGTCTTTCCCTCCCTTTTTAAATTACTGGAGTGCCATTTTGCTCATACTTCATTTTGAGTTGAACTTGTCCAGAATCTATTGGGAGTGGTGTATTAAGAGTGCATTTTTTTAACTGTTTTACTTTAGTGAGATGTTATACAACTGATGTGTAAATAAATGTATATTCTTTTACTCAGTAACCTTGAGTCAGTGTTTGTTTGAATCATAGTAATTGCTGTCCTTTGTGGAACTATTGATACTGCTCACTCGCTCTTGAGATAAGTCTGGCTGCTCAGCCATCGCTACCACTTTACTGTGTAGAACAGGCTTGTACCAAAGGTGAATTTGTACTGTCACTTGCAGTCTTAATTGTGTGTGGTGTTCCCAAAGTGTACTGCATATAATTCTGCCTAACAGCGGTCTTCAGATATTGTAGATTGCCATGATCCATGACGATGGTGGCAGTATGTCTAGCTCCAAGAAGATAATGTGTCCAGGCTTTGAACGCTGCCTTTATTGCTTGCAGTTCTTTATCAGTGATTGCATAATTCAATTCAGGGGCTGAAAACTTGAGAGACCAGAATACCACGGGATGCAACTGAACTGTTTCGGGGTCTCGTTGTGACAGCACTGCTCCAATTGCTATGTTTGAAGCATCAGTTTCGAGCATGTATGGTAGTTCTGGTCGAGAATGCCGTTGAATTGGTGCTGTGGTAAATGCTTGTTTTAGCTCCTGGAAGGCTTTCTCTGCCTCTGCGGACCAATTAAATTGTTTATTTTTCTGTAGTAAAGAGGTGATTAGGTGGACGATCTGGGAGAACCTGAGAGTAAACTGGTAATAAAAGTTGCCAAACTCGAGTACACTCTGTACTCCCTTTATGGATGTCAGCAAGGGCCATTTAAGGATAGCGTCTAACTTGCGCGTGTCCATGCGTATGCCCCGTGTTGTGAGAATAAAGCCAAGGAATTCTACCTCTGTCACATGAAAGATGCATTTCTCCAATTTGGCATGTAGCCGGTGTTGCCGCAGTTTCTCCACAACTGCCCGGGCATGGTTGACGTGGTCCTCCTTGGTGGTTGAATAGATAAGAATGTCATCAGTATAGACAAGGCCACAGACTTCCAACAGTTTGCAGAGCACCTCATTCATGAAAAATTGGAACGCCACCGGGGCATTACATAGTCCAAAGGGCATAACCAGATATTCATAAAGGCCATTTCCATTTTTCGTACAAAAGGCCGCTTTCCAATCATCTCCTTTTTTGACTCTTGCTAGGTGGTAGGCCCCTCGTAAGTCTAGTTTTGTATATATCTGAATGTTTTTTACGTGATCCAAGAGCTCGGGGATGAGCGGTAACGGGTACTGTTTTTTTACCGTGATTTGGTTAAGTGCTCTATAGTCAATGCAAGTGCTCAGGTCTCCCTCCTTTTTAGGCACAAAAAAAGAGGGACGAGGATGCAGGAGACTTGGATGGACAAATGAAGCCATTTGCCAGATACTGATCGAGGTACATTTTTAGATGCTGGTTTTCCTGTTCTGTTATGGTGGAAATCCGGCTGCAGGGAACTTGAGCTCCAGGTACCAGATCAATTTGGCAGTCATACGGTCTGTACGGAGGTAGGGTGTTCTCTTGCTCCTTTTAAAAGACATCTTGGTAATCCAGGTATTCATGTGGTAGTGAACTGGTGAGGCCCAGTATGGTTTCTTTCTTCAACAAACCTGGGTTGGTAAGACTTTCCAATGAGAATCCATTGCTATAACAGATGTCAGCACAGTCTTGGGGAAAGGTCAGAACTCGTTTACGCTAGTCAATCCTGGGATAGTGGGTCTCCAGCCAGGGCATTCCCAATATCATCTGCAACTGAGGAGCGCCGATGAGATCGAAGATGATGTCCTCTTGGTGACCGTCCTGACACAGAAGCGTGATCTTCTCGGTATAATGCATCACTGGGCTGGATGATAGCTGAGATCCATCAACTGCTGTGACGTTTTCCGAAACCTACTTCTGTTGGAGAGGAAGGCCTATCTTGGTCCATGTAATTTCCCACAGCCCCTGAGTCATTGTATGCCTCCAAGGCATGTATTTTCGACGGTTGCTTGTGGTTTACCAGGAGCACAGGGATGACTAGATGTGAGGTCTGTACGGGTTCCTTTTCACCGTTCGAAAAGTGGACCCCTACACTTGCCAGGCATTGGAGTGTCCAGAGTCCTGTTCTTCTTCTTCACACTTGTCACTTGCTCCAACTGCTTTCCTGGGTGGTTTCACTGGGCATTCTCGGAAATAGTGCCCTGCCTTACCACAGTACAAACAAATCTCCTTTTCTCTGTTTCTGCCTTAGTGAGTGGGCTCCGCAAGCCTCTGATTTGCTTAGGCTCGGACTGATAGGGGGGATTTGGTTTGATTCTCACAGGGTCGCACGTAGACCAACCGCCTCCCAGCCTTGGCTCGATCCATCTTCCGATCCTGCAATCTGTGATCGTGCTGCACTGTCAGGTTGATGTATTCAGCACATCTTTCGGGGGGATTTACTACTTGGGCTAATACGTCCTCACATTCCCCCTGCTGTTACGCTCACCTGGTATCCACGGGGGTGCCACATGATACTGGATGGAGGTCTAAGGGCTATCCCGGACCCCTCTCTGCTTGGTTATGTGCCAGACGATAGGTAGCACCTTAGGTTTTTGTGTGTTGAACTCTCCGTCCTGCGTCTCTGTGCAGGGGCGTGTGGTTGGTGTGGGCGTTCCGTGGACCTAGTTGCTTCACTGGTCCGTGTGCCCTTATGTCAGGTCCAGACCATCTGTGACTCTGACTCTGCTTGCTGTCTTCCAGGTGAGTTATAATGTCTTTTCCGTCTTTATTCTGTCTCTTTCTTTCCCTCTGTTTTCTCTGTCTTCTCAGCATCTTGCTCCACACTACTGTTCCCTAACAATGTCTTTTTGTTTTAACAGGGATGGTTAAGATCTCGGAGTTTCCGTGCTGATGACGAAGACCACTGTGAGTTATTGATGCGCGGAGCACTGCACTGTTTATTGGTGTTAATTGCTAACCTGTGTTCTCTTCTCTTCTTTGTACAAGTTGCGGTGATGTTCCGGAGTGATGAGTGATCGAAGCGCTGCTTGCCCAGGTAATTGCTTTGTTAATGATGACCTTGTTCCTTCTCCCTAACAGGTTGCGGTGAAACCCGGAGATGGGCGAGGTAAGAGAAGTGCAGGGTGCTGCCAGGACTTGCTGCTTGCCCAGGTAAGAATTGTTATTAATGCTGTCCTTGTTTCTTTACCATTGCAGGTTGCGGTGAACTCTGGAGAAGGGCGAGGTAAGCAAAGCGCAGGATGGATTCAAGACCGGTTACTTCACAGGTAAGTGTTCTTGCTTCCTAATGCTGTTCTTATTCTTCCAGGTTATTAATGGAATCCGGATCTAGGGCTTCAGGATCAGGCCGCCGGAGAAGCAGATGAGCAGGAGCTGGACATGGTGAGCGTTACGCTGTAGGAGTGCAGACTAACGCGAAGCATGTTATGCTGTTTGGGTGTGGTTTAAATAGCCCAAGTAAAGTAGTTCCAGGCCAAGTAGTTCTAGTCCCAGCCACACCCAAAACACTAGACTGCATGGCTTGGTTCTAAATAACTGAGCTGTGTAATAGGCCTCCATGTTAATGTTAATGTTAAAGGATATTTGTTCCGCGCACTATCACCACCGGAGTCATCCCCTGGTGCTCTGGCGGCTCTGAAAGAGGAGGGAAGGTTGAGTTAGTGGGAGGAAGCAGGAAAAGTGCAAGAGAGCAGTGATGTGCTGTTGGCGGCCTGAGCCCGGTGGGTCCGTTAACTGGGCCTGGGGTGTTTGCGGCCGGTAGTCGTTGTGTACTGTTGTGCAAGACTATGTGTGTTTTTGTTTTGTTGTTGCAATGTAGTGAAGTTTGTGTTGTTTGTTGTGCTGAAGGTTTGGTTGTGTTTGGTTTGGAGTTTGAGAGGTGTGTGCAGAAAGGGAAATTGTTAGTAAGGTTGGTTGGTTCTCTGGCTCCCACCTCTAACATGTTCTCT
The DNA here is from genome assembly GCF_040938575.1 of Ambystoma mexicanum. Lineage (NCBI taxonomy): Eukaryota > Metazoa > Chordata > Amphibia > Caudata > Ambystomatidae > Ambystoma > Ambystoma mexicanum. The sequence goes on from NC_090934.1 coordinate 514,918,123, forward strand.
TAAAGCTCCCCCTCATCCTCCCTTCATACTCCTGTGGCCAGTGCACCTGCCAATGTCAACCTCTCAGGTAGTGTGGTGATTACCAATATCTCGACAATTCCACACCACTGTGATACCTGATGATAACTAAGTGGTGGACGAAAGTGTTGGTGGGATTGTCTGGGGTAGTTGACTCAGTCTCCGTGTGTGCCGCCTGTGTTTGAGTCTATCCGGTGTCACCCATCCAGGTGCCGTGGGAGTTATCCTCTCGGGTCGCGGATGTCCGTGTCCTTCCCTGTTTAGTCATCCTTTTTCCGGTTTTGGTTTCCGTGGTTTTGAAGAGCCAGGTTTTTAATGATTTCCTGAATTTTAGGTGATCTTCAGTGTTTCTTCTTTCTTTTGGGATGTTGCTCCATATTTTTGTGGCTAAGTGGTAGAAGGAGGTGTCTCCACGTGTTTTCTTAAGGTATGGTTTGAGTTCCAGGCAGATTTCGTTGCTTGATCGGAGGGGTCTCCTTGTTTTGAAGGTGATGCAATGTTTTATTAGGAGCCAGTGTAGTGTTTTTAGGGCTGGAGTGATGTGGTCTCTTCTGGATAGTTTGAGGAGTAGTCTTGCTGCTGCATTTTGGATCCGTTGCAGTTTCTTTAGGAAGTATTCTGGTATTCCGATGTAGAGGCTGTATGCTTAGTCGATTTGTGACATGATTAGGGCGACGATAGTGAGTGTTTTGTGCATGAAGAAGAAGAAAGGTAGTATTCTTCTTGCTGTGTGGAGGAGGAAAAAGCATTTCTTCACTGTTGCACTGTTGCATTGCATGTGGTTCCAGGGTTAGGGAGTTGTCCATTAGGACTCCCAGATTTTTTACTACCTTCGATGGTGTTGGTGCGTTTCTCATTTCCGTAGGCCATGGGATGGTGGTTTTGTTCTCTTGGTCTTTGGATACAATCATGATTTCTGCCTTTCCTGGGTTGATTTTCAGGTTGTTGGCATCCATCCAGTTGAAGACTTCTTTTAGACAGTCAGTTACGGTTGAATGGTCGGCATCGTTGTCTTTGATTTTGTAGATGATCTGAGTGTCATCTGCGTAGTTGTAACATGTAATGTTGTATTTTTTTAAGATTCTGATGACCTGAGTCTGATAGATGTTGATATATAGTGGAGATAGTGAGGATCCTTGTGGCACTCCACAGTCGTTAACTCATGTAGTGGATTTGAAAGGTTTGATCCATACAGTTTCTGTTCTGTCTGCTAGGAATGATTTGGTCCAGCATAGTGCTGTGTGTGTTATGCCTATGTCTTCTAGTCTTTTGGTCACAGTGTCGTGGCTAACTGTGTCAAAAGCTGCAGAGAGGTCGAGTAGAATAAGGGCTGAGGTAGTGTTTGAATCTGCGCTAGTTTTGAGGTCGTCCCAGATAGATAGTAGTGCTGTTTCCGTTCCTCTCGCTGGTCTGAAACCGATTTGAGCTTGGTCCAGCAGGTGGTGTTTTTCTACGTGTTCTTGGGTCAGTTTATATATGTAGGTTTCTAGAATTTTTGCTGGGTAGGGGATGATAGAGATCGGCCTGTAGTTGGAAAGGTCATCTACGTCTGTCAGGTACTGTTGGAATACAGTGACATATTCTGAGACATTAGGTCTGGGGAAAATTAGTATAGAAAGGTTTTTGGAAGTTATTATGAGTTTAATTTTAAAACAGCCAATTTTGCCCTTAACATTCATTGCAGTCTATGGAGAATGCCCCAAGCCAAGATGGAGGTCCTCAGTCTAAGTTCTGATTGGCTGGTGATTGTTTATAGGGAAGACAGTGAACATTCTAAACTGCCTTTCATCGTCTTTGCCCAGCTGAGAGGTCGTGTATTAAGCCGCTCCTGCTTAACTTGTTCAGGGGTTTCAAGTTTCAAGCGGTCGAGCGGCTTATTTGGAAAAGCAAACAGGAATCTTACGGAGATTCATTTTGGCACAGAACAGGAGTAAGAAGATTTCGAGTTATCCGAAAAGAAAACAAGGTTTCAAAGACTCTTCACAAGATAAGTCCTTTTAAAACTCAAGACTCTTTCTATGATGTCATTGTAGAAGATTTAATATGATTTTCAGGTTCATATGAAAAATATTTACTAAGAACTATATTGCTGTCGCATGTTTGGCTTTGCTACGCTACGTTTTCTATCAAGCGCGCGGTTTTTCCGTTAAGAGAAACCTGCGCGTGAGAGTCTTCGCTTGAGAATCTTGCGCGAGCTCTATGGTGTCGCGTGATACTCTTGTGCGTGTGTTTTTTCTACCCGCGGTTAGATTTCCGCGCGTGTGCATCTTGAATTAAGCGCGTGTGGATTTTTCCCGCTGTTCCGACTTTAGCGCGTGTGCGTGTGATCGCATCTTGGACTAAGCGCGTGTGGATTTTTACCCGCGGTTTGTGGTCAGCGCGTGTGCGTGTGCTCGCATCTTGGACTAAGCGCGTGTGGATTTTTACCCGCGGTTTGTCGTCAGCGCGTGTGCGTGTGCTCGCATCTTGGACTAAGCGCGTGTGGATTTTTACCCGCGGTTTGTCGTCAGCGCGTGTGCGTGTGCTCGCATCTTGGACTAAGCGCGTGTGGATTTTACCCGCGGTTTGTCGTCAACGCGTGTGTGTGTGCTCGCATCTTGGACTAAGCGCGTGTGGATATTTCCCGCGGTTGGACTTCAGCGCGTGTGCGTGTTTTCGTTTAATCGCGTGTGGATTTTTCCCGCGGTTTCGACTGCAGCGCTTCAACGATCTTCACTTAGTTTGGATCCCTATGCGAGTTCAAGAGATTTCCACGTGAGATTTTTGACGCACGTTTCAAGAACTGTTTATTTAAGTAAAAACACTCTAAAAAGAACTTAATAAGAAGAAATATAAATACTTTCCAGAAACACTAGAACTTCCATTTACTATTAATGAACTTAAGACTTTGTTCAAGCTTCTTGAGTTTAAAGAAGATTTCCTGCAAAGTTAATTTCACATTCATGGACCTACTAAGAAGGCTGAATGATCGTTGAGATTCAAGTCAACTAGTAAGGAAGTCTAGTCAGCTTATCACTTCTCTGGGCATTTTGTAGAGAAGTTCCAGGTATGGTTTTTACTTTATTTGGTAAAGGATATTGATACTTAAGGTTAGTATAGTGCCTCATGAATAACAAGGTGTATTATATGTTTATGTTTTACCACAGGTGAAGAACCAGCTAGTCTTAGCTTCCAGCCTGGTGTTTGTTAATTTGTCCCTTCCCCCTTTCCCCTGGAAGTGAGGTAAACTGAGCAGTTTATAGTATCAGCTCAGAGTGCCACATTTTGGGTGGATTGTCGGGGGCTCAGCAGCTTCTGCAGACACCAGGATCTCAGCCTGACAGAATGAAAGGCCTTTAAAAAAGAAAAAGTCTGCCCAAGCTGTATGAACCCCGACGAGACAGCCATGGAGGCGTTGGGAGAAATGGTTAGGGAAATTAGAGAAGAGTTACGGGTGGCTCATCGAGAATACTCAAATCTTAATAAAATAATAGATGAGTTAAATTTAAAGGTAACACAAATACAAGAAAAGGAAGTGGAAGTTTCGGAAGGTGCAGGAAACCCACCTGAGTTGGTGAGAGTAGGGGAAGAACAAGAACATAGACTTTCAAGAGAAGTGGTGGGTGGTTTAGGAACTTTAGTTATGCCAGTTCCTTTGGCTGCTCCTGAGCGTTTTTTGGGAGATCCGAGAAAGTTTCAAATTATTCAGACTCAGTGTGAATTACATTTCTTAAATCGTCCCGAGTTATTTTCAACGGATGCTTCCAAGGTCACATTTACATTATCTTATTTATCAGGAGAAGCATCTGCGTGGGGAAGTCTTTTGGTGAGTCAAAAGAGTTTGGCTTTGAATAATTATTCCCTGTTCCAGGCCGAATTTAAAAAGATGTTTGATAAGAGACAGGTATCTCTAGAGGTAGATGGAGAACTACTGGAGCTGCGTCAGGGAGGAAAGGAGTTGATTTCTTATATCACTCAATTTAGAACTTTAATTTTAGACAGTAGATGGCCAGAGGAGAAGAGGGCTTCCTTATTTTATCGGGGCTTAAAAGATGAATTGAAAGATGCTTTGGCTGGTGTTTTGGAGCGACCAACTACTTTGGATGCTCTAATTGATTTGGTGGTTCGGTTAGATTTTCGTTTAACCGAAAGACGTTTAGAGCGTAGACGTTCTCAGGGGGAAGTTAGGTTTCCAGGAAGAGTAGAGAGATCTAGGGTTGAGGTGGTGAACAGGGAAGTTAAGTCAAAGGGAAATGAGCTGCAGAGTCGGGTGAGAGGTCCGTTGTCAAAGGAAGAGAAGACAAGAAGAAGGGAGAATAATTTGTGCCTATACTGCGGTAGGAGTGGTCATTTCCTTGAAAACTGTCCTTTTACCTCCAAGAAGATCTTCAATTCTTCAGGCAGAGTACAACAAGTTGCTAACACGATACAGACAGCTGTTCCTCATATAACTGTGAACGTATCCTTAATGTTTGAAAAGAAAATCTTAGGTTCTGGGCCAATTATTATTGATTCAGGGGCTACAGGAAATTTTATGGACAGAGGATTGGCAAAGAGTTTAGGTGTTCCTTTAGTGGCTAAGAAAGAAGTTGAGCAGGTAAGGGCAGTTGATGGTACATCTCTTTCTTCAGGTCCAATCACTCATAATACAGAGGTACTTGAGATGGAGTTAACTGGAGGTCATAAGGAAACTATCTCTTTTGAATTAATTGATGCTCCAATCTTGAAAATAATCTTGGGTATGCCCTGGCTTACTCTGCATAATCCTAGAATTGATTGGAGTGCAAGACTTGTATCCCTAGAATCAACTTTTTTTAAGGAACATTGTTTCTTAGGGAAAAGTCATGGAGAGGAAGAAAGATTTGTGAATTCTGTTTCGTTTTCACTTGCAGAAAGAGGGGCAATTGGTTTTGATGTTGGAGCAGTAGTGGGTGAACTTCCTACTTGTTATCAAGATTTTTGGGATGTATTTGATGAAAAGGAAGCTGGAGAGTTGCCTCCTCATAGACTGTTTGACTGCAGGATAGATTTGGAGCCTGGAGCTATTTTACCTAGCAGTAGGGTTTATGCCCTGACAGAAAAAGAGAATGACTATTTGAAAGAATATTTAAAGGAAAATTTGGCTAAGGGTTTTATTCGGCACTCTCAATCGCCGGCTGCTTCACCATTGTTCTTTGTGCCAAAATCTGACGGTTCCCTCAGAACTTGTATAGATTATAGGGCGGTAAATAGAATGACAGTAAAAAATAGGTATCCACTCCCTCTCATCTCTAAGATGTTAAATCAAATTCAAGGTGCCACCATTTTTTCTAAATTGGATTTAAGGGGGGCTTATCATCTTGTACGAGTTCAAGAGGGGGATGAGTGGAAGACGGCATTTAAGACCAGATTTGGCCTGTACGAGTACCAAGTGATGCCATTCGGTCTTTGCAATGCCCCAGCGGCTTTTCAATTTTTTATCGATGAGGTTCTTCGGGAATTTCTTGATATTTTTGTTATTGTTTATATTGACGATATTTTGATTTTTTCCCAAAGTTTGGAGAAACACAAAATTCACGTTCGGCAGGACTTGAGAAAATTGAGAGAGAATAATCTTTACGCTAAATTGGAGAAGAGTCAGTTCCATACGAATTCAGTGGAATTCTTAGGTTTTGTGATCACTCCTAGTGGTCTGGAGATGAATCCGAAAAAGGTGGAAGCGGTTCGTGATTGGCCTATTCCAACGAAGGTGAAGGAGATCCAGAGTTTTTTGGGATTTGCCAACTTTTACCGAAGATTCATTGAAGGCTTCTCCAGTTTGGTGACTCCAATTACTCGACTTTTGAAGAAAGGAGTTCCTTTTGTTTGGGACGTTAAGGCTAATGAGGCTTTTAAAGTATTGAAGGAGAAATTCATAACTACTCGTATCTTGATTCATCCTGATACTTCCAAGCCATTCTTTGTAGAGTCTGATGCTTCCAATGTGGCAATGGGAGCAGTGTTGTCGCAGAGGCATAATGTTACTGGACAATTGCATCCGGTGGCCTACTTTTCTAAGAGGTTCTCACCAGCGGAAGAAAATTATTCCATTTCAGATCGCGAGCTTCTTGCCATCAAAGCAGCATTTGAAGAATGGCGACATTTCTTAAAAGGAGCACGTCACACTGTGACAGTATTAACTGATCACCGAAACTTACTTTTTTTGAAGACAGCAAGAACTCTGACACCTCGACAACTAAGGTGGTCTTTATTTTTTGCAGATTATGATTTTATAGTTACTTTTAAGCCAGGAAATCAAAATAAAAAAGCAGATGCTCTGTCACGGCAATTTCCAGAAAGTGAAGTTAAGTCGGTTTGTGAGTCACTTCCTCTGATCGCTCAAGAACGTTTTGTTCTTGCTGGAATTGAGAAAGAAAACGAAATCTTTAAACAAGTACGAGAATCCATATCTGAGAGACAACTTGAACATTGGGTTCGTTTGGATCCAGCTCGCAAGATTAAAGATGGTTTACCTTATCTAGACGACAGGCTTTATTTACCATCTATTGAACTTAGAGAAAGGATTTTGAAGGAATGTCACGATTCAGTTCTGGCAGGACATCCAGGATATCGAAAAACACTTGAGTTGGTCAGAAGACATTTTTGGTGGGAGAAAATTCGACAAGATACTCTTAATTTTGTTAAGACCTGTGAAGTTTGTGCTAGATCTAAGAACCTCATCGGAAAGCCTTCTGGGTTATTGGAACCGTTGCCAGTTCCACCGCGGCCTTGGTATTCAGTGTCTTTAGATTTCATCACGGATCTACCACTAGATAAGGGGTGTACATCAGTATTGGTTGTAGTGGATTTACTCACTAAAGAAGCACATTTCATTCCAATGAAGGGAGAGGTTACCGCTGATAGTTTAGCTCACAGTTTCTTGCAAGAAGTAGTTAAACTGCATGGAATTCCCAGTCAGGTTATCTCAGACAGAGGGTCTCAATTTATTTCTAAATTTTGGAGATCTTTCTGTAAGAGATTGGGAGTTGAGGTATGTCTATCATCCGGTTACCATCCCGAAACCAATGGGCAAGTGGAAAGGATAAATCAGGAGTTGGAGAAATATTTGAGATGTTATCTACAGACAGGGGAAGAGTGGGTAGATATGTTGTGGGTGGCAGAATTTGCATATAACAACTGTAGTAAGGATGCCACCTCAATGTCTCCATTTTATTTGGGACGAGGTTTTCATCCTCGTTTTCTTAGTATAGAGATCGATTATGATGGTGAAAACCCGGAAGTGGAAAAGAGACTAGAGATCATGAAAAGAAATTTGGAGAAGGCAAAAGGGGTGTTGGTGGAGAGTAAACAAAAATATAAAAGATTTGCGGACCTTAAAAGAAAGACTAGTCCCCAGTATAGGGAGGGAGATTTGGTATGGTTATCAACCAAATTTTTGAGAATTAAGGGAAGAAATAAGTTTTGCCCTCGTTTTGTAGGGCCGTTTGTTGTTGAAAGGGTGATAAATCCAGTGGTTGTTCGCCTTAGATTACCAAGACATATGAAAACTCACCCAACTTTTCATGTTAGCTTGTTGAAACCTGTGGTTAAAGGAACTAGATTGACACCAACTCCTTCACCAGTTGTATTTGAGGAAGATGATTCAGAAGAATTTGTAGTTAAGAAAATTCTGAACTCTAGAATAGTGAGAGGAAAGCTACAGTATCTCATTGATTGGGAGGGTTTTGGTCCTGAAGTACGCACTTGGGAGAAAGCAAGTGATGTACATGCTCCTCATTTGGTTAAAAAATTCCATAAGAAATTTCCATTGAAGAAAGGCCCAGGGACTGGGCGTTAGAAGGGGGGTACTGTCAGGTACTGTTGGAATACAGTGACATATTCTGAGACATTAGGTCTGGGGAAAATTAGTATAGAAAGGTTTTTGGAAGTTATTATGAGTTTAATTTTAAAACAGCCAATTTTGCCCTTAACATTCATTGCAGTCTATGGAGAATGCCCCAAGCCAAGATGGAGGTCCTCAGTCTAAGTTCTGATTGGCTGGTGATTGTTTATAGGGAAGACAGTGAACATTCTAAACTGCCTTTCATCGTCTTTGCCCAGCTGAGAGGTCGTGTATTAAGCCGCTCCTGCTTAACTTGTTCAGGGGTTTCAAGTTTCAAGCGGTCGAGCGGCTTATTTGGAAAAGCAAACAGGAATCTTGCGGAGATTCATTTTGGCACAGAACAGGAGTAAGAAGATTTCGAGTTATCCGAAAAGAAAACAAGGTTTCAAAGACTCTTCACAAGATAAGTCCTTTTAAAACTCAAGACTCTTTCTATGATGTCATTGAAGAAGATTTAATATGATTTTCAGGTTCATATGAAAAATATTTACTAAGAACTATATTGCTGTCGCATGTTTGGCTTTGCTACGCTACGTTTTCTATCAAGCGCGCGGTTTTTCCGTTAAGAGAAACCTGCGCGTGAGAGTCTTCGCTTGAGAATCTTGCGCGAGCTCTATGGTGTCGCGTGATACTCTTGTGCGTGTGTTTTTTCTACCCGCGGTTAGATTTCCGCGCGTGTGCATCTTGAATTAAGCGCGTGTGGATTTTTCCCGCTGTTCCGACTTTAGCGCGTGTGCGTGTGATCGCATCTTGGACTAAGCGCGTGTGGATTTTTACCCACGGTTTGTCGTCAGCGCGTGTGCGTGTGCTCGCATCTTGGACTAAGCGCGTGTGGATTTTTACCCGTGGTTTGTGGTCAGCGCGTGTGCGTGTGCTCGCATCTTGGACTAAGCGCGTGTGGATTTTTACCCGCGGTTTGTCGTCAGCGCGTGTGCGTGTGCTCGCATCTTGGACTAAGCGCGTGTGGATTTTACCCGCGGTTTGTCGTCAACGCGTGTGCTCGCATCTTGGACTAAGCGCGTGTGGATATTTCCCGCTGTTGGACTTCAGCGCGTGTGCGTGTTTTCGTTTAATCGCGTGTGGATTTTTCCCGCGGTTTCGACTGCAGCGCTTCAACGATCTTCACTCAGTTTGGATCCCTATGCGAGTTCAAGAGATTTCCACGTGAGATTTTTGACGCAAGTTTCAAGAACTGTTTATTTAAGTAAAAACACTCTAAAAAGAACTTAATAAGAAGAAATATAAATACTTTCCAGAAACACTAGAACTTCCATTTACTATTAATGAACTTAAGACTTTGTTCAAGGTTCTTGAGTTTAAAGAAGATTTCCTGCAAAGTTAATTTCACATTCATGGACCTACTAAGAAGGCTGAATGATCGTAGAGATTCAAGTCAACTAGTAAGGAAGTCTAGTCAGCTTATCACTTCTCTGGGCATTTTGTAGAGAAGTTCCAGGTATGGTTTTTACTTTATTTGGTAAAGGATATTGATACTTAAGGTTAGTATAGTGCCTCATGAATAACAAGGTGTATTATATGTTTATGTTTTACCACAGGTGAAGAACCAGCTAGTCTTAGCTTCCAGCCTGGTGTTTGTTAATTTGTCCCTTCCCCCTTTCCCCTGGAAGTGAGGTAAACTGAGCAGTTTATAGTATCAGCTCAGAGTGCCACATTTTGGGTGGATTGTCGGGGGCTCAGCAGCTTCTGCAGACACCAGGATCTCAGCCTGACACGTCACCACTTCTGCTTTTCAAGCGTGGCTTGATGTATGCTGATTTGAAGATCTTCGGTACAGTCCCTGTTGATAGTGATAGATTTAGAAGGTTTCTGTAGTGTTCTGCTGGCGATCCTTGCACAAGGATTGTGTAGATGTCTGGGGGACAGGGGTCCATGGGTGATCTCGCTTTCTTGCTTCGTTTTACCAGCATTGCGAATGCCTCTACTAATATTTCAGGAAATCATTGGAGTTTGTGCTGTGGTTCCGTGTTAGGTTTGTTGGTTTGTCTGTTGTGGTTGGTTGGTCGCTTTTGTATGGTTTGTCGGATGTCATTTTTTTTTAAGTGGTCTACCAGGTCATTGCATAGTTTTTCTGAGGGGGTTGGGGTGTTATCGCAGCATGGTAGTTTCTCATTTCTTCAATGATGCTAAACATTTATTTTTGTGTGTTGGTGGCATTATTGATTGTGTCATCGTAATGTCTTCTCTTTGCCTTTTGAATTTCCTTCTTGTATGCACGGATTAGTTTCTGGTACAGTGTTTTTTTCCCTGGGTTGTATTCTTTCCTCCATTCCAATTCCATCTTTTTGTTTTCCTTTTTCATGTCGTTTAATAGTAGGGTGAACCATTTTGTCATTGCTCTTTTTTTTGATGGGGTGAAAGGTTTTTCTGGAGCGATCTTGTCTATTGTATCTGTGATCCATTTGTGTAGTATCTCTGCTTTCCCGTGAAGGTCAGATAGATCCAGTTCTATAGTTGAGGGTTTCGTTAATTCCAGTTGTTCGAATAGGTTGCTTTCTTTGACGCGTTTCCAGTTTCTTTTGGTGGTGGTTGTGATTTTTGGATGTTGGATGTAGGCTTGGGAAGGAAGAGTGATCACGAATGGGATGATGAGATGGTCGCTCCACAGTATTTGTATCGGAGGTGCCGTGGTGATGAGTTTTTCTTTGGAGAAAATTGCGTCTAGGGCGTGTCCTGCCGAGTGCGTTGCTCCTTTGACTAGTTGTCGTCGTTTCATGGTGCTGAGTTGTTCAATTAGTGAGTTTTGGGAGTTGGTGTGATTCTCTTCAAACCAGATGTTGAAGTCCCCCAAGATGATTAGGTGTTTGTGGTTGATGGCTAGGTTGCTGATGGCTTCTCTGAAGCTCTGAAGTTATTGACGAATGTTGCATCATATGTTGTCGGTCTGTATACCAGGATAAATGTGATGTTGGTTTTTGGGCTCGCTGTTAGCTGTATTACCATGGTTTCGCAGTTGAGGATGTTGAGTGGTTTGTCAGTTTTTATTTTCAGGTGATCTTTGAATCCTATAGCGATGCCTCCTCCTTTTTTGTTTTTCCTGTTTATTTGTAGGCATTTGAAGTCGGTCGGAAGGCAGTTTTGGAGTGTGATTGTGTAGTTGTCATCCAGCCATGTTTCTGTGATGGATGTCAATGCCGTTGTCGTCGAGTAAGTTGAAGATCTCTGTTGAGTGTTTTGACATGGATCTTGTGTTTATTAGATTGCAGTGAAGTTTGGAGGTGTTGTTTAGTTTGGGCTTTGTCGAGGTCGTTTTCTGCTCGGTGTTGAAGTTTCCTTACTGGTCAGTCACTTGTTGGGCTATGGGATTCGGAGTGTCAGCGTCTTTGAATAGTTCTTCTAGGTTTTGCCTTGGGTTTTTTGTGTTTTCATCGGGTTCGTCTTCCGGGAGTTGTGGTTGTTGATTGGGAGTTCTTCTTGCTTTGGTGATGTAGGGGGTTATTGCGTCGGTCGTCTGTTTGTTGTTTGTGTTGGTTATTCTTCTTCTACTTGCTTGTGTTAGGTTGTTTGATGTTGCTCCTTCTAATGTTGGATTGGATTGCCGTGGTGGCCAGTTGTCTGTGAGGTATGGATTTAGGTAGAGGGATTTTTCTCTTCTCTCAGAGTTGCTTCGGTTTGTGTTCCTGTCTGTGGGGGTCCGGTCTATAGTTGTTCTAAGTTGTTGTTCTGGAGTGTTTGTTCTATCATCTCTTTGTCTTTTCCGTGGAATGGGTCGTTTGCGTGGCATTGTAAGATTGAGAGTTGTTTAGTCTTTGTTTGGTGACGTCTAGTTGGTCCTGCTTTGGTCTGGTTGACTTGTGGTGTAGTGGCGGGATGAGGGGGTGTTGGCGTCTCGTTCAGTCGCTGTCCTAGGAGGGGAAGGGGGGTAGTAAGGGTTATTAAGTTGGGTGTTATCGGTGGCTCTCTTTACTGTCCTTCTCCCTGAGCGTGGTTCGCTGTGGTGAGCAGGCTGTGTGGGTTGGGAAGGGTTTCTGCTGGTTGGAGGGTGGGTTGGACGAGTGCAGTTTGGGCTTTCGCCTTGTGATGCGAGAGGCCGTAGTCAGAGTGACCCAACACCATAATTCACTGGTGGCTTCTGTCTCACTTGAGAGTTAGCTAAGTTTGCGAGTGAGCTAGATTAGAGATACCTGTATAGTGGGAGAGAGGCTTATCAAATATGAGACACCTGTACAGTGGGAGAGATGCATATCAATGTGGTTTGGAGATCAGACAGTGCAATTGGGCACAGAGGCCCTGCTAAGTTTGAGACATCTGTATAGTGAGAGAGAGGCCTATCAATGCAGTTTGGGATCACACAATGAAATTTGGGCATACAATGCAATTTGGACACAGAGGCCCTGCTGTCAGTGCAGTTTGGGGATCACACAATGCAATTTGGGCACAGAGGCTCTGCTATCAATGCAGTTTGGGGATCACACAATGCAATTTAGGCACAGAGGCCCTGCTATCAGTGCAGTTTGGGAATCACACAATGCAATTTGGGCACAGAGGCCCTGCTATCAGTGCAGTTTGGGGATCACATAATGCAATTAGGGCACAGAGGCCCTGCTATCAGTGCAGTTTGGGGATCACACAATGCAATTTGGGAACAGAGGCCCTGATATCAGTGCAGTTTGGGAATCACACAATGAAATTTGGGCACAGAGGCCCTGCTATCAATGCAGTTTGGGGATCACACAATGCAATTTGGGCACAGAGGCCCTGCTATCAATGCAATTTGGGGCAACGGGGGGTGATCACATTGATAAACATTGGTTTTGCCTAGTGGTCAGGAATCTAGGGTAGAGCTGTACCTCTCCCCATCCCAAACCACCCTACCTTACTGGTCCTTTTAGTTGCTGGTTGATGGCTGGCCACTGGCTTCCCCTGTGGACACCTGCTGACACTTCCTGGAGTCGCCTCTGTTGGAGCCGCCCTTGGCCTTGGGGCCCTTAGCCGCAGGGCTGCACAGGCAGAGGTCTGCCCTGGGAGGACCAGTGATGGTGGGTGAGAGGGCCAATGAGAACGTGCCTGGGCGGGTGGGAGGCGGGAGGGAGGGGAATGCAGGAAGAGGGTGTGGGGTGGGAAGGGGCTGCAGGGGCTGGGGGACCATAAGGAGCGGCCAGAATGGTGCTCAACAAGGCCCAGGAGGATCCTTTGGGCTAAACACTCACCGGCTCATTCTGAGAAAAAATGGGAGAGCACGGTGCAGTGTGGGCCTATGGGCTGCAGGCAGCAACTTGGACCGCCAATAAGGAACGGAGGGAGGGTTAGGAGGCAGCTTAATGGAGGAGGAAGCAGCGGAAAACCAGCGCTGAAAGCGGGGCTAGGGGACCACCATGAGCGGCCAAAATGGTGCTCAACGAGGCCCAGGAGGGTCCTTGGGGCTAAACACTCACCTGCTCATCCTTGTTAGATTAAGGTCCACAACTGGTATTGCTTTATTCCTGATAATGATCCTTGCGCCAAAACGAGGCCAGGACTGACTTCATGTATGTTTTTGATGGACTTTTAAGGCCCTTGGGGCCAGTGTGAAGGGCTTTAGCCCCACTGCTGCCAGGGGGCTGTCATACCTAAGGGGGTTAGGGGCATGGATTGGAACACTCGCAAGCCTCTGTAAAAGAGTGCAGTTCTTTTCTCCTCTGGCCAGTTACTTTGTGCTATCAGACGATTGAAGGAAGCGACATATGTTAGTAGGTCTTGATTACGCAGCCATCGTGATAAAAGTTAATTGTCCAGAGCCTGCCCTTGTGTATGCCATGCAAATAGTTTCTCCATTTCACGCTGGAAACCTGCAAAGTCTCAAAAGCAAAGGATCATTCAGGTTTACCAAAGGTATTGACAGCCTGCTGCACTACCTCCCAAATATGAGCGTACAAATGCCACTCTCGCTTGATCGTTGGGGAATGCCCCAGGTCTGCACAAGAAATTTAGGCGACATTGATTCATAAAGGTGGCGACTTAATCAGATCACCTTTCAAGCGTTCCGGTGGGGACAAGGGAACCCCCCTGGAATAATCACCTATACTGGCTTGCGCTGTGGAGGAACGGCAGGAGGGGCATACCCCAGCAGTGGGAACTGACCTACCTGTGTTTTGAGCATTTGCCTTGCTAGTTCATCTGTCCACTCGCGGTTCACAAGTAGATTCCTCCTTAGGGCATTGGTTTCTTCACTGGTCCCTTACACATGGTACTCCAGTCCTGCTGCGACATAGCCACTATACTTCAGGTAAGTGTTCCTGTTTGCCTTTGTCTTTCCTCGTCTGTTTTTGTTGTATTGTAAAATGTGTTGTCTTTTATAGCTGTCCATTCCACTTTTGATGTTTGCTCTTTTACTTTCTTCCCTTGCAGGTGATGTTGCCGGCCCGGCAGAAGCTTCAGAGCTTGAGGCCACAGCCGGAGGGAACGAGGAACGAAGCTGCATCGGCACAGTAGCTGGTAAATTGTTAACTAGGTGGTGTGCGGCGTTCAAATGCGCATGGCCCTAGGACGGATGTTCTAACCTTGTCTTTCTTCTTCTTCACAGGGTCCCAGTTTGTGGATGCGTAGTGCAGTGCTGCAGCATCGGGATCAAGATCACTGGATGTCAGGCGATGAGTCTGCAGATGAAGCAATGAATCACTGTTTTTTTGTAGGTGAGCATGCAGGAGAAGGCCTTGTTTCAAAGGTAAGTAAGCTGGTCCAAGCGGCAGTGAGCGTCACATTGCACGCGAGTGCACAGTAACGCGAAGCACCAGCCTTAAGGATGGAGCAGCTTATGTAGCTGAGCTTCTGAAGCCAGGCCCACCAGGTTCAGCCTGCCTGCCACACCCTGACACACCCAATGAGTCAGCACATGAACACCAGGCATAGGGAGCCACACCGGATGAGTCGGCACATGTGGATGTTCTCTGGAATAAAGGCTTTCAGCTCCTGGAAAGTTCTTGTAAAATAAAAGCACCACTGCACTGAAATAAAATAAAAGTACTCCTGCACTGTAGTGAGTAAAAGTACTCCTTTTTCCATTGGCTCTATATGAGCCTGGTGCCAAAGGCACCAGAACTGAGTCCAGCAAGGGCCACTGTGTTTATAGGTCCCAAAGGGACATAAGTGATTCAAGTGACCCATTGCCCTCATCACTAGATGGTGTGGTTTTTGTGTCCTGGGTCCTGTGGTCATGACAACATTGCATAAAACTATCTTTATAGGCTATCTAACAATGTGATTATTATCATAAGCCCTGTTGGGCTTCTCATTCCAATTTTGGGACATTTATTATCCTCGAAAATGGCTGCCCACCATGATGAAGCATTTGTTCTACACTGAACACATCCTTATTGGCCCTCCACCTGATCAGGGCAGACTGGCCAGCTGGACCACATTTGATTCTCGACCTCAGATGCCTGCAGGCAACGCTAGCCATACACCAAGGTCAGGCCCTATGGACTCAAGCAACCCCTGCCTGGCCGGGACACTGGAAAGGCATGTAAGATCTGCACTCTGGGAATAACCATTGATGTACTCCTGCACCATGTGAGGCAGCGTTTGGTTTTTCTGATCAGTTAAGCCCTTGTGGACTTCATGTTCCATTTAATGGATTTTCTCTCCCATAATGATGCTGCTGCACCAGTAACCCCGGTGGAGCACCTAGATTTGAAAAAATGAACTGCCGCTATCTAATGATTTTATTATCATAAACCATGTTGTGCTTTATTTTCAATTTTGGAACATTTACTATTCTCCAATATGGCCAAAACCACGATAAAACGTTTGTCCTGCACTGAACACATCCTTATTGACCCTTCCCTGATCAAGGTGGATTGGCCAGCTGGGTGATGTTTGAATCCCAACCTAAGATGATGGCAGGCAATGCCAGGCAAACACCAGGACCAGACCCTAAGGACTCAAGCAACCCCTGTCTGGCCCTGTCCAGCAATGGCCAGTGTGCCTGGTGGCACACAACATGCCACTCACTGGTGTAGCTCGCTGATTGAGACAATGCCTCATTATGTTTTCCCAATGTTTGATTCACTTGCCCTATGATCTCCTGCTGCACTGATCACCAACAGAGGTAAGCAGAGTAGTGAGCCATGCGATTGCCTCCTTTGGTCTCATTACAAATATATCGCGCACCGTGTTCTGCCGATAACACATCCTGATATTTTGCACCTTGTATCCAGGAAGTTACTGCACATTTACCTACATTAACCTTCATGCAGGGTCAGGCTGGGTGGCCTGTGCCTGTTCAACCTCTCAATTTCGCTGTTACCATTGCTGGCTGCAATCCCACCCGCCTACCATACTTAATTGTACCCTAGCAAACGGCGACTGTGAACGCCTTCATATCTGACTTCACTACTTTGTTTGAAATTTCACATTCATAATCCCACAACAGTCTAACACAGCTTGCAAACCTTACCAACTACCCCTTTACTTCTCGTCAGCCTAGCGTTATGTCTTGCACTCATTTGTGCCTGCCACCATGGTTTTGGACTTTTCTTTCAGCCTAGTGCTGTCTTGCATTTTACCTGCCCGTAACCTGTGTCCCTGACTCTTCATTCAGCCTGTATTTGATCAAACTGCAACTATTACCTACTTTGTCTCATTTTCCTGTCTGCAGGCCTGATGTAGCCCCCCGTACCATGTGGTGAGGCTTTGCCAGTTTGCACACACACTTGTATGTAATCTGTAACCAATATGTGTATTTTGCACTACGCAAATTGTACTGTGCACTTTCCGTAACTAGCTCCTGGATTCCTGTGTGTTTTGTTTGCTGAAATAAATGTAATACATACATAGATAAATAAAACCAAGTCTCCAGAGGCCAAGAGGAGTAAAAGCACCTAGTATAATTGAATCAAATAGCACTACATAAAAGGACAGAATGGACAAAATCATGATCTCTTCACACGTGGAGCAAGACCAGAAAACAAGGCCTCTTCACAACACTCCAGATAAAGATAGCAATGTACCCTCACTCCCTTTAAAGTTCAAGAGAAGAGAACAGACACTGAGGTCAACTGCAAAGAAAAGGAATTGTATTAGGGGGTTTATGGTCATTGCATCAAATTCCTTGCATCAACATGCGTTTGCATCAAATTTTTTCGATCTAAAATATTTGCATCAAATGCATTTTTATTTCTTGTTTTTGGGGGGGATCCCCTCAAACCCCTGTTTTTTACCCTTTTTTAATGCACCTAAGCTAAAATTGACCCTTTATTCCTTACAAATATGCATTTGATGGCCATTTTTTAGGTGGAAACATTTTGATGGAATGGCATTAGATGGAATGGCATTAGATGCAATGACCAGATACCGGCTTAGGGCCCAACTGAAGAGAGATGGCAGGCTAATTGGCCAAGTGGGTAGTTGTCTGATGTTGTTCTTCGCACCTGGGTTTCATTTAGCTTACATGCTTGTTAGGCAAGATTATATGTAGTACCTTTTGGGTGCACTTCAACAACTCTGACGTCCTGGCAATAGGAACCCAACCCTTGCTATAAGTCTGCACTACACAGGTTGGTATCTTGTTGAGCAGCCAGGCTTAACTCAAGAGGGGTCAATGTGAGCAGTAGGGGAAGTACACAGAGATTCACAGTGACAAGTATTCAAATAAACTCTTGCACACAACGTTTATTGATTAAACAATTATTAAAGCATGTAATAGTCAGCCTTCTTCAAAAGGGGGCAATATAATAGTAACACACAAATACACTCCAAAATCCACACTCTTGATATTTGTAAATCAGTAAGTACCCGTTTGGGATGGCACACAGACACTTCCTACACCCTTGGGTGACTTTAGTAGCTAGGACACTGTGGACATGTATACACCACTGTTTGCATTTAGAATCAGATTTAAGAGTTTGGCAAAGAAAATGTTTATTAGAACAGAACATGCAATCACACAAATATTCAGAAGTAGGTAAGTACGTTTGGTAACCCCCAATGAAAAGTTAGTTAACCCCTTCCTGGAAGGAGGATACAACCCAATGTCAGAGGGCAGTGGAGTCATTCAGAGAGCTAGGCTAGGCCAAAATCAATTGGGAAAAAGTCTAGTTGAGCTGAAGCACTTCTTGCAGGTAAGTAAAACTCTTGCACAATGCTTTAGAACTCTTTGTAGAAAAGAAGAATTCAAAGTAGGGTCACAAGCCGTTTAGACCTGTGAAGTAAAGAAGCTATCAGCAACTCTACAGAGCAACCACAACAGGTCTCACCAACAGAGAACAAGTACAGTTAGACAACAAGAGGCAAGTTCTCTTACACTGTGCAGTACCTTTAGTTCAGAGAAAGAGGGCAGCAGATGACTTCAGTTCCTGTGCAGCTCTGCAGATACTTCTGTTCCTCGGCCTCAATCGTGGGGACAGGAGGGAGGGTGTCTGGGGACTCCTGTACTGCAATAGGACGGTCACGGACCGCAACCGGCAAACTTCAAACAAGTGGCACTTCGGTGTTTCAGCTCCTCATGCCTGCTGAAAATAGCAACACAGTGGTTCCTGGCTGTAGAGAGGGACTTTCCTTGCAACTGGGGTCCAGCACTCTGTTGAGGTGGCTCAGGCTCGGTCAGTCAGTCACCCAGCAGGGTCGCTGTCCTTGCCGGACTGCCAGCTGGCCATTCATCTAAGAGTGCATTCTAGTCTCATAGAAGACTAAGCACAGGAAGTTTTGTGCAACTCCCTCTCTTCCTGCCCCCTACCAGACACTCTGGAGCCAGAGGCGGGTTACACTTGTGAATCCCACCAAAGACAAAATGAAGAAATGGAACAAACCTGGTTTGGCGCACAGAGTAAATCTCAAGAAGGACCATTCCACAAAGAAGTGGCGAAAAAAGTAGACTGGGGCTGTTTTGACAAAATTGCAACCATGGGTGCTTACTGCAGCTGCAAACGCAGCCTGCAGTAAATGCACACCACCGTAGTTAAAAGTAAACCACTGTCACTAGCCATTCATCGAGAAAAGGGTAACATTAAAATGTTACATGAGAAGCTAGACAAAGGGGATACTATGTAACCCCTCCAGCACCCTATTGTAAGGTAGTGTGTGCTGGGTCTAGAAAGTTACAATTGTAAGTCAAGTCAATTTCAATTCACTGCTCTTGGAAACAGTAGTTTATCCAAGAGAAGGTATTTAAACAATGGCAAAATCTGAAAGTCTTCCCTCTGCCACTGCACTGAAGGTGCTGTGTGATTTAATGTAAAAATATGATGCCTATGGAGTTTGTCAAAAGAAACACAGATTTTAAAATCACATTAAAAAACATGAGAGAGTGGGAAAAAGTCCTAGAGTCCAGCAAAAGAGATGGGGGTCTCTAAGATAGAGAGGAATTAGCATATTTCTGAGAATTCTCCTTAACACTTGTCGGCCCCAGACTAAGGGACAGGAGGATTTAATCCACCCTTGGATGAATCTCCTTACTCCAGTCGGTCATACTTTCTGGAGAGACCATCAGCATTTTGGCGATTACACCCTGACCTATGTTCTATGGTAGAATCAAATCCCTATAGGCTGATTGACCATCTTAACAATTTAGGATTTCCCCCCCCTTCATCTGCATTAACCATCTCAAGGGTCAGTGTTTCTGTTTGATTCACAAAAGTAGATCCATACAAGTATGGTCTAAAATTCTTCAAAGACCACACAATGGCAAAACATTCATGTTCTATGTTTGTCCACCTTGTTTCAGGTTCTTTCAGTTTCCTACTGAAGAAGCAGATTGGGTCTTCCCTGCCTTTCTCACCCAGCTGACTCAGAACTGCACCTATACCCGTGTTGGAAGCATCTGTCTGTAAAATAAAGAATTGGTTGTTGTCAGGAGCTCTTAAGAATGGAGCTTGACAAAGGGATTTCTTTAGTCCTTCAAATGCCTTAGTGCACTTCTCATTCCACCTGACCGACTTGGGGAATTTGGGTGAGGAGATCACATTCAAGGGAGAAGCTATGGTCCCATAGTTCTCAATGAAGTTCCTATAGAAACCTGTGCAACCTAAAAAGGCTTTCACTTGGGTTTGAGTAGTAAGGGTGGCCCAGTCTTGTACAGCTTGTACTTTGATAGGAAATGGTCTTATTTCACCTCCTTCGACCTCATTTCCAAGGTAGACCACTTTATTCTGAGCAATTTTGCATTTACTTGCCTTTATGGTCAGATTGGCCTGCTGAAGATCCTGCAATACATATGATAAATGGTCAATATGTTCCTTCCAAGTAGGGCTGAAAACTGCAATGTTATACACGTATGCTATGCAGAAGTCATCCATCCCATTCAGAACATGATTTACCACCCTTTGGAATGTAGCAGTTGCATTCTTTAGTCCACAAGGCATAACCTTAAACTGGTAATGGCCTCCTGTGGTTGAAAATGCAGTATTCTCCGTGGCATTGTATGTCAGAGCTATTTGCCAATAGCCTGATGTTAGGTCAAAAGTACTGCGGAACTTGGCTGAACCAAGTTTCTCCAGAGCTCATCTGTCCTAAGTAAAGGATGGGTATCAGTCCTGGTGACTGCATTAAGAGCTCTGTAGTCCACACAGAATCTCAACTCCTTGGATCATGCCTTTGGTACGGGCACAACTGGACTAGACCATGGACTGGTGGAGGATTCCCTTACCCCATGATCAAGCATCTTGTTGACCTTTTCCATTATATGGGCTCTTACCTGGTCTGACATTCTGTAACCCATGCTTTTGACAGGTAAACAGTCACCAGTGAGGATCTCATGCTGGCCCCAAGGGGTCAAGCCTGGTGATTGTTAAATCAGTGTGCTCCTCTGTTTTCACTGAGTTCTGCACTCCTCCTGTTGTTCCAGTGTCACATCAGAAGTGAGATTAACTCCTTCTATCTTTCCACCTAAAGGTCGTCCCCTGAGGAGCTCAAGTAGAGGTTGACTGTCCTCCTTCTCTTGAGCAGATGCTAGACGCAAAGCTCCCAGTTCTGGTCTAGAGACATAGGCCTTCAGGCGGGTGGTGTGAAAGACTCTTGGGGTGTCCTTAGGGTTGTGTAAGTCCACAAAAGCTTCTGTCATCATGTGTGTCATTCGCCTTTGGAGACCTAACACATAGTCAGTGACTCTCACTGGATTGTGGGAAGGAACACTCTCCAACCCCTCCTTGATTAGGGCTAATGGACCACTAAACGGATGACCATAGAGGAGCTCAAAGGGGCTGAAGCCAACCCCTTCTTGTGGGACTTCTCTATAAGCAAAGAGAAGGCATGGCAGTAGAAGATCCCACCTTCTTCTAAAGCACCTATCATGCTCTTCATAGTACGATTAATCTGTTCCACCAATTCATTGGTTTGGGCATGGTAGGCTGTTGAGGATGTGTAGGTCACTCCACAGTTTTTCCACATGGCTTGCATGTAATGGGACATACAATTAGTCCCCCTGTCTGAGATAACCACCTTAGGAAAACATACCCTTGTAAAAATACCAAGTAGGACCTTAGCCACTGCTTGAGCAGTAACAGTCCTCATAAGTATGGCTTCAGGATACCTGGTAGCATGGTCTACCACAACAATATAAATTGGTTGCCTGAAGATTTGGGAGGATTTAAGGGACCAACAACGTCAATTCCTACCCTCTCAAAGGGCACTCCCACCACTGAGAGAGGCAAAAAAGGTGCCATATTCTTGGCTCCACTCTTGCCAGAAGTCTGACACGTGTGACAGCTTCTACAGAATTTATCTACATCAGACCCCATTTTAGGCCAGTAGAAATACAGAGAAATCCTTTCCTTGGTCTTCTTAAAGCTTAAGTGACCAGCAAAGGAAATCTCATGGGCTAACTGTAGAAACTGAGGTCTTACATCCCGAGGCACTACAAGTCTACTCTAGTCCCCTGGGGTAGACACAACAGGTTCACTGTAGAAGAGGCCATGCTCCTACTACAACCTGTGCTTCCCTGGATCCTGCCCTTCCAGCTGGGTAGCTGCCTGTTGGCAAATTCCTTCAAGAGTAGGGAACTCTCTTTGACCTCTGATGAAGTCTGTCCTACAGGGGCCTCCTTCTGCAAGAAAAGTCTACAGCTCAGGATGGTCTTTAGGATCCAGATCTCCAACAGGGGGAAGGTCTTCTTCCAGCTCTGTGTCATCAGTAGCTGATTCAGCA
The DNA here is from genome assembly GCF_040938575.1 of Ambystoma mexicanum. Classification (NCBI taxonomy): domain Eukaryota; kingdom Metazoa; phylum Chordata; class Amphibia; order Caudata; family Ambystomatidae; genus Ambystoma; species Ambystoma mexicanum. The sequence continues at coordinate 514,940,054 of NC_090934.1, forward strand.
TCCTCTGGTTGAACATCATACTCCGCCTCAGCTGGGGGAGGAGTCACTTGTGTGGCTGTGGACTGTCCTCTCAGGGATGTCCTAGTTTGGTGCACATGAGTGCTACTTTTCTTGTTTCCTGAGACCTTTGGTTTCCCCCTTTGTCTCTTTCTTCTTGGAAATAGAAGTTTGCTCTTCCTGTGGACTGGGCGTTAAAGGTTTCTCTGTAACAAACCACTGAGAGGCATTTAAAGTGAGGTCTTTGGCCTTCCTAGTCTGCTCCTGCTTCCTTTTACTGGGCAGTGGGGGTGCTTGATACAACTCCAAGAGTTTTTAAGTCATTCCCCAAAGGAACTCTCTCAGTCACCTCACTTTGTACACTGACAGGAATTCTTACAGTGATATTGTTGCACTGGATGAGAGCTAGTAGTATTGGAACCATCTGGATAGGGCCTTCAGCAAGCTTAGTGGGGCCGTTGGGTGCCCTAGAAACATCCTCAGGTTTGAAGAATGTTGCATCCACCATTGTAATGCTGGCTGCAGTGTCTCTAATGGCAGGGGTCTCCTGACCATTCACAAGTACACTGTCCTTGTAATATTCTTTTGTGTTATCTGGTATAGAATTATGCACATCTAAATTCTTCTGTTCCCACAGACCCATGGACACTAAAGAAACACTGGCTGAGACTCCAATGGGGTATTCAGCCAATAGATTAGCGTTTCCACTTGCCATATGTACTCAGGGATGAAGGCTAAGGAGGCAGTGTGGAACCCTAAAGGGTTACCCTTACATCTGGGATCCTCTTTCACATGGTCAGTTGACCCACAAGCATAACACTTACTAAAAGTTTTGACAAATGGGGGCTTCTGCTGACCTCCCTCTGGTTTAGCACCAGAGCTTTCACTAGATTGTCCTGCCTTTCAAATGTGTACCCTTCTTATGTTTGTGGCTCTCTGTTGGATGGGAGGTTTTAGAATTGTCTGTACTTTTTCTTGTGCTGCTTCCCCTCATCCTTTTTATGAGTGGCCCCAGAATCCATTTGAGTGGCCTTGTTGGCAATCCACAAGTCAGCAGCTTTTGCTAGCTTCTTGGGATCAATTCTTTTGAGTCAGCCAAGTGCTGTCTCAACTCAGGAGAGCAGGCATCAAAAATAGACTCCAACAAAAATAGATTTCTCATTACTTCAAAGGAGTTCACTCTGTAACCACTAACCCAAACATCTACGTTTTTCAAACATTCACATACCCAGGTAGCCCAAGGGGTTCCATCAGTTTTTTTCGGGGTCCTAAACCTCTTAAGGTACTGGGAAGGAGTTTTCCCAAATCTAGCTATTAAAGCTAGCTTCACATTTTCATACTCCAATTTTTCAAGTTTCCCCACCTCCATTACAGCATCAGTTGCAACCTGTGGGAACCTAGACAAAAGCCAAGGAATCAAATGATTCCCTGTGAAACCATGAATCCCATAGTTATATTCAAAAGCACACAACCAATCCAAAATATCAAATTTCATATCATACATACTCACTGCTTCTTTAGGCATGCAAGGTCTCTTTGGACTGGAAGACCTAGAAGACTCTGGGATAGAAACATGTTCAAGAGACAACAATGGGCCTCATTACAAGTTTGGTGGTAGCCTTGCTGGTAAAACCAGCAGGCAGCCACCAAACTTGCAAATGTTCCCGGCCCCTGGCAATGGGGAAATACAGGGCCATTGCAACCCTGGCTGACCCTGTATTTCCCCATTGCCAGGGGCCGGAAACCTTTACTCACCATTCCTGTTTGAGCCCCACAGGGCTCAATGGGAATGGGGAGGTTGGATGCAATGGCACCATTCAGAATGGTGCCGGTGCATCTGACATGCTATACGCGCGGGTGCCGTTACGCCCGACAGGCCAGTCCTGGCGGGTGTAAAGGTACCCACGAGCAGAACTCGAAGTTTGCCGGTCCGGTAACTATGGTACCGGCAGGCTTACTGGTTCCGTAGTTACTGGACCGGCAATTTGTAATGAGGTCCAATTTCTTAATTTCAAGAGCATGTTGCATTTCCTTTTCCCTAAGTTTGATGTTCTGATATTTGGTTCAGCTTGGATTTGTAATCTTTTGAAGACACACACATTCTGGACTCAGTGATGGACCTTGTGGGGTCCCAGTGGCTAAAGGTTGAGGCAAAAGGTCCTGTTGAGGCAAAGAGGGGTTCTCTTCCTGAGACTCCTCTCCAGCATCTTCTGACTCTAATTCATCAGAGTAAGACTCTGTATTATCATCCCAAATATCATTTTCCACATTGCCTGGGTTAGCAGGTGTGAGAGGCCTACTACCCAGACTTTGATGTTTCATAAATATTTCAATTAATTCATTTTTATTTCCTTTAACAGGGAGATTCCTGACTTTACAAATGTCTTTCAGTTGCTCTGAGGTAAAAATTATCAGAGCTTCCTGACTGAAGTTATCCATATTTGGCATGTTACAACTGCTTTTCTAGTGGAGGTTAGCCTTGTGAAGGTACTTAATTGAACAAAAGCAAAGCATATTGTTAGTGTAACAACTCTACAATATATCCTCACTGCCTGCCACCAGTGTTAGGCAAGATTGTATGCAACACCCTTTGGGTGCACTACAACAAACCTGACCTCCTGACAATAGGAACCCAACTTTTGGTATAAGTCTGTACTACACAGGACGTTAGCGTGTTGAGCAGCCAGGCTTATCTCAAGAGGGGTAAATGTGAGCTCTAGGGGAGTTACACAGAGATTCACAATGACAGGTATTCAAATAAACTCTTACACACAAGGTTTCTTGATTAAACAAGTATTAATTCATGTAAAAGTCAGTTAGAGTAAGCCTTCTTCATAAGGGGGGGGGCAATACAATAGAGTAACACAAATACACTCCAAAATCTACACTCTAAATATTTCTAAATCAGTAAGTACCCATTTAGGATGGCACACAGACACATCCTACACCCTCAGGTGACTTTAGTAGCTACGACACTGTGGACATTAATATACCATTGTTTGCATTTGGAATCACACTTAAGCAAAGAAAAAGGTTATTAGAATAGAACAAGAGATCACACAAATATTCTGAAGCAGGTAAGTACTTTTGGTAACCTCCAATGCAAAGTTAGTTAATGCCTTCCTGGAAGGAGGATAAAACACAATGTCAGAGGGCAGAAGAGTCATTCAGGGAGCCAGGTTAGGACAAAGTCAATTGGCAAAAGTCCAGGTGAGCTAAAGCACTTCTTGCAGGTAAGTAAAAGTCTTGCACACTATTTTAGAGGTCTTTGTAGAAAAGAAGGGTCACAAGCTGCTTAGACGTGTGAATTAAAGAAGCTCTCAGCAACTCTACAGAGCAACCACAACAGGTCTCACCAATAGAGAACAATTGCAGTTACAAAACAAGAGGTAAGTTCTCTTAGACTGTACAGTACCTTTGGGTTGAAGAAAAAGGGCAGCAGATGACTTCAATTTCTGTGCAGCTCTGCATATCCTGGTGTTCCTGGGCCTCAGTCGAAGAGACAAGAGGGAGGATCTATTGGGACTCCTGCACTGCAATGAGACGGTCACAGACCGCAATCGTCAATCTTCAAACAAGTGGCACTTCAGTGTTTCAGCTCCTCTTGCCTGCTGCAAATAGCAACACTGTGGTTCCTAGCTGTAGAGACAGACTTTCCTTGCATCTGGGTTCCAGCACTCTGTTGAGGTGGCTCAGACTTGGTCAGTCCTGCTTCCTGGGAGTCCAGAGGATCTTCCTAGAGCTCTTGGCCAGCTTAAAAGCAACACACACACACAATCTGGTGTTCCTCTACCTAGCGATTTGGCTCCAGCAGCAACTGCAATGGAATTTCTACCAGCTCCGAGAGGATGTCCAGGTGGCTTACTTTGGAGTTGATTGGTCCCACCAAGTCAAAGGGAGAAGTCGTCCTTGCAGGGGTTTCTCTGTCTATATGAATTTGGAGTTTCAGCACAGCAGCAGGGCCTCAACAGGCAAACCAACCGTCCAGGAGTTGCAGCAGGTGTCCTCTTCAGTTCTTCGGATTCCTTCGTCCAGTGGTCGACTCTGCCTTCGAAGTCAAAAAGCCTCATCTTTTATGCAGGTTTCTTCCAATCATTCCAGCCTAGCTGTCAGTCACCCAGCAGGCTGGCTGTCCAGCCGGCCAATCACCTAAGAGTGCATTCCTGTCACCAAGGAGACTGAGCACAGGGAGTTTCGGGAACCTCCCTTGCTTCCTGCCCCCACCAGACACCCTGGAGCCAGAGGCGGGCTTCACTCGTGAATCCTGCCAAAGACAAAATGAACAAAGGGACCAAACCTAGTTTGACACGCAGAGTAAATCTCAAGTAGGACCTTTCCACAAAGAAATAGCGTAAAAAGAAGACACGGGCCACTTTGATAAAAAAGGCACCCTTGGGTTATTTACTGCAGCTGCGAACGCAGCCTGCAGTAAATACACACCACGGTAGTTCAAAGTAAACCACTGCCACCAGCCATTCATTGAGGTAAGGGTAACAAAAAAATGTTACATGAGAAGCTAGACAACGTGGAAACTAAGTAACCCCTCCAGCACCCTATTGTAAGATAGTGTGTGCTGGGTCTAAGTTACAAGTTTAAGTAAAATCAATTTCACTTCACTGCTCTTGGAAACAGTGGTTTATCCAAGAGAAGGTATTTAAACCTTGGGGAAATCTGAAAGACTTACGTGTGCCACTGCCCTGAAGGTTCTGTGTGACATAATGTAAAAAGATGATGCCTATGGAGTGTTTCAGACTTCACAACCAAAAGAAACACAGATTTCAAAATCACATTAAAACACATGAGAGAGTGGGAAAAAGGGTCTCACTCTCTCCAGGCAAAATATAAAGTCCTAGAGTCTAGCAAAATAGCTGGGGGTCTCTAAGGTAGAGAGGAATTCCCATATTTCTGATAATTCTCCCTAACAGTGCTGCTAACAAGCCGCCCAATGTCCAAGGATGGAAGAGAGTGCCAACCAATCAGGATGGCCTATGTGATGGTGGACCATACATATACTGTTGCAGATGCCAATTTGCTGCTGTTATTCTTCTATTATCTGTATTATACATAGTTAGAGGTTGTTTGAGGCGTGCCTACCTGATAAGGGGCATCCAATAATGTTATTAACACCTACATAAGCTATGGGTATATATGTTCCCTTAACCTATCCCTCCGCCCGATAGATTCTTAGTATTTGCCACATAGGATTGCGTTATAGCTGACTTATGTTGAGGTATAAAAACCTCTGTGTAACTGAAATGTATTTGAGAGTGTGTGAGCTACAAATTTGTATGCTTGCCAGATTTCCCTACTTTATTGATAATAAAGTAGTACGTTGCCATATTCTTTGGGCCTGTGCGGTTATTTGCACCTGAAATCAGTTTAGTGTGGTAATCCTGTCCAGCACTTGATAAGCTGCAGGTGCTACTGCACACTCTTGTTCAAATGTTTATGCTAGGGTCAACACCCCCTTAATGCAAAATCTGTATTTCTCCAGTAACCACCCAAAAGGTTTCAATCTAATGCTTGCCCATACCTCGGAATGTGAGACATGTTAAAACATGTTGATATTGACATTTGTGATAGAATACAACACATTTTATACAGCAATATTTTACAATTTACACAAGTTAAATGTAATTAAATACAATCAAAACATAAGTTAGTGGACAAACAGTAATGTGTAGTGGTAATGTAAATGTATGGAATTCGTTTTCATACTGTGAATTAACTGAAAATATGGGGCAAAGTGCAGATTTAGAATAAGTTAAAATACTTTAATACATTCAAAGATACTACAACCAAGACTGACTGAATTGTTGTGTGGAGATATAATAACACCAGCAGACGTATATAGTTTAATTTTAAAAACTGAAAATAACATGTATGTCTTTCACTTGATGCAGATGCACAGGGCAAACAATAATATATAAGATCTACAAAATGCAGGCAATGTTCCATGTTGACATGTCAAGATTTCTTTTAAAACGAGATGTACATGTGGAGGGATGCCTAGTTAGCAGAGAAACGCATTACACTTTTTTATTTTTTAATATATCCTAAAATGTTTCATAGCATTAAAGAAGTTCAACAATTAAGAAGAATAACAATTACTTTTCACTTTTTAAAAGGATATTTATGTTACTGGCAAAGAGTTTTCAATAAAAAGAATTAAGTTCAGACACAGCACTGGAAGATCTATGTTCTAAAGTATTTACTGATGGCAGGAGATATCAAACTTCTTACTGAATATTATCTCTTAGTAAACTATCTATTTATTTAATTCATCTTTATTTATTTAACAGTTGTAGAGCTCCCTGAACCTGTAAGCATCTAGGTGCTAAATATATTTAAAAAAAGTGAAAATGTGTTTGTTGCAAAGCATTGTTCCTTATACAATTCCACATTACTGGCTGCATGACATTTGGACACCCACCACTTTCCCCAGATTTCAGCAAAGGTCAGACTGTGTTTGTGGGTTTGTGGCAAAGCTTTGTTCTTTATGCAATTCCACACCGTTTCACCAATTGCGCATAGTTACCTGTTAGGATCCTCCGGACGTTACAGGCTACATAACATTTGGACACTCAACCCCGTTTCCCAGATTTCAGCACAAGTCAAAATGTGTTGTGGGTTTGTTGTTTGGTGAAGAGTTGTTCCTTACACAATTCCACATTGTTTCACCAATATGCAATACATGTTGCACAGTCACCTGTTAGGTCCCTCTGGACATTACTTGCTACATGACATTTGGACACCCCACCACTTTCCCCAGATTTCAGCAAAAGTCCCTGGGTGTGTGGGTATGCAATTTTGTGTATGTTCCCTACACAATTCCAAGTGTTTCACCAATCTGCACCAAATGTTGCACAATCACCTGTTAGCATGCTCTGGGCATTAATGGCTGCATAGCAGTTGGGCACCCCAGCCTTTTCCCTGGATGTCAGCAAATTTAACAATGTTTGGGTGGGTTTGTGGCTTCATGTATTTTCCCTATACAATTGCACACCGCGTACCAATCTTCATCAAATTGTGCTGAATCACCTGTTAGGACCATCCGAGAATTACTGGCTACATGACATTTGGACACCCCAACACTTTGCCCAGATTTCAGCAAAAGTCAAAATGTGTTTGTGGGTTTGTGTCTTGGCATAGCGTTGTGCACCACATTTTGCCGGTACCTAAGAGGGAATGAAATCCTGGGCAATGTCGGTTATATCAACTAATTAGTAATAAAAGTGTTTACCTTTACACCATGTGCTCTGTATATGATGTCTGACTTGTATTGATTGTTTAATGTTTTAGTAACATCTTGCCTTCTGTCTTCTGTTAAACAGTCATTAAACGGGTTCTTTAAATACATTTCTGAACATCTGCAATGTGCATGATTAGCATTATTAATATGTTGAGATTGTGAAAAATGTATTCATTTATTATAAATGCGATTTAGTTTAAAACAATAAACTTTACACAACCTAACTTCAATAATGAAATAAAATGTCATAACATTTTGTAAAATGATTTCCTCAAATCCACTATCAAACACAAATAATTTCGTTAACAAAATTTAAAAGTAAAATCAATCAGCTATAATGTGAGAATATGAAAATAAAGAAAAAAGGAACAAAATAATATAAAACAAGCAGAACCACGAATAACAGAAATTAACTATAACTCAGTTATCTAAGTCCAATCCATATCAAACTGAAAACAATTGCGTTCAATTCAAGGCTCATAGCCTTATTTTCAAACCATAGTTGATTGCTCATGTACATTGCCTTAAACTTCAGCTTCATTAAATACTCTGACTGAAAAGAAAAGCTTGTACAACAGTCCAATACCATAATTGCGTAGAAGGTGGCAAGATGAGAGTCTAAATCACATGTATTCAAATGGCAATTGAGTAAAATACAACCTCTAACATCACGATCCAGGAAGATATGTTTCCCATTATGTTCTCGGATCTATTATGACAGCAGACTCATTTAACTCATTTGGTTAACATACTTCATTTTACTTATCTTGAGATGCTCAACAGCATTTCAATGTTCAACCAAACATTATTGAGTGCAGGAAACAATTGGATACCCATAGTATTACTGCAGTAAAGCCAGAAAGATTGTTCCCCAATTGTTTCCAGGTTATGGACATATTTCCTAAGAAGACACTCATAAATAGGAGACAATGTAGGACATGCCGTCAAAAGATGTTGGCTGACTCTGGGGTATCATACTTTTTACATTGTCGACAATATCGCTCTTCCTTAGGGACCCTGTCGACTATGCCGGTCACAGTCATGGTAGGAAGCTGGGCAACTATCAGTAAAATATTGAAGCGCCTATGTCTCTTTGACAGGCAGAGGTTCAGATAGCCCTGCGGCTTCTTAAATGAATACTTCCTGTGTGACACAAACTGATATTTTTTTAGTGTACTCAAATGAGCATAATTCTCGAACCATCCCAGAGCTCAACCTGCTTCGTTAGAGAGTTCTGCATTCCCACCAGGTCATACCCCCTCTAGGTGTCAAACATAAATTCAACAGAAAATGTATCCATACTCTCCTTCAATAGACAAGTAGGGTGGCATTTCATTGTTTCCTGACAAATCATTGTCAGTAGGGCATTCTTTGGGCAATAGCATATCTTCAAGTAGAGATCGGCTCTCTTTTTTAATATGGTTGCTTCCAGGGAGAGTAAGTCTAACTCCAATCGTATAAGAGCCATCGGGATGCAGACCGGTAGGCCCAGGATCCTCTACCAGATTTTAGCTTCAATGATCTACAGCCATTTCAGATCAATATATAACAATGCTTCCAAGCCGTAAGTGATCATTGGAGTGAGGACTTAAATATACAATTGAGGGGTGCCCCACCAAGTATAACCACCTTGCTTATTCATAAATGTATATATCAGTGCGGTAACCTGAGCAGCTTTTCATTTACACGCCTGTTTGCATGTGATATAGTCGCCATTCAAGTCGAATTCGATGCCAAGATATTTATAGTTAGGAGTATATAGAATTTCCACCTCACCAATAGTGAGTCTCAGGCAGGTCGTTTTCTTACAGGTAAACCTCAAAATTTGTGTCTTTCCCAAATTAATTGTTAAACCATTGTTCTGTGCATACTCCCATAAGGCAAATGCTGATCTACGTATTCCACTAAATGTATAGTCGAAAATAACCAGGTTATCCGCATATGCGAGGACTGGGCAAGGTGCCTGGCCAATTTATCATACAGGTTGTAAACCAGAGGGGCAGTAACACAATCTTGTTTCACCCCTCTGTTCTGCATAACCTGATATGTCATGTGGCCCTCCTGGTCTAGTTTTAATGTTAGACGTATTATGGTGTAACAATCTGAGGTAATACAACAGACCCTCTGTGTAGCTCAAGGCCTTCAATATAGACCATAGTTTACCCCATGGAAAAGAATGAAAGCGGCCTTAAAGTCGACGTATGCATATAAAGGGGGATTACCGGTCTTCCTGGCCCTGGTCCGTAATATATCCATAATGGTAAGATTATGTATAGTGGAGTACCCGCTCCTAAAACCACTTTGAAACTTGCAAAGAATGCATGCTTGATCTGCCCATGCCTGCTGCTCAGTGAGTAGCAAAGACGCAAAGATCTTACCGGTGGCGTCCAACATAGACAACAACATATAGTGTTGAGGTGAAGCCTATTCCCTTTTTTGAACACAGGGACCAGGATAGCCTCTGCCATGAGGGTGGAATCTCTCCCTCCATGAGTATTTTCTTAAACATAATACTTCATAACTTAGCCCAGAACTCCGGATGGCTCAATCACTACATTGGCCAGCCCATTAGGGCTCAGAGCCCGGGAAGCTTTCAGCTGTTTACATGTGCAAGGAGGGATGCAACCTAATGGGACAGAAAACTCCTCATTATCAGGTGCATTAGGGGTTTTAAGAAACTCTATCCATTCCGACGCGCCAATTGGATTAATTATTTGGCTCTTCCCAGTACCCCATGTTTACCTAAAAGGGACCAGATGCTCCTAGAATTTTTCGAGCATATGGTCTGAACCAACTTTTGCCATCTTAGATTTTTCTCAGAGCTTCTTCTGAGCTTTATAACCGCTCTGAATCTATTTTGCATGTTTTCCCGAGAATAGGTAGATCCAGTTCGTAATTGCATTTGCCGTCATGGTATAAAACTGGGAGAGATTGGACAAATAGACTTCAGATAGGAATCTAAGACAAGCTGCTGGAGTTCTATCTGACCAGCAAATACTCGGGTTAGCCCAGTTAACGGACAGGTTACCAAAGGGTTGACATTTTGGGTATCTCTTTGAGATGTTGAGAGTACAACAGAGCAGTATGATCGCTCCATATGTTGTGGATGCCCCTTAAATCATTAACGTGTTCTGCCATTGTCGGGCTTACAAATAGATAGTCTAGCATGCTGTGTTGCATTCCACTCTTCCATGTATAATTACCTGGCGAATCACTAGATGTCCTGCCGTTGATTATCTTGAGTTCCCAATTTTCAAAAAGCAGTAACCAACCCCGTCCATCAGTATCATTTTTAGAATGCTGTATAGTGCATTCAGTTTTTAGCTTGGGGTTGATAGATTTCCCTTCCTTGCCAATCATTTGACAATTCAAATCTCCCACTACTACAACAGCTCTGTTGTCCGGTGCCATTGAGAAAGATGCCAATAGCTCATGTAGAGCTTCTTGAATGTGATCCCTACATTTGGCTCCAGGCAGATTATATAGGCTAACAAGTAAAAACCTTTCAGAATTCCCCTTGGGATGGTATTCCACTTCTACCACCATTAAATTATCCTCACACAGAGTAGATACCTGTTAGAGTGTGCTGTTTGAGCAACCCCTATAATTAGACCACCATATGGTCTGCCCCTTTCTCCCTTCTTAGCAAATGATTGGTAAACCATATAGGCGTCTAAGGTTACTGATGTGGTTAACCAAGTTTACTGTAGGCAGATGCAGGTGTGAGACATGATAAAGGGAAGTAAGCCTGAATTGGATAAGAGGTGGGAGAAACCTCTACAATTCCAAGAGAGATGGTAAACTCTCATTGTTTCAAGATCACTTCTAGCAATGCATCAGCCAACCACTTCATAACATTTTGTATGTCCATCAAGTCTACAGTTTTTCCATTCCGAGGTGCTAGCCCAGGAACCTCACTCCTTGGTGCCTCAATTTCGGTGCCAGACCAGTTTGGATCTTCTGCATTCAAATCTGCATCAATTTCCACCTCTTTATAAGCTCTTAACATTTGTGCCGTGTCTGAAAACTTGCAGTGGACAGCTAATACATTTGGGTTGAGCCCCTTCAGGGGTTCCACAAACTGAAAATCGTCTAATTTTAGCACTCTCAGCTGAGGTACAGAGTGGAGTCTGATTAGAAATTCTGAGTGGGACAGCCACTTGCGATCTTTATCTTGGTAAAGATTTTTTTATTAATCAGATGCAGTTACCAGGATTGATTGCCACCATTTCCTCAATTGGCTCAGTTGTAGAAGATGGCGTTTTCTGCACTGGTTTCAATCTTAGAGGCACATTAGGGGTAGAGACATTATTAACCTCCTTAATCTGAGGGTCTAATGTCGGAGTCTCGGGGGGGCACATCCAATTGTGACTCGTTGCCTTCTTCTAGTAGGAGCCAGCTGGTTAAGCATCCTTCTCCATTGGCATTCTGTTTGCGGGTCCTGGCTGCTCTCGTTTTAGCTTTTCTGGAGCATTTAGCCAGAATTCCCATTTCGCCAGCAGGGAAGCAACAGCACAAGGCCTTTTACTCAATGATGCCCTTTTGGACATGCGACGTTGCTTCCGTGAATACAGAGGATCTGTATTATCCGTAGTGTTAATGTTAATGTCAGATTCCAGGTTTCCTCCTGAGCCTTCTGCAATCTGGAGTGCTTCCGATAGATTGCTGTCCACTTAGTCGCTGGCATTAACAATTGGGAAGTTTGCGGAAGCAATCATTTTCGTATTGGCCAAGATGCGACCACACATTTTCAGACGAATTTATAAAGCAAATTGCAACGCCGCCATGGATGATTGTATTTCCGCAAATTCTGGTGGACCAGATTTTAGCCCTCCCGTTTCCTCAGATTCACTTTCAAGAATGCTTTCAGTTGTATTAATGGCCAAGTTCGGGGATTTTGCGGGGCCGTTAACCTGTAGTTCCTCCTGGCAATCAGAATTGTTACCTGATGGTACAGAGGTGGCCGAAGTCATCCCCCTCTGGATGCTCAGGCAAAGCTCTAAAAAGGGGTTGTTGTCAATGTCATCTAGACTGGTGGAATTCTGCAGATTACCCTCATTGTTGCCAGATCCAGCCACTTCGTCTAATACCACAGGATTCATTTCTGGTGGTGGGTTAACTGGAAAAAACACAGTAATAACTCCTTAATTAGATGGAACAGGCTGTGTTGCTTTCCCGGGTGATTTCAAATTGGGAGCTCTGCCCCCCTCCAATGTGATTGTCCTTTTTTTTTTTGCACAGGTTGTATTTTGAACAGGTACCCCTCTTGTCAGATGGCATTCTGTGCTTTATAACGTGCAAGTTCTCAGAAAGTAGACCATAAATACCCCCCTACTATTGGGCAGAGCTAGTGTTCCTCAGAGGCTGGAATCAAAGGCTCTACCAAGCGCAGTCTCCCAGCCTCCGTTGATGTAGCCAAGAGTCAATCAAAAAGTGCAGCCCGCTGCATCCACAGTTCAAATACAAGCGGAACCGCGGGCAAACGCTAACACCAAATCAGCTGTCTGCAGGTTCAATACGTGGACACTGGTATATAAACAATTGATAGTGAATGCTGTCCCAGCAAAAATAAGCCTGGTACTCTCACCGTATCAGCTGCCTGTTGCTCTGCACCCTCTGTGCCAAACAGCGAAAAACAGCAGCCGCCCTTGTCTCCTCAGACGGGCTTATCATATATCCTAAAGATGTTATTTACTTGTTTCCAAATGGTATCACTCTTTCTTTTCAGGACTTTTTCTTAGGCCACCGAAGTGGACCATAGGTGCTAAAGACCACAATTCATCAAGTCCAAAAGCACACAGCAGAGTAGCATGATGAAAGAAGGCTACTTAAGCTTACCCTCACTCTCACAAGTCCCGCAGCAGCAAACAACAGGGTGAAATGATGATAAGGGCGCTCACAACCACAACCATATAGTTATCAGGAGGGGGGAGTATCACAAATGGCCGTCCCCGCAGTAGCTGCAGTCTCAATGGGGGCCTGGGGCAGCACAAGCGGCTTTACCTGCACTGCAAACTATTTCACACAGTCACAGCACACTCCATGTTACTGGCAAAGCGAAATGATGATAAGAGGATGCAAGCTTACCGTTGCGATAGCAATTACCGCATAGACAGGTGAAGAAAGGTTCTGCACCAACAGCTATCCCCAGGCTGCAGGCTTGACACTCTGGTAAAAACAGGCTCCACAAAGATCAGGGGGTCAAGGGAGAGTGGAAGTGAGTGTGAGCAGCTAACCCGCGCAGCATTCGCAGTAGACTCCAAGAGGCTCAATGAAGGGCTGAGAAGCCAGGGCGACACTGACAGCTGCTTTCCGCTCCCACTTGGGAACACTCTGGTCACACTTCGCTCACGCCAGGAGAAAAGCTTTTACAATGAATGAAGTGGATGGCTCCTCCTCTTCTCTCTGAAGTGTTACAGCCACTGAAAAGAGACCAAAGTGTTACTGCGAAACGAGAAACACTTGCAAACACTCCGGTCACCACCCCGGTTGTGGAAAATGACATGGCAGCCATATCATTATATCTATAAGTTATGCCAATTATTGTACACATATTTTTCCAGCAAGAATTACTAACTAAAATATAGACAGCAATAATTTATAAGGGTCTAATTGTTCATTGTTTGTAAAATAGATTTCATTTACATGTTTACACATTTCTATAAGTGTAAGTGAGCAACTGCGTGTTTATGTTGTGTTTTTATTTTAATTCCTGGATCATTTATTATGTTGCTAAAACAAACAGATTATGACTTGTATTTTAAATGTGTACATACAAAGGTGTCCTTTCCAATAGCACATGTAAAGTAATGTTGGCATAGCAATTTACTCCAATAGTGTACATGAACGCATTGTATTACTTTTTGTACCTGTTGTTTTAAGCTCCTGTTTCCCGATTCCTATAGTTAAAACTGTACTAGTGATGTGTTCTTCCTTTGATACTTTAGATGTTTTTAATTAGCTGAAAACATTTTTGAACATGCCAATGCTTGATAAATGTGTTGCGTATACTGCACATAATCTGTTATAGACTTGTAAGCATGGATATGAGCTGCACACTTTGATGCATCTATGTTTATTAAATACTAGCTGATATTGTCTTGGGAGGATAGCTCAGAAGCAACATGCTCGCCTTGAAAGCAAGACGACATGGAGCACCACAGGTTTGATCCCGGGTCCGTGCTTAGAAACCTCTGGGTATTAAGCACGTTTTAAATAACCTATCATATCATATCATATACCCGCCGTTGCCTAGAATTTCATTGTCTTATAAGTACTATTCATTAGAAATACCTTTACGCTTTTCAGAAAGGCTCAATAAGAAAGGCGAATAGAATAATGCACTGACCCCCATCCACCTTTCCCTTTAAATCAATCAACTTACTTCTACTTAGACCCCCTCAATCTTCAATGGACACCCGACACACAACCCTCCTTCAACAAACATATTCTCACCTGCTTCCAGAATTCAAGCCCCCTCGACAATCAAACAACTCCAACACATCTCAACCACCGTTGGTATTTATGTAATTCGGACAATAATCTTTCATCCCCCTTCAAATCTCTAAAAAACTCAATTCCCTTTGCCCTTGTAAAACTTTACAATTTCACCCTTCCCATCGAATTCATTGTCTTTCCATGACACCCATACCTTCTACCCAATCCCCTCAATTCCCCTTCATCCATTGTCCATCAGGCACACTCCACAGTCCACCTCCAACCCGAACACTCCTCCTTACACCTCCTACCCAGGCCATTTCATCTACCCCACCATCACCGCCCCCCCCACATCTCCACTCATTTCCCCATTTCGAACCTTCACTCCACTTAACACCATTTGCAGCTTCCACCCTGAACACGCTACCTCTTCTAACAGCAAACCCGCCTCCAATCCATGGAGGAAACGCTCACACAGCACATACTGATTCTCCAGAATTCTCTCAAGCCCCTTGGACCATTACTTCCCACTGAGCACTTGAATCCTTTTGCTTTCCCCCACCTCCCAGCTCGTCTGTGGGCGCTGCCTCTTACTACTTGACATAAACCCCTGATATGAACCCAGCACCATATCAATCATCATCCATCCCCCCGTAGGCCTTCAGTATATCCCTCTCCCACCCACTGGGTCCACCCTATCATAAACCTCACCCCCCTCACTGCAACTAGCATTATCAAAACCCACCCATCTGCAACACAGTCATCCCAATCAGACACTCACCTGGCATCACTGAGCACCTTGCAAGCATTTCTTGCCTCCAGCCACTACTCGGTAGAACCACCTACTCTTACTCACACAACCCCAGCAACTGCAAAAAATAGAAGGAATAGACATCGCACTTCCCGTAGTATTTATATTGAGCCTAACTCCCCACCTCACACTAAAACATAATAAAAACACACCACACACATATACACCCTCTCCCCCACCCACACCTCCAAACCCAGTGTAATCCCTCCTCAATTTGCTAAATATCCCCCACAGCTTGCAAGACAAGCACATCACTTCTCATACTAATAGGGGATTGCCCTCTGACTCGCCACACACAAGGGGAGTTCCTGCTGCAAAACAGAGACTGGCAGCCTCCAACCCTCTCACCTTCATCACAGACTCTCCCTCTCGAGACCTATGGTGTCCTGCAACTTGCACACTAACTCACCCCTTCCCTTGCTTACACCTTCAACTCTCTGAGCAACATTACCAAGTGACCTCCAGGCCACTCCAAAGTCCCTAGTCACCCCCACAAAATCTGCAATTCAGTGTAGGCCATCTGCTTCTTCAACCTCCACCTCAAGCCAACCCCTTCCCTCTGTGGACAACCCTCCTCCACAGCAAGCTCCCACCCAATATCCAATCCCCCAACTCTCCAAGCCAGATCACCAAGTGACCTCCTGACCTCTCAAACACTATAGCACCCCCGCAAAACCTCCAACACTGTGTCTACTACCTCCTTCCTCCCCCTCCACCCCTAGCCGGAGTCAACCCCTTACCTCCATGGACTTCCCTTCTTCACACCAATCTCCCACCCAGCACCTAATCCCGCTAGTCTCAAACACACATTTAACAAACCAGCTCAAATGCATTCTCATCAATGCCAGATCTCTCTCAGAACATCATCATAATATACATGATCTGATCTTAGCAGAATGCCGGACATCCTTTTAATCACTGAAGCCTGGTTTTCCTAAGATTTCCTCCCGGTTGCACATTAAGCCTATTGAGCTACAATCCCTTTGAAAGCCCCTGGACCACCAACCCAATCCTGCCTCTGGAAAGAAATTAAAGTGACTCCATACCTGGCAGAGGTAACACTTACCGCACAAACCACACTTTATCTCTCGACTGTTAGATCCTTCTCAAACAGAAAATGCCATTCCCCCAGATGGTTCGTTCCAGCCATCAAAAATCTTTAACCATACCCTTGAGTGTAAGGCATGGTTTTCATTTTTAACTGTATTGATCCACAGTTTCTCTTCAATCCGATCAAGTATTTAGACTAGGTCTTAAAGGTGAGAATACTTAAAATAAACCTGGGTGTGGAATTCCATTTTACACCATGATTTTAAAGTTACATTTTATGGAATGTGTTCATATTAGTTTCTTTGGATCATGCCATGATATTATATTTTATCTGACTGGAAATTGCTTTCTAATTGTGTAATCCAAATAAACTTTAAGAATAAATCTTCCTTCCTCTCCAACAGATCACAATGTGTTAATTTACCTCTGTTCTGCTCAGCACCCCCAGCTCGTTGCTGATGTGGACCTCAAGGTGCCTCTCTGTCCCCTCTCCTCTTTAATCTCAACTTGAGCCAGATGCCTGCCCTGATTCAAGCTCATGGTTTATGTCTGTATTTATGTATGTATT
This sequence comes from Ambystoma mexicanum, assembly GCF_040938575.1. Classification (NCBI taxonomy): domain Eukaryota; kingdom Metazoa; phylum Chordata; class Amphibia; order Caudata; family Ambystomatidae; genus Ambystoma; species Ambystoma mexicanum. Next base: position 514,957,169 of record NC_090934.1, read on the forward strand.
TATTTATGTATTATTTTCATTTGTATAGTGCACAAACAGCCCTTGGGCATTGAAGCGCTGTTACTTTTGAAGAATGTAGTTACAGGAGTAATGCAGGTATAGGTTAGACATATACAATCATACATTTGATTCAGATAGGGTACATGTCGTGCAGCCATTGGTCACAGATTGGAGGGGATGTGGTAGATGGCAGGTGGCTAGGTAAACAATAGTGTTTTTACTGCTCTGTGGAACATCATATGTGAACAGTCCACTCATAGGTGTGGAGTCAGGGCATTCAAATTCTATTGTAGGGCTGCTAAGTAGGGGAAGCCGGCTCCTCCTGCTATTACTCTCTTGATTCTAGGTACAGTGAGCATATTCTTGTAAGGCATTCTAGTCAGTCTTGTGGGTGCAGTCAGGTGTATTCTTTGGGAAAGGTATGAGGGGGCAGTTTGGTGGATACATTTGTGGGACAGGGCAAGGGCTTTGAAGAGTACTCTCTCTTTAATTGGAAGTCAGTGTGCCTGTTTTCCTATCTTGCTACAACTACGCCAATAACACCCAACTCACTTCAAAATCTCAAATAGATCTTCCTCTATCTTGCACGATCTTGCAACCTGTCTCTCCAAGATCAAACACTGGATGATGGCCAATCACCTTCTACTCAACCCAGGCAAAACCAAGATCATGCTTTGAGGGAAAGCTGCCCTCTTCCCTCAACCCACCCACCGGCCCCCTCTCTAAGCCCACTAGCCCCACTTCCAACACAGTAAAAAATCTCTGATGCTTTATGGATTCAGTCCTGACTCTGTCACATCACATCAACTCAGTGGTAAAAAGTTGTTTTGTGCCTTGAAACACTTGCATATAGGCACGCTATAAATGACCTATCATATCATACAGATCCTTTTCTGCATTTATCCTTTCCTGACCTTTCCACTCAGAGTCAATTCTATGTTTGCAATTATCTTTTCATGCATAGTCTATACCAATGTACTATACATAGGACCTCATGCCACCAAGCTGAGAAAACTCTGAGTGCAAAATACTGCAGTGAGACTCCTCCTAGCTTTAGGTCCTTGAGATTACATGACTTTCACCCTCAGAGTACTCCACTGGCTTCTGGTCACCAAGCTTCCATCCAGGCACTGTGTATCACTCATCAAGATTTCTACCTGAGTACCTGGAGCAAAATTGTTCTAGCTACTGACCAAACCGAAACCTCAGATCAGCAAAGAACCCACAATTTGGAATCGTCTCCCTGTATCCATCTGCCACATAGATGACCACCTCACGTTCAGGAAAGCAGTCAAAACCTGTCTCTTCCTCCCTGTGCCCTTGCATATGTTGCCTGGGCCACTTGTCCAACTTGACTAACAACCCACTTGTCAGTTTCTTACACCCTACTCATTCTCAGCACTCCGACCCCATCACACAACCTACACAACCCATCCTTCAACTTTCCTACCTTGCCTAGCAATATGGACTAGGCAGTCAGAACTCTCCTATACAGGGAATTGGACATCCAGGTGGCTCAGGTAGGTGGGTAATCAAGGGGGATAAGTAAGTGGTATTTCTCTAGAGGATCAGGCACTCCAGGAGACCAGCAAAGGCCTGAATGATGAGCTTGTTTTTTCATTGATGACTATGCATTATCACCACCGCGCCTGAAGCCAACGCCAGTATGTTCAGCTCTTAAAGATGGCACAGATGGGAGGATTTATGCTGGTGATATCTGTGTCTTATCTCACTCTTGTGTATGTCATGTTCATGTCAACTGCATGTTAGCCATTGAGTCAAGTGTTCTGCACATAACATACAGCAGAGCCCTTTACTGTAGAAAGTTGCATTGGGGATTGACAGGCTTCTTACATCACTTTGCCCTCACTCATGCTGCAAGCCATAGAATACAGCTGAGTCCAAAGAAAAATTCGGTCCAGCTGTCACATAGTTACCTAGTCACTGACACAGCAATCTTCCTTATGCCTTTGAAATATGCGCTCGATTAAACATTGATTTAACATAGTTATATCTGCTTATCACGGATTTGGCAATAAATGTTTGCATGCAATGTACAGCTCCTGTAATTTACATGTCTACTCAGGCCAAGGTCTTCCAAAGGGCCTTCATTCACCAGAGCAGTTTGAGGCCATACCAATTCAGCAGGCGCTTTACAAATCTAAAATAACATAAGCAATTACACCATTTGCAAGTGTATTTTTGTGGTACACATTATAAATCCATATGGATTATTTAACACTCTGGTTATCTACAAATAGTAGATTACTTTGCACATGTAAGAGAACATTCTTTATGTTTTGAAAGTAACAGTGGATGGGCAAGTTGCAACAAATGAAAGACAACCATGATATGCAAAAGATGCATTCATAATCTCATTAAAAAAGATCTTCAAACTAAATGTAAAACATAATTGTAATTGTTTCTGTTAAAATGTTATAGCATATGAGCAATACTAAAAATGTAAAATAACATTTCTAATTGATCAACACATAAACATTTTCAATATCGCCTTTTAAATTTAAAATATAACATTTCTAAATAAAAACAACATACCTTTTAAAACTACAAACATGAAATAAATATTAAGATCTTGGAGAGAGGTGAAAGCGATCACGATCCATTGGTAGTTTCCTTTTTGGTCTTTTCCAACATTAGTGGCCAAAGCAGGTCCGCTGATTCACAAGTCAGTACCTCTTCTCAGGCCCAAATTTACCACTGATGGCCTCTATCACCAATAGCTTTGTGTCAGGGCAGAATTTATGAGGCTTTGTTACCAATATTGGGGGCTTATGTGGAGACATATTCTCATTTATGAACTGCTGATTTTTACAGACTATTGGTAGAAAAACTTTCCCTGTTTGTCACCATGGAAAGATGTCCTCAAGCATTGGCTAACCGCAAACCTGTGCGTTGGTATGACCGTGAATGTCGGGAGGCCAAGACTGTCTTATTTAACACACTTAAGTCCAGGGTGGTCATTCCCCCTGGGGTGGTTAAAAAACGTAGGCTTGACTATAAATGCATGCTTATTGAAAGGCACATTTGGTAAACTCGCGGTAGGGCTGCCGGGTCAAATGATTCTAAAGAGTTTTGGTATCTGGTGAAGAATAACCTAAAACCTGAGCAGTCGATTGTGATAAGCAATATTTCCTTGGATGCATGGCATGATCATTTCACTGCATTATCTGCTGCAGGGCAGTCTGTGTGGGCCAGTATTAAGATGACTCGACAGGCACAGGTATCCTTTTTTCTCCCCAACGAAGACAGGGTTGATGCAATCACATCCCTTGAAGTAACACAGGCGCTGTCTGAAGCAAAAAAGAGAAAGACACCTGGACCAGACTGCATTTGCATTGAGCTTTTTAAAAGTGAACCCATGCTTAGTGTACCCTTTTTAACAACATTTGCTAATAGTGTTTTGTCCAGTAATCACCTACCGAGAAGTTGGAGGGAGGCAACCATCATCCCACTGTACAAGAAAGACAATCAAGATTCGCTGAGCATTATAGGACAATCTTGTTGATTGACCCATTGGCAAAACTTCATTCCAGGGTGCTTTTGCACCATCTGGAGGACTGGGTTGCCAGTGAAGGTATTCTTTCCAATGATCAGGCAATGTCAGGTAATTGAAAATAACCATACAAGGCCAAACGCACAAGAAGACAGCTACACTAAATCAGAAGTACAAAGGGAGAAGAAGAGCAGTGAGATCTGGAAGGATGATGAAAGGGGAATTGCCCTTGCCCTTTTCAACTCAGACCCACAAAGCCTCCAGAAGGGAAATCATAAGACAGGGAGTTACAACTGGCGTGCAAAGCAACAGGGGTCAATGGTACACAGTGGCCTCCCACAATGATAATGCAGGACGGAGAGGCAAGCTGGCTACGGTGGTGCTATCCTTGACTCCAGAGAACAAAGAAGCCAATGGTGTAAGCACAGCTGGTGAGTTGGAGGAAGCTGATGTTAAACCAAACTGTGTTAAGCCCAAGGTTGCGAGTAGCAGCATTTTGAATGTTTAAAGAAAGCCCAGTTGAGGTCCAAGTTCAGGGGGGTCTGGCATCACGTGGGCGCTCATTCGAAAGGCACTTACTGGGAACTGTTTTTAGAAACTACAATAACCAGAATGCCCTAGCAAAGTGTAGCGAGAGTGATCCTACAAGGGTCACATCAAATCCCTTGTTTAATTGACATTCTATGACCCATTGCTACAGGAAATCTAGGGGAATGAAACCCTGCTTTCATACTACGATTGTGAACTGTGATAATTGGCAAATGTGAACCCAACAAAGGTGTGTCGTAAGAAAGCTAAAGAGAAAGAAACCACACTTTCTCACAAAACTGAGCAATACATTAACTGTATTTGGAATACATGGAATGTGTTGAAGAAAGGCTGTAGTGAATCCGACGGAGGAAGGCACGTTTCTTGAGGAAAGAATCTGAGCTCAGCAGAGGGAGATCCCAGGGGTAAAGAGCAATTGGCCAAAGATTGAAAGAAAGGACCTGAGCCCAGCAGAGGGAGATCCAGAGATGAAGAGCAATCACCCAAAGAAATTGTGTTTGTTTATTTGTTTTTCATTCAATGAAAAGGGGTAAAAAATAATACACCCGAGAACAGTGTTTCAATGAAGTTGTCACCTTGTAGTTTGTCTAGACGGACAGTAAGGCTCCTAAATATTATGAGCAATATCTGAGAGGCCGTAGTGAACCTGAGGGAAGGAGGCCCACTTTTACAAGAAGGATTCGAGCCCTTTAGATGGAGATCTTAGGAGCGAAGAGCAATCACCTTAGGTGCGAAATCACTGAGAGAACGTTTGTATGTTTGTCAGTGTGAAATTGTGACAACAAACAATTGCCCAAGGTTCAAGTAAACTGAGAAAATGTTTGTTTGTTATGTCTAATCAGCAAACATTCTAAGGCAAGAGCCTTTTTCAGGAAAGAGACTTAGCTCCAGAAGGGGTTTTCGTATCATTGAACTGAACTGTAAACCTTGTGCTGTCGAGGTCCAGGAGTGTGCTCTGCTTGAGAATCCCACCTTGTCCCGTACCTCAAACGAGGAAAAGCAAAACACAACCTTGCCATCCTGACTTATAATTTTGTGAACACTTGTTTATTTTCTGATGACTAGTATCCCACCCTCTTTTTGTAACTAGTAGCAAGGATTGGCAATATGTTTTTTAGTATAGGCCCTTTTTATTTGACACGATGCCACTAGAACTGCCTTATCATTATTTGATGGTCATAGCTTGCTTTCATCTTAGATTTAGGTTTAGCATAAGTGTTTAGCTCACCCATTATAAAATTCAATAAAAACCCTTGTACTGTGATCACGTGTGTCCATCTTAAATGCTGCCACCATGAATTCCTTAGAAAACCCCTGATCCCTTTTGGTGCCCATTACTTCTTTTCCAAGAGAACCTTGTGGTTCTTGGCAATACTCATTGACTCTACTTCTCCCATGTTGGAGTGCTCCAGAAATGTCTGGTTCTCTTCCGCAGAAAATAATCCAATTTTTAAAATGTCTTATTTCAAGTAACCCAGTACATCTCCTCTCTCAACTAGGACATCATTTGAATAGAATCACATAGATGGCAGAATTCTGAAGATCCTGGACGATAATAGTCGTGTACCTGCAGTGGACCTGATAATTATGAGGGCACAAAAGCTGGCAACTATTCCGTTCTACACTTTTCTGTGTTGGGAGGATGGCTAGGAAAGTCAAAGGGTGGAAAATGATTCCAAATTTGGGTTTGGTAAAGCTTGTCTGGTTTAGTGGGTACAGGGGTTCTTGGGTGTCATCTTGACCATACAACTGGGGAGTGGTGTCATTTGATAGTTGGTTCATCTTGATTCTTGATCCATGTGGGGTCAATATATAGGAAGAGGGGTCCCCCTGGTCTAATGTTTATGTTTCAGAAAAATCATGTTGTTCCCCAGTTTGTGTCAACCAGGCTGAATCTCACTCCTGACACTCCTGACACCACTTGTAAAGGTTCAGAAGTGGCATTTTGATTATCATAAACTTTTATTCAACTTAAGAAGGGTTGGGTAAACGCTTCACTAGCCATAATAATAAGAGGGGGTTTCCCTGCCTCAACAAAATGTTCTAATGGGTCGGTCAGGATGTTAAAAGCAAATAGGTGTAGTGTCATGTAAAAACCCTATCTCCAACCCACACACTAATAACTCAGACTAAAGTGCATGGGGTAGTCTACTTCTTCTTGATAGTTTAATAGTAACACAGTAGCTTAAAACACAAAAGTTCTCAAAAGGTGCAAAACAAATCTAAAAAGATAGACAGCCTTGGTCCGGCAGGCTGTTAGAGCCTGATATTGCCAAGAGAGAGTTCCCTTCCTCATGGTGGGTAACAGTGTCTTCTTTACTTCACAAGGATGTGCTTCTCTTTCTCCACAACAACTACCAAAAGAATAGAGAACCTTGTTTCTGCAGCCTGTCAGCTCCCGGTATGCGTAAGAGAGGGTTTCTTTCCTCTTGGTTGGTAGTAATGTCCACTTTCCTTCCAGGAGGTATATGCTCTGTCCCATTTCCTCTTCTATTCTCTCAGTCTATCCAGTTCACTAAACTGTCAAACACTGTGGTTTTGAAGATTAGTTTAGGTGCTAGTATTATTTCTCAACTCGTATTCCTTAGGTTTGGTTTCACTGTTCTTGATCTTATGTCTTTTACAGTCCTACCTGCCCTGGTACACTAATATGCCAAGTGCGGTGGCTCGGAAGTGTTCTCGGGATACAATTCATTTGTATGTGGGGGTACCACACCATTATTTATCTTCGTTGAGCCTGTAGCAGCCCTTATGTCTTCACCTCCCAGGAATTACCACAAGGAAGATCACCTTAGATGCAACCTTCATATGGGTATGTGTCCAAGACTTACCTTACCTTTGTCTGCCACTCTCTCTGACTTCCTTGTAGTCCACCAGGGTCCCATACCATGTATTCCAGGGCCTCTCCCCATCAGGTAACTTCCACTACTGCTTTATATGGCCCCTGAACCTACCCAATAGCCAGCGTATCTTCTTACTTTGTCTGCGATGGCTGAGGGTCTCTCCTGATGCCAGCAGTCTGCTGTGGGGGTTGGTCTGTGTTTGCCATCGCCCAACATTCCTTTGGGGATCGGCAGAGGTAAGTGAGGCTTCAGGGATGCCGCTTTGCTTCCTCCTGTCTCCCTGTGGCAAGGAATAGTGGGAGCTTCTACTTCCTTGCGTGGAGAGCAGTCTCTCTCCTTGGGGCCGGCTTCTCTCCTTTTCACTCCCTTCTTGGTGTCCCACTCCACCTTCCTTCTGAACTTCCTATTGCACTGATTGTGACTTTTGGTTCCACCAGGGAGGACTTGATCTCCTGACATGCTCCATTGGAAGCTGCTTCTATAATGAGGAAGTCATGTTGCTACTTTTATACTTAACTTCCTGGCAGTGCGCATCTGCAGAAGACTAGAATGCTCAGTGGAGTTAAATGGAGCATTCATTATGTCTCTGTCATTCTTCATCTCAGTACTTTTAGGTCTACATTGCCTATACCACTCTTGTTGGTTCCCTATGGTTCTTTTCAGCTCTCAGTACGTCTTCTTCATCTCAATACCATTGATGTTACTCTCTACTGGGTTAGTGTTATTCTTCTTCTTTCCAGTTTTGTCAAAGGCCTCCCATGGGTTGTTACCAGTCTTCCTTGTTTCATTATCGGTCACAGAATTGGAAGAGTCAACTTTGTAAGTGTACATGGATCTGTATGTGACCACTGGTCCCTGTGGCTGGTAATAGGGTGATGGATATGGGAAAACGAGAAAGGGTAGCAGCATACTCTGTGTCTCCTAGGTGGTGATCCCTTGTCCCATAAGGGATATCCCTCCCCATGAGAGAAGCTAACATCTGCTCCAATAGACTGCAATGTTATTTCTCTTCAGTGCAGACTCTGCTTTGACAGCGTGAGCTTTACTTTCTTTTTTTAAAAGAGCCATGTAAGGGGTGGCTAAGTGAATGAATATATATGCTCAGCAAGTTTTTTTTGTTTTTTTTCTAGAAATAGTACTTTGTCCAGTGATGAGGCTCTGACAATTTCTTCTCCTCCTCCTTGTATAGCTTGTGTTGCTGCTGCAAACCTTCATTTTTTTATAAAACTGACGTTGTTTGTGTTTGAACTGTATTTTACGTGGCACCTTTGGGGAAGGGCTTTAATTGATTTTCTATTTTGTAAATTATGTGTTTGATGGATTTTGCATCCAAATAAACCTGTTGACTAACTGTCTAATACCCCTCCCCATGTAATTCTTCCCCACTGTTCTACCTCCAAGGGGACTGTTGGATTATTGTTGCAATACCCTGGAAACTTGAGAAGGGTCCTCTCCCAGGGAAAAAGGGACAAAACCCAGGGATTCGTCACAATAGGAAAATCCAAAACCTGGACATTTTTGTCCAAGATTAGATAAAGATTTAAACAATGATATACTATGCTGATTCCTGGTCTGAAAGCTAATTGAGTGTCAGAGAGAATATTCCTATCTGTAACCCAATCTTCCAGCCATTGCAAAATAATACTAGGAAACAACTTCGAAGTTACATCTAAAAGTGTATATAGATCTGAACAATAATTCCGGTATTTCATCTGTCCGGAATGTGTTTGGTCAGAATAAGGGCATTACAACACCTGTACTTAAAACGGTCCCCAGACTTATGGCATAGTGCAAAATAAGTAATTTTGTAAGCAATCTATCCCTGGTGATTGAAAAGGCTTCTCTCTTGGAAGATCTTGCACAACCTCCATCACCCATACTGGTTCCAGTAACCTCTCAAACCCTACATTGATTACTGTAGGGCTGTTTACACTCGCCATGGCCATGTCCTTAGAATCAAACAACTCCTTGCAATGTTTTACACATGTCTCCTCTGCTGTGTGCACTTCCGGAATCAATAATCGCCCCATATCCAGACCTTCAGTATTTGTATCCACAATATTCCAGAAAGCTTTGCAGTCTGAACTCTGTGCTGCTTCACACAATGCTTCCCAGTTCTAAGTGGCTATTTCGGTCCTCCTGTATGCTAAAGTCCTGTTATATTCACAGTGTCTGAAACTAATTTCACCAATAGCCACTATTGGTCATTTTCATGCTGTCAAAAGGAGTCATTTTTTCTCGCTACAATTATCAGACAGCCAGGATTTACACTGACGTGTTTCAATTTCATTCACATAGATTTTGGTCCCCTTATAGTGAGAGCAGAGTGAACTAACAGTTTCCCTGCCGTACCCTTGTCCGGATCAGTAGCCCCTCAGAGCACAATCTTAAATGAAGGGGCAGGTGCTAGTGTGCTCTCTATATCGCAAATAAGGTCAGCAATATCATTTTCATCAGTTCCTAAATTAGCAATCCCGTTGACTGCTTTCTCAGCCATTGTATCTAGAGCACCCACAGTTTTTTTAAGAAAAGGTTCTAGGACGATATTCCCTGTACCACTGCCTACTATTACCTTCACAGCTACGTCAGAAACTATTTTACATACTCCCCCGACTCCCTTGATGGGCAGAGGACTTGCAGGACATCTTGGATTTAATGGAAGTATTAGAGATATGTTTAAACTCCTATCATGAACTCCTCCCAGATATTGTATGCAAAGTGCTAAAGGCCTAAATGTGTTCCAAAGTGCAAAGTATCTTATCTAGTGGTGAGTGCAACGTGAACAGTGCGTCAGGAGATAATGATCAAAGTGCAACATGCAAATTGTTTAATAGATGATGTAGATAAAAAAATACAAACCAGTATATCAACCATGTATATCATACAGTTCAACAGCAAAGAAAATGCATTATTCTTATGTTCAATCTTTGCATAAAAACTATGTATATTTATATGCACACAATCAGGAAAGGTAGCAATCAGGATTAGCCCCTAGTTGGCCCTGCTAGTGCATATAGGCACCAATGTCCTCTAACAAACAGAAATACCAGCCAAGTGTGCAGTGTCACAGCAGGTGGAACAGCAGGTGATAATAGCCTGCTTCACTTGACACGCCGCTCTGTGTTCAGTGGTGAAAGAAGATGTAGTGCAGCTGAGGCTGCTCTCAGGACCTGGGCTCCTTCTCCAAACCCCAGGACAGGAGCGAAGAACCTACCCCGCTTGCCGCTCAGCTCCACTCTGTGGCCTGTGATGAAAGAAAATGTTTTAGAGCCGAGGCTGATTTCGTGACCTTCACCCCTCCTCCCACCACCAGGACAGCAGGGAACAGTAGGGAACAGTCTGACCCGCTTGCTGCTCTGCTCCGACAGGTCTTAGTTTTCAAGATGCTATCCAAGACCTGTCTGGTAATGAAATTGGTGATACCTGCTGTGAGGTTTATTGCTCTGTGACTATTGGAAGGCATTCGGTTTTTACGTAGTGGTGGATGACAGAGTGCTGATTGGGTGTTTGGTGACATGGGTGAAGCATACTCAAGGGAGCTTACCTTATGTTTGAGCAACAGGGGTTCTGGTCCTGGGCCCTCTCAGTCTGAGCAGGCCCAAACATCAATTTCCCTTTTACTTCATCTTTCCTTCTATTTTGATGACAGGACAAGAAATGCAGTGGGATCTTATAGTTAAGAAACGAAAGAAAGGAAAGGAAGGGTTAGAGCTACCAAGGGGGGTTTGACCAAGGTCACATAACTAAAATCCACTTGCATCAGTCACTCAACTTCGAAAGAAAAGAGGCTGAAAGTCTGCTTAAGTAAGACACAAAAAAGAGTGGCAAAACACAAGGATCTATGCAATCTCATCAAGAAAGCTTTCTCGAAGATGATTTGATTAATTTTATTTTAAATACATTTCTCTGCAAATATATGCAGGGGGAGACCCCCAGAGCTCCCCATGTCTCCTCACATTAATTATTACCCTAACCCAACTCTCACATATGTTTGCAGTGAAATTCATTCAAGACAATTAGATCAAAACAAGTTTTGGCCAAATCTTTTACTTTACTTTAATAAATGGATATAGGCGGCCACTGATAGAACCCCATAATAGAATGCTATTTATATCAATGCATCGTTCAATGCACTAATTAGGGTATGATATTTATTGCAATGATCCTTGACACATTTTTCGCAACATTATAATAAGAATCCCTTGTACACATATTTCATGAAAACTACATACACATGTGATGTCATCAGTGATGTCATCAATGACATCAATGACATTTGTGATGTCATCTTTGATGTCCTGGGTGTTAGTCTTAGCAGTGCACGGTGGTGGCGCGAGTTATGGTTGCTTAGTTTACCATAAATGGCGAATTTCAAGGGTTTTTCGGTTTTACTTGGAACCATAACGTCCCTTTGACAAAGTTTTTTCACTTAATTTCATAGGTTTTTAGTAGCGCAACTTAACCATAACGTCCCTTTAACAACTTTTTTTCACTGAATTTCATAGGTTTTTAGTAGCGCAACTTAACCATAACGTCCCTTTAACAACGTTTTTTCATTGAATTTCATAGGTTTTTATTAGTGCAACTTAACCATAATGTCCCTTTGACAAAGTTTTTTCACTGAATTTCATAGGTTTTTAGTAGCGCAACTTAACCATAACGTCCCTTTAACAACGTTTTTCACTGAATTTCATAGGTTTTTAGTAGCGCAACTTAACCATAACGTCCCTATAAAAATGTTTTTTCATTGAATTTCATAGGTTTTTATTAGTGCAACTTAACCATAACATCCTTTTCAATAGATGAAGACAACTAGCATCTTAGGTCCTCAAAGTGGGAACCCCAGCTGGTAAAAAAAAGATTTTTCTTCCCAGGAAGGAAAATCTTTTACCAAGATGGCCACCATGGAAAGGGAAGGCGGGGTGTATAAAGAGAACACAACAGGGCATGAGCGGGGGGTGGGCGGGAGGGGATAGACACACACAGGGCGTGAGCGGGGGGTGGGCGAGAGGAGATAGACACACACGGGGCATGAGCGGGGGGTGGGCGGGAAGGGATAGACACACGGGGCATGAGCGGGAGGGTGGGCGGGAGGGATAGAGACACACGGGGCATGAGCGGGGGTGGGTGGGAGGGATAGAGACACACGGGGCATGAGCGAGGGGTGGGTGGGAGGGATAGAGACACACGGGCACGAGCGGGGGGTGGGTGGGAGGGATAGAGACACACGAGGCATGAGCGGGGGGGTGGGTTTCAGGGATAGGGGCATGAGCGGGGGGTGGGCGGGAGGGATAGAGACACACGGGGCATGAGCAGGGGGTGGGGGGAAGGAGAGAGACACACGGGTCATGAGCGGGGGGTGGGTGGGAGGGATAGAGACACACGGGGCACGAGCTGGGGGAGGGTGGGATCTCTCTAGACATACCGGGGCATGAGCGGGGGGTGGGTGGGAGGGCTAGAGACACTCGGGGCATGATCGGGGGATGGGTTGGAGGGCTAGAGACACACAGGGCATGAGTGGGGGGTGGGTGGGAGGGCTAGAGACACACGGGGCATGAGCGGGGGTGGGTGGGAGGGCTAGAGACACACAGGGCATGAGCGGGGGGGTGAGCGGGGGGTGGGCGGGAGGGAGAGAGACACACAGGGCATGAGCGGGGGTTGGGGGGATGGAGAGACACACACGGGGCATGAGCGGGGGTGGGGGGAGGTTCGAGACACACACGGGGCAGGAGCGGGGGTGGGGGGAGGGAGAGAGACACACGGGGCATGAGCGGGAGTGGGGGGGAGGGAGAGAGACACACGGGGCATGAGCGGGAGTTGGTGGGAGGGAGAGAGACACACAAGGCATGAGCGAGGTGTGTGGGAGGGCTAGAGACACACGGGGCATGAGCGGGGGGCGGGGGGGAGGGAGAGAGACACACGAGGCATGAGCAGGGGGTGGGGCGGAGGGAGAGAGACATACGAGTCATGAGCGGGGGGTGGGTGGGAGGGCTAGAGACACACGAGGCATGAGCGGGGGTGAGGGGAGAGACACACGGGCATGAGCAGGGGGTGGGGGGAAGACACACACGGTGCATGAGCGGGGGTGGGTGGCAAGGCTAGAGACACACAGGGCATGAGCGGGGGTGGGGGGAGGTAGAGAGACACACGAGGCATGAGCGGGGAGTGAGCGGGGGGTGAGCGGGAGGGAGAGAGACACACGGGGCATGAGCGGGGTGGGGGGTGGGAGAGACACACACGGGGCTTGAGCGGGGGTGGGGGGAGGGAGAGAGACACACGGAGCATGAGTGGGGTTGAGGGGGAGGGAGAGAGACACACGGGGCATGAGCAGGGGTGGGGGGAGGGAGAGAGACACATGGGGCATGAGCGGGGGTGGGCGGGAGGGATAGAGACACACGGGGCATGAGCGAGGGTGGGGGGAGGGAGAGAGACACACGGGGCATGAGCGGGGGGTGGGTGGGAGGGATAGAGACACACGGGGCATGAGTGGGGGGTGGGTGGGAGGGCTAGAGACACACGGGGCATGAGTGGGGGGTGGGTGGGAGGGATAGATACACACGGGGCATGAGCGGGGGGTGGGTGGGAGGGATAGAGACACACGGGGCATGAGCGGGGGGTGGGTGGGAGGGATAGAGACACACGGGGCATGAGCGGGGGGTGGGTGGGAGGGATAGAGACACACTAGGCATGAGCGGGGGGTGGGTGGGAGGGGAGAGACAAACGGGGCATGAGCAGGGGGTGGGGGGAGGGATAGAGACACACGGGGCATGAGCGGGGGGTGGGTGGGAGGGATAGAGACACACGAGGCATGAGCGGGGGGTGGGTGGGAGGGGAGAGACAAACGGGGCATGAGCAGGGGGTGGGGGGAGGTAATGAGACACATGAGACATGAGCGGGGGTGAGCAGGGGGTGAGCGGGAGGGAGAGAGACACAGGGGGCATGAGCGGGGGTGGGTGGGATTTAGAGACACACACGGGGCATGAGCGGGGGTGGGGGGAGGGAGAGAGACACACGGGGCATGAGCGGGGGTGGGGGGAGGTAGAGAGACACATGAGGCATGAGCGGGGGGTGAGCGGGAGTGAGGGAGACAAAAGGGGAATGAGCGGGGGTGGGGGGGAGGGAGAGACACACACGGGGCATGAGCGGGGGTGGGGGGAGGGAGAGAGACACACAGGGCATGATTGGGGGTGGGGGGAGGGAGAGAGACACACGGGGCATGAGCGGTGGTGGGGGGGGCAGACACATGGGGCATGAGTTGGGGGTGGGCGGGCGGTATAGAGACACACGGGGCATGAGAGGGGATGGGGGAGGGAAAGAGACACACGGGGCATGAGCGGGGGGTGGGTGGGAGGGATAGAGACACACGGGGCATGAGCGGGGGTTGGGTGGGAGGGATAGAGACACACGGGCATGAGCGGGGGGTGGGTGGGAGGGATAGAGACACACGGGGCATGAGCGGGGATGGGTAGGAGGGATAGAGACACACGGGGAATGAGCGGGGGGTGGGTTTTAGGGATAGAGACACACGGGGCATGAGCGGGGGGTTGGTGGGAGACGATAGACAAACGGGGCATGAGTGGGGGGTGGGTGGGAGGGCTAGGGGCATGAGCGGGGGGTGGGTTGGAGATCTAGAGACACACGGGGCATGAGTAGGGGTTGAGGGGAGAGACACACGGGGCATGAGCTGGGGGTGGGGGGGAGGGAGAGACACAGGGCATGAGCGGGGCGTGGGTTGGAGGGATAGATACACACGGGGCATGAGCGGGGGGTGGGTGGGAGGGCTAGAGACACACGGGGCATGAGTAGGGGGTGAGGGGAGAGACACACGGGGCATGAGCAGGGGGTGTTTGGGAGTGATAGAGACACACGGCGCATGAGCGGGGGGTGTGTGGGAGGGATAGAGCCAAACGGGGTATGTGCTGGGGGTGGGTGGGAGGGCTAGGGGCATGAGTGGGGGGTGGGTGGGAGGGCTAGACTAGAGACACACGGGGCATGAGTAGGGGGTGAGGGGAGAGACACACGGGGCATGAGCGGGGGTGGGGGGAGAGAGAGACACACATGGTGCATGAGCGGGGTAGGGGGGAGGACGAGACACACACAGGGCATGAGCGGGGGGTGGGCGAGAGGGATAGAGACACAGGGGCATGAGCGGGGGTGGGGGGAGGGAGAGACACACAAGGGGCATGAGCGGGGGGTGGGCGGGAGGGATAGAGACACATGGGGCATGAGCGGGGGTGGGCGGGAGGGATAGAGACACACGGGGCATGAGCGGGGGGTGGGCGGGAGGGATAGAGACACACGGGGCATGAGCGGGGGGAGGGAGAGAGACACAGAGGTCATGAGCGGGGGGTGGGTGGGAGGGTTAGAGACACACGGGGCATGAGCGGGGGTTGGGTGGGAGGTATAGAGACACACGGCCCATGAGCGGGGGGTGGGTGGGAGGGATAGAGACACACGGCCATGAGCGGGGGGTGGGTGGTATAGAGACACACAGGCAATGAGCGGGGGGTGGGAGGGAGGGCTAGGGGCATGATTAGGCCTAGAGACACACAGGGCATGACTATGGGGTGAGGGGAGAGACACATGGGGCATGAGCGGGGGTGGGTGGGAGGGATAGAGACACATGGGGCATGAGCGGGGGGTGGGTCGGAGGGATGGAGACACACAGGGCATGAGTGGGAGGTGGGTGGGAGGGGAGAGACAACGGGGCATGATGGGGGGTGGGAGGGCTAGGGGCAAACGCGGGGGGTGGGTGGGATTTCTAGGGGCATGAGCGGGCGGTGGGTGTTAGGGCTAGAGACACACGGGGCACGAGTAGGGATTGAGGGGAGAGACACACGGGGCATGAGCAGGGGGTGGGGGGGAGGGATAGACACACACGGGGCATGAGCGGGGGTGGGTGGGAAGGCTAGAGACACACGGGGCATGAGCGGGGGGTGGGAGGGCTAGAGACACATGGGGCATGAGCGGGGGGTGGGTGGGAGGACTAGAGACACACGGGGCATGAGCGGGGGGTGAGTGGGAGGGCTAGAGACACACGGGGTATGAGCGGGGGTGGGGGGGAGAGAGACACACGGGGCATGAACGGTTGTGGGGGGGAGGGAGAGAGACACACGGGGCATGAGCGGGGGTGCGGGGGAGGGAGAGAGACACACGGGGCATGAGCAGGGGTGGGCAGGAGGGATAGAGACACACGGGGCATGAGCGGTGGTGGGGGGGAGAGAGACACACGGGGCATGAGCGGGGGTGAGGGGGAGGGAGAGAGACACACAGGGCATGAGCGGTCGTGGGGGGGAGGGAGAGAGACACACACAGGGCATGAGCGGGGGTGGGGTGAGGGATAGAGACACGTGGGGCCTGAGCGGGGGTATGGGGGGAGGATCGAGAGACACACGGGGCATGAGCGGGGGTTGGGTGGGAGGGATTGAGACACATGGGGCATGAGCGGGGGGTGGGTGGGAGGGATAGAGACACACAGGGCATGAGCAGGGGAAGGTGGGAGGGATAGAGACACACGGGTCATGAGCGGGGGGTGGGTGGGAGGGATAGAGACACACGGGGCAATAGTGGGGGGTGGGTGGGAGGGATGGAGACACACGGGGCACGAGTGGGGGGTGGGTGGGAGGGATAGAGACACACGAGGCATGAGCAGGGGGTGGGTGGGAGGGGAGAGACAAACGGGGCATGAGCGGGGGTGGGGGGAGGTAGAGAGACACACGGGGCATGAGTAGGGGGTGAGGGGAGAGACACACGGGGCATGAGCAGGGGTTGGGGGGAGGGAGAGACACGGGGCATGAGCAGGGCGTGGGTGGGAGGGATAGAGACACACGGGGCATGAGAGGGGGGTGGGTGGGAGGGATAGAGACACACGGGGCATGAGCGGGGGGTGGGTGGGAGGGATAGAGACACACGGGCCATGAGCGGGGGTGGGTGTTAGGGATAGAGACACATGGGGCATGAGCGGGGGGTGGGTGGGAGGGCTAGGGGCATGAGCGGGGGGTGGGTGGGAGGGCTAGAGACACACGGGGCATGAGTAGGGGGTGAGGGGAGAGACACACGGGGCGTGAGCAGGGGGTGGGGGGAGGGAGAGACACACACGGGGTGAGAGCAGGGGAGGGCAGGAGGGATAGAGACACACAGGGCATGAGCGGGGGTGGGGGGAGAGACACACGGGGCATGAGCGGGGGGTGGGTGGGGGATATAGAGACACACAGGGCATGAGCCGGGGGTGGGTGGGAGTGATAGAGACACACAGGGCATGAGTTGGGGGTGGGTGGGAGGGATAGAGCCAAACGGGGCATGAGCTGGCGGTGGGTGGGAGGGCTAGGGGCATGAGCGGGGGTGGGTGGGAGGGCTAGAGACACACGGGGCATGAGTAGGGGGTGAGGAGAGAGACACACGGGTCATGAGCGGGGGTGGGGGGAGGGAGAGACACACACGGGGCATGAGCGGGGGTTGGGGGAGGACGAGACACACACAGGGCGTGAGCGGGGGGTGGGCGGGAGGGATAGAGACACAGGGGCATGAACGGGGGTGGTGGGGAGGGAGAGAGACACACGGGGCATGAGCAGGGGTGGGCAGGAGGGATAGAGACACACGGGGCATGAGCAGGGGGTGGGGGAGGGAGAGAGACACACGGGTCATGAGCGGGGTGTGGGTGGGAGGGATAGAGACACACGGGGCATGAGCACGGGGTGGGTGGGAGGGTTAGAGACACACGGGGCATGAGCGGGGGTTGGGTGGGAGGGATAGAGACACACGGGCCATGAGCGGGGGATGGGTGGGAGGGATAGAGACACACGGGGCATGAGCGGGGGGTGGGTGGGAGGGATAGAGACACACGGGCAATGAGTGGGGGGTGGGTGGGAGGGCTAGGGGCATGAGAGGGGGGTGGGTGGGAGGGCTAGATACACAAGGGGCATGAGTAGGGGGTGAGGTGAGAGACACACGGGGCATGAGCGGGGAGTGGGTGGGAGGGATAGAGACACACAGGGCATGAGCGGGGGATGGGTGGGAGGGATAGAGACACATGGGGCATGAGCAGGGGTGGGGGAGAGAGACACACGGGGCATGAGTGGTTGTGGGGGGGAGGGAGAGAGACACAAGGGGCATGAGCGGGGGTGAGGGGAAGGGAGAAAGACACACGGGGCATGAGCGGGGGGTGGGCAGGAGGGATAGAGACACACGGGGCATGAGCGGTGGTGGGGGGAGAGAGACACACGGGGCATGAGCGGGGGGTGGGCGGGAGGGATAGAGACACATGGGGCATGAGCGGGGGGTGGGCGGGAGGGATAGAGACACACGGGGCATGAGCGGTGGGTGGGCGGGAGGGATAGAGACACACGGGGCATGAGCGTGGGGTGGGGGGAGGGAGAGAGACACACGGGTCATGAGCAGGGGGTGGGTGGGAGGGATAGAGACACATGGGGCATGAGCAGGGTTAGAGACACACGGGGCATGAGCGTGGGTTGGGTGGGAGGTATAGAGACACACGGGCCATGAACGGGGGGTGGGTGGGAGGGATAGAGACACACGGGCATGAGCGGGGTGTGGGTTGTATAGAGACACACAGGCAATGAGCGGGGGGTGGGTGGGAGGGCTAGGGGCATGAGAGGGGGGTGGGTGGGAGGCCTAGAGACACACAGGGCATGAGTAGGGGTGAGGGGAGAGACACATGGGGCATGAGCAGGGGGTGGGTGGGAGGGATAGAGACACAATGGGCATGAGCGGGGGGTGGGTGGGAGGGAAAGAGACACACGGGGCATGAGCGGGGGGTGGGTCGGAGGGATAGAGACACACAGGGCATGAGTGGGAGGTGGGTGGGAGGGGAGAGACAACGGGGCATGATCGGGGGTGGGAGGACTAGGGGCATGAGCGGGGGGTGGGTGAGAGGGCTAGGGGCATGAGCGGGCGGTGGGTGTGAGGGCTATAGACACACGGGGCACGAGTAGGGGATGAGGGGAGAGACACATGGGGCATGAGCAGGGGGTGGGGGGAGGACGAGACACACACAGGGCGTGAGCGGGGGGTGGGCGGGAGGGATAGAGACACAGGGGCATGAGCGGGGGTGGTGGGGAGGGAGAGACACACACAGGGCATGAGCGAGGGGTGGGCGGGAGGACTAGAGACACACGGGACATGAGTGGGGGGTGGGCGGGAGTTATAGAGACACACGGGGCATGAGCGGGGAGTGGGCGGGAGGGATAGAGACACACGGGGCATGAGCAGGGGGTGGGGGGAGGGAGAGAGACACACGGGTCATGAGCGGGGTGTGGTTGGGAGGGATAGAGACACACGGGCATGAGCAGGGAAGGTGGGAGGGATAGAGACACAAGGGGCAATAGCGGGGGGTGGGTGGGAGGGATGGAGACACACGGGGCATGAGTGGGGGGTGGGTGGGAGGGATAGAGACACACGAGGCATGAGTAGGGGGTGGGGGGAGGGAGAGACACACACAGGGCATGAGCGAGGGGTGGGCGGGAGGACTAGAGACACACGGGGCATGAGCGGGGAGTGGGCGGGAGGGATAGAGACACACGGGGCATGAGCAGGGGTGGGGGGAGGGAGAGAGACACACGGGTCATGAGCGGGGTGTGGTTGGGAGGGATAGAGACACACGGGGCATGAGCGGGGGGTGGGTGGGAGGGTTAGACACACACGGGGCATGAGCGGGGGTTGGGTGGGAGGGAAATAGTCACACGGGGCATGAGCGGGGGGTGGGTCGCAGGGATAGAGACACACGGGCAATGAGCGGGGGGTGGGTGGGAGGGCTAGGGGCATGAGAGGGGGGTGGGTGGGAGGTCTAGATACACAAGGGGCATGAGTAGGGGGTGGGTGGGAGGGTTAGAGACACACGGGTCATGAGCGGGGGGTGGGTGGGAGGGATAGAGACACATGGGGCATGAGCGGGGGGTGGGTGGGAGGGATAGAGACACACGGGCATGAGCGGGGGGTAGGTTGTATAGAGACACACAGGCAATGAGGCGGGGGGTGGGTGGGAGGGCTAGGGGCATGAGAGGGGTGTGGGTGGGAGTCCTAGAGACACACATGGCATGAGTAGGGGGTGAGGGGAGAGACACATGGGGCATGAGCAGGTGGTGGGTGGGAGTCATAGAGACACACGGTGCATGAGCGGGGGGTGGGTGGGAGGGAAAGAGACACACGGGGCATGAGCGGGGGGTGGGTCGGAGGGATAGAGACACACAGGGCATGAGTGGGAGGTGGGTGGGAGGGGAGAGACAACGGGGCATGATCGGGGGTGGGAGGGCTAGGGGCATGAGCGGGGGGTGGGTGGGAGGGCTAGGGGCATGAGCGGGCGGTGGGTGGGAGGGCTAGAGACACACGGGGCACGAGTAGGGGATGAGGGGAGAGACACACGGGGCATGAGCAGGGGGTGGGGGGGAGGGATAGACACACACGGGGCATGAGCGGGGGGTGGGTGGGAAGGCTAGAGACACACGGGGCATGAGCGGGGGGTGGGAGGGCTAGAGACACATGGGGCATGAGCGGGGGGTGGGTGGGAGGGCTAGAGACACACGGGGTATGAGCGGGGGTGGGGGGGAGAGACACACGGGGCATGAGCAGTTGTGGGGGGAGGGAGAGAGACACACAGGGCATGAGCGGGGGTGCGGGGGAGGGAGAGAGACACACGGGGCATGAGCAGGGGTGGGCAGCAGGGATAGAGACACACGGGGCATGACCGGTGGTGGGGGGGAGAGAGACACACGGGGCATGAGCGGGGGTGGGGGGGAGGGAGAGAGACACACAGGGCATGAGCGGTTGTGGGGGGGAGGGAGAGAGACACACTGGGCATGAGCGGGGGTGGGGGGAGGGATAGAAACACACGGGGCCTGAGCGGGGGTATGGGGGAGGATCGAGAGATACACGGGGCATGAGCGGGGGTTGGATGGGAGGGATAGAGGCACACGGGGCATGAGCGGGGTGTTGGTGGGAGGGATAGAGACACACGGGGCATGAGCAGGGAAGGTGGGAGGGATAGAGACACAAGTTGCAATAGCGGGGGTGGGTGGGAGGGATGGAGACACACGGGGCATGAGTGGGGGGTGGGTGGGAGGGATAGAGACACACGAGGCATGAGCGGGGGGTGGGTGGGAGGGGAGAGACAAACGGGGCAGGAGCGGGGGTGGGGGAGGTAGAGAGACACACGGGGCATGAGTAGGGGGTGAGGGGAGAGACACACGGGGCATGAGCAGGGGGTGGGGGGAGGGAGAGACATGGGGCATGAGCGGGGCGTGGGTGGGAGGGATAGAGACACACGGGGCATGAGTAGGGGGTGGGGGAGGGAGAGACACACACGGGGCATGAGCGGGGGTGGGGGGAGGACGAGACACACACAGGGCGTGAGCGGGGGTGGGCGGGAGGGATAGAGACACACATGGGGCATGAGCGGGGGGTGGGTGGGGGATATAGAGACACACAGGGCATGAGCCGGGGGTGGGTGGGAGTGATAGAGACACACAGGGCATGTGTTGGTATAGAGCCAAACGGGGCATGAGCTGGGGGTGGGTGGGAGGGCTAGGGGCATGAGCGGGGGATGGGTTGGAGGGCTAGAGACACACAGGGCATGAGTAGGGGGTGAGGGGAGAGATACACGGGGCATGAGCAGGGGTGGGCAGGAGGGATAGAGACACACGGGGCATGAGCGGTGGTGGGGAGAGAGACACACGGGGCATGAGCAGGGGTGGGGGGAGGGAGAGAGACACACAGGGCATGAGCGGTTGTGGGGGGGAGGGAGAGAGACACACGGGGCATGAGCGGGGTTGGGGGGGAGGGATAGAGACACACGGGGCCTGAGCGGGGGTGGGTATGGGGGAGGATCGAGAGACACACGGGGCATGAGCGGGGGTTGGGTGGGAGGTATAGAGACACACGGGGCATGAGCGGGGGGTGGGTGGGAGGGATAGAGACACACGGGGCAAGAGCAGGAAGGTGGGAGGGATAGAGACACAAGTGGCAATAGCGGGGGGTGGGTGGGAGGGATGGAGACACACGGGGCATGAGTGGGGGGTGGGTGGGAGGGGGAGAGACAAACGGGGCAGGAGCGGGGGTGGGGGAGGTAGAGAGACACACGGGGCATGAGTAGGGGTGAGGGGAGAGACACACGGGGCATGAGCAGGGGGTGGGGGAGGGAGAGACATGGGGCATGAGCGGGGCGTGGGTGGGAGGGATAGAGACACACGGGGCATGAGTAGGGGGTGGGGGGAGGGAGAGACACACACGGGGCATGAGCGGGGGTGGGGGGAGGACGAGACACACACAGGGCCTGAGCGGGGGGTGGGCGGGAGGGATAGAGACACACAGGGCATGAGCGGGGGGTGGGTGGGGGATATAGAGACACACAGGGCGTGAGCCGGGGGTGGGTGGGAGTGATAGAGACACACAGGGCATGAGTTGGTTGTGGGTGGGAGGGATAGAGCCAAACGGGGCATGAGCTGGGGGTGGGTGGGAGGGCTAGGGGCATGAGCGCGGGGTGGGTGGGAGGGCTAGAGACACACGGGGCATGAGTAGGGGGTGAGGGGAGAGATACACTGGTCATGAGTGGGGTGGGGGGAGGGAGAGACACACACGGGGCATGAGCGGGGTGGGGGGAGGACGAGACACACACAGGGCGTGAGCGGGGGGTGGGCGTGAGGGATAGAGACACAGGGGCATGAGCTGGGGTGGTGGGGAGGGAGAGACACACACAGGGCATTAGCGAGGGGTGGGCGGGAGGACTAGAGACACACGGGGCATGAGCGGGGGGTGGGCGGGAGGGATAGAGACACACGGGGCATGAGCGGGGAGTGGGCGGGAGGGATAGAGACACACGGGGCATGAGCAGGGGGTGGGGGGAGGGAGAGAGACACACGGGTCATGAGCGGGGTGTGGTTGGGAGGGATAGAGACACACGGGGCATGAGCGGGGGGTGGGTGGGAGGGTTAGACACACACGGGGCATGAGTGGGGGTTGGGTGGGAGGGATAGAGACACACGGGGCATGAGCGGGGGGTGGGTGGGAGGGATAGAGACACACGGGCAATGAGCGGGGGGTGGGTGGGAGGGCTAGGGGCATGAGAGGGGGGTGGGTGGGAGGTCTAGATACACAAGGGGCATGAGTAGGGGGTGGGTGGGAGGGTTAGAGACACACGGTTCATGAGCGGGGGGTGGGTGGGAGGGATAGAGAGACACATGGGGCATGAGCGGGGGGTGGGTGGGAGGGTTAGAGACACACGGGGCATGAGCGGGGGTTGGGTGGGAGGTATAGAGACACACGGGCCATGAACGGGTGGTGGGTGGGAGGGATAGAGACACACGGGCATGAGCGGGGGGTGGGTGTTATAGAGACACACAGGCAATGAGCGGGGGGTGGGTGGGAGGGCTAGGGGCATGAGAGGGGGGTGGGTGGGAGGCCTAGAGACACACAGGGCATGAGTAGGGGGTGAGGGGAGAGACACATGGGGCATGAGCAGGGGGTGGGTGGGAGGGATAGAGACACACGGGGCATGAGCGGGGGGTGGGTGGGAGGGAAAGAGACACACGGGGCATGAGCGGGGGGTGGGTCGGAGGGATAGAGACACACAGGGCATGAGTGGGAGGTGGGTGGGAGGGGAGAGACAACGGGGCATGATCGGGGGTGGGAGGGCTAGGGGCATGAGCGGGGGGTGGGTGGGAGGGCTAGGGGCATGAGCGGGCGGTGGGTGGGAGGGCTAGAGACACACGGGGCACGAGTAGGGGATGAGGGAGAGACACACGGGGCATGAGCAGGGGGTGGGGGTGAGGGATAGACAAACACGGGGCATGAGCGGGGGGTGGGTGGGAAGGCTAGAGACACACGGGGCATGAGCGGGGGGTGGGAGAGCTAGAGACACATGGGGCATGAGCGGGGGGTGGGTGGGAGGGCTAGAGACACACGGGGCATGAGCGGGGGGTGGGTGGGAGTGCTAGAGACACACGGGGCATGAGTGGGGGGTGGGTGGGAGGGCTAGAGACACACGGGGTATGAGCGGGTGTGGGGGGGAGAGACACACGGGGCATGAGCGGTTGTGGGGGGGAGGGAGAGAGACACACAGGGCATGAGCGGGGGTGCGGGGGAGGGAGAGAGACACACGGGGCATGAGCAGGGGTGGGCAGGAGGGATAGAGACACACGGGGCATGAGCGGTGGTGGGGGGGAGAGAGACACACGGGGCATGAGCGGGGGTGGGGGGGAGGGAGAGAGACACACAGGGCATGAGCGGTTGTGGGGGGGGGGAGAGAGACACACGGGGCATGAGCGGGGGTGGTGGGAGGGATAGAGACACACGGGGCCTGAGCGGGGGTATGGGGGAGGATCGAGAGACACACAGGGCATGAGCGGGGGTTGGGTGGGAGGGATAGAGACACACGGGGCATGAGCGGGGGGTGGGTGGGAGGGATAGAGACACACGGGGAATGAGCAGGGAAGGTGGGAGGGATAGAGACACAAGGGGCAATAGCGAGGGGTGGGTGGGAGGGATGGAGACACACGGGGCATGAGTGGGGGGTGGGTGGGAGGGATAGAGACACACGAGGCATGAGCTGGGGAGAGACAAACGGGGCAGGAGCGGGGGTGGGGGGAGGTAGAGAGACACACAGGGCATGAGTAGGGGGTGAGGGGAGAGACACACGGGGCATGAGCAGGGGATGGGGGGAGGGAGAGACATGGGGCATGAGCGGGGCGTGGGTGGGAGGGATAGAGACACACGGGGCATGAGTAGGGGGTGGGGGGAGGGAGAGACACACACGGGGCATGAGCGGGGGTGGGGGGAGGACGAGACACACACAGGGCGTGAGCGGGGGGTGGGTGGGAGGGATAGAGTTACAAGGGGCATGAGCGGGGGGTGGGTGGGGGATATAGAGACACACAGGGCATGAGCCGGGGGTGGGTGGGAGTGATAGAGACACACAGGGCATGAGTTGGGGGTGGGTGGGAGGGATAGAACCAAATGGGGCATGAGCTGGGGGTGGGTGGGAGGGCTAGGGGAATGAGCGGGGGGTGGGTGGGAGGGCTAGAGACACACAGGGCATGAGTAGGGGGTGAGGGGAGAGATACACGGGTCATGAGCGGGGGTGGGGGGAGGGAGAGACACACACGGGGCATGAGCGGGGTGGGGGGAGGACGAGACACACACAGGGCGTGAGCGGGGGGTGGGCGGGAGGGATAGAGACACAGGGGCATGAGCGGGGGGTGGGCGGGAGGGATAGAGACACACGGGGCATGAGCGGGGAGTGGGCGGGAGGGATGGAGACACAAGGGGCATGAGCAGGGGGTGGGGGGAAGGAGAGAGACACACGGGTCATGAGCGGGGTGTGGTTGGGAGGGATAGAGACACACGGGGCATGAGCGGGGGGTGGGAGGGAGGGTTAGACACACACGGGGCATGAGCGGGGGTTGGGTGGGAGGGATAGAGACACACGGGGCATGAGCGTGGGGCGGGTGGGAGGGATAGAGACACACGGGCAATGAGCGGGGGTGGGTGGGAGGGCTAGGGGCATGAGAGGGGGTGGGTGGGAGACACACGGGGCATGAGCGGGGATTGGGTGGGAGGGATAGAGACACACAGGGCATGAGCGGGGATGGGTGGGAGGGATAGAGACACACGGGGCGTGAGCAGGGGTGGGGGAGAGAGACACACGGGGCATGAGCGGTTGTGGGGGGGAGGGAGAGAGACACACGGGGCATGAGCGGGGGTGCGGGGAAGGGAGAGAGACACACGGGTCATGAGCGGGGTGTGGTTGGGAGGGATAGAGACACACGGGGCATGAGCGGGGGGTGGGTGGGAGGGTTAGACACACACGGGGCATGAGCGGGGGGTGGGTGGGAGGGATAGAGACACACGGGCAATGAGCGGGGGTGGGTGGGAGGGCTAGGGGCATGAGAGGGGGTGGGTGGGAGACACACGGGGCATGAGCGGGGATTGGGTGGGAGGGATAGAGACACACAGGGCATGAGCGGGGATGGGTGGGAGGGATAGAGACACACGGGGCGTGAGCAGGGGTGGGGGAGAGAGACACACGGGGCATGAGCGGTTGTGGGGGGGAGGGAGAGAGACACACGGGGCATGAGCGGGGGTGCGGGGAAGGGAGAGAGACACACGGGTCATGAGCGGGGTGTGGTTGGGAGGGATAGAGACACACGGGGCATGAGCGGGGGGTGGGTGGGAGGGTTAGACACACACGGGGCATGAGCGGGGGGTGGGTGGGAGGGATAGAGACACACGGGCAATGAGCGGGGGGTGGGTGGGAGGGCTAGGGGCATGAGAGGGGGGTGGGTGGGAGGTCTAGATACACAAGGGGCATGAGCAGGGGGTGAGGTGAGAGACACACGGGGCATGAGCGGGGATTGGGTGGGAGGGATAGAGACACACGGGGCATGAGCGGGGATGGGTGGGAGGGATAGAGACACACGGGGCATGAGCAGGGGTGGGGGAGAGAGACACACGGGGCATGAGCGGTTGTGGGGGGGAGGGAGAGAGACACACGGGGCATGAGCAGGGGTGCGGGGGAGGGAGAGAGACACACGGGGCATGAGCGGGGGGTGGGCAGGAGGGATAGAGACACACGGGGCATGAGCGGTGGTGGGGGGGAGAGAGACACACGGGGCATGAGCGGGGGGGGAGAGAGACACACAGGGCTTGAGCGGTTGTGGGGGGAGGGAGAGAGACACACGGGGCATGAGCGGGGGTGGGGGGGAGGGATAGAGACACACGGGGCCTGTGCGGGGGTATGGGGGGAGGATCGAGAGACACACGGGGCATGAGCGGGGGTTGGGTGGGAGGGATAGAGACACACGGGGCATGAGCGGGGGGTGGGTGGGAGGGATAGAGACACACAGGGCATGAGCAGGGGAAGGTCGGAGGGATAGAGACACACGGGACATGAGCGGGGGGTGGGTGAAAGGGATAGAGACACACGGGGCAATAGCGGGGGGTGGGTGGGAGGAATGGAGACACACGGGGCATGAGTGGGGGGTGGGTGGGAGGGATAGAGACACACGAGGCATGAGCGGGGGTGGGGGGAGGTAGAGAGACACACGGGGCATGAGTAGGGGGTGAGGGGAGAGACACACGGGGCATGAGCAGGGGGTGGGGGGAGGGAGAGACACGGGGCATGAGCGGGGCGTGGGTGGGAGGGATAGAGACACACGGGGCATGAGAGGGGGGTGGGTGGGAGGGATAGAGACACACGGGGAATGAGCAGGGGGTGGGTGGGAGGGATAGAGACACACAGGCCATGAGCGGGGGGTGGGTGTTAGGGATAGAGACACACGGGGCATGAGCGGGGGGTGGGTGGGAGGGCTAGGGGCATGAGCGGGGGGTGGGTGGGAGGGCTAGAGACACACGGGGCATGAGTAGGGGGGGAGGGAGAGACACACACGGGGCGTGAGCGGGGGAGCGCAGGAGGGATAGAGACACACAGGGCATGAGCGGGGGTGGGGGGAGAGACACACGGGGCATGAGCGGGGGGGTGGTTGGGAGATATAGAGACACACAGGGCATGAGCGGGGGGTGGGTGGGAGTGATAGCGACACACTTGGCATGAGTTGGGGGTGGGTGGGAGGGATAGAGCCAAACGGGGCATGAGCTGGGGGTGGGTGGGAGGGCTAGGGGCATGAGCGGGGGGTGGGTGGGAGGGCTAGAGACACATGGGGCATGAGTAGGGGGTGAGGGGAGAGACACACGGATGAGCGGGGGTGGGGGGAGGGAGAGACACACACGGGGCATGAGCGGGGGTGGGGGGAGGACGAGACACACACAGGGCGTGAGCTGGGGGTGGGCGGGAGGGATAGAGACACAGGGGCATGAGCGGGGGTGGTGGGGAGGGAGAGACACACACAGGGCATGAGCGGGGGGTGGGCGGGAGGGCTAGAGACACAGGGGGCATGAGACGGGGGTGGGCGGGAGGGATAGAGACACACAGGGCATGAGCGGGGGGTGGGTGGGAGGGATAGAGACACACGGGGCATGAGCAGGGGGTGGGGGGAGGGAGAGAGACACACAGGTCATGAGCGGGGTGTGGGTGGGAGGGATAGAGACACACGGGGCATGAGCGTTGGTTGGGTGGGAGGGTTAGACACACACGGGGCATGAGCGGGGGTTGGGTGGGAGGGATAGAGACACACGGGCCATGAGCGGGGGATGGGTGGGAGGGATAGAGACACACGGGGCATGAGCGGGGGGTGGGTGGGAGGGATAGAGACACACGGGCAATGAGCGGGGGGTGGGTGGGAGGGCTAGGGGCATGAGAGGGGGGTGGGTGGGAGGGCTAGAAACACAAGGGGCATGAGTAGGGGGTGAGGTGAGAGGCACAGAGGGCATGAGCGGGGAGTGGGTGGGAGGGATAGAGACACACGGGGCATGAGCGGGGGATGGGTGGGAGGGATAGAGACACACGGGGCATGAGCAGGGGTGGGGGAGAGAGACACACGGGGCATGAGCGGAGGGTGGGCGGGATGTATAGAGACACACAGGGCATGAGCGGGGGTGGGGGGGGAAAGAGACACACGGGGCATGAGCGGGGTGGGTGGGAGCGATAGAGACACACAGGGCATGAACGGGGGTGGGTGGGAGGGATAGAGACACATGGGGCATGAGCAGGGGGTGGGTGGGAGGGATAGAGACACACGGGGCATGAGCGAGGATGGGTGGGAGGGATAGAGACACACGGGGCATGAGAGGGGGGTGGGTGGGAGGGATAAAGACACACGGGGCATGAGCGGGGGGTGGGTGGGAGGTGAGAGACAAACGAGGCATGAGGGGGGGTGGGTGGGAGGGCTAGGGGCATGAGAGGGGGGTGGGTGGGAGGGCTAGAGACACACGGGGCATGAGTAGGGGTGAGGGGAGAGACACACGGGGCACGAGCTGAGGGTGGGGGGAGGGAGAGACATGGGGCATGAGCGGAGCATGGGTGGGAGGGATAGAGACACACGGGGCATGAGAGGGGGGTGGGTGGGAGATATAGAGACACACAGGGCATGAGCGGGGGTGGGTGGGAGTGATAGAGACACACAGGGCATGAGTGGGGGGTGGGTGGTCGGGATAGAGCCAAACATGGCATGAACAGGGGGTGTCGTTAGGAGAACTAGGGGCATGAGCAGGGGGTGGGTGGGAGAGAGACACACGGGGCATGAGTAGGGGGGGAGGGGAGAGACACACGGGGCATGAGCAGGGGTGAGGGGAGGGAGAGACACACACGGGGCTTGAGCGGGGGTGGGGGGAGGACAGGACACACACAGGGCATGAGCGGGGGGTGGGCGGGAGGGATAGAGACACAGGGGCATGAGCGGGGGTGGTGGGGAGGGAGAGACACACACGGGGCATGAGCGGGGGGTGGGCAGGAGGGATAGAGGCACACGGGGCATGAGCGGGGGTGGGCGGGAGGGATAGAGACACACAAGGCATGAGCGGGGGGTGGGCGGGAGGGAGAGACACACACGGGGCGGGGGAGGGCAGGAGGGATAGAGACACACAGGGCATGAGCGGGGGTGGGGGGAGAGACATACGGGGCATGAGCTTGATATAGAGACACACAGGGCATGAGCGGGGGGTGGGCGGGTGTGATAGAGACACACAGGGCATGAGTTGGGGGTGGGTGGGAGGGATAGAGCCAAACGGGGCATGAGCTGGGGATGGGTGGGAGGGCTAGGGGCATGAGCGGGGGGTGGGTGGGAGGGCTAGGGGCATGAGAGGGGGGTGGGTGGGAGGGCTAGAAACACAAGGGGCATGAGTAGGGGGTGAGGTGAGAGGCACAGAGGGCATGAGCGGGGAGTGGGTGGGAGGGATAGAGACACACGGGGCATGAGCGGGGGATGGGTGGGAGGGATAGAGACACACGGGGCATGAGCAGGGGTGGGGGAGAGAGACACACGGGGCATGAGCGGAGGGTGGGCGGGATGTATAGAGACACACAGGGCATGAGCGGGGGTGGGGGGGGGAAAGAGACACACGGGGCATGAGCGGGGTGGGTGGGAGCGATAGAGACACACAGGGCATGAACGGGGGTGGGTGGGAGGGATAGAGACACATGGGGCATGAGCAGGGGGTGGGTGGGAGGGATAGAGACACACGGGGCATGAGCGAGGATGGGTGGGAGGGATAGAGACACACGGGGCATGAGAGGGGGGTGGGTGGGAGGGATAAAGACACACGGGGCATGAGCGGGGGGTGGGTGGGAGGTGAGAGACAAACGAGGCATGAGGGGGGGTGGGTGGGAGGGCTAGGGGCATGAGAGGGGGGTGGGTGGGAGGGCTAGAGACACACGGGGCATGAGTAGGGGTGAGGGGAGAGACACACGGGGCACGAGCTGAGGGTGGGGGGAGGGAGAGACATGGGGCATGAGCGGAGCATGGGTGGGAGGGATAGAGACACACGGGGCATGAGAGGGGGGTGGGTGGGAGATATAGAGACACACAGGGCATGAGCGGGGGTGGGTGGGAGTGATAGAGACACACAGGGCATGAGTGGGGGGTGGGTGGTCGGGATAGAGCCAAACATGGCATGAACAGGGGGTGTCGTTAGGAGAACTAGGGGCATGAGCAGGGGGTGGGTGGGAGAGAGACACACGGGGCATGAGTAGGGGGGGAGGGGAGAGACACACGGGGCATGAGCAGGGGTGAGGGGAGGGAGAGACACACACGGGGCTTGAGCGGGGGTGGGGGGAGGACAGGACACACACAGGGCATGAGCGGGGGGTGGGCGGGAGGGATAGAGACACAGGGGCATGAGCGGGGGTGGTGGGGAGGGAGAGACACACACGGGGCATGAGCGGGGGGTGGGCAGGAGGGATAGAGGCACACGGGGCATGAGCGGGGGTGGGCGGGAGGGATAGAGACACACAAGGCATGAGCGGGGGGTGGGCGGGAGGGAGAGACACACACGGGGCGGGGGAGGGCAGGAGGGATAGAGACACACAGGGCATGAGCGGGGGTGGGGGGAGAGACATACGGGGCATGAGCTTGATATAGAGACACACAGGGCATGAGCGGGGGGTGGGCGGGTGTGATAGAGACACACAGGGCATGAGTTGGGGGTGGGTGGGAGGGATAGAGCCAAACGGGGCATGAGCTGGGGATGGGTGGGAGGGCTAGGGGCATGAGCGGGGGGTGGGTGGGAGGGCTAGAGACACACGGGGCATGAGTAGGGGGTGAGGGGAGAGACACACGGGTCATGAGCGGGGGTGGGGGGAGGGAGAGACACACACGGGGCATGAGCGGGGATGGGGGGAGGACGAGACACACACAGGGTGGGAGCTGGGGGTGGGCGGGCGGGATAGAGACACAGGGGCATGAGCGGGGGTGGTGGGAGTGATAGAGACACACGGGGCATGAGTGGGGGGTGGGTGGTCGGGATAGAGCCAAACATGGCATGAACAGGGGGTGTCGTTAGGAGAACTAGGGGCATGAGCAGGGGGTGGGTGGGAGAGAGACACACGGGGCATGAGTAGGGGGGGAGGGGAGAGACACACGGGGCATGAGCAGGGGTGGGGGGAGGGAGAGACACACACGGGGCATGAGCGGTGGTGGGGGGAGGACAAGACACACACAGGGCATGAGCGGGGGGTGGGCGGGAGGGATAGAGACACAGGGGCATGAGCGGGGGTGGTGGGGAGGGAGAGACACACACGGGGCATGAGCGGGGGGTGGGCGGGAGGGATAGAGGCACACGGGGCATGAGCGGGGGTGGGCGGGAGGGATAGAGACACACAAGGCATGAGCGGGGTGTGGGCGGGAGGGAGAGACACACACGGGGCGGGGGAGGGCAGGAGGGATAGAGACACACAGGGCATGAGCGGGGGTGGGGGGAGAGACACACGGGGCATGAGCGGGGGGTGGGTGGGAGATATAGAGACACACAGGGCATGAGCGGGGGGTGGGCGGGTGTGATAGAGACACACAGGGCATGAGTTGGGGGTGGGTGGGAGGGATAGAGCCAAACGGGGCATGAGCTGGGGATGGGTGGGAGGGCTAGGGGCATGAGCGGGGGGTGGGTGGGAGGGCTAGAGACACACGGGGCATGAGTAGGGGGTGAGGGGAGAGACACACGGGTCATGAGCGGGGGTGGGGGGAGGGAGAGACACACACGGGGCGTGAGCGGGGATGGGGGGAGGACGAGACACACACAGGGTGGGAGCTGGGGGTGGGCGGGCGGGATAGAGACACAGGGGCATGAGCGGGGGTGGTGGGGAGGGAGAGACACACACAGGGCATGAGCGGGGGGTGGGCGGGAGGGCTAGAGACACACGGGGCATGAGACGGGGGTGGGTGGGAGGGATAGAGACACACGGGGCATGAGCAGGGGGTGGGGGGAGGGAGAGAGACACACAGGTCATGAGCGGGGTGTGGGTGGGAGGGATAGAGACACACGGGGCATGAGCGTTGGTTGGGTGGGAGGGTTAGACACACACGGGGCATGAGCGGGGGTTGGGTGGGAGGGATAGAGACACACAGGCCATGAGCGGGGGATGGGTGGGAGGGATAGAGACACACGGGGCATGAGCGGGGGGTGGGTGGGAGGGATAGAGACACACGGGCAATGAGCGGGGGGTGGGTGGGAGGGCTAGGGGCATGAGAGGGGGGTGGGTGGGAGGGCTAGAAACACAAGGGGCATAGTAGGGGGTGAGGTGAGAGACACACAGGGCATGAGCGGGGAGTGGGTGGGAGGGATAGAGACACACGGGGCATGAGCGGGGGGTGGGCGGGTGTGATAGAGACACACAGGGCATGAGTTGGGGGTGGGTGGGAGGGATAGAGCCAAACGGGGCATGAGCTGGGGATGGGTGGGAGGGCTAGGGGCATGAGCGGGGGGTGGGTGGGAGGGCTAGAGACACACGGGGCATGAGTAGGGGGTGAGGGGAGAGACACACGGGTCATGAGCGGGGGTGGGGGGAGGGAGAGACACACACGGGGCATGAGCGGGGATGGGGGGAGGACGAGACACACACAGGGTGGGAGCTGGGGGTGGGCGGGCGGGATAGAGACACAGGGGCATGAGCGGGGGTGGTGGGAGTGATAGAGACACACGGGGCATGAGTGGGGGGTGGGTGGTCGGGATAGAGCCAAACATGGCATGAACAGGGGGTGTCGTTAGGAGAACTAGGGGCATGAGCAGGGGGTGGGTGGGAGAGAGACACACGGGGCATGAGTAGGGGGGGAGGGGAGAGACACACGGGGCATGAGCAGGGGTGGGGGGAGGGAGAGACACACACGGGGCATGAGCGGGGGTGGGGGAAGGACAAGACACACACAGGGCATGAGCGGGGGGTGGGCGGGAGGGATAGAGACACAGGGGCATGAGCGGGGGTGGTGGGGAGGGAGAGACACACACGGGGCATGAGTGGGGGGTGGGCGGGAGGGATAGAGGCACACGGGGCATGAGCGGGGGTGGGCGGGAGGGATAGAGACACACAAGGCATGAGCGGGGGGTGGGCGGGAGGGAGAGACACACACGGGGCGGGGGAGGGCAGGAGGGATAGAGACACACAGGGCATGAGCGGGGGTGGGGGGAGAGACACACGGGGCATGAGCGGGGGGTGGGTGGGAGATATAGAGACACACAGGGCATGAGCGGGGGGTGGGCGGGTGTGATAGAGACACACAGGGCATGAGTTGGGGGTGGGTGGGAGGGATAGAGCCAAACGGGGCATGAGCTGGGGATGGGAGGGAGGGCTAGGGGCATGAGCGGGGGGTGGGTGGGAGGGCTAGAGACACACGGGGCATGAGTAGGGGGTGAGGGGAGAGACACACGGGTCATGAGCGGGGGTGGGGGGAGGGAGAGACACACACGGGGCGTGAGCGGGGATGGGGGGAGGACGAGACACACACAGGGTGGGAGCTGGGGGTGGGCGGGCGGGATAGAGACACAGGGGCATGAGCGGGGGTGGTGGGGAGGGAGAGACACACACAGGGCATGAGCGGGGGGTGGGCGGGAGGGCTAGAGACACACGGGGCATGAGACGGGGGTGGGTGGGAGGGATAGAGACACACGGGGCATGAGCAGGGGGTGGGGGGAGGGAGAGAGACACACAGGTCATGAGCGGGGTGTGGGTGGGAGGGATAGAGACACACGGGGCATCAGCGTTGGTTGGGTGGGAGGGTTAGACACACACGGGGCATGAGCGGGGGTTGGGTGGGAGGGATAGAGACACACAGGCCATGAGCGGGGGATGGGTGGGAGGGATAGAGACACACGGGGCATGAGCGGGGGGTGGGTGGGAGGGATAGAGACACACGGGCAATGAGCGGGGGGTGGGTGGGAGGGCTAGGGGCATGAGAGGGGGGTGGGTGGGAGGGCTAGAAACACAAGGGGCATAGTAGGGGGTGAGGTGAGAGACACACAGGGCATGAGCGGGGAGTGGGTGGGAGGGATAGAGACACACGGGGCATGAGCGGGGGATGGGTGGGAGGGATAGAGACACACGGGGCATGAGCAGGGGTGGGGGAGAGAGACACACGGGGCATGAGCGGGGGGTGGGCGGGAGGGATAGAGGCACACGGGGCATGAGCGGGGGTGGGCGGGAGGGATAGAGACACACAAGGCATGAGCGGGGGGTGGGCGGGAGGGAGAGACACACACGGGGCGGGGGAGGGCAGGAGGGATAGAGACACACAGGGCATGAGCGGGGGTGGGGGGAGAGACACACGGGGCATGAGCGGGGGGTGGGTGGGAGATATAGAGACACACAGGGCATGAGCGGGGGGTGGGCGGGTGTGATAGAGACACACAGGGCATGAGTTGGGGGTGGGTGGGAGGGATAGAGCCAAACGGGGCATGAGCTGGGGATGGGTGGGAGGGCTAGGGGCATGAGCGGGGGGTGGGTGGGAGGGCTAGAGACACACGGGGCATGAGTAGGGGGTGAGGGGAGAGACACACGGGTCATGAGCGGGGGTGGGGGGAGGGAGAGACACACACGGGGCGTGAGCGGGGATGGGGGGAGGACGAGACACACACAGGGTGGGAGCTGGGGGTGGGCGGGCGGGATAGAGACACAGGGGCATGAGCGGGGGTGGTGGGGAGGGAGAGACACACACAGGGCATGAGCGGGGGGTGGGCGGGAGGGCTAGAGACACACGGGGCATGAGACGGGGGTGGGTGGGAGGGATAGAGACACACGGGGCATGAGCAGGGGGTGGGGGGAGGGAGAGAGACACACAGGTCATGAGCGGGGTGTGGGTGGGAGGGATAGAGACACACGGGGCATGAGCGTTGGTTGGGTGGGAGGGTTAGACACACACGGGGCATGAGCGGGGGTTGGGTGGGAGGGATAGAGACACACAGGCCATGAGCGGGGGATGGGTGGGAGGGATAGAGACACACGGGGCATGAGCGGGGGGTGGGTGGGAGGGATAGAGACACACGGGCAATGAGCGGGGGGTGGGTGGGAGGGCTAGGGGCATGAGAGGGGGGTGGGTGGGAGGGCTAGAAACACAAGGGGCATAGTAGGGGGTGAGGTGAGAGACACACAGGGCATGAGCGGGGAGTGGGTGGGAGGGATAGAGACACACGGGGCATGAGCGGGGGGTGGGCGGGTGTGATAGAGACACACAGGGCATGAGTTGGGGGTGGGTGGGAGGGATAGAGCCAAACGGGGCATGAGCTGGGGATGGGTGGGAGGGCTAGGGGCATGAGCGGGGGGTGGGTGGGAGGGCTAGAGACACACGGGGCATGAGTAGGGGGTGAGGGGAGAGACACACGGGTCATGAGCGGGGGTGGGGGGAGGGAGAGACACACACGGGGCATGAGCGGGGATGGGGGGAGGACGAGACACACACAGGGTGGGAGCTGGGGGTGGGCGGGCGGGATAGAGACACAGGGGCATGAGCGGGGGTGGTGGGAGTGATAGAGACACACGGGGCATGAGTGGGGGGTGGGTGGTCGGGATAGAGCCAAACATGGCATGAACAGGGGGTGTCGTTAGGAGAACTAGGGGCATGAGCAGGGGGTGGGTGGGAGAGAGACACACGGGGCATGAGTAGGGGGGGAGGGGAGAGACACACGGGGCATGAGCAGGGGTGGGGGGAGGGAGAGACACACACGGGGCATGAGCGGGGGTGGGGGAAGGACAAGACACACACAGGGCATGAGCGGGGGGTGGGCGGGAGGGATAGAGACACAGGGGCATGAGCGGGGGTGGTGGGGAGGGAGAGACACACACGGGGCATGAGTGGGGGGTGGGCGGGAGGGATAGAGGCACACGGGGCATGAGCGGGGGTGGGCGGGAGGGATAGAGACACACAAGGCATGAGCGGGGGGTGGGCGGGAGGGAGAGACACACACGGGGCGGGGGAGGGCAGGAGGGATAGAGACACACAGGGCATGAGCGGGGGTGGGGGGAGAGACACACGGGGCATGAGCGGGGGGTGGGTGGGAGATATAGAGACACACAGGGCATGAGCGGGGGGTGGGCGGGTGTGATAGAGACACACAGGGCATGAGTTGGGGGTGGGTGGGAGGGATAGAGCCAAACGGGGCATGAGCTGGGGATGGGAGGGAGGGCTAGGGGCATGAGCGGGGGGTGGGTGGGAGGGCTAGAGACACACGGGGCATGAGTAGGGGGTGAGGGGAGAGACACACGGGTCATGAGCGGGGGTGGGGGGAGGGAGAGACACACACGGGGCGTGAGCGGGGATGGGGGGAGGACGAGACACACACAGGGTGGGAGCTGGGGGTGGGCGGGCGGGATAGAGACACAGGGGCATGAGCGGGGGTGGTGGGGAGGGAGAGACACACACAGGGCATGAGCGGGGGGTGGGCGGGAGGGCTAGAGACACACGGGGCATGAGACGGGGGTGGGTGGGAGGGATAGAGACACACGGGGCATGAGCAGGGGGTGGGGGGAGGGAGAGAGACACACAGGTCATGAGCGGGGTGTGGGTGGGAGGGATAGAGACACACGGGGCATCAGCGTTGGTTGGGTGGGAGGGTTAGACACACACGGGGCATGAGCGGGGGTTGGGTGGGAGGGATAGAGACACACAGGCCATGAGCGGGGGATGGGTGGGAGGGATAGAGACACACGGGGCATGAGCGGGGGGTGGGTGGGAGGGATAGAGACACACGGGCAATGAGCGGGGGGTGGGTGGGAGGGCTAGGGGCATGAGAGGGGGGTGGGTGGGAGGGCTAGAAACACAAGGGGCATAGTAGGGGGTGAGGTGAGAGACACACAGGGCATGAGCGGGGAGTGGGTGGGAGGGATAGAGACACACGGGGCATGAGCGGGGGATGGGTGGGAGGGATAGAGACACACGGGGCATGAGCAGGGGTGGGGGAGAGAGACACACGGGGCATGAGCGGAGGGTGGGCGGGATGTATAGAGACACACAGGGCATGAGCGGGGGTGGGGGGGAAAGAGACACACGGGGCATGAGCGGGGGTGGGTGGGAGCGATAGAGACACACAGGGCATGAGCGTGGGGTGGGTGGGAGGGATAGAGACACATGGGGCATGAGCGGGGGGTGGGTGGGAGGGATAGAGACACACGGGGCATGAGCAAGGATGGGTGGGAGGGATAGAGACACACGGGGCATGAGCGGGGGGTGGGTGGGAGGGATAGAGACACACGGGGCATGAGCGGGGGGTGGGTGGGAGGTGAGAGACAAACGAGGCATGAGGGGGGGTGGGTGGGAGGGCTAGGGGCATGAGAGGGGGGTGGGTGGGAGGGCTAGAGACACACGGGGCATGAGTAGGGGTGAGGGGAGAGACACGGGGCATGAGCGGGGCATGGGTGGGAGGGATAGAGACACACGGGGCATGAGAGGGGGGTGGGTGGGAGATATAGAGACACACAGGGCATGAGCGGGGGGTGGGTGGGAGTGATAGAGACACACGGGGCATGAGTGGGGGGTGGGTGGTCGGGATAGAGCCAAACGGGGCATGAGCTGGGGGTGGGTGGGAGGACTAGGGGCATGAGCAGGGGGTGGGTGGGAGGGAGAGAGACACACGGGGCATGAGTAGGGGGAGAGGGGTGAGACACACGGGGCATGAGCAGGGGTGGGGGAAGGGAGAGACACACACGGGGCATGAGCGGGGATGGGGGGAGGACAAGACACACACAGGGCATGAGCGGGGGGTGGGCGGGAGGGATAGAGACACAGGTGCATGAGCGGGGGTGGTGGGGAGGGAGAGACACACACGGGGCATGAGCGGGGGGTGGGCGGGAGGGATAGAGGCACACGGGGCATGAGCGGGGGGTGGGCGGGAGGGATAGAGACACACAAGGCATGAGCGGGGGGTGGGCGG
This sequence comes from Ambystoma mexicanum, assembly GCF_040938575.1. Taxonomy (NCBI): domain Eukaryota; kingdom Metazoa; phylum Chordata; class Amphibia; order Caudata; family Ambystomatidae; genus Ambystoma; species Ambystoma mexicanum. Next base: position 514,995,323 of record NC_090934.1, read on the forward strand.
GAGGGATAGAGACACACAGGGCATGAGCGGGGGGTGGGGGGAGGGAGAGAGACACACGGGTCATGAGCGGGGTGTGGGTGGGAGGGATAGAGACACACGGGGCATGAGCGGGGGGTGGGTGGGAGGGTTAGAGACACACGGGGCATGAGCGGGGGGTGGGGGGAGGGAGAGAGACACACGGGTCATGAGCGGGGTGTGGGTGGGAGGGATAGAGACACACGGGGCATGAGCGGGGGGTGGGTGGGAGGGTTAGAGTCACATGGGGCATGAGCGGGGGTTGGGTGGGAGGGATAGAGACACACGGTCCATGAGCGGGTGATGGGTGGGAGGGATAGAGACACATGAGGCATGAGCGGGGGGTGGGTGGGAGGGACAGAGACACAAGGGCAATGAGTTGGGTGTGGGTGGGAGGGCTAGTGGCATGAAAGGGGGGTGGGTGGGAGGTCTAGAGACACACGGGGCATGAGTAGGGGGTGAGGTGAGAGACACACGGGGCATGAGCGGGGGGTGGGTGGGAAGTTCTAGAGACACGCGGGGCATGAGCGGGAGGCGGGTGGGAGGGGAGAGACAACGGGGCATGATCGGGGGTGGGTGGGAGTTCTAGGGGCATGAGCGGGGCGTGGGTGGGAGGGCTAGGGGCATGAGCGGGCGGTGGGTGGGAGGGCTAGAGACACACGGGGCATGAGTAGGGGGTGAGGGGAGAGTCACACGGGGCATGAGCAGGGGGTGGGGGGAGGGAAAGACACACACGGGACATGAGCGGGGGGTGGGTGGGAGGGCTAGAGACACACGAGGCATGAGTGGGGGGTGGGAGGGCTAGAGACACACGGGGCATGAGTGGGGGGTGGGTGGGAGGTCTAGAGACACATGGGGCATGAGCGGGGGGTGGGTGGGAGTGCTAGAGACACACGGGGCATGAGCGGGGGGTGGGTGGGAGGGCTAGAGACACACGGGGCATGAGCGGGGGTGGGGGGTAGGGAGAGAGACACACGGGGCATGAGCCACGGGGCATGAGCGGTTGTGGGGGGAGGGAGAGAGACACACGGGTCATGAGCGGGGGTGGGGGGGAGGGAGAGAGACACACGGGACATGAGCTGGGGGTGGGCAGGAGGGATAGAGACACACGGGGCGTGTGCAGGGGTGGAGGGGAGGGATAGACACACACGGGGCAGGAGCGGGGGTGGGGGGGAGGGAGAGAGACACACGACGCATGAGTGGGGGTGGGGGAGGGAGAGAGACACACGGGGCATGAGCAGGGGTGGGGGGAGAGAGAAACACGGGGCATGAGCGGGGGGTGGGCGGTATGTAGAGAGACACACGGGGCATGAGCGGGGGTGGGGGGGAGAGAAAGAGACACATGGGGCATGAGCGGGGGGTGCGTGGGAGGGATAGAGACACACGAGGCATGAGCGGGGATGGGTGGGAGGGATAGAGACACATGGGGCATGAGCGGGGGGTGGATGGGAGGGATAGAGACACACGGGGCATGAGCGGGGGGTTGGTAGGAGGGGAGAGACAAACGAGGCATGAGCGGGGGGTAGGTGGGAGGGCTAGGGGCATGAGCGGGGGTGGGTGGGAGGGCTAGAGACACACGGGGCATGAGTAGGGGTGAGGGGAGAGACACACGGGGCATGAGCAAGGGGTGCAGGGAGGGAGAGACACGGGGCATGAGTGGGGCGTGGGTGTGAGGGATAGAGACACACGGGGCATGAGAGGGGGGTGGGTGGGAGGGATAGAGACACATGGGGCATGAGCGGGGGTGGGAGGGATAGAGATACACGGGCCATGAGCGGGGGGTGGGTGTTAGGGATAGAGACGAGCGGGGGGTGGGTGGGAGGGGAGAGACACATGGGGCATGAGTGGGGGGTGGGTGGGAGGGCTACGGGCATGAGCGGGGGTTGGGTGGGAGCGCTAGAGACACACGGGGCATGAGTAGGGGGTAAGGGTAGAGACACACGGGGCATGAGCAGGGGTGGTGGGAGGGAGAGACACATACGGGGCATGAGCGGGGGAGGGCGGGAGGGATAGAGACACACAGGGCATGAGCAGAGGTGGGTGGAGAGACACACGGGCCATGAGCGGGGGATGAGTGGGAGGGATAGATACACACGGGGCATGAGCGGGGTGTGGGTGTGAGGGATAGAGACACACGGGGCATGAGCAGAGGTGGGTGGAGAGACACACGGGCCATGAGCGGGGGATGGGTGGGAGGGATAGATACACACGGGGCATGAGCGGGGTGTGGGTGGGAGGGATAGAGATACACGGGCCATGAGCGGGGGGTGGGTGTTAGGGATAGAGACGAGCGGGGGGTGGGTGGGAGGGCTAGAGACACACAGGGCATGAGCTTGGGGTGGGTGGGAGGACTAGGGGCATGAGCGGGGGGTGGGTGGGAGGGCTAGAGACACACGGGGCATGAGTAGGGGGTGAGGGGAGAGACACACGGGGCGTGAGCGGGGGTGGGGGAAGGGAGAGACACACACGGGGCATGAGCGGGGGTGGGGGGAGGACGAGACACACACAGGGCATGAGCGGGGGGTGGGCGGGAGGGAGAGAGACACAGGGGCATGAGCGGGGGTGGTAGCGAGGGAGAGACACACACGGGGCATGAGCGGGGGGAGGGCGGGAGGGATAGAGACACACGGGGCATGAGCGGGGGGTGGGCGGGAGGGATAGAGACACACAGGGCATGAGCGGGGGTGAGGGGAGGGAGAGAGACACACGGGTCATGAGTGGGGTGTTGGCGGGAGGGATAGAGACACACGGGGCATGAGCGGGGGTGGCTGGGAGGGTTAGAGACACACAGGGCATGAGCGGGGGTTGGGTGGGAGGGATAGAGACACATGGGCCATGAGCGGAGGATGGGTGGGAGGGATAGAGACACACGGGCAATGAGCGGGGGGTGGGTGGGAGGGCTAGTGGCATGAGAGGGGGGTGGGTGGGAGGGCTAGAGATACATGGGGCATGAGTAGGGGGTGAGGTGAGAGACACACGGGGCATGAGCGGGGTGTGGGTGGGAGGGATAGAGACACACGGGGCATGAGCGGGGGGTGGGTGGGAGGGACCGAGACCCACGGGGCATGAGCGGGGGGTGTTTGGGAGAGATAGAGACACACAGGGCATGAGTGGGAGGTGGTTGGGTGGGGAGAGACAACGGGGCATGATCGGGGGGTGGGTGGGAGGTCTAGGGGCATGAGTGGGTGGTGGGTGGGAGTTCTACAGACACACGGGGCATGAGTAGGGGGTGAGGGGAGAGACACACGGGGCATGAGCAGTGGGTGGGGGGTAGAGACACACACGGGGCATGAGCGGGGGGTGGGTGGGAGGGCTAGAGACACACAGGGCATGAGCGGGGGGTGGGAGGGCTAGAGACACATGGGGCATGAGCGGGGTGTGGGTGGGAGGGCTAGAGACACACGGGGCATGAGTGGGGGGTGGGTGGGAGTGCTAGAGACACACGTGGCATGAGCGGGGGCTGGGGGGACAAAAAAAAAATCACCGTCCTGTCCGCGGAGCAAACAGGGAAGTCCGTCCGCGAACCGAACACAGATATCACTAATTTTTTTTTTTTTTGCAAAGTTTGGTGAGGATTCGTCCAGGGAGAGCGAAGTTATAAGCCGCCCAATAAGTGCTCTTCCTATGGAAACAGCAACTTAACCATAACTACATGGCCACTACCGTGGCCATGTAATAATAAAAAAAATGTATGTTTCTTGCAATTAAATTCTTTGTGTCTTTTTTTTAAAGCAGTTAAAATGTCCACGGGCTTCGTGCCTGTCCGACCTGCCCACTATTAACAAAATGTGGATGTGATAAGGACACTACACCTGTCCGTACCATTCGCAAACCAAGATGGAATTGTTCTTAGAAAACACCAGCTGTCCGGGATGTCCGTAAATCAACAAAACGGAGGTGTCCTAAGGGCACTATACCTATCCGCACCGTTCGCAACCAAGATGAAACTGTTCGTAGAACAGACGCGGTGTCCGGGATGTCCGTAGTAAACAAAATGGAGGTGTCCTAAGGACACTATATCTGGCCGTACAGTCTGCAGAACATCTACGCACAAGAGCACCATACCCGTAAGTCCTGCGAACATTGCACATGTTTGTAACTGTCCGTCTCACTTGTGTCGCACTTTTAATTAGTTTCAGGACCCGAACACTGTCCGTAGAACTCCCGCGTGCATGCGCACAACTGCTCCTGTGCATTTGTTATCCTGTGGACACCCGTTCCCTTCACGGACGTGTTGCTGATGTCATCATGTGACTCTAATTTGCGGACTCTGTCCGGGTGGCCAACATTTTAAAACAACTTATTTAGACAATCCAAATTATTTTACAGTAAAAAATCACCATTTCACATGTCCCAGACAATGGCCCTGGCTTTCCACATATTTATTGTAACTTTTTGAACGCTATTGAGCATTCGATATGTTCTCGGGACGCACCCCTCCACCCCTATAAAATGCCACACACCAGAGGTGATCTTCATTGTACTTCTGGCTGTTGCTGATTGCCTTTTGCTGCCTTTAGGGCTCTAGCTGAGATTACCTCATCAACCCTAATGGCATCCATGGCTGCTGTTGCTACACAAGCCTCAGCACCACCCCCAAACCCTCCACCACCAACACCTCCCAAAGGGGAACACACGTGAGGATGTAGAGAACGAGGATGAAGAGGATGAAGAGAATGAGGTGGAGGAACGCCCTACTACCACCACTCGCCGGGAGTCTTCGGTGTGGCGGTTGTTTACCATTTATGGTAACGTACCAAAAGCATGTGCGAACAGGGTCACCTGTAACAAGTGCAAATTGGTGCTGATACGTGGGAGACATGGTTCCTACAGCTTTGGTACGACATCCATGAAGCAACACCTAACTTCGTTCCATGGTGCAGACATTTGCAAGGTTGTACCTTGTGATGAACGTAGTAGGTTGAGTTCCTCCACAGCATCCTCTGTTTCCGCTCCTCTCACCACAAGAGACACTCCTGTGGGAGAGCGCATCCCTCCAGCTACTTCACAGGCCATTCCCGATGCTGTTGACCCTTACCTTTCGAGGGTCACAATATTGTGTATGTACTGCGATGCAGTACTCTGCAGGGGGGAGAGTCTTCAAAGTGCTTTCGAGACTACGGTCACGGACCACCAGAAGACCTGCTACCTACCTAAATAAGGCCCACCCTACATCTTCCTCTCTCCGCCTGTCCTTTCTTATCCCCGTGGCTGGTGTCCCTTCCTTACCCTCCTTTCCCCTCCTCTCCTAGTGTGTTGTGTGTAAAAAAACAAAAAAAAAATATAAAACAACAAACATCCCCCCCCCAAAAAGGCCCTTTTCAAAGCCGCCTTTCTCAGTTTAAAAATAGAACTACCAAATAAACAGTGCAGGTCCCTGTGCATTTTTTAAAAGTCTGCAGACAGTCCTAGGATAGATACAATTTTGGGGTGCTGCCCTAGCAAAACTAATGCACTTTTCTCTGGGAGTAAGTGGTTGCTCTGAAAAGAACATTTTGGTGGTGTTTTGTGTGTTTGAAAAACTTGGATTCGTCAACATCTAATGCAAAATAGATGACTATAATTCCAAAAAAGGTTGCAATGCATTTTGTACATTTCTAAGAAAAATCTGATTGCCAGCATATGTAAAATGGACTCCATCTCTGCAAAAAATGAATGTGCTACGAAACATAATATTTTCATTGTGAAAAGAGGACATGCCAGCATCTCTTAGAAAGGCACAAACAGCCTTATTGACATTGCGCCTCGCTTTCTCCATCTGTAGACCAAATGAAGATGAACGCAGCCACATTTGTCATTGCGCAATCTGAGAAAAAATTACTTGGGAATTTGGAAACATGTCCATGACCTTCTCAAGTCCTTCATTCATTGCAAATTGCAAAGAAATTCCAGACACATGTCCTAAACTGTTCCCTCCACAAAGAATTATAATTATGTCAGGATGACGCTCTGTCTGTAAAGTAGCACAGAGAGGTACCAAGTCCAGTCACTTCATTCCACGCACTCCATGCCAGTACACTTCCACATGAGGGAATCGAAGATCTGCAGATACACCTCAACGTTCTGCATGCACCTCCAACCAATGTATCCATGAGTCTCCCAAAATCCAGATAATCTGTTTTCGAAATCACACAGCCATAGCTATCTGTTCAACTCTCAGGAAAAAGACGTCCTCACAAAATCTCTCCTTAGACAACACACCCACTAAACTTTACTGACCAATCCCTAGTTCCACTCATTCTCATTTGCATGCCTCTCCACCCCTGATTCCCCATATGTAATACGTGCTGTCCGCAGTCTACCGCCATGTCCGCGGCATGTAGAAGATCTGAGTGTGGTGAATGTACATTTAAATAGTGTTCCCCATTTCCCCTTTAAGGTGGGCTCTGAAAAGAGACGTTTTTTTGGGGGGTTTTTTGCAGATGCCTGACAGACACCTGTAATTATGTATTTTTTGAGGTTTTCTTTCTTCTTATTTTACAACTAAAATCTTGACATAACCTGTTCCGAAGCAACCCTTACATTCCAAAAGAACATGTCATTTCCCAAAAAAGATAAAGAAACACCATCTGCTTCAAAATAAGCAGAATACTCGAAACAATATTCTCATTGTTACAGAAAAACATACCAGCTCTTAGCATGAAAGCACACATGCCTCGATTGATTGCACACCTAACAATTTTTTTCTGAGGACAGAAAACAGAAATATTGTCCCATATTACTCTAGGTAGTAATCCAGAAAAAAATACTTTCGCATTTGGAAGGATGTTGATTACTGCTTGAACCATCTGTTTGGGAACTCACGTAGCCCAAATGGAAAGCACCATAGTGCAAAACTACCAGATGGGAACTGTTTATCCTACGCGTATCTCTACAAACTTAGAGTATTGCCTCTACATTGCAGTCAGTCACAGCGCTCCACACCACCTCCACTCCTCTAACATCGAAATTGTTTGCCACATGCCTGCATTGAGAATACTGCTGTAAACCATGGACAAACATATCTCCAAGCACCAACACCCTGACTTTCTCCACCTCTGCCATCTTCACTACACACACTCTCTTTCTACACAAATCAACAATGTCAACATCTGATTGGCTGATCCCTAAAGTCCCCTTTCCATGCTGGATTTGTTGGAAAACCCAGTATTTGGCACACCCTACCCTGGGAAAGCCGCAGTGTCCATGCGGCACGTAACTCTTAGCCAGCCCTTCTACACTTTCCACATCACTCTCGGTTCCATTCACTCATTGGACACAGCTAAGCAGTCACACAACCATCCACCAATCACATCCAAAACCTCTACATCTAACTCCATCATCAGAGTTCCGCACTTCAAATGTACTGTTGATCACTCTGAATACAGGTCTCATATCATTGGGAAGCACCTACTTCAAAAACTACTGTACAAGACTCGAAGATTTCTACTTACAGCTCCATGCATATCCACATGCATGATTACAAAGTACAGGTATGCATATTTTATTGAGAATACATGTACAAATCTTATGATTCCATATAAACAGAGTAATGCCACTAAATCTGCATAGCCAATACCTACATGCCAATGCTCCCGATTTAAGTGCGAGACTCCCGATTTTTCATTGAAAAATGTCACAATTTTCTACTGTCTCCTGCGTAAATTAATGCTAATCCCAATGCAATCCTATGAGAAAAATAAATGATCCTGATTGCTGTGGTGAAATCTCCCTGTCAGGTGCTCCAGATTGTTTGCATGTCTAGTTATAATATGAAATTATACAAATATCCCCATCTATCACTTCCAAACCTCTCTGCTATCTACAACACAGCTGTAAAAAAACAAGTGGATTTCATGAACTTAAAATTCTACTCATTTGCAAACCATGTTGAACTAACATACTGTAAATAACATATAAAGAAATGCATGCATACACTATGTTCAGATATCAAACAAGAATACTACCACAAAAACATAAAAATCAACGTGTACATTAACATCAGTGCTATAAACACACAAAATTACTAACTTCTTCCTTTTACAATTGCAGTGAAGACCACTCTCCTGAAAATCAGCAGCATCTAAACTACAAACAACATATCCGAACAAACCTGATCATTCCACAAAAACAAGTAAGTACAATACTACCTTTATATTCTTACTGTTCCTCAAAGACACTGTGTGTGTAGTTCATTCATGTAATTTGCACACCAAAAAAAACATTGATTTCTGAACCATTCTGCCCATAAATTCCCATTTATTAAACAGAGATTAGCAGGCAGAATGGCACACAAATCTCTGTTTTTTTGGAACACAAATAACATACTCAACCCTTAGAATGTTAGCACTACAAAACAAAGAACTGTTTTAATTGTATACCATTACGTTTACTATTAATGCTTCTCCTCACCACTAGCTCACTTTCTACTCTCATCTGAACTGAAGTATAGTAACATAAAGAGAAGAATAGCCTTCCCGTCTCATTGTAACTGCCCAATGCACATTCACACACCACCACATACATCTTTCCCATCAAACTCATACACGCATGCACACAGCACACATACATTGGAAAACAGACCAACCCATACCTTATTTTTTTCAACAGACCCCAAAGAATGCCTACTAAAAAGCAAGTCCATAGAAAGCAACGCAGAAATAGAGCAAATGAAAATAAAAGTGTCCAAAATAAGCATCCATCTCTACGAGAGTTTGTACAAAACATTCAAAGAAAACAGCTAATGCAGTCATTTAGCGAAACAAAAGAAGCTTCTAGTACAGAAACTGTGCCTCCTCTATCAAAATATAAACCGAAACAGAAAATGCTTAACAAGAATTCGGCTACCACTATTGCTAAAACTGCTCTTCTAAATCTTCATACATTAGCAAGTAACCATTCCAAAAAAAGTATTTTAGCAAAAATGATCCACCACAGATTCCTTCAGAATCTTATAAAAACAGGACCGAAATCATGCACAACCCTTAAAACCTATCATAGAAAATTAATCCTAGAAGCTCTCGTAGACGGTGCAATCCTTCTCAAAAGGAAGTTATTCATTTTAGTTTTAAACAGGATGAAACCACTAACTAAACTAAGTACTAAACTACAGAAAGAACTTCTCAATAAACGCAATGTCAACAAAAATTACTTCTTAAATATCTGTGGAGGTGAATGGAGTCACACCACGACCACAGAACCATATTTTAATGAAGAAGCATACAAACACAACCAAACAAACACAATTGCCATCCATAGCAGTGGACGAGGTTATGAAAAAATTAATAATACCATCATGGAACAAGAAACACTGCTTACAAAAATATCACCAAAAAACTCAGAATTACCTCTCCATTCGACTGAACTAGAATGTCCAGTATACAAATGGCCATGCACATCAATGTGTAACATTCCCAACAATCTTTCAAACCCTTACGGCAGTTCCTCAATCAGTATGTGAAAGGTAAAGACAAAATCAAAATGAAAGTGCTGCAAAATATGTATACCTGTCCAGTGCGCAAATACACAAGACTTCAAGGACTTTCATTAGCCTGCATTTCAGGACTGATTTGCAAAAGCACCTTAGATGATATCAAAATGATATCAACACATCATTCAACTGTAAGAAATCTAGTCTATAAACTGTACTATTCTAAAAGTCTGCTTTAGAACTAGCCAATTTAAATAACACTCTTCTACATGGTACACCCAAAGACCTACAAGAAGAAATCGACCGTATCCAGAGAAAATATTTTGGAAGTGAAGCCACTTACAAAATGCAATAGCTTTAGAACAGACTAGCAACAATTCTGCACATGGCAACCTTCTACTACACACTTACAAAAAAGAAATGCTAAAATTTAAAAGTACATCCGCTGAAGTACCAAACCATGTGTGTGTGTGTTGCCGCAGAACTTTTAACAAAAGTAACACAAAAACTATAGATGTAACATACAAAATAGAAGACAGTGAAGATTCCAAATGGTTTGAATTAGCTCTCTACCTTTTAGCATAAAACAAATACAAAATAAGTGACCCCTTAATACTTTGCAGTTACTGCACTACATAACTTGACAACAACCAAACTTCTTCACATGCTATCACAAATAACTTGAAATTATTCCCACTACCAAAACCCCTGCAACAACTAAATTTATATGAGAGCATCATAATTCAAAAAATACACCCATTTCAAGCAATAAGACGCCTTCAACCAAAAACAGCAAAATCGGTGAAAGGCATTTGCGGCAAAGTAGTTCATTTACCATTATATCTGACAGAAAATGTGCACACTCTAGGAGTGCAACGTCCAATAGATCAATCTTTAATTGTCTTAGTAAATGGTGTACCAACAAAACACAAAATAATTTGCAACAACTTGTGGACTTACAAAAAGTTAGACAAGCCTTGCAATATTTAAAAGACAATAATGAATACTACAAAGAAATAAATATTGAAGAAAATTTAAGGGAAACAACTGAAATAATTCAAGACTCACCAGAAACTGGTTGATTTGAACTTCTGGATCCTGCTGCAGTATCCAATATTTTAGACCATTATACAATTCATCCATTACACTCTAATGACAGCATAGATGATGCACTAGAAACGTACCAAATGCGACACACCAAAGGATCACCAATGAGCATATGGGAAAAAAGCATAGAAGCACATGATTTTCCTCTACTATTTCCTAATGGCAAAGGAGGAAGGTACGATGATAGACCCACTCAGATAACAGCATCAGAATACCGCTCATTACGAATGTATTCTGAAGATCCCAGACTTAGACAAAATATGGAATACATATTCCACCTACTCTTTGAAAGTGAACTAGCAACTTTACATTACGGATTTGCAAACATATTGAAATCGGGAATCCACTTTCAAAATATGTCTGCTACGCAATTAATACAAAAAGTGCAAGAAAAAGATGAGGGTTTACAATCAAGCATTACAAATCTGTTTGCAAACATGCGTGGTACGAAAGAATACTGGTTCCGACATCACAGAGATGTATGTTGTATGATCAGAAACCTTGGACCACCCACTTGGTTTGTTACATTAAGTTGTGCAGAATATGCATGGGGAGATTTACATGATTTCCTACGCATATCAAACAAAAACAAAACAAACATAGATATACTAACACCTGGAGAACTTTGCTCTCTAGATCCTGTTAATGTTTCAAGATATTTCCACCATCGTTTACGGCTATGCTACACTTTATTTGTAATAAAACTGTTCATCCCCTCGGAGAAGTGCAACACTTCTTTTGGAGAAAACAATACCAAGCCAGTGGAGCACCACATATCCACATGCTTTTATGGATTAAAGATGCTCCTAAATTTGGTCAGGACAGTGATGCCACTGTTTTCAAGTTCATCCCAAAATATGTCACTTGTGAAATCCCTTCACAAACGAGACATAGTGACCTTCATGCACAAATTGTACAATTTCAAAGACACAAATGTGGCAAATATTGTCGTCGCAAATAGAAAAACAAAGGGAAATACTACACCAAATGCTGCTTTGGTATCCCTAGACCAGTTACAGAAACAGGTGAAGTGAACAACTTCATGTCTTCAGTTAGACATAGTGTTAAAGGTAAATCACCTAAGAACACGTATTACATAAAAATAACAGAAGAATCAAAATATATCAATGATTACAATGCAATCATTGCCCTCTTATGGAATGCAAACATAGATATGCAGTACATTGCACACAATTCCACTGCAGTTGCATGATATGTTACTGCCTACTTAACAAAAGCAGAAAAAACATAGCTTCAAGACCTCTGGAATGACCTATCATCAGACAAAACACTATCTCAGAAATTGTACAGCTTAGGCATAAAAATATTCTCTCATAGAGAATGTGGCGCCTACGAAGCTTCAGATCGTTTAACCGGTACTGCTTTCTATGGAAAATCTGAAAATATAATATGGCTAGGTCTTGGTCCTGCTAAATCTAGAAAAAGAGTTCTAAAATCATATGAGGACACAGAAACAATAGCCAAAAATTGTCCCAACAGCCAAGACATTTTGAAATACAATTTGCTAGACATATACCACCCGAACAGGAGTACCACTTTGGAAACCATGTGTCTATACCACATAGCCCAAAACTTTGCATACAAAAATAATATAAAACCTGATGAAAAAAAGGTAGATATAGAGTGACAGATTGTGAAGGCAGCTTAGTGAAACTTACCAAACGAAGCTTAATTAATCATATCAAATTGTCATTAAAAACTCCTCAGCAGGAATAACTATATTACATGTCCCTGCTACAACTTTTTAAACCACGGAGAAAAGAAGAAGAGATACTAGATGACTATGGCCCTCATTACGACCCTGGCGGAATTCGGAAAACGATGGCGGAAATGCAATACCGCCATCGAATAGCGCTCGGTGCGACTATGACCCGTCACCGCAAAGTACGAAGCCATTAGCGACACCGTAGTGAACGCCAACGCTAACTGCACCAAGCACGCGCGCGCGCGCCATGCCAAACCGCAAACACCACCATGGCGCAAGGGTACGCCAATTCCGACCCTAGCGGACATGTACCTAACGCCATGAAGCATGGCGGAATGTACCATTCCGCCATGGTGAGAAGTACGGCATCGCGAATCAACCGTAAACGGCCCCACTGAGTGCCTGTACACCGCTCCCTGCCCACAAAGTACAACTCCCCGTAGGTGCAATGAAGTCACAATGCAACCATTGAAATGTACAAGTCACCCATGCATGCCAACGAACAAAAGAAACACAACAGGGGCCAATGGGAGCTGCAGGGCACAGATGGCACGAATACAGAAGCCATCCCAATGGACATGACCACAGTCCCCCACCAAGAAACGCACGCAAACACAGGCACCTGTGACCAGCAATATTCCGAGAATCACATCATTCCACCAGTCCACCTGGCTGACCGGCATCTGTTACACAAAACCCAATCCCCCGCCCCTGAGCATGACAACATTCAAACTGTCATATTGGCAGCCCCCATCCCTGACCTCACGGGCTTCGTAGGCAAACGCGCCCAGTACAGTACCAAGCAACTAAACTCCGAAGCTGGAACCCAATGCAGATCTCCCCACAATACATCGCCCCCCAAATAGGCATATGCCACATCACTTGCAAAGAAAAACGCTACACGGGCCAAATCAGAATAGAAATTTAATGCACATCAAAATCACCAAGCCCATACAGCCATCAGGCCATGAACTCCAAAACACTTTTCACCATTGTGTGCTGCATCCGCAAGAAATGACCAGCCACTACTTGTGTGACGCCCTGTTCCCTCATGGTACACAGAGCCACATTCACGTACGAAAAGGCAACATGGAAGCGCACACAACCGCAGGGCCGTCCCAATGGGGAGGCACTAGTCCAGCTGAAAGGCCGAAATGTTGCTCCGAGCCACCAGTACTGCGTAAGGGCATGTGGGCCATTGGCGATCGTCCCATAAGATCGTAATGCTGCTCCACTGATTAACACGAAGCAGCAGGTGTCGGGAGTAAAACCCATCTGCAGGAGTGGCATACAGATGGCAGTGGCAAAAGGGGAGGAGATACCTGTCAACCAAAAGAAAAGAAAAAGAACAGAATGGCCATCAGAACTACATTCCAACAACTCACTTCAATGATCACACTAAATCCAGAGCCATATGCATGCTAGCCCACTCCAAAGGATCATCACCACCCCAAAACCACTTGCGACTCATAACCATCTATATCGAGGTGCAAACACCATCACAAACGAGTGTACCTGTGCATGCGTCTGTCAAAACAGAATCCATCAGATGGGAATGTTAACGTGCATGGACACAAGTGTCTGAGGGCGCGTCGAGACAGGGAGGGCTCAACAAGGCCAGATAGACGATGGTCCCACTATGGCAGCCCTGCATCACATAGCGTAGGGGAGGCGGATAGATCCCAAGAAGCCCTGTACATGGCAAACTCTGTATCAAATCACCTGCCCATGCATCCATCCATCATTCCCTCATCCCGGGATCAAAACGCCTGAATAATTACTCACATGACATTAGAAACATCCATTGAGTCTGTGCGTTATGCAGCCTGCAAAATCCACAGTGCCCCAGCCCGTAATTCCAGTGTCGTGAAGTAACATGTATTTGGGAACGGCCGGCCTCATCGGCCACGTAGCTATTGCGCATCCCAAACTATTCATATCAATCATTGCTTCCTCGCCATGGCCCCTGTCTCAAGGACATTGAACAATAGAACGTTATATTTGCAGTCAGACCTGTGGGCATCTCCTCGCCGCTAGCTGGAAACCGAAAGCGCCCCCCTTTCGAATTCCTCATTTGCAACATCACGTCGAAAAGGCATCTGTGGCCGTTTGAAATCACTAATTATTCCATCGAGTGCAGCTGTGTGTGAAAATGGCAACTGCCTTCACCCACAAATGGGACGCCCCGCCCGTCGTTGCAACTCGGTACAGTGATGCATGAGGGCCCACCGTTACTCGAGTACTACGTTCCACTGACCCTTCACAAGTCTGTTCGCGACTGCACAGATAGTATGTGAAACAATGGGACCACAGCAGAATGAACATATCAACCAATCTTACACGGCCATCGGGTACAAATACATGATTGCAATAGCAAGATGCCATTCCCCGAATTGCAGCGTTGTGCGCGGGACGTGCCCGGCCAAAGGGGAGAGCAGTTTGCACAGGTGGAATTAATCACCACAGGTGGAGGCCATACAGCCTGAAAACACATAAATTGCACAGCCAGTCTCCTCCCACAACCACGCCGAAATGCTACCGGCAGGACTCGCGATGTTGGCCCTGGGGGACCTGATAGCACTGCAAGTACTCCAACTCCAAGAAGAAGACGAACACCAACTACAACCGGCCGCACGGAGGAGACGCAGGAGGAGGAGGAGGGCAAGGCAGGGCCAGCAAGGGCCGCCAGCACAGCCACTACCACCACGCAGGCAGCCCGCAATCCCACGCCTCCGAGCACATCCGTTCAACCTCACTGATGAGCAGATCCACACCCTCTACCGTCTGGACCGGGACACCATAGCCGCCATTGTGGACATGACACAGGCTGACCTTGTCAGCATGAAAGATAGCCCAACCGCCATCCCACCCCTACTGAAGGTGGTGTCTGTACTACACTTCCTGGCCACAGGCACCTACCAGCACACAGTCGGACAGTTGCATGGCATTTCTCAGCCACTGTTCTCACGGACACTATTGCAAGTGCTCGATGCCCTCCTGCAGCACGCAGACGACTACATCTCTCTACCACGCTCGGAGCAGGAAATTACCAACACAAAAGTGGGATTCCATGCACTTGCCGGCATACCGGGTTGCATTGGTGCCATCGACTGCACCCATGTTGAATTGGTCGTCCCACATGCCATGGAGGCCCAGTACCGCAACCGAAAACAATTTCATTCCCTGAATGTACAAATGGTGTGTGACTCCAACAGGATCATTACACATTGTTGTGCCCGATTCCCTGGATCAACCCATGATTCTATGGTCTTGAGGAACTCTACAATACCACGCTACATGGAGCGACACGCAGGGAACAGATCCTGGCTACTCGGTGAGTCTCATTACATGCATGAATATGTGTGGTATGTGATTTGGCAATGACCTGGCAGGAAGGGGGGAGGTGTGCGTACGTAGCAATGGCATTCCACATCATGCGTTTCTCGTCCACATACAGGTGATGCTGGGTATCCACTGAAGAGATGGCTCCTCACACCAGTCCGGAACCCACGGGACCAGCATGAGGAGGACTACAACCATGCCCACTCACGTACCCGTGTAGTCATTGAACAGGCATTCGGCCTACTGAAGACTCGTTTCCGCTGCCTCAGCAGGTCTGGCGGGGCACTCCTGTACCGCCATGAGAAGGTTGCAAAGATGGTGATGGCATGTGTCATGCTCCACAACATGTGCGTACGTAGAAATGTGCCCATGCCCCCTGACGCAGAACTGCAAGCACCTGATGATGGTCATGATGAGGGTGGGGATGTGGCAGCACCTCATGGAGTCTGCGAGGCACCGGAGGCCCGTGACATTCGTCAGCATCTCATTGATGCATGCTTCTAGCACTCACGCCTGGTGGCTGATACATGGACACGGGACTCGTGGCACTGTGTGTGTCTGGGACATGCACAATATGGACTGTACGCCTATGATGGCCTAGTACACAAAGATCAATGTCCACACATCTCATTGGTTGATCGTGCACTGTTTATGGCATATGTGATATCATGTTGAACACCCTATCGACCCGCCACCCAAGTGAGCCCAACACACCCCCTCCACCCTCCTACCTCCCCCCCGAACACCAGTGTCCAAAGATGCTCATTGTCAGTGGGCTGTCGCTATTGCAAGCCCCCTCTGCGGGTATCAGGGGCACCCCTGCCTGTGGAGCGCAGGTTCCTCCCAGATCTACGTTGGGGGCTGCCCTGGACGGAACTTGCAACGGATGATGTCTCTGCCTGCTCACGTCCATGCATGTCCCTAAGGGTTTGCGAGAGCTCAGTGAGCACACGGCGCACTGCGGCAAGTTCGGCACATACGTCTTTGGACGTCGCATGCAGTTCCCCCCTCAGGCTCTCGGTGCTTCTCTCCATTTGTGCCCTTAGCGTCTCTGTACCTCTCTCCATTTCTGCCCTAAGTGTCTCAGTTGATGTTTCTATGTCTGTCTTAGTGCCCCCACATTCATCGGCATGGTCCTTGAGGAGCGTGGCCATTTGCTGCTGTTGCACGATTAACTGGTCGAGGGACTGTTGCCTCTGCTGGGCCATGGCCATTTGCGGGGGTGTCACAGAGGGGCTGTTGTCCTCATGTTGCCTTGCCACAGGGCTTGTGGGGGATGGCCAGTCGTCGTCTTGTGGGTGCCCCTGCGTGGTATCCTCATGTTGTACGGGATGGGACAGACAGGGGGATTGGGACAGGTCATGGATGGATCTGACTTCGACATCCCCGTCTTCGGTGTCCGAGCATGCTGCCATCAATGGGGTGTCACCTATGGTGCTGCTGCCACCAGAGGCAGTGCCTTCTGTGGCATCCATTGGGGGGACCTGTGGTGGTGGTGGTGTGCCCATGCTGGCTGCTGGGGTGCCTGTTGATGTTCCCTCCTCTGTGCTGTCACCTGATTTGTGCTGCTGCCGTGTCTTGATGCGTGCAGCTGAGGTGGAGGGTCTCTGGCCGTTGGTCTTGGCCCTCTTTGCAGGTGTGCTGGTAGGGGTGTCCTGAAGCTCGTCGTTTGGATCGGACCCTGTGGTGGAGTAAAGGAGGGCGAGGGTTATTGATGGGTCTGTGGGAATTGGAATGGCATTGTATCACATGCATTGGAGTGGTACCTGAGGGTGATTTGGGTCGGGGCCTTGGAGGTGCTTTCATTTGTGTGTGGAGTGAGGGTGCAGTTGTTTGGCAGCCTGCAGTTAGGGTGTGCCTGCTGCACGTGTAGTGCGTGTTTTAGGGGTTTTTAATTATTTATGTATTTATTGTGGGTTTTAACGTGCGCTATCAGGCCTATGTGTGTGGATGTTCTCCTGGACATGTGTTTCTGTAGCACTATGTGGACGCATGGTACTTCACATGGATGGACTGTGTGGATTTGGCATTTTTTTATTTGGCCCCCCTACCTGAATCTTCGGATGTCTGCACTCCTTTCTCCATCCCTCCGACTCCCTCTATGCTCTCCATTCCGATGGTGGACGCACAGATTTCTTCCCAGGGGGTCAACTTGATGGGTGATTCTGGACCTCCCCCGGTGGCTGTGGCAATGTTGCGGTTGGCAGAGAGTATGCTGCGGACGCGTATCCGCAGGTCGTCCCATCGCTTGCGGCATTGCTGTGGGGTGCGGGGTGCGGTCCCCACCGCACTTACCCGCTGTGCCACCAGAGCCCATATGGCCTTCTTGTTTGCAAGTGCCGTTCTGGTCATTTGCGTGGAGAAGACGACGGCAGCATTCTCCTGGAGGGTCTCTGTTAGCACGGTGAGTTCCTCACGGGAGAAGTGGACCTGCCGCTTGCGGTCGCACGCTTTCTTCGCTACTTTTCCCATTTTTCTTGGTTTCGCTAGGGTGGATGACGGGTTGGGGTGTGTTTCAGGGTAGTGATTTTAGTGGTTGTGTGGTTTTAGTGGTTTTATAGGTGTACGGCGGGATGTTTCCCGTTCCGGGGCCATGTTTTAACTTCCGTTTCCGTATATTTCCGGTCACCGTACTTTCCGGTAGGCGCACACTGCGGTGACCGCTAAGAGGGGTGGCGGTATTGCACCTAGGGCGCCGTACGGCGGCGGTGTGGGCCGTTTTGGGGTCATTTCCGCCATCGCGGACTTTGCACTTCCGCCATGGCGTGGTGCTCGTGCCCGATGGGTCGGAATGGGCCGCACTTTGCTCCTTCGTGCAATGGCGGAAACGCTATTTACGCTGTGGCGGTCCGGTCAGTCACTTTCCGCCAGGGTCGTAATGAGGGCCTATGACTCCTATGAAGACGCTTTCAAAGTTAGCACTATCACCGATGTGAACTTTACGCAGTACAAAACAATGTTGCACAATGAACAGCAACACAAATAAGAACTCCAGGCTCAACTGGTTAAGGACACTCCTAACAGTAGTCAACCTTCTGTTACAGGCAGCCAAGAACCACTGGGACAGCCACTAATAGCAGATGAGGCAGAATTAGCTATGACAGAAGTAGGAAGCACCATGTGTCACTATGAAAAAGATACAGAAGACTTAACTGTACTACAATCAAAACTTACAAAGACCAGCACACCATTTTTGAAGAAGCAACAAAAGAAATTGCACGTGGTGTAAAACACGAAAAGAAAGAATGTACCTGTCAAAATTGCAAACCTATACTGCTATACATCATTGGTGAAGCTGGTTTGGGCAAAACATTCTTAATCAAAATCATCAGCAAGTTCCTTCAACAATTGACAAACAACAAACTGTCAGCTGTTGTAACTGCCCTCACAGGTTTAGCTGCCTACAATATAGGCGGTATCCGATTACTACTCCTTCCAGTACAACACCAAAACAAATTAGGCTATTACAAACCATCTATAGAAGCTGCAATGGAACTATGCAGAGTGTTAAAACAAATGAAAATGCTACTAATAGATGAAGTGAGCATGGTCTCCAACCTAATGTTGGCTTTGATTCACCTCATATTGCAAGAAGTACTTAAAACAAACTACGAAGTGTTCTTTGGAGGAAAAAACATTAGTGTTTTCAGAGATCTTCAATTGACACCAATGAAAGGTGAACCTATTTTTAAAACCTTAGGACAAAAACTCTGCCATAAAACGGTTGGCAGCATAGGAAACGTCAACCTTTGGCAACATTTCCAATACAGAGAATTAACAGAAAACATGCGCCAATCTACCGACCTAACGTACGCCAACATTTTTGGTGTACTATCTCAAGAAGCACAAGCAATATTAAAAACCTGGCACATCCATGCACTTTATGGTGATAACTCATGTGCTACTGATGTAATGGAACAATTAGCCCACAAAAATGTCAATTGTATGTCCATAATGCCAACTCTTGCAAGCTGTTCCAAATTAAATCAAACAATGTTGAAAAAAGAAATGCAACCAATAATTGAAATTTGTTCCACAGACAAACTGGACGTACATGGTATGACACTACCCATGTGTGAACAAGCCACAACAAGACTGAATACCTTAGAAAATTCTATCTCCAACACAGCTGGTTTGGAGAAAATATTAAAATTATCCTTAAACTGTAGAGTAATGCTTTAACGTAATCTTCACGTGGAGCAAGGACTAGTTAATGGACCACTGGGTACAGTTGTTGGATTTCAAACATACCCACGTGACAGCAACATTCAGTTTGTCAATATTCTCTTTGACAAACTTTCTGAAGTAAAAAGGATAGGATGCTCAACAGCTCAATTCCTTCTCTTCAAAGACATGTACATACGCAGAGAACACTTTTTTCTAACTCTAGCATATGCAGTCACCATTCATAAATCCCAAGGTATTACCCTAAACAAAGCATTGATAGATATTGGTAACACAGGCCCTCATTACGACCCTGGCGGAAATCGAAAAACGATGGCGGAAATGCAATACCGCCATCGAATAGCGCTCGGTGCGACTATGACCCGTCACCGCAAAGTACGAAGCCATTAGCGACACCGTAGTGAACGCCAACGCTAACTGCACCAAGTACGCGCGCGCGCGCCATGCCAAACCGTAAATACCACCATGGCGCAAGGGTACGCGAATTCCGACCCTAGCGGACATGTACCTAACGCCATCAAGCACGGCGGAAAGTACCATTCCGCCATGGTGAGAAGTACGGCATCGCGAATCAACCGTAAACGGCCCCACTGAGTGCCTGTACACCGCTCCCTGCCCACAAAGTACAACTCCCCGTAGGTGCAATGAAGTCACAATGCAACCAGTGAAATGTACAAGTCACCCATGCATGCCAACGAACAAAAGATTCACAAGAGGGGCCAATGGGAGCTGCAGGGCACAGATGGCACAAATACAGAAGCCATTCCAATGGACATGACCACAGTCCCCCCCCAAGAAACGCACGCAAACACAGGCACCTGTGACCAGCAATATTCCGAAAATCATTCCACCAGTCCACCAGTCCACCTGGCTGACCGGCATCTGTCACACAAAACCCAATCCCCCGCCCCTGAGCATGACAACATTCAAACAGTCATATTGGCAGCCCCCATCCCTGACCTCACTGGGCTTCGTAGGCAAACGCGCCCAGCACAGTACCACGCAACTAAACTCCGAAGCTGGAACCCAATGCAGGTCTCCTCACAATACATCGCTCCCCAAATAGGAATATGCCACATCACTCGCAAAGAAGAACGCTACACGGCCCATATCAGAATAGAAATTTAATGCACAACAAAATCACCAAGCCCATACAGCCATTAGGCCATGAACTCCAAAACACATTTCACCATTGTGGGCTGCATCCGCAAGAAATGACCAGCTACTACTTGTGTGACGCCCTGTTCCATCATGGTACACAGAGCCACATTCACGTACGAAAAGGCAACATGGAAGCGCACAGAACCGCAGGGCCGTCCCAATGGGGAGGCACTAGTCCAGCTGAAAGGCCGAAATGTTGCTCCGAGCCACTAGAACTGCGTAAGGGCATGTGGCCCATTGGCGATCGTCCCATAAGATCGTAATGCTGCTCCACTGATTAACACGAAGCAGCAGGTGTCGGGAGTAAAAGCCATCTGCAGGAGTGGCATACAGATGGCAGTGGCAAAAGGGGAGGAGATACCTGTCAACCAAAAGAAAAGAAAAAGAACAGAATGGCCATCAGAACTACATTCGAACAACTCACTTCAATGATCACACTAAATCCACAGCCATATGCATGCTAGCCCACTCCAAAGGATCATCACCACCCCAAAACCACTTGCGACTCATAACCATCTATATCGAGGTGTAAACACCATCACAAATGAGTGTACCTGTGCATGCGTCTGTCAAAACAGAATCCATCAGATGGGAATGTTAACGTGCATGGACACAAGTGTCTGAAGGCGCGTCGAGACAGGGAGGGCTCAACAAGGCCAGATAGACGATGGTCCCACTATGGCAGCCCTGCATCACATAGCGCAGGGGAGGCGGATAGATTCCAAGAAGCCCTGTACATGGCAAACTCTGTATCAAATCATCTGCCCATGCATCCATTCATCATTCCCTCATCCCGGTATAAAAACGCCTGAATATTTACTCACATAACATTAGAAATATCCATTGAGTCTGGGCGTTATGCAGCCTGCAAAATCCACAGTGCCCCAGCCTGTAATTCCAGTGTTGTGAAGTAACATGTATTTGGGAACGTCCGGCCTCATCGCCCACGTCGCTATTGCGCATCCCAAACTATTCATATCAATCATTGCATCCTCGCCATGGCCCCTGTCTCAAGGACATTGAACAATAGAACGTTATATTTGCAGTCAGACCTGTGCGCATCTCCTCGCCGCTAGCTGAAAACCGAAAGCGCCGCCCTTCGAATTCCTCATTTGCAACATCACGTCGAAAAGGCATCTGTGGCCGTTCGAAATCACAAATTAATCCATCTAGTGCGGCTGTGTGTGAAAATGGCAACTGCCTTCACCCACAAATGGGACGCCCCGCCCGTCGGTGCAACTCGGTACAGTGATGCATGAGGGCCCACCGTTACTCGAGTACTACGTTCCACTGACCCTTCACAAGTCTGTTCGCGACTGCAAAGATTGTATGTGAAACAATGGGACCATAGCCGAATGTACATATCAACAAATGTTACACGGCCATCGGGTACAAATACATGATTTCTATAGCAAGATGCCATTACTCGAATTGCAGCGTTGTGTGCGGGACGTGCTCGGCCAAAGGGGAGAGCAGCTTGCACCGGTGGAATGAATCACCACAGGTGGAGGCCATACAGCCTGAAAACACATAAATTGCACACCCAGTCTCCTCCCACAACCACACCCACTCCGAAATGCTACTGGCAGGACTCGCGATGTTGGCCCTGGGGGACCTGATAGCACTGCAAGTACTCCAACTCCAAGAAGAAGACGAACACCAACTACAACCGGCCGCACGGAGGGGACGCAGGAGGAGGAGGAGGCCAAGGCAGGGCCAGTAAGGGCCGCCAGCACAGCCACTACCACCACGCAGGCAGCCCGCAATCCCACGCCTCCGAGCACATCCGTTCAACCTCACTGATGAGCAGATCCACACCCTCTACCGTTTGGACCGGGACACCATAACCGCCATTGTGGACATGACACAGGCTGACCTTGTCAGCATGATAGATAGCCCAACCGCCATCCCACCCCTACTGAAGGTGGTGTCTGTACTACACTTCCTGGCCACAGGCACCTACCAGCACACAGTCGGACAGTTGCATGGCATTTCTCAGCCACTGTTCTCACGGACACTATTGCAAGTGCTCGATGCCCTCCTGCAGCACGCAGACGACTACATCTCTCTACCACGCTCGGAGCAGGAAATTACCAACACAAAAGTTGGATTCCATGCACTTGCCGGCATACCGGGTTGCATTGGTGCCATCGACTGCACCCATGTGGAATTGGTCGTCCCACATGCCATGGAGGCCCAGTACCGCAACCGAAAACAATTTCATTCCCTGAATGTACAAATCGTGTGTGACTCCAACAGGATCATTACACATTGTTGTGCCCGATTCCCTGGATCAACCCATGATTCTATGGTCTTGAGGAACTCTACAATACCACGCTACATGGAGCGACACGCAGGGAACAGATCCTGGCTACTCGGTGAGTCTCATTACATGCATGATAATGTGGGGTATGTGATTCGGCAATGGCCTGGCAGGAAGGGGGGGGGTGTGCGTACGTAGCAATGGCATTCCACATCATACGTTTATCGTCCACATACAGGTGATGCTGGATATCCACTGAAGAGATGGCTCCTCACACCAGTCCGGAACCCACGGGACCAGCATGAGGAGGACTACAACCATGCCCACTCACGTACCCGTGTAGTCATTGAACAGGCATTCGGCCTACTGAAGACTCGTTTCCGCTGCCTCAGCAGGTCTGGCGGGGCACTCCTGTACCGCCATGAGAAGGTTGCAAAGATGGTCATGGCATGTGTCATGCTCCACAACATGTGCGTACGTAGAAATGTGCCCATGCCCCCTGATGCAGAACTGCAAGCACCTGAAGATGGTCATGATGAGGGTGGGGATGTGGCAGCACCTCAAGGAGTCTGCAAGGCACCGGAGGGCCGTGACATTCGTCAGCATCTCATTGATGCATGCTTCTAGCACTCACGCCTGGTGGCTGATACATGGACACGGTACTCGTGGCACTGTGTGTGTCTGGTACATGCACAATATGGACTGTACGCCTATGATGGCCTAGTACACAAAGATCATTGTCCACACATCTCATTGGTTGATCGTGCACTGTTTATGGCATATGTGATATCATGTTGAACACCCTATCGACTCGCCACCCAAGTGAGCCCAAAACACCCCCTCCACCCTCCTACCTCCCCCCCGAACACCAGTGTCCAAAGATGCTCATTGTCAGTGGGCAGTCGCTATTGCAAGCCCCCTCTGCGGGTATCAGGGGCACCCCTGCCTGTGGAGCGCAGGTTCCTCCCAGATCTACGTTGGGGGCTGCCCTGGACGGAACTTGCAACGGATGATGTCTCTGCCTGCTCACGTCCATGCATGTCCCTAAGGGTTTGTGAGAGCTCAGTGAGCACACGGCGCACTGCGGCAAGTTCGGCACATACGTCTTTGGACGTCGCATGCAGTTCCCCCCTCAGGCTCTCGGTGCTTCTCTCCATTTGGACTCTCAGGCTCTCGGTGCTACTCTCCATTTGGACTCTCAGGCTCTCGGTGCTACTCTCCATTTGGACTCTCAGGCTCTCGGTGCTACTCTCCATTTGTGCCCTTAGTGTCTCTGTACTCCTCTCCATTTCTGCCCTAAGTGTCTCAGTTGATGTTTCTATGTCTGCCTTAGTGCCCCCACATTCATCGGCATGGTCCTTGAGGAGCGTGGCCAGTTGCTGCTGTTGCACGATTAACTGGTCGAGGGACTGTTGCCTCTGCTGGGCCATGGCCATTTGCGGGGGTGTCACAGAGGGGCTGGTGACCTCATGTTGCCTTGCCACAGGGCTTGTGGGGGATGGCCAGTCGTCGTCTTGCGGGTGCCCCTGCGTGGTATCCTCATGTTGTACGGGATGGGACAGACAGGGGGATTGGGACAGGTCATGGATGGATCTGACTTCGACATCCCCGTCTTCTGTGTCGGAGCATGCTGCCATCAATGGGGTGTCACCTATGGTGCTGCTGCCACCAGAGGCAGTGCCTTCTGTGGCATCCGTTGGGGGGACCTGTGGTGGTGGTGTTGTGGGCATGCTGGCTGCTGGGGTGCCTGTTGATGTTCCCTCCTCTGTGCTGCCACCTGATTTGTGCTGCTGCCGTGTCTTGATGCGTGCAGCTGAGGTGGAGGGTCTTTGGCCGTTGGTCTTGGCCCTCTTTGCAGGTGTGCTGGTAGGGGTGTCCTGATGCTCGTCGTTTGGATCGGACCCTGTGGTGGAGTAAAGGAGGGCGAGGGTTATTAATGGGTCTGTGGGAATTGGAATGGCATTGTATCACATGCATTGGGGTGGTACCTGAGGGTGATTTGGGTCGGGGCCTTGGAGGTGCTTTCATTTGTGTGTGGAGTGAGGGTGCAGTTGTTTGGCAGCCTGCAGTTAGGGTGTGCCTGCTGCACGTGTAGTGGGTGTTTTAGGGGTTTTTAATTATTTATGTATTTATTGTGAGTTTTAAAGTGCGCTATCAGGCCGATGTGTGTGGACGTTCTCCTGGACATGTGTTTCTGTTGCACTATGTGGACACATGGTACTTCACATGATTGGACATTGTGGATTTAGCATTGTTTTATTTGGCCCACCTACCTGATTCTTCGGATGTCTGCACTCCTTTCTCCATCCCTCCGACTCCCTCTATGCTCTCCATTCCAATGGTGGAGGCACAGATTTCTTCCCAGGGGGTCAACTTGATGGGTGATTCAGGACCTCCCCCGGTGGCTGTGGCAATGTTACGGTTGGCGGATAGTATGCTCCGTACGCGTATCCGCAGGTCGTCCCATCGCTTTCTGCATTGCTGTGGGTTGCGGGGTGCGGTCCCCACCGCACTTACCCGCTGTGCCACCAGGGCCCATATGGCCTTCTTGTTCGCAAGTGCCGTCCTGGTCATTTGCGTGGAGAAGACGACGGCAGCATTCTCCTGGAGGGTCTCTGTTAGCACGGTGAGTTCCTCACGGGAGAAGTGGACCTGCCGCTTGCGGTCGCACGCTTTCTTCGCTACTTTTCCCATTTTTCTTGGTTTCGCTAGGGTGGATGACGGGTTGGGGTGTGTTTCAGGGTAGTGCTTTTAGTGGTTGTGTGGATTTTGTGGTTTTATAGGTGTACGGCGGGATGTTTCCCGTTCCGGGCCCATGTTTTTACTTCCGTTTCCGTATATTTACGGTCACCGTACTTTCCGGTTGGCGCTCACTGCGGTGTCCGCTAAGATGGGTGGCGGTATTGCACCTAGGGCGCCGTACGGCGGCGGTGTGGGCCGTTTTGGGGTCATTTCCGCCATCGCGGACTTTGCACTTCCGCCATGGCGTGGTGCTCGTGCCCGATGGGTCGGAATGGGCCGCACTTTGCTCCTTCGTGCTCCTTCGAGTCAGTCACTTTCCGCCAGGGTCGTAATGAGGGCCACAGTCTTTAAAGAAGGCATGAGCTACGTAGCACTATCACGCTTACGTACACCTGAGGGTCTATTTCTTTTTTTAAACTTTTATTTTTGGCGGCACAAGGTTACATGGTGCAAGCAGTGAGGCCACCAGTTCGGGCACACGTTGAAGATGTAACAATACAATACATTCAGCATAGTACATTAGTCACAGCAATATCAGGCAATGGTCACAAGAAGTATATACAAGTACGAGTTCACATAGTAGGGGTGGTTACAGAGGGGGTGGGGGACAAGCCAGAGCTAGAGGCGCTCGCACTTCTACTGTTAAGGTATGAGTTGAATTCCGTCCAAATATTTCGGGGGCGAGATGTAGCAGGGAGCATGGATATGAATTCCTCCTCACTTTTGCGTGACCAGGTAAGCATATGGAGCCACTTCCGGTGGGCCGGAGGGAAGGGATTTTTCCAATTTTGAAGAACGCATTTCTTGGCAACCATACAAGCAATATTAAGAAATCTAGCTGAACATCTAGTGTCATCGGTCGTCCAGGCGCCAAACAGGACGGCCAGAGGATCCGGGTCAATAACCGCTCCAATGATAGCAGAGAGTGTTTCTAGGATACCCTCCCAAAAACCAAGCAGTTTGTTACAGGACCAGAACATGTGTAGGTGATCGGCCCCCGTCGCCCCGCAGCGGGGGCAGGGGTGCGCCGCAGTGTGAGTGAACCTAGATGTTCTATGCGGAGTGTAATAAAGTCTATTTAGAAGTTTGTATTGCATGGCGCGAAAACGGAAGTTGAGGGAGACTCGTTGGGTGTGCAGGCACATACTCTCCCAGGCCTCATATGATATTTCCAGGCCCAGGTCGCCGGCCCATTCGTCTCGTGCCTTGAGAGTGGGAGCGGGGGAAGCAGCCTGAAATATCTTGTAGAGTATGGAGACCACTCCACGGGCGCCCCCTGAGTTGGCAATGTATGCGATGGCCGGGTTGTCTGGGGGCTCGTCCGGGAATGTGGGCCATCTGGAGCGAAACGCGGCCCGCAATCTATAATATTGGAGGGTTTCCAAAGCGGTCCCGGTGTGTCCCGGTTTCCAAGATCGGGGGTCAATAAACCTGCCTTCGGGGTAGAAGTCAGTCAGTGCGTGGTATCCCAGCTCCCCCCAGTGTCGGGCCAGCGCTACATCGTGAGTGGGTTCCAGGCCAGGAAAGGCCCACACAGGAAGCCACTTGTAGTACGGGGAGGCTTCAGGCGTCTGGGAGAGCAGGCGAGTCCAGGCTAAGAGAGTCGTGTCGAGAGGGTCAATAGGAGAGTCGGGTATGTATTGGTGGTGCAGTATCGCGGACATTAGATCGGTGCCAGTAGTCGCCAACCTCTCCAGTTTGACATGAGGACGCGTTGGCGTACCAGGATACCAGTGAGTGGCATGTTGGGCCTGAGCTGCGTGCCAGTAAAGTGATAGATCCGGGGCCGTGAGTCCCCCCAGTTTGTATGGAAGTGTCATGTCTATCCACTTTTTGCGTACTGCGCCCGCGTGCCAGAGGAACTGTGCGAATAGTGTGTGCAGCCTGGCAAAATAGTTATACCCAGGCCACACGGGGACGTTGCTAAATGTGTAGAGGAGTTTGGGGAGCAGGATCATCTTAATGAGGGAGAGCCGTCCAGCGATGGATAGCGGGAGGGTACGCCACCTGAGGACTTTAGTTTCGACTATGCGTGTTACAGCAGAGTAATTGTCAGCGAGAAGGGTGGATTTGGCTAAGGATATGTGTACGCCCAGATATCTAACACCATTCGGTGACCAACGGAGGGGGTATTCAGAGGTAGGTTGCTGGGTGGATTTAGTGAGCGGGAAGATCTCTGATTTGGAATAATTGATAGTGAAGCCGGAGTGAGTGCCTATGCGGGTAATGTCTCTCAGTATTGAGTCGAGGTGTGTTGCAGGGTCTCTGATGTATAACAGAACATCGTCCGCATATAGGGATATAATTTCGGGGCTGTCTTTCAGTCTTATTCCCTTGCGGGCGTGGTGAGCACGGACATAGTCTGCCATTGGTTCAATTGCTAAAGCGAACAGTATTGGAGAGAAGGGGCATCCCTGTCGGGTACCTCTGAACAGTGTGAAAAGATCAGATGTTAGTGTATTGGTCCTAACCCGTGCCACAGGAGAAGTGTATAGCAATTTTATGAACCTAATCATGTTTGGGCCAATGCCCATAGTCTCAAGAACCAGCCAAGTGTATCTCCAGGAGACCATATCAAAGGCCTTTTGGGCGTCCAGTGTGACCGCCACCGCTTGTGCATCTTGATCAATGCGGGACATTACGTTAAACAGTCTTCTGATGTTGTGGGAGGTGGACCTACCAGGTACAAAGCCAGCCTGGTCCTCATGGACCAAATATGTCATAATGGGCAGAAATCGGTTCGCTATAATTTTTGCAAAGATCTTTGTGTCCAGGTTCATTAGGGAAAGGGGTCTATAAGACCCACATTCATCGTCCGGTTTGTCAGGCTTGAGCAGCACCGTAATGACTGCCTCGCGCATAGAGAGGGGAAGAATAGAGACTCGGAGCGATTCATCCCAGACCTCGAGTAGCTTGGGGGCGAGTATGGCGACGTGTTCTTGATAGAAATCGGCGGTCAGGCCGTCGGGCCCCGGGGCTTTGCCGTTGGGTAGGTCAGAGATGGCTGTCACTATCTCGTCAAGTGTGATTGGGGAGTCCAGTCCGTCTCGGGTGGCGGAGGAGATCTCTGTGGTGGGGATCATGTCGAGGAGTTCCCGCATATGTTGTTCAGTATGCTCAGTAGGCTGAGAGTAGAGAGATCTGTAGAACTCGGTGAATGTGTTTAGGATTTGTTGGTCAGCCCACTGAACATTGCCCTGTTCATCTTTAAGAGAGGTGATTTGCGTTCGGCCAGATTCCCATTTGATTAGTGTCGCTAACGTTCTTCCGGGCCTCTCTCCCTCACCATATTTCCTGGCCGCTTGAGGGCGGCCAAGGAATTGTATCTCGCTGACGGCGAGTTTCAGTTTGCCTTCTGACCGGCTCAGTGCCGTTCTGATTGATTTCAGCACCCCAGCTTCCCGGGAGATGGACATTCCCCTGATGTACACCTTAAAGGCGTCCCATCTCACAGCAGCAGAGGTGTCCCGGAGAGTATTTTGTTCGAAGAAAGACAGAATATCATCAAGTATTTCAGCCTTAAATACCACATCCCGCAGGGTGTCGGATTTGAAACGCCAGGTGCTGAACGTCGGAACGGGTATTCCCAGTCTGGCTGTGAGTGTGATCGGAGCATGATCAGAAAGCGTGCGGGGTAGGATCTGGGATCCCAACACCCCTCCCATGACGCCTTTTGAGACAAGAAACAGGTCTATCCTAGAAGAGCTCTCGTGCACTGATGAATAGTAAGTGTATCTCTAAGATGAGGGTGCAGCGTCCTCCAGGCATCGCAAATGTCGAGGGTCTTAATGTGAGAGTGCAGTCTGCGTGCAGCGCTGGACAGAGGACGGGGGTTAGTTCCAGTTCTATCTAGGGCCGTGTCAAGGATAAGATTTAAATCTCCCCCCCAAATGATCAGTGTTCCCACATATCCCAGCAATATAGTGGTGATTTTGTCAAAAAAATCAGGAGAATCCACATTGGGGCAATAGGTATTGAGGAGTAGATATTCTTTGTTGGCCAAAGTGCAGTGTAGTATTACATAGCGTCCATCGGGGTCAGTGTAATTTTTATGCAGTGTAAACTTGATGGATTTATGGATCATGGTCAGAACCCCCCTGGATTGGGTGGAGTAGGAGGTAAAAAATCTAGTAGGTCCCCATGCCGGGGCCATTGTTCTGGGAATGTGGCCATTGGAGTGTGTCTCCTGCAGGAGCAGTATCTTGCAGTTATGTCTGTTGGCATAGGCCATGATTTTACGCGCCTTAGTATGATTGCTTACCCCACGGACATTCCATGACATTATGACGGTTGCCATAACTGTGCCAGGTATCTCAATGTGTAACACGTGTTCTCAATGAACGTCTCGGATCCAACAATAGTGTGCGCCCCAAGGCTTGAGGCAAAACTCGCGATCGCGGCCCATTAGTGCTCGCCCCATGCAACCTCGTATGCCTTTTGTAGATAACACCCGGTTTCCCCCCCCCACCCTCACCACCAACCCATGATCAGCAGTGTACATCCCACCCATCCCCAACAGTGCACAGTAGGACCGACCCAAACATGATCCAACCTGTGCAAGGGCCCAACAGGGGCGAACTAAAAACAAAGATATAAGAAGCATTGCAATCGCAGTGGGGTGCGCTATTGCCGTGTGCTATCACGCTTGGGACACTAAGGCATCCGTGGGAAATTAAACAGTGTTTGCGGTTTAGTGATGCATGTCACAGCCACTACCTGTGGCCGTGTCGGCCTGGGTGTGAAATAGGGAAACATTGCATTTGACGAAAACAGGAAATCAGCATGATCACGATGAGTAGTCCAACAACATGCAAGATAGGCAGTGCGTATCTGAGAGCTTGGGAACCGGAGGGCATGAAAAGTAGGAATATAACAGCAGGGTAGTTATAGAGGCGGTCCATGGATGATGAAGCCTTCAGACCGCTCGAGTAGGTGGCGATCAAGGAGAGCAAGTTCCGGATTAAGTTCAGTCATTTTCCATACCATCTTCGGCAGGCGGATGAGGGGGAATGTGTGCCTCTATGAATTTCACCGCTTCTGAGGGCACCGTAAAGAAGTAAAGTTTGTTGTTAAATGTGAACTTTAGACGGGCCGGGAATAGGATGGCGTATGGAATGCTTCTCTCCCTGAGCAGGTTCTTGACCCCAAGAAATTGGCGACGCTCCTGTTGTACTGCGATTGAGAAGTCAGGGAAGATTCGGATCACCTGCGATTCCAATCTGAGTTCACCCTTATCCCGCGCGAGGCGGAGGATTTGATCCCGGTCTCTAAAACTCAGAATTTTTGCAATGATGGGCCTCGGGAAGTCTCCTGGTTTGGGACGTGGGGCTAGCGCCCTATGGGCCCTTTCGATGGTGAAGAAGGGGGATAATTCCGGATTGCCCAGCAGGTCTTTCAGGAGGTTCTCGACCGCGGATTCGAGTCGACCCTTCAGCGCATTTTCCGGGACTCCTATAATGCGTATGTTATTCCTCCGTGATCTAGATTCGAGGTCATCGCATTTGGCTCGCACAAGTTTCATGTCCGTGACAAGGGTGGATACTGTGCTTTGCAGTGTGGTTATATTGTCCTCGTTGGAGCTGATCCTGTTTTCGGTTTCGGTGATTCTCGACCCCTGTTGGTCCAGTTTGGTTCTTAGAGATGCCACATTTGCATTAATGTCATCTAGCTTCTCATGAAAAGCTGCGAAGTTTCTGGCCATGGATTCCATAACGACCGTCAGGTCCGTGGGGGGGGCCTCTGCAGTGAGCGGTACTTCGATCTGGTCGCATGATGTATGGGCCGAATCGGGTCTCGGGGTGGCCTTAGCAAACTTGTCCATGGCCCCTGATTTACCAGTGTTCCTGGACCTGTTGGACATCGTGGCGAGCAGCGCGGCGTGTTCCAGGGGGTCAGTCTCGTGTGGGTAACTTGTACCCTGAAGCGAGGCAATACACTGACAGGGCGGAGAGGGCCACTCGCTTGTTGGTGGGGTAGCGGCGGGCCACGTCACCGGCAGACAAGGATAGCAAATGTTCCTGGGCCCTAGAACCGAGTGCCGGAGGTAGTGGGCAAGAAGTTCGTCCTAACTGAACACTGCGCGGTTCTTAGGGCGGCAGACAGATTGTCCCAGGGAGTTTGTAGAAAGATGCCGCACACATAGGGCCCACCACCTCCTCACCTCAGTCTCAGTTCGCCACCGTTAGCCGGATCAGGCCAAGGGCGTCTTCAGCGGAGTCTTCAGCGGCGTGTCGCCGGATCAGCCCACGTGTATCTGCGTAGGCAGTGCAGGTGGCCCTCGAGCCCCGACCCCGGCCCCAGTCACAAGGCAGGCGGGCGCGGTGGTCCAGATGGAAAGCCAGACAGGGAGGCGCCCCGCCGGGCTGCCAGCGGCGACGGGCGGGTGTCCGCGGCGCCGTCCGCGGCGTCAACCGGCAGCGCGCGGGCCCAGTTCGGCTCAACGCGAACACGGGGTCAGAGGGTCCGATTCGGGGCCAGATTTCACAGGCGGGTGGCCCCAAGTGTCAGCTATGTGGGAGCCAAATCTGGAGACGGGGTAGAGTAGCAAACCGCAGATGGAAGCAGATGCAAAGCGGCAGCACACAGAGCTGAAAGGCTAGGCAGCCATTTTGTCGGCTGCTCAACAGCGCCCCCTGAGGGTCTATTTCTAATCAACTTTGATGCAAGTAAAGTAAACGCTGATATTCCTTGCATTTTAGAATACAATAGACTACGTTCACTATACACCGCCCATCTAAAAACATATCCTGTTCCACAAAAAGGAAAACGTTGTAAAAGAAAACTAATTCAAACAGAAATGCAACAGGATCTGACTGCAAATCCTCCAAAGAGAGTAAAAGAAGCTAATACTTCATCAATTACCACAACCAAAAAAGAACCTATTACTCAAAGTAACTCAGGTACTTCTTCAAAGTAGCAACAGACACTCCGAAAAAATGACTTGGACACAGAACTATCTGGTCCATTCAAATGTTCAAATATAAGTGGTGTAAATTGCTATGCAAATGTAGCAATGAATATTCTATTTCAATTGCCACCAATTGTTGACAACATTTACTTACATAGTACAGACCAATTGTGTTTGTAAATTTTCGTCCTTCATAGAAACGCAACAAACAATCCTGACAACACGTATAGTGTTTTTGGAATAAGACAACAATTGGACTACTGTGCTGGAATGGTGAAATTCACTATAAACTGACAACAAGATCCACAAGAATTTCTAATGTACTCACTACAAGTACTGGAAAACAAAAACATACCTATAAATGAAATCTTCCAGAGTTCATACATGTGGAAACATGCATGCACTCTCTGCAACAATGTGACACAGGAACAAATCCCTAATGAGCGCTTTGTGCATGTATCCATACCTAATTTTGAATCCGTTCCATTTCAGCAACTTGTACAAAATGCAAACCATGGTAGATTATGTACTGCCTGCAATTCAGATAATCGCTCCACCTTAATAATACAAACACATAGTAGCTACGTAATACTAATGCTTCTACGTTACAATACAGATGGGACCAAAAACCACTACAAGGTGACTGGATTCACACACGGTCAAGTATCACTTGGTAAGAAAACCTTCACAAAAATAGGTATAATCTACCACGCAGGAGCCACAACCAATGCAGGTCACTACACTGCATATATAAAAAAGAAATGTGGATGGTTTGAATGTAATGATAGTACCATTACTCTAATTTGTATTTTTATTTGTTTATTTATAACGCGCAAACCATCAAGCCCAGAGGCATTAGGGCGCAATTACATATATATAAGACTAAAACATAAGATAATAAGCAAGCAGGTCTATATAGATAATTACAATGCAGGTAAGACATGTGGCATGGCAAATGTCTATGTAGCTAAAAGGAGTGTGACGGCAAGGTGTGAGGATCGAGTCTAGTGCTGGTTGAAGAGCCAGGATTTGGGTTTGGCTTTGAAAGTATTGAAAGATTCTTCAGATCTGATTGTAACGGGGAGGGCATTCCATAGCTTGGAAGCTAAGACAGGGAAGCTTGTGTCCCCCGCTCTTTGGAGTTTGAACCTCGGGATCCCAAGACAGTGGGTCTGGGTGGTTCTTAGAGGTCTGGATGTCGAGTGGCGGGAAACCCGCCAGCAGAGGTAAGGGGGGGCCTTGTTCGCCAAGCATTTGTGTGAGAGGGCCAGTGCTTTCAGTGAGATTCTCTGTTTCACAGGTAACCACTTTAGATTGGTTCTGGATTGGGAAATGTAATGTTTTCGAGGGATGTTTAGGGCAGCTCTAATAGCGTTGTTTTGGGTTGTTTGAAGTTTATTCAGGTTCTCTTGGCTGGTTCCTAAGTAGAGGGCACTACAATAGTCAATTTTGGCCATGACGAAAGTGTTGGGGGTGGTCAGAAACAGTCTGCAGGCTGCAATGAGTTTACATGTGTATGCATAGGCTGATCTGACTGCGTTTGTTTGTCAAGATAAGGATAAGGTGGTGTCTAGGTAGAAACCTAAAGTTTTGGTGTCCTTCGAGACTTGGATGATGTTGCCGTCAATGGCAAAAGACTTGTAGGCATGCTCTAGTTTGCTAAGGCTCTGCGACGTGCCCAAGATGAGGAGATCAGTCTTGTCGTCATTTAGGCATAACTGGTGTTGGGCCATCCAAGCTTGGATGACCAGGTAGATGTCGTTGAGGGTCTTAGAGTCAGCTAGATAGTCACCTGTTGTGGGAATGAGTATCTGGGTGTCGTCTGCATAGTTAGTGTAGGAGACACCCAAATAGTCAAGCACATCGAAGAGAGGTTTCGTGAAAATGTTATAGAGTGTGGGTGACACGCATGATCCCTGTGGAACGCCGCAATGAATGGGAGATGGATCTGCGGAGGCGCTCGGAGCAAAGACCCTCATGGATCTATTGCTCAGAAATGATTTGATTCAGGCCGTGGCTGAAGTGGAGAAGTGCGCAGCAGAGTGGAGGTGAGTGCATAGGATCTGGTGGTTGACTAGATCGAATGCTGCAGAAAGGTCGAGGAGAAGTAGCAGTGCTAATTTACCCTTGTCCATCAGTACCTCAATATGGGTTTTTAAGTCTATCAGAGCCGTTTCGGTCCCGTGTCTGAGCCGGAATCCCGATTGTCGTAGACCTAGTAGATTGTTGGATTCCAGGTAGTCTTGGATCTGGAGGTATGATGCGCAGTCTAGGATCTTGAGCAAAAATAGGACAGTGGTTATGGGTCTGAAGTTGATGGGTATGTTGGGGTCATGGGATGGTTTTTTAAGCAATGGGATCACCCAAGCGTCCTTGAGGTTGTCAGGGACAATACCTGATTTAAAGGAAGAGTTTATGAAAGCCATGATAAAAGCGGCTAGATCGTGAGCAGAGTCCTTAATTATAGGGGTTAGGCAAGGGTCGCCTTGGCAGTTAGATGGTTTCATTCTCAAGATGATGTTTTCTACCTCAGTGGTAGTGAGTGGTGAGAAGGCAAATGGTTTAATGTTGGCCGAGTCTAGAGAAGTGGACATAGCAGGGGGGAGTGGTTGTTTGTCAAGTTTCAGACTGTCTTGCTTGTCTTTGATTTTGGATTGAAGCATAGATATTTTATTCAATAAGGCTGCCTGGATGTTGGTATACCATTTACTATCTTTGGTGCAGGTGTCGGGGGGGGCTGGAGTTTCTAGCTCTTTTATGATCTCAAAGAGTTCCTTTGTGTTTGACTCAGCTTGCAGGATGCGGTTATTAAGGGCCTCTCTTTTGGCAGTGATAATGGCATCTTTGTAGGTGAATGAGGCTAGAAAGAAGCCATCTTTGTGCTCATTAGAAGGGTGGCTTTTCCAGCGATTTTCAGCAGCGTGTTTAGCTTTGCGGGGCACTCTTAACTGTGGGGTGAACCAGGAGTTCAGATGTTCTCGTGGTTTAGACTTCCTAAGTTTGATGGGTGCGATGGAGTCTATAGCTTTAAGCATAGTACTGTTGTAGATGTCTGCTAAGGAGGTGGGATCGGAGCAAGTGTCTGTGGCGGCGTTGAGAGATGGGAGTAGCAGAGGGAGGAGTTTTTCCTTAGTTATGTCCTTTTTTCTTCTAGTAGAGAGGGCTGGGGCTATCAGGGTCCGGGCCCGCGGGGTAGCTTCAATGTTAAAAGTTATGATATGATGGTCAGGCCATAAGCAGGGGGTAATGGTGAGGACATTAATATTGCAGTTAGCGCCGGCTAGCCAGTCGAGGGTCCTGCCTTTGTTATGAGTGGGTTCTTGAATGTACACGGTAAAGCCAAGGCAACTTAGAGCATCTCCAAGTCTAATGCGGCGGGATCTTTCAGGTCACCAAGACCTAGATTAAGGTCACCTAGTATGATAGTTTGGGAATTAGTTTTGGTTTTGTCAAGGAGGAGTGTGGTTATTTCACCGACAAAGGATGGTGCTGGGTCAGGAGGCCTCTAAATGAGGTGAATGGTGGCAGTTTGATTAGGCATTAGTGATAATTTGACAGATAAGGATTCAGCTGCTTCTAGTTTGGAGTCAGAAGCCACTCTTAGGCTGAGGGAGTTTTTATGGATGAAGGCCACGCCACCGCCCCTGGATTGGGTAGTGGTACGGTCACAACGTGTGATGCCGTAGTCAGGCGGTAGGACCAAGGATAGTGAAGGGCCAGAGGCTGCATGTAGCCAAGTTTCGGATATAGCAATGAAATCAAGGTCAGAGGAGGTGATGAGGTCAGCAGAGAAAGCAGAGATTGCCAGCAAATCTCACAAACGCTTATTTAATCTTCTTAAAACCAAAATTGAATAACTAATCTGTACTTCAACATTAATAAAAATTCAATTAAAAAACTATAAACAGTTCGAACACGCCAACAGGTATCTAACTGCCCAAGATTCTATAACAACCAAACAGATAAATGAGTAACACTAAATTATAACAAAAAATAGACAGTTACAATACGCCAACAGGTATCTAACTGCTTCAAAAATCTGCAACAAGCCACCATTAGCCAGAAACAACAAGTGAACACTGAAAACAAAAAAAAATGTTTAATCCGACATGGATTTTTTTTCCCCACAGACCCAATGATTTGAAAAACAAACACAGAAACTGAGCAAAATGCAGTTTGTAAACTAAATATGAGGGTGAAAAAAAAAGCTGAAATGTCTATTATGCAATGTAATAAGTATTTATGAAATACATACACTAACATGCTCTTTTCTTTTATCAGAGAAATTGAAAAAGAATATTTCATCCAGTTACCAAACTCATGTAAAAAATATATCGAATCTCAACAAATCAAACAGTAAGTATAATTTCAAACATTTGATAGATATTCGATTCTATGAGTGTGATCTATGGCTGTGATATGCTGCAGTGGTTGTGGTGAGGGCCTAGAGTCTTGGTTGTATGGCGTACGGCCTACGGCCTGCGGCCATGTACCCAAGACTCTAAGCCCTAGCCACAACCACCGCAGCATATCACACCCACAACCACCGCAGCATATCACACCCATGCTGGCTTATAACTTCAGTGCATATAACTTCAGTCTTGAGTGCATGGCCTTTGCCCATGCACCCAAGACTCTATGCCCTGGCCACAACTACCGCAGCATATCACACCCACAAACACCACACCATATGACACCCATGCTGGCTTATAACATCAGTACTTATAACTTCAGTCTTTCGGCCATGCACCCAAGACTCTAGGCCCTGCCCACAACCACCTGATAGATATTCAATTCTATGGGTGTGATATATGGGTCTGATATGCTGCAGTGGTCATGGCCAGGGCCTAGAGTCTTGGGTGTATATCCTACATCCTACGGGCTTTGCCCATGCACCCAAGACTCTAGGTCCTGCCACTACCACCGCAGCATATCACACCCATGCTACCTTATAACTTCAGTGCTTATAACTTCGCTCTTGGACACAACCACTGCACCATATCACAACCATGTTACAAAAGTATGCTTTCCAGAACCCCTCTAACCTTTAATGATAGGGATTAGAGGGGTTGTGGAAAATGGAGGATATCATGCCTCGCTAAAGGGGTGTTTCTCCCCCACTTCCCTATGCCCCCTACCTAGGTGATCCTCCCTCACTTGTCCACCCCCAGGGTCGGGATCCAAAAACAATGACAATTCCCTGGCCACCTGAGTAAGGGATCCCCGGGCACTAGGTTATGAAACACCCTCACAATCACCCTTCACAAATCATTGCTGATGCTCCTCATGCAAGTTTGCTGCAATTCTGTCCAGCACTTCGGGCTGTAGCCGCAGGCATAACTTTTTCCCCAATTCATACCTAAGCCATGCCCACTTTAACCACATTGCTGATCCCAGTTGGCCATTGCCAGTGGTCAGACAATCTGGCCACTGGCCATAGCCATGGGCTATACCACAGTCACCAAAGTTTTATCACTATTTTTGTACCTAAACTATGACACTTTAAAAAATAAACACACACAAATTTGCGAAACCATGCGTTTGGATTCTTGCTAATGCTGCTAGCACACGTTTTCTGCAAATGTGTCTGTGTTTTATTTGTTTAAAAGTGTCCAAATATAGGTGCAAAAAATTGTGACATGCAATCCATTCAAACTGCACAAACATTCAAAGTTGGGTCTATAATCATTTTGCAAACTTTTGTGCAGATTTGTCAAATGACACCAAAGTTATAAGCCAGCTAAATATGTTGGGACCTCCCACTTGACAAAATCCCACCAAACATTGCAGAAGCATTCAAATGTTGGGTATTGTGCAAACTCTTGTGCAGACCTGTCAAATGGCACCAAATGTCTAATCTGCTCAATCATTTTGGGACCCCATCTAATTTTGCCCCCTCTTGGCAAAACTGCAAAACTTTGCAAAAACATTCAAGGTGGGTATAAAATAAATAATATCACAAAATGTCATGCCGTTTCATTGAATTGTGCCAAAGTCACACACCATCCAAAACCTGCTCTTCTGTAAAATGCAGAAATATACATGGATTTATTTATGTATTTATTTTGCATTTGTTATTGCACACTAATCCCTTATTTATCTAAGCACTAGTTTCATTGGGTGAGGAGACATGTAAAGTACAGTGGGGAGGGAAAAAAGTGATATCAGGTGTTAGGGAGAATTCTCCAGAATGGCTAATTTCCCTTAACTACTGAGTCCCTCAGCAGCTTTGCTGGATTTCTAGGATTTATTTGTTTCACCTGGTAAGAGTGTGATCTTTTTCCCCCCTCTTACATATGTGTGTGTGTGTGTTTAACATCTGTGTGTTCATAGCCTTGGATCCTCACCTACTCTATACGCATCATTGTTTTACAGTGTGTTACACAGCACTTTCAGTGCAGTGACACAGGGTTATCTTTTTCAGACTTCCCACTTTAAACTCCATTTTCTGGGACTGACTACTGTCTCCCAGAACATGTAAAGTTGCCATTGACTTTATTAGTCTTTTTAAATTCACAGATGCAGTACAAACGATCTTACATAGAGTTCTGGAAAGGGTTAATAGTTCTCCCTTTTTGTCTGTTTCTCGTGGAACGTTATTTCGTTCCCCTTTCATTAAGATGTCGGCTTTTCTAAATAGCCTTGGTACTGTTTTAGGCTAAGTTAGTAGTCTCAAACTTAAATCCGCTGGACCACATTTACTTTTATTTGCTTCCGGCTGGGTTTATTCGCCATTTCTATTTGTAAAGGTCTTTCTCGTGTTTTACTCTGCACGCCAAACCAGGTTTGGTTCCTTTGTTCGCCGTCCTTTGGCAGGCTTCTGCACAGAAGCCCTGCTTAGGCGCCTGAATGTCTGAGGGGGACAGGATGTGAGGGAGGGGTTTGAAACTCCATGCACAGGGTCTCCTCAGAGACCCATGTCGCACTCTGTATGATTGGTTGTGGTGAATGTCCTACCGGGACAGCCACCCTGCTGTGTGATTGACAGCCAGGCTGCGTGAATGGGGTAAAACTGCATAAAAAGCAGGTCTCTGGGACTGACAAGGAGAGTCACCACTGGATTGAGAGAACCAAAGAGAAGCTGACAGAAGAGCCCCTCTACCATACTGAACCTCCCGGTGAAGCCCTGCTGCAGATCCGAATCCCCAAACTTCGACGACAGGGAAGATCTGCAAGGAATCTTCTCCCCTTGAGCTGGTGCAACCAACCAGTTTGGCAACCTGCAAGCCAGGCCTCCCTCCTCTGGTCAAATTTGCTGTGCACAGCTACAGTGAACCGGATAGCCAGAAGGACCGGACCCTGCTTGGGTTTTAAGGAGCGCACCTTTTATTTGTCACTTTGCTCTGCTGCTAGTGTCTTCCCTGGGCAGTGCGGGACCCTCCCGTCTTCCTACTTTGTGTCAGTCCGACAGTCGCTTCATGAACCGTGAGCCTGCAGGACCTGCCAGGAACGTATGCCTCAGATACAGCCTTTTTCTCCATTTAAGGTACTGTTTAAACCCGGCCGTTCGTTCCGTCTGACCGCGGTGAAAGTGTTTGAAATCTTTCACCAATCCGAGGGCTTGTCCTTCTCTATTCTTTAAAGTAACTTTTCTTCTGACCAACTTCGTTCCGAACTCTTGGCATAGACTTACAGGATAATTCATAGATTTCAGAGCAGAGACAGCGCACACGAGCAGCGCAGAGAGGTAGCGTGCTCCAGCGTGCGCCACCCACGGATTTGGCGCAAGTCCCAGCTTTTACTAGTGCAGCTCATTCCATGAATCGATCAACGGCTACGTGCGCGGCTTTGGCACATGCGTGCTGCAATTTTCATGCTTGCACTCCCCTTTTCGGCACACATTTATTCCATGAATTATCCCGCTTGTCATTCCCTCTCCTTTTAATTGCTGGAGTGCCATTTTGGTCAAAATTAATTTTGAGCTTAACTTGTCCAGAATCTATTGGGTGGAGTGTAGTATATTAATAGCGTGATTTTTTTCCTGCTTTACTTTAGTGAATTGTTTTACAACTAATGTGTAAATAAATGTATATTCTTTTACTCAGAAACCTTGAGTTAGTGTTTGTTTGAACCATAGTATTTGCTGTCCTTTGTGTAACTATTGATACTGCTCACTTTACTCTTGAATTAAGTTTGGCTGCTCAGCCATCGCTACCACTTTACTGTGTAGTACAGGCTTGTACCAAAGGTGATTTTGTACTGTCACTTGTAGTCTCAATTCTGTGTGGTGTTCCCAAAGGGAACTGCCTATGATTCTGCCTAACATCAGGTATCAGACAGTAGCGTCAGACATGGATACAAATAAAGGTGGCGGTTTGTCCAGTTGGGGAGGTTGCAAGAGCGAAAGTCTGAGAACAGGGTGCATTATGTGAAAAGCCAGGTTTTCATGTTTTTCCTAAAGGTCCAGTAGGAAGGTTCTTTTCTCAGGGCAATGGGAAGATTGTTCCATAGCTTAGTGGCAATGACAGGAATGCTCAATCTTCCTGCAGTCTTTCGAATGAAGTTAGGTACTGTAAGGAAATGGCAGTTCATGGATCTTATTATGCCTCGCGGGGGTTCATATTTCCATGAGAAGTAAATCGAGGCATGGTTGGTTAGGCAACTGTATGCGATGGACAGAATCTTGAATTTGATTAATTCACAGAAGACAGTGGGCATCCTTTTTAGCTTCTGAGACTTTCTTGTGATTGGACAAGCTTAGGGCGCAATAGAGGTTATTGTTTTGAATATTTTCTAGCTTGCACACATTTTGCTCAGAGGTACCTGCAAAGAGGGCATTGCAGTAGTCCAGTTTGGCTCTGGTGATAGCTCTTGCTGTGGCAAGGCGGTTGCTTGTGGAGAAGAAGAGCTTGCTGGCATTGAGTAATTGGCGGTGTAGGCAGCAGAAGAGGCAATGGCATTTATTTGGCTTGAGGCGCTGAGGGAAGCATCTAGGTAGATCCCAGGACTTTAGCTGCAGGTGAGGTTTGAATCAGGGTTCCATCTATGTTGAAGGCTTTATAAGCTGCATCTATGATGCAGAGTGTGGCCTGGGAGCCTACAATGAGGATCTCAGTTTTGTTGTCGTTTAGACATAGCAGGTGGGTCACCATCCAATTTTGGATGATGTTGTAGACTGCATTGATGGCCGCAACATCTTGGTGGTAGGTACCTGAGAGAGGGAAGACGATTTGGGTGTCATTGGTGTAATTCGTGTAAGATATTCCAAGAACATCAAAGTGGTCAAAGAGGGGTTTCGTATAGATG
Source organism: Ambystoma mexicanum (assembly GCF_040938575.1). Taxonomy (NCBI): domain Eukaryota; kingdom Metazoa; phylum Chordata; class Amphibia; order Caudata; family Ambystomatidae; genus Ambystoma; species Ambystoma mexicanum. Next base: position 515,037,426 of record NC_090934.1, read on the forward strand.
TTATACAGAGTGAGGCAAAAGCACAATCTTTGTGGGATGTCGCAGTTTACTGGCATGGGTGTGGCAATATGATCATCCATGAAAACTCGAGAGGATCTGTCTGTGGCTGAAGGGGAGAAGTTGGTTATTGTGGTGAGGTGGTCGCTGAGTGTCTGGTGATCCACAAGGTAGAACGCTGCTGATATGTCCAGCATAAGGAACAGGGAAATGTGGGCCAGTGCCTTTGAATTTATCCAATTGGATTTTCATGTCTCGCGATGTGGTTTCAGTTCTGTGCCTTGGGCAGAAGCCTGATTGACGGATGCCCAGATTGTGGTTTCGCTTGCAGTATTGTTGGACCTGAATGTAGGTTACACAGTCAAGTATTTTTAGGATGAAGGGTAGGGTACAGTAGTATTAGGGAGGTAGATTGTTGGGTTGGTGGGGTCAATAGATGTTTTTTTTTTTTAATGGAAGGTTCCATGCTTCTTTCAAGGAATCTAGAACAGTCTTTGTGGTGAAGGACGAGTTGTTAATTGCTGTGATGATGGGCATGAGTATCTCAGCACAGTCTTTGATGATGGGCACAGGACAGGCATCTCCTTTGCAGCAGGAGGGCTTGAATTGTTTGGTATTGATGGCTGCTTCCAGTTTTGATACAGGTGGATGTTGAATGGGGGTAGGTGGGCTGGGGAGTGTCGTATGAGGCATGGGGTGGTAGGTGGTGGTTTGGTACTAATGGCCAGTTGCTTGGCACAGGTTTTCTCCTGGAGGGAGAGGATTATACACATTGCTGCACTAAATGTCATCTACTGTGAGGTCTGAGGGAGGGGAGACTGGAGACTCCAGTTCTCTCAAGATCATGAATAGTTTGCCAGTTGGGTTTTACGTTGTCTATTCTTGCATTGTAGCTGCTGGATTTGGCAGTATGTATTGCTCTTTTGTAGTCTTTAGCAATGGCAGTGAACCATGCTTTGGTGACTTAGGAGGGGTCTTTTCTCAAGGCTGTTTCTGTTCCGTGTTTCTTGCTGTAGGAAGCAAGGAGTTTCTGGGTGAACAAAGAGTTCTACTTTAGTTTGGGTTTGGCTTTGGGCAAGTGTGTGGCCCTCATGTGCTATTATGTCATTGTAAAGACTGACAAGGGCTCTGGGGTTAGTTGTTATGTTGGCCAGATCCTTGAGGTCTTAGAGGAACGGTATGAGGTAGCCCTTATTGAGGTTTTTGGAGCAAAGATCTAGGGCTCCTGGTTTGACTGGGCGAGAGGGGCCAGACCGTTTTCTGATGGGGATGTCAAAGGTGATGGTGTGATAGTCTGACCACAGGCAGGTTTTGGTGGAGGTCTGACAGTGTTGCGATTGAGATCAGCAATCCAGTCGGGGTACAAACCTGGATGTGGGTACATTCAGATGTCTGCTGTGTGGTCAAGGTCTGTGGCTAGGCTTTTTGAATGTGTGTCTGTGGGGTCTTGAGGTCTAGTTTGAGGTCCCCAAGGATCAGGATTTTGGAGCTCAGCTTGATGGTGGGATTGATGGTTTGCATAAGGTCTTCCTCAAAGGATAGAATGGGAACTGGGGATGTGGTAGATGTGGTGGAGGCTAAAAGTGTTGTTAGGAGGGAGAGAGAAATTGGTGGAGAGCATTTGACAGTTTGGGATTTGGCAAGTGTTAATGACTCTGGTGGTGAGGGTGTGTTTATAGATTAGCACCACTCCGCCACCTCTGTTGTGAGTTATATCATTGAATAGGATGGCATACGCTGTGGGGTTTGAGATAGATAAAGCCGGGCCCGCAGCTGAGTGGATCCAAGTTTTGGATATGGTGAGCCGGTCAAGGTCATTAGAGGTAAGAAGGCCATGGATTTCGGGGGCATGAGCAGGGACTGATCTAGTGTTCATCAGAGCACAAGCTCTCAAACATCACAGGAATGGTCCCAAGCACCCGATGAAAAAACACCAGATTTATGGCTTTTTAAAGCCATATCCCATCCCATTCTCATTACCCCTCACTTCCCAAGAGATTGTTCCATTTGTTTGACAAGTGTAATGTTTTGTTTTTAATATTATTTACGGCGATGTCCATGGACTATGGTTGCAGTTCGCGAATACAACATGGTGTCCGTTTCAAACATTTTGAAGCACCTCAAATTTTTTATTGACCAATCACCGTACACGCACAATGTTCGTGAATGTTCTGCAGATCTCTTGTGCAGAGTTGTCAGCGGACATCAAATCAGGAAGTGCGTCGCTCGGACCAGACACAGATATAACTAATTGTTTTGACTTACATTTTGAGCATTTAAAAAAAAATCGACTGCAGTGATTAACACCACATTTGCAAAAGTGCACTTATGGGACTAGGCTGCTGCTTCCGACACAGGTTCTGTGCAAATCCATCCATTGGTTTGGGCTATAGGCACAAGCAACTTTTTTCCCATTCAAGTCTATCCAGATTTCAAATGTTTTGGGGCCCCCCATATAACTTTGTACCCCCTTGACAAGACTGCACAGCACATTGAAAAATAATTTGGAACTGGCCATATACCGTTTTGGCAAAGTTTCGTGCAAATTCGTCAAACAGTGCCAAAGTTATAAGCTGACCAAAATCTGCTCTTCTTATGGATTGAGCAACTTAACCATTACTACAGGGCTGTTACTGCAGGCCCAATAGTATATACATGTATCCTTAGAAATAAAATTACATATGGATAACAAACCAGTGTTCAACAGTTGAGTAATAGTCAGTGTAGTTATTAGAAGCACAAACCCACTGCCCTCTATCTTATGAAGTCCCGCCCTAAGAAGAATGGGGCCTTGGGCCCAAAAGTTACAAGTTCCAAAGTAATGTTTCTTCAGGGAACGTATTTCAGAACTGATGCAGTGGTCTGCGGGGATGCTATAAATGTTCTTTAAAGTAAGGTAAGTAGTTACTTTAAATCAGGTAAGTACCCCACTTGATCCTAAAGGTAAGTCCTAGGAAAGGAGCCTTAGACCAGGTTCTTCAACCAAGAACCAGGTACAGGGTGTTTAGGGACAAGGGCTCTACATCCAATGTTACCCTACAGAACACAGTGGGGAAAGAAACAGGTGTGTCTACTTACCACCCTGGCTGATTCTTCCAGGTGGAACTGCAGGTCTTCCGCAACGTGCTGGGAACACAATATTCTGTCCATGGTTTGAGTGAGGGAGGCCCAGAAGTTGTGGGTGCAGAGGTCACTTATCGGGTTGGGGACTGGGTATGGTTCTCACCAGATGGTTCCAAGCAATTTCTTGAAGAAGACCCCCAAATGAAGAAAAGATGCATACTTCAGCATTGCAGACTTTTCAGGACATCTCATGGGATTGCAGAGAGATTGTTCCAGTGGAGGTACCACGGTCAGGTGGCAACATGCGATCTTCGATTGGTGAGCACAGAAGCAGCCTTAGCACAGCTTTCCGTGCGAGGTGGCTGAATGACAAGCAACATATCATAAACTCAAGATCTTTCTGACTGCAGTGCAATACCGCTAATTTGGAGCTATTCAGTCCACCTGGCGGTGCTGGGATACCTCTGCAACACATGGATCCTCAGGCAGGGGTCAAGACTTTTTCCCACTGGTCCAAGGTTCGAAGCACCAATGAGGGTCTTCTGTGAACAAGCAGAGGAGCAAGGCTTCACTATGCCAATCACTGGTGTTGATGCTGGTCAGCTGCAGGAGTTATCCCCGGGTTGTCAGTGGGCTATTTTTCTTTGTAGAAGTCATGTTTCCAGAGATGATCTGCCAAATAGCTGCAGGAGCCCTCCTTACATCCCAAATTAGGCTTGGAGCTAGCCCAATCCAGCTAACGGTAAGGATCTACAAAATTCAAACAGCCGAGGGTTGTCGAATCCTGGACAGCCACAGGTTATAACGTCTGTCCTGCAACAGATTTTCGTGTGCAGAGGATGTGCACTGGGATCAGACAGCCCCAGATCCCTCTTCTGGCTCACACACACAAAGCTCACTCGCCCACAAAAGAAGGAGCTTTCGCTGGGAAAGGAGTTAGCATATATGGCTTTTCCTGACCTGGGATGGCAGGAAGAAGGCCAAAGGAAAGGATAGACAAAGAACACGCGAAAATCTTGTGGCACAGCCAGTGTATGGTGCTAGCCACCTTTAGTAGCCATTTGCAGCAAATGCAAAAATGCATGAGAAATATATCACAAAGACTGCAAAAATCACACAGCTTATTTTAGGCACATTGTCAAAGTAACCAAAAAGACATGTGTTTAAAAGGTAGAAGGATATAAAGCAACCTAACTGCACGTCACTGAAAAGTGATGTGTCCAATTGTGAAAATACAAGAATTCCAAAAGGCTGTCAAAGTCTCTCAGTATTGACAATCTTAGGGACTAGACAGTTTCCTCATAGGAATGAGCAAAACATGCAAGGGAGTCAATTCCAAAAGTCGGGGCAGGGTTAAAAATGAATCAAATAGAATGCTGGTTGTAGAGGAATCTATTGAGGGAAAGGTGAAAAAAGATATCTTTCCTAACATAAGCTATCTATTTTGTATGCTGATTTGGATAAAGTTATTTCATTACAAACCTTGTGTGACGCTGTGGAATCGTAGTTTCAATCTAAGATCATGAATTTGTTAATGTGGATCCTAGAGTATTTGATTATGAAGTACTTTTGGTGAGGCAAGTGTTTCATACAATTTGACTTATTATTGTGAGCTGAAGTAGCGAAAAGGATATTGGTTTTTAAGGATCCTCCACTTGGACTCGTTTCCAGATAGTTTCAAGAGGCAGCATATTGAAATACTAGCTGATGATGTGGCAGTATTAATAATTGCATCTCAGTAAAGAGGAATATTTCCAAATGCTGCTAGAAAGGTTGCATTGACATCAGGATTACAAAAAAGACTCTGTTAGACCCTTCTATTCCAATCAATTTTAGAGCAAATTCTAACCTCCTCTTCCATAGTGAAATCCTTGAAGGAGAGATAACAGCACAACGTTCCTGATATATGGGAAACAAAGAGCTGGTGACAGATAGTAATCAGCCTTCTGAGTGCACAAAAGACCAGAGACCTAACTCCTGCTGTTTATGGAGAGACAATTAGACATATTATATAAGGGTAGACTGGCTGCTCTTATCCTATTATCTCAGCCCTATCCTATCCTATTATTTGATGTCTCAGCCAGTTGCAACATTTAGCGGGCAGTGAGAGGGAAGAACTGGTTTGGATTGCATCCTTTGTGGAGGAGAGGAGTAAGAGGGTGCAGATGGGAAATTTCATCTCATTGAGTTGCCGTGTGTCACAGAGATCATATCTCTCTTCATGAGAGTTTAACAAGTGTATGCTGCCACTGATAAATTGATAAAGAACGTTCGTCTTTGGTGTCAACTTTACGCTGATGACACCCAGAATCTGCTTGATTTCCATGGAGTATCTGGAGAAGATTGGAGAGGGTGATCCGCCATGGGCTTTTTCAATGCTGGATGCAGGATAGCTGTTTCAACCTACATTTATTTATTTTTACATTTGTATAGTACGCTAATCCCAGGCGCATCGAGGCACTGTACATGACCAGTTACTCACATGACATTACAGGCATTGTAAAAACATACAGTGTTATAATTAATTGATCAGCTGGATTTTGGAAGTTCCAATGTTAAAGTTCAGACCGAGGTGCTGATGGTCATTTAGGAAAATAGTAAAGTTTTTAGGGTTCTTCGGAATGTCCAGTAGGAGGGTTCAGCATGTACGGTTGAAGGGAGGAGGTTCCAATATTTGGCCGTAATGACTAGGAAGCTAGAGCCTCCAGCCTTCATCCTTTTAAATTTGGGGAAGCTGGATGATGCAGTTAGCATAGGCTACTTTTCTAGGTCTGGACGTGGGCACTTTAGAAATATTTTGATATAGGTAAGGAGGGACATCCCTCGATAGGCGTCTGTGCATGATGGAAAGAGTTGTGAAGAGGATTTGTTGGCGGATAGGAAGGCAGTGGGCTTTTATTCTTGCTGCCGAGATATGTTCAGTTGTGTCTGGATGTGTTTTATTGCTTAGTTGTGTAAACCGCAGAGGAGGCAATGGCGCTAACATTTTGCGTGAGGGATAAAGTGGAGTCAAGAAAAACACCAAGCATTTTTACAATGGGTGATATTGTAATTTCGACACCCTCGATGTTGAACAAGGAGTATACAGGATCAAGTTTCTTGATCACCGATTTGGGGTCAACAAGAAGAATCTCTATCTTCTCGTCGTTCAGGCATATTCAGTGCATGGCAATCCAGGCCTGGATGGTCAACTAGACAGTATTCAGGGTGGTATTGTCATCATGATAGTTGCCAGAGAGGGGAAGTAAGATTTGGGTGACATCCATATAGTTTGTGTAGAAATACCTATGGAGTCCAGAAGGGCAAATAGTGGAATTGTGAATATGTTGTACAGGTTGGAGACACTCAAGATCCTTTGCGCATGCCACAGGTGACAGGAGCAGGTGGGGTGCTAGCATTTTCGGCAAATACTCAAAGGGTTCTGTCCACTAGGAAGGAGGTGATCCAGGATATAGCCTCTGCGGCGAAGTTTGCAGAGGTGGATTGGTGTTGGCCGAGAATGTTGTGGTCTACAAGGTCAAAGGCCACTGATAGCTCATGGAGAAGCAGAAAGGTAGGCTTGTCGTTGTCACTAATTTCATCAATCTGGATCTTTAGGTCGAGTAATGCTGATTGTGTTCCGTGACCAGGGTGGAATGGTGACAAAATGGAGGCACTGCGTTTCCCGAGCTATGCTGCCTTTTTACTGTCCCAGACATCTCGGGGTCGCACCTACTTCAGTAGAGTCTGTTAGAAAACTGACAGCCATTGTTGACAGCTGGCTTCCATTTGCTCCTCAGGTAGATAACTCTGACAACTTGCATGTATATTCTATTAGCAAATGTAGTAAGCTAATTTGCCTGGATCACCATAGCCTACGACTGCAAGAAGTGATGTAGTCTATTGTATGTCAGTATACATGGGCATAGAGAAAACGCTTGTTGCAAAATTATCAGGCATTCAAAACAGGGCTGTACACATTATTCTCCCATTGAGGAAAACATGATTGAATCTTGCAGGCGCGGATGTCTAGTCAGTCTTATGCTGACTAGACATAGAGAATCAAATCCAGGTGTGTGTATTGACCATTATAAGGAAGATTCTACCTTAAATCACTCTCAAATTCTATCAAGGATTATTAATATTATATCCCTACTCAATCTCTTGTTCCAGATCTCTCTTCTTATTATCTGTAAATAGGTTTAAAAGAGTTTGCCTGGGTTTAATATCTCTTAAGGTACTTGGCTTCCATCTTTGGAATACCTTGCCAAAGGACATTGCACATAATTGTCTGGATTTAAATACACATTAAAACAATATCTTTTTGCAAGTCATGTTCAAAAATGATATATGCCAATTTTAGTTAGTTACAAAAACAGAAAATACTATCTGACCCTTTTACGTTTACCAACTGAGGTTTATTTGCGTATGGCTGACTTTAGATAGAATTGTTTGTTTTATTTTGTGTTATACGTGTTTTATTATTTATCCGCAAAATTAAACTAGTCTGGTGTTACATTGCACTCAATACATATTTTTAGTAATTACTACTAGAGAAATAATTTTGTTAGAATGCATTCATTATTTCCTGTCACCATGTTGTCTCTCCTCCATGCATTGCACGTCTGCTTCAGGCAGTTACATTTTATGTATCTTTAACATTCCGATGTTGAAGTCGAATGATCTGTATCTTCGCTTGGGGATAAAACGTTATGTGTGCCTTGTGATAACAATTATATTTCTATTTGTATGCTTTACAAGTTTTCTTTGATTCAATTAAACTTTCAATACATAATGTTAGTCTGTGATAGGGCGATATTGCAGAAACCTGGTGAGGTTGCAAGTGCAATTAGAATTAGAACAGAAATTGCCATAGTGCAAAAAATATATACAGTTGATGCATTTTTTGCACCAGGCCAATGATTTCCGTAATCCTAGCCATTTACCATGGTGCAAAGAGTTTATTGCAAGAACATGTTTTTTTTTTTCCCACGGGGTCAATGGGCCTTATTACGGGTCCAGCGGTAAGCGTGCAGGTAAAAACGGCAGGTAGCCGCCGGACATGTAATGAATTATCGGTACATGACTTCCAAGTGCCAACGGGCTATTCCAATTTTGCTAGTCCCCATTAAATGGGGACACGGGAGCACAGGCACCATTAACAATGGTGCCGGTGCTCCCGTGAGAACTCTGCGAGTGGGTGCCATCCCGCCCAGCAGGTCTCATCCTGGCAGACGGGATGACACCTGCCCATAGAGTTGTACTCTGCCGGTCCACAAACAACAGTGCTGGTAGGCTTACCGTCACTGTTGTTTCTGGACTGGCAGAGTTGTAATGAGGCCCAATGTGTGCATTAGTGCTAATTGCACTTACACTGGTACAACATTATTTTGTAATAGCACATGCACATGGTATGCCAGAAGGGTACTTAGTGATCAGGTGATCTACTCTTCTTGGCACCCCTAGAGCCTCTCCTACCCATAAACCAAAGGCTACCTTACTTCATACATCTCAACTTAGCCATCCTCACTTGGCACGTATCCCCCATACCCTACACAATCTTTGACTCTAATGAAAGCCTCTCATTTTCAGCTTGCAGAGTTCAGTTGTGCGCAACATACTTCTAAGAACAGATTTTGCATGTGATGATTTCACTACCCTCCTGAAGGAGTAAGACGATGAGCAGAGACTAAAGAGCCACCTCTGCCCTGACACCTTTACAAACCAAAACACGACACAATGATAAAGGTAAAACAGGAACAGGTAAAATATACACCGCCTTAAATTTTTGTGGTAATGTGGGCTGAGGAAAGGCTATACTTCAGGGTGTGACTATGAAGCAGTAGCAACCAAAACATTACAAAATAAAGATATGTTCAATCTATAAAAGGTTCTAGATTTTTTTTTTTATTCCATTAATTAATAACTAAATAAAAATCAGATTCAACAGTTGCAATAAAAACACAATGTTCAAAACTGATATCTTCCTGAGTTTCAAAGGGGGATTAATGTGCCCTAACCAATCTCTAAGGATCCAAATGGATCAGTGTGGTACCTGTCAAGCAATAATGCACATTGCAGTGTCTTGGCATTTCGACAATGGCAAACCTGTCTACTCAGTGCTGTTTGAGCGGTTAAGTCAGTTCAAGATATGTCAGTCTCAGCTGTCTAGCAGTGAGAAGATGTTTAGTTGGGTTTGAACTGGACGAACGCTGCAGTTTGAAGTGAGTTCAAGCGATGTGGATCATAGATGTCACCAGGTTTGGTTCGGCAATTGAGGATAAACGGTGGGAGGCTGATGACAAGATGTGCAGGCAAGCTAGTTCAATGCAAGGGTTGAAGGATGCAGTTTAGGCATAACATCAAGGTCAGTTTGATCATTGGTGATGAGAACGGCTGGTGGTTCAAACAGTGGTTTGAGAGATGCAATGCAGTGGTACTACTCTGTTCGATCTGAGGCAATGACACACTACCGTTTGGCAGTCAACTGGTTTGAATGGGTTTAACTGTGGTTCAAATGTTGTACAGTGCCATTGGCAGCTCCGGAGGGTACTGTTAGTTTGAACTGGGTCAAACACACTGGATTCACATCTCGCAGTGGTTTAGCATCAAAATAACAGGAATACTGGTGGTCTTGGCTCTCAGGAGCTGAGAGTCATACTTTTGGGTCTCAAAGACAAGATGAGTCTTGTTCTCAGGCTCCCAAATATTGGTGAGGGTGGCACACACCTTCAGGGGTTGAGCAATGTGGCTATCAGAGATGCAGGTCTTGATCCAATAGTACATTCACCCGCAAGGGGCTCTGGGGATGGTTAGGGGACAGAGATTCCCTCTGCCATGGAGCACCTGATTTCATCTCAGAAATGGAGGACTTTGGAAGGGACTGCTCTCCTAACAGGTTCCAATGAAATTGTCTTGAAGGTTTGAAGTCCAGAGATGATTCAAAGAAGGGGTGGGAGACCCCTTATTTCAAAGTTAAAAGGTGATAGGACAAAAGCTAGCCTACTTTATAGGTCCGATACATGATTTGGAAAGGAAGATAGAGCCTGAGAGAAACAAGATGGTGGAACCTTCCTCCAGCTGTAAAGATCTCCCTCTGTCTACACTAAATACACCCCATGCCCTTCTCAATAGAATCAAAGGCCCCTTTGGTATGTAGCACCCTGTTTGGAGGCTCTGCCCTTTCTGAATATTATTTTAATTGTATTGTATTGCTCATAGTGCAAACATCGCTCAAGAGAGTGCTGTACAACAGGAGGTTGCCAGAATTGGGCTTAACATTTTATGCAGTAGAGCAGTACTGCTGGTGGAGGAAAGAGGGAGTTGTATTCGGCACAGTAGGCATTCGGTGTGTCCTTTGATTCTTGTCCACAGGGCAGCTTCCTGTGGAGTGGCTGTCTCTCTGGGGTAGAGGGGTGTTACCTGCTCTCAAAAAGGATCATAGAGAGAAGACCCCAGAGCTACAGCTCTGCTATGTATAACAAGGGCAGCCTGGCTGTGGAGAATTTACATAACCCTTCCACCGATGAACTGGTGAACTGGGCTCACAGGGCTGACACAAGTATGATATAAGATTGATGATATAAGATTGATGTGTATAGGATAAGTATGAGGGATGCTGGTGAACATACCCTAAACCATGGCCCAGATTAACAGTTTAGTGTGCTACCAGGACAACATTTACATAGATATTTAGTTTTGGGAATGAGGTGCATATTTTAAAAGCAGCCCATTCTCTGTACCGACTTTGGCTGTCACTGCAGCTGTCAAGAGGGTGCCTGTGACCTTTGACCCTGCTCTGTGCCACTAGAAATCAGGGACTGAGGGTCTCGATACTGATCCTGTCAGGCACACGCATACACTATAATTTTGGCATGGAGCTTCGACAAAAGGTCACCCTTTCTGAGATGGAATTACTCACAGGCATTCTATTAGTTGATAAAAAGAAAAGACAGGGCTTTTACACCCTTACCAGATGGCAATTGCTTACAGCGCAGTCTCAGTATCAAGGAACAGCTGGGCTTGCAATGGGTGAAATGATAGTACACATTTGGTGAATAATACAATTGTGATAAAAAGGGATCCAACACAGGCATCACATATTCCTTGCAGTAAATACACACTGGCCACCTTGACCTCTGCTCGACTTTTGAAATCAATCAGCATACAACTTTCCCTGTTGCCAATGTTCCAGTTCCACTGGTTTATCATATCGGAGTATACCACCCCCTCTGACATTCTTCCAGCCCCACTACACAATTGCAATTTCAATTGAAGAGTGTATTCTTTGAGATATTTGTATTATATGGACAGTTTCATTTATTAACAGAGGTGTACACACACACACACACCAAGGAGAAAGACACACCAATCAACGCTTAGTCACATTATCGTTTTTGGTAGAGGAGCAATCAGAAACAAATTAAAGTGCCACGGTATAAACTGAGTCTCGATCTATCATTCTAAAGGGTTCTATAAACATTTCCGCGGCACCCTACACTTGGGGTAACCTTGCTTTCGGCTTTCAGTAATTTGGCTTTGAAACAATTCTAAAATGTATGCAACAATTAACCAAGATCTAATCACTTATAACTCTCCAGGGAGCGGTCGCTGTAATAAAATTGGCGTATTACAGATATGAAAAAATAATTACAGGTGCAGCTAAACATGATTAATGATGAGCCAACAACTCCAAAATGAAAAGAATATTATATCGTTTTGGACATTTTTTTTTGTAGGGAACCTCGGGGTGGAACTATAAATGGTTTGCACGGCAGATGGTCTGCTTTGCTACAGCAATACATTGCCAAATATGTACATAAAATAGAAAAATGAAAACAGCTAAGATTAAATATAAACATGACAATAACTCAACAGATTGTGGATCTTTGAATAAAAACAGTAAAAAGGATAGAACAGAGACAGATGTGCGCACTCAATGGTTAAGACTGAGCTTGGTAAAGAAGAATATGTACAGCAATATCCCACAGGCAAAGAGGTTTCATTTGTTTTCCATTTTATTTGAGTAGTCTGTATTTCAAACACCAGAACCCTAATTCTACACATGCATAGGCACATTATTTCAAACGCACTGTGGTACTCATGCATTTAAAGACAATTTATTGTATATCCGTTTCTCGCACAGTTTTGACAAAGGCCGAATGGGACATTAGCATAATCCCCCACCTTCTGCAAACTAGTCTGTGTCACAGGCTTGCTTCCCACTAGCTCAGCCTGTGAAATAACGCAAAGTTGACACCTTTTCTGAGTACATGTGCAAAGTGCAACATTTTTGAAAGTACACATTGAGAGAGCAACAATGATAAAGGGTTCGACTCTCACTAGGTGCCTTCCCTTCTGAGGGATTCGGATCGAAGAGTGATCCCAATACAATGGCTGTAGTCCTGAATTGTGTGGAATGGCCATAGGTGGGCCTCGTTGTGCATATATGAGATGGTACTTTCCACAATACAATGGTTGTAGTCCTGAATTGTGAGGAATGGCCCTACGTGGGCCTCGCTGTGCATATATGAGATGGTACTTTCCCCTCATGCATGTTCTGAAATCATAACATGAGCCGTGGCAAGCACAGTAGCTTTCTTGTGGAACATCCTGAAACACATGAGGAATTTCCCTTCAGTAAGTGTATGGGCTCTCCAACAGTCCCTGCCATTCAAAGGCACGGACGGGTGCTTACAGACCCTCTGGCAATACGATATATAGTGACCAGAAGCTACAATTGCCACATTTGTGCAGGCCACAATATGTATTTAGGCCCATGAAGTCTCCTGCAGTTGTTCTTAACAAACAAGCACTGAGGCAGAGAGTTATTCCAGTAGCAATACATACTGACGATGGTCTCATGAGCATTTCGATTCTTTGGGTATGACAAAGAAAACAACCGAAAAAGTAAGATGATTGAGGGGAAAACTGTGATGTTAGGAAAATGCCAATGTAGTTTAAAATCAATGTGAATTGATAATTTATTAGTCATTTGTATAGTGCTCAGATACTAGAGTTTAAATGAATATTGATTTCAGAAATATCCATAACGCTGTAGTGCATTTTGTTGATTGTGTCTTTATTAGTTTCCCATCACTTCGTGTGTGCGTATGTTGTTAGCAGAGAGTTAGTATAGTGTGTGTGTGTGTGTATGTTCGCATGGGTCGGGGTTTGACTGAATAAAGTAGGTATCTATGCAAAATCTATCGGTACTATTGCTGTAAGGATAGATACTGCATAGATGCCAACCAACCAGTTGTGCAGTAAGTGCCCAAGCATTTTGGGGGTGAAGGGGCTAAGAGGCCTTGCAGCACATCATTCTGCTCTGCATTCAGCACAATCGCCTTCATACCTGCCCATTGCCCGCCTTCCGTCACAGACCTGGGTGCAAGGAAGTATCCAGCATTGCAAGAGTGGGGGAAGGGAAGGGGGTGAGCCATGAAAAAAGTCCTGCTACAGAGCTACTTTTGCCCACAAATGAAGTGCACACAATTCCATACTGTCGGATTCACACCCCCAAACCTCCCACCAATGCCCCAATCTACTTTTGTTTTAACCTTAGTGGCAGAAGGCATTTTAAAACGTATCAAAAAAGTTAAACTGCAGAATCATTACAGATGCAAGAAGCACATCTATTAGAGTACTGTGTCCAGGCACTGTGGGGCAAAATAAATGCAAACCTCCTAATTTGCATATGGATTGCAACAGCAGATGTGACTTCATAGAAAAGGACATTACAAGAAGCATAATTAATCTTTGATACTTGGACACACCATGGAAGTGAGTTCAAGTAACTAAGTACAAATCCCTTTGTAGTGCAAAATACCTAAATTGTGCATTTATTATATATGGAGCAACTCTATAGGCATTCTTTTTTTTATAATAACATGATATATTAACATTAGCTTTGAAGTGAATCAGAATCACTTACAGAGATACAGATAAGACACAGTGTGATTAAATGATTTGCCCAGGATCACACACTTTGGTTAAACGGTGAAACTGGGATGCAACCAATTTAAGCAACTGAGCACATCTTCCCAGACTTAGTTGATATAGATGTTTAGTAAGGTTTTGCTTTGCATGGCATGTGCTTACATAATTCTTTATTTAAAACAATGCATTGGAAGCAAACCACATTACATAAAAAACTAGCCTTTCATAGGAAACTAACTATGCACTACATGCATTGTCATAGGAATATATTGAACAATAAAAGTATGGCTTTAGTTTTATTCTCCCCATTCTGCATGCAAAGTCACAATACCAGAGTTGTGCGAGCCTAACAAATCCCCCTTGGGTTTTAAAGCCATTCCAACCCAGGTGGTAAGTTTCCTACTTTACCACCATGGTGTAAACACTGTTTACACCATGGTGGATGGCGGATTTACCGCCCCATTCCAAGGTGAGAGGGGCGGTAAATCCCCAATCCCCATTTACCCTTCCCCATTCCCATTTTTGCCCCATAGGGCATAATGGGAGTGGGGAAGGCGCTAATTACGGCACCGTAAATTACGGTGCCGTAATTAGCGCCAAGGACGCTTAGCGCCTTGGTACTTAACGCCTGCTAAAAGCAGGCGTTAAGGTGGAAATCAGGCGTTAAGGGTTAACGGCGCCGACGGCGCCGTTAAACCCTTAACGCCTGGCTTGGAATGAGGGCCATTGTCATTATTTCATGCAACATTATCCACCTTCTCGCTTGTGATCACCCCGTCCTATTCCCATTTCTAAAGGGACAAAAGTCCCTGCTAATAGTCCCAACATTCTTTTGCTGGGGCTAAGGCCTGCCCCTGTCTGCTCAATTGTCATTGTGGTAGCGGGGGGTAGGGACATGCTGTCACTTGTGTGGGTGGTAATGAGGGGTTGAGGTACCTGTTGAATGTGGGTGCCATTAATATCAGATACTGGCTGCTTTGCATGAAAACCAAGTGCATTTTGGGAACATAAGAATGGCCGCAAATTTACCAAACATGTCTGATATTAATTCAAGTGTGCATCACTTCTAAGCATGCATTTTCAACATGACAGTAAAATGTATGCAAAGCACAAGGCACGTATAGTGCTTTGTACCATTTCATTGATTGAGTGTGGACTGTTCTGATAAGCAATGGAAAACTTTCAGATGCAGCTTGTTAAGGTATTACATATTGTCGCTAGCTGCACACATCGAGACTTCAAAGCACAGCATTCAGGAGACTTGGGGAGTCGGGGGCACAGTGCTTCCTCAAGTTTGGGAGGGCATGGGCCACTGGTCTCAAAGGAACAGCTTGAGGAATGAGGAATTACCGGGCCATTCCGAGTTCGGAGGGCCCGGTAATTCCTCCTTCTATGAACCCAGACTCGGACCTTCCCCATTCCCATTTCAGCCCCCATAGGGCTGAATGGGAATGGGCGAGGGAGAAAACAACGGGCCGATTACGAGCAGCCTGTTGTTTGCTCCCTCCTCCCCTCGCAGGACCCGCTCTGCACGTCTGGTGAAACCAGACATGCAGACTGGGTCCCACGAGGGGACCTCATAATCAGGCGGGACGGTGTTGACGGCGCCGGCACCTTTACCAGCGCCGTTAACCCTGTCCCGCCTGGGTTATAATGAGGCCCAATGTTTGCTGGAGCGCAGCTCTGTCTTGTTCTGGCCCAATTCCATCACTGCTTTGATAGGTACTCAAAAGTGATGGGATTGATTGCACTCGAGTGCCTTGTGATCTTTGGCAAAACCGTTCTGGGAATGTGTGCTCACTAGTAGGTTGAACGATGGAAAACATTTTCAAAGGTTTATAGGATGTAGTGAAGTAAGGACATGAAGATGATTTGAGGATGCAGGGAAGGAAGGAATGTGAAAAAGGGGTTGGAGTAGTAGCAAAGGAACAAAGGGAATATGAAAAGGGTGGTTGGAGGATGTAGCAAAGAAAGAACTGAAATGTGAAAGTGGGGTTGGAGGATGTAGTGTGGGAAGGAAAGATAATGGGCCTCATTACACGGAAGGCGGTAATCCAGGGTGCTATTAGCACCCTGGACCATGCCGGTAAATTACCGGCACCGCCTTGGCGGAAAGGGGATTTACCGCCCCATTCCAAGGTTGGAGGGGCGGTAAATCCCCTTTCCGCCATTGCCCTTCCCCATTCCCATTTCAGCCCCATAGGGCTCTATGGGAATGGGGAAGGCGCTAATTACGGCACCGCAATTTTGCGGTGCCGTAATTAGCTCCGAGGTCCCTTAGCGGGTTGGTACTTAACGCCTGCAAGAAGCAGGCGTTAGTTCCTCCAACCCGCAAAGGGACCTCGTAGTACGGCGGTAAGGGTTAACGGTCACCGTTGCCATTAACGGTGACCGTTAACCCTTACCGCCGTCCGTGTAATGAGGCCCAATGTGTCCATATAGTTGTTGGATGTAGTGAAGGATAAATAGACTAATTGCACCGATGTTTGTAAAGTTGCACATTAAAGACAGAATGCTTTAATGGAGTTGGAGGTAGTGGGAAAATGACAGGAATCGTTACACATTCTAGTAATGATATAGAACAAAATAAAAGGACATGAAAGGAAAGTGAACATTTGGATGGAAAGCTATTCAAGTGAAAAATGTAAAATAGACCACATGTTTGTCACTTTTTTAAAACAATACAAATATTTAGTAAAAATAATGTATCCGTTTTGTATTACACATTTACATCTTTCACACAATGCATTATCCTAATACAGTTATAATATAGAACTGTATGTAATGTAAACTTGTGTCCAAATGCACATACAACCCATGATTTCCTTGTTGATAGAAACATCTCAATATAATTAGCCTATCATGTATGTAGCCACTATCAGTGTAGCGGCCAATCAGAAGCGTATTTACATAATACCGTAGTGGGCGGTAGATCGTTCTAGGTGTTGTTATGTTAAATGTAAAGGTGCTTCTTGATGTCAACATTTGATTTGCCCATGAATTTGATGTTTTATGGAAGTCTGTTTGGGGAAGATTACTATTATCTCATTAGATCTACAAAACTCATCCAATTTTTGATCTATTATCTTGGCTAAAATTTGCAGCTAATATGAAAAAAAATAATAATAATCTGCGGGCACGGGAGGACAAACCCTGCCTTCCATTTGTGGGAGAGATTTCCTTGGGGTGGGCCCAACTACATTGGCACTTGTTGAACAATCCTGGCTATGCCTCTGGAGCGTGGCATAGTAAGAATCAACTACAAATTGAGCACTGAGACAAGACAAAGGATTCAAATAAATCTAAGTACAAAATATAAAAACTGGCTAAACAGTATAATATATCCCTTAGAAGAGCCAAATGCAGACAATGTTCTTTTGGCTTAAAACGCACAATACCAGTACATTCAGGCAGTTTTATAATGACTTTAAGAAATAATTCTCCCCTCAAGAGCTATGGTTGAAATATGTTCAGGATTTGTTTTGTATGCCCTCAGAGCAACCCTCAGAATTACATTTTGTGAGGTTTAATGGCAGTGGGTGTGCTACTATTGGTTATCATAGTTCCCTTGACCTTGACATTGGGGATGAAAACCTGATACGATTGATTGGTCAATCGAAATCGTCCCGGGACTCTTGCCTGGACAGTATTCCGAATGTCGTGTTCAAGAAAAGTCTGTTGGTTTTGGCGAATGTTCTTAACGTAATGTTCACACATATTATCCAAACTAGTAATTGGTTGGAAAATATCTATTGTGGTCCCTATCTTTAAGAGGGGCAGCCGACTGCAACCATTTAAATATTGCCTACTGGCTATGATGGACTCCAGTCAAAAGCTTTTCACAAATATATTATTGGAACAACTTTCTTAATGGCTTGAAGAATGAGATATACTGGGTTTGTTGCAAAATGGTTCCAAAATGGTTTTCGGAAGTCTTATTATGCTATGAGTAGCATTACTACGCTGCAGTTTTGATTTCTTAATGTTCTAAGGAGAAAGATAATATAGTCTACTGCTGCTTTGTAGACTTTACCAAGACAGTTGATCTGGTCTCTCGAGTTAAGCTATGGGAGAAATTAAAGAAATGGGGCATTGGTCCACATCTGTAGCATTTCATCCAATCCCTGTACCCTACCACTTCCATATCCGTGCGTCTCAACTCGGAAGGTCATCATTCTGATTAAATTCCAAATAACGATGGCATAAAACAGGGATATGTTCTGTGACCTATATTATATAATCTGTACACAGATGATTTACCCTGGTACTGAGCACTGTATGAAATCTTCCGCCCAAAATAAATAACATCAAAGTTGTCAGTATTTCCTATGCTGTTGACTTAATAATTTTCGACCAGACTACTATTGGCCTGGAGCTGTGCCTAGCAGCTCTTGCTAAAAATGCGGTACCCAATAACATGATCATTAGTAAGCAGAAGACCAGAACAATGTGCCTTGGGGTAAACATGTAGCTAAGGCAAAAGCCAAATGGCACATTGATAACACCTTATTTCATGATGTGCAGGAATTCTTATACTTGAGTTTCCCTGTAAATGTCGGAGCTCCAGCCGCTTTTTATGAAGTGCATATCCATGGGAAAGTATGGAATAGATGGCAGGTCACAAGAAGTTCATTGAACATAATGGGGGATGGAACATTAGCGGCTTTGTCGAGATTTACAGGATGAGCATAATTCCAGTCATATTATATGCCCCTGAAGTCTTGCCAGCCGAACAGTACAATGGCTGAGGAAGTTTGAAGTGAAAATATTGCACTCGATCATACATTTTCCTCAAGCCATTCCTGTCGAGGTTTTGCGACTTGAATATGGTCTGCCCTCCTTACATTCATTTTGGAGCACTAGGGGTGTATTACTATACGCCAAATTGGGAAAACGTGACCGTAGCTCAAATGTCTTACTGCATCTGCTTGGTGGTAGACTCCCACCAGTTTCTTTAAATCCTTTTATTACAGAACTGCAGAGATTTTGTATGGCTCATTTAAAAATGTTGGCTCTTGATAGTAATGTACCCGTAGATTCACCGGACTATGAAAAAATGGTCAAGCAGAAATCCCTTCAATGGGACTCGGTTACTAATATCGAGAAATTGCATCAACATGCTCGATATCAAAAATATTCAAATCAGTTTTCTAGAAAATGTACCTTGCAGTTACTTAACTAAATTTTGTAGCATTCATTTAAAATGTTTCATTATGTACCTGTGTTTTAACATTCTACTCACAAATGAATAAACTAGTCATTGGACATTTTCTGTTCCTCGGAATGATCTATGTAGATGTTGTAATTTAGAGAGTGAGACCGCTTGACATATTCTAACATCATGCACAGCCATGGCTGAGATTTAACAGAGAGGGTATGGACGTTTTGTGGAAAAAACCAGGCCTTCCAAGGTCGGAATGGCCCAGTATTTCTCCATTCAAGGAACCCGGACCCGGTACCCGGTATAAGGGCAGCCATGCCTCTAAAAGGGGCATGGCTACCTCCATACTTGCAATGAGGCCCATTGTGTCTATTTGGTTCCAAGTATACTTACACACCAGACATTTTTCCTTCCTTGAATAAATCCTTACTGCTCTGCCGTAGCTTTTCATAAGAGATCTTGGTCTACCTCTTAGTTGGACCTTTGTGTACCCTCTGCATAGATGGTTTCATAACTCTCATCAGAGGCCTGTGGAAAAACGCATTCTAGATTGGGACACAAAAGGACAGCATAAGCATAGGTTTTACAGTTCCATATTTCAGGAACTACAGCAAAGTAAAACTGAATCGGTAAACTGATTCCAGGCCCCAAGTTTCAAACATCACAAATAGTCACAGAAGAGGTACAGAACAGGCTGAACAGATTGCGAATCCGTTTCACAGCATTACCAAATAGTTTTGGGAATATGGATTGGGAAAACCTGTGTTATCTACTCTAAACGATCAACCAAACTGTCATTAAATGAATTTGCTATTTTTCTCAGATTGGTGCAACCATTACATATTCTGACCATTGACAGTAATTAGCAAAACGAATTACCACTGCAACTTTTTTCTACATTCCATTGAAAGATTCACTGCGTGTTTAAAATGTGCATAGAACTGTATAATTACCACAATACGTTTAGCCCATGCTGCTGCTTAGAATGTGGTCATGTGTTGCTATTCATGTCCTAGGCCTTTTTCAAAATGCTGCACACGATTTAAATGCTCACATACTTTTACAATGGGCCTTGGTAAGCTTGCCGGTACTGTTCTTACCGGACCGGAAAACTACGAGGTCTGCTTGCGGGTGCCTACACACCCACCAGGTCTTACCTGGCATGCGGACCGGCAACCGCGAGCAGACACTGCCAGTAGCACCGGCACCATTCTGAATGGCGCCCTTGCTACCGGCCTCCCCATTCCCATTGAGCTCAATCGGGCTCAATGGGAATGGGGAGTAAAGGTTTTTGGCACCTGGGAAATAAAGGGCCATTACAACCCTGGTGGACCCTGTATTTCCCCATTGCCAGGGGCTGGAAAAATTTGCAGGTTTGACAACAGCCTTCCGGTTTTACCGGCAAGGCTATCACCAAACTTGTAATGAGGCCCACTGACTTTAAATGCAGAAACCAAAGCTTCAAAGGAAAAAAAAACAATGTGATAAAGAGGTCATGCTTGACCCTCCCCAACAATTTTAAGAATGTCACCATTTCTGGAACTTGCTATCATGTGGAAATCAAATGTTACTCAACTCAGTTTGTCACCCAACCCCAAACATTTTAAGAAATTCTCCAATTTTTGAAATTGGTCACATGTCTTGCAGAATTTAAGTTTTACCAAAACAAAGAAAACTATTTTGATAAGCCAAAGCAATGTGTACATGATGTAATGTTTGCTATACTGTGAGTTTTCACGGTGCAGTAAACAACATCCGCATATAACACAAGTAATGATATTCAATTGATTGATCTTGGAAAGGGTGCAGTACCTATCTGTGTGTTCTGAATGTTTCACGTTTCTTATTGGCTGAATTGGTCTCATTGGCCACAGATCTCGACACTGATTTGGTCTAAATTGATTGATAATAGGTACACCAACATTCATTTGAAGCAAATTACCTAGGGGTAGTTTAGTTCACTGAAATTACATTGTAGCATTTTTTATTTTTTTTATAATGGTCGATTCCGCCCTACACTTTCTAGCTCCCATCACCCCTATACCGATAACCACTATATGTATATTCAGTAGGGGTGTGCCGAAATTTGTCTTTGAGTAATTATTCAACTGAATTCCAGCTGAAAATTAGATATTCGGCTTTGGCTAGATACTTAAATAATTATCACATGAAGCCAAATAGTTCTCCTGCAAAATACATTAATTATTGCTTTGGTTGAGTGCCTGAACCATTAAGGCATGTCACATTTATCCTTTAAAATGATCTTTAAATACATGCGGATGTCACTTTTTTGATTGACCACAGGCAGAGCAGAGGTGTTAAAGTGCAATCAAAGTCTCAGTCCTTCATGTGCTGGGAAGACAGATGTTTTAATGAGGTGGTTTGCTGGGGGAAGTGAGCTGAAGCAAAATTCACAGTATTTTGAATGTGCCATGAGTCGTCTCTGGTCTCCCCTGTATTTTGCAGTTCTATATTATTGAACTGGAACAAGACTTTACATAGTTGCATTTTTTTAGGAGCTTATTGAGTTTCGGATGAACTGTGTGAACAATCTGAAAGTTACTGGTTCCAATCCAACCAATTGCCAATCCAAGTAATATAATTACATGGTTTAATATAACATATATTGACATAATAAAAATTGTTCTCCTTCACTTCAACATTGTGATTAGTTTTTTTTTGTATGTCTTACTTTGATTGTACACGCATATACTAATCCTTAGGCACAGTGTATACAGCAAAGACTCACAATGTTGTCATTATGCTGTTGAATGTTTTCGAAAATATATTTAGTCATTTGTATGAAATAAAAAAGCTGTTCTTTTTAAATCTATTTTGATAAATCATGGATTGTGTTTGTGCATTCACTGACCTTTTGGGCAGCATTTTAAAATACTATCGCAGTTTTGTCTTCTCCTTTTTGTGAGATGTTTCTATATTTTCGATTAATAAAATATACCCCTCTAATGAGTAGGACCTCCTTACACAGGAGTGACCCACAGTGAATACTTAATTTAACTGCTGCAGAGATCCCAGGAAGCTCCAGACCTTGAGTTAAATAGCTCAGGAGTGTGATGAATCCTACGATATCCTAACAGTGAACCTGCCGAAAGTATGCTCCTAGGTTGGCAGGGAAAGACAGTTGCTTCCTTTTCCTAACCCTGGTGATGGTATGAGCCAGGAGGATCACCTTGGAGGAGAAAGGCCCATGGGG
Source organism: Ambystoma mexicanum (assembly GCF_040938575.1). Classification (NCBI taxonomy): domain Eukaryota; kingdom Metazoa; phylum Chordata; class Amphibia; order Caudata; family Ambystomatidae; genus Ambystoma; species Ambystoma mexicanum. The sequence continues at coordinate 515,059,778 of NC_090934.1, forward strand.
AATGGAAGGTATCTATTGGATGAGGTGCATTATTTGCCTTCCTCAGGGTTCAAGCCCTTAAAGAAAGTGGGGAACTCATTAACATACCAATTGAATGTGCATCACCAGAAATTACTATATCTATGTGCCCTCTGAAAACAATGGGGGGACTCCGTCCACCCTTGTGTACCCTCGACTTGGGCCCTGGATCTTCCTCTTGGGAGAAAATATTAGTGATACCCAAATATATTATGGCTTGTTGTCAAAGAGAGTTAGCAATTTCCCAAGATGACTATCTTAATATGGGTAACAACAAGCATACTTATTTGTGTATCATGAGGACTGAACGCCTCTTAAAATCACAGACCTACATAAAGGTGAAAGCTCTCATGACTATCAGAGGCATAGTAAAGAGGAGTCTGTAAATAGCTCCACATTAAATTTAGAAAATCCTAATTTCTCTGTGAAGACAAATTCCCCATTAAATTCTTATCAAATCCGCCTGAGAAATATCATTAAGGGAAGAGAAGAAAGTAACATCCTTCACTTCTCAGTACAAACTTGGACCAAGTGCCTCCAGTGGTGGGTTCTCCCCTTGCCCTTATGCGAATTCGACTTTGGTTAACATTTGCATAGATGGATCCACCGAGCAGGACACAGGGCATCCATTTTTGTACCCCCTTTTGACTCGATCTTGGTGACTTGGCCTCTCTGCGGTAGTACAAAATGCTTCTCTTTCCTTTCTCGCAACGGCCAGACGCGCAGGGCACATGGCCCCCACCATATTTCCCACTCTGACATGAAAACTCTGCGGCTCCATTCTCACGCTGAAGCTGGAGGTAATTGCAACAAATAATACATGTAACACATCACTCTTCCTCTGAGATCACTGTCCTGCATGTGAACCAACATGAACTAAGCACATAGCTCGTTCATCTCCACAAACATGTCCTTGCCCCCGCACCCTCGCCAGTGGAAACTTACTGCCATTGTGACCCTGTGCCCCTGCAAGGTATTCCTTTTATGTGCCAGACCGCTGACCACGCCATGATGCCCACCCAACAGATCCCCAACTAACATTAGACCCCTGCTGCAGTATATTGTTGCCTACTACTAACAAATGTCAACATACCAGAGATTCTTATGAAAACAGACCCTCACTTCAACCAGTGTTATTATGGTGTTCAAGACCTTTAACCTAAGAACCTTATAATCCGATGTTATTGATAGTGTAGACACATGTGTGAAGTTTATAGAGACATGATGAGTTGTTCAAAGACTTCAAACGATTATTATTTAGTGCATGCATTTTGAGAATATATTATGTTAGCTTAGCTAGTGGCCACCCTGCTTCACAGCGACCTGACCTTCACCCATTCGGAGCAAAGACGCCTGACGTCCATCCTCCCGCCAACCAAGCAGCCAACCCGGAGGAAGAGATGCCGCCCCCACACCATGGGCACTATACGGACTGTCCAATCCGGGACCAACATAGTACCTTATGTTAGTCGCGTCATCAATGACGCATTTGCCCTATAAAATGTATTGTAACCTTAAGTCTGGTCAGAGCGCTCTCAGAGGCAACAGAGATCTTTGAATGCCATTTACTTATATATACCTACCTTGAACTCTCGCAGCCTGCTCTTTTTTCCTCATTCCCCGTCAGGGATGTGTCTATTTTATTCATTTGCATGAGAAAGACTGGGAGGGCACAAACATTTGGTGACCCCCGCCACGTGATTTGGAAAGGTGCCTCGAGGCCCGCGCTGTGCGGCGAGATCCGGGACACCTCCGAGCAAAACCATTGCCTCCGTGGCCGACCAGCCTTTGCGCACTATGAGAAAGGGTCAAGGGTTCCTGGTTGATGAATACCCAACTGTAAAAGCTGCTCGCCGAGGCGGGCCACGGCTTGGTTGGGGTGCGGACCAGACTGGGGTCAGACCGTGAACGGTGACTCTCGGGTTACCCGACTGAACACGTGAGTGCCAGTTGCAAAAGTTCCCAAGGAAAGGTAGGGGGGAAAATAAGGGAACAGGGGAACAGGTGGTAGTTGGATAAAATGAAGAATAGGGGCTGTATGAGTGATGCTGAGGCTTTTCTGATCTATCCTTTATATGGCCATTAGATTTTGTGAGAAATAAAGAAGAAGAGAAGAGGTGTCCTAGCTCGAACGGGGTAGAAGGCGGCGCTGCGTAGCATTGTCTCGTCCAGTGCAGATAATTAAGTGAAGATAAAAAGAAAATAGTAGGGGTCTTGTATATTAAGTATACTCGCAGTAGTTATTTAGAAAATTCTTTTTCGGTGTAAGCAAGATTCCTTGGGAAAGACAAGAGGGTGCAAGAGGTGGGGAGTTAATGAGAAGAGTAGGACGGGAAGGGGGTAAAAAGTGTTCAGTAACGGGAACAAGAGGGGGGAAAAGCGCGCAGTTAGTACATGTTATGTGTCATATGTCTTTCCTGTTCATTGTTGTCGCGTATGTCAAGATGTCATATGTGATCTGTCAGTAAGGGGTTATATATGCAAAAGTGAACTGTTGGAATTGGAAATGCAATGATTGCAAAGGTGATTTTGAGTATTAATGCACAATAACTGTCAATAATTGAGAAACACTTAATATATTGTTGACCTATAATAAGGGGAAAGGTGGTTGAAGGGTGTGAAATTGAGAAAAGATAACAGATATTGCACACGTGACTAGAGGGTGGCTCAGGTGCAAGGGCGCACACACGTGAAGGGAGAAACATCCTCATGGGGGGAATCACACCATTAGCTCATATTTGACAACATCTTCCCCTGTATAGTGAAAGGATACAAAAATACCACGATCAATGGGTGACGGAGATAAAAGGGGACAGTGTCACACCAATTTGGCCAGAGGGTGGATCGTTTGTCAAAAGGGTGTTAGATTTAGTATCCACACTCTTATTGGCAAGATATAAGGGAAAACAGTTGCAAAACAGAAGGGAAGTATTGGACCTGTGGCGAATGTTTGAGGAAGTTACCCCTACAGCAGTGGTAAATACAGAAAAATAATCAAAAAAAAAGAAAACAGAAGAAGAGGCAAGCGGAACATCAAAGGGTGAATGCACAACGACCACAGTTGAGAATGATGCAACCAACATATACCCCTTAATGACAAGACCAGCAATAGGATACAGCAAACCTCTGTATGTACCAGCGTGCCCCACCCCCAATCCCCCGAGTGGAGCGGTAGCATCGGCGCCACCACCATATGACAAAGGAGGCCTTTATGGCTGAACAAGTGCACCCCCTGTAAATCTAGCGCGATTAACCGGAGATTTAGACTGCCAGTTAGCGCATGCACAAATGGAAATAACACGGCTAAGAGCACTGTGTGACAGAGGCCAAATGCTGCCGGGGGAGGGAAGGTACCGCCATTGTCCGTAGCAGACCTCACACCTCCGCTAAGTGTAACAGGGGAATCAGCACCAGTGACGCCAGGGCCAACGCAGTCCAGATTGTCTCAGGGAACACCCACATCACAAGGGCAAGAAAAAGAATGGCGGTCAGGAGAATTCCTGTTCCATCTGAATGATAAACCAGTAAGATGCATCCGCCCAGCCACCCCAGAAAGTCAGCGAGGGGAAGGACAAGAGGACCATGGCGAGCAAGAAGAGGAAATAGAAGAGGTGTGGAGTGATCTAGACGAATACGAAGAAGGAGAAGCAGCTGTGGGATCCCCACTGCCACATCATTTCGATGACTTAGATGAACGATCACCCCCACGATGGCAGGGTAGATTAAGGCAGCGAGTAGGGAATATGCTGTTGAGTAAGACAAAGAAAGGGACAGTAAGTAAGACAGAAAAGAAGCATAAATTGCAGATGCCGTTGATACACAAGGGAGCAGGTAGGCCACACTATATTCCGTGGGACCAGATGGACAAGAACAACCTGTTGAAACTCCTCCCCCAACTTGCCGGAGGGGCAGGGAAATGGATACATGCGTTCGAGAAGAACATGGCAGGAGTACCGTTAGCGATAGGTGATGTAAAATGTTTGCTAGTGTCCGCCGTTGGTGATCAGGCAGACGATGTGTGGGAAAAGGCGGGGTCCCAGGAATAACAATGAGTTGTGACCGCCACGATGGATCACACTTCAACAATGTTCGAGCACAAGTATGAGACGCATTGCGGCGCACATTTCCAGACATTCCAGATTTACATTTAGTAATGCAATGTACAATGGAGGAGAACGAGGATCCTACGCAATTCATACTGTGGGTTCAAGATTTATGGAGAAGTGAAACTGGTACGGCATGGAACCAGTCCACTACCTTGTTCTATTTTATAATCAAGAAAGGGCACCTGAAGGAGGTACAGAAGGCCTTGGACAAAATAGCTTGGATAGAAGCCAAGGGTTGGCCTGAAATTCAGAGCATAATTGTGCACCACTGCAGGAGGATCAAAGAGAGAGAAAAGGAGATAGCACTAAAAAGGCTTGCGGACAAAGCGAAACTGGTACAGAATAAATTAGTGAAGGTCGCAGCCATAAACCCCAGCATAACAACAGATAGGGAGAATGAGGGGGATGAGAGTGCAGGAGGCAGGCCAGTCGGAATAGCAGCACTGTGGGCAGCAGGAGGACAAGGACCGTGGAACGGAGAGGAGCAACACAGAGGACCACAGTGGCAAGAAAGGCCGGCGAGAGGGCAAGGTGGGTACCGTGGCCAGAGAGGGGGGTTCGGAGGTATGGGGAGTAGAGGATTCAGGGCCAAGGGATGAGAGGAGGATAGCCAGGATCATGTTGGAACTGTGGGAGGTGGGGCCACTATTCAAGAGAATGCAGAATGCGGCCCTCAGGGTATATTCACGGGCAACCACCCGTGGAAAATAAACAGGTATGGGGATGCCCACACCCAGGTAGCCCCTATGGATTACCAATGGGAGGATCAAGAGCACATGACCAGTGTTATAATGCACCACAAATGCAGCAAAGACAACAACCCTCACAACCACCTCACAGTGCACCGCAACCCATGGCAAGACAAAACACTGTAGGAAATGTCAGCAACAACATTTTCGCGACATCTGCACCTGGCGCACCTGCACCACTCCGCGACACAACAGTAGTTGGAGATAATGTTTTCTCAGTGCCAGGACAAGAAAGGTACGCAGATTAGGACAGCCCACAGGGAACACTTGCGTGTCCAGGCCTATCCACCAACCTACGTGCAGAAGAGGAACCACTAGTGGGGGCATAGATAGGAAATAAGCAGTTTATCTTTATGGTAGACTCAGGAGCGGAAAAATCATGTCTCATGGAAGGGCAGTTTCTGCTCTCAGGCAGGAATTTGGAAACACAGGGGTTCTCTGAGGCTATTTTAAAAGTTCCTTACACCAAAGATCTTGATATAACTGTGGGGGGAAAACAGTGTGCGCACCCTTACTGTACCACGAAGACGCGCCAATCAACTTCCTGGGCAGAGATTTGCTAAGTAAGTTGAACATGACCATTTCATTTACCGAGCGGGGAATAGTGTGTTCCACCCCAGGAGTATTCCAAGTGCGAGCAATGTTAATGATTAGTATGATGGCGAATGAGGTTGTAGTAGGAGGGATACCCATTGACATAGACATGTTTATCTATGGCATCAAAGTGTTAGCCCGAGTAGTACCTGAGATAATGAGCAAGGAATGTAGGACACCATCAGACTTTATATTCCGCCCAATTGCAAATATACGGATGTCGTGCCAGGCACTATAATGTCCATAGACATTGAGGCAGTTCAGGTATCGAGTAAACGTATTGTGGTCATAGGCCTGGACACGCATGGATGCGAGTGGAGAACTGTGTTATGCATAGACCCAAACATAATGCTAAGAGATCTAACTGATGAAGAACTATTCACTGACAACAAAGGTAATGGAGAGATAATAATGGAAATAAGTATACCTTGTGACATCATGATCCAGTACAGAGAGGTACACAACCCACTTATGGCCAGTGTCAATGCCCCACCAACAATATTTGAGGAAGACATGGCAAAAGTAGCACCAGAAATTTGGACTACAGGCCCCCATGATGTAAGGTTATTACATGAAGTAACGCCAATAAAGATAAAACTCAAACCAGGTGCCATACCGCCAAGAGTGAAACAATACCCAATATCCAGAGAGGCAGAGGGAGGGATTAGGGAGACAATAAATGCACTCCTGAACCAAGGTATAATACTGCCATCAAATTCACAGTGTAACACAGCCATCTTTCCGATTAAAAAAGCAAAAGGAGGGGCGTGGAGGATGATCCAAGATCTCTGCCCACTCGATGATATGAACATTGCAGACTCCCACAGGGATATTGAAAGCCCAAGTATCTTTAACAGAGTATTACGTGAAGACATTGGAAATATAGATGTAGAGAGCACCATTATACAATACGTAGACGATTTACTCGTCTGCAGCAAAATGGAAGAAAGGTGTAGAGAAGACTCTATAACACTGTTAAACGTGTTAGCCACCAAAGGATACAAGGTTGATAAAGGGAAACTACAATGCTGCCTTTCTGAAGTTGTGCACCTCGGACAGTTAATATCGAAAGATGGCAAATGAATACTCCCTGACAGAGCAGCTGCCATACGCAACATAATAATACCAAAGACAGTGAAGGACATGCAAACATTTCCTGGCATATGCAACTATTGCCGATCATGGATCCTTGATCCTTGATTATGCAGCATACACACGCCCAGTATTGCAAGCATTAAAAGAAGCGCAAAAAAGTAGAGCCCCAATAAAATGGACACATGATATGATGGCTCAGTACTGACTGAAAGACCTTATCGCAGAGGCCCCAGTCCTCGCTAAGCAGATTATGATAGGGAATTTTTCATGTTCTCACACTGCAATGGAACACTGATGACTGCAGTGTTAACACAGAAAACATCATTAGGCCACAAGCCATTGGCCTACTACAGCGGAACACTGGTTGCAGTGATGCAAGGTCACTTCTCGTGCGAACAAGCCCTCACAGCTGTAGCCTTCGCCATTGAAAAAAGTGCCACAATTGTAATGGGATGTTCAGTAACGTTGTCTGCAGAGCATTCATTATTTGCGATTCTTGAGCTGTCAAAATCAACACTGACAACACAGAGAGCAACTGCATATGAGATAATAATTTCGAGCCCCAACGTGCATGTGGTCAGGTACAAAATGGTAAACCCAGCAACATTCATTACAGAGCCATGTACTATGGAGGATATGCAGGAACACGACTGTGCAACCTATGAGAGGGAGGGGGACGATATTCGCAAGGCGAGTGAAAACGCCCTGCAGGAAGGGGAAATATACTTCATAGATGGTTCAGCATCAATAAACCCAGAAACAGGAGAGAAGCATGTACGGATGGCAGTAGTACGGATCGAGGAAGATAGCTATGAAACAATTGTCTAAAAGCGTCTCCCTTCCCATCACTCCGCACAAGTGGCTGAACTAACGGCATTAATTGAAGCATTACGTACAGCCAAAGGATGCACAGTGACTAACAATTCAGATTCGGCATATGCAACTACCACTGTCCATTCAAGACTATCACGCTGGCATAGGAGAGGGTTCAGAAGAGCAGATGGCTCACCAGTACAGCACGCCACATTATTGAATGAATTAATAGAGGCGTTGGCAGAGCCATCGGCAGTGGCAGTGGTGAAATGCCAAACCCATACCAACAACACAGATGCAATCTCATTGGGAAACGCGGCAGCTGACGCAGCAGCGAACGAGGCCTCGTATTTCAATATAACACCAGCGACTGAGTGCATTGTTAAAGCCATCACCGCAAAACCACTAGAAGAAGCCTATAGCAACCCGCCCATAACACAGATAATAGAGCTACAGAGGAGAGCACCAATGGAGGAACAAGAATTATGGAGCAAGCAGGGATGTAAACAATCGGCTACAGACCTCATTTGGAGGCAGGAGACAATGGGGAAGGTAGTGATGCCGATAGAATTACTAGAGCTAGCATCCCAACAGCTGCACTTTTCAGCCCATGTAGCGAAACAACACATTGCCGCAGACATCCAGGAACATTGGTTTGTCCCCAACCTACAGGAACATTTGTCAAAATTTATCATAGATTGTACAACATGTCAAACATACAATTAAGAATGACATTGAGGACATTGCGAGGTACTTTGCCACGGCTGGCAGGGCCCTTCAGGGAGCTCCACATAGATTATGCAGACCTGGGAGAGAGATGTAATGGGGCGAGATATCTAATTGTGGTAGTATGTCCCTTTTCGAGATGGGTGGAGGCGGGTCCATGCCCCCACCCAGATGCGAAGTGTGCAGCGAAGTTTCTGGTGAGAGAAGTGTTTTCCCGGTGGGGAATATGTGATGTGATACGATCAGAAAACGGCATGCACTTTGTGAATGACCTCTTCAAAGAAGAAACGTTACTCCTATGGGTGAAGCACAAACTGTGTTCCATTTATCATCCAATGGCTAATGGGGTGGTGGAAAAGATCAACAACCTGCTCAAGAGTAAACTATCGAAATTGTGTAATACACTGAAGAGAAACTGGGTGTATTGCTTACCCCTAGCACTGTTCCAACTCAGAACGCAACCATGCAAGGACCACCATTTGAGCCCCATGAAATTGTGACTGGGAGGCGAATACACACACCACTCTCCCCGAATAGGAGAGCATCAGATGCACACAGGGCTGCCACAGTGCTGGGGAAGAATTTAAGGAATACTTGACTCAGCTGACACATGCAGTATGCAGCATAGCACAACAGATAGCACCACCTTTTACTGAGAATGCGGCAACTAATACCACCGTGCCGGCAACAGACATCCCCACTGGGCCGCTAATGCTAGGAGCACAGGTATATGTGAGGAATTTTGTCAGAAGATGGAATTCACCAAGGTTCCACGGCCCATATGAGGTAATTTACAGAACACCCACTGTAGTGAAGGTTAAGGGACAGAAATATTGGGTGCACCTCTCAGATGTGAGGAGGGCACGCGATATTACACTCCCTCAGTGCGAACACGAATGTGCAAGTGGCACTACAAGTGGGGTTGAGAAGCAATGACAAACTGATCAAATGAAAAAGGAATTTATAAGGAGCAGAGACGATGATGTGCCCTCTGATTTGCATTGCCCTCCTTCTATATCTCCCCTTCTCTCACTCTCTTTTTCTCGCTGTAGCTTCCTCCCGATATATACATATATAATGAGCATATTCTGGTCACTTAACAAATTTGCATCATCCCTCCAGGTGACAAAATGGCCGAAAGGAGTGCACTCGCAGAGAACACGTTAATGTTAGATAGCAGTAGGATGCCAATAGGGCTAATAAGTATAGCAATGTTGAATGTGTTTTGAAATGTGCTGCTGTCTTGCTTTCTGTGATGTTGTTCTTCATGGCCTGGTATTATACTCTCTTATCTCTGGTTAATGATATGCACAAAGGGGGGAGCGGGGCTAAGCTAATACGAGAAGGGTCAAGCCTAATATGGACTGGAGTAAAGACCATATGGGGAGAAACATATATCATCGATAATAACGATACAAATGCAACACAGACCTCAGAGCACCTCCCTGCTGATCCAACAATTGTCTCCTTGTCACATCCTGGCATAAATATGAGTAATGATTGTGAGCCAAATGAATATGATGGCGACTACTATTGGCGGAGTAACTTAGCCAACACAAGTATGCATGCGCAGACAACCATAGAACCTATCTCATATTACGATGCTGCTACTAACGAGTATACACATATCGAATTTAACAACAATAATACTGCCTGGGCTGGAATGTTCCCAATACATTATCAAAAACGTGAGAAGCTATAGGGAGGAAGGGAAAAGGAGAGAAAAAAGGGGGCGGGAGGGAAAAGATACAACATTTATCATGACCTGGGATTAGATGAAATAGAAGACCCCTGCCACCCTGATCAATCTAACAAGTGGTATTCACACATGAGTGCTACGGCAAAACAAGCAACAAATGAAAGCTGCTATGTCTGCTCACTCATACCACATGCATCGGGGAAACCCAAAATGTTGATACCGCAGGAAGTGCCCTTGTCGGAGGCTCAATGTTTGATTCACCTAGTTCTGTGTAGGATAAAAAGCACCTTCCAGGCACACACAGTCACCATATAAATGCTGGAAAATGAGAGAACATGCACGAGCCGGCGCCAAGGAGTAATTTGCATCAAAGAGCCATTTTTTGTCATAAAGGGGACGGGGTATGCAGAGAACAAATTGCACGATGAAACTATCGAATGCAAAGCAGAAGCACTCCGGGGACTATCTGAGGACAACTTCCAGTGGATAAAGAAAGTCTGTGCCCCTATCTGGTCGCAACACATTACTAAACTAACATGGATCACAGCACTGGAAAAACCCATAAAAATACAAAGAGAAATACTGCACGAACTATGCTTCCACGGGGAAGGGACATTGAACATGGGGGGGGGGCAAGGAGATGCAACAAGACAGTAATAGTACCTGATATGAAGAAAGTCACTGCAGCACTAATGGACATGTACTAGATTTGTGGCAAACAAGCCTACCTGCATCTACCTGCATCCTGGAAAGGTACTTGCGCCTTAGCCACCCACCATACGGCCCTGAAGGTAGTACTCGAAAGCCATATCCAAGGAGCAGCTGGAGAATCGGCTGGCAAATCGGCAGAAGGGCAATCGGCTGACCCATCGACAGTGCACCAACAAGCAAAAACAGAACCACCAGTTTACGAACTGTTGTCAGAACAAGAGCTGAAAACAAAATAATCGCAAAGAAATAGATCATCCAACTATATTTCGTCTGAATCATCAAAACTCCTTGCTGAGATCCCACAAAAATACAAGCTCTTCACATCCGCAGAGACATTCTTTGCATCGCTCCTAGCACCAGGGCTCCAAGCGCGAGCCAATGTCAAATGGTTACAAATAGTGCACTGGGAGCTAATCCAACTGGCAAACGACACTGAAGAAGGGTTCAACATAATAAAAATAGAGCTCCGCACCTTGTTCCTAATGACAATGCAAAACTGATAAGTTCTAGACCTCCTCACGGCGATGGACGGCGGTGTTTGCTGAAAAATCGGGGGGGCATGTTGCACATTCGTGCCATCCGAAGATGCAGATAACGGAACACTCTCGCATGTGATAACAGCAGTTCACAACTTAGGAGAGAAGATGAGAATGGAGGGCGGAGTAGAAGCAAATACATGGTTTGACAACATGTTCAGCTGGATACCGTCATGGGTAAATGTGATGATGAAAATACTCATTCCCGTCATCGTCTTTGTGCTGTTATTCTTCTGTGTGTGCCAATTAGGTCCCCGGTGTTGTGCAAAAAGTATGCCTACATCAGCTATGATGATGGTAACAATGGGCCGACCGACAACGGTAGCAACCATGATAGATGCACAGATACAAACAGGGGAACATAACCCTCCAAAGTACAGGATGACTGCCATTTACAGGCAATATGGGGACAGGGATGATAACTTATACCATACCACAATCAAAGAACCAAGGGAACTACAATGGTATAAAGAGGTATGGGTAGACCTGCATGGGGATGGTGGAATATACCTAACATGCACTCCAGACGAATATGCAAGAAGAGGGAACAGCTTGAGAAGTGTATGCAGAGCATGGATGCCTATAAAAGGTACCCCAGCCTGGGAAGAAGCAGTTGCTGAAGCTGAGTATTACCGAAGGGAGAACAACAGAGCAGAAGGCTCTTAATTTGTTACTTTAGATGTAACGAAAGGGGGGAATGTGTGGGAGTGAGGGGCCAGCAGGCCCCTCACATCCTTCACTTCTCAGTACAAACATGGACCAAGTGCCCCCAGTGGTGAGTTCGCCCCTTGCCCTTATGCGAAGTCGACTTTGGTTAACATTAGCATAGATGGGACCACCAAGCAGGACACAGGGCTTCCATTTTTGTACCCCCTTTCGACTCCATCTTGGTAACTAGGCCTCACTGCGGTAGTACAAAACGCTTCTCTTTCCTTTCTTGCAATGGGCAGACGCGCAGGGCACATAGCCCCCACCATCTTTCCCACTCTGACTGGAAAACTCTGCGGCTCCATTCTCACGCTGAAGCTGGAGGTAATTGCAACACATAATAAATGTAACACATCACTCTTCCTCTGAGATCACTGTCCTGCATGTGAACCAGCATGAACTAAGCACATATCTCGTTCATCTCCACAAACGTGTCCTTGCCCCCGCACCCTTGCCAGTGTAAACTTACTGCCATTGTGACCCTGTGCCCCTGTCAGGTATTCCTTTTATGTGCCAGACCGCTGACCACGCCATGATGCCCACCCAACAGATCCCCAACTAACATTAGACCCCTGCTGCAGTTTATTGTTGCCTACTACTAACAAATGTCAACATACCAGAGATTCTTATGAACACAGGCCCTCACTTCAACCAGTTTTATTATGGGGTACAAGACCCTTAACCTAAGACCCTTATACTCCGATGTTATTGATAGTATAGACAAAAGTTTATAGAGACATGGTGAGTTGTTCAAAGACTTCGAACGATTATTATTTATTGCATGCATTTTGAGAATATACTATGTTAGCTTAGCTAGTGGCCACCCTGCTTCACAGCGACCTGAACTTCACCTATTCGGAGCACAGACGCCTGACGTCCATCCTCCCGCCAACCAAGCAGCCAACCCGGAGGAAGAGATGCCGCCCACACCATGGGCACTATACGGACTGTCCAATTCTGGACCAACGTAGTACCTTATGTTAGTCACGACATCAATGACACATTTGTTCTATAAAATGTATTGTAACCTTAATTCTGGTCAGAGCGCTTTCAGAGGCAACAGAGATCTTTGAATGCCATTTACTTATATAAACCTACCTTGAACTCTCACAGCCTGCTCTCTTTGCCTCATTCCCCGTCAGGGCTGTGTCTATTTTATTAATTTGCATGAGAAAGACGGGGAGGGCACAAACATTTCCCAGAGGGAAATGCAGATGTATTCCCTCACTCTCCTTTCATTTAATGTAATCTTAGAGTCTAGACCAATCCTTAAAAACAAACACACAAAGCGGCCGAATTAGTATTGAGACCTTTCTTGTACGCCATCATTATTATTATGTTTGGGGTACAGACGATGCTTACCGTATCTTAGTGTCGGTAGTGCATCCATGGTGACTGCAATGATTGTCAATGTGGCACTCAAACTATCCCTGAGGACACATTAGAAAGTCATGAGTGGCAATCACTTGGAAAGGACTTTGTTCTTTGGGCGAATTCAGTCTTAATTTATATAAGGGTATGTGAAATTACGGTTTGGTTGTCAGCTGTGGGTGTGTACTGTTATCTTGATTACCAGAGATAACACTTTATAGATTCACTGTAGTTATACATTCCCAATTAAACAATCCCAAAAAATAATATAGTATTCAGCTTTTGTTGGTGAGAGCCATAATAGTAATTTCCACACTGGTTGATGAAGAATGTTTGAACTTGTTTTTATTTCACAAGGTTTTTAAATACTCTAGACGTATTTCACCCTTTTTAATAATCAAAAGGGATCCTCATGAGAGCTTCTATGAATAAAATAAATAAACAAAATGACTTATTTTGCAAGAATTAAAGTAAATAGTCAATTGACATACATTGCAAACCTTATTAAGACAGTATGAACGTCAAAAAGAAGAAAGACAAAGAAAAAAATGAAAAAATAAACTGAAGATGACTTTTAATTAAAATACAGTAAATTGTATGGAATGAAAAAGAGATCATTGCTACAAAAGCTTCATTTTTGTGATTATTATGTCACTCACCAATTCTTTGTAATCTTGGTCTGATTAGATATTTCGGTAAAGTAATTATCCTTTTCTTGATGACAATAGATAATGTACTGCAGGTTCCAGTATTTGGTATTCACTGGCCTGAAAAGAAGGGAACCAGGGGAGTGTTAACCAAAACACTATTGTGTGGTTATGGATGTGTATGTAACTTCAAGAAAATTATTCCTGAAGGAAAAGAATGGTTATTTATTTGCAGAATAGGGTTTAACCATGCTAAAAGTAGAGGGAGAAGCATTCCTTATGATCAAGTAGGCTATTTTGGAGCCAATGGATAGGAGAAGGATATGATTGTCCCCTCCTATGCGCATCCGGTGTTGTACAGTGCTGCAACACAAACCATGCGCTTAAATGCACTATTCGGCCTGCATGCATGATATCATCCGCCTGTGTAAGTCATGCGTGATGATGTCATCACGCACTGCGTCATTTCAGCCATTTTACATGCCGAAATGGCAAACAAATTTGGAGATGTGTTCCCAAAACAGGCAATATGATGTTATTGAAGGTATTATTGTAAACGTGGCCAGAGAGATATTTTAAAGTATACTTTAGCCGTATTGGTGGGCATGTCTTGTAAGTATAGAGATGGTAATTATTGTTTGAATGTTCTTGTGAATATATATGCCAGATTTCAATAGAATAACTTAGGGAAGACAGTTATATTTTTTTTATTAGAATAACTAAGTGAATATAGTACTTACTATTATAGTTAAAGTATATAAAGTAAAGAAGCCAAACAATACAATAAAGTAGACAAGTAAAAAAGCCCAACAAATATATGAATGGAGAAACAAGAGAAAAGGAGAGGGGAAGAAAAGCGAAAAAGATAGAGGATAAAGGAAAATATATACTTTCTTCTTGACAGATATATTTAACAGTGTGAGTAATAGTAACCAAGGTAGCATTCACACTGTATAGATAATTGCTTACAACTATTTAAAGAACTCATTGTCCGAATTTGGCCTGTGTCACATGTATCCATTAAACAGATCCCTTTTTCATTCTCTCTGACGTAAAAAAAAGTTCCTTGTTGCCACCTCTGGGTGGGTCCTTGATGAGCTCCAACCCATAAACTTTCAGTTGTTCAACTTTTAATCCTTGGTGTTCCATAATGCAATGTAATGCTAGTGGATATTTGAGGTCTTGATTTCTGATTGCCTGTAAATGTTCAAATATTGGGGTTTTCAGGAATATTATAGTGCTCCCTATTGTATGTTTGGATTGCATAGACAACACATTTGCTATTGCATTTAATTAGTTGTTTCACTGTTTTTTCTTTTCCATTTGGCAATACTATGATCTTCATACCATTAACTATCAGTGGGCAGAGTTTGCAATTTCCACATTTATTTCTGCCATGGATTGGTTTGTGATTGAATAAACTCATAAGATCTTGTTGAGCAGTCGATTAGAGATGGCTGGGACTAATTACATTGGTTGGTGCTTTTCTGTAGCAGATCCTAGGTGCTTCATCAATGTGTTCAGATATTTTGTCACCAAGTTTCAAGATTTTCCAAAGTTTTTTAAGGATTTTCCTAAGAATTGGAGCATCTGATCCATAGATGGTGATGAATTTTGTGGTTGTCGGTACTTTTCTTCTCTTGGGTTTGTCTTGTAGTAATAAATCTTTTGTTACTTGCTTTGCTTTTTAATGGAATCCTTCAATTTATGTATTTTGTATCCTCTTTGTTTTATTTAGTTTATTGTCTGTTCAATATTAGATCAAAATGTTGTTTCTAGTCTGCAATTCCTTTTTATCCTGAGGATTTCTCCATAAGGGATGTTGGCAATGTTGTGTCTCGGGTGGTTACTGTTAGCCTGTAAAATGCTATTGCCTGCTGTGGGTTTAGTATACAGATTGGTCAATATTTTGTTCTGGTCTGTGTAGATTTCCAAGTCTAGAAATTGAATTATGTCTCTGCTGTGATTTATGGTAAACTTGAGGTTATACTTGCTGTTATTTAGATGTTGCACGTATGAATTGAGTTCCATTATTTCTCCTTCCCAAATCATGACAATATCGTCACTATACCAACCACAGAAAACAATATTTCTGGAGTCGGTAAAGGCCTTGTGTTTCCATGCATGGTTGATTTCAAAGAAACCCATAAACAGATTAGCATACAATGGGGCATATTTGAACCACATTGTGGTTCCATGTAGTTGCTTATAGATTGCTCTGTCAAAACAGAAAATGTTTTATTCAGTGCAAAGTGCAGCATGTCCAATATCATGTTGTATTGTTCTTTGAAGGAAATGGACCGGTTTTCAAGAACAATTCAGTTGTCATGATACCTTAGTCATGGTTAATGCAAGTGTAAAGAGCAACAACATCTAGTGTCACAAAATGATATCCCTGAGGATACACATATAAAAGTCTTGTCAACACTCTTTACACAACTGAACTAGAAATAGCACCTCATCATAGCATTGCTGATCTGTATGATTTGATAGTCTATTTATATAGCGCCTACACAATGTGTTTCAAAGCACTTCAAGGCAAGGGAGGGAACAAGGTAAAATATAATGACATTCTTACAGGCATGAACAGTAAGGATGTGAAATGTACTATCGTACTCGGCCTGATGACAGTTCAGATTGTGCAAGAGCTAAAACATAGGGGGTCATTCAGAGTTTGGAGGTATCATTGGTGCTGTCAGCACCATGGGTACCTCCAAATTCGGGTCCAGGTCCGGGTAGTCGGAATGGGGATTTACTAGGACATTCCAACCTATGCGGACCCGGTAAATCCCAATTTCGAATACCATTCCCCATTCCCATTTGAGCCCCTATTGGGCTCAATGGGAATAGGGAAGGAGCTAATAACCGGCCCGCAAATTCCAGGCCCGTTATTAGCTCCATGGTCTCTTAACGGGTCCCGCTAAGGGCGGCTGGTAAAACCAGCTGGCCCTAGTGGGACCCGCTAAGGGAACTTGGAATGCGGCGGTAGTGGGTTAACAGCACCGGCATCCTTACCGGTGCCGTCAACCCCCTACCGCCATACTCGGAATGACCCCCATAGATAAGGAAGGGAGGGGGAGGGTGGGAAGGAAATGGAAACAGACAGGCAACTACCGTACTAGGCCTGACAACATTTCTGGTAGAACTGGAGAAAAACAAAAGGTGAGGGAGAGGGGTGCAGAAAGGGAGGGGAGGAACAAAACAAGTGACTATAGTACTAGGCCTGATGACATTTCAGATAGTGCAAGTGGGGCCGGGGGACAAGTAAGGGAGGGGGAGGTGACAGACGAGGTTGCTATCATACTAGGACCAGGGACAATTCTGATAGAGTAAGTGCATAGAAGAAAGTAAGGGGCAGAGATAGGAAAAGGGAGAAATGGAGAGGAGGATAGAACAGAGAGTAAGCAGTCAGAAAGAGTGAAGAAGCAAGAGGGGAGAGCGAATACACTTGCAGAAGTCAGTAGCAACACATAATGTTGCAAGTCAAGATACAAGATCAAGATGGGAACAGCATGATTCAGGGCCATCATGAGTACAAGATGCAAAGGAAGTCCAGCAGGAGAGTTGAGAAAGGGTGAAGCACCAGGAATCAATGAAATCCATGAAAGTCAAATCCAGCATTTACCACAAGATGGTGATGGTGAAACCAGAACATATCAGGACAGACTCCTGCAGAAGTAGGCTGGATGGGGGGCCAGGTGGGGGAGGGGGAGCACGGTAGAAGAATCAAGCAAAACAGGAAACACAAGTGTGTGAGAAGAGAGGGGGCACAAGGAAACATCACAGGGGGACCGGATGTGGTGGGGATGGCCTATCAGAATGGAGGGAGTAAACACGTTGGTGCATGCTTACCCGCTGTCTGAGCAGGGGGTCAGGCCCTTGGTCCTCTTGGTCCGAACAGGTCCAAACAGGAATTGCCCTGAACAAAGCAACTGCCACTTCCTTAGGGTGCATTTTAATGTCTTCTATAATTTTGAGTAATCAATGGCATACTCAAGGTTGATGCAAGTAGACGTCACGCAAATGTACAATGTCCTGCAAATATCGATAAGTTCCATTCAACTATACAGTTGGTATTAAAGGTAGGTTGCGTAACTGTCACCATCTATAGTGAGAGATGTAGCTTTTGGCTTAGGTTCGACTTGTTGAACGGTCATGCTAAAGTGCACCACCTGGATATGTACCATGTTTAACATATCTCTGTCTCATGATTACATAGCCCGAGCATGCCGAAAGTTGAAACTAAATGTTAATGTGTGGTGCAGGACATGAATTTAAAGGTCTAACAGCGGATCTATAAGCTGCATTGTCCACGGGGAATCTCGGCTAAATGCACTGCATTTATAGTGCACCGCATTTGAGATATCATGGTCAAAGGCACATACTAAGTCAATGATTGATAACATGATATCAAGGGTGAGAGACCATACCACCACTGGTACACAAAGACATGTATAACAGCTGTTAAAAGTCTTACCGTCTAGAGGAGATTTCAGTGGTCTCATTGACAAGAGCATACCCACACACTAAACTGTTAGTGGGGGGGGGTGGTTCTGACCACAGATAACTTAAGCAATGGTGATTGGTGACCTGTGTTGCAGATTAGTGTGTGACATGTCTGAAAGTTTGTAATGGACATAAAGAAGGAACTTGAGCAAACAATGTCTTGAAGCTAGTGATCGAGGTAGAAGAGGGGACTAGTAGTCAGTTTGTGTGTTTATATAGAGATGCAGTCGGTCATCTTGTAGCAATATCGGCATGTTGATGGGGACCGAAAATATAGACTGCTTGAATGTATTAAATGTACTATGGTGTTAAAAGGTTACTTCAGCTATTAAAATTAGTGCAAGTTGATTCACCACAACAAACATAAAGATACCTGCAACATGTCACGCTATCCCGAGGTGCTGATAGCTTACACAAGCTAGCGGAATTGCTGCGGACTACTTGGCCCAAAACCAACTTACAAATACAGCGTGAGTCAGTATAAGATGTGTGTCACGTACCAAACTACCCCAGTGGCCATCATCAATACCCTCTATGTGGTCAATCAGATCAGGTAAGTGGAGATACAGAGATGTAAAAAAGGTTCTCTCCAGAGATGGTGGATACTGTCAAATTTTGGTGGAGAGAGACTCACTATGTGGATCAGGCTAGAAGTCTGTCAGGTCCCAACATGACACACACTGCTTACCTTGGCTATCATCATGCTAATAATGATATTCAAGGTTTCAATGGATATATCAATAGATGGAGGAAAGATAGTATTATGAGATGTGTGTGTTGGTGAATTTAAGTGATATATACACTCCAATCTATGCCCTCATTTAGTCCGGATGGATAGCTTTTTGTCAGGAAGATCATTTTCTGTTCCTGTACACTCAATGATTGCTTATCGTTTATTGAATTACAAACTGATTTTCATTACAACAGTCCATCTAAGGTCTTCAGGTTTGTGGGCGAAGCTGTTAAAGTGGCCCACCGGTGGTGCATTGAGTGCATTATTCCTTATACAACTCTTATGTTCACCAATTCTGATCTTAATTTTTGCCAATGTATAGCCATTTGCAGGGGCATCATATAGCATAAATTACCATGGTTGAGTTGTAATTAGTTAGTACTCTCTGTTGTCACTTCTTGCTGAGTCCCAAGTCAATTTCGTTTGTTCTTATAGTTTGTGGGCAACAACTACATTGTCCACAGGGACTATGTCTTGTTGGTTTGGTCATACCCCATTTTTCTATAAGGGTAGTTTGAAAATCAGGTTTGATAAAACCATCATTCCTCATGGTTAATTCTTTGAGATTTTTGCTTCTCCTGAACTCACACCTGGGTTGTGTCAATGGACAGTCTCCACCCTCTAAAATGTGCCAATATTGTTAAATGACCTTAGTAATCTCATTGGTTAGGGGGCTATATGAGCTCACAAGGACAATGTCATCATCTTGTTCCTTTCTCTGTCCATACTCTAATAATGCCTCTCTGTTGTTATTTGAAGCCATCTTATAGGGTTTTTTAAACTATTTTCTTGGGTACCCTCTATCAATGAGATTTACTTTCAATTTCTCAGCTTTTTGTACAAAATCCACCTTCGTGGTACTATTCCTTTTCAGTCTCAGGAACTGTCCAAAAGGTAAGTTCTGTTTCGTATGATTAGGGTGAACACTGGAACATAACAATAGAGAATTATTGTCAGTAGTCTGGTAAGGTTTAACTTTGAGCACTGACTTATCTTTATTGACAAAAATAGTCAAATCCAAAAAGTTGATCATTTAATTGCTCCAGGTGTTTGTACAGTTCAAAAATTGATTTTGAACATTCAGCCATAGAATGACTAACTCAAATGTTGCAATGTCACCAGACCATATCATGAGGATGTCATCAAAAAATATTTTCAACAACTTGATGTGTTGTCTGTATGGATTAGTGCTGTTTAGTATAACATGTGTTAAATAGTTTCTACATACAGAGTAGCCAATGTAGGTGCCACTACAGAGCCCATGACAGTACCATGTATCTGCTTGAAGAATTTTTTATTGAACAAACAATAATTCTCACATGAGGACCTTTCAATACACCACAATATAAACGTGTTCAGTGTTTTACCTGCTGTTCTTGATTCTAACAATTTATCTTCGACCATATTCAATGTTGCCATTTGTGGAATTTTTGTTTACAAAGACACGTCTAGACTGACTAAGAGGTCCTCAGTATCTATATGGAAACCCTCAATAAGTCTTATGACTTCTGTAGTATCTTAAATGGAAGAGACATTTGTTTAACATAAGGGCTCAGAAAGCGATCTGCAAATTTAGATAATGGTTCTACCATGGAGCCTGAGCCCGTCCCTATAGGTCTGCTATAGGTTCATGGAACAGTGCAAGGTGACTTGTTGCTGTACAACGTGACTTTGCATGGTAAAAAGACACATTGCACTGTTCCATGAATCATCATGTTTGTTTACAGTTCAAAGTCACTGTGCACTAGTGAAAAGTACTTTTCACTGTGCACAATATTCCACGAATCAGGCCCATAATCTTTTACCTATCATCTAAGTTTGGAAATGGAAATATTGTATTTTAAATTATAATGCCATCATTTGAATTGTACCATACATTGAAGTAAAATTTACACCCTGTGTGAAAAATTCACTTCAACACCTGACAGGCACTGAAGCACAATATTTATACAACTTTGGAAAATAATTTCAAAACATTTTTGAGTAAATATTACCTTTTCATTTTGTTTATACACGTGTAATATGTAAGTACTAACTGTGTGGACATATTATATAACTACTAGGGTACAGGCCTGTGTGCACGGGCCAAAGAGCAGGTTTTCATTCACCTGATGTGACCACTCTATTTCCTAAGCTCACAGCTCCCTCTAGCGTTGACCACATGTGAAGCTATGTGGACTGGACTATTGTATATCCTAAGGCAACAGCTCCCTCTAGCGGATCCTTCAGTCCATTTGGGCAGCAACTACTACACATGATGGCATTGGACACAAATACATAAGGCTTTTTATTGTTAAGTAGATATATAAACACCCTATTGTGCAATGCCTTGAATTCTATTTCCCCCAAAGAGGATTTCAATGAAGAGAAAGAACCTGCAGATGGAAAATTATTTTGAGTTTCATCAGAAAATAATTTACTTCTCCTACTTAAACATAATCTACTACATTGTATGTATTATGTATATTTTATGGTTCACAATTTCGAAGAACAAGAAAAACAGCAGGACAGTAAGGACAATTCATGTACAAAAAAAGGAAGCAAATGTAGTATCACCAAATATTGAAAAAATATTTGAAATCAAGAAAATCAAGATAATCTATTATGTCTCAATTCCAATAAAATATAAAATCAACTTGCTGAATTATGCATACATGTAAAAACTCAAGTAATTCAAATATTGATTTTCATTGTGCTACTTGTTTGTGTGACCCTTGTGCCCTAAGAATCACCCTAGTCAATTCCAGAGGACATTAGTGAGCATGGCGTTGATTACATTTCTATCTCGCCTTCCCCAATCATGTACATATAACACTTCCCAATTCCCCTGTTTTTGTTTCACACTCTGATTCTCCTACTCTATCTTAATTGTTTGTAATTTAAATGCATATTAATACATTTATATATATATATTTTTAACCAACATGTGTGCAGTCAAAAAACTAAACATATGAGAAACACACATTACACTATTTAAATATTCATGCATTTAAATTTGCTACTAATCACATGACATGAAAAACTAACATCTTCAGGTCTGTATGTCGGTCAGAGTTTTCAAACACTTAAAGTGCTGGCACCCGCCCGTATATTATCATGATGTCGGCGGTCAATGAACATGTCCACAGGACAATGTGCATTTGCGAACAGGCGCAATCGTCTGCAGTACCGTGATGCAATTCTATTTAGTTTGTGAGTTTCCATGCAGAGCCAGAGTAGCACTGATGCTCCCATCTGTGATCCCTAGAGCACCCCAACAGCTAATGGCTTATCCTATCCATCCAAGGGGTGGCAATCGTGTTTTAAAGCTCAGACAATTGGAGACGAGATTTATTTTGGACTTCGATACCAAGTTCCCCAGTCGTCACAACCTTGATGAGGAGCTATATACATATTTGGGTACTTGAGGTCCACTATTATACTTACCTGGGTCTGCCTTCCTTTTTTGATATATCATATCTGATTCCACTGCTTGTTCTGAGTTGTCTTTTCCCCTTCTATTTTTAAAGTGTTTGTTCACTGTTCTATCCTTGGCCATTAAGTATTACTATTTTTCCACCTTATTTTACTGGTGGCTTTATAATTTCAATTTGTTTGAGACCAGCATTGGTCTCACTCTTCAGCTGCTGCAGTCATGACTTTTTAGGAAATCAGCTTTATTTTAAAACATTACCTGTAGTCCTTGGCTTTTAAAATGTTTATTCATTACTTAATTTCCTTTGCTGTGATTCTTTGGTCGAATTCCATTGACAGTGTACCACTGCCCATGCACATTCTTTGAAATTTTAGGTTGTATCTTTGAGACTGCTATTCCGTTCTCAGTTGCTCTGCCAGGTTGACCTTTGCTGTTATCTCCAGTTATAATGTATGTACTGTATAGGTAGAGTTGTATTTTGCCTATTTTGCACATGTAGCTATTGGGTTACCAGTCATTTGGTCGACAACCAAATGGTCGAAAGACCATTTGGTCGACACCAAATGGTCGAAATCCAAATGGTCGAATTTTATTGTATTTTTTTTACATTTTCTTTTTTTTTGGGGGGGGGGGGGGTCCTCCCCCAGCCCCCGTTTTTATATATGATTTTTTTTTTAACCAAACAAAACGGAAAAAAATATATAAATAAATAAAAAAAAGATTTCGACCATTTTTTTTTCAACCATTTGGTTTCGACCAAATGGTCATTCGATCTTTTTTTTTCGACCAAATGAGCGGACTCCAGCTATTGCTATTTTGGCTTTGCTTATTTGCACATGTTGCTTTTTTCATGTACTGTATTGTTAAGAGATGCATTTTGCAATTTTTGCACATGCTTATGCCGCTATTTTGGTTCTGCTTATTTGCACAAGCTCATGCTGCTAATTTTGGCTTGCACTTGCACTTTATGCCTTCCATCTCTAGTCCCACTATGACATACCGCCTGGGTTTTAACTTTTGTATACATGAACTAGCTGTTTTTATCCTGACATAGATTTGACCCATTGTGGTCTTTTTATACCATCAATGTATTTTATTCTACTCTACGTGCAACCCTCATTTAAATTTTTTTAGTGCACTATGTACTTATTGTGTGTGTAATTGTCCTCTTTCGACCAGGAATCCACAGTGGAACTTGGGGTGTATTTGGTTTGGTTCATGTGGCTTAGCCCATTCTCTTGGTCGCCTCCCTTATTATTTTAGGGCTGCCTTTATATTGTGTGCACTTTGCACTTTATTTATTGGCTTACTTTGACACTTTTTGTCGGCTTATCCCGCATTCCTTTCTTGGCTCCAGTGTGGGTAGATTTCTGCCTCCCCATTACAATATGGCTGCCATTGAATCCATGCCTCCATGCACACTTCGTTCCATTGACACAGTGAAAGGACTACATGATTTTATAACTACGCTTTGGTCCTTTTTTCCTTTACGTGACCAAGCGCTCAGTTGAGCGTGAAATGCGTTGTCTGCAGGTCGTGCCTACGGGCGTCCTGCCTCTGTTTCTGCTGCTTTCCCAGCCGTGTTTTTGCACACTTTTGTGTTCGTTTCATTAAACATTTGTATGACCTTCCTTGTGTGAGCTGTGCCTTTTTTGTTTGGATTTTGCCATCTGATCTGCGGAGAGTGCGGTCTTCCCTCTCTCCTCTCTTTTCTTCATTAATACATTTATATATATATATATATTTAACCAACATGTGTGCAGTCAAAAAACTAAACATATGAGAAACACACATTAAACTATTTGAATATTCATGCATTTAAATTTGCTACTAATCACATGGCATGAAAAACTAACATCTTCAGGTCTGTATGTGTGCCAGAGATTTCAAACACTTAAAGTGCTGGCACCCGCCCGTATATTATCATGATGTCGGCGGTCAATGAACATGTTCACAGGACTGTGTGCATTTGCGAACAGGCGCAATCGTCTGCAGTACCGTGATGCAATTCTACTTAGTTTGTGACTGTCCATGCAGAGCCAGAGTAGCACTGATGCTCCCATCCGTGATCCCTAGAGCACCCCAACAGCTAATGACTTCTATTTACTTTTCTACGCAGAGCCACGGTCATTCAAACGTTCCCATCTAATGTAACTTTTGCATGCTGACGTTTGTAAACCAGAGCAGACATTTTCAGAGTTGTGATGCACTTTTAATTTATGTATTTCATTTATAACAGCACACCAAAGATAGACAGTCCGTGTGAGAACTTTAAAATTGTTTTAATTTGTGTTTTAAACTGTTAGAAATATTTAGCTGTGCATCATTGAAACCAATTTGGAGTTAGTCAGAGTAGTTTTCCTAATTCATTATTTGATTTTAGAAGCCTTTACTGTTGTTTGTAGCAGATTGTATCTTGCTGCCTCATCCGCGTGCTAAACCGAGTTTCTCTGTACACACGTGTCAAGCGAGTGATTAAACTACATTGCCCAGAAGTATTGTAGTTCTAGCACGCATTTTCTTCGTCCCCAGGCGCGAACGCGCCAGCGCGAACGAGATGAGCAGGTCTGTGCGGGTATATCTGGCAGACCTTTCATCGTCCTCGCTAAAGATAAACAGTCCGTGTGAGAACTTTAAAATTGTTTTAATTTGTGTTTTAAACTGTTAGAAATATTTAGCTGTGCATCATTGAAACCAATTTGGAGTTAGTCAGAGTAGTTTTCCTAATTCATTATTTGATTTTAGAAGCCTTTACTGTTGTTTGTAGCAGATTGTATTTTGCTGCCTCATCCGCGTGCTAAACCGAGTTTCTCGGTACACACTTGTCAAGCGGGTGATTAAACTACATTACCCAGAAGTATTGTAGTTCACCGAACGCATTTTCTTCATCCCCAGGTGTGAACGCGCCAGCGCGAACGAGACGAGCAGATCTCTGCGGGTCCGTGCGCGTACGGGCGTTTTCAGCGTTCTACTCTCTTAACCTGAGACTACTATAAGTCCAAGGGGTAGGCTTACCACTTTGTTATTAACTTAACCATATGGGGGAATCCACAGCTTTGCCAGAGGGTATATCTTCCAATGCTGGGATTGCTGTTAGGATTGAAAATGCCAAGCCATTTGTCAGACCTCATAAACATAAACAAGACAATATTGGTGGTGTTGGCAGGAATGTTCGCACCCTTACTAGCCTAACCATTGCCCTTCTAAATACTTGCTCATTGGTTAAACATAATATTGAAATACACAATTATATTCTGGAACACAAACCAGATATCATGTGCCTCACAGAAACTTGGCTTACAGAAGCACATGGACCAACTATTGAACAGGTGACCCCTACTGGATACATGTTCTTTGGGAAACATAGAGACAATGGTATGGGGGGCGGAGTAGCCCTAATATGTAAAAAAGAGTTGGGGTTCTATGAGGTCAAAATAGACTGCATGGGCTGCGATATTATCCATGTCAAGTTGACCTCGAACCCGAATTATAGCTTGAATATGGTCTTACTCTACCGTCCACCAGGCGATGGCGGTAACTTTAATGATGACCTAGTTAACCTAGTAACGCCCTTGCTGACTACTAATTCGGGACTAGTAATACTAGGTGATTTTAACCTATGGAAAAATGATAAGACAGATAAAAAAGCACTACAGTTGGAGAATATGATGAAAACCCATCACATTGTCTACTGTAATACCGAGCCGACCCATATCAAGGGACATATTCTGGACTGGATAGGAGGAGGAAATGTCCAAATTGGGCCTATCTCCACTACTCCATGCATCTGGTTCAATCATTATCTCTTGACCTGTTGCTTGGAGCTCCCTGTTAAACCAGTAAGAGTGCATACAACTGCACATATAGTTAAATTGCGTAACTTTAAGAACATTACCTCTGACATTTTAAAGACTTACGTGGGCTCGCTCATGGATACAACCAAAGAACACGATAATCCTGAGAGGCTCACAGAAGCCTATAATGAGGTCATGTTGGAGATGTTGGATAAGCACGCTCCCCTAAAAGACAAAACAATCAAAGATTTGCCTAATCGCCACACGTGGTTCACTCCTATATTAGCTGACCTCAAAGCTAACGAAAGACAGACAGAACACACCTGGCATAAAGATAAATCCAATGAGAATTTGCTAGCATGGAAGCTCATTGAAAAGCAATATATGACATTGATCATAGAGACTAAGAAATCTGATTATGATGATCAGATAAACCAGGCTGGAGAAAAGACTAAGGAACGTTTCCGTCTCTTCAGAATCTGGGAGAAACCCCTGGTCTGTAACTCTGATATCAAACCCACTACTGATGATTGCAACGTAGTTCAGAAGGCTTTCGCAGATAAACTGCTGAAATCCCAAAAGAAAATTGAGCAGGAAATATTGACTCCTCCTCCACTTTATCCCCCCTCTATACCTGCTGCCTCAGGCACCTTCAATTTCACTGAACCTAACCCAGTTGAAATTTTGGAACTACTAAAAAATATGCACACCACCAATTGTCCAGGAGAAATATTTCCGTCCAAATACAGACTGGAACAGCAAGAATTGTTCGCCCCATTCCTCTGCCGGTTTGTTGGCTCATCCTTCCGCACTTGTTCTTGTTAGGCAGAAACCTGTGCAGTTCCCTTGGGGAACACTGCAAAAGATTTAAGACTACAGGTATAGCAGTAAACCCACTTGGTAGCAGTCTGCACCACCCAGATTTACCTGGTAGCTGTGGCTGAGCAGTCAGACTTCCCTCAAGAAGAGTTAGGCAGTATGCAAAGTATACACAATATGTACTCAGACACAATAGCACAAGCAAACACTGACCAGAGCTTGGTTTCAAAAGTATATAAGTATTTATTTTTAAGAACACATAAGTTGAAAACACTCTAGCAAAATATAGTAAAACACTCTAAACACAGTTATATGGAAAGCAGTCCCAATCCTTATTCCTATCTAGACAACTCTAGGTTAACACCACATAATTCAAACAGAGGTGAGCGCTTAACGTTAGATGACACTCTAGTAGGTAAAAAGAAGGGAGAAGGAGCAGAATTAACCACTCTAAGGTTAAGAACACTTTTTGTAAGGTCAAAGAAGCACAAAGTCACAGGTGAGCAAATGTCACTAAGCAGGGCCCACTCTTAGAGCAGACAGAGCGAAAACGTGCCCAAGATCACACAGTTGGTAGGGATTCAGAGTCTTGCAAAAGAGTTCGGAAAAGAGTTAGAGAGGCTTAGAAAGTTTAGCCCAAGTGTCCCAGGCAATCCCAGGATCGAAAGCCGGGGGCTAAAACTACCCCGTACAGTCGGTGGCAAGGGAAGCCAGGCGGAACACGGTACCTTAACGGAAAGGATCCTCCAGCGGGGGCAGTTGTTCCAGGCAGTGGCAGCAAGGCTCGACGTCGGTCAGGGGAGAAGAAGATCTCGCTGAAGAGCAGAAGAGGAAGGTCGTTGCACTGCCCGGGAAGAAACCAGCCGCGGAGTCCTCCGGTTAAAGGGTCGTACCGACTTTCGCGGTTGGGGTAAAAGTGGTGGGTATTCCGGTTGCCGGGGTGCTTGGCACTGGCAAGGCGGCCACGAGATACCTCGAAGAGCGGAAAGAACGTGAAAACTGGTTGTCCCCACCAGTCAAGGGAAGGAGCCACTCCGTTAAGAGTTCTCCTCGGTCGTCGGGAAAAGTGGTGAGATGGTTCAGCAGGGCTCCACCGGCGGAGTCGTCGTAGCAGATCAGCTCAGCTCGTCCCTCGTTGGATTCTTAGGTCCTGTGGCGACTTCTGAAGTTCCAGTCCCCAAAGCCCTGCTTTTATGCAGCAAACCCCCATTCACCCAGCCTAGCTGTCACTCAAACATGCTAAGTGGTGAGCCGGCCGGCTCACCACTTGGGCCAATCAGGACGGAGTGCGACTTGAGTTACCTAGGTAACTCAGTCCAGGGTGCCTAAATCCCCCTCCACCCCTCCTAAGTACCCCAGACAGAGTGGCACCACTTTGGAGGGCTTCTGTGGAGAAGCCCGCCAAAAGTGGGACAAAGGGCTCCACTTTGGGTCAGAGTTACAGAGGCGAATGCCAACGCCATCTTAGCATCAAGTTTTGGCAAAAAAATCCCAACCGGAGTTACAATAATAAATATATAAACCGGCGGTATGTTTAAGGCTACCGTAAATAAATAATTAAATGTGTTAGCCTAAAACAATGGGAAATCCCATAGGAAAATATTTGCGGTCGAATATAAAACGTAGTTTCCACTGCCACCAGCCAAAACTCGATCAGGGGGGACGGAGACGTGCCCCCTCGACTAACAGACCCTGGGGCAATCGAATTGCCCCAGCCAGTACGTCCACAATATGATGGTTTGTACTGGTTCTGTTCAGGATTTAAGACTAGTAAAGTCTTTGGTGACTTTACATGCCCTGGGAGACAGTAGTCAGTCCCAGGGTATGGAGTCTATGTTGGGGAGTCCCTAGGACACCCCTGGGTTACGGCACAGAGGGTGCTGTGTAACCCACATCACAAAAATATATGAGGCCCTATGGAGTAAAAGACCCCATAGCCCATTCAACACAAGGTTTACCCAAGAAAACACACTTCAACATGCCCAAGAGTGAGGGTAAAAGAGTCTCACTCTTGGCAGGAGAAAAAAAATAAACTCCAGCAATCCAGCAAAGAAACTGGGGGACTCACTAGGTAGGGAAATTCAGCCCAACTGTTCTATTCTTCAATCTATAAAAAGTGTGGCAGTCACTCCACTACTGAAAAAACCTGGTCTGGATCCGTTGGATGCAGCCAACCTAAGACCAATTACAAATACTTTGTTGTTCCTAAAACTAATTGATAAGGTAGCTACCACCTAGCTCCAATCATACGTACTCAATACCGGCAAGCTACATGTGAAGCAATCAGGCTTCAGGAGCTTTCATGGAACTGACAGGGTAATTCATAGAATTTTGCACAAAAGTGGCGCACGCGGCTGGCACACAGTGTCCTCCGTGCGATACGCTGCGCCAGCCGTGTGCAATAAAATCCATTTCATCGCACAGCGTATTCATGGATTTTAGCCTCCAAAACGAACCGTGGCACAGAGTGGCGCAGCCACCCTGCAGCAGTGCCAGTTACGCCCCCAAGAAAGCCCTTGCGCAAGGAAAAGCCATCAAAATTCCCAATCAATTGAAAAGGGCTGTGCTAACCCTGGACCAGTTCACAGGGCTGCCAAACAGCAAACGGCAAGCGGGGAACGTATATTTCAGTGGTTCGTGGGAAGTTTCACACGCGATTGTCCTGGGTACGTGTACATCAGGGGTGCGCGTGAAGTAACACACGCGATTCCATCAGGGTACGTGTATTTCAGGGGTGCGCGGGAAGTATCACAAGCGATTCCATCAGGGTACGTGTATTTCAGTGGTGCGCGGGAAGTATCACACGCGATTCCATCAGGGCATGTGTATTTCAGGGGTGCGCGGGGAGCACTACACGTGAATTGGCCGTGTGGGTCCTCCCAGGTGTTCCCTCTACACCCTCCACCGCCCCTGCAGCCAGCCCACACCACATGGGACTACCCTGCACCCCTGCTCATGTCCCGCAGGCAGCCCATCCACCATGGCCATGCCCCCCAGCCAAGCCACATGTCACCTTGCACTACTGATCAACAACGCATGTCTCCCTGCACCCCCACCCCCCAGCATCCAGGGGCACCCTCCACCAGGCCCCCACTCATGTCCCCCTGCACCCCCACCCCCCAGCACTGTGGGCCACCCTCCACCAGGCCCCCACTCATGTCCAACTCATGTCTCCCAGCACCCCTGCCCCCCACCAGTCAGGGGCACCTGCCAGCAGGCCCCCACACATATCCCCCAGCCAACATGTCATCACAATCTAGATCCCTGGGCCTTATGGGCAGCCTCCAAATGCCAAACACCCACCCAAGTATTGCATCCACCCACTTAGAAATGGCAAGTACATGATACAACCCCAATGGCAAGTTTGTAAATGAACACATGTCCCTCACATACACACAATGGGTGTCAGTGAATGTCAAAACCCATATCACGATATGCATGAAACCAATGAGATGATACTACACATTGAAGTTTGAAGAAAAAATATGTATTAAAAGCAACATAAATTGAATCAAAAATAAACAAACAAAAATGGGAATTAAAAAAAAGAAAGCAGCATGTTCGTAAAATAATGTAAAACCACAAATCATAATCCAAAGGAAAGGTGTCCAAAGTCACAGTTCACAAAAGTAAATCCAATGGAAAATTAAAATCAAAAACCATTGCTCCATGGGTAAATTATAAAAAAAGAATAGAAAATCCAACAGTCAACTATATACAGATAAACAATCCAGGGTCCATGATCCCAACAGAAGAAATGAAACCTATCTAATAACACTACCTAATAAAAAAAACTATATACAAAAATGTGGCCCATTGTCCAAAAGGTCCAAACAAAATGCAAAACCAAAGGAAACCTAACCCTAACTACAGAACTATTTACAAGGGCAGCGGGCCAGTCCGACGGCTCACTTCGGGATGTTCCGGGCCAGGGCATCATCGAACTCCTGCTCAATATTCCGGAGGCGGTCCTCCTCCATGGCCCCGAGGGTCCGCAGGGCCGTTGACATGTTCACCTCCAACTCGCTGTGGATTGCCTCGAGGCACTCGGCTCGCCTCAGGGCCCTCCACATGGAGTTCTCCTCCCTGACCATCGTGAGCCGTGCCTCTTCCGCCCGCTGCCGCTCTGCATCTATGGCGTGGCCCAACCGCTGCAACACGGAAGACACTTCCCGTCCTGGGTCCTCCTGCCCTCCGGCCGATGCCTGCCCCTCCGATGTCGAAGGCCCCGAGCCATCATGGCTCCCACCTTATTGCTGCTGCTGCTCTGCTTGTGCCAGTGCCCTGGCCCCTGCTGCCTGCACATCCTCCACCGGCTGGGGTGCAGTCATTGATATGGCCACCCCTGCTGGACGTCCGACTCCCGACTGTGGCAGGGATGCCTCCTCCACCAGCCTGGCCGCACCGTCAGAGGCAGGTGACTAATGGGTGGGAAGATGGCACGGAGGATGATTGGCGCATAGGGGGTTCAGTTGAGGCGGGGGTCTGAGCAAGCCCCATCAAACGGAGGAATCCGGCCTGGGTGACCTGTCCCAGTAGGCCGACGCAGTCAACGAGCCATTCCAGATGACGTACAGTCTCCTCATGAAAAGACTGCAGGTCACCTTGCATGGCCCGTTGACGCAACGCCACACCAGTCAGGACAGGCTCAACCTGGACCCGGATAGCCACGTCCGCAGGCAGAGGAAGGCCAGTTGTTGTGAGCTCATCCCCTGCCTGAAAACGGGTCTGGACGTAGGCATCCCTGCTGGTGCAAGATGATGCAGTGACAGGATCAGGGACAGGATTGCACACAGGCACCTGTGCGGCGGCCTGTGCTGCCTCCTGTCCCTGGTCCTGCACTGCACCTCTAGCACCAGTGGAATCCCCACCTCCCGACCCTGTCTATGTTGCTTGCACGGCCTCCTCCTCCACCAAACCCCCCACCAACCTGGATGACTCCATGCCATCTTCCCCCGTTGGGCCCTGTGGGGTCCCAGCTGCCCCTTCTGCTGCCGAGGAGTCCAACTCCGAACTCTGCCTCTTGGACCTCCCCCCAGCAGCTGCGGCCTGGGACGCGGCACCGGACTCCTCACTCCCCAACGAGATCACAACCTGGGAGGGGAGCAGGGCCTTGCGTCTCCGGGTGGCGGTGCGATCCCCGCCGCTGCGCTCCACAGCACCTTCTCCGCCCTCTTCATCAGTTGATGCTGCAGACAGGGAGAAAGAAAACACAGGCATCAGGGCACTGTACAATGGACACATACACACATGACAGCTGTACATGAGTGGCATTGGCAAACCTCAGACATGGCATCACAATCGCCAACACACATGCCATTTCAACTTGCACACATGAGCCATACCACAGCCATATCACAACAGCCAGCACCACCCATACACATACAACAGCATGAGCAGGCAAAGGTGAGCCAGACATCACATGCAACACAGGGAGTGCACTACACATGCACACACACCACCACACTTGCATGCATGTGTACACCTCTGCCAACTGTCGCAGTGTTCAGATCGGCATCCATGTCACATCTGCCAATCAGGCTTCCACATCCCGCTGTCACATGCATCACTGTTGCACCCTTGTCAAATACACACACATGCACATGTACACAGTGCTGATACATACAGCTGAAAACAACATCCATGTGTGACATCACGAACATGCCTACTTACATACACATTCATCCAAACATTTGTGCCCACACAACTGCATTTGGCATGCAAGCCCACACACACAAGCACCATCCATGTCTCACACATGAGAGCCCTCGCATGTGTTAGCCTCACGGCCCTGTACACCCCACCTATACTTGGCCCCATACAAACACATGTGCAACCTGCACACTACTGGCACATCACCACACGCACAGCTTACAATCATGATGCATGTACACTTACCGCTCGACTCCAGACGGGTCTGCCTCTCAAGGACCTGGACGTGGAGTGCTGGGGATATGCGTTCCAGGACCCTCATCTGATCGTCCGACATGTGGCCCCGGCGCCCTTTAGCATCCGCTGCCTTCAAGAGGCGCCGGGCCTTGTTGAGGGCCCTGGACCTGAAGTCCTCCCAGCGCTTCTTGACAGGATGGAATAGTCGGACTGCCCCACCTCCGCGTTGATGGCAGTCACGATGTCCGCCCAGATCCGAGTCTGTCCTTCCTTGTTGGCGCGCAAACTTCCGAAGAGGGCATCATACTGCCCCAGGACTTGCTCCACCAGGACACCAACTTCGGTGGCAGTGAAGCTGGTGCCCCTCTGCCTCTCTGGCCGGGGGTTGTCAGTGGTGCCAGATGTTGCAGTGCCCGACATGACAACCCCAGAGGCAGGAGTGGGTGGGAAACTGGGTCCTGGGGCTGAGCTGTGGAGCGATGGAATCCCAGTTGGGAGTCTTCGGTTCCAGCAGGGGTGGTCACAGCAACAGCACCCCTGGCTGATGTGCAGGCAGCAAATGGCAGGGCACGTGGGCAGCAGGCAATCATGCAGCAGCAGATGGCAGGTGGGAGTGTGCTGGGGGCTCTGGGGGGCATTAATTCAGCCTTCTGGGCAGCAGAGTGGTCTTCCGTGTGCTTATGCATGGCCAGCTTGATACGGAGTGATTTGGCACGTGAAAATCCAGCACCTCTGCGTGTAATTCGAGGAAAGGGCCTTAGCGCATAAGCACGTCAGCACACGTACGCAAATTCATTGGCCAAAAGGCCACCAGCGCGTATGCGCGTCTGTGATGTGCGTGCGCGGGTGTTTCCCTGTACACGGGTGCATGTTACAGGTCCAATGACTGCACGTCAGAGTGTCAGCTCATGTAATTGGAGGATGGGGCCTTAGCACGTACACGCGGAAGTGACGCTGGACGTGTGGGCATGTTTAAAAGGTACGTGTAGAACGCCATTTCCTTGTACGTGCTTTTCGTGGAGAGCGAGTGGGTGAAATCTGTACTTCTTGTCGGTTCACACGTGATTTACTTCACAGCGTTCCAAGTTCGTACTCCCTGTTACCTCCGACAGCTTTTTGTCTTCTTGTCTTTTTCCTGAGCCTGTTTCCTCAAACAGCATTCACTTCTCCTGTTGTCCTGTCTCCTCAGACAGCGTACAATTCTTCTTTTGGCGGGGGTGTTGCCAACGCGCAGACGCGCGTATTTTTCACGCGATTTTTCCTGGCAGACGGTGAGTCGCGCACGTATTTGACATCTGTGCTTGCCCCGTGTGTTGCCTACCCCTTCAGAGGTCGGTCTAGGCTGCGTGTGACAAGCATACGTTCATTTTTGTGTTTCTGGGTGCCACAGCATAGTGCAGGTTTTTTTTTCCACGCACATGGTCTAGGAGGGTTTGCGTGCACATTATCTCCCTTTTTTGGGGTACCTGTGCGTTGCGTGACCCGTCATCTTCCCCCAGGGGTCACATACAGCCTTGCTAGAGCACTAGGGTACAAATTCCATCTAGTATCCTACCCCTTTGAACCGAATAGCCCAGGACAATAGTTTACTGCAACTCCCAGACGCACAACAACATCAGTGCCATGGTTGGGAGGTGAGCACGCGGTAAGGGTGGCAAAGATGGGCGAGCCACAAGAGGAGGCTGTGGTGGATACGGTAGGGGACGTGGCCAGGACTTGCAGGGAGCCCCTAGCCCCCCATGTGTGGGTGACCAGTCAGGGACACCCATGCCCCCCCCTGGTTGAGGGTAACGTGGCTGACACCATCCCTGCTCAGCCCTTGTTGGACCAGCCCATTGTGGCACCAGACCTGGCACTGGGTGACTCCATGGCTGACTTCCAGGTCAGCAGGTCTAGGCCACATGTGGCGGTGCACGTTAGTGTCACCAGCCCACCTGGATCAGGGGCAGCTATGTCATCTGCTGCCCCGAGTAGGCAGGGTGGGGAGGCTGCAGGGGCAGCTGCGGCTCCATCCACCCCAGCTCTGAGTGTCCCAGCCAGGACAGTGTCGGTCCTAGTCCATCCTGCTGACGTTCCCCCTGACTACATCACACTTCAGCTAATGCCTGCACCAAGTCCCATGGTGAGTGTTCATTCCCACACTCCTAGTCCACAGTCCACCGGGGCTCCTGCCCCTAGTGTCCAGAGCGGCGTAGGACACTCAGTATCACCACCACCTTCCAAGCGGAAGAGGAAGAGTGTTCGTTCAGTACAGGCTGATGCCCCAGACACGGCTACACAGTCCGGCCCACCAAGGAAGCCCAGCTTCAATCAGGCCGAACTTGATACACTTGTGGAGTATGTGTCCGCACATGACAGCGAAATTGTGATTACTGCAGGATGCAAGACCACACCTGCACAACGTCAGGCACACTGGAAGACCATTGCGGAACTCATAAGTGCCCTTGGATTCGTGAGGCGCACAGCTAATGATTGCTACAAGCGCTCGAATGACCTTAAGTGCAGGGCAAAAAAAAGCTGGCCTCAAGTTATGCCGCAACTCTAGTGACTGGAGGTGGGTCTCCAGCAGAGGACATAGAACTCACTCCACATGAGTATGTTGCTGGGACCTACGTCACGGAGGAACAGATCCAAGGCGTGGGAGACCTGCCAGATTACGAGGCATTGTCCGGTGAGTGCACATGCATGTGTGCGTCATCCATGTGCATGGTGTGTGTGTGAGTGCTTTTGATTGAGTGCCAGGTGAGGGGGTGTGTGCCTGAGTGGGTTGGATCACCCATGTGCTTAATCTAATACATTCTGCGCACCAGGATTTGGGTGTTGCAGTATCCCTTCTGGCAACAGTAGACATTCAGCCCAACATCACGCCAGTTGCCCTTGAATTGTCATCTTGCCACAACATAGTTGCATGTTATTCTGTGTTCATTCAGGCTGATTGTCTGCATTCCACCACTTTCACTAGGCATTTCTCAGTCCTATTATCACATGTGTGACATGGCTAGGGTACATGCTATCTGTGTGATGGCATGTGTCATGTATGTGTATTGAACATGCCAATCACAGGCCAATATGTGATGGCACTGCTAGGCAGCATGCAGCAAATTTGTTGGTCTTCCATCTTGGTGTCATCAATGTGTGCCATTTGCCTCCCCTTCATACGCAGTGACAGTGCATGCATGGGAGGGTTAAAGTCATGTGGTACATGTGTCAATGAAGTACTGTTTCTGTTGCTTCTCAGCCCTAATTGTGTTCCATGTTGCTAATGCCTGTTCCCATTTCTTTTCTTTCATGTCTTTGCAGGGGATGACGCACTTGATACTGCTGGGATTGTGGAGATGGTGCAGACCCAGGAGGGGTCTCAGGCCAGACCGGGCACCAGTGAGGGACGTGGTGTGGTGGTGGGTGAGAACCCACACTTGCTGCAGCCCGTCATCTCAAGGGGTGTCTCTGAGTGCACCTCCCCCGAGCTCTATTCAGGTGTTGATTCGGATGATGAGACCTATGTGCCGTCGCAGGTGAGTGTTTCTGGGAGGGATTCTGTACTGGCCAACCCACCTGCACCAGGGGTAGAACCCTCAATGGGGATGTCAGTGTTGGTAGGTCCGCCTTTGGTGGTTATGGATGCAGGGTCACACTCCGCTACATCTGATCCTGTTCCTGGGCCAGCAGATCAGAGGGGGAATGCAGTCCTGCAGCCTCAGGCAGTGCCGGCACAGCAAGGCGCAGTTAGCCTTGCCCCAGACAGATGTGGTGCCCGCCGACGTGGTGGCCGTACGCCACCTGGCAATACCGCATGGGAGCAATCCATATACGGTATGGCAAACCAACAGGCAGCATCAACTGAGATGATGGCTCAGGCCATGGATAGGGTGGCCACTTCCATTGTCCCCCAAGAAAGGCTAATTGAACAACTACAGCAGGCAACAGACTCCATTAGCCAGTCACACAGGGAGGACATGTTGGCGTCCAACAGGGACAGGTGGGCGGCACTGGAGACTCTGCAGGAAGCCATTTCTATTGAGTCCCAGGGCCACAGGGAAGCCCTGAGGGTGGAACTCTGTCAGCTCAGGGCAACTCTGGTTGAGCTTGAGGCTTCAACTAACACGAGGACAGAACAGCAGCTGGAGCGGCTCACACGTACGCTCTCAGCTGAGATGCAGGCAACTAGGGCGGAGGTCCGGCATCCCGTGAGTTGTTGCATGGGGACCTACGCACAATTATCCTCCAGAACCAGACCTTCCACACCCGCATGCTTGCTGCCATGGAGGACCAGACTAGGGCTTTGCGTGGGCTGCCTCCCATAGTGCCACCACCTCCTGATGCAGCTGCAGAGGGTGAGGAGAGCGACAGCAGCGATTCTCCCTCAATAGGGTAGCCGTGCAGGCCATGAGCCCATGGAGGTGTTTTTTTTTTCGCAAGTTCCACACAGGTGGTTTTTGGTGTGCACCCTGTCCTCTGACCTCCAGGGTGGCCTCCCCCACGCCCCCGGGCCCATTGTTAGGACAGTTTTTCTGAAGTCCAGTTAAGGGCCTAGTAAAACCATTCAACTGAGGCAGTACAAGACTCCACTCTTAGTATAAGACTGTACCACCTGAGTACATGGTAGCGTAGGCAGAGCAGCCAGGCTTATCTTAGGAGGGAGAGAGGGCAGTAGATACAGTACAAGTGAAAATTGTAATACAAATGATCCAAAGAAACACTGAAACACTATGTATTATAAAAATAAAGGATTTATTTAAATACAAGTAGGCCCAGATAAATCTAGGGGTTAAGTAAATACTGAAACATTATATGAAATCACAATATAAAACACAACACTATACTTGAAAATACACAGACCCAAGTATAGACCTTATTTGGAACACCTAACAGTGGTTCTAGGGAAGTCAAAACCTTGTTATACACATTTAGTATAGGCCAAGCCTATTCTTTGGGAGTAAAAGACCAATGGTTACTTTTAGATTACTTTTGGTAATACAAGGACAGTAGGCCCTTCCAGTTGTACAGTGACTCTTGGAACAAATCACATAAACAGTCAACTGGACAATATACTTTTGGTGAATAGTGAAACACTTATTCTAGGTGCAGTAAAAACCTATAACTACTTTTTTCATAACACACAGTTATACCAGGTGAGTAATACCTATGGATGTAATGTACAATTACAGATGCTTTGGAAATCAGGGAACCCCAGATTGAGATAAGCAATAACTCTTGTAACTTGTTTTGGATGTCATACAGCTAACACCAGGTAAGTAAAACCCACTTACTTTAACTTCACACTGAAGGGGAAAGTAAAACCCAATGTCACACTTTACTGAATAGATATTCTAGGTAGGCAACAACCTAATGTAGACTTATTAAAGACAGGCTAGCAGCAAGTCAGGGGAAGCAAGACCCAGTTGGGGGACACTCATACAGTTATCCTAACAGGACTAACCTGGTGATACCAACAGTTGGAGGACACTCATACAATTACCCTTCAGGAATAATCTGGTGAAACCAACACATTACTTTTGTAAAGAGGCACAACCTAATCACAGGAGAGTAAAATACCTCACATCTACTTTCTTTTTGACTGGCAAAACAGTGGCTAAGGAAGGAAAGATGTTAACCATACTTTTAAGAATAGTGCATCACACAACCAAGATCAGTAAGAACTTTTGTAACTGTTCACTCTTAGAATTACAGCTACCAACCAACTCTTTACAAGTAAGTAAAAACACTTGATTTATTTTCTAGGCAGAAGTCCCAATCCCTTCAAAGTATTTTCCCCTAGAGCATGAGTGTTCTCAGTGGCAGAAGGGGGGTCACTAGGACTAGTGACCAACAGGCAGTGTTAGAATAAGTTCTTTAGTAGCAGAAGTCAGAGTTTCTTGAGGAAAACTGGCAAACAAGTGAGTACTTTTACTTCTAGGGTTAGAAGAGGGTCCAGGGGCTTCACAGAAGACACCCCAGCAGGATTCTAGCAGTGGGACTGGGTGTACTGGACGAGGGACCTCCCAATCACAGAAAACACCCCAGGACTACACAGAAATCCCAACAGGCTTAAGGTAAGTATATACCCAAGCCAACACAGTACCTCAGCAATGAAAACGAGATTGCAGCAGGAGAACTTCAGGGACTGCAGCCATATACCCGGTCACTGGATTCCTTGTCCTGGAGACTGAACACAAGAGCTCAGAAGGGACTTTGCAGCAGGGATCGATGAAGAAGGCTCTGGGCAAGATTTCTCTCATGGCTGAATGCGGTGCTGCGGGTTTGGCACCTTTTCAAGGAGCACAGAAGAAGACAGAAAATCGCGGTTGAATTCTCATCGTTTAAAAGGTCCAGCACTCTTGTGAGGGGACTTTTTGGACTCGATTCGTGTCTCTGGGGATAGAACCGAAGTTTCAGCGAGATTCGGAATTCAGAAGACCGTGCACCGCACAGTGGCAGGAGGTCCCAGGGTATTGGGGTATTGCAAGAACGCAAGGTCGCATCAACCCGTGGGATGGCTCAAAATGCAGGTCGTCTTGAGTCTAGTGGGTCTCACCAGGCTCAGGGTTCAGGTCGTCGTTTTCGGAGACCCCAGGTTGATCGGAAGGAAGGGCTGCAGCAGGCTCCGGTTACAAAGCAGGCTATCCGGCCGCTGGAAATCATTCCCGCCGCTTTTCCTTCGTCATCCTCTTCGGGTTTCTGTTCCAGTGGTCGACATGACTTCAGCTTCCAGGTTTCCAGTATTTATCAGGAACTGCAACACAACCTCTGAATTCTCTCCCCGCATTTTACAAGAAAGGGGTGTTTGGCTGTCCAATCAGGACAGCCAACCCCCCACTGGGATTTGGCCCAGTTGAAGGAAGACCTAAGACAAAGGAGGGGGAAGTTTGGGACCCCTCCCCAACTTCCTGTGCTTACAGACTGACCAGGGGACTCCCGCCAAAGACAAAACTCAAACAAAGGATTTTCCCGCCCTGGATATCAGGGGAAGGAAAAAGAAACGACAAGAAACACTAAAATGGCAGAAAAAGAAGATAGGGGCCATTTTGGTAAAAATGAGCACCCTTAGGTGCCTTTACTGCAGCTGTGATTACAGCATGTGGTAAAGGTGCACCAAATTAGTAAAAGGTATCACTGCCACCAGCCATTAAAGGTCAGCTTGTCACTGTAACAGCATTGTTACAGTTTAAATGTGAAAGGGGATACATGGTATCTCCCCAGCACTCCACATAAGGTGGGGTGTGCTGGTTTCACAGAATAAAATGTAAAAGGGATCCAAAGATCTTTTCTACCCTTGGGAACTGTAGTTCACTCAAGGTTAGCACAAGAAAGTTAAAGGGGGAGCCCCTAGGGCAACCCAGCAACAACATGCACTTATTGCCAATAAGTTGTTAGACATGATAACTTTAAAAAGACACTATGGAGAGTCTTAAAAATGACACCCATAAAAAGAGTTAAAGACAGGTGAGTGTGGAAAAAGGTTCCCACTCACTGAGGTATTAATGGAAAATATCTCACTAGAAAAGCAAAAAGTTCTGGAGTTGAACCAGGCAAGGAAGATTTACCAGCCTTGTGGAAATCTTACCTAACACCCATTCATGGCCATTTTTGATATTTCTTTTTATTTTATTTTTTTTGATTTTTGAATCTTGATTTTTTTGACAGTGTGTTGCCTTGTGTGGCTCCCGTGGGCATACGCTGTATTGTGGCTGGGCACATGCAGGCTTGTCCTGAATTTGGGTCAGATGCTTGGGTTTATGTGACACACACCCCTCCTGCTTCCCGTTTCCATGGGCTTGCAAAGGGTGTGCCCAAGTGACATTGACTTAGACGGTGACGTTGGACTCCTATTTGATGTGTGGGTAGTCTGCAGTCAATACTGTGTATACATTCCTAGCGCATATTGTTGTTGTATTGTACACTGCATGGTGTATTGATATGTGCCTCTGCATCCATCTCATCCTCCTAATTTGCAGGTCCATTTCTCATGTCTTCACAAGGTGGTCTACTTTGGAACTGGATTCCATGTTGTAAGCAGTGCACCTACACTCTTGCGTGGCGCTAACACTGTATAGTTGGAAGTATTCGAAGTGCTGGCATTATCAGATAGTGGGCTACCAATTTTTTAAGTCCGTACTGTCATGTTTATGGTAGGTTGGAGGTTGTGTAGGTGATTGGGATTATTGGTAAGTATTTGGTAATGTGTGTTGTTGGTCCTGCATTACTGTGAGCATTTCATGTGTGGCCAGTTTCCATTAGGGACACTGTAGTTGGTGACACTTGGGGCATGTTGTGGGGATTAATTTGTTTGCTCTCACATTGCATGACATGCCATGGTGTGTTGTGTGGCCGTGCCGGGGAGGGGTTGGGTGACATGGCACTGTGCTCATGTTGTATTTTGCAAGTGGGTATTCATTTTTGCTGCATGGAAGAGTGTCTTTTGATGACACTGCATTGGTGGTGTTTGTGTAGCTACGGATGCACACATTGTGACACTTACAGATGAACAATCTCAGGCTGCTATGGTTCTGACAGTTGACTGTCCCTTAATTCATCAGAATTGTCAGATTGAGTCATCATTGATTGTCAGATGTCATGTGGCAGGGCTGTGTGCACTCCACAGGGGTGTGCTTTCTATGTGAAGTAATTAGCCACCAGCTGCGTACGGGCTGCCTCACCCCGTGCCCTTTCCCCTCCCATGCTTAGTGGGCGTGCATGTGGTTGGGGATGTGGGGGCACCACCATGTCCACAGCCAGGCCCCGGCGTGTTGCAACATTGTGCAGGACACATGCTGCCACTATGATCCTGCACACTACTGGGGGAGCGTATAACAGCTGCCCACCAGAACGGTGAAGGGAGCAAAAGCGTGACTTGAGCACTCTGAATGTGCGCTCCACTATGCCCTGTGTTGCAATATGGGCTGTGTTGTATCTTACCTCGGGAGGCGTGATGGGGTTCCGAATTGGTGTCATCATGTGTGTGGGTACTGTGTGTGGGCACTGTCCCCTGGGGAGGTGATGATGGGGATCATTAGTGGGGTATTGGCATTACTCTGTATCTGTCATGCATGCGTGTGCTGTGGCATTTCTACTCACCAAGCAGCCATGTATCGCCATGCCGCCCAGCTTCCATGTCCCGGTTTAGGGTTGACATCCTGTAAATGAAGCTGTCGTGGGTGGACCCTGGATAGTTGGCATATACTGAGGTGATGATTCCCTTGGCATCACATACTACCTGGACGTTGATGGAATGCCAGTGCTTGCGGTTTCTATAGATGTGCTCAGATGCCCTGGGGAGACGTAGAGCCACATGGGTGCAATCAATGGCACCTATCACTTTGGGGAATTGTGCCACCCTGTAGAAATCCTGGCTGACAGCCTGCCTTTCTGCAGGTGTTCTGGGCAGGTATATGTGCCTGCGGACTGATGGGCGTGCAGTGATGATGGCCAACACCTGGTGTAGGCACCGTGACTGCGTGGCCTGTGACACCCCCACCCCCACTATGGCACTTGTCCGCTGAAATGATCCGGTAGCCAAGAAGTGCAGTACATTGAGGACCTTCTCCAGGGGGCTGAGTGCTTGGGAGCACAGGGTGGGTGATGTGAGGTCATCCTCCCACTCACTGACCAGGTCGAGTATTATGTGTGGTGGAAACCTCTACCTCCCATACACCTGGTCATCAGGCATACCAAATAGGCTGGTTCTGGGTGTGAAGATTCTGACCCTGACTATCCTTCTCCTCCTCCTGCGGTATCCCACAGCCACTGCTGCTAGGAACGGTATATTCATCCTGGCGTCTGAGCTTGTTTGTTGTTTGCGCACTCTTTTATGATGCGCGGGACGTGCGCCTGCTTCATGCTGGCGTACGTGTTTCAAGATTGGACCTTTTATTTTTTGGCGCGTTGTAGGCGACCGTGTAAATCTTCCCGCCCACCCCAGGAATACACGTAACACGCTCTCCCAGGCCCAGTCGGGAGTAAATATTCCCGCCCACCCCTGGAATACACATACCCCACTCTCACAGGCCCAGTCGCGTGTGGAACTACCCGCGCACCCCTGAAATACACGTACCCAGGCAAATCGCAAGGCTGGGGGGTGGGGGTGCAGGGAGACAGGAGTGGGGGCCTGGTGGAGGGTGCCCCTGGATGCAGGGGTGTGGGGGTGCAGGGGGCCATGAGTGGGGGCCTGGTGGAGGGTGCCCCTGGATGCAGGGGGGTGGAGGTGCAGGGGGACAGGAGTGGGGGCCTGATGGAGGGTGCCCCTGGATGCAGGGGGGTGGGGGTGCAGGGGGACAGGAGTGGTGGCCTGGTGGAGGGTGCCCTACAGTGCTGGGGGGTGGGGGTGCAGGGGGACATGAGTTGGGGCCTGGTGGAGGGTGCCCCTGGATGCAGGGGGGTGGGGGTGCAGGGTGACAGAAGTGGGGGCCTGGTGGAGGGTGCCCTACAGTGCAGGTGGGTGGGGGTGCAGGGAGACAGGAGTGGGGGCCTGGTGGAGGGTGCCCCTGGATGCAGGGGGGTGGGGGTGGGGGTGCAGGTAGACAGGAGTGGGGCCTGGAGGAGGGTGCCCCTGGATGCAGGGGGGTG
This sequence comes from Ambystoma mexicanum, assembly GCF_040938575.1. Classification (NCBI taxonomy): domain Eukaryota; kingdom Metazoa; phylum Chordata; class Amphibia; order Caudata; family Ambystomatidae; genus Ambystoma; species Ambystoma mexicanum. Next base: position 515,103,270 of record NC_090934.1, read on the forward strand.
GGGGTGCTGGGAGACATGAGTGGGGGCCTGGTGGAGGGTGCCCCTGGATGCTGGGGGGTGGGGGTGCTGGGAGACATGCGTTGCTGGGCAGTAGTGCAAGGTGACATGTGGGTTGGCTGGGGGGCATGGTCATGGTGGAGGGCTGCCTGCGGGACATGTGCAGGGGTGCAGGGTAGTCCCCTGTGGTGTGGGCCGCATGCAGGGGCCGTGGAGGGTGTAGAGGGAACAGCTGGGAGGACCCACAAGGCCAATTCACGTGTGGGACTCCCCGGCACCCCCGAAATATATGTAGGCTGCTGGATTCGCGTGTGGAATTTGCTGCGCACTCGGAGTACACGTACCCTGCTAAAATTGCGTGTGGAACTTCACGCGCACACCGAAATACACATAGCCTGCAAATTCGCGTGTGAAACTTCCCACACACCCCGGAATACACGTGCCTAGGCCAATCGCGTGTGGAACTTCCCGCGAATCCCATAATACACGCACACGCTATTTTTCACACAGCGGGTGTCCGTGTTTGTCGGTACCCCTTTGCACCTCATTTGTCCTAGAGGGCCACTGTATGGATCATTCATCATAGCTGTATATGGGTGCTTTTTGTTAGCGCACATTTTGGCGCACATTTATTTCAGGCGCAGAGACACTACTGCCTGCTTTCTTGTGGCGTACTTGTTTGGCCCTGTGCGCGTCTTTGCCCGTGCGCTGGTTTGCCCTATTCGATTCCATGAATACGAGTTGTAGGCGAGCGTGTGGGCGTTCCGCGCACTTGCCTCCTGTACTTCCCCCGTGACGCCCATATTTTCACGCGTTGTTCCCCATTCCGAGTGTCACTCCCCGTGTTCCGCCTACTTTTGTAATGTGTGCCGCGCTTTGTGCGATTTCGCAGCAGCCGTAGCGCACGCCGTTGGATGACCTGTGCGCCAGCGTGCGCCGCGCACTTTTTCAGCGCACATCTAATATTTTTTTCACGCACAGACTTCCATGAATCGATGTGCGCTGGTTTCCCTGCGATTTAAGCAGTTGCACTGCGATTTTCGTACTTTTACTGCGAATCGCACGTTTTGGCACCTCTGCGTGGGAATTTTCGGCGCACATTAATTCCATGAATCGGCTTGCGAAACTGCACTCTTAGACTTACAAACATACATGCTTGGCAAACTGGAGAACAGCAAGTCAGGGCTGCTGATGTTATTAGATCTCTCGGCAGCTTTCGACTTGCTGGATCATAAAATCTTACTTAAAAGGATGGCGACTGTTGGAGGCTTATCCAGCAATGCCATCTTTTGGCTCAGATCATTCTTGGAGGGCAGCCAGTCTTGTGTTTACTGGGGTGATTGTGTCTCCGAGCCACAAACTATAACATGTGGAGTGCCCCAGGGGGCATGCATTTCACCTTTGTTGTTTAATATTTATAAACTACCACTATGTGTTGACCTGGAAACCATGGGGATCTTCTTCTGCAATTAAGCAGATGATTTTCAGCTGGTTTTGGACATAACAGGGAGCTATGAAGTTGACCAACAAAGTCTAACTGCAACATATCATGTTATTAAACAATGGATGTCAGTGAACTGGCTCTGTTTGAATGCCGCTAAAACTGAGCTGATGCTTTTTGGACCACAACACGCTCGATCCAAATTGAATCAAAAATATAATTGTTTTTCCATTGAAGGCAATCAAATCAAAACTGCGCAGAAAGTCAAGACTCTGGGCACCTATATGGAGGATAGCCTTAACAGCGAGGCACATGTCACAGCCATCTCCTCTTATACCAACTACCATCTTAAGGTATTGAGACAAGTTGCCCCGCTAATATCAGTGGAAAACCGCATAAAACTCGTAAGAGCAGAAATTCTGCCACGTGTTGACTATTGCAATGCACTGCTGGGAGGAGCCAGCAAAGCAAACATTCAACAGTTGCAGAAAATTCAAAATGCAGCAGTCCGAATTATTTTCCAGATGAAAAGTTCCGAACCAACTAGCGCTGCCAGAAGAAAGCTGCTTTGGCTCCCGGTGGCAGCCCGTATTCAATTTAAAATGCTTATCACGTGCCACAAATGCCTTTTCGGAAATGCCCCTTCCTATTTGAAGGAGAGGATACATTTTTACCATCCGAACAGATGTCTGAGATCTACGGAGGGCTGTTTGTTGGTACTGCCACGAACTAAAAGATCTCAGGGACTGGACCGGGCCTTTCATATTCGGGGTTCACAAGCCTGGAATGCGCTTCCAATCAAGATACGTAAAACGGAGGACCATCTTCTTTTCCGCAAACAGATAAAGGCTTTTCTGTTTAATTGGGATTTTCCTTTGGCTTTCTCCGCCTCTGTTGCCTTTCGGCGCCTGGATGCCCATGGGCTTTTGGCGCCTTATAAATCTGAATAACATAACATAACACCAAACCCTTACACACCAGGGTGCTAGTTATAATAAATAAGTCAATAAGTATGAAGTGAATCATTCTTAAATGGGTCGATCCAGTGGTAAAATAGTCTGGCAGGGCACACCTCATGGTGCGGGAAGCTATAACAGATATGCGAGGGTTAATCTGGTGGGATAAAAGTCTGGAAAGGCACACCTCATGGTGCGGGAGGCTACAGCACATATGCATGGGTCAATCAGGTAGGTAAGTAGGTAGCAGATTACAGTGATGGGCTAATAACTTTAGGCAATAAATGCCTAGGTGAGAACAGAAGCTAAGTAGTATTGATGAGAGTGCAGGGATACATGCATATCGTATCCAATGAAAAGACTGGGAAGGCACGGCTTATCTTCCAAGACAGAGATTGCAAGCTGCCAGAAGCCTCTTGGATTGTTGTGGAAGCAACGGATGAGATGGCGGCTGGGCAAAAGTGGAGATGATTCTTCTATGGCAGGTTAGGTGGCAGCCAGGCAACAGGCGGGTTTGGAAGCCATCTGTTAGGTGAAGAGACTGGTGATGCAGGGAGAGCTCCTCTGGGCCTTGCAGGCCCTGGACAGGCATAGACAGGCAGGAAGCCTTACCCGGAGGCCTTCCCTGGTGGAAAGAACTGGCTTCACCTGCCAGCTGGGGGAAGTCTGCGATAGGGGAGCAGGCAGCCACTCACCTTGCAGGTTGAGTAGCACTCCTCCAGGCACAAGGGCAGTGCTTGGAGATGAAAAAACAGTGTCATCCATCTTAGAAGAGCTTCCACAATGATGCTCTCGGGATTGGACGCAGTTGGATGTCAGTGGAAGGGGCCTCTCCCACTCAACTGCTAGATGGTATGGAGGAGGGGGACAGGCACATGCAGGGAGGAATACTTACCCAGTGGCCTTCCCCGGTAGAAAGCACCGGCTTTGCCTGCCGGCTGGGGAGGCCCAATCTAAGCGAGTAGACAGCCAATCACTGCGCATGTTGAGGGGCACTACTTCAGGCACACGGGCAGTGATTGGAGATGAAAAAACAGCGGCGGCCATCTTAGAAGAGCTCCATAATGATGCTCTTGGGCTGGATGCAGGTGGATGTCGGTGGAAGGGGGCATCTCCCCCTTAACTCCTAGATGGTATGGAAGAGGGCAACATGCACAGACAGGTAGAAAGCCTTATCCAGCAGCCTTGATTTGCAAATGTCAACGCAGAGCTGCGGTCGCATCAATGCACCCAGCAAACGACACTCATGTGTTGTGATGTTATCGAACACCATGATGGGCAAAAGATGGCTGCAGATGTCAGAACATAACTGAACCCATGTGTCATGATGACATTTCCGGGGTTGATGTCCATGCTTTGCGGACATCTGAAATCCATTTTGCACAGACTCTAGCAACTTTTAATTTGAAATGTACCCTTCCACAACTGCTATTATCACTCACTGTTGTTCTTTGTGCAATTCTTCCTGCACTTTCCACTGTACATTTTCCCTCAATATGTTTCTTTTGGACCCATAATGTGGTCATGGCCAACTATACATGTCTTTCAGGCCCACTAGCCAGGGCCTTAGACCCCGGCCAGTGAACACAGCCTTTGGCCTTAAACACTGTGGGCCTCATTACACGGATGGCGGTAAGGGTGTACCGGTACCGGTAAGGGTACCAGTGCCGGTAAACCCTTACCACCTTACTACGAGGTCCCTTTGTGGGACCCTACCTTAACGGCTGGTTTTACCAGCCGTTAAGGACGGGACCCGCAAAGGGACCTTGGAGGTAATTACTGTACCGCAATTTGCGGTACCGTAATTACCGCCTTTCCCATTCCCATTGAGCCCTATGGGGGCGTTGGTGAATGGGGAATTACCGCCACCACACACCTGGGAATAGGGCAGTAATTCCACCATTCACCATGTCGGACTGGGTAAAATACTGGCGGCAACCATGGCGCGAATAGCGCCATGTTTACCGCCGTCCGTGTAATGAGGCCCTGTATATTTTAAAACACTACCAGGACACTAGCCATGGCCTTTGACCGTGTCCACTGTACATATTCCCCTAATATGTTTCTTTTGGACCCACTAGGTGGCTGGCCTTCAGGCGTAACCACCATACATGGCCTTGTCTACTATAAATGATCCCCTGATATGTTTCTTTTCTACGCTTGTAGTGGCCATGGTCTTTGGCCGTGACCACCATACATGTCTTTCAGGCCCATTAGCTAGAACTTTTGGCCCTGACCATTGAGCATGTTTCCACTGTACATGTTCACCCAATTTGTTCCTTTTGCACCCACTATGCATGACTTTCAAGCCCACTAGCCATGGCTTTCAGCAGGGCCTTCGCCTGTGCCCATTGTATGTTTTAAAGCAATACAGGCCTTTGGCCATTTCCTCTATGCATGTTCCCCCAATATGTTTCTATTGGAACCCCTAGTTGGCCACAACTACACATACAGTGGCATTGAACTACACATGCCAGTGGGAGTTTACTGGTATTCCCCAGACAATGCTTGAACATCTGAAACTCTTTGATGTCCTCACAGGCAATCACCAAGTCCCCCTCTCATCTTTCCATTGTCTCCACATTCCCACCAATTGCTTACTTCCTACCTGGCACCCTCCAAGATCATTACCCCCTCTCACTGTTTGGCTTGTGTGATGCTTTTTTCTCCTAGGTGGAAAGCCTATTGCAGGGTCTGAGGTAGCAGCCCTGTAGTTATGGTTAATTTGCTCAAATCATAGAAAGAGCATGCTTTCCTCAACAAACTTTGCAAAATATATATGGCCCCCTCAGAATGATTTTGCTAAGTTTGCAATGTAAATCAAACCTTTGCTCGTGCCTACAACACTGGATGGATTGTTACCACATTTATGCTAGGAGCAGCAGCTTTGCCCCAAAAACATGCTTTTGTTAATTTGGTGTTACTCCATCCATTAGTTAATAAAATGGTTAAAAAGTAGGTCAAGACAATGTGTGATATCTGGGTCCATCCCACTCACTCATTTTCTGATTGGGGGTCCGCTGACACCTCTGGACCAATCAGGGGGAGGCTTGGTGTCGACGGACACCAATGATGCAAACTGATTCGCTGTATGAAAATGTGAACAGTGAAGGATTTTTTAAACACTTGCCATGATGGTTCCGCGAACAGCCGCCGATGTCTGCGGATACTGCAGTGAGGAAAAAGTGTGGAAAACACATTTGGGGTTATTTGGTGGCCGAAAGAGGGGCTGGGAATGGTGGGGGAGTGGAATACAGTTGATATGGAGCTGTTTTAATAGGTGAAAAAAGGCTTGCAGGTGCAGCAGAGTCTGTAGACATCACTGCTGACTGCAAACAGCACAGTGAGAAAAACACATATGGGGTTATTTTGTGGCCGAAAGAGGGTTTGGAAAGGGTGGGGGAGTGGAATAAAGTTGACATGGAACTGTTTGTGAAGGTGAAAATAGGTGCACAGGTGCCGCTGAGTCTGCGTTCACTTTTAGTGTCCATGGACATCATTTGGATTGCAGGGTGTCCGGGGCGAGTCTTGTTATTTCAAAGTGTATTGTTATATAGTTTAATTATATTGTGGTGGTTGTGGCCAGTGGTCAGATTCTTGGGGGCATGGCCCTGGCAACACATAGTATAGTAATATGGGTATAGTAATTATAGGTACTGTAGGGGGAATGTAGAATATTTATATGATTGAAGTGTATATGGTTTTTATGATGGTAGTACAATTGAGGATAGTGCTTATGGAATATAGTTTTTTTGTGAAGATAAATAGGATAATACTTGGTATTGTTACTTAGTTGCATACAGTAATACAGCTGGAATCTCTGGTTCTTTTTCTGTGGAAAGAACCCAGTATAATTTGTTAAGCAGGATAATTTAAAGGCTTTAATTACATACAATTTTACATATTCATTTACTTTTTTGCACCCTATGTACTATGTTTTTTACAACATTAGCGTGGGCTACACTGCTGTTCTATTGAACTGAAATAATCATTGGGTAATTGGGAGGATAAAATCCAAAAAGGATTATAAAAAAAAAAATATATTATAATTATTATAATTATGTGAGTGTAAGTGTGATAATATGTTTGTTTGAAGTGTGTTGTAATTAAGGGAATGCTTCAAGTAGTTAGATACACGTTGGCATTTTCTAACTATATTGGACTTTACAAGAAGTTGTTCAGTAAGAATAACTGTGATGGTACATTTGAAGTGTATTTCAATGAAGGCTATTTTAGAAGTAGTTGGATACCTGTTGATGTATTCTAACTGTTTGGGTTTTAAAAGTAGCATTGTAGTATTTTAGATGTAGTTAGATACCAGTTGGCATATTCTAACTGTTTATTGTACTTTAGTTTAGTAAGCAAATTTAGGGTAAATGAATATTAAGTAGTCATTTGTTAGATGTGGTGGTAATGTTGGCGTATTGCAATTATATTGGATTTTAAAAGAAGTATTGCAGTAACAAGAACCATAATGGCATATTTTAAGTGTATTGCAATGAAGGGTATTTTTGAAGTAGTTAGATACATATTGGTGTATTAAAAGTACTTGTAGTATTGTGCATGTAGTTAGATGGCCATTAGCATACTCTAACTGTTTATTGTCCTACAATTTAGTGAGTAAATTTAGGTTGAAGGAATATTAAGTAGGCATTTGTTAGATTTGCTGGTAACTTATGTTTTGGAGTAACAGAGGTGTTGTGACATTCAAATCATCCACTTCTTTTTATGACATATGCAGTATAGTGGTCTGAAATGGTTGTAGAACCAGTGTGGTGGATTATACCCACTGTTGTGAAGGTTTTCTTTCCAAGGGATACTTGGCCATGTGGGAAGCCGGTAAGCTTACTGTTATTTTTGTTATCATCTGCATTGTACCTTACAAGCATTAGTATGCCATATTGGCTATGTGAGTTTATATGTATGATGGAACGATTGTCTGAATTGCAAGAAGGGAATAATATGCCATGATTTGCATTCTGCCGAAGTTAATGAAATGGAATGGATACAGAATTTGGTATGGATACATACACAAATCAGTTATTAAAGATGTGCTCTTGTGAACCATGTTTGCAGAGAGTGCATTTATGGGGATGTTTTTGGATTCCAGTACTTGTAGTTAGTACATAAGGAATTCTTGTAGATCTTTTGTGTGTTTATGGTGAATTTAACCATTCCTGCTCAGCAGTCCAATTCATGCCTTATACCTGAGACACTGTAGGTGCTGTCAGGATTATTTGTCTCACTTCTATGAAGGACGCGCATTTGCAAACACAACTGGTCCGAGCCGTTTAAGTACATGTTGTGAACAATTGGTGGAAGTGAAGATTGATTGCTACATTTTCATAGCAATTTACAGTTTGCAGAATGTAAATGAACCAGAAAGTTGTGCCTCTGTTTCCTTTGATGGGCCTACAGTTGTTTTCTGAGAATAGATGTTTGTCTCTTTGTATTCTGATGGTTGTGCAGTTGATTTTGTACTAGACTGTTTTGTGGTTGTATTATTTGATGGAGAAGCAGTTCTTTGTATTCTTAGCGGTATTGTTGGGAGATCTGTTATAGGTTCTGTATTAGTTTTCTTTTTAATGGTTTTCTTTTTTGAGGTACAGGGTACATATCTAGAAGGGGATGTACAGTGCTCATAGTCTGTTGTATTCTAGGATGTAAGGAATATCAGCAAAGTTAACTAGGAATAGACCACTGAGTGTATTCAGACGTGAAAGTGCTACATAACACATACCTTCTTTAAAGACTTTGCTTCAATGTCAATCAATTAGTAATCTAGGGTTAGACTTTGTGATTTGTGAATAGTGATAGCATATGCAAGAAATAGAGAAAAATGTTCTCTGTCTACGTATATGTCTTTGAAAAGAATGAAACATGTATTGTGTGGGCTATTTTTGTAACTTCTGCACGTTTGTCAAAGTGGATGTTGACAAACTGAATGTTTTCATGTGGATAGGTATGGAAGCGAACAACTGTATCAATTGCTGCATGGTTCTACGTCAAAGTTATGTTTTACAATTACTCTGCAATTTAGACACAGAGTTATTCCTTTTTCTTATCCATCTTGTTGGAGATACCTTTGTCTATGCTATTTCATTCTGCTGTTGCTTTTTGATGCATAGGGAGTGTCATGCCATGCACTTCTAGTGTGACTGTGGAGCTGATATGCAGTATGGGTTGCATTTCTTTTTTCAACATTGTATCATTAAATTGACTACAGCATGCAAGAGTTGGCATTAAGCACATGTATTTTATATTTTGTTGAGTTAATTGTTCCATCACATCTTGAGCAGATGTGTTTTACCCATATAGCTCATCGAGTAGTATAGAATTTAAGATGGATTTTGCGTCTTTAGTAAGCAGACCCGTTCTAAAGCTCTTTAAAATGTTAGCATAGGTAAGATCTGTAGACTGACACATGTTTTGAGTTAGTCTTCTGTAGCAAAAATGTTGCCAGAGATTTCAATTTCAATGCTACCGAGTGTGTTAAGGCTTTGTTTGTGTCCTCATGTTTTGAAAATAGGTTGACCTTTTACTGATGTTAACTGTAGGATGTCTCCAAAAACAATAACATGTTTTCTGCCAAACAGATCTTTGTAGTCGGTTTTTAGGACTTCTTGCATTCTGAGATGAATTAAAGCAAACATGATGTTGAAAACCATTCTTACTTCATCTATCAGAAGCACTTTAATTTGTTTCAGAATTCTGTGTACATCAGTAGCAGCTTCTGCTGATAATTTGTAGTGTTCTGATTTTTTTTTTGGTGTTCTTCTGAGAGGATCAGTAGTCAGTGTAAAGTTACACCTTTGTTGTAGGCATCTAAACATGTGGGGGCTGTTAGAACAGATAAAAGGTTTTTGTTTGCTAAGTCTTGTAGAAATGCGCTGATTATAGTCCTGTTCAGATTGTTTCAATTGATACATTTTATTTTCTACCTCAGTCATAGCTATTTCTGCCTCATTTAAAGTGAGTGGTTATCTGAGTGGTTCTTGGCTTCTTGTAAGGGAAGTTTGACTGCCCTCAGGAGTGATTTTATCTAGTAGAGCTTCAGGTTCTTCCTCTTGTTGGCGTTCATTGTCCAACATTTCTTTGTATTGTTTGAAATTTTATACTGCTTTCATTTGCTTTGAATACAGCTTCAAATGAGTCATGGTCACCTAATAATTCTTCTTCTTTAATCCAAGGTTCTAAAAGTTGCACTAGGGCCATGTAATAAAGTTTGCTATGTTGCAGAGATTTAAATAATAACTTTATAGTATTTGTTAGGCTGGGTTTGGTAAGTTTCTATTGGCTTCCTTCACAAGTTGAGACTGAATATTTGTTAGTTGTCTCATCTGGTATTAGATTGTTTTTGTAGGAGTAGTTTTGGGCTATGTCGTACAGGCATATGTTTTCCAAAACAGTACTTCTTTTAGGGTAGTATGGGTCAGTTATTTGTTTTTTAAATGTCCTTGCTGTTTGTATCCTTTGTGGCTATTGTTTCGATATTTTATTTCTATCTAGGATTTTAGTACTCTTTTTTGGCATGAAGTTGGACCGAAGGTTTAGACAGAAAATGTTTTCAGTTTTGCCATATAAGGCTGAACCTTTTAAACGGTCTGCAGCTTTGTAGCACCTGCATTCTCTATGGGACAGCATTTTTATACCAAAGCTGTACCATTTTTGTGACAGTGTTTTGTCAGATGATATGTCATCCCAGAATGTTTTTAGCTCTTTTGTTTCAGCTTTGGTGAGAAAGGCTGTGCCATAGCTTGCAACTGCAGTGGAATTGTATGCAATGTATCGCATGTCTATATTTGCATTCCTCAAGAGGGCAATGATTGCATTGCAATCATTGATGTACTTGAATGCTTTGTCCCTTTTAATATTGTATGTGTTTTAAGAGGATTTGCCTTTTACACTGTATCTAAAAGAAGACATCAATCTATTTTCTTATCCTTTTTTGCAAACTGGTCTAGGGAAGCCAAAGCAACAATTGGTGCAATGTTCACCTTTGTTGTTATATCTACGTCAGCAGTATTTGCCACACTAATGATTTTGGAAGCATTAGATTTGTATGCATAGATCACTATGTGTTGTTTCTGAAGGGATGCCACAGGTAATGTATTTTTCAATAAACCGTAAAACAGAGGAATCAATGCCATTGGGGGCATCTTTTATCCACAAAAGCATGTGGATGTGTGGTGTTCCTCTGCATTGATATTCTTTTCTTCAAAAGAAGTGTTCCAGTTCTCTGAGTGGAGGGGTAGTTTTATTGCAGATGAAGTGCAGCATGATATGATATGATATGGCATTTATAATGTGCCTATACACAAGTGTTTCACAAGCATGGCAATGAAGCAATGGTGAAAGTACCTTGATACATTGACAGGGTCAAGAGAATAGAGTTCTCTTGGTGTTTGTATATCTATTTCCTCTTTATTTTGGTTTGCAGTGCGTACAAAGTTGTGCAAGTCATCCCGTGCATATTCTGCACAACTTAAAGTAACAAACCATATGGGGGGTGTAGTTTCCTTAGCATACAATGTACAACATCATGACATTGGAACCAGTATTCTTTTTTATCACCCATTTTTGCGAGGAGATTTTTGATACTTGAGTGCAAAACTTCATCTTTGTCTTATATCTTTTGAAGAAGTTTAATAGCGATATATTAAAATAATTAGAGCCGGTTTTTAATGTGTGTGCAACTCCATAACATAAAGTTATTAGTTCATTTTCGGTCAGAAGGTGTAAAATGTATTCTACATTTTGTCTGAATATGGGGTCTTCATAATACATTTGTAAAGACTGACATTCTGATGCAGTAATTTGTATGAATCTTTCATCAAATCTTTGCCTTTTCCTGTAGGAAAGAGTAGAGGAAAATCATGTGCTTCTTCAGTTTTCACCCATATACTCATTGATGATCATTTGGCTTGACGCATTTGATATGTTTATAATGCCTACTCTATTGTGCCTTTGGAGTGTAGTGGGCGAATCGCATACTTTCTCAAAATGTTGACTGCAGCAACTTTGTAATTGGTTATTTATAATGCACTTAATACCAAGAGGTATCTAAGCACGGACCTTGGGTTCGAACCTGTGTTGCTCTGTGTCGTTGTGCTTCCAAGGCAGGCGTGTTGGCCCTGTACTATCCTCCCGAGACAGGATTTACACGTTTAAATTTGCCAGTTGGTGGTGAATCTTGAATTGCTTGGGTGGTTTCTCTTAAATTGTCCTCTATGTTTATATCTTTGTAGTATTGATTGTTTTCTTTGAGATATTGTAAGTCTTGTCTAACTTTGTTTAAGTTGACTAGTAGGTGTCAAATTCTTTTTTCTTTTGGTGGTACACCATTAACTGGTACAAACAATGATTGATCTTTTGGCTTGTCAAAGTTCTAGGGTTTTTACATTTTCTTGTAGATGTAATGGCAAATATACTACTTTGCCATAAATACCTTTTAGTAACTCAGATGGAAGCAATTTAGCCATTTTTGGTTGAAGGCGTATTATAGCTTGAAATGGATGTACTGTTTGGATTATAATGCTCTCATACAAGTTGAGTTGTTGGAAAACCTTTGGAAGTGGGAAGATTTCTAAGTTGTTAATAATAGTACCTGATGTCATTTGGTTATTGTCAAGCTTTGTATTGCAGTGCATGCAAACTATTGAGGGGTCAGTTATTTTCTATTTATTTTCTGTTGTTAGATATAAAGCTAATTGGAACCATTGGGATTCCACATTGTCTTCTATTGTGTAGGTCATATCTGCTATTTTTGTGCTCTTTTTATAAAAGGTTCTGCAACAACATACACATACTTGGTCTGCTATTTCAGAAGATGTGTTTTCAAAATTAGCTATTTCTTGTTTGTATGTGTTTGTAAGAAGATTGGTGTTTGTGAGGCTTTCACTGTTTTCTGAATTTACAAATTGTTCTAAGTCAACTTCAGTTCCAAATTGTTTACTTTGGATGTGCTATATTTCTCAAAGGACTTTTTTGCATAGTAAAGTCTATGCACAAAATTTCATAGAGCGGAATGTCATATCTCTAAGATTTTGATGTCCTGGAAGTTGCTTTTGCAAGTCGCTCCTGAAATGCAGGCTAATGGATGTACTTGCAGTTCAGTGTGGCTGCACACTGGGCAGGAGTCTATTGTTTGTAAAGTTTTCATTTTACTTTTGTCTTTTAGTTTCACATAGTGATAGAGGAATTGTAAAGATTTGAAGGATTGTTGCTATACGTTACATATTGAGCTGCATGTCCCTTTTGTACACTCAACGGTTTGTTTGGGCGAAAGGAACATTTGGTTAAACGTTTGTTGGGGAAATGTTTTCTATATGGGTTTCTTTTGCCATAATGGTGTCTCCTACCATTTCATACACTTGGCTATTACTATCGATGGAAATTTGAGTTTTTTGTTCTTGTTTATAAGCATTGTCATTGAAATATGTTTCTGTGCTGCTTGTGTTAATCCATTCACCTTTACAGAGGATTGAAAAGGTATCTATATTGACATTGTGCACATTTGGAAGTACTTCATGAAATTCATTGATTAATTCAGTTAGTGGTTTCATTCTGTTTAAAATCAATGTAAACAACTTTCTCTTTCGCAGAAATGCACTTGTCAATTAGAGTTTTGAGGATTAGTCATCTGCAGTAGTTTTTAAGAAGGGTAGATTGTGACTTTTTAGCTGTCTACGTAAGATTGTGTAGAACTCAACAGTGGACCATTTTTCTGTTAAAAAACAAACATTGGAAGGCTTTACTGTGGTTACATTAATACTGGCTGGTATATATAGTGTTAGGTTAGTTAGTAGGTCTGCTTTTGTTTGTACATGTTTTTTTTTTTTACTTCTAATGTTTGCAAGATTGGCCTTACTTTCTAGTGGTGGCTGGTTTTGTTTTGTTGATTGAGGTTAATAGCTGTTTTGTTTAAATGTTTTGTTTAAATGTTTTCTATAAATTGTTTTAAAGGTGGATGATTGTATGGCTTGCTTGTATTCTTATCTGCTATATGTTTTCTTTGTTTTCTATGGAGTTGCTTTTTAGTAAGCACTTTGTTCTGTCTGTTGGATAAAAAGAAAGTTTGGGTTTGAAAGTTGTGGTATCTATATGCATCTATTGTGCATGGGTGTGTGGGTGAGATTGTAGAGATTAATAGAGTGCTGTGTGATTGTGTAGTGGGATGATAGGCATGGCTGGGAAGGTTGTAAGAGCAAGAGTCTGTAGAGCTGGGATGGTCTTTGGTTAGTGAGTAAGGGAGTGGTGGTGTGATAAGAAGTATTGAATTGAATTGAATTGATATTTTATTTCGATCGCGCTTGTACACAAGTGTTTCAGAGCGCGACAAGGCAAGGGAGGGGAAAAGTGGAGAACAAAACAATGATCTTACTAGGCCCAGTGCAATTGAGAATGTGCAATTGCATGGGAAAGGGTATAAGTGCATGGTAGGGGGGAGAAGGGGAAAGTGTGGAGCGAAGGAGAAACAGATCAATAATAATAACAAATAAATAAGTAATAAAGGCAACAAACAGTGGTAGTGGAGCCAGCAAGTGGCAAGTGCTGGGTTTAAGGCAGCAAACAGGGTAGGTCTGAAATGTACAGGAAGAAAAGAGGGGGGACTGAATGGGTACAGATACAGACCCCAGTGTAAGAGGATGCCCGGAGGCAGTGGGGGAGTTTGGCAGGGAGGATGACAGTACGTTATGATGTTTTGAGGAAAACAGTGGGTGATTGTTCTAATATAATGAGTGAGAGTTGAATCAATGTTGATTTGAAAAGAATACTCTAAGATAATATATCGTGAAAGTACATTGTTACAATTAGAGAGATATACATGCTACATTAATGTACTTACATTTTAGGATGTGAAGAGTGTTCTTTGTTTAGCAGTTGTCTTCAGCAATCTTCTTCTTTTCTGTAATTGTAAAATAATTGTACTGGTATATGCAGTAATGGTGAAGTGCTTTTAGTAAGGGTGGCTGTATTTATGAAGGTAGGATGAGTTGTTGGGAAACAGAGTTAATGAAGTTGTGTTATGGATGGTGTACTAAAGTGTGTGAACTATGTTGTTAGAAAAATGAGAGTATGAGTATTGCTGTTTGCCACATCAGAAGAAGCAGGACAAAAATGGGTGTGAAAAAAGGTGCACATCTAGGTTATTTGTGTGCTGATGATTTTAATGAAAGAAGTACAGTGTTTATGCTGTAATGTATTTGTAATGTGTTGCAGTGTTTTTAAAGAACAGGGAAACTATGGCCTAGTGGTAATGCAATTGTGGATTGTTTTTGCAGCAGTGTTTGGTGTTTTATAGTAGAGGTTGGGAAAGAAGAGTACTTTATTTGCAAGGTAAAGTGTTGTATATATACATTGGTGGCATACAGTTATGTGTGAGCAGGTGGTGAATTGTGGGAGTTTAAGGGATGTAAAGAGTTAGGTTGAAAAGTGTGACATTCATATGGAATGTAAAATGCTGACTGTTTGAACATTTTTCTTTTTAGGAACATTTTCATGAAAGAAACAAAATGCATATGCACATTTATAGCAGTATTGTGTGTAACATTTTTGTAAAAGGAAAGAAACGAAGATGGAAAATATTTTTGGTGGCACTTAGTGTGTGGAAGTTTAATATTTTGTCAGTACATGTATACGTGCCATACTTGCCAACATGTTCCATTAAAGAAACATGTTTAAATGCACAGCATTATAAGTACCTGCCACTTAATTTGCACAGGTAAAGAATGCTGCAATACATGGCATTTTCTAGAGTGGTTAAAAAAGAGAAAATGCTTATTGAAAATGTATTACTGGGTTAGTGGCAGGAACCCTGTAAATGTACATTTGTAAAAGTGTTGTAAAAAATGCTTAAACAATATAGGCATGCCTGTACTATGTCTTGTTAGATGCAGATGTTGTTGAATCTGTAAATCGAATTTGTGGAGAGTTTTACAGTAGCTGTTGATGCAGGTGGCTGTGAGTACATCTGAAGTATTCAACTGAGATGACAGGGTTACAGGTAGAGTTTCTGGATGTGATTGGTGGATGAATGTGTGAATGTTTGAAAGCAGCCAATGAGTGATTGTTACAAACATGAAAGTAGTAAGGGCAGAAGGGCTCCCCTGTGCTATGGTGTCCGTGGACATTGTGGTAGTTTGCGGACACTGCACATGCCATCCGGGTCCTTTGATGATGCCTCACATGGAAAGGGGACTGCAGAGACAGCGGTCAGTCATGAATGTCCACAGACATCGGGGAAACAACCAATCAGGTTTTGTGGGTGTGATGTACAGGAAGAGAGGATAGCAGGAGTTTTGTTTGGTGTTTGCACTGAATATGGCTATGACTATTTATTTGAGAAAGCAGAGTGTTTGCATTCCGGGATTCATTGGCTGAAGGTGTATTCTGAGCATTTCGGATTGTCTGAGACTTTTGGATTAGATGAATTTCAAGTTTCATGTTATGGAATTTGAGGAAAGAAGTGAGCGCAATTCCTCCTTTTTTGTCAAAACATGGTTTACTTGCATTATCCGGATATCATTGTAGTTCACTATGGAGACAACCGTTTGGGCTATTTTAACGTAATTTCATTACAGTTTGCAATGAAGTAATCATTTGGAAAGTTGATGGGAACTGTTTCCACATTCCCAATTTAATGTTTCTCGGATAGCGCACAGACAAATGTGGATGCGTTTGAATTCATTTTGTGAACACAGTTGTATGTGCTTTTATTGTAGGATTTTGGAGTGACTTCATTTCATAATGAAAATATGACATTTTTCAGAAAGATAGAGTGCATCTGACTGATGTGGGCAACCTTATTATTCTTGAAAACATTAAAAATGCAGTGAAGCAGTTTCTGTGAACACATAAAATATAGATTGAAGTATTCTTACCTAGTGGAAGTAAACAAAAAGGAAAAACAGAAACAAAAATTAGAAGCACTTTTAGTGAAAGCTAGAAAAAATAATTAAGTTCAGTAAAAGTTGTGTTAGTTCAGTACATAAATTCAAAAACATATATAAAAGAAAAAAAGAGAAAAAAAGTGGTGGCAAGATTGGTCGAGGAAGATGGGGTTCAGGTGGTCAACCTGTTTCTTCCTGAGAAAGGAACAGCCTTTCTTAGAGCACCTGAATGGTTAGATATAGTGTGGCATCACATGGAGGTTGTCCTGTTGGAGTTCAGCCACGGTTGTCCATGACTGAGTATGACCCCGCACTCAGTGCATCTGATCTTGGCTGCCCAAGCCTTTGGTACACCCCCAACGGTGGTGAAAAACACCCACACCCATGGCTCACTACGGACATTGGAGGTAGGCACTTCCTCCACGTCATCTTGCTCTTCCTCCTGATCCTCTTCTACATCTCTGAAGCTGTTTCCCTTTCCAGGCCCTCCAGGTGGATGATGTGATGGTGGTGACTGGAGAGGAGGGATGACAGATGCCACTGCAGATTTCCTACAACAAGTCGCTAACAACAGATGCTCTGTCCCGGTCGGCCAGATTGAGAATGGGAAAAGTAATTGGCGGGTCCCTTCAGAGGAACCGTCCAGGGCCGTGCGACTGTCCGTGGACTAACAAGTTGAAAATTGGCCTTGAAAAGTTGTAAGAAGTTGACAGATCAATGAAGAATGGGACTAAGAGCTGTGCAAGGGTAAACCTTCCACTTGAAACATCCTAGATTGGCCGGAAATGCAATTTAAAAATGTTTGTGGTGACAGACTTTTTGTGGATACACCATTCTGCCGCATGGGTGCGGTCACATGATGATGACACCAGACAGCCGCGAAGGGGACGAGTGTCTGCGGACACCCATTGGACGGGAGCACACTAGGTGTATGTGCATGGGTGTCCGCAAACTGGTACGCTGTCCGTGGACTAATTAAAAGTGCATCATATGACAATGGAAATGCCCGAACACAGCGCGCGGTCCGCAGACACTGTATTTCGTCAACCGGACACCCAGACTATTAATTGGGATTTAAAAAAAAGGATTATGTAAGAACAATATACAAGATATTTATAGTATACACATTAAATGTATTGATGAAAGGAATGGGGTATCAGAATGCGAAATATAAATGGGAGAATTTGGAATTTCAATCCAGTGATCATCACTGGAGGGAGGGATTGAAATTTCATGAAAGCATCTTTCATTTATATTTTGGGAATTTGATGGTGGTGATTGCTATGGGTAAGGCGGACAGGTACCAGAAAGACAGTGATAATCAACATTTCTAATAACATGATTTTTAACATAATTAACAAGGCTCTAGCATGCACTGTTTCTGAGATATGTGCATGTCAATGCATGAAACTTCAAGGCGGCCGTAGAAGGTATGGGTAAAGCTCATTTGAAGCATCTTGACATCAAGTACAAAACCTCAAGTTGCATATTGGACCTTAAAACCCATGTTTCAAGGCATTAGGATGCACCGTTTCTGAAATATCTGTACCACAACACACTGCAACATGATTCAGCATGACATGGAAAGGTGGCAGGTGAGGAGAGTGCACAAAAACTCCCATAATGCTGCACCCCACCACCTCCCCTCCTTGTCTGCTGCATGTAAGCCTGCCGGACGAGCCCATTCTCAGTGCAGAGTGCAAATCACATGAAATGATAAGCGACTCAGAAGAAGCGACCTACAGAATCATTAATTGACATAAGCGACTCACAACAGGGACCTTCAGGATCATTGATTTTCAACACTTGATTAGAGTGTCATCATGTCTGTCCGGTGTGGAGTACGGTTATATGTGCACCGCAACACACAACATCAGTGAAACATCAATGTGGTCATGCATGGATCGGTCAAAGTTCATTTTGTAAACCTCTCGACATCAGGAACAAAGATTAAAAGACCTCAAAAAACACATCTATATTCCGTAGGATGCACTGTTTCTGAAATATCTACACCGCAACACACTGCACCCTGCCAGGGTGAAGTGACAGAGGGGGAGAGTGCACATACGGTCCCATCATGCTGTAGCACACCAACTCTCACCTCCTCTCTATGTCTGCTCTACAGTATGTAAGTTAGCCACATGCGCCCATTCTCACTGTAGAGTGAAAAGTGCATCAAACGATAAGCCACTCGGAACAGCAACCTAGAGGATCATTGATTTACATAAGCGACTCAAAACAGGGACCTTCAGGATCATTGATTTTCATCACTTGATGAGAGTGTCATGTCTGTTTACAGAACATGTGCACGGCAAAGCACGAAATCAGTGAATCATCAATGTGGTCGTAGAAGTACCAGAAAAAGCTCATTTTAAGCATCTCAATTCCAGGAACAAAATTCCAAGTCCTCAAAAACCACATTTCAGCCTTAAAGGATGCACCGTTTCCGAAGTATCTGCACCGCAACACAGTGCAAAGTACTGCACCACGCCACGGTAAGGTGACAGGTTTGGAGTGTGTGCAAAAGCTCCCATAATGCTGCAGTACACTAACTCCCCCCTACCCTCCACAGCTGCTCCAAAGTATGTAAGGCAGCCACATGCACCCATTCTCAGTGTAGTTAACTTCAAAGTCCCATCCACATCAAATGATAATTGACTTGGAACAGGGACCTACAGGAATATTGATTTTCATAAGCGACTCACAGCAGGGACCAACAGGATCATTAATGGTCAACAATTGATGAGAGTGTTATCATGTATGTCTACAGAACCTGTGTGAAATATGGGTACTTTAGGCTAGTAAAATATAAGACACAACCTTGCTTATAATGTCACTTCAACTATAACTTATTTTCTTTGCTGCAATACATCACTGCCTGCAGCAGCCATCTCAACTATATAAAAACACTCATGTATTACACACTTATTTAAATTTTACACATTCTGACTTGTACATTTCAAGAAAAACAGATGATTGCCCATGAAACCTATCCAACAAATCAACTTCTTTCATTGTATTAAAGTAAGTATATTGATGCAAAATGTATGTCATAAAATGTTTACTAACTTTAATTATAATGTGTATTATGCTGATATGTTAATATCTTATAAGACTATCCATTCATAATGTACTCAATGCAAAATGTCACCATCCCTCATTCCATTACTGGAATCATAATAGTTTGTAATACCCCAACACCCATCTGCCTTGTGGCAGTACACCAGGTCTCTATGAAGTGTGTGCCCCACAGCTCCCATTACCTATACATCCCTCTTCCTCAAGCCAATTCCCAAGTATAATAAATTTTACCCAACACTCCTCTTTCTCATCCCAGTAACCAATAATAATTCATACTGTTACATCAACATTCGTTTTTCTCTTCCCATTACACAATCACAATCATTACCATTACGACCTCACCCATCTTACTCATCCTAGTACCAAAACATAGTCCATATCCTCACTCATACCTACCTAATAGTAATCCATAGCATTACCCAAACACCCTGTTCCTCATCCCAGTATGCTAATAGCAACCTACTCATTGCCACTTTTTCCCCTTTCAAATCCCATTACTGCAATCACACTCATATGCATTAGTCCACGTCACTCTTCCTCAACCCAGTACACCAGGGCACTGCAACCTGGAACTTGACACATGTTTTAGCCCACAGCCCCCATTACCTGTAAATCGTTCTTCCTCATGGCACTTCCCAAATATAATCCATATCATTACCCCAACACCTGTCTTCCTCATCCCAGTATCCAATAATCATTCATATGGTAACCCCAACCTCACTCGTCTTCAATATATTCCCCCACTAACTCCACTACACTCTTCTTCATCACAGTCCCCCACTAGCTCCACCTCACTCTTCCTCATCACAGAACTCTGCTACCACATCCTTACTCTTGCATGTCACAGTACCCAACTACCCCACCTCACTCTTCATCATCACAGTCCCCACAAACTCCACCTCACCCTTCTTCATCACAGTCTCTCAATATTCCACCTTACTCTTCTTTGTCACAGTATTGGTCCTACCACCACCTCACGAGTCCACAACTAACCCACCTCACTATTCCTTGTCTCAGTCCCCCACTAACTCACTCACTCTTCTTCACTGCAGTCGACCAATACTATCATCTCATTCTAATACATCACACTCCCACGCTAGCAATATGTCATCCTTCTCCCTCACAGTATCCCGCTTCTACCACTTCACTCTTTCTCGTTGCAGTCCTCCCACTACTACCAACTCACTCATCCTTTTCACTCCCCCACTGCCACCATGTACCTCTTCCTCATCACAAGAAACCACTAATTATGTATGTATTTATTTATTCACTCATTTATTATACACAGGGAAGAACACTGCTCTTTTAATCACAGAGGAACGTACAATAGATAAGAAAGCAGACTTGTCTGGAAACAATGAGCTTCTTACAATGAGGTGAATTTGATGGACATTCTGACCAGGTTGTGGAGGGTAGTACATGGAACAGCCGCCGGTGACAATACATAAATGGACATACATAAAGGACAACAAATATTGGCAAATTGTAAGTGCAGGTAGGCGGTACGGCCAGCTGTGCAACACCAACTCACTCTTCCTCATCACAGTCCCCATTTAACACCACATCACTCTTCGTCATCACAGTCCCCCACTTTGACCATTTCACTATTCTCCGTCAGTGCCCCACTACCACTACCTCACTCTTCCTTGTCAAAGTACCACCTAACACCACTTCACTCGTCCTTGTTAGTCCTCCACTACCACCACATCACTCTTGCTTATCACATTTAGAAATAATTGTGAAGATTATCCATGCATCATGTTTTAGAGAGATTTGACAAGATTAGATACATTTAGATAGTGTTGTTAAGCTAAGGCATGCTTCACATTTAGATATATTTGGCCAGATTAGCCAAGCACCACATTTATGTAGAATTGTGAAGATTAGCCACCTAGAAGAGAATACCCAATGTGCACCCCAACTCCTGCTCCCCTCGTACACACATCCCATGTACTATGCATGCCCATGGGCTTGGGAAATTACACAAAAACAAACACACAACACAGCCAAAACTAGCATAGAACAACAGTCCCAGGCACTGGACCTCACGCCTACAGGCAAAGTGAGCCAGTGTGCAAAACCATTAGCTAAACACAAGGCAATTTACACATAAAACACACAAACACACCCCCAACATAACAGACATTCACATACAACAAACAATCCAGGCATTGGACCTCACCCTTACTGATACAACAAACCAGTGCACATAATCAGCCCATCTGCAACCCAACACACACAGACAACAGTTTCTCCTGGTTCTGGAGCTATCCTATCCCTCTACCCTCACTAACCAACCCCATCCTCTTTCTTGCAGAACCATGTGAGCACCTAGGGTATCCCCTGGATGGTAGCATTGCATGTTATAATCAACATAACGCAACATAACATAACATAACAGAACATAACATAACATAACAGAACATGTCATCCACTAAAACTAACTCAATCTTCCTTGTCAGAGACCCCCAATACCACAATGTTACTCTTCTTTGTCACAGTACTGCACTATCACAACCTCACTCTTTCTCTTCACAGTCCCCCACTACCACATCTCACTCTTCCACATCACAGCACCCCACTACCAACATGTCACTCTTCCTCATCACAGTCCTTCACTGCTGCCACCTCGCTCTATCAGTCAACATATCAAACAATCAATAAATCATGGTTCTTATATAGCGCCACTTAACCATAGGCATCAGTGCACCAAGAAGCCGAAGACAGACTGCAAGAGCTTAGACAAACAGATACATGTTTAAATGTGTATTGAATTGATTAAAATCCTGAATATGGCATAACACCATTGGATAAGACTTCCACATCCAAGGGCCTACCACAGACAAATACCATCCTCCAAAGCGTTCAAGACGATAACACAGAACTTTAAGAAGGGACTCTGTGGTTGATCGCAAAGATCTATCAAGGTTGTGAGGCATTAGTTTACTCCTTTAGGATTAACAGCCTCAGCCCTGTTGGGTCCAATGGATAAGACATAGGGCCTCATCACGAGTTAGACCATACCGCCCAATGCTAATAGCATTACCGCAACTCGGTCCGGTGCAATTGCACCAGATCACAAGTTGTGGTGGTGCCGTTAGTCCCCATTTTTAGTTATGGATGAGCATCTGAAAGGAGATAGTGAGATAGCTTTTTTTGAGAATCACAAAAAGAAAATACAATCATAAAAGATACCACAAATTCCAATACTTTGAAGTCGGACAAAAGAATAGAACGATCAATGCTATTGCAAGCGGCAGACAGGTCTAATAAAATCTGACCTGCCACATCTCCCTCATCCTTAATCTTGACCAAATCATCCAGCACTGCAACTATTAGAGATTTAGTGGCCATAAGTTCTTTGGGATCCAAATTTGTTTGTCCTCCAAAACGTTGCTAAACTGTGTGAGCAATTTCATGAAGAATGGTAACAGAGATTCGGGCTGATAATAAAAAGTATTGCCACATGTCCTCATCACAGTCTACCATTACCACCATTACCGACATTTAATTCTTCCACCTGGCAGTACTCCACTGCAACCATGACTGTATGCATCGTCACAGTCTCCCACTACCTCCATGTTACTCATCTTCATCACACTTCCCAACTACCTCCACATCGCTCTTCCTCTACACAGTAACCCAATGCCACCAACTCCCTCTTACTCTTCATAATAATCCACTACCACCACCTCACTGTTTCATGTCACAGTCATTGAAAAGGTCATAGGTGGTGTTCTAACTGTTTTCACAAATGAAGTAATTACTTATGGCATTTGACATGTCCTAAGTGATGTCATATGTGATGTCTCAGTGATGTCACTTGTGATACCATCTGTGTGTTTAGGAGCTTTCACTTAAGATCTGTTCATTGAATTTCAAGAGATGTGTTGCTTTGAAGCATCAGATTGTACCTTAACAGTTCTTCAGCTAAAGGTGTTTCACTGAAATTCAGCTTGATGTGGGGAATCATAACCAGCATAACATGCCATACCTTTGATGTCACTGATAATGCCATTCCCCTTATAATGCCTTCTCTTAAAATATCTATTGTCCACCATGGCCGTGTCCATTGTATATGTTCCCCCAATATGTTTCTGTTACACCCACAAGGAGGCCACTGCTTCTACCATGGCCACTATACGTGTCTTTTGGGCTGCACCCACTGTATATTTTAACACTACTGGGCTACTAGCCATGGCCTTTGTTCATGTCCACTGTACATGTTTATTTATTTTTTAATTCATGTAATTGTAATGCACCGTCAGTCCGTGGGCACCAGGGCACAAATATAAACACGGTTAAAACAGAAAAATAAAAAATGAGACAAGCAGATCCAGAGGGATAGGTCAGACTGAGGTCAGTCAGTTGAAAATAAAGGTTTCTAAAGCCTTCCTAAAGGATTTCAGGTCAGGATTGAGTCTGAAAGCAAGGGGTAGGGAGTTGCAGAGACTGGATGCATTAACTGGAAAGGATCTACCTAAAACCTGGTGCATTTTCTTGCGGGAACTTATATCAACCCTAAGCCAGAAGAGGGAAGGGATCTGGAGGGCCGATAGGGAGGGGCCAGCGATTTGCGATATTCAGCAATAGAGCCATAGAGACAGCAGTGAACAAAGGAGCCCACTTTTAAGGTAATCCTTTCCTTGACCTGTAACAAGTGCAAATTCTTCCTGTGATCTTAAATGTGAGATCCTCTGTGGGTGTTGGTCACAATTCAGACTGCATCATTCTGGATCACCTGACACCTCAAAAGATTAGAGAAGTAAGCGCCAATGTGAAGGGAGTTGCAGTAGACTAGTCTAGTCAAGATGGTAGCTCATGCGACTGTAGTGCAATTTCTCTCCGAAATGTAGGGGCTGATGTTCTTAAGGAGGCGTAGATGATAGTTACAAGTATGTTTCATAGGAGTTGTGTGAGTATCTGCATTTAGGGAGGCTTCCAATTGAACCCCTAAGGTTTTGACTTTCTGTTGTCTTTTAGAGAGAAGCTGCTGTAGTCTGTATTCAGTTTGTCCCGGCCGTGTTTGGATCCAAAGATCATAAGCTCCGTTTTCATTTCATTCAGACGCAACCTGTTCTCAGACATCCAACTATCAATGTGATCCTTTTGGATAGGGTTTTGGCATCTGTGGCATAGTTCCCGGTGAGTTCCAGAAAATGTGGGTGTTGTTGGCGTAATTTGTAAAAATGACATCCAACTTGCCGAGGAGGCTACAGAGGGTTCTAATGTATAGATTGAACAACAAAGTTGAGATAGATGCAGCTTGTGGCACTCCACAACAGATGGATGCAGAGCGGAAAAAAAACGGATCCCCACTGTATTCTAGATTCAATGTTATAGAGGAAAAATTGGAGCCAGTTCATGGACTCCTTGGAACAGAGGCCTGTGTTCTTTAAGCAGCAGAAAAGATGGTCATGATCAATGATATCGAAAGCCACAGAGAGTTCTAATAAGATCAACATCCCGGCCTTTCCTCTGTCCATGATCTCCAGCATTTGGGTCTG
The DNA here is from genome assembly GCF_040938575.1 of Ambystoma mexicanum. NCBI lineage: Eukaryota > Metazoa > Chordata > Amphibia > Caudata > Ambystomatidae > Ambystoma > Ambystoma mexicanum. The sequence goes on from NC_090934.1 coordinate 515,128,144, forward strand.
AAGATCGATGAGAGCCATCACAGTACTGATGGTGGGGCGAAAGCCTGACTGTTGATAATGTAGGATTCCATTAGACTCCCCAAAGGATGTTCCCGCTATATATTTCTTTTGGACCCACTGTGGGTTCTCTGTGTATATACATGTCTTTAAAAAGAAGGAACATGCTATTGTGCGGCCAATTTCTTTATCTTCCGCGGACACCGTGCTTCCCATCAGGGTCTTTTACGGGTGCCTGGCATGGAAAGGGGACTGCAGAGACCATGGTTTGTCATGGATGTCTGCGGACATCGGGGGATCACACAATCAGGTTTCCTGGGTGTGGTGTACAGGAAGAAAGAGTAGCAGCAATTTTGTTTGCTGAGTGCACTGAAGATGGCTATGTATTTAAGGAAGCAAAGTGTATGGATTCTGCAAGACTCTTGGATCCATTGGCTGAAGGTGTATTCTGAGCACTGTGGATTGTCTGAAAATCTTGGATTCGATGAATTACAAGTTTCATGATATGGAGTTTGAGAAATGAAGTGGGCGGACTTCTTCTCATTTTGTGAGAATATGGTTCACTTGAAGCATCATTGTAGTTCACTGTGGTGGCAACAGGTTGGGCTATGTTACCGGAATATCATTACAGTTTGTAATGAAGGGCACATTTGGGAAGTTGATAGAACTGTTTCCACTTATGAAAATTATTTTTTTGCAAATAGCTCAGAGACAAATGTGGATGCCTTCGAATTTGTTTTGTCCACAAATTGATAAAGCAAGGCACAATGTGAAAAATGTTGTATGTGCCTTTTTGTGGGATGTTGACATGGCATCTTTTCATAATGAAAATATGAAATTTGATATTATCAACATTGTTTGAAGAGAGGGAGTGCATCTAACTGATGCAGGCATTTAGAGTTTTCTTCAAACATAAACAATGCATTGAAGCAGTTTCTGTAAACACTTACATTATGGATTCAAGTTTTCTTTAGAAGTTGAATTAAATAAAAATGAAAAATAGACATTAAAATTAGAAACTATTTTTGTGAAAGTTACAAAAATAGTTATGTTTTGTAGAATCTTTGTTAGTTTAGTACATAAAATGAAATAATGAAAAACATATAAAAGTCAAAAAGAGAAAAAAAGGTTCTTTTAAGAGCCACCATTTACGCAATAAAAACAATTAAAATTATTTTCATTCCCCAACCCCATGCCTGGAATTTTCCAGGTGTCTGAAACTTCTGCACTGTCCGTGGACTGTGCAGGCTGCAAAGGGGCAAGGTAAGGTGTGGGAGGGAAGGGGTACCAATCACAGAGACGGAGTTGTAGGTGGACAGAGGGAGATGTGGGACAGGCCTTAAATTTAACGCAGGGGCACAGTTTCTCAAACTCCTTGACCGCAGCCTCAAAACCACTACAAAACTGTTCCCCCCTGCAGATTGGTGCTTAACAGTACATAGATAGGGCTGTGACCTTCATACGGTAAGGGTTATCAGTGTTCTCTATGGCCTGCGAGGCGGCCGCTGCAATCCTCTGCCCCACAGGAGTAGTTTGCGTGGTGACAGCAGTGTTTCGGGAAGATGGAGTAGAGGTCGACAACCTGCTCCTCCCTGAAAAAGGTACCACCTTTTTCAGAACACCCGCTGGTTGGATCTGGTGTGGCGGTGCATGGAGGTGGTCCCATAGGAGTACAGTACTGGTTTTCCATGACTGAGTACAACATTGCACTCAGTGCATCGAAACTTGGCTGCACAAGCCTTTGGTACAACCCCAACAGTGGTGAAGAACCACCTCACCCAGGACACACTCCGAGTGCTAAAGGTATGCAGTACCTCTAACTCATCTTTGTCTTCCTCCTCATCCTCTTCAACATCCTCGTGCCTGTTCCTCTTTCCAGGCCCTCCAGATGGTGGTGGTGGTGGAGGTGGCATGGCCATGACTGATGCCATTTGCAGCAAGACTGCAGATTTTCCAAGTAGCTTTGCAAAGCAGGTGCTCTCTCCTGGATAGCCAAATTGAGAATGACTGGAAGTAATAGGTGGGTCCCTTCCCGATTCGAAAATATGACTTTCAAAGTTGCAAAAAGCTGCCAGATCAACTAATAATGGCTCTATCACCTTTGGAAGGGTTCATTTTCATCTTGAAACAACATAGATTGGCAGAAAATGCAGTTTTAAACTGTCCACAGAGCAGGGATTGTCCATGGTCAGGCCATACTGCCACACGTGTGCCGTCACATGATGACATCTGGGGACATCCGCAGTGCTGATGGCCATCTGCGGAAACCCATCAAATGCGAGATACAGGGCACATGTGCATGACTGTCCGTGGAAGAGTTCCTCTATCCACGGACTAATTAAAAGTGTGTAATGCAAACCTGGATATGTCCAGACACCGCTCGTTGGCCGGGGGCACCTCCAGTTTGTGGACAGACACCTTGGACAGTCGTATTGGCGCAGACTACTAATTGGGGTTTTACAAAAAAAGGAATACGACAGGACAATATACAAGATAATTATAGTATAACAAATACAGTTATTTATAAAAGAATTGGGGTCTCAGAATTGGAAACATAAATCGGAGGATTTGGAATTTCAGGACAATGATGATCAGGGGAGGAATGGAGTGAAGTTTCATCAAAGTGTCTTCCAGTTTAATTTTGTGAATTTGATGGGGATGATTGCAGGTGACAGGGGGGATAGATGGAAGAAAGACAGGTATAATGAGCATTTTAAATAAAGTGATTGTTAACATAATTTAAATTTTCCTTAATGTCATTAATATGTTTATCCAATTTTATAGAGAACATCATGATTTTAGTATGTACAGTTTGGCATAGGCCTTCTCTTTGTGACTCTTCGAGTTCTTCATAATTATATTGGGGTGTTTTTTCTTCATGTAAACTATGTACTATAATGCTTACAAATTGGGTACGTTGCCTTATTTTTGGTTCACGGGGGATCCATTTTCAATTGGGAAGTGTACAATGCAGAGAAACTCTCTCTGTCCAGAGGTCTGCGATTGGTGACACCTTTATAAAAAGTAAATATCCACCAATTGATCACAAGAACAGTTGGATTTTTTTCAACAAACTCTCTCCACCACGAGGCACAAGATATTTTAAAAAATACACCATTTATTAATTTCTATTTATTCCTTAAAACAAAACTTCATTTCTAAAAAGGCAAACACAAATCCATACAAAGAATTCATACAGATGGAAGACAGTGGGGATGGCAGGTGACACATATACTGTTATTGCACAGTGAAATGATAATCCAGTCGGTTGTAACACAGGACCTAATACATAGCAGACCTGCTGCTATGTAATGCAACAGAAGATTGTACATGTAATTTTCTAACTTTGAGGGTTACAAAACTGTTAATACCAAATATAAGATACCCCAAGAACACTTCCTCTAAGCACACTGATAAGATCATAACAAGACATCACTGATGACATCACACATGAACTCATCAATGATATTAAATGTACAGCAAATCATGTGTGCAAGTAAGAGAGATGTAGCATTGTAAAAGTGTTTTCTTTCTATAGATGTAGATTCAAGTGCAAACCTTGATTAGGGTTTGCATTTAAAAATAATGTCCATTTGCAACCATGGTCTTCTTACACACTAGGGTACTCAGTAATGAATGAGCATTTCCCATGAAGAGGTACTCTAGTACCATCATCACTCTCTTATAAAAACAGTCCCCTATGGAAAGCTGACATTTGGGTAGTACAATTACGGCTTTGCACCAGCCCGCCAAAGATTTAAAAATAGAAGATATGATATGATGTGGCATTTATAACGTGCCCTTTATACAAGTGTTTCTAGTTGCAACAAGACAAGGAGAGGGAAACAAAGGGCGGACAAAATAACAATCATACTAGGAGTTGTGTCATTCATATTGCACAAGTGTTGGGAAGAGGGAATGGGAGATGTGTCGGGGGGGAGTGGAAGGAGGAAGTGCATTTAACTTACAAGTGCTGTCAGTGGGTGGCTCATAAGTGCAGAGAGAACAGACTTTAGGGTTGCAGATACAGACCCTTAAGTGCTTGGGAGCGCTGCAGCCTGTGCTATGGCAACTGGACATGGAGGGGCCTGGGCCTGAGTTCAGAGGGTGACCAGGTGACCAGTGCACATAGCAGTCAGGTGCATCAACAGGGGAGAGGAAGACATAAAGCAGAAGCAAAATGGAAGGTCTTGAGTTGCTTCCAGAACCAGAGGTGGCTCTGCCCAAGTTTGAGAGAGGAAGGGAGGTTGTTCCAGAGGGAGGCGCCAGCCGAGGAGATACATGTGCCCCCAACTCTCTGCGTGGAGAAGCGTCTGACCCTCAGAGAGTTGGAGGAGGATGAGCGGAGAGCTCGAGAAGGAAGAGGTTTTGGAAGAGAAAGTTTAAGTGAGAGAGGTCTCAGCCCCAAGAAAGTCTTGTGGATGATGCAGCTACAGGGAGTCAGTGAAGCGATTTCAGAGCTGCATAAATATGATCCCTGGGCTTGAGGCCAAGGACAAGTCTTGCAGTCCTGTTCTGGATAAGTTGTAAAGGTCGAAGGTTATAGGTAGGAAGATTTAGAAGAGACTCTGTTGCAATAGTCCAGCCTAGAGAGGATGAGAGCTCTGGAGACAGTGAGCTTCTGGGGGAAAATAAGAAAAGGAAGAATATCTCTGAGGAGGTGCAACTGATAGTTTGACTTCTTAGAGACATCAGAGATGTGAGGAGACAAGGAGAGGGTGGAGTCAAAGATGACACCAAGGTTCCTAGTCTCACAGGAAGGAGCAGGGAGCGGGCCCAGTTTGGGCGACCAGAGAGAGGGAGGAAAGGAGCGAGTGGTGTCCCAATGCAGAGGATCTCATTCTTACTGGCATTAGGGCAGAGATCATTGGTGGCACATCATTCCTGAATTGCATCCATAGAGTCTAGTATGAGAGAAGAAGCAGAGGTGGCTTAGGGGAGCCTGAAAGAGAACTCAGTGTCATCTGCATAACATTGAAAATTGGATCAGAATGTAGAGATGCGGTGGGCAAGAGGCGCCAGGTAGTGGTTGAAGAGCCAGGGAGAGAGCTTAGACCCCCGGGTAACACCACAAGCAGATGGAGGGATAGAAGAGATAAAAGACCCCCATTGAACCAGAGATCGTCGGTCAGTATGAAGGGAAATCAACCAGGCCAGGGCCTGATCTGTAATACCAAGGTTATCACAGAGATGATTGAGCAGGATGGCATGGTCGACTGTCTCAAAAGCAGAGGCTACACCGAGGTTAATGAGGACAGAAGGGAGATTAGAATCAAAATTGGAGAGCAAGTCTTCACAGGTGTTCAGGATAGCAGTTTCCATGCTTCTGGCAGCTCTGAAGCCAGATTGGTGGTCGTGGAGGCAACCAAAAGATTCAGTATGTTGATTAATTTTGGAGATGGCCAGATTTTTCAACAGTTTGCCTAGGAAAGGAGTGATGGAGATTAGGCAATAGTTAGCGGGAGAGGAAGACACAGATTCTCTATTGCCTTTGGAGCAGGTGGCAGGCCAGTTTGTCAGGGGGTGAGCTTGATGGCCTCCACTTCCTCCCTGCTACCCTACACTTGTGTTGAAGTGCAGCAAGGCCAGAATCATACCACGAGTTGCACTTGGATTTGGGCTTCAAGTGGATCCTCATGACAGGGGCAAGGACATCCAGAGTGTTAGAGATGGAGAGATGAAGGTTGGAGTAGGCTGTGTCAGGATGTGATTCAGCCAAAGGAGGATGAGGAGGAGAGAAAGTAGCGGGAAAGCTTCAACTGATACACGCTTCATGGGTCGGATGACTGAGAAGGTAGGTGGCAGTGCTGGAGTTGGCTTGACCTGCGGGAAAGAGAGAGAGAGGTGGGAAGAAAGGAGAAAGTGATCACTCCAAGAGAGAGGAGTGGTGAGAGGGTTAGGGAAGGGGAGGTCTGAGGGGATCAGAACATCGAGGGTGTGCCCTGCAGAGTGAGTCTGGCCAGAGGGAAGAAGAGAGAGAGAGCGAGAGAGAGAGAGAGAGAGAGAGAGAGAGAGAGAGAGAGAGAGAGAGAGAGAGAATCACAGTGGTTGCAAATGAGTCCTGAAGAAGGGCTGGTAGCAACCAGGTGGATGTTTATGTCTCTGAGGAGAAGTTGAGAGGTATAAGCAAGTACAAGGAAGAGAGGTCAGCTCACTCAGAGAGGAAGAGGATGACCTGACCAGGTGGCCTGTAGATAGTGACCACAGTGAGAGATAGAGAGCCTGCAGACCAGGCATTCAAATGTGCAGGAACAGTTTCCCCAATAAACATATCTACATGTGAGAGAAAACTTACCATAATTAAAATAAATCAAAAGGTAGACCTTGACAAAGCTAATGACAAAGGTTATGGCATGTGGCCTACAAAGGTCAACCATGTGGAAAAGCTATTTCATGTTTCGAGGACACAGGGTCATCAGGACAAGAGTAGCCAATGCATTAAATGGATGAAGCTGTAATATTTGTAGTGCATTGGTTTCAAACCTGCATTGCGCTTCATGTTTCAGACAATGACTCCCATGACTTACTCTATCAGAATTGTCCCTGGACCTAGTATGATAGCAACCTCATCTGTCTCCTCCCCCCTCTCCTTACTTGTCCCCTTCTCCCCTCCAGCACTATCTGAAATGTAGTCAGGCCTAGTACGATCGTCACTTGTTTTCTTCCTCCCCTCCCTTTCTGCACCCATCTCCCTTTCCTTTAGTTTTTCTCCAGTTCTACCAGAAATGTCTTCAGGCCTAGTATGATAGTCACCTGTCTGTTTCCATTTCCTTCCCACTCTCCACCTCCCTTCCTAATATATGTCTTAGCTCTTGCACTATCTGAAATGTCGTCAGGCCGAGTTATCTTCACATCCTTACTGTTCATGGCCTATAAGAACATCATTGCATTTTCCCTTGTTCCCTCCCTTGCCTTGAAGTGTTTTGAAACACATTGTATAGGCCCTATATAAATAGACTATCATATCATAGCATATCATATAATATCATATCATATCATATCATATCATAATCCCCTACTGTTGCCGATGCTGGGTAAACTAGTGGAAGTTGTATCGTAATACCTGTGGAGATTTATAGGTTGCAGACACCTGCTGTATTACATCTGAAATTCTGGATTTCTATGTGCAAGATAAACATTCTGTAGTTATTCTCAGATTATTTAGAATTCTTGAAAATATGTATGGACCTTCACAATAGGCAGAGTACATTGCTTCAAGAACCTTAAAGAAATAAATCACCATTTCTGGTAACAGGGAGATCACAAGTGGTGTCATAATAGATTTCTCAGATGATGTCATCACTGTTGGCATCTGATATATCCTACGCTATGCCATATGTGAAATTATCAATTATGTAATTTGTGATGCCTTTAGTGACCTTAGAAGTTGGGAAATGAGGGCCTCATCCTTAAGATGGCATTGCTTTCAACACCTGCCGGATTTCTGGGGTTTTGCTACATTAAACTGGCACATTAAGTGCCCTCCAAATAAAGTTTGTTCACTGAATATCAAGGGTGTTGTTTCACTGAACTTACTCACTTTAACTGTTGCTCGACTAAAGTTATTTCACTGAATTGCAATTGTTTTGTTATTCTATATGACCGCATCCTGCAAATCTACCTATTTTTCTTCTGATATCATAGATGATGTCATTGGGCCTCATTACGAGTGCGGCGGTAAGGGTTTAACGGCACCGGTAAGGATTCCGGTGCCGTTAACCCACTAATGCCGCATTCCGAGGTCCCTTAGCGGGTCCCACTAAGGGCGGCTGGTTTTACCAGCTGCCCTTAGCGGGAACCGCTAAGGGACCAGGGAGCTAGTAACGGGCCTGCTATTTGCAGTCCCGTTATTAGCTCCTTCCCCATTCCCATTGAGCCCTATGGGGGCTCAAATGGAAATGGGGAATGGTTTTCAGAATGGGGACTGACTGGGTCCTCCAAGGTTGGAATGACCCTTTAAGTCCCCATTCCGACAACCCGGACCCGGACACGAGTTTGGAGGCAGCCATGGTGCTAATAGCGCCATGGCTACCTCCAAACTCGTAATGACACCCATAGTCTCTATAATCAATATGTGTTCTTGAGCTGTCCAACATGGTATTTATCAAGTATTTCAGCTTTTTATTTGTCCATGGGAAATAATGGATTACTAACTGCGTACTGGGACAAGAAAGAGGGAGAAGGGTGCAATGCAATGGATTTCTATTAGTGTTCTGGCATGAGGAAAGTGGGGTGGGGGCAATGCAACAGATTACTAATTATGTAAAGGTATGAGAAACAACGAGGTTCAGTAATGCAACTGTTTACCAATGTGGGATTGGGATCAGAACAATTTAGAGTGAGGCTGGGTAATGGGGTACTGGGACAAGGAAGAGTGAAGTGTGGGTAATACAACTGATTACTAATGTGGTACTGGGATGTGTAAGAGGAATGCAGGGTAATGCAACACATTACTAATGGGGTTCTGGAATGAAGAATTTGGAGGTGGAGCCAGGAGCAAGGGGGCAATGCAATGCAGTGGATTACGAAAGGGGGACTGCAGGCTGGCTCGTTAATTCAATTGATTATTAATGGGATACCTGGAGGTAGAAGAATTAGGTGGGGTAATGGAGGAAGAGAGAGGTTGGGTAATGGGGAACTGAGTTGGGGAAGATAGTGGTGGCAGTGATGCATCTTATTTTTAATTGGGTACTTGGATGAGGAAGAGAGAAGGCAGGTAATGCAACCAAATATTTATGGACACTGGGGCAAGGAATAGGGAGGGAGGTAATGCAACAGATTACTAATGGGGTCCTATGCTTAGCAATAGGAGGGCCGGGTAATGTAACATTCTACTTATGTGTACTGGAATGAGGAGGAGGGATGGATGTATTGGAGTGCTGGCACGAGGATCAGAGCAGTGTTGTTATCAACAGATTAATAGGGTATGTGGACAAAGAAGAGGGATGCAAGGGAAATGCAATGTTTTAATATTATTATGGTAATTATTATTATGGTAATGAGAATAGGAAGAGTGAAGTCACGCTAATGCAACTTATTACTAATGGGGTACTGAGATGGCTAAGAGGGAGGAGGGTCTAATGCACCTGATTACTATGGGGAATGAGGACAAGTAAGAGGGAGGTGGGAACAATGCAACTGATTATGAGTGGGGCACTGGGATGGAGAAGATGGAGTTGGGGTAATGGAGTACCGGGATGTAGAAGTGAGAGGTTAAGGCAAACGAGTACTGGACAAAGAAGAGGAATGTGTGAGGTAATGTACCAGAATATTCATGGGATTCTGTTATGATGAAGAGAGTTGGTGGTAAAGCACTGGATTACTAATGGGCAACTGGGATGAGGTAGAGAGAGGTGGTGGTAATGTCATGGATTACTGATGGGATACTGAGATGAGGAAAATTGAAGAGGAAATAATGGAGTACTGGCATGAGTTTGAGGGAGGCAGTGGTATTTGACAACTGGTCCAAGTAAGAAGGAGGTGGCTGAAATGTAAGGGAATTTTAGTGAGTTACTGCGACAAAGACGATGGAGTTGGGATGAACACATCAGCTTACTATTGGGGTACTGTGCAGCGGAAGAGGGCGAAGAGTGAAATGCAATTGATTACTATTGGCGTACAGGAACAAGGAATAAAGAGGACTAGTTAATGCAACAGATTTCAAATGGGGTACATGCATTAACAAATTAATGGGCATGGATGCATTAAGGTTATTTAACGTCCTGTTTTAGGGGCGGATACATGGAACAAATGTGTGCCAAAAATCGTGGCGCAAGCCGGCGCAAGTGTGAAAAAGCAAGCACACGGGCACGCGTGCGATTCATGGAAGGCCCTGCGCATGTTTCCCCTGGGAAGTGAGCCGAATCTGTGCGTGGCGCACACGGGCGCACACGTCATTGCAACATCCAGAATGCTGTGCGCAAGGCACACAATGTTAGCGCACACACCAAAAAGGGGGCGGAAAATGGGGCGGAACGTGCGGAATGGGGAACAACGTGTGAAAATAAGGGCGTAACTGGGGATGTACTGCTGGGAAGGACACGGAACACCCACACACACGCAAACCACACGTATTCATGGAACCGAATAGGGGAAACCCGCACATGGCCAAAGACACGCACACGCCTAAACACGTCCGCCAGAAGGCCATTTTCCTGCCCCCCAGAGTCCCGAGCATGCTCCACCTACCATCTGCTGCTGCCTGCCTGCTGGCCACATGCCCTGCTCTTTGGTGCCTGCACCTCAGCCATCTGCAGGGGTCTAGTTGCTGTGACCACCCCTGCTGGAACAGAAGACTCCCGACTGGAATTCCATCGCTCCATAGTCCAGCCCCACGACCCAGTTTCCCACCCACACCTGCCTCAGGGGTTCCCATGTCCGACACAACACCATCTAGCAGCAGTTGCAACCCCCCAGAAGAGAAGCAGAGGACTGCCTGCTTCACTTCCAATGAAGATGGCATCCTGGTGGAGCAAGTCGTGGGGCATTATGATGCCCTCTTTGGAAGTTCACGCACCGACAATGAAGGACGGAAGAGGATCTGGAAGGACATCGTGGCTGCCATAAACGTGGAGGGGGTGGCAGCCGCGACATGCAAAACATCCAGAAGCGCTAGGAGGACTTCAGGTCCAGGGTCCTCAACAAGACCCGGCACCTCTTGAAGGTCAAAGCATGCAGAGGGGTGCCGGGTCCGCCTTACCAACATCCAGATGAGGGTCCTGGAACGCATACACCCAGCGCTCCACCTCCAGATCCTTCAGTTGCAGACCCGCCCGGAGTCGAGCGGTAAGTGTCCATGCGTATTGATTGGATGCTGTGCATGTTGAGGTGTGGCAGGAGTGTGCAGGTTGCACATATGTCTTGGAAGGGCTATGTATGGATGTGTATGTACAGGGACATGAGCCTGCCACATGCGTGAGGCACATCAATGGTGTATGTGTTCAAATGCATGGAGCCCAAATGCATGTGTCGGTGCACACATGTGTATAATTATGTATATGCACTGTGGCATGGTTGTGGTGTGACACATGGATGCTGGTTCCACCTTCATGCATGTGCACAATGTACATGTGTGTGTGTGTGTGTATTTGACATGTGTGCCATTGTGATACACCATGGATGCATGAGGCTGATTGGCAGATGTGACATGGATGCCGATGATTTAACTGCGACAGGTGGTGGAGATGTACAGATGCATGTCTGGTGGAGTGTGTGCATGTGTTTGGCACTCCCCATGTTGCATGTGATGTCAGGCTAACCTTCGGATGCTCATGCTGTTGTATGTGTATGGATGGTGCTGCCTGCTGCAACATTCCTGTTAATGTGTGCATGTGTATGGGTTCAAATGATAGGTGTGTTGGGGATTGTGATGACATGTGTGAAGTTTGACACTGCCACTCATGTGCAACTGTCATGTGTGTATCAAACCATTGTACAGTGCCCTGATGCCTGTGTTCTGTCTCTCCCTGTCTGCAGCGTCATCTGATGAAGAGGGCGTAGACAGTGCTGTGGAGCACAGCAGCAGGGATCCCACCGCCAGCCGGAGACGCAAGGACCAGCTCTCCTCCCAGGTTGTCATCTCGTCGGGGAGTGAGGGGTCTGGTGCTGCGTCCGCGGCCGCATCTGCCGAGGGTAGGTCCAAGAGGAAGAGGTCGGAGGTGGACTCCTCAGCAGCAGAAGGGGCAGCTGAGACCCCACAGGGGCCTATGGAGGAAGATGTCACCGAGTCATCCAGGTTGGTGGAGGGTTTGGTTGAGGAGGAGACTGTGGAAGGGCCACACACGGGGTCTGGAGGGGGGATTCCACTGGTGCTAGTGGTGCAGTCCAGGGGCAGGGACAGGAGGCAGCACAGGCGGCCGTGGAGGTGCCTGTGTGTAATCCTGTCCCTGATCCTGTGACTGCATCATCCCGCACCAGCAGGGATGCCTTCGGCCAGACCTGTTTTCAGGGAGGGCATCCGCTTACAACAACTGGCCTTCCTCTCCCTGCGGACCTGACAATCCGGGACTATGTTGAGCCTGTCCTGGCTGGGGTGGCGTTGCGTCAACTTGGCATTTGGGATAACGTGCAGGGTTCTCGTGAGGACGCTGCACATTACTTCAGATGCCTCGTTGACCGCATCGACTGGCTAGGAGGGATCACCGGTGCTGGGTTCCTCCGTCTGCTGGACCTTATGCCGACCCCCTCCTCAAATGAACCCCCTATGCGCCAGTTGTCCTCCGTGCCATCATCCAGCCCAAGTATCACCTTGGCACCCTGTGGTGCTGCCTCTGACCCATAGGTTTCCTTTGGATTGTTGGGCTCATGGACCCTGGATTTTCACATTGTACATAGTTCAGGACTGGATTTCACTTCATTGATTTTTTTTTCCCATGGAGAAATGGTTTGGTTTGGACCTTTGGATTTGGTTTGATGGACGAACCCTTTGGAGCCATTTTCATTTGGATTTATTTGGATTCAGCATTCATATTTTTTCATACATTTTGGACATCCAGCCTTTTGTTTATTTATTTTTTTCTTGTGTGATTTTCTTTCATTCCGATGATTTTGTTTTTAATACATTTTGATTTCATACTTCATTTGTGTGGTATTCTCTCATTGGTGTCACGATGTATGTCACAATGTGGGTTTTCTCATTCACTTGCCCCCATTGTGTGTGTCTGAGGGACATGTATTGATGTGCATACTTGTCATTTGGGATCTATCATGACATGGGGATTTCAATGTGGAGTGGATGGAATATTTGGTTGGGTGTTTGGACTGGGGTGGCATGGGGTGGGATTTGGGTGGCCGTAAGGGCCATGAGTGTGGATCGTGAAGACGTATTGGGGGGGTCATGAGTCAGGGCCTGCTGGCAGGTGCCCGTCACTGCTGGGTGGGTGGGGGTGCAGGGGGACATGAGTCAGGGCCCGCTGGCAGGTGCCCGTCCCTGCTGGATGGGTGGCGGTGGAGGGGGACATTAGTCGGGGCCTGATGGCAGGTGCCCATCACTGCTGGGTGGGTGGGGATGCAGGGGGACATAAGTCGGGGCCTGCTGGCAGGTGCCTGTCATTGCTGGGTGGGTGAGGGTGCATGGGGACATGAGTCAGGGCCTGCTGGCAGGTGCCCATCGCTGGGGGTGGGTGGGGGTGCAGGGGGACATGAGTCGGGGCCTGCTGGCAGGTGCCCGTCAATGGCGGTGGGTAGTGAGTGGGTGAACATGAGTCGGGGCCTGCTGGCAGGTGCCCATCACTGGGGGTGGGTGGATGGGTGGGGGACATGAGGCGGTGCTCACAAGTGTGCTCACAAGTGCATGGTGCCATGTGGGCTGCCTGCAAGTCATGGTGAGTGTTGTAGGGTAGTCACCTGTGGTGTGGGCTGCCTGCAGGGCATGGGGAGGGGGGAAACCGCACACCCGGGAGGGCCCACGATGCCAAATTGCATGTGAAATTCCACACGTACTGCTCAAATACACGTACCCCGCTCACACAGGGCCTATCGCATATGTAACTCCCCACGTACCGCCAAATACACGTATCCCACTCGCACAGGTGATCAATATCTGTAACAACAGTATGTCATCCTGCAACATTTACAATGTGTCAACAACCGCTATCTTACCTGTACCATATAACTAAGTCATTGCAAGTAACAGCGCCTCAATGCCCCAGGGCTGTTTGTGTGCTATATAAATGTAAATAAATAAATAAATAAACAGGGCCTATCGCGTGTGAAACTCCCCGCATACCCCCCAAATACACGTCCCCTGCTTGCACAGGGACTATCGCGTGTGAAACTTCCCGCGCACCCCTGAAATTCATCCAGGCTGCCCATCCACCCTCCCATGCCCCACAGGCAGCCCATCCTCCCGGGCCATGCCCCACAGGCAGCCCACACTACAGGGGGGAGTTTTTCCACGCTGTTTACCTGGCGCGACAGGGTACGTGTATTCTGAGGGGTGCGCAGGGAGTTTTACACGCGTGTTCGCTAGCGCGAGAGGGGTACGTGCATTCTGAGGGGTGCGTGGGCAGTTTTACACGTGTTTTTTCGCTAGCGCGAGAAGGGTACATGTATTCTGAGGGGTGCACTGGCAGTTTTACATGTGTTTTCGCTAGCACGAGAGGGCTAGGTGTATTCTGAGGGGTGTGCGGGCAGTTTTACACGTGTTTTTGCTAGCGTGAGAGGGGTACATGTATTCTGAGGGGTGCCCGGGGAGTTTTGCACGCGTTGTCGTGGTTGGGGGGCTGTATGCTGGTCCAATGGCCTTTGCGCCATGTACTGGATTTGTGCGATGTTTATGGCACACGGGGCGTCGTTGGGGGCGTAACTGGCGCTGCTGCAGGTTGGCTGCGCCACTCTGCACCACGGCTGGTTATGGATGTTAAAATTCATGAATATGCTGTGCGCTGAAATGGGTTTTGGCGCATGCGGCTGGCGCAGACTGCCGCACGCGCACACTGTGCGCCAGCCGCGTGCACCACTTGTGCGCCGAATTCTATAAATTACCCCCTTAATGTATTGGGATTAAGAACAGTTTTACGAAACTTGGTTTAGTGAATATAAAGTCCATCACTGAGACACATTCATAACCGAGACATGGTTACATTGTGTTTTGTTTTGCTTGCATGTGGATTTCACATAAACTGAAGGAATTCGTCTCAATTCAGTGTTCTCTTCGAAGTAATTCCAAAGTTGGGATTTGTACAGAAGTTGTAAAAGTTGATTTTAGGATTGATTCATGTTTAAATTGTTTAAAGGGTGGATTTGTGAGTGTACAGGAGATAGACTAGTGTTAGTTTTGGGAAAGAGGCAGTGGACAGGGATATAAAGATGCACTATATTTCATGATTTCCTGGTTTGTAAAATGTGACTGGCATAGGGTATACAATGTAAAATAGGTGAAGTATATTTTCCGAAAGTAAAAGATGTATGAGTACTGGCTCAAGAACTGTGATTCTAGATTCAGATTGTATATTTGTGTAGTAGACATTGATGGTGTTTTGTTAACTTTGTTATGTTTATATTTATATGAAAATGAGTTCACAAGGATTGGGCAGTGTTCTAGCATAAGCTAAAGTTATGTTTTTTTCCATTAAGTTCTTGGAAGGAATGCTAGCCATGCAGGATGCTTGGAACATGAGTTGTACTCTCTGTTATAATCCTGAGTTATGAGCAGCCTGAATGCTGATGCCCAGCACCCTCTTCCCCTGTGCATCATTTCCCTTCCTGCTCCTCCCTCACCTCTTAGCACCTTGGTAGTTTCCTATGCCGGTGCTAAGGGTGTTTAATAAAATAATCAAAACATTAAAAAAAATGTGTGAAACTGTGTCATGCCATACCTTTAGAAGATTGTTTTTCTGTTGTTGTTGTCATGGTCATTCACAAAGAAAATATATTTCAGGAACTAGGCTGTGGTGCCAAGGTGTGCCACAAGGTGAGAATCCTTTAATTTGGGATCCTCAGAGACAGTGAGGAGGTCAATGTCCTCACCACTGGAAGGTGCATCGGGATGTTGTTTCACCATCTCGAGAAAATAATTAAAGAAAAATCAAAAGAAAATAATTTAAAGAAAACAGATCAAATAATCCTTAAAAGGGGAATTAAAAACTAAAACTAATATAAAACAAATCAACAGAAAAAAACATACAACAATGGGAAAACACAAAGGGAAAAGCTTTGTGTTATAAATACGTCCAATTGAGCAAATTTGGGACAAACTGTTCGCTATGTCTAAATACATTTGTTTCCAGAGCAATCATGAAATATTTGGATTTCTGCAGTATATATATTTCATTTGCGATCTGTTTGTCTGTAAACCAATTAGCTCTCAAATTTCATACTGTGCACATGCCCTACGCTAATGCATTTGCAGTTTTGTTGTACCCATGAATCGTGATTCAAAAAGAAAAAAATGGGTTATTAGTCTTTTTAGATTAAGGATTTTTGAATATATTATGTACCAGTTTGGTTCTTGATTACATCAGGTGTAGCAAATACTTATTTCTGTGAATGTTACAAATAGGTTTTTCCTTACATCCATATTTTGATGAATCAAGATTTGTGAACGATTGTCGAATAGTGATGTTGCTCACATTGCGGTTTGAATCTGAAGTTATGACATAGTGTGTTTATTTCTCCGTTTAGATTGATTTT
This sequence comes from Ambystoma mexicanum, assembly GCF_040938575.1. NCBI lineage: Eukaryota > Metazoa > Chordata > Amphibia > Caudata > Ambystomatidae > Ambystoma > Ambystoma mexicanum. The sequence continues at coordinate 515,144,272 of NC_090934.1, forward strand.
TTTCAAAAGGAGAGTGTAATTATCAGGGTTTTTTGTAGTATTTATGTTCTCTGTTCAAATAAAATAAATGTACTAGAAGATTAAGATGCAGTTTTTATTTCATTGGGTGTATACTTTGTTCTTGATCTGCTTTGTTGCTCAACATACTCTTCCTTGTCTCAGTATCGCCTGAATTATTTGTAACATTATGACTTCTCTTGGGTGGGGGAGAGAAACAAGGTACACTTCAGAAACAATAGACAATAAGACATAGATATTGTTCATGAATCTAGATCTCAGATCAGCACATACATTTTCCTCATCCCAGTACTTTTGTTGCTCTCGATTTGAGTATTATTTTAAAGAAAAAAAAATGTTCATCTTTATAGGTAGTCCTTAAAAGGGGGTTGGTGTTTATAATATTGTTTCTTTGTTTGTTTGTTTGTTTGTTTGTTTATTTTATATATATAGCGCTCCGGACCCGGGAGTAAAAGGGCGCTTAGTACAGGTTACAAGGCACAATACATGGTAATAAGCAGTGATACTTGAAAAACAGTTATATACAGAATATACAATCAGTGGAGTTGATAGCAACCAATAATGACATAAATGAGACATATGCAGTAGGTACAGTTGTATAAACAGTGTATTTGCCTACCGACTCTGTCTTCCTTGTCACAAGCCACCACTAACTAGACCACGTTATTCCTCATCACAGTTCCCAAATACCAAACCTCAATCTTCCTTTATTTTATTCAGATTTGTAGAGCGCACGTCAGCCCGGGGGCATCGTGGCGCTTGTTACAGGCATACCTTGGTTACAAATAATACAATACAATAAAGCAATATTAACAAGGAATACATTATTTACAGTGGGAAATATGGTATTTGTACAGTAGCAATGCAGTAAATTACATGGATTCGCATGGGTCACATTATTGTGCAAGGAAAGAGGTCTTCAGTTTCCTACGAAAAATCGGGAGTGAGTTTTCCGCCCTAATGTCTGCATGGAGAGCGTTCCAGGTCTTGGCGGCAATGTAGGGGAAGCTTAGGCCACCGGCTTTGGCTTTTTTGATGCGTGGGATGCAGAGTAGGTTGGTGTATTGCATTCTGGTGGGACGGGCGGAGGAGGGTTTGGAGATGGTCTCTGGTAGGTAGGACGGGGCGGAGGGAAAGGCATTTGTGGGTGAGGGTGAGGATTTTGAGTGTAACTCGTTCTTTAACAGGTAGCCATTGGGCTGAAAGTCTGGCATGGGAGATATGCTCTCTTCTTGGGATGCTGAGAGCAGCCCGGAGCACATTGTTCTGTGTGACTTGGAGTCTGTTTAGGTTTTTTGCTGATGTGCCCGCTAGGAGGGCATTGCAATAGTCCAGTTTGGCTCCAATGGTTGCTCTGGCTATGGAGAGGCAGTTGGGTTTGGAGAGGTAAGGCTTGATGGCGTTTATGAGTTTGGTGGTGTGGGCAGATGAGGAGGTGATAGCGCTGACTTGTCTGTTCATAGATAGAGGGGAGTCTATGTATACTCCCAGAGTCTTTACCGCTGTGGAGACGGGGATGATGGAGTTGTCAATGGAGAAGTTAGCGTACAGTGTGTCCAGTTTGTCTAGGGTGCTCTGTTGACCCAATATCATGATTTCCGTCTTGTCTCCATTTAAGCAGAGGCCGTTTACTGCCATGCAGGTCTGGATGAAGGCGTAGATCGAGTGGAGTGCCTGTGCGTCGTTGTGGTATGACCCTGAGAGGGGTAGAAGTACTTGTGTGTCGTCCGCGTAATTCGTGTATGTGATGCTGTAGGAGTCGAGTTTGTCAAAAAGAGGTCTAGTGAACAGGTTGTAGAGTGTGGGAGCAGTGCAGGAACCTTGAGGGACTCCGCAGTGGATTGTTGTGGGAGTGGCGTTGGCGATGTCCGAGAAGACTTTCATGGCTCTACCCTCTGGAAAGGAGGTGACCCATAGGGCTGATTCTTTAGAAAAGTTGGCAGAGTGTGTGAGGTGTGAAGTGAGGGTCTTGTGATCAACTAGATCGAAAGCGGCCGGGAGATCTAGGAGGAGCAAGAGAGCTGGCTTGCCCTGGTCCATGATTTGGGTAATCTGATTTTATAGGTCCATCAGGGCTGTTTCTGTGACGTGTTCCTGGGAAGCCTGATTGCTTTGTTCCAAGGATGGAGTGGGTTTCCAGAAAGTGCTGGATTTGGCAATGTGCGGCTTTGTCCAGTAATTTCAGGAGAAATGGCACTGTGGTTATTGGTCTGTAGTTGTTGGGTTGTAAGGGGTTGAGGGTAGGTTTTTTTAGGAGGGGCCGGACCCATGCCTCTTTGAGGCTAGCAGGGATAATACCTGTTTTAAAGGACGCATTGATAAAAGCTGTAAAAAGCGGTGCAAAGCAATCTGCGCAGTCTTTCATGAGTTTAGGTGGGCAGATATCACCTTTGCAGGGGGAGGGTTTGAGATTTTTTAGTAGATTGATAACTTCTGTTTCAGTGACATCCCTGAAAGAGAAGTCAGGTGTGGTTGGCTTTGACAACGAGGGTGAGGCGATAGAAAGCTTGGTACCTGTCTGTTTAGGTAGTGATTTGCAATGGTCTTTGATTTTCTTTTGGAGAAGGTCAATTTTATGTAGCATGGCCGATTGAATGCTGGCACACCACACTTCATCTTTGATTATTTCATCTGGGGTATTGGGGGGGGGGAGATGAGCTCGTTGAAGATGGCGAAGAACTCTTTAGTGTGCGATTTGGCATTAGAGATTCGTGTGTTGAATGGTTTGACTTTAGCATCAGTGATAGCTATTTTGTATTGCTTGGAGATTAAGTGGAACTCATTTTTGCTGCTGTTGCATGGGTTGGATTGCCAGCTTTTTAGAGCTGCTCTGTTGTGGGATCGCATTGAGTGCAGTTCTTCAGTGAACCAGGCGTTGGTGTGTAGTGATTTCTTTTCTTTTTTCCATTCGAGTGGTGCTATTTCATTGATAGCTTTAGTGACGACATCTTTGTAGATGTCTGCCAAAATATTGGGGTCATTAGAGAAAGGGGGTGCTAGTTTGGGGGTGTTGAGGTATGGGCGCAGGTTGTCCTCTCTGAGTTTTTTTGAGCTTCTGACTTGTGCAGCGATAGCAGAGGTCAGGGTTTTTGATTTTTGGTGATAGGAATCGAGAATTCGATGCAGTTGTGGTCGGTCCATGGCAATGATGATATCGAGGTGATAGTGGAGAGACAATTATGGTCTACGACCCAGTCTAGAATACGACCTTTGGCCTGAGTGGGATCCTCTACTTTTTGGGTGAAGCCTAGGTCACTAAGTTCTTTGTAGAGGGCGACTGCAGATTTGTCTTTAGCATCATTAAATCCTAGGTTGAGGTCTCCTAGGAGAAGGGTTTTGGTGGAGCTTTTGATATTATTGCTGAGGATGTGGATGATGCTTTCTTGAGAGTCAGGGGTGGGGCCGGGGGGCGATATAGTAGGTGAATGTTGATGGTGCTGTTGGGTGACAGGGTGAGTTTGGTCGATAAGAGGTCAGAGTTGTTGGTTGAGGAGTGGCTAACAAGACAGAGCTGAAGATTCTCCTTGTAGATCAAGGCTACTCCGCCTCCTATACGTTCAGGTCTGTCTTGTCTGATTATGGTGAAGCCAGGTGGTAGTGCAAGAGTGACGGCTGGGCCTGATGCTTCGTGTAACCATGTTCCTTGTCACAGTCCCCAATTTCGCAACTTTAATCTTCCTCTTAACAGTCTCCCAATAACTCCACCGCACTCTTCCTTGGAACAGTACATCATTACTAATACTTTGTTAGCTAGTAGACACAGATAATGAAGAAACACTTGATAAACCCGATGTTGTGTAGCTCAAGAATAGATATTGATTACCAATGACATGACATCATTTATGTTATTAGAAAAAAAGACAGCATTGCAGGTGGTGGGAGGTATAGCATAATAAAACACTTGAATTTTGGTGAAAAAGCTTTAGTTAAGGGACAAGTAAGGTGAACAGGTGAAAACTCAGTGAAACAACATTTGTTGAAGTGATGTTAAAATGCTGATTTAATGCAACAAAACACCTGAGATTCAGCAGGTGCCGAAGCTACGACACCTTACCTATGATGCCCCCATTGCATGGCCCGTAAGCATGCTGATGACATCACAAATGGCATCACTTATGTCCTCATAAGTGACACCACTAGTACAGCATATCACGTATGCAAGAAAGATAGTTGTATCATTTAAAAAGCGTGTTTTGCATATACGTGTGGATTTGGCTTGGTAGGAGGTTGCATTTACAAACAATGTTGCTGTGATCCAGCGAACTATCCAGGTAAACTGCCCTCACATGTACGTTTCCCAGTACATCAGACAAGTGCAACTTCCACTGTGCCTGTCCTAAAGTGACTTTCAATGATAGGCCACATTTTCACTCACCCTAATATTTACACGTGTGTGGATTCCAAAAAAGCACTAAATGTTGGCCAAGGTGTACCAACAGTACAACATTTATAGCCCATCATCATATGAGAAATCAGGCATGAAATCCCCCTGAACTCCTGAGTGACAGCACTGGTAAATACTAGACATGGGGAAAGATGTCTGGACATATAGCACAGATGCAGTATACCCTGTCTTTCATGAATGTCTGCAAACATTTATCAAAAATTGTAAATAAGGGTTGGGGAACTGCAGAAAACTGTTCATGCACATACATTTGACAATATAGATGCAATATAGGAGAAGTGTGCACGCTTTGGATCTCCAGAGGTTTTACATTACAACTTCCACTAGTCCTACCCAGGATAGGCATGGCAAGGATAAAAGGCAGTCACAGTCCAAAATGTGTAGTGGAATGCCAGCTTTAAAGCTTGGCATGAAAGAAATTACTATTTATGTCCATCCAATACATTCCCCACTCCAGCACGGATTACTATGGGGGTCATTACGACCCTGGCGTTAAGGGTTTAACGGCGCCGTAAAAGGTGTCAGCGCTGTTAAACCCTTAACGCCTGATTACGAGGTCCCTTTGCGGCTCCCGACCTTAACGGCTGGTCTGGGACTTACGCAAAGGGACTTACGAGGTAATTACGGTACCGCAATTTGTGGTACCGTAATTACGCCTTCCCCAGTCCCCTTGAGCCCTATGGGGCAAAAATGGGAATGGGGAAGGGCCAATGTTAAATGGGGAATTACCGCCCCGCCAACCTTGGAATGGGGCTGTATTTCCCCATTTAACATTGGCGAACTCGTTACAATACCGGCATCAACCATGGTGCTAATAGCGCCATTGGTTACGCCAGTGTTGTAATGAGGGCCTATGTGTTGTCACAACAAAAAAGTGTTTTCTTTTAACATTGTTGATGCTGGGAGGCTACATGTTCTATCCTTTACATGGTCATTCTTTGGTGGACAGGTATTAAGTCATAATTGGAGTCCTCAAATACCTTCTTTGCATAGGGGACTGTTTTAGAACAGAGTGATACAGGTTCTATAGTAAGTTATCAGGGTGAATGCTCAGTCAATAAAGAGAAAATCTGATGTTTAAGAATAACATGGTTGTAAATTGACAGTATTTTTAAATGCATGCTCCAACCAAGCTGAATTCACCCTCATATGCAGAAACACACATTTTAAATGCTTCATCTCTCTTTCTTGCACATGTGAACTGCTGTACCATTGATGTTGCTCATGATGCTATATGTGATGTCATATGTGATATCATCAGTTATGTCATTTGTGATGTCAACAGTGTGCTTAGGGGCATAACAATGTGGCTTCATAGTTAAGGCAACACAACCCCTGAAATTCAGCAGAGAATTCAGGCATGGCCACCTTAACTTCACACCCCCTGTTGTGCAGCATATGATCACAGTGATGACATCAGAGATTACCTCATTGATGACATCACTCATGACATCACTTGTGACATTTTATATTACATGACTGACTACATAATTGAAGTCCATGACTACTGGCCCAGGCATGCATTAAAATATATAGTGGGATTTCTAAAAGCCATGTTCAATGGCCAGGGCCAAAGGCCCTGGCTAGTGGGCCCAAAATACATGTGCAGTGGTCACAGCAATCTCATTTTGAACAAGTCCTCCTGCTTAATTATGAGCCCCCTTTTGCACAGCATATGACCATGATGATGACATCACAGATGACATCACTGGTGCCATTACGAGTGACATAAATATATCATACACGATATCATAGATGAGATCAATAACTCTCTCTTTACCATTGATTTTCAAAAGTGTTGTTGCTATGTATTTTTCATGTTAAATCTGATTACTGTATCTCTCTCCTAACTAAAGTTTTTTCACTGAATTTCACAGGATTTCTTATACTATTGTTTCTTCAGTTCAGGGATCACTAGCCACAGTGCATTTTGCACAACTAGGTTTCTTTGGGGCCCACTAGCCATGACCTTCGGCTGTGGCCACAGTGCATTTTGCACAACTAGGTTTCTATAGGGCCCACTAGTCATGCCTTTGGCCATGGACAGTGGCCATGTCCTTCGGACATGGATGCTGTACATGTTACACCTATATGTTTCTTTGGGATCCACTAGCCATGACCTTGGTGACAGAAACCAATTACCCCCTGCATCTCCCCCATCCCCTTGGGAGTCCACAGGAGTCCACTGTTATTACATCAATAATGGCAATAAACTGCACATACAGCAGCATTGAACTAACCATGTCTTCTGGATTCCCTTGGTACGCCCCCGATAATGCAAAAAAATCCCAAACTCTTCCCTGTCCTCACAGGCACTCACCAAGTTCTCCCACAACTTTTTATGAGCCACCCACTACCATTAATTATTTTCCTCCCTGGCCCTCTCCTGGCCATTACCTCCTACCATTGTTTGGTTTGTTTGATGCATTTTCCTCTCCAAGGTGGACTTGATTGAAATATAAGTGCTGAATTTCGGGTGTTTTGTTGTGTTACATCTGAACACCTTAACTCTCTCTTAATGAATGTTTCTTTCACTGAATTTCAAAGGTTTTTCTATACCATAGTTTCTCAGGGCCCACTTTCCATGGCTGTCTGCTGTGGCCACTGCACATGTTGTACCAGTCGCCACAGCTGAACATCCAAACACATTGCATAGTTTCTTCAGGTCTCACTAGCAATGGCATTCTGACAGAGCCTCTGCACGTGTTGCACCAATATCTTTCTTTTGGGTATTTAGCCATGTCCACTGGGCAAGTCATACCATTACATTTTTACCAAACACCCATTGCCCTTTGCCTAGTAGATGGAGGCACTGCAGGTGTTAAAAAATTGTTTTTTTCTAACTCCTTATTCCCATGATAACTTCAAAGTAATAATTTCCAACAACAGAAATTGCTGCAATTGTGTGGCGGATCGCAGATTCCTGCGATAATAGGAGAAATTGCTCAGAATGAAAATGTCTTCCACGTCCTCACAGGCACTCAACGTGTGTCCCCCTTTTTATTTTCCAGATCTCCTCACTTCTCTCAATTGTGTTTCCCTCCATAATCTACTCCCGTAACCTTGTATCACTCATAGCTCATGTGAAGCACATTTATGTCTGAGCAAGGCTTGCGGCGTTGCCACTGTCACCCTGTCTTCCCCTGATAAATCAAACATTTTTTCCCATAACTGGCTCCCTAATGCACCCCCCAAATCCCCAACTTCACATGGTATCTTCTTTCCCACTCACAACCTCTAGCCTGGTGTGATTGATGTTACTAGCAATATTTATATGGCGCCTATTGCATGCCATCTAGGGGCTGTCATTCAAAACAATCAGTATTTCCCTAGGAGTGACTAGATAATCAGACGAGTTTTGAGTCTCCTTATGATGTTGAGAATGTTATTAGACTCTGTAAGGTCAGGGGGAGTTCATTCCAAACTTAGATGACATTCTATTTAATTCTCGAAATAGCATTTTGAGTTATTGCATTTGTGTTGTCTTCCTGTAATATCATGGGAAACGCTTGCATCAAGCAACAACAAAATAAAATAGGGTTTTTTCATTTCTGAAAAGCATCTCCACCTCTATGCTGCAAACCACCAAGACAGATATGTATAAAGGATTTAAGTAACAGGGGGCACCCTAACGTCTCTGTAGAATATTGTAAAATCTACTGAACAGATTTACACCAAACCAGTTAAGGAAATGTAGTCAACTCTTTGTTCCCAAATTGTTTCTTATTTTTTCCAAATGTGGCAAGTGGTTGTTATGCTATGGCTGTTCAAATACTGCACTTTTTCTTTATGAGAAAATGAATGGGAGTAGGCTGAACATTGTGTTTTTATATTTTCTTAATAACGTTTTCAGTTTTTAACAAATTTGTCCTGAAATGTTTAGTTTGAGGGGTCCTTGACAATATTTTTGTTTGGAAAATGTCATCTGAATCTATTCAGCAACTCAAATGTTATGAGTCTTGCTCAGCCTCTCTGCTGCAAATCACCAAGGCTGACACTAAGGTTTTATTGAGCAGGGGTCACTCCCTTCTCTTAAAAACTACCAGATGGATTTACCCCAAACCAGTCAAGGAATGTATGATGTTTTGTGCCTATGTTGTTTCTTATTTGGTCCAAATCTGCCAAAAGGTTATCACACTATTGCTGATCCCAAACTACAGTTTTTCTCTTTGGGAAAATAAATGGTCTGAAAACTGTGTTGTTTTGTTTTCTTTATAATGTTTTAATTTTATAATATAATGTTCCCAAAGTTTGTTTTTTGTGGGGGGCTTGACACAACATTTCTTTTGAAAATGTCATTCAAATCCATTCAGCAAGTCAACATTTATTAGCAATAGAATGCTAGGGAAAAAATTGCTGCTTTTTCCATTTCTGAAAAGCCTCGCAGCCTCTCTGCTGCAAAGCACCATGGGAGATATAGCTATGTTTTGGGAGCGCTGGACTCCCCCTTCCCTGTCAATAATTTGTAAAACTCCTGGATAGATTTACCCCAATCCTGTCCCAGAAACCGAGTCAATGTGTCATGCCCAAGTTGATTCCTATTTGGTCCAATTCTGTCCAGTAGTTGTTGTTCTTTGGCTTGACACAATCTTGACTTTTTTCTATGGGAAAATGGATGGGAGTAGGCCAGAAACAGCATTTATTTGCTTTTTTAATAACTTTTCATTTCTTAATGAATCCCTCCCAATAGTTTCAGTCTGGGGGCCCATTACAAAACGTTTGTTTGGAAAATATCAGCCAAATACATCCCGCAAGTCAAATCTTTAAGAAATATAATTTTTGCATTTCCTATGGATCAAGGCAATCACCCTAACTAAAGGGTGGTAACCCAGTAGTCAGTAAAGGCAGTTGTTTTTTCCCCGATGCTGAGATCATGTTGTTGCTACTATTGAATAGAGTACCCATGCATTGGCACTTATGAATAATTCCTATGTTCTTTGTTCCCTTTTCCATAGTTACAGCATCTGGAGAGGAGAGCATGAGCAGTGTTGTTGATCTGCAACCCAGGGACAGGACCTCCAGATGCATGCTCTGTTATTTCCACCTCTTCTGAGGGTGATGCGCCTGGTGGAGCTTCTCATACATCTGGCATTGCTGTCGAGGAGGAGTCCAAGGATTCTAGCATTCTAGTGGGCACCTCATCAGCCATGGGTCAGGGTGGTGGTGATGTTTCCGCACAGGGGCCCCACACCATGTGGACCTCGTTGGAGGTATCTAGGCTGATGGAGGAGGAGAAGGAGGAGGAGGCCATTGCAAGTCTGCCAATTCTATCAGGTGAGGGCACTGAAGGGGATGTGCAGGCTGCAGACCAGGCCCTGAGACAGGAGGCTGTGCAGTCCACCATGGAGGGGATGCCTCCACCAAGACAGAGCCCTTAGTTCCTGCCAAAGTAGCCTTCTGGGATGCAGTGTTGCCACTTCTGATGGGTGGCTTGAGGCAGCAGACATCTATGAGTGATGCTGTGCAAATATTTCATGAGCTTCTTGCGGAGCCTCACAGTCAGATGGGCTGCCTCTTGTCCCATTTGGCAGCAGCACCACCACTTTGGATAGACCACTGCAATGGTCCCCCTCCTCCTCATCTGTGCCCATGTCAACCTCAACTGAGGCCACCATGCCAGCTTCCACCATGGCCCCAGTCATGTGGATGGCCAGTATGTATGTTCCAGTGTCCCCTTGGAGGTGGAAGTCCATACTGTGGCAGATGAGATGGTTACTGCGCCTGCCCAGGAACATACAGGGGAACAGGCTATGGAGAAACAACAAGCACTTGATGGCAGTGCAAGTGCTGTACTCCCCACCGGTGCAGACTGTCATTCAATTGGAGGGAATGTCTGCACTGCAGACCCATTGGCAGCCAGCAGAAGATGGTGTTTCTGAGGATGCAAATCTGTGCATTCATTGCAAGCAGGAGGACGCAAGAGGGCACACGCATGGTGTAAATAAGGCAGAAGGCAAGACGGTGTGTGCAAGCACTGGTGTCTCTAATGACACTACCAGACATATTCGAAGAAGATCTTTTAGTATCATTTGATGAGCAGAGCCTGTATACCTCAATTCTGCACCTGGATGGGTTGGAAGCACTGGAATGGATATTGCTGAGCAATAACAACTGTGCAGCTAACAAAATATTTATATTTGAATTGAACAAAATCATACTAGTGAATAACTACTTTAGAGACAAAACTAAATTCTATTTACAAGCGTCAGGAACATCTATGGGCTCTTCCATGGCCCAGATGTACGCAAATGTATTCATGTTCCATTTGGAAAGCACCCTAATACTGTCAGAAGAAATGAGGCAGGCCAACATAATCACCTGGAAGAGATTTATAGATGATGTTTTTGTCATCTGGAGAGGTGATCAAACAGACCTGGAGACATTTCTGGAATTTCTGAATTCCCTACTTGAACGGATCAAATTTACCATGGAGGTTGGAACACCCAAGCTACATTTCCTGGACATGGAATTAGAGATCAAGCCAGAGGGCATCATAACCAATATTTCCTATAAGAAAATAGATGCTAACAACTCTTTACATTACTTCACACTAAGGGAAGAAAATGAGACAATGGCAGAGAAATATACGAAGAGGGGTAACCCGAAGGACATTATAGAGAAGGCAAGGGAGAAAACCCTGATTCTACCAATCCCAAAAACAAAAACTAAAGAACTCCCATTCCTTTAATAATTAAGATACTTGGGCCAAAGTCACCATATAAAAAGAATCACTAAAAAGAACAGGCACATTATTTAATTGGATCCACAGTTGAAGAAAGTATTCCCAAAGCTGCCCATTATTGTTTATAAGAGAGGAAGGAATGGCAACAAAATAAAACTAAATGACTATGCAACGTGTGATTCTAAATCTATAATATATGGCTTAAGTTGCCCTTGTGGCATCTTTTACTCCGGCCAGACATCTAGGAAAGCTAAGGAACGCTGGAATGAGCATAAAAGTAATATCAGGACGAACAATGCTAGATCACCAGTGGCCCGACATTTCGCTGAAAACAGGCATAACACAGCCCAACTTAAAGTTGTCATATTGTAAATAGTGAAGAAGTTCCAAAGACGGGGAAACCATGCTAAACGCATGGACCAAAGAGACATCTTTTGGATTGAGAAACTAAACAGCCTAACACCAAATGGGATGAATGAGGAGTACAGCTTTTGGACTTTTATGTGAAAGAATGTTATAATATGTACTGATCAAAATATATGTGACTATGATGCAATGATACACATGTTAAGTGACCTATTAAGAAGTAGGACTGGTTGAACTGATACCTGTTACATACTTCCAGATGTTGACTGCTAAGTGAATAAAATACAAGATTGGGAGCATGATCCTGCTTGATAAACATCTGGATCAATCATAAGGTAGAGAACATTCTAAAGATTAACCTATCATTGGGAGAGTCATTATTGAAAGGGATAGTTGCCCCAATAAACCTGATAGGAGATATGAAACTACACCAATATGGCCATACATGAGGATTCATGCGCATATGATATCTCACTTAGATCAACAAGTAAATAAAAATATCACCCAGGTAATAGGATGCACTATTTAATAACACATCCATGAAAGAAATGCTGTTCTATAGAGTAGCATCAGCCACAAACCCATAGGTACCAGCTGAGTGACATCCCTCTTGGTAGTTGTTAACTTGCATCCATGTAGGCAACTGCAGAAGTAGAAACTTTCAATCAATTACCATTTTCCATTGAAGCAATCTCATAACGGATTGCTAGAATACATGGGTTCAGTACTTTATAACAAGAGTCTATAACATAGAACACTTCTAACCTTACTTATAGATTATGATTGAATGGATTGTGAATTTCAGGCAAACCTGAGAGAGAGTTGGTAATTTTCTGCTGATCACTACTATAAAATAAACAATGCTGAATGAGAATGATTAAAAATGCGCTGTCTTACAAAAGGCACACCATTGCGCTCTTCATAACAAAAGCAAGATGTCATCACGTGAAGGCGTGATGATGAATATAAACAAATAGTGGCCATTTTGATTCTCGCGCCACTTGTAGTTTCACACGAACGATGAGAGAGCTACAGAAGTAGAGGTAAGAGAACTTTCTGATATTGGAACAGAATGCAGAGGCATCTCACCCCTTCAGCAATTGAGTAAAGACGAGAGAATGCTATTCAATAACTAAAAATGTCAACCCATTACGTATAACTACCTGCTTTAGTTTGCAGGTGGAGAAGTTCATTGTTGGACTTAAAAGCTTTATCAATTGAGTAAAGATGAGAGAATGCTATTCAATAACTAAAAATGTCTCCCCATTATGTATAACTACCTGCTTTAGTTTACAGGGGGAGAAGTTCATTGTTGGACTTAAAAGCCTCTGGACAAACGAGTGCCACAGCATAATATACCCTAACGCCCCATGGGTACATCCATAGGCATTTAACTAGGGTAGGATAATTTTTTAACAGCTGAAATTTGGCCTACCTTCTTAGCCAACATAATATTGTTGTTACTAATTTGTATTCAATATCTAGGAGATGCAGATAATCTCCAAGTCTTGATCTAAAAAACAAAACAGATACAGCAACAGCTATAATACAGTGTATGAACACAGTACTTTGAGCCTTTGGTAACTCCATGAACAAACGATACTCGGGACATTTTTAAGTGAAGAAACTATATAGGAACTACAGTTAATCCTCTTAAAAGGCAAGGATCAGCATGTGTCTGATACTCCATACTGATTACCAGCATTAATTGTCTACTTCTAATTAGAAACGGATCAAGCTTTTTGTCAATAGGGTAGACGTTATATTATCATTTTTCCATAGATGCTTTATTGATTTTGATTTTGTATGAAGAACAAATAAACTAAAACGATGATGTAGACAGGAGGAAGAAACCTTGAGAATATATACAAAGTGGAATCATCCAGGTGATTATGAAAAGTGAAAACATGACAGATTATAAATGATATATAATTGAGTGGCATAACAAGATGAGATATACTAAAAGACTGTGATTAATTATCTATTGTAGACACGAATAAGAACACAAAGAACTGAATAGACAGTTCCTGAAGAAGGGAAACACTTTCCCAAAACACGTAGTGCTGTACAGAAGGACTTGTTACATCACTTAGATTGTTGATCTATTCATATGCAAAATTAATCATCATTTATGATGAATGAATTTTGATTATTTAACAGAATGAAGTAAACATCTATTGTTTTTATTAAAAATGGAGGACCCTGTGATATTATTGAATAGGTTTAACTAAATATTGAATATTTGATTGTTTATACAATATTAATAGGGTGTGCAGTGGAAGGGAGAGATCCACAAAGGTGTGGACTTTTTCTGTTTTTCAAGTGCAAGCACTGGTGTCCTCCCATGTGTGCTTTGTGAGGCAGCAGGAATAGGAGAGGCAGCAGGCACACAAGGCGGCAACTGCCAGGACCAAGGCCTAGGTGAGATTGGCACAGACACAGGCTGCCATCCTGGAGCACAGCGGAGGAGATAGAGGGTCGGATGAGAGAGGCTCTGCAAGCACTCCTGGAAACAATGAAGACCCACCTGCAGGAGGCAGATGTTGATGGAGAGTTGGCCTTGTCACAGGCATTGTCAGACATTTCCATGGACTAGCCTCGCTGCCTGATGTAAATAGTTCACTAGTTGTAGGATTCCTTTTGTTTATTTTATTTTTGCTGTGCCATTATTTTGTATCCTTTTGTACATAGTTGTTCAATAATACATTTATATTTCAACATTTACTACCACTGATTGCCTTCTCTTCGTGTTTTTGTGCTTCTTTGTCCATGTGAACCTTTTTTTTTCCGTGATCTCCAATTAAGGGCCTCATCACCAGTCTGGCGGTAATACCGCCAGGATACCACCAATGCAAATAGCCTTACCGCTACTTCATCTGGCACTATTAGTGAAGGATCACAAGTAGCAGGCTAATGGTTATTTCCCATTCCCCGTGGACCCAATGGAGGTTTCATGGCACTATTAGTGCCAATTGTAATAGCGACAAAAACGGCCGAAAATTGCCAGCAAGCTCGATTTTTACCTACATCAAAAAGCTGGGGATAAAACTCCAGATTTTCTGCCCAACTCACAATCGGGCCAGCCCTTAAATGTGGCAGTAATAGCGTTACTACTGCATTTAAGGGCTGTTAGGGAGAATTCTCGTAAATGTGCTAATTCCCTTCACCTTAGAGACCCCTGGCAACTTTGCTGGATTTTGAGGACTTGATTTTTTACCAGGAAAGAGTGTGAGCCTTGCTTTCCACTCTTTTATGTATTTTGTTGTGTGTTTTTCACTTGTGTTCTTTGATTATGGAGTTTTAGATAACTCCACAGGCATCATCTTTTCAAGTGTGTTACACAGCAACCTCAATGCAATGACACAGGGATGTCTTTTAGACTTCCCATAGGTTTAAATACCTTCTCTGGGATAGACTACTGTTTCCCAGATAATGTAAAGTGAAATTGACTTTACTAGTCTTTCCAAATTCCTAGACCCAGCGCACACCATCTTACAATTGAGTGCTGGAGGGGTGGAGGGGCTACATATATCCCTGTGTCTAAATACTCATGTAGCAGTCAAATGCTACACTTTCCTATTGAAAAGGCTGGTGGCAGTGGTTTTACAATGAACATTTTTTTTATTTTTTTAAAGACATTTTTTTTTTTTTTAAAGCGCTCACACAGCCCGCAGGGATCGGGGCACTGTTACAGGAATTGTTTGTTTTGTAGTTGAGTAATTGTTTTTCTCTTAGTTGCGCATTTATAACGGGCTTAAACATCCAGAGCGGACCCGGGAATCGAACCTGTGTTGCTTTGTGTCAGCTTGCTTCCAAGGAACGCACTTTGCCGCTGTGCTATCCTCCCGGGACTATCATGATTTTTCCCGACCGCGAATACCGGAAGCTAAAAATCACAGGAGCCATGTTTTTCAAGATGGTGCCTTAAGCCCATTTGTTTAAACAGGACCCGGTCTTCTTTTTTCGCTGTTTCTTTTTGGAAAGGTCCTTCTAGTGTTTGTCTCTGCTTGCCAAAACCAGGTTGGCTCCCTTTGTTTGTATGCCTTTGGCGCGCTTCAGGACTGAAGACCGCCTCTGGCTTCTGAGTGTCTAGGGTGGGTAGGCAGTGAGGGAGGTGCTCGAAACTCCATGTGCTTAGTCTCCTATGAGACCCAAATGCCCTCTTGCGTGATTGGCTGGCTGACTGCCCAGCAACGACAGCCACCCTGCTGGGTGAGTGACAGCTAGGCTGGATTGAAAGGGAGAGAACTGTTTAAAAGGCAAGTCTCTTGGACTGGAAAGCAGAGTCGACCACTGGAACGAAAGAACCGAAGAAGAGCTGGAAGAGGACGACTGCTGAAAGTCCTAGACCGTTGGTTTGCCAGGTGAAGTCCTGCTGCAGGTCTGAATGGCCAGGATCATCTCAGCAGAGAAGCCCCTTCAAGGACGACTTCTTCCTTTGAGTTGGAGGAACCAATCAACTCGAAAGCCACCTGGATGCTATTCTCTAGGCTGGTTAGGATTAACCAGGGAGAGGGATGGCAGCTTGTGTGCTTGAATCTACAGCTACTTTTCGATGATCCCGTGCAGTGCAGGAGTCCCCTGACGTCCTCCGTCTTGTCCCCACAACTGAGGCTCAGGAACAGTGAGATCTGCAGGACCTGCCAGGAATCAACGTCTTCAGCTGCATTTTCTTCTTCATACTAAGGGACTGTGCCAACCCGATTGAGAGAACGCCACTCTAGTGGTGAAAGTTTGTGAAACGTTCCCAATTTACATGCCTAACCAGCTTGTGACTCAACATATGATTCTTTTTCGCCTAAATTACTTCTGAGAACTTTTGCAAAGACTTTACCGTTTGATACCATAACTGTTCTTTCCTATCCAGAACACTAGCCCATTGACTTTGGCCTAGCCTATTGACTTGAATTGAACTCTTCTGGTGAAATGAAACTATTTGCACTGTCTAACAAGAATATGTGATCTATTCTACTTACCTTGTCCCTTGTGCTCACTTCTAAGTAACTGACCTGCCAGTTGGCTCCTATTTCAGGGAAGCTCAAGCGGTCTCTAAATCTTAGAGTTTTGTATTGACGTGTATTGGTATATAATAGTAATCTGTCTCCTTTTTAGTGAAATGTTTTCTAAATGATTGTGTAATAAATGAATACGTGTTTTACCAAGAAACCTTGAGTATAAGTGTCTATTTGAACCACTGTGATTGAAAGTCCTCTGTGTAATTACTTGTACTGCTCACATTCACTCTTGAGATAAGCCTGGCTGTTCAGCTCGCTACCAAAAACGGTGTGGTACAGACTTATAGCAACGGTTGGATTGGCTAACACCTGTAGCCCAAATTGTGTGTAGTGGTCCCAGAGGGTATTGCATGCAATTCTGCCTAACAAGGGCTACTGCCCAACTTGTGATGATGCCCTAAGTATGTTCTACGGCTGTCATGTGGGTTGAGGCCACACTCTGTGGCTCATATTGGTACTGGCCTATTTGCTGGGTTACAAATGTGGGGAGATGACATGTTTGGAGTTGCATGTGTTTGACGTTTTTGTCATGCTTATCTGTTGCTTAGCTACTTCTGTGCTTTGTAGTACATGTTATGTTGGTCATTTCTGTACATGTTGGGTATGGTTGTGTCAAACATTTGTGCCTAGCACTTCCTTTGTACATTTTTCCAGGGGTGTTCATTCATGGTGGGGGTTGTTTGAGATTGTCATTGTGGTATTACTGTGACTGACTTGCCCATATGGTCATGTGGACATGTGTTTCACCAGTAGGGAAGGGAGCATCACAAGGGTGTGGGTAGCACACTATGGTTGACTGATGCCATTTATGGTGCAGGGCCATTGCATGTTTGCTCTCTGTGTATCAGTGGTTGTAGAGTATGATTTGAATTGTGTGTCTACGGGTAGTGCAATGGTTATACATTTTTTGATGGGTGGTATTATTCTGGAGATATTTTGGGTCTCTTATTGTGGATGGGTAAGCACTTATTTAGGTGTCTGGCCAGATTTTCTCCTGTACAGGGATATCGGAGGACACTGGAGACAATTGATTCACATCTGGCCATTCACTTCTCCAGAATGCCAATTCATCAATATAGTGTTAATTTAAGGTACTGCAGCAGTTTAGGAGGCCGTTTGCCACTTGCTTGTCCATGTGGATGTGCTCACACTTCCAAAACAGGTATGGCTTGTTGGCGTGGGGATAGCGGGAGGCGTTGTGGTCAAATGCTGAATCACTGGGCTACAGACCTTCCAAGTGGACTATGTCACGTGTACATCCAAGGACCAAAGAGTAGCTGCAGCAACCCTATGGTTGGCTGATGTTGTGCAGCTGAGTGTGATCCAAGGGTATGGCATGAAAGAGTTGAATGTCCTTGATACACCAGCACTGCTTGCAAGTGATCATTTTGGAATTGGATGTCTGCTAGGTGTGGTTCATAGAAGACACCGGCCAGAGGAGTTGAGGAAGGTAAGTGCTCCACCGTGATCTGGGCCATGGATGCTGATGCACAGATTAGTTGGGTACTGGCACATAGGGGGAATTGTGGGTTCAGCCTTAATGTAGGCTGTCAACTTGCAGAGTAGTCACAGTACTGGAATGATGGTGGGCTTGTGGGTTCAACCTTAATGTAGGGTGTTGATGTACAGATTACTTGGGGTAGTGGGACAAGGGCATCCCTGTGGGTTCAGCCTTAATGTAGGGTGTTGACGTGCAGATTAGGTTGGGTACTAAGGTGAGGGTGGACATGTGGGTTCAGTCTTAATGTAGAGGGGTGGGGCGCACCATTGTGAGGGTACTGGGACTAGGACAGATGTGTGGGTGCTGTCTTAATGCAGCGGGCCGGGCCACAGTTAAGTGGGGGGGTGGTTGCTGCCTTGATTTAGAGGCTGGGGTGCAGATTTGTCAGGGCACTGGGACAAAGACGTGTTAGTTTCCAGGGAGGTGAGGAAGTAATGGTGATTGCTGGTAAGTAATCCGTGATTACTTTTTCCCCATGGGACCCGTGCAAATGTTCAACAGCGCTATGTTCTGTTTGCATGGAGGCTTGTTTTGGGTGTGCCTGCAGCTATTCTATTTTCCTGTGCTGAATGTGTCTGAGTGATTTTGATTCCATGAATCGGCTCAGGGCGCAGTACATACGCTATGTTCTGGCTCGTTCTAGTTACTTAGTGCAGACTTTGCACTTGTTTTGTAAATGACACCCCAAGTGATCAATGTTAGCTAATCTTTGTCTAAATCCAGTATCATAGATATTGTTAACTCCTAGGCAGTATCTGTGTCAAGGTCAATGATGGCCCCTCTCTTACACCTAAGACACAAAGACCTTCTTCATGCAACCCAACGGTAACCTACAAAACAAACAATATGCAGCATCACCCAAGCAAACTAACTTGCCAAGGAAAGTATTTGGGAATGCCTAAAAGTCAAACTGGATAGGACAATCGAAAAAACCCTAAACGTGAAGACCTGTGTGACATGCATCTCCCGTATACCACACTCATTCATATATACAATAGCCACACTAAGTAGTGGGAAGGTGCCACATTTGAGCCACAACTTAATGGCATTCACACCAGAACGAGACAATGGCCCTCATCAGGAGGTTGGAGGTAACCATGCCGCTTTTAGCGGCATGGTTGCCTCCTTACCCAATCCGGGCCCGGTTTCCTCGAATGAGGAATTACCGGGCCATTGCAACCTGGGCGGACCCGGTAATTCCCCGTCCGAGGAACCCGGACCCGGTCCATCCCCATTCCCATTCGAGCCCCCATAGGGCTCAATGAGAATGGGGATGGAGCTTACAACGGGCCCGTTAATGACGGGCCCGTTGTTAGCTCCCTGGTGTCCTCACGGGACCCGGTATGGATGCCTGGTTTTTCTAGGCACCCATTGCGGGTCCCGCGAGGAGACCTTGTGGTAGGGCGGAATGGGTTTACCGGCACCGGCACCTTTACCGGTGCCGGTAAACCCATTCTGCCAACCTTCTGATGAGGGCCAATGATTGAAGTAGCAAGTGGATATTAGCAGACAAAGTAAGGACATTTTCATTTTTCTGGTATAGGTTCTTTAGGTGAAATTGCCTACTGTGCAAAAGTAAACAGCTGGCTTTGAGTCATAATCGTATATGGTTTTCAAAAATCAAAACATCCATTATTTCAAGAGAATGACGAAGAAACTGTGGTGTTTGCTCGTGAATTGAGGTCGTGCATATCTTTTACCAGATAACTGGCAAGTTGGGGCTAATTATCAGAAGTTTGCAAGGCATTATACTGGTTTCTGAGTGATGGATTGAAGATATGGGTTAAATTGAGGTTCTATATATGAGTTCTGGGAAGATGTCATGTTGTCACCGGGAGGGAGTATTGGGGAGGCAGTATATGAAATGGTGGCTTTCAGAGAGGTATAATTGAAGAGGAAGCAACAGACAAAGAGGCACATCCATGGAGACGTGCCCTCTGTTGTGCTACAGCAAGACAGAGAGTTACCGGCTCCTGAGCTACCCCGGGTCTACGTGTTCATTCACATACACCACGCCATGGAAACACACCCTGGATTATAAATTTCACGCGTATCGTTTGTCCGATAGTCTAATTATAATTGCATATAATATAAGGCCTTCCTTCATTAGTATACTGATAAGCAAGCATGCATATAATCACGGCGCGCACACTGAGGAGCTTTACAAGACATTCACCTCCATAATTTTTACTTATACTGATTGTGGCAAGGAAATACCAACAAATTACAAGATACAAAAGGCAAGCAATTACTGTAATGGAAAAAGCTCGACTGTTATTATCATGACCTTTTACACGATGAAAGCTATTTTGTGAGATGAATGGAATATTGGACAGGTTAGCCAGTTGGTGCTCACTACTGCTGCATGGAGGTTTTGCAGGAATATAAAGCAAACAACATGTATTCCATCCCAGTCAGAAGTCACTTGTGATTCAATCTTTCAGTTTAATTATCACACAGAGATTCCTCATGCAAGCCCCACTGACCAATATCAGCAGCTGGAAAACAGCCATTCATAGAGTCAAATACAATTGTAATATTGCTGAATGCTGATTTTTATCAAGGTCCTTTTTCAATAATTTCTATTTTTATTGGTGAAGTATACTGCACTTCACGCCAGACTCCTCGAGCTGCATTGCACTTAACTGGGGATCAAGCCCATGCAGCTCTGCATTATTCTAGTCCCAAGGCGAGCGTATCGCCCCCACTTTAATCCACATGCCTGCCATGATACCACTCACTGTTACCCTAATCTATCTGGTAGTAGTGTCTAGCACAAGGGTACACATCAGTATTGTTGTTTTTGGGCTCAGGGTAAGACATGGACATGAACAAGACGGAGCTGTGCCGCCACAGAACAGTGCACAGCTCCTTCTTGTCTTGGTGTGAGACTTGTATAAGCAAGGATGCTGGTTCATTCATGAGCTCAGTGGGGAAACAACCCAAGCCTGACATCCATTGATAGGTTTCCCAAATGAGCATGTATGTCTTGTAGTTTGCAGAAGTTGTTGTGTTAGTATGATAACTCTGACAAAGGAAAGAGCGAGGAGCCCTGTCTGCATTATTGGCAGAAGGGGTTCCTTGCAGAATAACTCTCAGAGACTTAATTCAAATATACAATTTGATGGGCATTCTCAGGTTACCAAAATATGCTATATTTGTATGCAAATCACAGGATTGGTCTCCATGAGGAGATTGGACACTGCTCGACTGGGCTTGAGGGTCTGACCCACAGATCTTCCTATATCAATCACTCTGACCGCCCCTCTTCCCTCTTCACAAGGAGGAGGGGTTCCTAGAGCATTGTATTTCCATTTTTTGTTTCGGTTATTTTATTCAGTTTATTAAAAACCTCATACAAACATGTATTACACATCAACACAATAAAACAACACATTTCATCAAAAATAAGTCAACCTCAATCTTATACAATGTATCAGTCTAATACATAGAACATTTGTGTCCGTATTAATCATCATCAGAATTAAAAAAAATCATCCTTTAAATTCATCATCTTTAAACATGCTATCACTTTACTTAAAAGTGACACTGGTTTCCCTCCTAAAATTCGGCGTCAAAAGAAATCATGTGATACAGACAAACCTTTGTGAGCATACATGTTAAAGAGTTCTTTCCTTTTCTGATGAAAATGAAGGCAACCAGACATCAAGAGGGTAATTCATAGAATTCAGCGCACAAGTGGCGCACGCGGCTGGCGCACAGTGTACGCGTGCGAATTTCTGCGCCAGCCGCGTGCGCTAAAATCCATTTTTGCGCACGGCGTATTCATGGATTTTAGTTTCCAAAACCAGCCGTGGCGCAGAGTGGTGCAGCGACCCTGCAGCAGCGCCAGCAACTCCCTGCGCACCCCTCTTAATACACGTACCCTGCTGCACAGGAGTGTCACACGCGATTGGAGCAGGGTACGTGTATAACAGGGGTTCGCGGGAAGTTTCACATGCGAAATGCCCTGTGCGAGTGGGGTACGTGTATTCCTGGGGTGCGCGTGAAGTTTCACACGTGATAGGAGCGGGGTTCGTGTATTTCTGGGGTGCGCGGGAAGTTTCACACGCCATAGGTCCTGTGCGAGTGGGGTATGTGTATTCCTGGGGTTCGCGGGAAGTTCCACACGCGATTGGAGCGGGGTACGTGTATTTCGGTGTGCGCGGGAAGATTCACACGAGTGAGGCCCTGTGCGAGTGGGGTATGTGTATTTCGGGGGTACGCGGGAAGTTTCACACGCGATTGGGTCAGGGTACATGTATTTCGGGGGTGTGTGGAAGTTTCACATGCGATAGGCCCTGTGCGAGTGGGGTAAGTGTATTCCTGGGGTTCGCGGGAAGTTCCACATGCGATTGGAGCGGGGTACATGTATTTCGGGGGTGCGCGGGAAGTTTCACACGCGATAGGCCCTGTGCGAGAGGGGTACGCGAATTTCGGGGGTACGCGTGAAGTTTCATACGCGATTTGAGCAGGGTACGTGTATTTCGGGGGTACGCCGGAAGTTTCACACGCGATTGGGTCAGGGTACGTGTATTTCGGGGGTGTGCGGGAAGTTTCACATGCGATAGGCCCTGTGCGAGTGGCGTACATGTATTCCTGGGGTTCGCGGGAAGTTACACACGCGATTGGAGCGGGGTACATGTATTTCGGGGGTGCGCGGGAAGTTTCACACGCGATTTGAGCAGGGTATGTGTATTTCGGGGGTGTGCGTGAAGTTTCACTCGCGATTTGAGCAGGGTATGTGTATTTCGGGGGTAGGCGGGAAGTTTTACACGCGATTGGGTCAGGGTACGTGTATTTCGGGGGTGTGCGGGAAGTTTCACATGCGATAGGCCCTGTGCGAGTGGGGTACGTGTATTCCTGGGGTTCGCAGGAAGTTCCACACGCGATTGGAGTGGGGTACATGTATTTCGGGGGTGCGCGGGAAGTTTCACACGCGATAGGCCCTGTGCGAGTGGGGTACGTGAATTTCGGGGGTACGCGTGAAGTTTCACACGCGATTTGAGCAGGGTATGTGTATTTTGGGGGTGCGCGTGAAGTTTCACACGCGATAGGCCCTGTGCGAGTGCGGTATGTGTATTTCGGGGGTACGCCGGAAGTTTCACAGGTGATTGGAGCAGGGTACATGTATTCCGGGGTGCGTGTGAAGTTTCACACGCGATAGGCCCTGTGCGAGCGGGGTATGTGTACTTTGGGGGTACGCGGGAAGTTTCACATGCGATTGGAGCAGGGTACATGTGTTTCGGGGGTGCGCATGAAGTTTCACATGCGATAGGCCCTGTGCGAGCGGGGTACGTGTATTTTGGGGGTACGCGGGAAGTTTCACATGCGATTGGAGAAGGGTACATGTATTCCGGGGGTGCGCGGGAAATTTCACACGCAATTTCGCTGTCAGAGCGGGATACGTGTATCCAATGGGGTGCGCGTGGAGTCCCACACTGAATTAGCACTCTAGGTCCTCCCAGGTGTCCCGTCTACCCCCTCCACGGCCCATGCAGGCAGCCCACACCACAGGGGACTACCCTGCACCCCTGGTCATGTGCCGCAGGCAGTCCATCCACCATGGCCATGCCCCCCAGCCATGCCACATGTCAACTTGCACTAGTGATCACCAACTCATGTCCCCCAGGACCCCCACACCCCAGCATTCAGGGGCACCTGCCAGCAGGCCCCACACATGTCCCCCAGAACCCCCACCCCCCAGCATTCAGGGGCACCTGCCAGCAGGCCCCCACTCATGTCCACAGCACTCCCACCCCCCAGCAGTCAGGGGCACCTGCCAGCAGGCCCCCACTCATGTCCCCAGCACCCCCACCCCCCAGCAGTCAGGGGCACCTGCCAGCAGCCCCCCACTCATGTCCCCCAGAACTCCCACCGCCCAGCAGTCAGGGGCACCTGCCAGCAGGCACCCACTTATGTCCCCCTGCCCCCAGGTCATGACGATCCTCAATCATGGGCCTTATGGCCTGCCACATCTCACCCCACGCCACCCCAGCCCAAAGACCCAACGAAGTATTGCATCCACCCACATAGAAATGTCCATTACATGATACAACCCGAATGGCAAGTATGTAAATGAACACATGTCCGTCACACACACACAATGGGTGCAAGTGAATGTGAAAACCCACATCATGACATGCATGAAATCAATGAGAGAATACCACACATCGAAGTATGAAACAAAAATGTATTGAACCCAAAATGAATGTAATGAAAAGAAAACACAGAATAATGTGAAGAAGAAATAAAACGCAGCATGTCCAGAAAATAATCAAAAATATGAAATCAGAATCCAAAGAAATCCAAATGAAAATGTGTCCAAAGTCTCAGTCCAACAAAGCAAATCCAAGGGAAAAAAATAAATGAAATCCATTGCTCCATGGTGAAATGAAAAAAAAAAAAGACAAATCCACTGTTCAACTATATACAAATCACCAATCCAGGGTCCATGAGCCCAACAAATGAAATGAAACCTACAAAAAAGACTACCTAACAAAGAACTATATTCAAAAACGTGGTGCATTGTCCTAGCACCCCAAAATAAACAAAGACAGAAAGGAAACCTAAAACTATCTAACTATATACAATGGCGGCGGGCAAGTCCTGCTGCTCACTCTGTGCTGTCCCGGGCCAGGGCATCATCGAACTCCATGTCGATGTCCCGGAGGCGGGCCTCTGCCCTGGCCCCGAGGTCTCGCCTGTTCCAACTCCCTCCTGCCCACCTCAACACCCGACGCATGGAGATCTCTGCCCTGATCATGGTGAGCCGCGCCTCTTCCGCCCGCCGCCGCTCCGCATCTATCCGCTGGCACAACCACTGTCACACGGAAGACACTCCCATTCCTGGGTCCTCCTGCCCTCTGGCCGATGCCTGCCCCTCCGATGTTGATGGCCTCGAGCCATCATTGCTCCCAGCTACGGCCTGCTCCTGCTGCTGCTGCTGTCCATGTGCCCTGTCTGATGGTGCCTGCACATCTTCCATCAGCTGGTCTCCAGTTGTGGTGTCCACCCCTGCTGGACCGCCGACTCCCGACTGCGGCAGGGATGTGAGCTCCACCAAGCTTGCTGTGTTGGTCGGGCCAGGTCAACAGGGGGCCCAGGTGGAATCTGGGCCGGAAGACAGCAGGGAGAACGACTGTTGCATAGTCTTCACAGAGGAGGAGAGGTCCACCAGAGTGCGCGACACATGTAGGAATCCACCAACCAGGGCTCCTCCCAACAGTGCCACGTCGCAACGCTGCTGTTCGTGATGGCGTGCGTTCTCCGCCCAGTAAGAACGCACATCATCACGAATGTCACGTGTGCGCAATGCAACACCAATCAGGACGGAGCCCATACGGTCATGGGACCCCTCGTCCATAGGTAGTGGATAGGCAGATGACATGGCACTCTCCCCTACCTGTGGATGGGCCTGGGATGGGGCATCCCTGCTGGTGCATGGTGGTGCAGTCACAGGGTCAAGGACAGGGACATGCACAGGCCCCTCCATGGTGACCTGTGCTGCCTCCTGACCCTGGCCCTTGACTGCACCACTTGCACTAGTGGTACTACCCCCACCAGGCCCCATGTGCGGCTCAGTAGCAGGCCCCCCCTCCTCTGTGGAGACCACCAACCTGGATGTCTCCGTACCATCAGCCGCCATTGCAGGCCCCTGTGGGGGCTCACCCGGCCCTTCCGCCACAGCCGTAGTGGCAGACGCAGCACCAGCCCCCTTGCTCCTGGATTATGGCTAGTCCTGGGAGGGTGGCTTGGCCTTGCATCACCGCCCGCTGGAGGCATCCCCGCCGCTTGGCTCCACAGCGCCGTCTCCACCCTCTTCTTCACTTGACGCTGCGTAGAGGGAGACATAGAACACAAGCATCAGGGTACAGTACAACATTCCCCTAGACAGGGAGCAATAACACATGAGTTGCAGTGTCTAACGTCACTTCCATCCTGTCCCTCCACAACACATGGGTGAATGCACGCAACACACATGCATGAACAGGCACGGCGCCTGCAATCAACATCAGCATCCATGTACAAGGGCCTCTATTAACCAAATTCTTGCCTTCAAATTCACATGCATCATGGCTTACACTGATCCCATGCACACACATCACCGGAGGGTCATGCATCATGCCTTGCACACCACAGACACAGTGGATAGACACAGTGCATACAACGCTGACCGCACTGCATGAGTGAATGTACACATCATCACAGACATGTGTCATGAATCCATGGCGTACCTAAGTCACACACACACTTCTCAGACACACACACATTTGCACCATACATGTACATGACAGCAGCACCCATCCCTCACCCCCCCACCATGTGCAAGAACAGGCACTGGCATGCTTTCATGTGTGCATTTGCCATACAGCTACCCATGTTGCATTGTAACTCATGCACCAACTATGTGGTTCACACATTACTGGTCTCACATGTATGACCATGATGTCCCTGCGCACACACATCCATACATGGCCTATGTCACACATACAGGCAAGTATCAGACTACCAGCACACTGCAACATGCCCTGTCTCACACACCAATGTTTGGCCAGTTACCGCTCAACTCCAGATGGGTCTTCCTCTGCAAGATCGTGGCGTGGAGCGCTGGGCCTACGCGTTCCAGGGCCCTCATCTGGATGTCACTCATGCTGACCCAGCCCCCCTCCGCGATGCGCCGGGCCTTGTAGAGGGTCCTGGACCTCAAGTCCTCCCAGCATTTCTTGACGTGTTTGATGTACCGGGTTGCCACCCCTTCCGCGTTGATGGCAACCACTACGTTGTCCCAGATCCTTTCCCATCCTTCCTTGTTGGCGTGTGATGTTCCAAAGAGGACATCAAAATGCCCCAGGACGTGCTCCACCAGGACACCAACTTCCTTCACAGTGAAGCTGGTGGCCCTCTGCCTCTCTGGCTGGGGGTCGCCAGTGGTCTCAGATGGTGTTTGCCCCGACATGGCGACCCCCGAGGCAGGTGTGGGTGGGCAACTGGGTCCTGGGGCTGGTCTGTGGAGCGATGGTATCCCAGTCGGGAGTCGGGAGTCTTCTGTTCCAGCAACTGATGTGGGCATAGTGGTTCAGCGCACGTGAAAAAACTGCACGTCCGCGTGTGGATGCGTGTAATCCGAGGAAAGGGCCTACGCGTGTAAGTGACGTGACGCGCGCGGGCGTTTCCTTCAACACAGGTGCATGTTCATCGTACACGTCCAAAAACTGCACGTCCGAGTGTCAGCTCATGTAATTGGAGGAAAGGGCCTTAGCATGTACACGGGTAAGTGATGCTGTACGTGTGGGCTGCTTTAAAAGATACGTGTAGGACCCAATTCCCTTGTACGTGCTTTTCGTGGAGAGCGAGTGGGTGAATTCTGTACTTCTTGTCGGTTCACACGCGATTACTTCACAGCATTTCAAGTTCGTACTCCCTGTTACCTCTGACAGCGTTCTTTATTTTTTTTGGGCCTGTTTCTTCAAACAGCTTCCACTTCTTCTTTTGTCCTGTCTCCTCAGACAGCATACAGTTCTTCTTTTGACGGGGGTGTTGCCTACGCGCACACGTGCATTTCTTTCACGTTCTTTTTCTAGGCAGACGGTGAGTCACGCACGCATTTACCAACTGTGCTTGCCCCGTGTGTCGCGTACCCCTTCAGAGGTTATTGTAGGCTGCGTTTAACACGCGTACACTTGATTTTGTGTTTCTGGGTGCCACAGCTTAGTGAGGGTTCATTTTTCCACGCACGTGGTCTACGAGGGGTTGCATGCACGTTACGTTTTGTTTTTGGGGTGCCTGTGCATTGCATGATCCGTCATCTTCCCCCAGGGGTCACAGACAGCCTTGCTAGAGCACTATGGTACGAATTCCATCTAGTACCCTACCCCTTTCACCCCCAATTGCCCTGGACAATTGTTTACTGCAACTCCCATACGCACAACAACATCAGTGCCATGGTTGGGAGGCGACCAAGCGGTAAGAGAGGCAAAGGTGGCCGACCTCCAAAAGGTGGGCATGGTGGGCGCGGTAGGGGACGTGGCCAGGATTTGAAGGGTTCCCCTAGACCCCCATGTGTGGAGGACCAATCAGGGACACCCATGCCCCCCCCCCATGGTTGAGGGAAACGTGACTGACACCATCACAGCTCAGCCCTTGTTGGACCAGCCCATTGTCGCACCGGAGCCGGCACAGGATGACTCCCAGGCTGACTTCCAGGTCAGCAAGTCTAAGCCACGTGTGTCGGTGCAAGTTGGTGTCACCAGGCCACGTGGATCTGGGGCAGCGATGTCATCTGCTGCTCCAAGTAGG
The DNA here is from genome assembly GCF_040938575.1 of Ambystoma mexicanum. Taxonomy (NCBI): domain Eukaryota; kingdom Metazoa; phylum Chordata; class Amphibia; order Caudata; family Ambystomatidae; genus Ambystoma; species Ambystoma mexicanum. Next base: position 515,172,558 of record NC_090934.1, read on the forward strand.
CTGGGTGGGGAGGCTGCAGGGGCAGCTGCAGCTCTATCCAGCTTAGCTCGGAGTCTCCCAGCCCGGACAGTGTCGGTCCTGGTCTATCAAACTGACGTTGCCCCTACCAACATCACACTTCAGCCAATGCCTGCACCAAGACCTATGGTCATTGTGCCTTCATACACTCCAGTACCCAGTCCACCTGCGCTTCTGCCCCTGCTGACCAGAGCGGCACAAGCCACTCAGGCTCTGCTCCACCTTTGAAGAAGAGGAAGAAGTGTGCTCTGCACTACAGGCTGAGAAACCAGACACGGAGTCCGGCACGTCAAGGAAGCCTAGCTTTAATGACCCCGAACTTGATGCACTTGTGAGCTATGTGTCGGCACATAGCCGCGAAATGTTGGAGACGGAAGGGTGCAAGACCACACCTGGTCAACGTAGGGCACCTCGGCAGACCATCGCGGACCGCATAAGTGCCCTTGGATTTGTGAGGCGCACAGCTGATGATTGCTACAAGCGGTGGAATGACCTGAAATGCAGAGCAAAGAACAAGCTGCCCTCAAATCATGCCGCTACTCTGGTGACGGGCGGTGGGTGTCCTCAAGAGGACAACAAACTCACTGAACAAGAGTCTATTGCTGGGACCTTCGTCACAGAGGAACAGATCCAAGGTGTGGGAGAACTACCTGATTACGACGCATTGTCCGGTGAGTGCCCATGCGTGTGTGTGTAATCCATGTGTATGTTTTTTGGGTGACTGGTTCTGATTGAGTGCCAGGTGAGGGTGTGTACTCCTGAGTGTTATGGGTCACCATTTGTTTCCTCCCATACGTTCACGTGCCTTGGATTTGGGTATGACTGTATCCCTTCTGCCCACAGTTGCCAATTAGGCCCACCTTAGTGCACTTTACCTTGAACTGTCATCTTGCAACTACATTGTTCAGATTTTGTAAGTGTTCATTCAGGCTGATGGTTTCCACTCTCCCATTTTTGCTACCCATTATTCTGCCCTATTGCAACATATGTGATATGCTTCGGTCATTGTTTACAGCCCAGACTGGGCCACTATTTTTACCTGGTTATGTTAATGATTACACCATTCAGGCAGATGGAGTATTGGGCTGCAGAATTTTTTTATTAGGGCCTGTTTGCATGTGGAAGATGACAGATGTTTCCTGTAATGTTAAAGTGAAAAACCATTGATCAGCCCACAATGACTGTGTTATTGGACACAGGATGTGTTTCAGTGAGTGGCACATGCATATTTTGCAACACTATTCAGCATCAATCTTCGCATCATGTTGACATGGATGTGTGACAGTACTCATTCACTGACATATTGCTGTAGTTTTGTAATTTACCGTGGTTATGCTACATGACATCTGTGTGGTGGCATGTGTCATGTATGTGTATTGAACATGCCACTCACAGCCTGATGTGTGATGCCAGTGCTACCCAACATGCTGCAAATGTGTTGCATTCCCATCTTGCTCTCCCCAGTGTCTGCCTTTTTGACTCCACTTCCAACTCTTTGACAGTGCATGCATGGCAGGGTTATAGTCATGTGGGACATGTGTAAATCATGTACTGGATCTCTGGCTTGTCACGGCCTATGTGTATGCTATGGTGCTCATGACTGTTTCCATTTGTTGTCGTTCATGTTTTTGCAGGTGATGACGCACTTGGTGCTGTTGAGGTTAAGGAGATGGTGCAGACCCAGGAGGAATCTTAGGCATGACCGGGCACCAGTGGGGGACGTGGTGTGGTGGTGGGTGAAAACCCAATGTTACTGCACACCATACTGTCCAGGGGTGCCTCTGGGTGCCCCTCCCCAAACCTCTATTCAGGTGCTGAGTCGGATGATGAGGCTTATGTGCCGTCACAGGTAAGTGTTTCTGGCAGGGATTCTGTTCTGTCCAACCCACCTGGACCAGGGGTAGAACCCTCTATGGGGATGTCAGTGTTGGTAGGTCCGCCTTTGGCGGTTACGGATGCAGGGTCACACTCCACAGCATCTGATCCTGTTCCTGGGCTAGCAGATCAGAGGGGGAATGCAGTACGGCAGTCTCAGGCAGTGCCAGCATAGCAAGGTGCAGATCGCCTTGCCCCAAACAGGTGTGGTGCCCGTTGACGCGGTGGCTGTGCACCACCAGGCAATACTGTATGGGAAAACTCCATGTACGGTATGGCAACCCAACAGGCAGCATCAGTAGAAATGATGGCTCAGGCAATGGAGAGGGTGGCCACTTCCATTATCCCCCTTGAAAGGCAGATGGAGCAACAACAGCAGGCAACAGACTCCATTTGCCAATCACACAGGGAAGACATGTTGGCGTCCAACAGGGTCAGACAGGTGGCACTGGAGACTCAAATCCAAATCAATAGAGTCCCAGGGCCATAGGGAAGCCCTGAGAGTAGAACTACATAACCTCAGGCAGACTCTGGTTGAACTTGAGGCTTCCAGTAATTTAAGGGCAGAACAGCAGCTGGAGCAGCTCACACGTTCGCTCTCAGCTGAGCTGCATACAACACTGAGGCGATCCGGGCGTCACGCGAGGCCATGCATGCAGAAATGCAGGCAACCCGTGATGTACTGCATGGGGATCTCTGCACTTTAATCCTCCAGAATCAGACCTTCCAGACCCGCATGCTTGCTGCCATGGAGGACCATACCAGGGCTTTGCGTGGGCTGCCTCCCATAGTACCACCCCCTCCTGATGCAGCAGCAGAGGATGAGCAGAGCGACAGCAGTTCTCACACAATGGCAAAGCCGTGCAGGCCATGATCCCATGGAGGTATTTTTTTTCCGCAACATCCATTCAGGTGGGTGTTGGTGTGCACCCTGTCCTCAAACCTGTTGGGTGGCCTCCCCCACCCCCCTGGCCCCACATTGATGTTTTATTTTTTATTTTTTATTATTTTTTAACAGTGTGTTGCCTTGTGTGGCTCCCGTGGGCATCCACTGTATTCCGGCTGGGCAAATGCAGGCTTGTCCTGAGTTTGGGTTAGATGCTTGGGTTTGTGAGACACACACCCCTCCTGCTTCCCGTTTTCATGGGCTTGCAAAGGGTGTGACCAAGTGACAGTGAATTACACAGTGACGTTGGGCTCCCATGAGCTGTGTGGGTAGTCTGTAGTCAATACTGTGTAGACATCCCTAGTGGATATTGTTGTTGTATTGTACACTGCATGGTGTATTGATATGTGCTTGTGCATCCACGTCTTCCTCCAAATCTGCAGGTTTCTTCCTCATGTCTTCACAAGGCCATCTACTTTGCAGATGCAGTTCATGTTGTATGCAGTACACTGAGACATTTGCATGGCAGCAACACTCTACAGTTGTAAGGGGTCGATGTGCTGGCGTATTCAGGTTGTAAGACTACCACTACTTGAACTTAGTACTGTCATTTTTTTTTCATTTTTCCATGGTGTGTTGCAGCATTGTGTTGGTGGTAAGTATTTGGTAATGTGTGCTGTTAGTTATACATTACTGGGAGCATATTGTGTGTGGGCAGTTTCCATTAGGGACAGTGTACTTTGCGACACTTGTGTCAGGTCTTGTACATTGCTTTGTTTGCTTTCACATTGCATGACATGCCATGGTGTGTTTGGTGGTGGAGCTGGGGAGGGGTTGGGTGACATGGCACTGTTCGCATGTCGTATTTAGCAAGGTGGTAATGAATTTAGCAGCATAGATGTATGTCTTTTGATGGTGGTGTTTGGGTAGGTACGGATGCACACAATGTAACACTTCCAGGTGACCAATCTCAGGATGGTATGGTTGTGACAGTTGAGTGTCCCTTATGTCATCATCATTGACTGTCAGCTGGTATGTGCCAGGGCTGTTTGCACTCCACAGGGGTGTGATTTTATGTGAAGTAATTAGCCACCAGCTGCGTACGGGCTGCCTCAACATGTGCCTTTCCCCTCCCATGCGCAGCGGGCGTTCATGTGGTTGGGGATATGGGGGCACCACCATGTCCACTGGCAGGCCCCGGCGTGTTGCAACATTGTGCAGGACACATGCTGCCACTATGATCCTGCACACTAGTGGGGGAGCATATAACAGCTGCCCACCAGAGCAGTCAAGGGAACGAAAGCGTGACTTGAGCAATCCGAATGTGCGCTCCACTATGCCCCGGGTTGCAATATGGGCTGTGTTGTATCTTACCTCGGGTGGCGTGGTGGGGTTCCGAATTGGCGTCATCATGTGGGTGCTCAGAGGGTAGGCACTGTCCCCTGGGGAGGTGGTGATGGGTATCATTAGTGGGGTTGTGACATTACTCAGTATCTGACATGCATGCATGTGCAGTGGCATTTATACTCACCAAGCAGCCATGTATCGCCATGCCGCCCAGCTTCTAGGTCCTGGTTTAGAGTTGACATTCTGTAAATGAAACTGTCGTGGGTGGACCCTGGATAGTTGGCATATACTGAGGTGATGAATCCCTTGGCATCACATACTACCTGAACGTTGATGGAATGCCAGTGCTTGCGGTTTCAATAGATGTGCTCAGATGCCCTGGGGGGACGTAGAGCCACATGGGTGCAATCAATGGCACCTAGCACTTTGGGGAATTGTGCCACCCCATAGAAATCCTGGACGGCAGCCTGCCTTTCTGCAGGTGTTCTGGGCAGGTATATGTGCCTGCGGACTGATGGGCGTGCAGTCATGATGGCCAACACCTGGTTTAGGCAGCGTGACTGCGTGGCATGTGACACCCCCCCCACTATAGCACTTGTCCGCTGAAATGATCCAGTGGCCAAGAAGTGCAGTACATTGAGGACCTTCTCCAGGGGGCTGAGTCTTGGCAGCACAGGGTGGATGATGTGAGGTCATCCCCCCACTCACTCACCAGTATTATGTGAGGTGGAAACCTGTACCTCCCATACACCTGGTCATCAGGCATCCCAAAAAGACTGGTTCTGGGTGTAAAAATTCTGGGACTGACTATCCTCCTCCTCCTCCTGTAGTATCCCACGACCACTGCTGCTTGGAACGGTATATTCATCTTGGCGTCTGAGCTTGTTTGTTGTTTGTGCACACTTTTATGCTGCGTGGGTCCACGTACGCCTGCTTCCTGCTGGTGTACGTGTTTCCGGATTAGCGCATCTTTTTTGGCGCACGCATTAGCCCCGTTCGATTCCATGAATACGTGTTGTAGACACACGTGTGGGCGTTCCGCGCATTTGCCTCCTGTACTTCCCCCATGATGCCCACATTTTCACGCATTGTTCCCCATTCCGCGTGTTCCGCCCCCTGTTCCGCCTACTTTTGTTGTGTGTGCTGCGCTATGTGCGCTTTCTCTGTGTGCTTAGCGCATGCTGTTTGGAGACGTGGGCGCCAGCGTGCGCCATGCAGAATTTTAGCGCACATTCAGGGATTTACACGCGCACGGACATCCATGAATCGCTGTGCGTGGGTTTTGGTGCGATTTCTTCGCACTTGCACTGCGATTCGCACGCTTTCGCACGCTTGCGCCGAAAATTTCAGCACACATTCATTCCATAAATCGGCCTCCAAATGTTTAAGGATTTCAATAGTTTGTTTGCAGAATCTGCAAATATCACTGCTGGAGAGTCGCCAAATGTATAGTACTTCCTGTGTGCGGATCAAATTAAGTTGAATCCTTAAAATCATAGTTATAATCCTACTGTCTGGGCATAACCTCATATACTTTGGCAATATTCCTCTCTTTTACTGTCCAAATGTAGCACCCTATGCAGTTCATAATTGCTTCTTGGATCGCATGTAGCTATCCAGTCCAAATCACATGTTTTCTTTTTTGCCAATGCAGGATTTTCTACCAGAATTTTCAACGTAATGTCATTGTCATTTAAATTGGTCAAACACCACCTTTTAAGCGTACATCCTGTATTTCAGTTCTCAGTTTGTTTTTGTTCACATGATCAAGCGCGTTCAAGTTAGTCATTAGTAGCTTCCTATGGTGGTTTCCATTGAATTATACAGGACATATATATAAAGTCCAATTTTACCGCGTAATTCCGACTGGTACACAGTTTGGTAGAGAAAGCACCTTCTGCCAGTTCATGCCTTCTAGACGATCAAACCAGAATGTCCTTGAGAAAAAGTTTGTTTCTAACCCATATACTATGGTACTACCTTTGTGTTATAATATTCTATTAGCAGACACAAGGAGAATCAGCCGTAAATTGTGCAAATATAATACATTTGAGCACCCAACTATATACTTTTATCCATGAGACTTCTCTTTAAAACGTTTCTCTGCGAGGGTTTCATTAAGATGTGGCCTCAATACTTAATTGTCTGATCAACTTGAAGTCTGTCCGTCCCCAAGGTACCATTTAAAACGTACTGTCTTTGATCTTTTACCATTAAAACAGTAACATCGCTGAACGATGAAGTGAGCATAGGCCGATCTGGTGGGCCTGAAGGAATGACCTCTAATGATTTTCTGTGAAAGGTAGGGGGGAACAGAGTTGGTGATGCATCTGTGCATGATGGACAGGGTTTTGAACATGATCTGTTCTCGAATTGAGAGTCAGTGAACATCTCTTCTTGGGGCCGAGATGTGTTTGAGTTTTGGAATATTGAGTGCTGCTCAGAGGGCATTATTCTGGATCAACTGCATCTTCCGGATGTTGTGCAATGAGCTGCCAACAAGGAGGGCAATACAATATTCAAGCCTTGACCCGATGACTGCTCAGTCAATGGTAAGGTGGCTGTCTGGGAGTATTGTTGTGTAAGCAGTGAAGGAGGCAATTGCATTCACTTGGTGCGTAAGCAAGAGAGTGGCATCAAGGTAGGCTCCCAGTGTCTTCACTCAGGAGGAGACCGGGATCTGAATGCCGTCCATATTGAAGGAGGCATATTGGGCATTGAACTTCTTGATCACTGTCGAAGGCCCTATCAGAAGGATCTCTGTTTTTTCATCATCTAAGCAAAGCAGTGAGTGGCCATCCAAGCCTGGATCATCATTTTTAGGTTGCGAGAGTCTTCAAGGTAGTTGCCAGAGAGGGGGAGGAGGATTTGGGTATCATCAGCATAATTGATATGATATGATATGGCATTTGTAACGCGCCTGTAAAACAAGTGTTTCGAGGCGCGACGAGGCAAGGGAGGGGGAAACAGAGGGAGACAGAAAAAGATCTTACTAGTCCAGGTGTCAATCAGATCGCGCAAATGCATGGGAAGGGGGAGAGGGATAAGTGCAAGGGGGGACGGGAGAGGGGAAAGTGCAATACATGGGATAGTAGAATAAATAAGATAATAGAACGGCTGATGGTGGCAAGTGAACGTAAGCACAAACATAAGTGCAGGTAGGGGGACTGTAGGGATACAGAACAACAGTCCCCAGAGCAGGTGTAGCAGGGAGGCAGTGCAGGTGTGCAAATTGTGGGGCCAGGGCCTGAGATCAGAAGGGTGGCCAGGTAACCAGTGCAGTTTCAGCCAGGAATTTAGCAGGGGAGAGGGGGAGAGAAAGCAGAAGCAAAGAGGAAGGTTTTGAGGTGCTTCTGGAACCGGAGATGTTTCTCCTCAAGATTCAGGGAGGCAGGAAGGCTGTTCCTGAGCGAGGCCCCTGCCGAAGAGAGAGATCTACCACCAACTCGTTGCTTGGAGAAGCGGCTGACACTGAGGGAGTTGGAGGCGGATGAGCGAAGAGCTCAAGTAGGAAGATATCTGGGAAGAGAGAGTTAAAATTATTGTGGCCCCAGGCCCCAGAAGGCCTAGTGGACCATGCAGAGGGTTTTGAACTTAATCCTTGCACCCACTGGGAGCCAGTGCTGAGATTTCAGTCCTGGAGTGATACGATCCCTGGGCTTGAGGCCAAGGACAAGTCTTGCAGTCCTGTTCTGGATAAGTTGCAGAGGGCGGAGAGTAGAAGAAGGCAGATTTAGAAGCTGTTACAATAGTCGAGTCTAGTAAGAACCAGGGCTCTGGAGACGGTGAGCTTCTGGGGGAAGGAGAGGAAATGAACAATACCTCTGAGGAGGTTAAGCTGGTAGTGTGACTTCTTAGAGACGTCGGAGATGTGAGGAGAGAAGGAGAGTGTGGCGTCAAAGGTGACCCCAAGGTTTTTAGCCTTGCAGGTGGGAACAGGAAGAGGGCCCAGAGAGGCCGGCCAGAGAGCTGCAGGAAGGAGGTAGTGGGTGTGCCATTGAGTAAAATCTCAGTCTTGCTGACATAAAGGCAGAGGTCATTGGCGGCACACAACTCCTGGATAGCAGACAGACAGTCAGAGATGAGGTAAGGAGATGGAGAGGAGGAGGCAGAGGGTAGCCTGAAAATGAGCTGGGTATCATCCGCATAGCACTGAAAATTGGGGCAGAGAGTGGCGATGCGGTAGGCTAGGAGTGCCAGGTATTGGTTGAACAGCAAGGGAGAGAGGTTAGATCCCTGGGGGACACCACAGGTAGATAAAAAGATATCAGAGAGGAGGGACCGAAGCTGGACCTGAGAGGGTCAGTCGGAGAGGAAAGAGGTCAGCCACGCCAGAGCATGACCAGTGATACCCAGGTTATCATGGAGACGGGTGAGCGGGATGGCATGGTTGATAGTATCGAAGGCAGAAGAGAGGTCAAGCAAGATGAAGGCACAGGAGGTGTTAGAGGCAAGGTTTGGGAGCAGATCTTCACAGATGTTCAGGAGAGCAGTTTCCGTGCTTCTGGCAGCTCTGAAACCAGACTGATGGTCATGAAGACTACCAACAGATTCAGTGTGGAGATTAAGCTGGGAGATGGCCAGTTTCTCCAGGAGCTTTCCCAGGAAGGAAGTGATAGAGATTAGGTGATAGTTAGCCGGGCAGGAGAGGTCGGCAGAGGGTTTCTTAAGTAGGGGGTGCACAAGAGAGTGCTTCAGGGGGGATGGGAAGACTCCCATGGCAAGGAGTGATTGCAGATATCTGCCAGGGCAGGAGCCAGGGAGTCAATGTGGTCCTTGATAGTTTTGGAGGAACAGGGGTGAACCTGTTTTGATGAGACTTTCATAGATTGGACTTGTCTAGAAACCTCATCAGCAGAGAAAAGGGGAAAGGTAGAGAAGGAGGGAGAAGGGTGGCTGCAGAAGGGTCAGAGGAAGAGCAAGTGGTGGAGGGAGGTAGGCGATAGGAGGAGGGTGAGGACAGGAAGTACTGAGTTGTTGAAATGAAGTGAGAAGCCAGTGCCGTGCAGAGGGCCTGGGAAGGTACAGGAGAGGTACAGACTGAGGAAGGATTGGATAGTTCCTTGCAGATTTTAAAGAGTCCTGCCGAGTTGTTAGATGCTGCAGAGATGCGGGCTTGGATATGTGCTCTCTTCTTGGTGAGGACGGAGAGCCGATATTGCCTTTGCAGCAGGCGACAGGCCCGTTTTTCAGAGGATGAACACAAAGCACGCCATTTCCTCTTGGCCACCCTGCACTTGCGTATTCGGGTGATGAGATCTTAGTCATACCAGGAGTTACACTTGGCTTTGGGCTTCAGGCGGAGTCTCATGACAGGGGCAAGGATGTTAAAAGTATCAGATATAGAAGAGTGGAGCATGGAGAGGGCTGTGTCAGGGTGAGAGTCAGCCAAAGACGGAGGAGGGGGTGAGAAGTTGGTGGTGAAAGCCTCAACTGACATGCGCTTCATAGGTCGAATGAACGAGAAGGTGGGTGCCTGTGATGGAAGTGGCTTGGCCTTGGGGGTAGGGAGGGTGAGGTGGGCAGATAGAAGAAAGTGGTCACTCCAGGAGAGATGAGTTGAGAGAGGTACAGAGAGGGGAAGGTCAGAGGAAATCAGAACATCGAGAGTGTGCCCTGCAGAATGAGTCAGGCCAGAGGGGAGAATGATGAGTGAGAGAGAAGGAGGAGTTGAGTGGTTGAGGCCAGGAGTGAGGAGGAGAGGACAGCCCACTCAGAGAGGAAGGAAGAAATCTCACCAGGTGGCCGATAGATAGTAGCCACAGTAAGGGAATGGCTTGGGGAGAGAGAGCCGGCAGACGAGGCATTCAAAAGAGGAGTAGGTCTGCGTAGGGGTGACAGAGGCAGGAATCCACTCAGGGAAGATAAGTGCAACACCCCCACCTTATCTGTTGGGCCTGGGCACAGAGAGGATCTTGTAGCCATCAGGTAGGAGTGTGTCAAAGCTGGTTATAGAGCTGGCTGTGAACCATGTCTCAGTGTGACCGAGGTCATCAAGGTTGAGTTCTTAAAGAAGGCGGCAGATATCAAAGGAATGTTTGACAGCAGAGCGAGAGTTAAGTTTGGCAATGTGAAGAAGGTTGCCATCCTTGAAGGACTTCCGGGGAGGGGTACAGATCAGAGGTACGCCCTGTGGAGGTGTAAAAGGAGCCCGAGGGGGGGCAAGGAAGCCGAGGAAAGGGGAGGAGCGACAGCAGGAGAAGAAAGGAAGTTGATGAGGTGTTGGAAGCGTCTATCGAAGAGGTGAAGGTTGGTCTGAGGGCCTTGGACCAAGACGGTCCTATTAGAGTAAACATTAATGATGACCTTAGAGGAGTGGAAGGAGGCCAAGAGGACATCACAACGGGTGCCACCATTAATGGGAGAAGAGGATAAAGGAGAGAGCACAGAGACAATGTGAAGGGTCCATAGGTCAGGTGAAGGCACGACAAAGAGGATGTCGGTGAGAGTTTCCTTGGAGGAGGCACTGGTGTAGGTGTCAGCGATAGGGAGGCCTGGGTTGGAGACCAGGATGTCCTTTTTAAACTTCTCCCTACCATATTTAGTGAGGAGAGCACGATAGTCAACAGAGAAGCAGTTAGAAAAAATAGGTGAAACAGAGAGCACCATAGAGTAGAAGGGAGAGGGGGAGACACTTGCGAGAATAGGCAGACAAGATAGCGAGCGACAATCAAGTTGCGCAATAGGAGAGACTCTCAGGGTTAAAGAACTCAGAAATGCTTAATTTTAGAGCCTGTGGAGAGGCCACCTAAGTTTGAGAGTCCTGAAAATGGAGAAAAAGGCCTAGTTTTCACAGTGCAACAAAAGTTTTACATAGAGAACAGTGCATATTACAGCAACCTGTGGAGGGGCCACCTAAGTTTGAGATCCTGAAAGTGGAGGAAAAAGGCCTAGTTTTCACAGCGCAACAAAACTTTTACATACAAAACAGTGCGTGTTACAGCAACCTTTGGAGGGGCCACCTAAGTTTGAGAGTCCTGAAAGTGGAGGAAAAAGGCCTAGTTTTCACAGCGCAACAAAAGTTTTACATACACAACAGTGCGTATTACAGCAACTCCAAGGGACAGCACAGCAGTGATTGGGTGACTGTAGGGGAATAGACACGGAGGCTAGTGGGACTGACCAGGACGACTGAGCAGCAACTGGCATCCCCTGCGGACACCTGCAGACACACAGGAGCCGCGGCCGTGGGAGCCGCCCTTGGTGTAAGATATGTCAATGGAATCTAGTGAGTCAAAAAGAGGTCTGGTGAAAAATATTGTAGAGGGTCAGGGACACACAGGACCCTTGGGGCACACCACAAAATATAGTTCCTGGGAGGAAACTGGCATTGTCAGTGGACACTCAATCTGATCTATACTCTAGAAAGTATGCATTCCAAGTCGTGGCTTCAGGCGAAGAATTAGCAGTGATGGTAAGGTGATGACAGAAGATTTTATGGTCAACCAGATTGAACACTGCCAAGAGATCAAGGAGAAGAAGATTTGCGTGCTTCACTTGATCTCTGATCTCGTCGAGCTGGTTCTTCAGGTTCAGGAGAACCGATTCAGTTCTATGACCTGGCTGGAAAGAAGATGGTGCATTCCAAGGTTGTGGTTGACCTCCACATAGTGATGAATTTGGAAGTAAGCCGCTCTGTCCAAGATTTTCAGAAGAAAAGGAACAGTTGTGATCGGCCAATAGTTGTTAGGGACAGAGGGGTCTTTGGCTGGTGTTTTCAGGCTTTTGTATATGTGAGACCTTGGAGAAAAGAGAAGAAATATGTTTAACAAAATCAATACAAAAAGGATCAATCATATTCTATTTTTAGATGCCCCGTACAATGTATTGTAGGTTGTGTGTTCTTACTTATGGTATTAAGCTGTGTGGCTGTGGAATGTTTGTCTCCCATTTTACTGTTATGTATTATTCTCTGCTTGCTTTATTTTCAGCTACTTTACAGAAGTACATGTGTAGTGTTGTACTGTATTGATATTTCAAGTTGTATTGTAATAGGAAACATGAAGTGAGGCCCCCTTTTTATCCAATTTATGTAACTGCGGTTATGATAAAAGTCAATGAAATATAAACGCACGTATAATAAAAACCTTGTTTTTTTCTATTTTATTGTATTTGTGTATTTACACTGCATTTTCCTCATCAGTTAGGTGTTCTGAGTTATGTTTATAAAAAATGGTCATGTAGAACTGTATTTGTGGCTACTCAGTAGCTATCCAGTGCAGAGCATTACTATTTGTGGGTAAATGTGGTACCCTGTGCAGCTGCTACTATTTTAGGGCAAATGGAACCTAGTGTGTTTGTGGACGTATGGTACCCGTGATTATGCGACATTTTGGGTGGAGTAGCATCATAGATGCATTAAGTGTTTTGGGGAATTGGGAGAGATAAGGGGAGTGGAGGAGGATCATGGGGAGTGGAGGGGGGGCTGGTATGTGTCATAGGGACACTTGTTTGGAGTTTGGCCAAGTGGAAGTACATTTTTTAATTAGTACTTTTTGTAAATATCCATGGGTAGCAGCAAGCACCCCTGTATGGGTATTCTATAACCGCGTGTGTATAAAAGCATGTGCGTAGATGCATCAATGGCGCATCAATGGTTTTAGTATTTTCATTGGTTGTCTCAGTAGGCATGGTTAGATTTATAACTGCATGTATTAATATACATTTTCTGTGTAATAATCATATTGTTATGTGGTTAACATAGCACAGAATCTTATGTGTGTATGTTATTTTGTATGTCTAGGTGTTGTCTTGTCTTATTTAAAGTTTTGAATGTTGGTTTACTTTGGTTTTTGGTTTGGGGAAAAGCATGAGCTGCATCATATTTCTTTAAAAATATTTTTTGTTGGATCCTCGCACAGCGGGCAGTGTCAGCGAATAGCATGGTGCAGAAAAAGTATGTAAAACATGTTTGGGGTTATTTGGTGGCCAAAATAGGGTCTGGGAAGGGTGAGGGAGTGGATTAAAGATGATGTAGGTCTGTTTTTATATGTGAAAAAAGGGCATGCTGGTGCCACCGAGTCTTCGGACACTGTGGTAGTTTGCAGACAACGCTGTGAACGAACAGTTTGGAAAACACATTTGGGGTTATTTGGTGACAGAAAGAGGGCCAGGAAAAGGTGGGGTAGTGAAATGAAGTTGATACAGAGCTGTTTTGTAGGTGAATAAAAGCATTGCAGGTGACACCAAGTTCATGGCCCCAGCGGTAGTCCACAGACCCACACGTGCCATGTGGGTCTTTTTAGGGGGATTAGACAATCAGGTTTTGTGGGTGTGGAGGAGGAGTTGAAGTGCAGGGTAGGAATTGTTTTCTTTGTTGTGTCTAGTGAAGATGGCAATGGCTATGGCTGTGTAGAATCACAGTGTGTGGATGGTGGGAGATTCCTGTATCCATTCATTGAACGTATATAGTAATTCTCGTGGCATCTCTGGTACTATTGGATTGGATGAAGTGGAAGTTTTGTGATATACAGATTGTAGGTTGAACTGGTTAACCTTATTACCATTCTGTGAGAGGATAGCTCATTTTAAACATCCAGATATTATTGTTGTGCATTGTGGAGGCAAATGTTTGGGCTTTGTAACTCAAGGATTTTTTCAGGTTGCACTGAAGGATATGTTGAGAAGCCTAATGAAGCAGTTTCCAACTAGGAAGTTTATTATTTAGGAAATCAATCGAATGAAAATATGGAGACATCCACATTTGTTTTGTCCTCAGATGGAAGAAGGTAAACAGCTTGGGAATGGAGATGTATGTGGTTTTGTATGGTTCCATGTGTTAATATCCCCGAAAAAATATCGCCATACAAAAACATTGCCATATTGTTGCAGCAATATTAAGGCATGGAACCTGCGGGGGACACCCCCGCAACCTCTGCTCCCCAAAAAAAAGAATATTATCCCCACTAAAAATTATTGCCTATGGCCGTTCCCAATGGCCATATATATGGCAATATTTTTGGTGGGGATAATATTACCTGATACTCTTTTTTATATGCTTTAGGAATGGCATCTTTTCACAACGAAAATATCAAGTTGAATGATGTAAATCATTTTTCGAGGAGATGGAGTGAATTTGACTGTCGGAAATCAGATGTTTCTTTTCAATATCCATAATGCACTGAAACAATTTTTGTGAACTTTTGAAATATGTCATGAAGTATTTTAGTAGTAGTTGTAGTAAATAAAAAACAAGAACAGAACAAAATAGGAGCAGTTTTTGTTCAGTATATAAACAATAATATTTTTGAAATGGTGGCCATATTGGATGGGAGGTTCACAGCCTTTGTCCACAAACAGTGCTGTGAGCGAAAGAAGTCTGGAAAATATATTCAGGGTTGTTGTGTGGAGGAAAGAGGGCTTGGAAAGGGTGGGGGATGAAAAAGTTGATATGGAGCTATTTCTATAGGTGAAAAAAGCTGTGTAGGTGATAGTGTGTGGGCTTAGTCCTTTTGTGTCGTTATTGGGATTGGGTGTGGGAGGATGTCTGGGTGATTGTTGTTATTTGAAGGTGTATTGTACATACTTGTTATATGTTTTAATTCTATTGTGGTGGTTGTGGCCAGAATCTTGAGGACATGGCGGTGGCTGTGCCCCCCAGAATCTGACCACTGGTCAAATACAGTATAGTAATATGTGTCTAATTATTAAAGGTAGTATTAGGGGAGTACACCATATTTGTAATATGGTGTAATGATATAATTGAAGTGTTCATGGTATTTTTGATTGTAGTACAATTGAGGATAGTGCTCTTTGATCTCGCCTCCACCTTTGACACAGTGAACCATTCTATGTTTATTGAACGCCTCCATGATAGCTTTGCCATCACAGACTGGGCACTGGGCTGGCTGACTTTTTGCCTGACTAACTGCCCTCCACATCACTTTCTACCTGCACCATTTCCTTGGGTTCTAAACTATCGATGTAGCTCACCTCATCTGTTCCTTCTCTCCTAATTTCCAGTGTTGTTGTGATGATGCACAGCTTTGCTTGAAACTTCCCTCTACTACTTTCTTATCCAACTCTCTGATCTCTGATTGTTTAAATGCCATCCAGGCATGGCGTGAGACTAACAATCTTTGTGTGAATGCCAGTAAGATGGAGATTCCTTTAATGGGGACAGCTGTGCCATGTTTCCTTCCTACTTTCTCATCACTTCCCTAGGTCTCTGTATCCTCGCCTTGCCCTACTTTGTGAACAACCTTTCTCAGAGCATCTTGGTGGTTGGATTTGGTGTGGCAGAGCATGGAGGTGGTCCCTTAGGAGTGCTGCCCAGTTTTTCAGCAACTGAGTTTCTATAGGTATAGTGATGTTGCAGTGAAAAATCACTGCCCATGGTCAGTGACCTGATTTTGTGGGACTCTTTTTTATTTGGGCTGGCGTTTTCAGGCTTTTGTATATGTGAGACCATGGAGAAAAGAGAAAAAATATGTTTAACAAAATCAATATAAAAAGGATCAATCATATTCTATTTTTAGATGCCCCGTACAATGTATTGTAGGTTGTTTGTTCTTACTTATGGTATTAAGTTGTGTGGCTGTGGAATGTTTGTCTACCATTGTACTGTTATGTATTATTCTCTGCTTGCTTTATTTCATTGCATTTCACCTGCATAGCCTGAGCTTTTGGTACACCCCCAATGGTGGTAAAGAACTGTCACACCCATGATTCTCTCTGGGTGCTGGAGGTATGCATGTCTTCTATCTGATCTTCCTAGTTCTCTTGATTCTTCTCTGCATCATTGTGCCTTTTCCATTGTCTAATCATTGATGCTGGTGGTTGTGGTGGTGTTGTTTGCTCCTGCGGAGTAGGGATGGCCATGGCTGATGCTATTTCTGAAGTTAAATAGCAGTTGTGGTAATACCTTTCCATGAATGTGCTCTCTCTGGGATTGCAGATGATAAATCAGTAAGAATACGTCTAGGAGCTGTGCAAGTTTAAACTTTCAGCTTGAAACTTTCTAGATCGGCTGAAAATGCCGTTTGAAACTGTTTGCGAAGCATGGACATGTTCACGAAGCACAGACCCATTTGCGAACACATCATTACACATCACTTGCGTGCGTGTTTATGTGACACTGTCTGGAAAGTCTGTGATAACGTCCGACATTCATGATTGTCAACAAACAATAAGCAGCTCAGAAATTTGCAGAAAGTTCAAAGAAGTGTTACAAATGTTGCTAGGGGGTGGGGAATGGCACAGTTTTAATTTGAAAGTTCCTAGATTGGTCAGAAATGCTGCTATATTTGTGGGGGAGTATGATATCAGGAAGTTGTAGAAGTTAGAGTGCACTGGTAAAAACCTATGAAATTCAGTGAAAAAACATTGTTAAAGTGATGTTATGGTTAAGTTGCACTAATAAAAACACGTACAATTCAGTGAAAAATCTTTGTTAAAGGGACATTATGGTTACGAGTAAAATCAAAAAATCCTCGAAAATTGCCAGTTATGGTAAGCTAAGCAACCAGGATGTCAAAGATGACATCACATAACAAATTTTCTAAAAGGGGTTGCGTGTACAATGTTGGTAGCAAAACCTCTCAGATAATCAGGGGACCTCTTATGAACTACTTAATGTATTAAAACGTTTACTCATTTAAACAAACTGTTATATTGGAGTGTTCTTGTTAATAAAACCACCTAATAGTACAAACAGATAGGGAATGGGTGCAGCATTCACCACAGAAGTACAGTATTTGTAATCTGGTAATATTAGTAAAATAATGAATGCCAGGCTATCACAATTTGGTATAATGTTATACTTGAAATGAATAGCTAACAATACAAGATTTAGTACACAGTCATGTTAGTACACACAATACATATAAAGAGAGACAATGCATTGGAATCTGAGGCACATACAGTGAAATCCAGTAAGAAGGAAACAAAGAGCATCACTAGAAAATGACAATAACATTAGAATTTATTATCATGTTTACAAATGCATTGTGTGCTTAAGGCGTGCTTATTTCTCCATATATGTGCACCATGTGCTGACGCCAATCCCTAAGGAAAATACCTTAACAACATAGGACAAGGTTAATGTTTATATAAAGTACCTTTTCCGTTTTACATGTCTTACTGTTAGTGAAAACAACAACAGGCCTAGACATTTTAGTGAACAAAAACAATTGGCCCAGATAACATTTGTGATGTCATTTTTGATTTCCTGGGTGTCAGTCTTAGCATGCATGGTGGTGGCGTTATGGTTGCTTAGCTAACCATAACAGGTGAATTTCTGGGGGGTTTTGGGTTTACATGTAACCATAACGACCATTTAACAGTTTTTTCACTGAATTTTATGGGTTATTGTTAGTGCAACTTAACCATAACGTCCCTTTAACAATGTTTTTTCACAGAATACCTAGCGGCTGTGTAGTTATGATTAAGTTGCTCAACTCATAGAAAGATCACATATTGGGCAGCTTATAACTGTGCCCCCCAGACAAATCCTCACCTAACTTTGCAAAAAGAGTATGTGGCCCATCAGAACACGTCTGCAAAGTTTGGTGCAGTTTCATCTAGAGGGAGCAAAATTATGGGGGGTCCCAACATTTGTAGAAATCCTCATAGTCGCAATGGAAAAGATGTTTTGCTCACAACTACAGCCCAAACCACTGGATGGATTTTCAGCCGAATTTGCACTAGAAGCGGCGGCTTGGTTACAAAAGTGTGCTTTTGCAAATTTGGTGTAAATCCATTCAGTAGTTTTTTCTTTTGTTTAAATGGGAAAAAGTAGGTAAAAACCAATAGTGATATCTGGGTCCGGTCCGTGGACTCACTTCCCAATTTGGGGTCCACAGACATCATACGCGCCCGCTGCTTGGATGCTCAAAAGAGTGAGGTGCGTCACATTTTTGGAAACAGTCACCATGTTGTATCCGTGGACAGCTGACAGTGACCGTGGATAGCGCAGTGGGGAAAACATTTGAAAAATACATTTGGGGTTACTTGGTGGCTGAAAGAGGGGCTGGAAAGGCTTCGGGGAGTGGAATATAGTTGATATGGAGCTGTTTTTATAGGTGATTAGAGGGTTAGCGGCTGTCGCTGCATCCAACAAACTTTGCTGCTGACCGCGGACTGTGCAGTGAGAAAAAAGTCAGGCAAACCCATTTTGGGTTATTTGGTGGCTGAAAGAGGGCTTGGAAAGTGTAGGGGAGTGCAATAAAGTTGACAAGGAGCTGTTTTTATA
Organism: Ambystoma mexicanum; assembly: GCF_040938575.1. Taxonomy (NCBI): domain Eukaryota; kingdom Metazoa; phylum Chordata; class Amphibia; order Caudata; family Ambystomatidae; genus Ambystoma; species Ambystoma mexicanum. The sequence goes on from NC_090934.1 coordinate 515,190,875, forward strand.
GGTGAGAAAAGGTGTTCAGGTGCCACCAAGACCGCTGTCACATTTGCTGTCCGCGGACATCCTTTGAATTACAGGGGGTTTGGGTAAGTTGTGTTATATGATGGTGTATTGTACGTACTTATATGGTTTAATTCTACTGATGTGGTTGCGGCTACTGCCCACACACACTGTAGTAATATGTGAATGTAATTAAAGGTAATGTAGGGGGAGTATACAGTATTTGTAATATGTTGGAATGACATAATTGAAGTGTATATGGTATTTATGATTGTAGTACAATTGATGATAGTGTTTATGGAATATGTATTTGTTTATACTTGATAATGTTACTTAGTTGCAAACAATAATACAGCTGGAATATCTGATTATTTTTCTGTGAAAAAAACAGTATAATTTGTTAAGCAGGATAGTTTAAATGCTTTAATTGCATGACATTTTGCAGATACATTTACTTTTTTAGACCCTCATAAACGTGCAAAATGAGCGTGGGCTGCACTGTTGTTTTATTGACACTAAATATTAATTGTGTCATTGGGAAAAAATAGAGGATTAAAACACTATTATAATTATGTGAGTGTAAGTGTGATAGTATGTTTGTTTGAAGTTTGTTGTAATTAAGGGAATGTTTAAAATAGTTAGATACCTGTTCGTATTCAATCTATATTAGACTTTACAAGAGGTTTTGCAGTAACACGAACTGTGATGGTGTAGTGCATTACAATAATGTTGAAGTAGTTAGATACCTGCTGGTGTATTCTAAATATCTTGACTTTTAAAAGTATTATTGTTGTAAAATGGATGTATTTAGATACCTGTTGGTGTATTCTGTTTATTGCGCTACAGTTTAGAGAGTACATTTGGGTTGAAGGAATATTAAGTAGGCATTTGTTAGATTTGCTAGTAGCCTATGTTTTGGAGTAACAGAGGTGTTGTTACATTCAAACCAATTACTTATTTTTTCGACATATGCAGTATAGTGGTGTGGTAAAAATGCAAGTTCAGTGAGGTAAAAAGGCACAATCTTTTCAGCTGCGAGAATAGCCCAATAAAAGGGGAGAGGGAGTCATTGATAGCCACACAGTTTTCTGCAATAGACTGTTGAATGCCCTAAATGATTGTGTTTCAAGCAAATAACCTATAGGCGATAAAATGTTTTGATTTGAGGTAAGTATACTGGCATAATAAAAAAGGAGGCACTGCAACCGGCCTCATAGCATGCTTTTCACTAGAAACAAATTCACATTTCACTAACTTGCTTGGTAGCCGCAGAGGCTGGCACCCCATTGCATACTACACATTCCCAGGATCATACATTAAGAAATGACCAGCGTTTGATACACTCAAGTTCAGGAAGAGAAGCTCATGGGTGCCCAGGAAAGGCAATGACAGCACAATCATGTTATTATTCAGCATATTAATTTAAGAAACTGGTCTACTGGAGGTTTCAAAATTCCCATTGGCAGGTTTCAAATTGCCCCTCAGCACATGTCAGCCTGGGAAGCTGTTCCAAGAGTTCCTAAAATGTGACATTAAAACAGTAAAATGGTATTGGTAATAAATGTGTAACTTGCAAATGGTTCAAGGCTTTTGTAGTATCATGATCAGTTGTAATTCCATGAGAAACAGAAGGACTGAACGGTGGCAGATTAATAAAGATCTGCTGGTCATCTCAAACATTTCAATGTTTTGGCACTATGATGTGGAAATTGGTGGTTGGACTGTTCTGTCACAGAGTGGTTGATGGTGGTGTGGCAAGATTTGCAGGACCAAATCATTGTAGTTTAATGTATGTTTTACTATAGGGGAATGATGTAGCTATACCAATTAGCCTCACATGGAACCCTAAACTTATGTTGGAATGTGGTTTGCTGCTAATTCATTTGTATGATCATAAAAGTCCTCACTTTAGGGGCGTATGTTTGAAACTGCTTGTCATGCAGTTCAGCGTTTAGTGTTCTGTGTGAATTTTGCTTTCCCAGCTGCATCTGGTGCCCAAAATAAATTATGTTACTTCTTGCTGGTGTATACTCCTTTTTGGACTGCTCTTGTAATTTTGTTTGTTGACTTCTGAGGCAACCCGCAGTACAGTGGCCTGAAGTGGTTCTAGCACCAGCGTGGTAGACTATGCTCACTGTTGTTTATGTTTATGTACATGTTTTCTTTCCAAGAGATATTTGGCCGAGTGTGAAGCCTGTAAGCTTACAGTTGTTTTTAGTACCATCTGCATCTGCATTGTACCTTTGAAGGTCAAGTATTACATATTGGCCATGTGATTACATTTGTATGTTGAAACGATTGTCTGAATTACAAAAAGGTCATATTATGCTATGCCTTGCATTCTGCAGAAGCTGGTGAAATGAAATGGATTCAGAATGTGTTATCGATACATATAAAACTCGTTCATTACAGATATGCTCTTGTGAAATATGGTTGTAGAGCGTGCATGTGTATTTCCATGTGTATGAAATCTGGATGATTTAATTTACAGGGATGTTTTTGGTTTCCAATACTTGTAATAAGTACTTTAGGAATTTGTGTGGATCTTCTGGTGTGTTTATGGTACATTTTACCATTCCTGTACAGTAGTCCACGTCTACTTTATAAATGAGACACTGTATGTGCTGTCAGGATTATTTGTGGGATTTCTATAAAGGGCGAGCATTTGCAACTGGTCTGAGCCGTTTAAGTAAATGTTGTGAACAATTGGTGGCAATTGGAAGAGAAGATTGATTGGTACACTTGCATTGCAATTTACTCCAGTTGTATTGCTGTATTTAAATGTACCAGAGAGTTGTGCCTCTGTATTCTTTGATGGGCCTGCAGTTATTTTTTGAGAAGACACATTTGTTTCTTTGTTTTCCGATGGACATGCAGTTGATTTTGGACTAGCCAATTTTGTAGTGGTATTATTTGATGAAGCAGCGGTTGCACTTTGTTTTACCTGTATTATTGGGAGATCGGTTAAAGGTTATGTTTGTGTTTCCTTTTTAAAGGTTTTATTTTTTGAGTTAGAAGGTACATATCTGGATGGGGTTTACAGTGCAGGTATCCTGTTGTATTCTAGGATGCAAGGAATAAACCATTGAGTGTCCACAGAAGTGAAAGTGATACATAACACATACCATTTTTAACGGCTTTGCTGCCAATGTCAATCAATGCGTGATCTTGTCTGCAGGCTCTCAATCTCTCCCAACCACTCTCTTACTGTTGCTACTCTCTACCGTCCCCCCGGGAAAATTACCTCTTTTCTCTCTGAATGGGCTGACCTTTTCTCCTCCCTCCAGGCCTCAACCGCTCAACCCCTCCGCCTTGGTGACCTCAACATCCACCTTGATTCCCCCTGTCCCTCATCGCTGCTCTTTCGAAACCTTTGCAATTCCCTATCCCTCTCCAATAATAATAATAATAATAATAATAATAATAATAATAATAATAATAATTTAGCATTTATATAGAGCTACAAACCCTCAGGTGTCTGAGTGCTACTTATTATTACCCTCAATGTGTGGTGCTCATTTATCGACCTCCGAAGGATGAAAGGCTGAGTTTGGCCTTGCCGTGATCCAAAGCTGCATCAGCAGGCTCTGCACAGATGTCAAAGCGAGCGCTCTACTCGCTGTGCTACCGAACCAGCTATCCTCCCCTCTGGCCCGACACATTCTGCTGGACACACACTTGATGTCATGATCTCCCCTGGCCTCCCCCTCTCTATCCCTCTGACCACTCCTCTCTCCTGGAGTGACCATTGCCTTCTCTCCTCCCATCTCTCTCTCTCTTCCCCCCAAGTTAACCCCACCTCAACACTGCCACTTACTTTCTCGGACATCTGACCTAATAGGGGTGTGTCAGTTGTGGCTTTCTCTGCCACCTTCTCTCCCCCTCCTCCTCCTCTGGGTGACTCACACCCCTACACAACCCTGTCCCTTCTCTACTCTTTTATCTCTGATACTCTTGATGCTCTTGCCCCTGTCATGAGGATCCGCTTGAAGTCCAAAGCCAAGTGTAATTCCTGGTATGACTCCGACCTAGCTACACATAAACGTAAGTGTAGGGCGGCTGAGAGGAAATGGAGGGCTTCTGGCTCATCCTCTGACAGACTGGCCTGTCACCTGCTCAAAAGGCAATACCGACTCTCTGTCTGAACTAAGAAGAGAGCCCACATTCAAGCCCGTGTCTCTGTGGCTTCTAACAACTCATCTGAAATCTTTAAAATCTGTAAGGAGCTTGCCAACCCTGCGGCAGTCTCCACCCCTCCTCTTGCCTCCCAGGCTTTCTGTAATGCCCTTGCCTCGCACTTTATCTCAAAAACCCAGGACATCCTGTCCACCTTCACCTCCCTTACCCCTCCTATTCCCTCTCAGTCTGTGCTTGCAGACCCCCATTTAACCACCCCCCATCGTCCTTCTCTTCCTTTCCTATTTTCTCCCGGGATGAGGTCGCTAGACAAGTCCGATCTATGAAAGCCTCGTCAAAACAGGTTCATCACTGTTCCTCTAAAACCATCAAGGAGCACATTGACACCCTCGCTCCGTCCCTTGCCGAAATCTGCAACCACTCCTTTGCCTCAGGATCCTTCCCCTCCCCTCTGAAGCACTCCCTTGTGCATCCTCTTCTCAAGAAACCCATAGCTGATCTATCCTGTCTGGCTAACTATCGCCCAATTTCCATTACCCCCTTTCTGGACAAACTCCTGGAAAAGCTGGCCATCTCTCAGCTTAACCTTCATTCATATTCTGTTGGCTGTCGCCATGACCACCAGTCTGGCTTCAGAGCGGCCAGAATCACAAAAACTGCTCTCTTGAACTTCGTTGAAGATCTGCTCTCCAACCTGAACTCTAAGATTCCCTCTGTCCTCATCCTTCTTGATCTCTCTTCTGCCTTTGACACGGTCAACCGCACCATCCTGCTCAGCCGTCTCAGTGATAACCTGGGTATCACTGATCAGCCTCTGGCCTGGCTGACCTCCTTCCTCTCTGATCGACCCTCCCAGGTCCAACTGTGGTCGTTCCTATCATCTATCTTCCTTTCTACCTGTGGGGCTCCCCAGGGGTCTACCCTCTCAACCTGGCTTTTTAACCAATACCTGGCAACTCTTGCCCACTGCATTGCCATTTTCTGCTCAAATTTCCAGTGCTATGCTGATGACACTCAACGCATTTTCCAGCTGCCCTCAGCCACCTCCTCTCCATCTCTCATCTCTGACTGCCTAACTGCCATTCAAGATTGTTGTGCCGCTAATGATCTTTGTCTGAATGCCAGCAAGACTGAGATCCTACTCATTGGCACACCATCTCCATCCTTTTCCCTCACTCTCTGGCCAGCCTCCCTTGGCCCCCCTCCTACTCCTACCTGCAAGGCTAAGAACCTTGGGGTCATCTTTGACTCCACACTTTCCTTCTCCGCCCATATCTCTGATGTCTCTAAAAAGTCAAACTTCCTACTGCACCTCCTCAGAGGTACTCTACCTTTCCTCTCCTTCCCTCAGAAGCTCACTGTCTCCCAAACTCTGGTACTCACTAGGTTGGAGTATTCTAACAGCCTCTTTCTAAATCGACCTGCCTCTACTCTCCGCCCTCTGCAACTAATCTAGAACAGGACTGCCAGACTTGTCCTTGGCCTCAAGCCCTGGGACCGTATCTCTCCAGCCCTGAAATCTCTCCATTGGCTCCCAGTGGATGCAAGGATTAAATTCAAAACCCTCTGCATTGTCCACAAGGCTTTCTGGGGTCTGGGTCCAAAATACCTACAGCTATCCCTCCACAAATACCTCCCTTTTCGAGCTCTTTGCTTCTCTACTTCTAACTCCCCCTGGGTCAATCATTTTTCAAAGAAATGAGCTGAGGGTAGAGCTCTATCTTCAGCTGGGGCCTCCCTCTGACACTCTAAAACTTGAGCAGAATCATCTCTGGTTCCAGGAGAACCTCAAGATCTTCCTCTTTGCTTCTGCCTTCGCTGCCCCTCTCCCATGTTGACCTGCTCTCTCCTGGCACTGTGCACCTGGCCACTCTCTTTCCCCTGGACCCAGGTACCTGCTCACCCAGCCGCCCTCCTGCACTGCCTCCTGGCCACCCCTTGCACTGGTGGACTGTATCTGTACCCACACAGCCCCTTTTCTCTTTTTCTGCACTTGTCTGACACACCCAGTCTGCTGCCATAAACACAGCACATGCCACTTGCTGGCTGCACTACCACTGTGTATTGCCTCCATTTTCTATGTATTTTTATTTATTATTTATCTTCTCTGCACTTCCACTCTTCCCCTCCAAGCACGTTTCCCTTTCCCATGCACTTGCGCGTTCTCAATGTCACTGGGCCTAGTATGATCGTTTTTGTTTTTGTGTTCCCCCCTGTTCCCCTCCATTGCCTAGTTGCACTCTGAAACACTTGTGTACGAGCATGATACAAATAAAGTATCATATCATATCTAGGGTTAGAACCTGTGATTTGTGAATAGTGACAGCATATGCAAGAGATAGAAAGAATTGTTCTCTGCATACGCATGTGTCTTTGAAAAGAAGGAAACATGCTATTGTGAGGCCTATTTAACTTCTTCAGGTTTGTCAAAGTGAACGTTGACAAACAGAATGTTGTTGTCATGTGGATGTGTTTAGAAGCAAACATCTGTATCAATTGCTCCATTGACTACACCTTTTTTTCTATGCTATTTTGCCGTGCTGTTGCTTGTTGACACATAGGGACTCTCATGCCGTGCACTTCTAGATTGTCTGTGGAGCTGATATGTAGTATGGGTTGTATTTCTTTTTTCAATATCGTTGAATTGGTTACAGCTTGCAAGGGTTGGCATTAAGGACATGCATTTTATATTTTTCTGAGTTAACTGTTCCATGACATCAGGAGCAGATGTGCTTTCCCCATATAGCTCATGGATTAGTCTAGTATTTAAGACGGAATTAGCATCTTTAGTAAGCAGACCAGTTCTAATGCTTTTTAAAATGTTAGCATAGGTGAGATGTGCAGACTGACCCATGTTTTGAGTTACTTTTCCAATGCTGATGAGTGTCTTACGGTATTGTTTGTGTACTAATGTTTTGAAAATAGGTTGACATTTACTGGTGTTAACTGTAGAAGGTCTCCGCAAACCATTACATGTTTTCCTCCAAACAGTTCTTCGTAGTCGGATTTGTGTTGGTGTTGTAATTGGAGGAGCAGTAGTCAGTGTAAAGTTGCATGCCCTATGTTGTAGGCAGCTAAACCTGTGGGGGATGTTACAATAGATGAAAGGTTGTTGTTTGTTAAGTCTTGTAGAAATGTGCTGATTGATTTAATTACAGATGTTTAACCAGAACCAGATTCATCAGTTAAATACACAAGGAGAAGTTTTATATTGTTTCTGCTACAAGTTTTAGTTTCATGTTTAAAACCATGTTTAATTTCTTGAGTGACTTTTAGATAAATGGTGAGTTATTCAACAAACTGTGATTTTAGCATTGACAAGACTTCTTCAGATTGTTTGGATTGATAGATGGTATGTTTTACCTCAGTCATGGCTAATTCTGCTTCATTTAAAATGGGGGGTTCCCCAAGTGGTTCTTGGCTTCCTGTAAGGGAAGCTTGACGGCCCTCAGGAGTGTCTTGATCTAGTAGAACTTTACATTCTTCCTCTTGTTAGTATTCATTGTTCAACATCTCTTTGTATTGTTTGAAATTGACATGTGTTATACTGCTTTTATTTGATTTGAATGCAGCTTCAAATGAGTCATGGTTTCTTAATTATACTACATCTTTTCAGCAAGGTTTAAAAAGTAAGTTGCACAATGGCCATGTAATTAGGTTTTCTATGTTGAAAAGATTTAAATAATACATATATGTAATTAATTATGCTGGGTTTAGTAAGTTTCTCTAGGCTTCCTTCACAAGTTGAGACTATTGTAACCGGCTCAAGGCTAAACTATTGTAATGCCCTCTTCCTGGGAACATATGATAAGAACCTGGAAAAGTTACAAGTCATACAAAACTGCTCACTACGTGCAGCTATGGGCATCCCCAAAAGGTAACATATCAATGCTGCCAGGAAACAAGCCCACTATCTCCCAATCAAAGAGCACACAATCTTTACAACCTCGGAATTGAACCACAAATGCATCCACCATACTGCACCTTCCTACCTCTCACAAAGGATACACGTTTCTACATCCTCAAGACCTACCAGAACGCCATACACAGACATGATCACAGTACCCATGGTCAACAGGGTGAGCGCAGGAGGTGCCAGCTTCCCATACCAAGCAGCCCTACAGTGGAATGCCCTACCTCCACCATGAGCTGAAGAATCACACATGGCATTTTGCAAAGCTATAAAAACAATGCTCTTTTCCTGATCACCTCCTCCCACAAATCTAACTGCATAAATGTATAAATGTATAATATGTAAATGTATATCTAACCTGTACTCTACCCATGTAACTAAGTGCCCCACTAAACAGTGCCTTGATTCACTAGGGCTGTTTGTGTGCTATACAAATGTAAAAAATAAAATAAATAGAATGTTTGCCAGTTGTCTCATCTGGTGTCACATCGTTTTTGTAGGAGTAGTTTTGGGCTACGTCATACAGTACAAGCAGTGCTTCTGTTTGGGTAGTATGTGTCACTTAAATTGTTTTATAAACTGTCCTAGCTGTTGGAATCATTTGTGGCTATTGTTTCTTTCTCTTGGTAGGATTTTAGTACTCTTTGTCGGGATGAAGCTGGACAAAGGTTTATCCAGACATTTTGTGTTCAGATTTGCCCTATGAGGCTATACCTATTAAACAGTCAGCAGCTTCATAGCACCCGCATTCTCTATGGGAGAGCATTTTTATACCAAATGTGAGCAATTTTTGTGGCAGTGTTTTGTTAGATGATATGTCATCCCAAATGTCTTTTAGCTCAGTTTTCTCAGCTTTGGTGAGATAGGCCGTGACATATATTGCAACTGCAGTGGTATTGTCTGGAATATATTGTATGCATATATTTGCATTCCACAAGGGGGCAATGATTGCATTGTAATCATTGATGTACTTGGATTCTTCGTCCCTTTTAACGCTGTGTGTGCTTTTAGGGGATTTGCCTTTTACAATGTGTCTAACAGAAGACATCAAGCTTGTCATTTTTATGCAAACTGGTCTAGGGAAGCCAAAGCGGCATTTGATATAGTATTTACCTTTTTTTTATATATCTACGTCGGGAGTATTTGCCACACTTATATTATTGGGAATGTAATATTTGTGTGCGTAAGTCACTATGTGTGGTTTCTGAAGGCATGCCGTAGGTAATGTATTTTTCAATAAACTTTAAAACAGTGGCATCACTGTCATGGCCACATTTGGAGCATCTTTTATCCACACAAGCATGTGGGTGTTTGGTGCTCTCTGGATTGATATTCTTTTCTCTGAAAGAAGTTCTGCACTTCTCTGAGTGTAGGGGCAGTGTAATTGCATATGAATTGAAGCATGACAATGAACCAATGGTGAACGCAGCTTGATACATTCACAGGCACAAGATAACAGAGTTCTACTGGTGTTTTTATATCTATTCACTATTCATTTTTGGTTGCAGTGCATGAAAAGTCATTCAAGTCAACCCATGCGTACTCTGCAAAATTTAAAGTAACAAATCATGTGGGTGGGCCTAGGTTCCTTAGCATACAACATAAAATAGCGTGATGGCAGAACCAGTATTCTTTTCAACATGCATGGTTGCTTACAGATTTGTGATACTTGATTGTAAAACTTCTTCTTTGTCGTTTAATCGTTTGAAGCATTTGGGTAGCGTACTTTTTAAAAACATGAGAGCCTGTTTTCAATGTTTGTGCAACTCCATAACATAGATTTGCTAGTTCACTTTCGAACAGGAGGTGAAAAATGTATTCTCAATTTTTTCAGAATCTGGGGTCTTCAGAATACATTTGTAAAGAGCGATATTCTGATGTACTAATGTGTGTGTGGACCTTTCATCATGTGTCCACATTGTCTTGTAGGAAAGAGTAGAGGAAAAGAACGTGCTTTGATACTTTTTGGCCATATTCTCATTGGGGATCCTTTGGCTTGATGAATTTGATATGTTTCTAACGCATCTTCAAGAGTGTCTTTGGAGTTCAGTGGGTGAATTGTATACTGGTCTAAAATGTTGGCTGCAGTATCAGGATCTACATGTTCAAATTGGCCAGTTGCTGGTGAATCTTGAATTATTTGGGTGGCTTCTCTCAGGTTTTCCTCTATTTTTATATCTTTGAAGTGTTTATTGTTTTCTTTTCAATATTGTAGGGTTTGTCTAACTTTGTTTAAGTTGACTAGTTGTTGCCACATTGTTTGTCTTTTGTTGGTACACCATTAACCAGTACAATCAAAGATTGATCTATTGGTCATTGTACTCCTAGAGTTTCTACATTTTCTCTAGATATAATGGCAAATATACTACTTTGCCATGGATGCCCTTTAGTAACTCGGATTAAGGTAATGTGGCTAATTTTGGTTGAAATGGTGCACTGGTTGTATTATAATGTTCTTGTACAAGTTAAGTTTTTGGAGAGCTTTTGGAAGTGGGAATATAAGTTATTAGTGATAGCACATGATGGCATTTGGTTATTGTCAAGCTTTGTGTTGCAGCAGTACATGCCAACTATTGAGGGGTCAGTTATTTTGTATTTAGTTTCTCCTGTAAAATATGAAGCTAATTGGAACGTTTCAGATTCTTCAATGTCCTCTATTTTGTAGGCTATACCTACTATTTGTGTGCTCCTTTTATAAAAAAAAAGTTCATACATACTTGGTCTGCTATTTCAGAAGATGTGTTTTGAAATGTAGGTATTTCTTTTTTGTATGTATTTCCCAGAGGGTTGGTGTTTGTGAGGTTTTCGGTAATGTTTTCTGCAATTACTGAATTTTCTAAGTCAACCTCAGGTCCAAACTATTTATTTGGATGTGCTCTATTTCTTGAAGCAGTTTGTTGGCTCTTCCATGTAGGAGAATGTTATTTAAATGTTTTAGTTCTAAGTAGAGCAGAACTTTTTGCATAGTATTGTCTATGCACAAGATTCTGTATATGGAATGATGTTTTTCTAACATTTTTATCTGGTGCAAGGTGCTTTTGCAACCAGTTCCTAAAATGCAGGCTAATGAATGTCCTTGAAGTACAGTGTGGCCGTGCACTGGACAAGAGTGCAAGGTTTCTAAAGTTTTACATAGTGATTGAGGAAGTGTCGTAAAGATTTAATGGATTGTTGGCCTATATTACAAATTGAGATGCATGTCCATTTGTAAACTGGATGGTTTGTTTGGTTGAAAGGAGTATTTGGTTGAAAAATTGTTGGGCAGTTTTCATACCCTCAACCATTATTGTCTATGTCAATAGTTTTTTGTTGTTCTCGTTTATAAGTCTCTTCATTGAAATATGGTTATGTGCTACTTGTGTGAATTTATTCACCTTCACAGAAGTTTGAAAAGGTATCTTTATTGACGTTGTGCATGTTGAGAAGTACTTTCTCTAATGTATTAATTAATTTAGTTAGTGGTTTCATTCTGTTTAAAATTAATATAAACTATTTTCTCTTTAGTAGAAATGCACTGTCAATTAGAACTTCTAGGATTAGTCTCCTGCCGTAGTGTTTAACAGTAGATCATGACTTTTCAGCTGTTTTTATGAGATTGCGAAGAACTCTACGGCGGAACATTTTTTGTAACATTCTTTTTTTTGGATTGCTTTACCGCTTTACCGTGACTACGTTAACACTGGTAGATACAGTGTCAGTTTCATTAGTAGGTCTGCCTTTCTTGGACATATTTCTTTTATTTTTCATTTTTGCAAGAGGGGCCATACCTTTTTTAGTTGTGGCTGGTTTACTTTTGTTGAGTGAAGTTACTAGCTCTTTTGTTTTAATGTTTTCTATAAATTGTTTTAGAGGTAGATGACTATATGGTTTGCTTGTATTCTTATTTGCCATATTTTTCCTTTCTTTTTTACGGAGTTGCTTTTTAGTAGGCATTTTGTTGTGTCTGCTGGGAAAAGAGAAAGTTTGGGTTTGCAAATTGTGGAATGTATATGTATGCATTGTGAATGTGTGTGTGACTCTGATTGTGAGGTGGCATACTAGGTGTGGTTAGGAAGGTTGTGAGAGTAAGAGTTTGTAGAGGCATGATGGTGTTGGGTTACTGAGTAAGGGAGTGGTGGTGTGATTGAATCAGTAGGGACATTCTGATGTTTTTAGTAAAGCATTGGGTCTTGCAATGGTGGTGTTTTGATGGGAATAGAAAGAGTGTGAATGGTGCATTATAATGAGTTAAAGTGAAAGAGATGCTGGCTTGAAAAGAATAGTCTGCGATATCATATAGTGGAACTGTATTGTTGCAATTATATACATATACCTGGTATATTAATGTATTTACTTTGTAGGATGTGAAGGGTATTCTTTTTCAGCACTTGTCTTAAGCAATGTGCTTCTTTCTGTTAATTACAAAAGAAAGTTAACAGGGATATGTGGTAACGTTAAAGTACTTTTAGCAAGCAAGGTTGAAGGTAGGAGGAGTTGTTGGGTGAAAGAGTTAATGAAATTGCTGGATATTTATAAATGTCTGTTTTTAGAAGCTTTTTCATGAAAGTTCAGAAATGCACATGTGCATTTATGGAAGGTTTTTGTGTCATTTTCTGTAAAAGAGGAGAAACCGGCACTTGGTATATGTAATCTGTAGGCGTTTATGTAGTTCTAGATTTTTTGCTTGCATTCTGTGATTTGTTGGAGTACAAGTCCCAGTTTGTAGAGAAAAAATCAGGACTGGATAAGCACCTGCACATTGGAATGGGTGATGTTGGGACTGCCAACATATTAAACTCGCACACACTAACTGCCACTTAGAAATGGTGTACAGATAAGTTCTATTTACGTTTCCTTTCGTTAATGAAAAAGTGACACTGTGCTGCTATTAATGCACATATACATTTTTAGAAACGCACAGCATTTATATGTTTCATTCATTATACATGTCACAGTTTTGAATCGTGAATTCCAGTCCTGTTTTTTCTTTGCATTCTGGGACTTGTAGTTTGAGTTTTATAATCACAGAAGCAGAATTCGAAGTCACAGAATGGAAACGAAAAAATTGACAATTGATAAGAACCTATACATTGCAATGAGTGATGTTGGGACATATTAAAGTAGCACACAATAAGTGACATTTAAACATGGTCTACAAATGTATTACATCTGTTTTTCCATTCTTTTATGAAAAAGTAACACACATTGCTGGTGATTGGGGGTGAGTATATTATAAGGAACCTATAGTGGATTCATGGTGCACTGGTAAAAACCTATGAAACTCACTGAAAAAACTTTGTAAAAGGGATGTTATGGTTAAGTTGCATTAATAAAAACTTATGAAATCTAGTGAAAAAAAGTTGTTTAAGGGACGTTGTGGTTACAAGTAAAACTGGAAAAACATTGAAATTCGCCAGTTATGGTAAACTAAGCAATCATAGCTCGCACCACCACGTGAACTGCTAAAACTAACACCCAGGACATAAAAGATGACATCACAAATGTCTGTGATGACATCGCTGTTGACATCATTTATCTGGGCCTCTTTTTTTAGTTCACTGACAAATCTAGGCATGGTGGTTTTATTTACTGACAGTTAGAATTTTAAAATTGAAAATATGTTGTATATCTAGACGTTAACCTTGTCCTATGTTGTTAAGGTACTTTTCTTCGGGTGTGGCCTCAGCTCATGGTACACATGCATGGGGAAATGAGCACACCTCAAACACATAATTTTTTTATTTATTTTTTTATTTTTTTATATGGTTGATAAAATCAACCTTTCAAATATTACAAAATGTCAAGAACAGCGCATTACAATCATTAAAATCCTTTTCACAGTTAAAAGAAAGAGAAATACAAATGTGACACGTGGCAAGCAGAAATCAGAACATTAGAATTCAGCAGCAATATGGCAAGAGAAGAAATAGAAAATCATAAAAAGTTAAGGATGTGGGTCACGAAAAATTGCATCCAAAAACTGTACAGTTGCTATCTTAACACCTAGTGAGACAGATGAGAAAATGCATTGCCACATGTTCTTTTGTATGTAAACATTTTGCTCTTCGAAGAAGTTTCCAAAACATTTTTCCCGAATGGTAACCAAATTTGAGCAGTGCACCAAACAATGTTCTAATGTTTCTTTTTGGTTAACATTCTCACAAAATCGACACCAATTGTCAGCCTCTCCAATTTGCTTTCTTCGGGCCAAAACGTTAAGAGTCGGCCAAAGGTTTAAACGAAAACGAAGAAATTTCTGGCGAGTCACAATTACTTTTTATACATGATAACAAACTCTGATCTTATTCCCATTTTCTAGTGATACTCTTTTTTTCCTTACTGGAGTTTCACTGTATGTGCCTCAGGTTCCAATGCATTGGGCCCCATTCCAAGTTGGGCGGTAAGTGATACCGGGCACCGGTAAGGAGACCGGTGCCAGTAATCCCTTGCTGCCCTACTACAAGGTTCCTTAGCAGGTCCCTCCTTTAACGCCTGATCTGAACTGCCGTTATGGACGGGACCCGTTATGGGACCAGGGCGCAAATAACGGGCTTGACATACGCCAGTCTGTTAATTGCGCTCTCCCCATTCCGACTGAGCTCTATGGGGGCTCAAATGGGAACGGGGAATGGCATTTTCAATGGGGAGTTACCGGTCCCGCAAAGGTTGGACTACACCGGTAAGTCCCCATTGAACTAGACCAGTGCTGGACCCATTATTGGTGGCTGTCATGGCGCAAAAAGCGCCATGACTACCACCAACCTTGGAATGAGGCCCATTGTGTCTCTTTATATGTATTTTTTGTACTAACACAAGTTTATAGTAAGTCTTGTTTTGTTAGATATACATTTCATGTTTAGCAGTAGACACAATTCTGATAGCCTTGCATGGATTATTTTACCGACCGATATGACCAAATTATAAATACTGTACTTCTGTGATACATGCTGCATGCATCTCATATGTGTATCTATTATTAGGTTGTTTTATTAACACTCCAATATAACATTGGGCCTCATTCCGAGTTGGGCGGTAAGGGTTTACCGGCACCGGTAAGGATGGTGGTGCCGGTAAACCCTTACCGCCCTATTCCGAGGTCCCAAAGCGGGACCCGCAAAGGACATGTGGTCTGACCACACGTCATTTGCGGGTCCCTTTAAGGGACCAGGGTGCTAATTACAGGTCCGCTATTTGCGGGCCCGTAATTAGCACCTTCCCCATTCCCATTTGAGCCCTATGAGGGCTCAAATGGGAATGGGGAATGGTTTACTGAATGGGGACTTACCGGATCCTCCAAGGTCGGAATGACACAGTAAGTCCCCATCCAGCCAGACCGGACCCGGGTTTAAAGGCAGCCATGGTGCTAATAGCACCATGGCTACCTCCAAACTCGGAATGAGGCTCATTGTCTTTAAATGAGTACATTTTTGAATCAGTTAAATAGTTCATGAGTGGTCCCCCAATCATCTGTAATATGTTCTTACCAACACTGTACGCACTACCCCTTCTACTGACTATTCATCAGAATTCATTTGATGTCCTGGGTGTTAGTTTAGCAGTGCATGGAGGAGGCACGAGTTAGCATTGCTTAGCTTACCATAATGCCAAATTTCATTGGTTTTTTGGTTTTACTTGTAATCATAACGTCCCTTTAACTATGTTTTTTCACTAAATTTCATGGATTCGTATTAGTGCAACTTATCCATGACATCCCTTTAACAAAGTTTGTTCAGTGAAAAAAAAAAAAAATATATATATATATACATATATATATATATTCAGTAAAAAAACTTTGTTAAAGGGACGTTATGGTTAAGGTGCGCTACTAAAAACCTATGAAATTCAGTGAAAAAACGTTGTTAAAGGGACGTTATGGTTCAAAGTAAAACCAAATAACCCCTGAAATTCGGCAGTTATGGTAAGATAAGCAACCATAACTTGTGCCGCCACCGTGCACTGCTAACACTAACACCCAGGATATCAAAGATGACATCACAAATGTCATTTATGACATCACTGATGACATCACATGTCTGGCTCCCTCTTTTTTCCTTTACTGATATATCTAGGCCAGTTACAATCAGGAACTAAAAATTCACTATACTATAATACAAAGTAATATGTTTGTAGACTTATACTACAAATATGTTCTTACAGTAATTCACTTAGGGTCCACTCAAAGCATATGAACCATATACAAGGGAGAAAACACAGACTTGGAAGACAACAATGCTTTCTATGTATGAAGATGATTAGTACGGTTATCAACACTGTGTTATAGTTCTGTTGTTTTTTATTACTGTACTTTCCCTGAATATGCTCATATTTGTACACATTGCACGTACACTACTTTCATTAGGGTCTAGTCACAATATGTGATAGTTATACATAGGGAAGTAGTAGCTTTGAAGCAGAGCAATCATTTCTGTACATGAAGATAATCAGTTACGTTATGAAAATTGTCGGGTAATACTGCTGTTTTTTTGTTTACTTCACTTTCCCTGTATATGCTCTATTTGTATGTGTTATTGTCTGTTTGTGTTTGGTGTGCAGTAATGCAATAATGTAGTAATTGGGTTTTATTAGTTATCTATTACATGTTTCACATTATGCAAAACTCTAATAAAAATCAGTTATTATTTCAGTATTCAACATGGCAAGATTATGAATATTGCACCTTCATCATTTATGCTGCACACACTGCTTATGTTTCTGCATGATTAGCTTAGTATACTGGATAGAACTTCATAATAGAATGCTATGTATATCAACACATTCCTTAATGCACTAATTAGCTCATGATATTTATTCCAATGATCCTTGACACTTTTTTGTCAATATTACAATAAGAATCCCTTCTACGGAGTTTTCATGAAAAGTAAATGCACATGTGATGTCATCAGTGATGTCATCAATGACATTTGTGATGTCATCTTTGATGTCCTGGGTGTTAGTGTTAGCAGTGCACGGTGGCTTCACGAGTTATGGTTGCCTATCTTACGATAACTGCCGAATTTCAAGGGTTTTTCGGTTTTCCTTTGAACCATAATGTCCCATTAACAACGTTTTTTCACTGAATTTCATAGGTTTTTAGTAGCGCAACTTAACCATAACGTCCCTTTAACAAAGTTATTTTACTGAATTTGATAGGTTTTTAGTAGCGCAGCTTAACCATAACGTCCCTTTAACAAAGTTTTTTTATTGAATTTCATAGTTTTTTAGTAGCACAACTTAACAATAATAACTTTGACTTTATGTACATAGAATATGGAAAATACTGAACCCTTTCTACTGAATTTGATGGTCCGCAGACATGTTTGGACAACAGTACCACCACCTAAAAACTCTGGTGGGGTATGTGTAATAGTTATATCATAACATAGGAACATTTAACAAATTCACAAAGCAGCACACATACAAAGTATATGTAGTAATACTTAAAAAACGTTACCCATATATGTAACACACTAACCATTCATGTAAATACAATATGTTTTAAAATGGAATATACCAAAAGAAGATAAAGTGGCTTCCACCATAATTACCTCACAGACGCTCCACAACCAACAGCAAGACCAGACGTATACACTACTGATTACATATCTCACCAGACATAGTAAGTGCACTTCTTTTTACTCATATATTTATAAACTTTCTATATTGGAAAAAAAAACATATTACTTTTTTGTTTTCTCACAGAAATGTGTAGTACTCTCGACTGGCTAGAGGAGCATTTCCCATGAGAGGAAATGTTACGAAATAGTCCACCTAATGGTACAAACCTTACTATATAAACCAATTAATAAATATTATTCTGTATACATTTAACATATACATTTTTTATTTATTACAGACCATACAAAAATTCCAAGCATCTCACAACAACAATCAGAGGATATCACTCTACAGCAGATTAATAAAAAAATGGACGACCTTATGCAAAATTTTATGGATTTGAAAAACTTTGTGGCAAATTATGTGAAACCCCCAACAGCACACCATTGTCCAACCTGCACTTGTCCCCCCTCACCCTATCCCACGCAGTTAACCCCAAACCCTGTCTATGGACCAAAGCGTTTCGATGAGCTTTCCTTCCCTTCTTCACCTGATCCCAGTTATCTAGAAATCCCTAATTCTCCTGTTTTTGTTTCCGTTTCTGCCCCACCTTCCCAGTCATAATTGTATATATATATGAAATAAAGTTACTTTTCTCATATTGTGTTGTAATTACTTTCAGTTCCTTGTGATAAAACCAATTTAGGTGTCCACGGACACTGCGGTTGTTCGGAAATGTTCGTAAGGAAACGAAAATGTCACTGTCCTGAGGACATTACATCTGTCCGTAATGTTCTCATGCAAGTTGAAAATGTTCTAAGAACACTCGTAGTGTCCTGAAATGTTCGTAAATAAACGAAAATGGAGGTGTGCTTAAGAACACTATGCCTATTCGAAGTGTTCGATAGCAAACAGAAACTGTTCTAAGAACACTTGTGGTGTCCTGAATTGTTCGTAAATAAACGAAAATGGAGGTGTGCTTGAAACGCTATGTCTCTCTGTATTGTTAGCAAATAAATTAAACTGTGCTAAGAACAAACGGCTGTCCGTAACTGTTCGTTTTACATGTGATGCACTTTTAATTAGTTCAGGACCCGAACACTGTCCGCAGAACATCAACACGTATGCGCAAAACAATGTCCGTACATTGGGTGTCCTGCGGACGACCGCTACCTTAGCGAACATGCTCACAAAACAATCATGTGACCGCGCCCACGCTCATCTCGTGCTCTAAATGGGGACACTGTTTGTGTCCCAGACCAGTTTAAAAGTACATTTCCAAGTAATCCACAATATTTCTCATTAAAAAATCACCATACCTCAAATCCCACATACTAATCCTAACTTTCCACATAGTTTTTGTGACTTTTTGAACCTTTTTTTGATATTCGATCTGTCTTGCGGACGGCGTGCATGGCCGCGACACGCGCACAAGCACCCCGATATAAGACCACGCCCTAGAGCGCATTCTCATTGTGTTTCTGACTATTCCACAGAGCACACTGCATTTTGCTGCATACTTTGCAGATTTTGAGATTTCCATCTACAAGCCTATGACATCCATGGCTCGACTATTACCACATGGTGCTACATCTGCCTCAGCACCACCCCCACCCCCTCCACCGCCACCATTTCCCCAAGGGCCTGAATAGGGGAACAGGAGTGAGGATACAGAGGAGGAAGAAGAGGATGACGAGAATGAGGTAGAGGAAATCCCTACTACCCACCCTCGGCGTGAATCTTGGGTGCGGCGATTGTTTACCATTCATGGAAACGGTCCTAAGTCTCATGCGAACCGTGTCACCTGTAATGAGTGCAAAATGGTACTCAGTCGCGGGAAGCATGGTTCGTATAGCTTTGGGACCACTACCATGAAGCAACACCTGCGCTCATTCCACACTGGGGCCATTCGCAAGGTTGTACCTTGCGAGAAGCGTAGTAGGTCGATTGCCTCTACTTCATCCTCCGTTCCTGATCCTGTCACCACAAGGAACACCTCTCTGGGACAGCGTCTTCCTCAAGCTGCCTCACAGGCCATACAGAATTCTGATGACCCTTACCTTTCAAGGGTCACAGTTGTATGTGTGTACTGTGACACAGTACTCTGTAGGTGGGAATGACTTCAATGCTTTTGAGACGATCGTCTCAGAGCACCAGAACACCTGCTCACTACCCAAATAAAACCCACTCTACATCTTCCTCTCTCAGCTTGCCCTTCCTTATCCATGTGGTTGGTGTCCCCCTCCCATTACTCTCCTTTCCCTCCTCTCCTAGTGTGTCGTGTATAAAAAAGAACAAAAAAAATACAAAACAACAAAAATCAAAAAAAAAAATAAGGCTCTTTTCAGAGCCGCCTTTCACAGTTAAAAAATAGAAGTGAAGATGCATAAAGCATAGCCATTTCCATTTCGTGAAAGTCCGCGGACGGTCCGCGAACAGAAAAACAATTGCATTGCTACCCTATTGAACCAATGCATTTTTCTCTAACAGGAAGTGGTGGCTCTGAAAAGAGCCTTTGGGAGGTGTTTGAATGTAAAACATTTTAACTACGTAAGACGTACTTCAAAACGAATGCTGTATTTCTAAAAAAGGTCGCAATGCATTTTGTACATTTCTCAGAAAAGTCTGATTGCCAACATAAGTAAGATGGACTCCATCTTTGGGAAAAATGTATGTACTACGAAACAAAATATTTTCATTGTTAAAAGAGGACATGCCAAAATCTCTTAGGACGGCACAAACAGCCTTATTAACATTACGCCTTGCTTTCTCCATTTGTGGACCACATGAGAAAGAACAAAGCCACACTTGTCTCTGCGCAATCCGTGAAAAAATTATTTTAGAGTTTGGAAACATGTCCATTATCTTCTGAAGTCCTTCTTTCATTGCAAATTGCAAAGAAATTCCAGACACATGTCCTAAACTGTTCTCTCCACAATGAATTACAATTATGTCTGGATGTTCCTCTATCTTCAAAGTTGCACAGAGAGGTAGCAAGTCGAACCACTTCATTCCACGTACTCCATGCCAGTGCACTTCCACATGTGGGAATCCAAGATCTATAGATACTCCACAGCTTTCTGCATGCACCTTCAACCAATGAATCCACGAGTCTCCCAAAATCCATACAATCTGTGTTTTGAAACACTCAGCCATAGCTATCTGTTCTTCTCTCTGCAAAAACAATATCTGAGAAAACCTCTCCTAGCTCAACACACTCACTAAACTTTACTGACCAACCCCTTGCTTCATCCAATCTCATTTCCATACCTCCCCTCCCCAAATTCCCCGGTTGTAATACGCGGTGTCCTAGAACTACCGCCATGGCGGCGAATGTATCGTAACATGTACAGCCCTTCTACTGTTTCGATTTCACTATCTGTGCCATTCCCTCATTGGATCTAGCTAAGCAATCACATGACCATCCACCAATCAAATCCATAACTCTACATGTAACTGCATCATCATAGAGCAGCACTACAAATGTACGGTGTATCTCTCGGAGTACACGTCTCATACCATTGACAACCACGATCTACGAGAAATACTATACAAATCTCCAATATTTCTACTTGCAGCTTGGTCCATATCCATATACATGAACAGAAAGTACAGGTATGCATATTTTCTACACAGTACATGAACACATTTTCTAACCGACTTTTACCTTCTATAATCTGAAAAATGAATGGACGATCATTGTTTCATTGTCCTAAAATGACCTGTCACTTACAAACCTTTATATTGTTTAATTTCTTCATACACACACACACAGGAAAATACTATTAAACTAACATATTTTAAATAAAATATATACACGACATATAATCACACAAAATAACATACACACTCTATGATCAAATCTCAAACAATAATATTTATACAAACACATAATTGGTTTTAATTTTTTTCGTTTATATAAGTACTTACATATATTTATATAGGACAAGCAGACTATGACATTCACTCACTGTTACGTGCAAAAGCAGGCTATGACAATGACTCACTATTACATGGAAAAGCTTAGTTACAAGAATAATGGTATACGTTGGTAGATTATGAATTCCACAAACCATGGTAAAGATATTTTCTTTCCTACCCTTAGTCATAATATAGTTTTAATGGTTTTCAGGAAGGCGCTGAGCATTTCAATTTAAAAAAATCTATGTCTAAAATTAAAACAGTGCTATATAGCAACCAAATTACTAATTTCTTTATTTTACAATTGCAATGAAGCCCATTCTCCTGAATAGAAGCAGCCGATTTTGATTTACAAAGAACAACTAAGAAGCAAACTACTCATTTTTTTAAAAAAAGTAAGTAGATTGTTACCATAATATTTGATTTATAACTCACACGCACTGTACGGTGCATTCATGGTATTTCTGTGCCTAAAAATAGAGATTCTGCACCATTCTGACCAAAAATCCCCCCCGTCTTAAACAGTGATCTCCTGTCAGAATGGCCCTCAAATTCCTATTTTTCAGCACACAAATTACCCAACTCAGCCGCTAGAATGTAGATGTTGTAGAACAAACAACTGTTTTAATTGTATAGCTTTACCTATATAATTTATTCTTCTCCACACCACCGGCTTACTTTTTTCTGTCATCTGAACCCCAGTTTAGTAACACATTAATTGAAGAATACCCATCCCTGGTAATTCAACTTCCCAATTCACAATCACACACCATTACATACATCTTTATCATCTTACTCAAACAATCATGCACACAACACATATGCATTGCAGAAAACCCCAACCCATACCTTCTGTATTTTTTTCATCAGACGCTACAGAATGCCCACCAAAAAGCAACTCCGTAGAAAGGGACGCAGAAGTAGAGCAAATGAAAAGAAAAGTCACCAACATAAACACCCATCTATAGCAGAATTTGTAAAAAACGTTGAAACACAACAGCTAATACAGTCATGTTGTGAAACAGAAGAAGTTTCCAGTGCAAAAACTTTGCCTCCTCTATCACAAAGTAAAACGACCCAAAAAACTATTAACAGAAAATCAACTATCACTACAAATAAAACGTCTTCTATAAATCTTCATATAATACAAAGTAAGCATACCAAGAAAAGTATATTAGCCAAAATGTTCCGTCACAAAGTCCTTCAAAATCTGATAAAAACAGGAGAGAAACCAGGTTCAACACTTCAAACCTATCGTAGGAAAGTAATCTTAGAAGCGTTGATAGACAGTGCAATTCTTCTCAAAAGAAACGTATTTATTGTTGTGTTAAACAGAATTAAACCACTAACAAAACTAATAACTAAACTTCAAAAAAGACTTCTCAATAAACAAAATGTGAACAGAAATAACTTCTTAAATATCTGTGGAGGTGAATGGAGTCACACTACAAGCACAGAACCATACTTTAATGAAGAAGCATACAAACAAAAGCAAACAAATACAATTGCCATACATAGCAGAGGTCGAGGTTATGAAAAAGTTAATAATACCATAATGGAACAAGTAATACTCCTTACAAAAATATGCCCTGAAAACTTAGATTTACCCCTCCATTCGACTGAATCAGAACATCTAATTTACACATGGCCATGCACGTCAATGTGTAACATTCCCCAAAAAATGTTCCAATCTTTACGCCTATTCCTCAATCAATATGTGAAAAGCAAAGACAAAATACTGCAAAGTATGGATGCTTGTCCAGTACGCAAGCACACAGGACTGCAAGGACATTCGCTGGCCTGCATATCAGGAGCTACTTGCAAACCTTCCATGATATCAAAAGGATATCAACACATCATGCAAGTATAAGAAATCTAGTTTATAAACTGTATTATGCAAAAAGTCCTGCTTTAGCACTAGCCAATTTAAATAACATTCTTCTACATGGTACACCAAAAGACCTACTAGAAGAAATCAAGTATATACAGAAAAAAATACTTTGGAAATGAAACCCACTTACAAGATTAAATAGCTGTCAACCAACTTTGTAACAAATCTGCACATGGCAACCTTTCACTTCACACATACAAAAAAGAAATACTAAAATTTCAAAGCACTTCAGCTGAAGTACCAAACCACGTGTGTGTATGTTGCCGCAGAACGTGTTATAAAAGTAACACAAAAACTATAGACCTTTCATACAAAATAGAAGACAATGAAGATTCTAAATGGTTTGAATTAGCTCTATCTTATAGCAGAAAACAAATATGAAATAACTGACCCCATAATACTTTGCAGTTACTGCACTACCAAACTTGACAACAACCAAACTCCTTCACGTGCTATCTCAAATAACTTGGAATTACATCCACTACCAAAACTCCTTCAACAACTTAATTTATATGAGAGCATCATAATTCAAACAGTTCATCCATTTCAAGCAATAATACGCCTTCAACCAAAAACTGCAAAATTAACTCCCTCTGAATTAGTGAAAGGTATTCGAGGAAAAGTAGTGTATTTACCATTAGATCTAAAAGAAAATGTGCACACTCTCGGAGTGCAACGCCCAATGCAACAATCTTTAATTATCTTGGAAAATGGAGTACCTACAAAAGACAAATACATTTGGCAACAACTGGTAGATTTACATAAAGTTAGAGAAGCCCTGCAATATCTCAAAGAGAATAATGATTATTCCAAAGAAATTAATATCAAAGAAAACTTGAAAGATACAACTGAAATAATTCAAGAGACACAAGAAACTGGTCAATTTGAGCTCCTAGATCCTGCTACAATAGCAAACACTTTAGACCATTATACAATACACCCATTGCACTCTAATGACACCATAGAAGATGCACTGTAAATGTACCAAATGTGTCAAACAAAAGGATCACCAATCAGCATATGGGAAAAAAGTATAGAAGCACGTGCTTTTCCTCTACTCTTTCCTACTGGCAAAGGAGGCAGGTATGATGATAGACCTATTCAAATATCAGCTTCAGAATACCGCTCATTACGGATGTATTCCGAAGATCCCAGATTTAGACAAAATGTGGAATACATATTCCACCTACTCATTGAAAGTGAACTAGCAACTTTATGTTACGGACTTGCACACATATTACAATCAGGATCAAACTTTCAAAATATGACAGCCACACAATTATTACAAAATGTTCAACAAAAAGATGAGGTTTTACAGACAAATCTTACAAATCTATTAGCAAATATGCGAGGTACTAAAGAGTATTGGTTTCGACGCCATGGAGATGTACGTTGTATGACCATAAACCTTGGCCCACCCACTTGGTGTGTTACATTAAGTTGCGCAGAATATGCATGGGAAGATTTACATGCTTTCCTACGCATATCAAACGAAACCAAAACAAACATAGATATGCTAACACCTGGAGAACTTTGTTCTCAGGATCCTGTTAATGTTTCTAGATATTTTCCCCATCGCTTCATTGCTATGCTACATTTTATTTGTATTAAAACTGTTCCTCCCCTTGGAGAAGTGCAACACTTCTTTTGGAGAAAAGAATACCAAGCCAGAGGAGTGCCACATGTCCACATGCTTTTATGGATTAAAGATGCTCCTAAATTTGGTCAAGACAGTGATGCCACTGTTTTACAGTTTATTGAAAAATATGTCACTTGTGAAATTCCATCAGAATCCACAAATAGTGATCTTCATGCAAACATCTTACAATTCCAAAGACACAAATGTGGCAAATATTGTCGTTGCAAATTCAAAAACAAAGGGAAATACTACACCAAATGCCGATTTGGTTTCCCTAGACCAGTTACAAATACAGTTCAAGTGAACAACCTCATGTCTTCAGTTAGACATAGTGTTAAAGGTAAGTCACCTAAAAATACATATTGCATAAAAAGAAAAGAAGAAGAAAAATATATCAATGATTACAATGCAATCATTGCCCACTTGTGGAATGCAAACATAGATGTGCAGTACATTGCAGACAATTCTACTGCAGTTGCACGATATGTCACAGCATACTTAACCAAATCAGAAAAGACAGAGCTCCAAGACCTCTGGAATGACCTGTCATCAGATAAAACAGTGTCTCAGAAATTATACAGCTTGAGCATAAAAATGCTGTCCCATAGAGAATGTGGATCCTATGAAGCAGCAGATTGATTAACTGGTACTGCATTGTATGGTAAATCTGCAAATATAGTATGGCTAAGTCTTGGTCCAGCTAAATCTAGAAAAAGAGTTCTAAAATCATACGAAGATATAGAAACAATAGCCAAACATGATCCCAACAGCCAAGACATTTTAAAAAACAATTTATTGGACACATACTACCCAAACAGGACTACCACTTTGGAAACCATGTGTCTATACCACATAGCCCAACACTACACATACAAAAATAATATAAAACCTGATGAGCAAAACCGTAAATACAAAGTGACAAACTGTGATGGCAGCTTAGTAAAACTCACCAAACCAAATTTAATTAATCATATCAAATTGTCATTAAAGACTCCTCAACATAAAGAAATATATTACATGTCCCTGCTACAACTCTTCAAACCATGGAGAAAAGAAGAATAAATACTAGATACCTATGACTCATATGAAGACGCTTTCAAAGCCAATGAAAGCAGTATAACTGATGTAAACATTGCACAGTACAAAACAATGTTGCACAATGAACAGCAACACGAAGAGGAACTCCAGGCCCAACTAGATAAGGACACTCCTGACAGTAGTCAACCTTCTGTCACAGGAAGCCAAGAACTACTGGGAGAACCACTAATAACAAATGAGGCAGAATTAGCTATGATAGATAAAGAAGACTTAACTACACTACAATCAAAACTAAACAAAGAGCAACATAGCATTTTTCAAGAAAAAACAAAAGAAATTGCACATGGTGTGCAACATGAAAACAAAGAATGCACCTTCCAAAATTACAAACCTATACTATTGTATGTCAGTGGTGAAGCTGGTTCTGGCAAAACATTCCTAATCAAAATCATCAGTAAGTTCCTTCAACAATTGACAAACAACAAACTGTCAGCTGTTGTCACTGCCCCCACAGGTTTAGCTGCCTACAACATAGGTGGTGTCACTTTACACCGATTACTACTCCTGCCAGTAGAACACCAAAACAAGTTAGATTATTACAAACTTTCTGCAGAAGCTGCAATGGAAGTACGCAGAGTATTGAAACAAATGAAAATGCTACTAATAGATGAAGTGAGCATGGTGTCCAACCTAATGTTGGCTTTGATTCACCTCAGATTACAAGAAGTACTCAAAACAAACTATGAAGAGCTATTTGCAGGAAAACACATAATTGTTTTCGGAGATTTTCTTCAATTGACACCTGTAAAAGGTGAGGCTATTTTTAAAACATTAGGACACAAACTCTGCCGTAAAAATGTTGGCAGCATTGGAAATGTCAACCTTTGGCAACATTTCCAATACAGAGAATTAACAGAAAACATGTGCCAATCTGCAGATCTCACTTATGCCAACATCTTAAAAAGTATCAGAGTTGGTATACTTTCTAGAGAAGCAGAAGCAATATTGAAAACGCGACACATTCATGCACTTTATGGTGATAATGCATGTGCTACAGATGGTATGGAACAATTAGCCCACAAAAATGTCAATTGTATGGCTTTAATGCCAACTCTTGCAAGCTGTCACAAATTCAATGAAATAATGTTAAGCAAAGAAATGCAACCAATTATGGAAATTAGCGCCACAGACAAACTAGATGTACATGGAATGACACTACCCATGTGTGACCAAGGTACTTCTTTAAAGAAGGAAGACAAACTCCAAAAAAAGCAGTTAGATACAGAACTACCTGGAACATTTAAATTCTCAAATATAGTTGGTCTAAGTTCCTACGCAAATGTAGCAATGAATATTCTATTTCAATTACCACAAATTGTTGACAACATTTACTTACACAGTATAGACCCATTGTGTTTGCAAATGTTAGTACTTCACAGAAATGCAGCAAACAATCCTGACAACACGTGTAGTGTTTTTGGAATAAGACGACAATTGGACTACTTTGCTGGAATGGTGAAATTCACTATAAACTCACAGGAAGATCCACAAGAATTTCTAATGTACTTACTATTAGTATTGTAAAACAAAAACATACCTATAAATGAAATCTTCCAGATTTCATACATGTGGAAACATACATGCACTCTGTGCAACAATGTGACACAAGAAGAAATTCCCAATGAACGCTTCATATATATATATCAATACCAAATTGTGAATCCATTCCATTTCAGCAACTTGTACACAATGCAAACCATGGTAGATTATGCTCTACCTGCAATTCAGATAATCGCTCCACGTTAGTAATATAAACACATAGTAATACGTAATACTAATGCTTCTACGTTACAATGCAGATGGTACCAAAAAACAACTGCAAGCTGACTGGATTCACACATAGTCAAATATCACTTGGTAAGAAAACCTTCACAACAATAGGTATAATCTACCACGCAGGAGCCACAACCAATTCAGGGCACTACACGGCATATATAAAAAAAGAAATGTGGATGGTTTGAATGTAATGATAGTACCATTACTCTAAAGCAGAGATTACCAGCAAATCTTACAAACGCTTATTTGATGTTCTATCATTGCTTTGTCTAGGGTAAGACCTTGTGATTTACGAATCGTGACTGCGTATGCAAGAGTTAGAGAAAATTGTTCTCTGCGTACATACACATCTTTGAAGAGAAGGAATCTAGCTGTTGAGCGTCCTATCCTTTTTACTTCTGAAAGTTTGTCAAAGAGTATATTGACAAACTGAATTTTGTTGTTGCGTGGGTATGCTTGAAAGCCAACAACTGTACCCAGTGCTCCATTAACTAGTCCTTGGTCCACGTCAAGGTTACGTTTAAGCATTACTCTGCAATTTAAGGATAATTTTAATATCTTTTCCAAGCCTGCTGTGTTTGAGATTGATTTTCCTAAACTATTTACCGGGTAATTCATAGAATTTCGCACAAAAGTGGCGCACGGGGCTGGCGCACAGTGTCCCCGTGCGATACACTGCGACAGCCGCGTGCGATAAAATCAATTTCATCGCATATTCATGGATTTTAGCCTCCAAAACCAGCCGTGGTGCAGAGTGGCGCAGCGACCCTGCAGCAGCGCCAGTTACGCCCCCAAGAACGCAATCGCGCAAGGAAAATCCATCAAAATCCCCAATTCATCGCAAATGTCTGCCCTAACCCTGGACCAGTTTACAGGGCTGCCAAACAGCAAACGCCAAGCGGGGTCCGTGTATTACTGGGCTGCGCAGGAAGTTTCACACGCGATTGGCCCTGTGCGAGCGGGGTACGTGTATAACTGGGGAGCGCGTGAAGTTTCACACGCGATTTCAGCAGGGTACGTGTTATTACTGGGGTGCACGGGAAGTTTCACACGCGATTTCAGCAGGGTCGTGTATTACTGTGGTGTGCGGGAAGTTTTACACGCGATTGGCCCTGTGCGAGCGGGGTACGTGTATTACTGGTGTGCGCGGGAAGTTTCACACGCGATTGGCCCTGTGCGAGCGGGGTACGTGTATTAATGGGGTGCACTGGAAGTTTCACACGCGATTGGCCCTGTGCGAGCGGGGCACGTGTATTACTGGGGTGCGCGGGATGTCTCACACGCGATTGACCCTGTGCGAGCGGGGTACGTGTATTACTGGGGTGTACGGGAAGTTTCACATGCGATTGGCCCTGTGCGAGCGGGGCACGTGTATTACTGGGGTGCCCGGGATGTCTCACACGCGATTGGCCCTGTGCGAGCGGGGTATGTGTATTACTGGGGTGCACGGGAAGTTTCACACGCGATTCCATCAGGGCATGTGTATTTCAGGGGTGCGCGGGAAGTTTCACACGCGATTCCATCAGGGCACGTGTATTTCAGGGGTGCGCTTGAAGTTTCACACGTGAATTCAGCAGGGTACGTGTCTTTCAGGGGTGCGCGTGAAGTTTCACACGCGATTCCATCAGGGCACGTGTATTTCAGGGTTGCGTGGGAAGTTTCACACGCAAATTCAGCAGGGTACGTGTATTTCAGGGGTGCGCAGGAAGTTCCACACACAATTGTCCTGGGTATGTGTATTGCAGGGGTGCGCGGGAAGTATCACACGCAAATTCAGCAGGGTACGTGTATTTCAGGGGTGCGTGGGAAGTTTCACACACGATTCCATCAGGGCACGTGCATTTCAGGGGTGCGTCGGAAGTTTCACACGCAAATTCAGCAGGGTACGTGTCTTTCAGGGGTGCGCGGGAAGTTCCACACACAATTGTCCTGGGTAGGTGTGTTCCAGGGGTGCGCGGGAAGTCTCACACGCTAATTCATCAGGGTACGTGTATTTCAGGGGTGCGCGGGGAGGACTACATGTGATTTGGCCATGTGGGTCCTCCCAGGTGTTCCCTCTACACCCTCCATGGCCCCTGCAGGCAGCCCACACCACAGGGGACTACCCTGCACCCCTGCTCATGTCCCGCAGGCAGCCCATCCACCATGGGCATGCCCCCCAGCCAAGCCACATGTCACCTTGCACTACTGATCAACAACGCATGTCTCCCAGCACCCCCACCACCCAGCAATGTGGGGCACCTGCCAGCAGGCCTCCACTTATGTCCAACTCATGTCCCCCTGCACCCCCACCCCCCAGCATTCAGGGGCACCCTCCACCAGGCCCCCACACATGTCTCCCTGCACCCCCAGCCCCAAGCATCCAGGGGCACCCTCCACCAGGCCCTACTCATGTCCAACTCATGTCCCCCTGCACCCCCACCCCCCAGCACTGTGGGGCACCCTCCACCAGGCCCCCACTCATGTCCAACTCATGTCTCCCAGCACCCCCAGCCCCCAGCAGTGCAGGGCACCCTGCACCATGCCCCCACACATGTATCCCTGCACCCCCACCCCCCAGCATCCAGGGGCACCCTCCACCAGGCCCCCACTCATGTCCAACTCATGTTCCCTTGCACCCCCACCCCCCAGCACTGTGGCGCACCCTCCACCAGGCCCCCACTCATGTCCAAATAATGTCTCCCAGCACCCCCACCCCCCAGCAGTGCAGGGCACCCTCCACCATGCCCCCACACATGTCTCCCAGCACCCCCACTCCCCAGCATCCAGGGGCACACTCCACCAGGCCCCCACACATGTCTCCCAGCACCCCCACCCCCCAGCAGTGCAGGTCACCCTCCACCAGGCCCCCACTCATGTCTCCCAGCACCCCCACCCCCAGCATCCAGTGGCACCCTCCACCATGCCCCCACACATGTCTCCCAGCACCCCTACCCCCCAGCATCCAGGGGTACCCTCCACCAGGCCCCCACTCATGTCTCCCTGCACCCCCACCCCCCAGCATCCAGGGGCACCCTCCACCAGGCCCCCACTCATGTCCCCCTGCACCCCCAACCCCAGCAGTCAGGGGCACCCTCCACCAGGCCCCCACTCATGTCTCCCAGCACCCCCACCCCCCAGCATCCAGGGGCACCCTCCACCAGGCCCCCACTCATGTCCAACTCATGTCCGTCTGCACCCCCACCCCCCAGCATCCAGAGGCACCCTCCACCAGGCCCCCACTCATGTCCAACTCATGTCCGTCTGCACCCCCACACCCCAGCAGTCAGGGGCACCCTCCACCAGGTCCCCACTCATGTCTCCCAGCACCCCCACCCCCAGCAGTGCAGGGCACCCTCCACCATGCCCCCACACATGTCTCCCAGCACCCCCACCCCCCAGCATCCAGGGGCACACTCCACCAGGCCCCCACACATGTCTCCCAGCACCCCCACTCCCCAGCAGTGCAGGGCACCATTCACCATGCCCCCACACATGTCTCCCAGCACCCCCATCCCCCAGCATCCAGGGGCACCCTCCACCATTCCCCCACACATGTCTCCCAGCACCCCCACCCCCCAGCAGTGCAGGGCACCCTCCACCAGGCCCCCACTCATGTGCTCCAGCCAACACGTCATCACAATCTAGATCCCTGGCCCTTATGGGCTGCCTCCACATGCCAAACACCCACCCAAGTATTGCATCCACCCACTTAGAGATGGCAATTACATGATACAACCCCAATGGCAAGTATGTAAATGAATACATGTCCCTCACATACACACAATGGGTGTCAGTGAATGTCAAAACCCATATCATGATATGCATGAAACCAATGAGATGATACTACACATTGAAGTTTGATGAAGAAAATGTATTAAAAGCAACATAAATGGAATCAAAAATAAACAAACGACAATGGGAATTAAAAAACAAAAGCAGCATGTCCGTAAAATAAAGTAAAACCACAAATCATAATCCAAAGGAAAGGTGTCCAAAGTCACAGTTCAAAAAAGTAAATCCAATGGAAAATCCAAACCGAAAACCATGCTCCATGGGTAAATTCCAAATAAAAAAAATAAAATCCAACACTCAACTATATACAGATAAACAATCCAGGGTCCATGATCCCAACAGAAGAAATGAAAACTATCTAATAATACTACCTAATAAAAAAACTATATACAAAATGTGGTCCATTGTCCAAAAGGTCAAAAAAAAAATAAAAAGCAAAGGAAACCTAACACTTACTACATAACTATTTACAAGGACAGCCGGCTAGTCCGACGGCTCACTGGTTGTTGTCATGGGCCAGGGCATCATCGAACTCCTGTTCAATGGCTTGGAGGCGGACATGTTCCCTGGCCCCGAGGTCTCGCAGGGATAATGCAGTGTCCAGCTCCAACTCCCTGCGAATACCCTCGAGGCACTCAGCCCGCCTCAGCGCTCTCCGCATGGAGTTCTCCGCCCTGACCATTGTGAGCCGTTCCTCCTCTGCCCGCTGCCGCTCTGCACCTATCTGCTGGCCCAACCGCTCGAACACGGAAGACACTCCCATTCCAGGGTTCTCCTGCCCTCCGGCCGATGCCTGCACCCCTGATGTTGATGGCCCGAGCCATGATGCCTCCCACGTCGAGCCTGCCGCTGCCTCCAATGCAACTGCCTGTGCCAGCACGATGGCATCCAGGCTGATGGAATCCACCAATGCCGTTGTGCACGTGCCCTGCCCGATGATGCCGTCACATCCTCCATCTGCTGGGGTCCAGTTGCTGGAGTGTCCACCCCTGCTGGACCTCCGACTCCCGACTGTGGCAGGGATGGGATCCCCACCGAGTTGGCTGCGTTGGTCGGGGCAGGTCCACAGGGGGCCCTGGTGGCATCTGGGCCAGAAGGCGGCATGGAGAACGACTGGCGCATAGCCTCCACAGAGGAGGAGAGAGTCGCCAGAGTGACCGACACATGTACGAAACCCCCGACCATGGCCGCTCCCAACTGGGCCACGTTGGCACAGTGCTCTTCGTGATGATGTGCGTGCTCCCCCCGGGAAGCACGCACCTCATCACGAATGACACCCGTGCGCAACGCGACACCAATCAGGACCTTCTCCATACGACCATGGGTCCCCTCGTCCGCAGGTGGAGGGGAGTCAGATGACATGGACATCCCCCTACCTGCAGACGGGCCTGGGATGGGGCATCCCTGCTGGTGCATGGTGGTGCAGTCACAGTGTCAGGGACAGTGACATGCACAGGCACCTCCACGGCGACCTGTGCTGCCTCCTGCCCCTGGCCCTGGACTGCACCACTTGCACCAGCAGGGATGCCCCCATCAGGCCCCATGTGCGGCTCAGTAGCGGCCTCCTCCTCCCCTGTGGAAACCACCAACCTGGATGGCTCCACCCCATCTTCCGCCATTGCAAGCCCCTGTGGGGGCTCACCCACCCCTTCCGCTGCAGCCGTGGGGGCATCCCCGCCGCTTTGCTCCACAGCACCGTCTCTGCCCTCTTCTTCACTTTGCGCTGTGTAGAGGGAGACATAGAACACAAGCATCAGGGTACTGTACAATGGTCCCCTAGACAGGAAGCAATAGCAGATGAGTGGCACTGTCAAAGATCCCTTCCATCATGTCCCTCCACAACACATGGGTCAGTGCAGGCAAAACACATGCAGTAACAGGCATGGCACATGCTATGGACATTAGCAAACATGTCCAAGGGACTCTTGAAACATACAATGTTGTTTTTGAACTCACATGCATCATGGGTCATGCCTATCACATGCACACACTTCACCGTACTTTCATCCATCTGGACTCGTACACCCCAGACACAGTGGATGCAAGGATAACTAGGCTGCATCAGTGATTCTGAACATTATCACAGACATGTGTCATGCATCCATGGCATTCATAAGTCACAGACACGCAGGTCAGACACACAGACATGGACACCATACATGCACATGGCATCAGCACCCATCCCTCACCCCCACCCATGTCCTGGAACTGGCATGCTCTCATGTGTCCATTCCACATAGGGCTCCCCATGTTGCATTTAAACACATACACCAAACGTGTGCTTCACACATTACTGTTCTCAAATGCATGACCATGATGTCCCTGCACACACACACGCGTACATGGCCTATGTCACACATACAGGCAAGTATCAGACAACCAGCACACTGCAACATGCCCTGTCTCACACAGCAATGCTTGGCCACTTACCGCTCGACTCCAGACGGGTCTGCCTCTCAAGGACCTGGACGTGGAGCGCTGGGGATATGCGTTCCAGGACCCTCATCTGATCTTCCGACAAGTGGCCCCGGTGCCCCTTAGCATCCGCTGCCTTCAAGAGGCACCGTGCCTTGTTGAGGGTCCTGGAGCTGAAGTCCTCCCAGCACTTCTTGACATGATGGAATAGTCGGACTGCCACCCCCTCCGCGTTGATGGCAGTCACGATGTCCGTCCAGATCCGAGTCCGTCCTTCCTTGTCGGCGCGTGATGATCCGAAGAGGGCATCATAATGCCCCAGGACAAGCTCCACCAGGACACCAACTTCCTTCTGACTGAAGCTGGTGGCCCTCTGCTCCTCTGGCTGCGGGTCACCAGTGGTCTCGGATGGTGTTTACCCCGACATGGCGACCCCCAAGGCAAGTGTGGCTGGGCAACTGGGTCCTGGGGCTGGGCTGTGGAGCGATGGTATCCAAGTCGGGAGTCTTCTGTTCCAGCAGGGGTGGACACAGCAACTGGACCCCTGCAGATGGCTGATGTGCAGGCACCAAATGGCAGGGCACGGTGGCAGCAGGCAGGCAGGCAGGCAGGCAGCAGCAGATGGCTCGTGGGAGGCTGCTCGGGGGTCTGGGGGCAGTAATTCGGCCTTTTGGGCAGGAGCATGGTCTTCCGTGTGCTTACGCGTGGCCAGCTTGCTACGGAGTGGTTTGGCATGTGAAAATTCTGCACGTCAGTGTGTAATTCGAGGAAAGGCTCTCAGCGTGTAAGCGCGTCAGCACGCATACGTGATTCCATTGGACCAAAGGCCCTTAGCGCGTAAGCGCGTCTGTGACATAACGCGCACGGGCATTGCCCTGGCAGGGCTTGAAGATCCCACGTGGATTTCCATTGCTCAGTACGTGCTTTTCGTGGGGTGCGGTGCATGTGTTCTGCAGGCGTTGGGGTTCATACGCTATTACTTCGCAGCAGGTGGGTGTTGGCTACGCGTTCTTCTACACGCAAGGCAGACGTTGAGTGGTACCCTGCTCCACCAGGCTCGATCGCGTGTTAAACAACCCGTGAGCCCCTGAAATACACGTACCACGCTCCCCCATGCCCGATCACGTGTTAAACTTCCCGCGCACCCACGAAATACACGCACGTGCTATTATTCACACAGCGGGTGTCCGTGTTTGTCGCGTACCCCTTTGCACGTCATTTAGGGGTGCGTGGGAAGTTTCACACGTGAATTCAGCAGGGTGCGTGTATTTCAGGGGTTCTGGGGAGTACTACACGTGAATTGGCCATGTCGGTCCTCCCAGGTGTTCCCTCTACACCCTCCATGGCCCCTGCAGGCAGCCCATACCACAGGGGACTACCCTGCACCCCTGCTCATGTCCCACAGGCAGACCATCCACCATGGGCATGCCCCCCAGCCAAGCCACATGTCACCCTGCACTACTGATCAACAACGCATGTCTCCCAGCACCCCCACACCCCAGCACTGTGGGACACCTGCCAGCAGGCCCCCACTCATGTCCCCCTGCACCACCACCCCCCAAGCATCCAGGGGCACCCTCCACCAGGCCCCCACTCATGTCTCCCTGCACCCCCACCCCCCAGCACTGTGGGGCACCCTCCACCAGGCCCCCACCCATGTCTCCCAGCACCCCCACCCCCCAGCACTGTGGGGCACCCTCCACCAGGCCCCCACTCATGTCTCCCAGCACCCCCACCCCCCAGCAGTGCAGGGCACCTGCCAGCAGGCCCCCACTCATGTCCCCCTGCACCACCACCCCCAGCACTGTGGGACACCCGCCAGCAGGCCCCCACTCATGTCCCCCTGCACCCCCACCCCCCAGCACTGTGGGACACCCTCCACCAGGCCCCCACTCATGTCTCCCAGCACACCCACCCCCCAGCAGTGCAGGGCACCTGCCAGCAGGCCCTCACTCATGTCCCCCTGCACCACCACCCCCCAGCACTGTGGGACACCTGCCAGCAGGCCCCCACTCATGTCCCCCTGCACCCCCACCCCCAGCACTGTGGGGCACCCTCCAACATGCCCCCACTCATGTTCCCCTGCACCCCCACCCCCAAGCACTGTGGGGCACCCTCCACCAGGCCCCCACTCATGTCTCCCAGCACCCCCATCCCCAGCACTGTGGGGCACCCTCCACCAGGCCCCCACTCATTTCTCCCAGCACCCCCACCCCCCAGCAGTGCAGGGCACCTGCCAGCAGGCCCCCATACATGTCCCCCCAACACCTCATGACGATCCATAATCATGGCCCCCATGCCCACTCAATACACTGCCCACGCCACCCCAGTCCGAACACACCACCAGGTATGACATCCACCCGACAAAGAAGTCACCAGCACATGATGCATCCCAAATGGATAGTCTGCACATCAACACATGTCCGTCAAACCCACACAATGACAGCATGTGAATGATAGAACACACATTGTGACATGCATGAAACCAAACAGAGAATACCACACATTGAAGTACCAAATTATAATGTATTAAAAATGAAAAGCAAGGCAATGAAATGGAACAGAAGAAAATTGAAGTAATAAATGAAATCCAGCATGTCCAATAAATGAAAAAAGATGCATGAAATCCAAATGAAAGGCAATCCAAAAGCAAGTCTCCAAAGTGTCAGTCTGAGAAATAAATTCAAGGTTCCAAAACAAGAAAAAAACATTGATCCATGTGAAAAAAACAATACAATTCCAAATCCATTGTCAAACTATGTACAAGGTGAACATCCAGGGTCCATGTGCCCAATCCTTGAGGCAATGAAAACTATAAAATAAAATACTACCTAATGAAGAACTATATACAAGAAGTTGGGGCATTGTCCAAGCGCCCCAAAACAAAACAAAACCGAAAGGAAACTTAACACTAAAGAACTATTTACAAGGGCAGCAGGCTAGTCCGACGGCTCACTTCTGGATGTTCCGGGCCAGGGCATCATCGAACTCCTGCTCAATGTCCCGGAGGCGGTCCTCCTCCATGGCCCCGAGGGTGCGCAGGGCCGACGACATGTTCTCCTCCAACTCCCTGCGGATTGCCTCGAGGCACTCGGCCCACCTCAGGGCCCTCCGCATGGAGTTCTCCGCCCTGACCATCGTGACCCGTGCCTCTTCCACCCGCTGCCGCTCCGCATCTATGGCGTGGCCCAACCACTGCCACACAGAAGACACTTCCCGTCCTGGGTCCTCCTGCCATCCGGCCGATGCCTGCCCCTCCGATGTCGAAGGCCCCGAGCCATCATGGCTCCCACCTCGTTGCTGCTGCTGCTGTGCCTGTGCCCGTGCCCTGGCTCCTGCTGCCTGCACATCCTCCACCGGCCGGGGTGCAGTTGTTGATGTGGCCACCCCTGCTGGATGTCCGACTCCCGACTGTGGCAGGGATGTGTCCTCCACCAGCCTGGCTGCACCGTCAGAGGCAACTCCACAGGGCACCCAGGTGACAAATGGGTGGAAAGATGGCACGGAGGAGGACTGGCGCATAGGGTGTTCAGTTGAGGAGGGGGTCGGAACAAGCTCCACAAACGGAGGAATCCGGCCTGGGTGACCTGTCCCAGTAGTCCGACGCGGTCAACGAGCCATGCGAGATGACATGCAGTCTGCTTATGAAAAGACTGCAGGTCACCTCGCATGGCCCGTTGACGCAACGCCACACCAGTCAGGACAGGCTCAACCCGTACCTGGATAGCCACGTCCGCAGGCAGAGGAAGGCCAGTTGTTGTAAGCTCATCCCCTGCCTGAAAACGGGTCTGGACGTAGGCATCCCTGCTGGTGCAAGATGATGCAGTGAAAGGATCAGGGACAGGATTGCACACAGGCACCTCCGCGATGGCAAGTGCTGCCTCCTGTCCCTGCACTGCACCACTAGCACCAGTGGAATCCCCATCTCCAGACCCCGTCTCTGTCACTTGCACGGCCTCCTCCTCCACCAAACCCCCCACCAACCTGGATGACTCCGTGCCATCTTCCCCCGTTGGGCCATGTGGGGTCCCAGCTTCCCCTTCTGCAGCCGAGGAGTCCAACTCCGACCTCTGCCTCTTGGACCTCCCCCAGCAGCTGCGGCCTGGGATGCGGCACCGGACTCCTCACTCCCCGACGAGATGACAACCTGGGAGGGGAGCCGTGCCTTGCGTCTCCGGCTGGTGGTGCAATCCCTGCCGCTGTGCTCCACAGCACCTCCTCCGCCCTCTTCATCAGTTGACGCTGCAGACAGGGAGAAAGAAAACACAGGCATCAGGGCACTGTACAATGGACACATACACACATGACAGTTGTACATGAGTGGTATTTGGAAACCTCAGACATGGAATCACAATCGCCAACACACATGTCATTTCAACTTGCACACATGAGCCATACACAGCCATATTGCAACAGCCAGCACCATCCACACATACAACAGCATGAGCGGGCAAAGGTGAGCCAGACATCACATGCAACACAGGGAGTGCACTACACATGCACACACACCACCACACTTGCATGCATGTGTACACCTCTGCCAACTGTCGCAGTGTTCAGATTGGGATCCATGTCACATCTGCCAATCAGGCTTCCACATTCCGCTGTCACATGCATCCATGTTGCATCACTGTTGCACCCATGTCAAATACACACACATGCACATGTACACAGTGCTGATACATGCAGCTGAAACCAACATCCATGTGTGACATCACGAACATGCCTACTTACATACACATTCATCCAAACATGTGTGGCCACACATCTGCATTTTGCATTCAAGCCTACACACACAAGCACCATCCATGTCTCACACATGAGAGCCCTTGCATGTGTTGGCCTCACGGCCCTGTACACCCCCCCCATACTTGGCCCCATAAAAGCACATATGCAACCTGCACACTACTGGCACACCACCACACGCACAGCTTACAATCATGATGCATGTACACTTACTGCTCGACTCCAGACGGGTCTGCCTCTCAAGGACCTGGACGTGGAGCGCTGGGGATATGCGTTCCAGGACCCTCATCTGATCGTCCGACAAGTGGCCCCGGCGCCCCTTAGCATCCGCTGCCTTCAAGAGGGCGCTGGGCCTTGTTGAGGGTCCTGGACCTGAAGTCCTCCCAGCGCTTCTTGACATGATGGAATAGTCGGACTGCCACCCCCTCCGCTTTGCTGGCAGTCAAGATTAACGTCCAGATCCGAGTCCGTCCTTCCTTGTTGGCGCGCAAACTTCCGAAGAGGGCATCATACTGCCCCAGGACTTGCTCCACCATGACACCAACTTCGGTGGCAGTGAAGCTGGTGCCCCTCTGCCTCTCTGGACGGGGGTTGCCAGTGGTGCCAGATGTTGCAGTGCCTGACATGACAACCCCAGAGGCAGGAGTGGGTGGGCAACAGGGTCCTGGGGCTGGTCTGTGGAGCGATGGAATTCCAGTCGGGAGTTTTCGGTTCCAGCAGGGGGTTGTCACAGCAACAGCACCCCTGGCTGATGTACAGGCAGCAAATGGCAGGGCACGTGGGCAGTAGGCAATCAGGCAGCAGCAGATAGCAGGTGAGAGCATGCTCGGGGCTCTGGGGGGCAGTAATTCGGCCTTCTGGGAAGGAGCGTGGTCTTCCGTGTGCTTACGCGTGGCCAGCTTGATACAGAGTGATTTGGCACGTGAAAATCCAGCACGTCTGCGTGTAATTCGAGGAAAGGGCCTTAGCGCGTAACCGCATCAGCACACGTACGCGAATTCATTTGCCCAAAGGCCCCCAGCGTGTAGTCGCGTCTATGACGTTACGCGCACATGCGTTTTCCATGGCGCGTAGAAAAAATAAGCACGTCAGAGTGTCATAGCGTGCAATTGGTGGAAAGAGCCTCAGCGCATATGCGCGTCTGTGATGTGCGTGTGCGGCCATTTCCATGTACATGGGTGCATGTTACACGTCCAATGACTGCACGTCAGAGTGTCAGCTCGTGTAATTGGAGGATAGGGCCTTAGCACGTACATGCAGAAGTGACGCTGGACGTGTGGGCATGTTTAAAAGGTACGTGTAGAACGCCATTTCCTTGTACGTACTTTTCGTGGAGAGTGAGTGGGTGAAATCTGTACTTCTTGTCGGTTCACACGCGATTAACTTCATGGCGTTCCAAGTTCATACTCCCTGTTACCTCTGACAGCTTTTTCTCTTTTTGTCTTTTTCCTGGGCCTGTTTCCTCAAACAGCGTTCACTTCTTCTGTTGTCCTGTCTCCTCAGACAGCGTACAATTCTTCTTTTGGCGGGGGTTTTGCCAACGCGCACACGCGCGTATTTTTCACTCGATTTTTCCTGGCAGACGGTGAGTCGCGCATGTATTTAACATCTATGCTTGCCCCGTGTGTTGCGTACCCCTTCAGAGGTCAGTCTAGGCTGCGTGTGACACGCATACGTTCATTTTTGTGTTTCTGGGTGCCACAGCGTAGTGCAGGTTTATTTTTCCACGCACGTTGTCTAGGAGGGGTTGCATGCACATTATCTCCCTTTTTTGGGGCGTTGCGTGACCCGTCATCTTCCCCCAGGGGTCACATACAGCCTTGCTAGAGCAATAGGGTACGAATTCCATATAGTACCCTACCCCTTTGACCCCCAATTGCCCAGGACAATAGTTTACTGCAACTCCCATACGCACAACAACATCAGTGCCATGGTTGGGAGGCGAGCATGCGGTAAGGGTGGCAAAGGTGGCTGAGCCTCAAGAGGTGGCCGTGGTGGATACGGTAGGGGACGTGGCCGGAACTTGCAGGGAGCCCCTAGCCCCCCATGTGTGGGTGACCAGTCGGGGACACCCATGCCACCCCCCTGGTTGAGGGTAACGTGGCTGATACCATCCCTGCTCAGACCTTGTTGGACCAGCCCATTGTGGCACCAGACCTGGCACAGGGTGACTCCATGGCTGACTTCCAGGTCAGCAGGTCTAGGCCACGTGTGGCAGTGCATGTTGGTGTCACCAGGCCACGTGGATCAGGGGCAGCTATGTCATCTGCTGCCCCGAGTAGGCACGGTGGGGAGGCTGCAGGGGCAGCTGCGGCTCCATCCACCCCAGCTCTGAGTCTCCCAGCCAGGACAGTGTCGGTCCCAGTCCATCCTGCTGACGTTCCCCCTGACTACATCACACTTCAGCTAATGCCTGCACCAAGTCCCATGGTGAGTGTTCATTCCCACACTCCTAGTCCACAGTCCACTGGGGCTCCTGCCCCTAGTGTCCAGAGTGGCGTAGGACACACAGGATCCCCACCACCTTCCAAGCGGAAGAGGAAGAGTGCTCGTCCAGTACAGGCTGATGTCCCAGACACGGCTACACAGTCCGGCCCACCAAGGAAGCCCAGCTTCAATCAGGCCGAACTTGATGCACTTGTGGAGTATGTGTCCGCACATGACAGCGAAATGGTGATTACTGCAGGATGCAAGACCACACCTGCACAACGTCAGGCACACTGGCAGACCATCACAGACATCATAAGTGCCCTTGGATTCGTGAGGCGCACAGCTAATGATTGCTACAAGCGCTGGAATGACCTGAAGTGCAGGGCAAAGAAAAAGCTGGCCTCAAGTCATGCCGCAACTCTAGTGACTGGAGGTGGGTCTCCAGCAGAGGACATTGAACTCACTCCACATGAGTATGTTGCTGGGACCTACGTCGCGGAGGAACAGATCCAAGGCGTGGGAGACCTGCCAGATTACGAGGCATTGTCCGGTGTGTGCACATGCATGTGTGTGTCATCCATGTGCATGGTGTGTGTGTGAGTGCTTTTGATTGAGTGCCAGGTGAGGGGGTGTGTGCCTGAGTGGTTTGGGTCACCCATGTGCTTCATCCAATACATTCTGCGCACCAGGATTTGGGTGTTGCAGTATCCCTTCTGGCAACAGTAGACATTCAGCCCAACATCACGCCAGTTGCCCTTGAATTGTCATCTTGCCACAACATAGTTGCATGTTATTCTGTGTTCATTCAGGCTGATTGTCTGCATTCCACCAATTTCACTAGGCATTTGTCAGTCCTATTATCACATGTGTGACATGGCTAGGGTACATGCCATCTGTGTGATGGCATGTGTCATGTATGTGTATTGAACATGCCAATCACAGGCCAATGTGTGATGGCACTGCTAGGCAGCATGCAGCAAATTTGTTGGTCTTCCATCTTGGTGTCATCAATGTGTGCCATTTGCCTCCCCTTCATACGCAGTGACAGTGCATGCATGGGAGGGTTATAGTCATGTGGTACATGTGTCAATGAAGTACTGTTTCTGTTGCTTCTCAGCCCTAATTGTGTTCCATGTTGCTAATGCCTGTTCCCATTTCTTTTCTTTCATGTCTTTGCAGGGGATGATGCACTTGATACTGCTGGGATTGTGGAGATGGTGCAGACCCAGGAGGGCTCTCAGGCCCGACCGAGCACCAGTGAGGGACGTGGTGTAGTGGTGGGTGAGAACCAACACTTGCTGCAGACCATTATCTCAAGGGGTGTCTCTGGATGCACCTCCCCTGAGCTCTATTCAGGTGTCCATTCGGATGATGAGACCTATGTGCGGTCGCAGGTAAGTGTTTCTGGGAGGGATTCTGTACTGTCCAACCCACCTGCACCAGGGGTAGAACCCTCAATGGGGATGTCAGTGTTGGTAGGGCCGCCTTTGGTGGTTACGGATGCAGGGTCACACTCCGCAACATCTGATCCTGTTCCTGGGCCAGAAGATCAGAGGGGGAATGCAGCCCTGCAGCCTCAGGCAGTGCCGGCACAGCAAGGCACAGTTTGCCGTGCCCCAGACAGGTGTGGTGCCCACCGATGCGGTGGCCGTACACCACCTGGCAATACCGCATGGGAGCAATCCATATACGGTATGGCAAACCAACAGGCAGCATCATCTGCGATGATGGCTCAGGCCATGGATAGGTTGGGCACTTCCATTGTCCCCCAAGAAAGGCTGATGGAACAACTACAGCAGGCAAAAGACACCATTTGCCAGTCACACAGGGAGGACAGGTTGGCGTCCAACAGGGACAGACGGGCGGCACTGGAGACTCTGCGGAAAGCCATTTCTATTGAGTCCCAGGGCCACAGGGAAGCCCTGAGGGTGGAACTCCGTCAGCTCAGGGTGAATCTTGTTGAGCTTGAGGCTTCAACTGACATGATTACAGAACAGCAGCTGGAGCGGCTCACACGTACGCTCTCAGCTGAGATGCAGGCAACTAAGGAGGAGGTCCGGGCATCCTGTGAGTTGTTGCATGGGGACCTCTGCACGATTATCCTCCAGAACCAGACCTTCCACACCCGCATGCTTGCCGCCATGGAGGACCAGACTAGGGCTTTGCGTGGGCTGCCTCCCATAGTGCCACCACCTCCTGATGCAGCTGCAGAGGGTGAGGAGAGCGAGAGCAGCAAATCTCTCACAATAGGGTAGCCTTGCAGGCCTTGAGCCCATGGAGGTGTTTTTTTTCGCAAGATCACACAGGTGGGTTTTGGTGTGCACCCTGTCCTCGGACCTCCTGGGTGACCTCCCCCACCCCACTGGCCCATTCATGGCCATTTTTGATT
Source organism: Ambystoma mexicanum (assembly GCF_040938575.1). Taxonomy (NCBI): domain Eukaryota; kingdom Metazoa; phylum Chordata; class Amphibia; order Caudata; family Ambystomatidae; genus Ambystoma; species Ambystoma mexicanum. Next base: position 515,234,535 of record NC_090934.1, read on the forward strand.
TTTGATTGTTGATTTTTTTGACAGTGTGTTGCTTTGTGTGGCTCCCGTGGGCATACGGTGTATTGTGGCTGGGCACATGCAGCCTTGTCCTGAATTTGGGTTAGATGCTTGGGTTTGTGTGACACACACCCCTCCTGCTTCCCGTTTCCATGGGCTTGCAAAGGGTGTGCCCAAGTAACATTGACTTACACAGTGACGTTGGACTCCCATTTGATATGTGGGCAGTCTGAAGTCAATACTGTGTATACATTCCTAGTGCATATTGTTGTTGTATTGTACACTGCATGGTGTATTGATATGTGCCTCTGCATCCATCTCATCCTCCTAATTTGCAGGTCTATTTCTCATTTCTTCACAAGGCGGTCTACTTTGGAAATGGAGTCCATGTTATAAGCATTGCACCTACACTTTTGCGTGGTGCTAACACTGTACAATTGGAAGTGTTCGAAGTGCTGGCATTATCAGGTAGTGAGACTACCAATTTTTAAAATCCGTACTGTCATGTTTATGGTAGGTTGGAGGTTGTGTAGGTGATTAGTATTATTGCTAAATATTTGGTAATGTGTGTTGTAGGTCCTGCATTACTGTGAGCATTTCATGTGTGGCCAGTTTCCATTAGCGACACTGTAGTTTGTGACACTTGTGTCATGTTTTGGGGATACATTGTATTGCTCTCACATAGCATGACATGCCATAGTGTGTTGTGTGGCCGTGCCGGGGAGGGGTTGGGTGACATGGCACTGTTCTCATGTTGTATTTTGCAAGTGGGTATTCATTTTTGCAGCATAGAAGTGTGTCTTTTTATGACACTGCATTGGTGTTGTTTGTGTAGGTAGGGATGCACACATTGTGACACTTCCAGGTGAACAATCTCAGGCTGCTATGGTTCTGACAGTTGACTGTCCCTTAATTCATCAGAATTGTCAGATTGAGTCATCAATGATTGTCAGATGGCATGTGCCAGGACTGTGTGCACTCCACAGGGGTGTGATTTCTATGTGAAGTAATTAGCCACCAGCTGCGTACGGGCTGCCTCACCCCGTGCCCTTTCCCCTCCCATGCGCAGCGGGCGTGCATGTGTTTGGGGATGTGGGGGCACCACCATGTCCACAGCCAGGCCCCGGCGTGTTGCAACATTGTGCAGGACACATGCTGCCACTATGATCCTGCACACTACTGGGGGAGCGTTTAACAGCTGCCCGCCAGAACGGTCAAGGGAGCGAAAGCGTGACTTTAGCACTCCGAATGTGCGCTCCACTATGCCCCAGGTTGCAATATGGGCTGTGTTGTATCTTATCTCGGAAGGCGTGATGGGGTTCCGAATTTGCGTCATCATGTGGGTGCTCAGAGGGTAGGCACTGTCCCCTGGGGAGGTGGTGATGGGGATCATTAGTGGGGTAGTGACATTACTCTATATCTGTCATGCATGTGTGTGCTGTGGCATTTAAACTCACCAAGCAGCCATGCATCGCCATGCCACCCAGCTTCCATGTCCCAGTTTAGGGTTGACATCCTGTAAATGAAGCTGTCGTGGGTGGACCCTGGATAGTTGGCATATACTGAGGTGATGATTACCTTGGCATCACATACTACCTGGACGTTGATGGAATGCCAGTGCTTGCGGTTTCTATAGATGTGCTCAGATGCCCTGGGGGGACGTAGAGCCACATGGGTGCAATCAATGGCACCTAGCACTTTGGGGAATTGTGCCACCCTGTCGAAATCCTGGCTGACAGCCTGCCTTTCTGCAGGTGTTCTGGGCAGGTATATGTGCCTTTTGGGCAGGTGCCTGCGGACTGATGGGCGTGCAGTGATGATGGTCAACACCTGGTGTAGGCACCGTGACTGCGTGGCCTGTGACACCCCCCCACTATGGCACTTGTCTACTGAAATGATCCGGTAGCCAAGAAGTGCAGTACATTGAGGACCTTCTCCAGGGGGCTCAGTGCTTGGGAGCACAGGGTGGGTGGTTTGAGGTCATCCTCCCACTCACTGACCAGGTCGAGTATTATGTGAGGTGGAAACCTGTACCTCCCATACACCTGGTCATCAGGCATACCAAAAAGGCTGGTTCTGGGTGTGAATATTCTGGCCCTGACTATCCTCCTCCTCCTCCTGCGGTAACCCACGGCCACTGCTGCTAGGAACGGTATATTCACCCTGGCGTCTGAGCTTGTTTGTTGTTTGCGCACACTTTTATGCTGCGCGGGACGTGCGCCTGCTTCATGCTGGCGTACGTGTTTCCGGATTGGACCTTTTTTTTGGTGCGTTGTAGGCGACCGTGTAAATCTTCCCGCCCACCCCAGGAATACACGTAACACGCTCTCCCAGGCCCAGTTGCGAGTGAATATTCCCGCCCACCCCAGGAATACACGTAACACGCTCTCCCAGGCCCAGTCGCGTGTGGAAGTTCACGCGAACCCGTATTACACGTACCCTGCTGATATCGCGTGTGGAAGTTCACGCAAACCCCGTAATACATGTACCCTGCTGATATCGCGTGTGGAAGTTCACGTGGACCCATAATATACGTACCCTGATGAAACCGTGTGTAAGACTACCCGCGCAACCCTGAAATACACATACCCAGGCAAATCGCACTGCTGGGGGGTGGGGTGCAGGGAGACATGAGTGTGGGCCTGGTGGAGGGTGCCCCTGACTGCTGGGGGGTGGGGGTGCAGGGAGACATGAGTGGGGGCCTGGTGGAGGGTGCCCCTGGATGCTGGGGGGTGGGGATGCTGGGAGACATGAGTGGGGGCTTGGTGGAGGGTGCCCCTGGATGCTGGGGGGTGGGGGTGCAGGGAGACATGATTGGGGGCCTGATGGAGGGTGCCCCTGGATGCTGGGGGGTGGGGGTGCAGGGAGACATGAGTGGGGGCCTGGTGGACGGTGCCCCTGACTGCTGGGGTGTGGTGGTGCAGGGGGACATGAGTTGGACATGAGTGGGGCCTGGTGGATGGTGCCCCTGACTGCTGGGTGGCGGGGGTGCTGGGAGACATGTGTGGGGGCATGGTGGAGGGTGCCCTGCACTGCTGGGGGGTGGGGGTGCTGGGAGACATGAGTGGGGGCCTGGTGGAGGGTGCCCCTGGATGCTGGGTGGTGGTGGTGCTGGGAGACATGAGTGGGGGCCTGGTGGAGGGTGCCCCTGGATGCTGGGGGGTGGGGGTGCAGGGAGACATGAGTGGGGGCCTGGTGGAGGGTGTCCCTGGATGCTCGGGGTGGGGGTGCTGGGAGACATGTGTGGGGGCATCGTGGAGGGTGCCCCTGGATGCTGGGGGGTGGGGGTGCTGGGAGAAATGAGTGGGGGCCTGGTGGAGGGTGCCCCTGGATGCTGGGGGGTGGGGGTGCTGGGAGACATGAGTGGGGGCCTGGTGGAGGCTGCCCCTGACTGCTGGGGGGGGGTGGGAGACATGAGTGTGGGCCTGGTGGAGGGTGCCCCTGACTGCTGGGGGGTGGGGGTGCTGGGACACATGAGTTGGACATGAGTGGGGCCTGGTGGAGTGTGCCCCTGACTGCTGGGAGGTGGGGGGGTGGGAGACATGAGTGGGGCCTGGTGGAGGGTGCCCCTGGATGCTGGGGGGTGGGGGTGCAGGGAGACATGAGTGGGGGCCTGGTGGAGGGTGCCCCTGGATGCTGGGGGCTGGGTGTGCTGGGAGACATGAGTGGGGGCCTAGTGGATGGTGCCCCTGGATGCTGGGGGGTAGGAGTGCAGGGGGACATGAGTTGGACATGAGTGGGGCCTGGTGGAGGGTGCCCCTGGATGCTGGGGAGTGGGGGTGCAGGGAGACATGAGTGGGGGCCTGGTGGAGGGTGCCCCTGACTGCTGGGGGGTGGGGTGCAGGGAGACATGAGTGGGGGCCTGGTGGAGGGTGCCCCTGGATGCTAGGGGGTGGGGGTGTTGGGAGACATGAGTGGGGGCCTGGTGGACGGTGCCCCTGGATGCTGGGGGGTGGGGGTGCAGGGAGACATGAGTGGGGGCCTGGTGGAGGGTGCCCCTGGATGCTGGGGGGTGGGGGTGAAGGGAGACATGAGTGGGGGCCTGGTGGACAGTGCCCCTGAATGCTGGGGTGTGGCGGTGCAGGGGGACATGAGTTGGACATGAGTGGGGCCTGGTGGAGGGTGCCCTGCACTGCTGGGGGGTGGGGGTGCTGGGAGACATGAGTGGTCGCCTGGTGGAGGGTGCCCCTGGATGCTGGGGGGTGGGGGTGCTGGGAGACATGAGTGGGGGCCTGGTGGAGGGTGCCCCTGGATGCTGGGGGGTGGGGGGGCAGGGAGACATGAGTGGGGACCTGGTGGAAGGTGTCCCTGGATGCTGGGGGGTGGGGGTGCTGGGAGACATGTGCAGGGGCATGGTTGAGGGTGCCCCTGGATGCCGGAGGGTGGGGGTGCTGGGAGACATGAGTGGGGGCCTGGTGGAGGGTACCTCTGGATGCTGGGGGGTGGGGGTGCTGGGAGACATGAGTGGGGGCCTGGTGGAGGGTGCCCCTGACTGCTGGGGGGTGGGGGGGTGGGAGACATGAGTGTGGGCCTGGTGGAGGGTGCCCCTGGATGCTGGGGGGTGGGGGTGCTGGGAGACATGAGTGGGGGCCTGGTGGAGGGTGCCCCTGACTGCTGGGGGTTGGGGGGTGGGAGACATGAGTATGGGCCTGGTTGAGGGTGCCCCTGACTGCTGGAGGGTGGGGGTGCTGGGAGACATGAGTTGGGCATGAGTGGGGCCTGGTGGAGGGTGCCCCTGGATGCTGGGGGTGGGGGTGCAGGGAGACATGAGTGGGGGCTTGGTGGATGGTGCCCCTGGATGCTGGGGGGTGGAGGTGCAGGGAGACATGAGTGGGTGCCTGGTGGAGGGTGCCCCTGGATGCTGGGGGGTGGGGGTGCAGTGAGACATGAGTGGGGGCCTGGTGGAGGGTGCCCCTGGATGCTGGGGGGTGGGGGTGCTGGGAGACATGTGTGGGGGCATGGTGGAGGGAGCCCTGCACTGCTGGGGGCTGGGGGTGCTGGGAGACATGAGTGGGGGCCTGGTGGATGGTGCCCCTGACTGCTGGGGTGTGGGGGTGCAGGGGGACATGAGTTGGACATGAGTGGGGCCTGGTGGAGGGTGCCCCTGACTGCTGGGGGGTGGGGTGCTGGGAGACATGAGTGGGGGCCTGGTGGAGGGTGCCCCGCAGTGCTGGGGGGTAGGGGGTGCTGGGAGACATGCGTTGGTGGGCAGTAGTGCAAGGTGACATGTGGGTTGGCTGGGGGCATGGCCATGGTGGATGAGCTGCCTGCGGGACATGTGCAGGGGTGCAGGGTAGTCCCTGTGGTGTGGGCCGCCTGCAGGGGCCGTGGAGGGTGTAGAGGGAACAGCTGGGAGGACCCACACGGCCAATTCTCGTGTAGGACTCCCCGGCACCCACAAAATACACGTAGGCTGCTGGATTCGCGTTTGGAATTTCCCGCGCATCTGGAGTATACGTACCCTGCTGAAATCACGTGTGGAACTTCACGCGCACACCGAAATACACGTACCCTGCAAATTCGCGTGTGAAACTTCCTGCGCACCTTGGAATACAAGTACCCTGCTGAAATAGCATGTGAAACTTCATGCGCACCCCAAAATACACATACCACGGAAAATCGCATGTGGAACTTCCCGCGCACCCCGAAATACACGTACCCAGGCCAATCGTGTGTGGAACTTCCCGCGCACCCCGAAATACATGTACACGATATTTTTCACACAGCGGGTGTCCGTGTTTGTCGGTACCCCTTTGCACCTCATTTGTCCTAGAGGGCCACAGCATGGATCATTCATCATAGCTGTATATAGGTGCTTTTTGTAAGCACACATTTTGGCGCACATTTATTTCAGGCGCAGGGACGCTACCGCCTGCTTTCTTGTAGCGGACTTGTTTGGCCCTGTGCGCGTCTTTGACCATGCACTGGTTTGCCCTATTCGATTCCATGAATACGAGTTGTAGGCGAGCGTGTGGGCGTTCTGCGCACTTGCCTCCTGTACTTTCCCCGTGACGCTCATATTTTCACGCATTGTTCCCCATTCCGAGTGTTCCGCCCCGTATTCCGCCTACTTTTGTTATGTGCGCCTCGCTATGTGCGATTTCACTGTGGCCGTGGCGCAGGCCGTTGGATGACCTGTGCGCCAGCGTGCGCCGCGCACTTTTTCAGCGCACATCCAATATTTTTCTCGCGCACGGTCTTCCATGAATCGATGTGCGCTGGTTTCCCTGCGATTTTCGAACTTGCACTGCGATTCGCACGTTTTGGCACCTCTGCGCTGGAATTTTCGGCGCACATTAATTCCATGAATCGGCCTGTTACTCTTGTTGTGGCTTGGTCACACATGGGTAGTGTCATACCACGTACATCTAGTTTGTCTGTGGCGCTAATTTCCATGATTGGTTGCATTTCTTTACTTAGCATGATTTCATTGAATTTGAAACAGCTTGCAAGAGTTGGCATTAAGGCCATACAACTGACATTTTTGTGGGCTAATTGTTCCATACCATCTGTAGCTCATGCATTATCGCCATAAAGTGCATTAATGTGCCGGGTTTTCAATATTGCTTCTGCTTCTTTAGAAATTATACCAACTCTGATACTTATTAAAATGTTGGCATAAGTGAGATCTGCAGATTGCTGCATGTTTTCTGTTAATTCTTTATATTGGAATTGTTGCCAAAAGTTGACATTTCCAATGTTGCCAACAGTTTTACGGCAGAGTTTGTGCCCTAATGTTTTAAAAATAGGCTCACCTTTTACTGGTGTTAATTGAAGCAGATCTCCAAAAACAATAATGTGTTTTTCCTGCAAAGAGCTCTTCATAGTCTGTTTTTAGTACTTCTTGTAATCTGAGATGAATCAAAGCTAACATCAGGTTGGAGACCATGCTCACTTCATCTATTAGTAGCATTTTCATTTGTTTCATTACTCTGCGTAATTCCATTGCAGCTTCTGCAGAAAGTTTGTAATAGTCTATTTTGTTCTGGTGTTCTACTGGTAATAGTAGTAATCGGTGTAATGTAACACCACCTATGTTGTAGGCAGCTAAACCTGTGGGGGCAGTGACAACAGCTGACAGTTTGTTGTTTGTCAATTGTTGAAGGAACTTACTAATGATTTTGATAAGGAATGTTTTGCCAGAACCAGCTTAACCACTGACGTACAGTAGTATAGGTTTATAATTATGGCAGGAACATTATTTATTTTCATGTTTTACACCATGTGCAATTTGTTTTGTTACTTCTTGAAAAATGCTACTTTGCTCATTGTTTAGTTTTGAATGTAGTATAGTTAAGTCTTCTTTATCTTCATACTGACACATGGTGTTTTCTACTTCTATCATAGCTAATTCTGCCTCATATATTATTAGTGGTTCTCCCAGTGGTTCTAGGCTTCCTGTTACAGAAGGTTGACTACTGTCAGGAGTGTCCTTATCTAGTTGGGCTTGGAGTTCTTCTTCGTGTTGCTGTTCATTGTGCAACATTGTTTTGTACTGTGTAAAGTTTACATCAGTTATAGTGCTTTCATTTGCTTTGAAAGCATCCTCATATGAGTCATAGTTATCTAGTAATTGTTCTTCTTTTCTCCATGGTTTGAAGAGTTGTAGCAGAGACATGTAATATACTTCTTTATGTTGAGGAGTCTTTTATGACAATTTCATATGATTAATTAAATTTGGTTTAGTGGGTTTAACTAAGCTGCCTTCACAGTTTGTCACTCTATATTTACCTTTTTTTCATCAGGTTTCATATTATTTTTGTATGTGTAGTTTTTGGATATGTGGTATAGACACATGTTTTCCAAAGTATTACTTCTGTTTGAGTAGTATGTGTCCAATAAATTGTTTTTTAAAATGTCTTGGCTGTTGGGATCATGTTTGGCTATTGTTTCTATATCTTCATATGATTTTAGAATTCTTTTTCTAGATTTAGCTGGACCAAGACTTAGCCATACTATATTTTCAGATTTACCAACAATGCAGTACCAGTTAAACCATCAGCTGCTTCATATGATCCACATTCTCTATGGGTGAGCATTTTTATGCCCAAGCTGTATCATTTCTGTGATACTGTTTTATCTGATGACAGGTCATTCCAGAGGTCTTGGAGCTCTGTCTTTTCTGCTTTAGTTAAGTATGCTGTGACATATCGTGCAACTGCAGTAGAATTGTCTGCAATGTACTGCACATTTATGTTTGCATTCCATAAGTGGGCAATGATTGCATTATAATCATTAATATATTGTTCTTCTTTTCTTTTTATGTAATATGTATTTTTAGGTGACTTACCTTTAACACTGTGTCTAACTGAAGACATGAGGTTGTTCACTTGACCTGTATTTGTAACTGGTCTAGGGAAACCAAATCGGCATTTGGTGAAGTATTTCCCTTTGTTTTTGTATTTGCGACAAAAATATTTTCCACATTTGTGTCTTTGAAATTGTAAAATTTGTGCATGAAGATCACTATTTGTGGCTTCTGATGGAATTTCACAAGTGACGTATTTTTCAATAAACTGTAAAACAGTGGCATCACTGTCTTGACCAAATTTAGGAGCATCTTTAATCCATAAAAGCATGTGGATATGTGGTGCTCCTCTGGCTTGGTATTCTTTTCTCCAAAAGAAGTGTTGCACTTCTCCAAGGGGAGGAACAGTTTTATTACAAATAAAATGAAGTATAGCAATGAAGCGATGGTGAAAATATCTTGAAACATTAACAGGATCCAAAGAACAAAGTTCTCCAGGTGTAAGTATATCTATGTTTGTTTTGTTTTTATTTGATATGCATAGGAAATCATGTAAATCTTCCCATGCATATTCTGCACAACTTAATGTAACAAACCAAGTGGGTGGGCCAAGGTTTCTGATCATACAACGTACATCTCCATGACGTCGAAACCAGTACTCTTTAGTACCACGCATATTTGCTAATAGATTTGTAATATTTGATTGTAAAACCTCATCCTTTTGTTGCACTTTTTCTAATAATTGTGTAGCTGTCATATTTTGAAAGTGTGATCCTGATTTTAACATGTGTGCAACTCCATAACATAAAGTTGCTAGTTCACTTTCAAAGAGTAGGTGGAATATGTATTCCACATTTTGTCTAAATCTGGGATCTTCGGAATACATCCGTAATGAGCGGTATTCTGAAGCTGATATTTGAATAGGTCTATCATCATACCTTCCTTCTTTGCCAGTAGGAAAGAGTAAAGGAAAAGCACGTGCTTCTATATTTTTTTCCCATATGCTGATTGGCGATCCTTTTGTTTGACGCATTTGGTAAGTTTCCAGTACATCTTCTACGGTGTCATTACAGTGCAAAGGATGAATTGTATAATGGTCTAAAGTTTTTGATATTGTAGCAGGATCTAGTAGCTCAAATTGACCAGCTTCTTGTGTTTCTTGAATTATTTCAGTTGTATCTTTCAAGTTTTCTTCAATATTAATTTCTTTGTAATATTCATTATTCTCTTTAAGATATTGGAACGCTTGTCTAACTTTATATAAATCTACCAGCTGTTGCCATATTTTTTTGTCTTTTGTAGGTACTCCATTTACTAAGATAATTAAAGATTGCTGCATTGTTTTTGTTTGAAGGCGTATTATTGCTTGAAATGGGTGTACTGTTTGAATTATGATGCTCTTATATAACTTAAGTTGTTTTAGGGGTTTTGGTACTGGGTATAATTCCAAATTATTTGTGATAGCACGTGAAGGAGTTTGGTTGTTGTCAAGTTTTGTAGTGCAGTAACTGCAAAGTATTAAGGGATCAGTTATTTCGTATTTGTTTTCTGCTACAAGGTAGAAAGCTAATTCAAACCATTTAGAATCTTCACTGTCTTCTATTTTGTATGATAGGTCTACAGTTTTTGTGTTGCTTTTATAAAAAGTTCTACGGCAACATACACATACATGGTTTGGTACTTCAGCTGATGTACTTTTAAATGTTAGTATTTCTTTTTTGTATGTGTTTAGCAAAAGGTTGCCATGTGTAGAATTGTTGCTTAATTGGTTTAAAGCTATTTCATTCTGTAAATGGCTTTCACTTCCAAAATATTTTTTCTGGATATAGTGAATTTCTTCAAGTAGGTCTTTTGCTGTACCATGTAGAAGGATGTTATTTGAATTGGCTAGTGCTAAAGCAGGACTTTTAGCATAGTACAGTTTATAGACTAGATTTCTTATAGTTGAATGATGTGTTGATATCCTTTTGATATCATGGAAAGTGGTTTTACAAGTAGGTTCTGTAATGCAGGCCAATGAATGTCCTTGTTGTCCTGTGTACTTGCGCACTGGACAGGTATCAATATTTTGCAGTAATTTAATTTTGATTTTGTCTTTGCTTTTTACATATTAATTGAGGAATTGGCGTAAAGATTTGAAACATTGTTTGGGAATGTTACACATTGACGTGTGTTAGGCGGAAACCTGTGCAGTTCCCTCTGGGACCACTGCAAAAGATTTAGGACTACAGGTGTTTGGCAGTAAACCCACTTGGTAGCAGTCTGTATCACACAGATTCACTTGGTAGTTGTGGCTGAGCAGTCAGACTTCCCTCAAGAAGAGTTAAGCAGTATGTGGAGTATACAAAATAGGGCAATTCTTCACAGTAAGACAAGCAAACACGCAACAAGGCTTCAGTGTAAAGATATTAAGGTATTTATTTATAACGGAACATCTATAGAAAACACTTTGGCACTATCACGGCAAACACTTCAATTACAATTACTCTACGAAGAAGATACAATCAATCCCCCTAACAATAGTTCGACAAGTCTAGGTTCTACCAGCATCACTTATTTTCAGACAAAGGTGTATGCCTCAACCTAGATGGCACTCTAATATTAGTTAGGACGGGAGAGAAAAATAAGCAGGTTACGAAATCAACACAGTTCAATACTTTACGGGAAAAATGCAAGGCAAGAAGGCAAGAACCACAATAGATCATAAAGTTCAGAGGCCAGGCCCACTCGGAGAGAGGCAAGGCGATATGTCCCAAAAAGTATCTTGGTGGAAATGCGTTCGAGTCTTTGTAGCAAATTGTTATTGGAAGGTTGGACTAGTTCAGAACAACGAGCTAGAGAAAGCTTGGAGGCGACCCTATGGAGAGGCGAGGATTAAGACACCTCACTCTATCCGGCAACAAGGGAAGCCAGGCGGACACAGTACCTTGATTGTGGAGAGACAGCTCCGGCGGGGTCAGTTGTTCCTGGTGGTGGATGCACGTCGGGTCTTTGCCAAGAGTAGAGATGATCTCGTCGTTGAAGAAAAGTGAAGTCTGGTACACCACCAGGGAAGAGACTAGACGCGGAGTGCTCCGTCACAACGCACCTCCTTTTGGTTGCGATACAGGGGTAGTGGCTATCCGGTTGCCGAAGTGCTCTGCACGGGCAATCTGACCACTGCGTCCTGAAGCGAAGAAAAAGCAAAGGGGACTGGTTGTTCCCACCAGTCAGGGGAAGAGACTCTCCGGCAGGGAGATCTCCTCTGTCGTCGGGAAGTGGTGAGTCGGTTCAGCAGGGTTCCACCGGAGGTGTCGTCGTTGCAGGTCGGCTCAGCTTTACCCTCGTCGGATTCTTAGGTCCTGTGACGACTTCTGAAGATCCAGTCCCAAAAGCCCTGCTTTTATGCAGACAACCCCCATTCATTCAGCCTAGCTGTCAATCAACACATGCTAAGTGGTGAGCGGGGAGGCTCACCACTTGGGCCAATCACACCAGAGTGCGACTGGAGTTGGCAAGGCAACTCGGTCCAGGGTGCCTAAACCCCCTCCCACACCCCTGTGGTAACCCAGACAGAATGGCACCACTTTGGAGGGTCTCTGTTCAGAGGCCCGCCAAAAGTGGAACAAAGGGCTCAACCTTTGGTTTAGGAGTCACAGAGACGAACACAGACGTCATTTTAAAAAGCTGAGTTCTGGCAGAAAATACCATCCGATAGACTTATTTAAGATAAGTAGACCGGAGGTATGTTAGAGATTAACGAGAAACAGTATCAATTTCTAACAATGGGAAGAATCCCATAGGGTTATATTCGGGGTCGAACATAACAAGTAGTTTCCACTGCCACCAGTCAAAACTCGATGAGGGGGGAGGGGACAGTGCCCCCTCGACCAACAGACCCAGGAGTAATCAAATTACCCCTACTAGTACGTCCACAATAGGATGGTTTGTACCAGTTCTGTTAGTAAATTTAGGTCTAGTAAAGCCAATGGTGACTTTACATGCCCGGGGAGACAGTAGTCAGCCCCCGGGTATGGAGTCTATGAGGGAGGTCCGCTAGGACGCCCCAGTGTTACGGCACGTAGGGTGCAGTGTAACACACATAGAAAAACATATGAGGCCCTATGGAGTAAAAGACCCCATAGCCCATAGAACACATTGACATTCAAAGGAATTACACACATTCATGTCCAAGAGTGGGAGAAAAAGAGTCTCACTCTTGGCAGGATGGAAAAAAACAAACTCCAGAAATCCAGCAAAGCTGCTGGGGGACTCACGAGGTTAGGAAATTCAGCCTAAACAGAGAATTCTCCCTAACACTCGCCCCCCCAGGCTAAGGGACAGGAGGATTTAATCCACTCCTGGATGAATCTCATACCTCTAGTCGATGACATACATCCTAGAGAGACCATCAGCATTTTGGTGGTGACACCCTGACCTCTGCTCAATGGTGAAATCAAACCCTTGCAGGCAGATCGACCATCTCAATAGTTTTGGGTTTTCCACTTTCATTTGCATTAACCATCTCAAGGGTTGGTGGTCAGTCTGAATGACAAAAGTAGAACCATACAAGTACGGCCTAAACTTCTTCAGAGCCCACACGATAGCAAAGCACTCTCTTTCGATTGTTGCCCACCTTATTTCAGGATCCTTCAGCTTGCGGCTGATGAAGCAAATGGAGTGCTCCCTACCTTTCCCATCCAGTTGACTGAGTACGGCACCTATCCCTACATTTGAAGCATCTGTCTGCACAATGAAGTGTTGGCGGTAAACAGGAGCTCTGAGTACTGGGGCTTGGCAAAGAGCCTTTTTCAGGTTTTCAAAAGCCTGATTGCACTCCTCGTTCCATTTAACCTTTTTAGGACATTTGGGCGAGGAGATGACATTCAGTGGAGAAGCTATGGTCCCATAGTTCTCTATGAAATTCCTGTAATACCCAGTGAGGCCTAGGAAGGCTCTCACTTGGCTTTGAGTAGTAGGTGTTGTCCAATTTTGCACAGCTTCAATCTTACTGAGCAAAGGCCTTATTTCTCCACCTCCTACCTCATGTCGAAGATAGACTACCTTACTCTGTCCAATTTGGCATTTACTCGCCTTTATGGTCAGATTGGCTCGTCCAAGAGCATGCAAAACATCTCTCAGGTGGGTTACATGTTCTTCCCAGGAATTGCTGAACACTGCAATGTCATCCAAGTATGCCATGCAGAAGTCCTCCATCCCATTCAGAACCTGGTTTACCATCCGTTGAAACGTAGCAGGTGCATTCTTCAATCCAAAAGGCATTACCTTAAACTGGTATAAGCCAACGGGGGTAGAAAATGCAGTTTTCTCCTTGGCATGGTCTGTCAGGGCTATTTGCCAATAGCCTGACGTCAAGTCAAATGTGCTGAGGAACTTGGCGGCTCCAAGTTTATCCACCAACTCATCTGTTCTTGGAAAAGGGTGGGCATCAGTCTTGGTGACTGCATTAAGAGCTCTATAATCCACACAGAATCTAAGCTCTTTAGATCCGGCCTTTGGTACTAACACAACTGGGCTAGACCATGGACTAGTAGAGGGCTCTATTACCCCGAGATCGAGCATCTTGCTGACCTCACCTTTGATGTGGTTCGTACATTTTCTGACATTCTGTATCCTCTGCTTTTGACCGGCAGACAGTCACCAGTGAGTATGTCATGCTGGCCCCAAGGGGTCAAGCCTGGTGAAAGCGAGAACAGAGAGGCAAACTGATTCAACATGGATTTGCACTCTTCTTGTTGCTCGGGTGTCAGATTGGAGGAGAGATTTACTCCTTCAATTTTTCACCTAAAGGTAAGCCTCTGAGGAGATCCGGAAGAGCTTCACTCTCTTCTTCTTCCTCAGATGATGCTAGAAGCAACGCTCCTACATCGGGTCTTGAGACATACGCTTTGAGTCGGTTGGTGTGAAAGACTGTCGGAGCCTCCTAGGGATTGCCCAAGTCCACCAGATAGTTGACTTCTCCGAGTTTACCCACAACTCTGAAGGGTCCCATCCACTTATCTTGCAAGGCCCTCTGCCTTGTTCGGATCATAACGAGAATGAGCTGGTCTTGAGCAAACTCAACCATGTTAGCCTTTTGATCGTGCCAGTGCTTGACCAATGCTTGTCCAGCTTTCAAGTTATCGCTTGCTTCCGTCATCATGTGCGACATTCTCCTCCGGAGACCTATCACGTAGTCAGTCACTCTGACTGGCTTGGGGGAAGGAGCACTCTCCAACCCCTCCTTAATCAGGGCCAATGGACCTCTGACGGGATGACCATAGAGAAGCTCAAAGGGAGAATAACCTACTCCCTCCTGAGGGAAATCTCTATAAGCAAAGAGAAGGCATGGCAGTAGAAGGTCCCACTTACGCTTAAGGGGTTCTTCTAAAGCACCTATCATGCTCTTCCTGGTTCTGTTGAACCGTTCTACCAACCCATTGGTTTGTGGGGGGTAAGCTGTTGAGAACTTGTAAGTAACTCTGCAGGTTTTCCACATGGTTTTCATGTAGTGGGACATAAAGTTTGACCCCCTGTCAGAGATTACTTCCTTAGGAAACCTGACCCTAGTAAAAATACCAAGGAGGGCCTTAGCCACAGCCGGATCTCCTCATAGGAATTGCCTCAGGATACCTAGTAGCATGGTATACTACAACAAGTATAAACCTGTTGCCTGAGGAGGTTGGAGGATCAAGGGGACCAACAATATCAATCCCTACTCTCTCAAACGGGACTCCCACAACTGGGAGAGGCACTAAAGGTGCCACATTCTTGGAGCCAACCTTACCAGAGGTCTGGCAGGTGTGGCAGCTCCTGCAGTGTTTTTCCACTTCGGCCCCCATCTTTGGCCAATAGAAGTAGAGAGAGAGCCTTTCCTTAGTCTTCTTGAAACTCAAGTGACCAGCCAAAGGGATCTCGTGGGCTAACTGCAAGAACTGTGGTCTGTTCTCTTGGGGTACTACAAGTCGTTTGTAGTCTCCAGGTGCAGACTCGGTCAGTTCACTGTAGAAGAGGCCATCTTCCCAGTGCAACCTGTATTTCCCAGGCTCTTGCCCTTCAGCCTGAGCTTCTGCCTGGTGGCGAAGACCTTCCAGAGTTGGGCATTCTCTCTGTCCCTTACTGAAGTCTGCCCTGCTGGGTCCACCTTCTGCCAGTAAAGACTGCAGCTCAGGATGATCAACAGGATCCAGATCTCCAATGAGGTCCTGGCCTTCTATTAGCTCTTCCTCAGAGTCTAATTCTACCACACAGGGTTGTACCTCCCTCTCAGCCTCGGCTGGAGGTGGAGTTACGGGTGTAACTTTGGACAACCGCGGGGAAGTCCATGTTGGCTGCACTGGAATGCTAGCTGCTGGTTTCGGGATAGAAGTCTTAGGTTTCCCTTTCGCTTCTGATTTCTTGGAGACAGCGGTTGACATTTCCAGTGGAGCAGGAGTGATTTCTTTCTTCATCATCTCCTGGAGAGTGCCGCGCATGGTCCTCTCTCTTGCGGGTCTGGTTAGCGCCTGTAACCGTTTACTAGGAGGTCAGGGAGTATGCGATACAACTCCGAGAGTTTTCAAATCGTTACCCATCAGTACGCGTCCTGGTACCTCACTCTGTATGCTGACAGGTATCTTCACAGTCATGTAGTTACACTGGATGAGAACTGGTAATTGGGGAAGCATCTGCACAGGCCCTCCAGCTAACTTGGTGAGGCGTTTGGGTGCCTTAGCAACATCCTCAGCCTGAAAAAACGATTTATCCACCAGAGTTATGCTGGCCCCAGTGTCCCTAATGGCAGGAGTCTCCTGACCATTCACCTGGACACTGTCCTTATAATACTCTTTAGTATTATCGGGGATAAAATTATAGACATCTAAATTCTGTTGTTCCCACAACCCCAGAGATGCTAAAGAAACGCTGGCTGAGACTCCAATGGGTTTGTCAGCTAGCAGTAGAAAGTTTCCACTTGCTATTTGGACTTCCTCCTCTGGAGCGAAGGCTAAGGAGACAAGCTGGACCCCTGAAGGTTTACCCTTACACCTGGGATCTCCTTTCACGTGGTCAGTCGAGCCACAAACAAAGCATTTACCGAATGCTTTCTGGAATGGCGGCTTGTTCTGACCTCCTTCCGGTTTGGCACCAGAAGACACACTATTCTGCTTTGGTTTTCCCGGTGGCTTACCCTTCTGGTTTTGTTTGGGGCCCTCTCTGGAAGTTGAGTTATTCGAATTCTCTTTTGAGTCTTTTTTAGGCTGTTTTCCCTCATCCTTTTTCTGAGTTGCCCCAGAATCCTTATGAGTAGCCCTGTTGGCAACCCATAAGTCAGCAGCCTTAGCTAGCATCCGGGAATCCAATTCCTTCGAATCAGCCAAGTGCTGTCTGAGCTCAGGAGAACAGGCATCATAAATCGACTCCAACATAAAAAGATTCTTCATACCCTCATAAGTGTTCACTTTGTAACCCTTAATCCATCCCTCTAAGTTTTTCAACCCTTCACTCACCCAGGTAGCCTAAGGGGTACCATCATGCTTTTTGAGGGTTCTAAACCTCTTAAGATACTGGGAAGGGGTCTTCCCGAATCTAGCTATCAAAGCTAGTTTCACACTTTCATAATCCGTCTTATCCGCCTCCCCCAACTCTATAACCACATCAGTCGCAACAGGAGGGAGCCTACAGAACAACCAGGGAAGTAAATCATTCCCGGTGATGTCCTGGAGCCCATGATTGTACTCAAACATTTTTAACCAATCCAACACATCCAATCTCGGTTCATACATACCCACTAATTCCTTCGGCATCCGGGGTCTTTTGGGACTGGAGCTCCTAGAGGAACCAGAGGAGAGAGAAGCATTTTCCATAGACAACTTTTTCATCTCTAACTCGTGATTAAGTTCTATTTCCCTGAGTCTTAACTCAGCTTGCTTCTGCTCAGCCTGGGCATTCATCCGTCTGAACTCGAGCTCTTGGTTTCGTTCAGATTGAGCCAAGAACTGTTTGTATTCTAATTCGAGCTTTATTTTTTCAAGTTCAAAATAAGCAGGATTACATGTGGGACCTGGTATGGGCCCCGTAGGTACAGCTGGTAAGGCAGGTAGAGGAGCAGGGGAGACAGTTTTGTTAGCCTCTCCGTCCTCGTCAGCCTCTTCATCGCTATCATCAGAATTACGATTTAGATCAACACCATCACTGTTATCTACATTTGCTGGAGAAATTGGAACCTCTGAACCTGTACCCAGACTTTGGTTCGCCAGCAATCTCTCTATTAGTTCTAACTTCTTGCCTCTTACAGGAAGATTCTCTTGTCTACTGAGAGCTCGCAAACTCTCAGTATTTTCACCTGACAAGGACTCTTGACTGTAAGTTTCCATCGTAGACATGTTTTTGAAAGATGCTTTTTTTTTTTTGTGCTACGCTTTGTGGTTAGATATCCTAAAGTGTCGAAAAGCACTCTAAACTGTATACTCGATACAAATCCCACCGCTGTACACCAGTGTTAGGCAGAAACCTGTGCAGTTCCCTCTGGGACCACTGCAAAAGATTTAGGACTACAGATGTTTGGCAGTAAACCCACTTGGTAGCAGTCTGTATCACACAGATTCACTTGGTAGCTGTGGCTGAGCAGTCAGACTTCCCTCAAGAAGAGCTAAGCAGTATGTGGAGTATACAAAATAGGGCAATTCTACACAGTAAGACAAGCAAACACGCAACAAGGCTTCAGTGTAAAGATATTAAGGTATTTATTTATAACGGAAGATCTATAGAAAACACTTTGGCACTATCACAGCAAACACTTCAATTACAATTACTATACGAAGAAGAAACGATCAATCCCCCTAACAATAGTTCGACAAGTCTAGGTTCTACCAGCATCACTTATTTGCAGACAGAGGTGTATGCCTCAACCTAGATGGCACTCTAATATTAGTTAGGACAGGAGAGAAAAATAAGCAGGTTACGAAATCAACACAGTTCAATACTTCAAGGGAAAAATGCAAGGCAAGAAGGCAAGAACCACAATAGATCATAAAGTTCAGAGGCCAGGCCCACTCGGAGAGAGGCAAGGTGATATGTCCCAAAAAGTATCTTAGTGGAAATGCGTTCGAGTCTTTGTAGCAAATTGTTATTGGAAGGTTGGACTAGTTCAGAACAACGAGCTAGAGAAAGCTTGGAGGCGACCCTATGGAGAGGCGAGGATTAAGACACCTCACTCTATCCGGCAACAAGGGAAGCCAGGCAGACACAGTACCTTGATTGTGAAGAGACAGCTCCGGCGGGGGCAGTTGTTCCTGGTGGTGGATGCACGTCGGGTCTTTGCCAAGAGTAGAGATGAGCTCGTCGTCGAAGAAAAGTGAAGTCCGGTGCACCACCAGGGAAGAGACCAGCCGCGGAGTGCTCCGTCACAAGGCACCACCTTTTGGTTTCGGTACAGGGGTAGTGGCTATCCGGTTGCCGAGGTGCTCTGCACGGGCAATTCGACCACTGCGTCCTGAGGCGAAGAAAAAGCAAAGGGGACTGTTTGTTCCCACCAGTCAGGGGAAGAGACTCTCCGGCAGGGAGATCTCCTCTGTCGTCGGGAAGTGGTGAGTCGGTTCAGCAGGGCTCCACCGGAGGTGTCGTCGTTGCAGGTCGGCTCAGCTTTACCCTCGTCGGATTCTTAGGTCCTGTGGCGGCTTCTGAAGATCCAGTCCCAAAAGCCCTGCTTTTATGCAGACAACCCCCATTCATTCAGCCTAGCTGTCAATCAACACATACTAAGTGGTGAGCGGGGAGGCTCACCGCTTGGGCCAATCACACCAGAGTGCGACCGGAGTTGGCAAGGCAACTCGGTCCAGGGTGCCTAAACCCCCTCCTACACCCCTGTGGTAACCCAGACAGAATGGCACCACTTTGGAGGGTCTCTGTACAGAGGCCCGCCAAAAGTGGAACAAAGGGCTCAATCTTTGGTTTAGGAGTCACAGAGACGAACACAGACGCCATTTTAAAAAGCCGATTTCTGGCAGAAAATACCATCCGATAGACTTATTTAAGATAAGTAGACCGGAGGTATGTTAGAGATTAACGAGAAACAGTATCAATCTCTAACAATGGGAAGAATCCCATAGGGTTATATTCGGGGTCGAACATAACAAGTAGTTTCCACTGCCACCAGCCAAAACTCAACGAGGGGGGATGGGACAGTGCCCCCTCGACCAACAGACCCAGGAGTAATCAAATTACCCCTACTAGTACATCCACAATAGGATGGTTTGTACCAGTTCTGTTAGTAAATTTAGGTCTAGTAAAGCCAATGGTGACTTTACATGCCCGGGGAGACAGTAGTCAGTCCCCGGGTATGGAGTATATGAGGGAAGTCCGCTAGGATGCCCCAGTGTTACGGCACATAGGGTGCAGTGTAACACACATAGAAAAACATATGAGGCCCTATGGAGTAAAAGACCCCATAGCCCATAGAACACATTGACATTCAAAGGAATTACACACATTCATGTCCAAGAGTGGGAGAAAAAGAGTCTCACTCTTGGCAGGATGGAAAAAAACAAACTCCAGAAATCCAGCAAAGCTGCTGGGGGACTCACTAGGTTAGGAAATTCAGCCTAAACAGAGAATTCTCCATAACAACGTGCATGGCCATTTGTACACTAGATGTTCTGATTCAGTTGAATGGAGGGGTAATTCTAAGTTTTCAGGGCATATTTTTGTAAGGAGTACTTCTTGTTCCATTATGGTATTATTCACTGTTTCATAACCTCGACCACTGCTATGTATGGCAATTGTATTTGTTTGCTTTTGTTTGTACGCTTCTTCATTAAAATATGGTTCTGTGCTCGTAGTGTGATTCCATTCACCTCCGCAGATACTTAAGAACTTCTTTCTGTTGACATTTCGCTTATTGAGAAGTCTTTTTTGTAATTTATTTATTAGTTTTGTTAGTGGTTTCATTTTGTTTAACAGTAAAATAAATAACTTTCTTTTGAGAAGAATTGCACTGTCCATCAGCTTCTAAGATTAATGTCCTACAATAGGTTTTAAGCCTTGAACCTGATTTCTCTCCTGTTTTTATAAGATTTTGAAGGACTTTGTGCCGGTACATTTTGGCTAAAATACTTTTCTTGGTATGCTTACTTTTCACTATATTAAAATTTGAAGAAGTAGTTTTATCTGTAGTGATAGCTGATTTTCTGTTAATTGTTTTTTGGTTTGTTTTACATTTTGATAGAGGAGGCAAAGTTTTTGTACTTGAAACTTCTTGTGTTTCACTAAATGACTGTATTAGCTGTTTTGATTCAACTTTTTTTACAAATTCTGCTAGAGATGGATGCTTATGTTGGACACTTTTATTTTCATTTGCTCTACTTTTGCGTTGCTTTCTACGGACTTGACTTTTGGTAGGCATTCTTTAGGGTTTGTTGAAAAAAATAAAGAAGATATGGGTTGGGGTGTTCTGGAATGTATGTGTGCTGTGTGCATGAGTGTTTGAGTAAGATGATAAAGATGTATGTAATGGTGTGTGATTGTGCATTGGGAACAACAACTAGAAGGGATAGGTATTCTTGAATTTATGTGTTGCTAAACTGAGGTTTAGATGACAAAAAAAAAGTAAGCTAGTGGTGTGGAAAAGTACCAATAGTAAATCTAATGTATACAATTAAAACAGTTCTTTGTTCTATAATATGAAAATTGTAGCGGTTCAGTTGGGTAATTTGTGTGTCCAAAAATAGGAATTTGTGGGCCATTCTGGCTGTAAATCGCAGTTTAAGACATTGAGATTTTTGGACAAAATGGTACACAATCTCTCTTTTTAGGCACAGAAATAGCTATTATTAACGTTATAGTATGTTTGATTAATAATAAAAAATTTATGGTGATATTCTACTTACTTTTTTTCTTAAATTAACAGGTAACTTCTTAGTTTTTCTTTCTTCTTAGAATTCGGCTGCTTCTTTTCAGGAGACTGGTCTTCACTGCAATTGTAAAAGCTTCAAATTAGTAACTTTGTTTGTATATAGCGCTGTTTTTAATTTAGATATTGATTTTTTTTTAATTCAAATCCTCAGTGCCTTCTTTAAAACCATTAAACTAATTTATTTACATAGGATACATTGCATCAGTTCAGTACATATGATATGTTCTTAATGAACAAATTGTATTGAATGACTAACTGTAGCAAAAAAAATATCTTTACTATGTCTTGTGAAATTTATAATATACCAGTGAATACCACTATTTCTGTAACTAAGCTGTTCTAGGTAATAGCGCCTCAATGTCATGTCTAAATTAAAGTAATTAAGTAAATAAATAAATTAAAAAAAATATGAAATTGAATCATTATTTTTTTTAAGATTTAAACATAGATTGTGCTTGCATGCAATTTTGTTTGAATATATGTAGTCTATATATCTCATTTAAAAAATGTTAGTTTAACATGATTTGAGTGTATGTGTATAAAGAAAGTAAATAGTATAAAGGTTTATAAGTTATAGTTGATTTTAGGAAATTGAAAAAATACAGGAAATTCATTTTACAGATTACACAAGCTAAAAGTCTGTTTGAAAATGTGTTCATCTACTGTACAGAAAATATGCATACCTGAAGTTTGTGTTCATGCATATGGATATGCATGGAGCTGCAAGTAGAAATCTTGGAGACTTGTACAGTATTTCTGGTAGATGGTGCTTGCCAATGATATGACACTTGTACATGGGAGATTCACAGTACATTTGCAGTGCTGATCTATGATGATGCAGTTAGATGTAGAGGTCTTGAATGTAATTGGTGCCTGGTCATGTGATTTCTTAGCTACATCCAATGAGGGAATGGCAGAGAGAGTGAAGTGGAAATGGTTGAAGGGCTGTTCATGTTACGATATGTCCACGGACATGGCGGTAGTTCACGGACATCGGGAGTTACATCCGGGGATTTTTGGGTTCAGAAGTCATGCAAATGAGAATGAGTACTAAAAGGGATTGGTCAGGAAAGTTTAGTGGGTGTGTTGTGCCAGAAGAGAGTTTCTCATATACTGTTTTTGCTGAGAGAACAACAGATAGCTATGTCTGTGTATTTTAGGAAAAGGATTGTATGGATTTTGGGAGATTTATGGATATATTGGTTGAAGGTGCATGCAGAAAGATGTGGAGTAGCTGTAGATGTTGGATTCCCAAGTGTGGAAGTACACTGGCATGGAGTACGTGGAATGAAGTGGTTGTACTTGCTACCTCTCTGTGCTACTTTGGAGACAGAGCAACATCCAGACATAATTGTAATTCATTGTGGAGGGAACATTTTAGAACATATGACTGGAATTCTTTTGCAATTTGCTATGAAAGAAGGACTTGGGAAGGTTATGGACATGTTTCCTAATTCTCAAGTGATATTTTCACGGATTGCGCAGAGACAAATGTGGCTTTGTTCTTCTTCATTTGGTCCACAAATGGAAAAAGCAAGGCGCAATGTTAATAAAGCTGTGTGTGCCTTTCTAAA
Organism: Ambystoma mexicanum; assembly: GCF_040938575.1. Taxonomy (NCBI): domain Eukaryota; kingdom Metazoa; phylum Chordata; class Amphibia; order Caudata; family Ambystomatidae; genus Ambystoma; species Ambystoma mexicanum. The sequence continues at coordinate 515,257,222 of NC_090934.1, forward strand.
AGATTTTGGCATGTCTTCTTTTCACAATGAAAATATTCTGTTTCGTAGTACAAACATTTTTCGCAAAGATGGAGTCCATCTTACTTATGGTGGCAATCAGATTTTTCTGAGAAATGTACAAAATGCATTGCAACCTTTTTTGGAATTACAACATCCATTTTGAAGTAGGTGTTAAGCATTTATAATTTTTGACTTACAAACACCTCCCAAAGGCTCTTTTCAGAGCCACCACTTCCTCTCAGAGAAAATTGCAATGTTTGTGATGGGGTAGCAACCCAATTTTTTAAATGTTTGTGAACTGTCTGTAGATTTCTAAAAAATACAAAGGACCCTGCTTCATTTATTTTCACTTCTATTTTTTAACTGTGAAAGGCGGCTCTGAAAAGAGCCTTATTTTTTTGGGGATTTTTGATATTTTGTATTTTTTTTGTTTTTTTATACACGACACACTAGGAGAGGAGGGGAAAGGATGGTAAAGGGGGGGACACCAACCACAGGGATAAGAAAGGGCGAGCTGAGAGAGGAAGATGTAGAGTGGGATTTATTTGGGTAGTGAGCAGGTCTTCTCGTGCTCTGAGACTATAGTCTCAAAAGCACTACGAAGTCGCTCCCCCCTACAGAGTACTGTGTCACAGTACATACATACAACTGTGACCCTCGAAAAGTAAGGGTCATCAGCATTCTGTATGGCCTGTGAGGCAGCTTGAGGAAGACGCTGTCCCACAGAGGTTGTCCTTGTGGTGACAGGATCAGAAACAGAGGATGAAGTAGAGGAAATCAACCTGCTACGTTCTTCAGAAGGTGCAACCCTGCGAATAGCCCCAGAGTGAAATGACCTCAGGTGTCGCTTCATAGTAGTGGTTCCAAAGCTGTACTTACCGTGCTTCCCGCGACTGAGTATCATTTTGCACTCATTGCAGGTAACACGGTTCGCACGAGCCTTAGGAACATTCCCATGAATGGTAAATAACCGCCACAAACAAAAGACTCACGCCTAGTGCGGGTAGTAGGGTTTCCTCTACCTCATTCTCATCATCCTCTTCTTCCTCCTGCGCATCCTCACTCCTGTTCCCCTCTTCAGGCCCTTGGGGAGGTGGTGGTGGTGGAGGGGGTGGGGGTGGTGCTGAAGCAGGTGCAGCACCAGGTGGCAGTTTAGTAGCCAGGGATGCCATCAAAGATGCGATGGAAATCTGCAGTTGGCAGCAAAATTCACTGTGCTCTGTAGAAAAGCCAGAAACACAATAAGAATAAGCTCTAGGGTGTGGTCTTTTATAGGGGTGCTTGTGCACGGTCCACGGACATGCGCGCTGTCCGCGGACAGATCGAACACAAAAAAAAGTTTGAAAAGTTTCAAAAGGTATGTAGAAACTCAGGATTACTATGTGGGACTTGTGCCATGGTGAGATTTTATTGAAAAATATTATGGATTAATTGAAAATGTACTTTTAATTTGTTTGGGGACCCGAACAGTGTCCGCATTCAGAACACGCGATCAGCGTGGGCGCGGTCATATGATCCATTCGCGAACAAGTCCGCGAAGGAAGCGCATGTCCGCAGGACACCAAATGCACACAGATTGGCTAGCGCATGCGCGTTGATGTTCTACGGACACTGTTCGGGTCCTGTACTAATTAAAATTGCGTCACACGTAAAACGAACATTTCAGGACACTGCATGTGTTCTTAGAACAGTTTAAACTTGCTAGCGAACAGTAAGGACAGATATAGTGTTCTTCAGGACACGTTCAATTTCGTTTATGTACGAATATTTCAGGACACCATTTGTGTTCTTAGAACATTTTCAACTTGCTAGCGAACAGTACGGACAGGTATAGTGTTCTTTAAGACACCTCCATTTTTGTTTAATTACGAACAATTCAGGACACCGCGTGTGTTCTTAGAACAGTTTGAACTTGCTAGCAAACACTACGAACAGGTATAGTGTTCTTCAGGACACCTCCATTTTCGTTTACGTACGAACATTTCAGGACACCAATTGTGTTCTTAGAAGAGTTTAAACTTGATAGCGAACGCTACGGACAGATATAGTGTTCCTTAGGACACTTTAATTTTTTTTTACGAACATTTCAGGACACTGCGTGTGTTCTTAGAATAGTTTCATCTTGCTAGCGAACAGTACGAACAGGTATAGTGTTCTTCAGGATACCTCCATTTTCGTTCATTTACGAACATTTCAGAACACCTGCACTGTCCGCGGACACCTACATTGTTTAAAAAAAAAAAAAAAAAAAACGATTTACAACACAATATAAAAATTAAACTTTATTTAACATATATTAATAATTTATGACAGAGAAGGTGAGGCAGAAACAGAAACAAAAACAGGAGAATTAGGGGTTTCATCATGATTGTTATTAGGTGAAGAAGGGATGGAAGTCTCATCAAAACGTTTTGGGTTATGGAGAGGGTTTGGGGATAATTGACTGGGATATGGTGAGGAGGGAAAAGTACATGTGGGGCAATGGTACGAGGTTTTTGGTTTAAAATGATCTTCCACAAAAGTTTTCAAATGATTAAAATTAGTCAACAATAAATCCATTGTTTCTTCTATACTGCGAAAAGTTTTATCCATAACAGGTTTTTCTGAAGTATTTTCTATTTTGGTATGCTCTGTACAAAAAAAATATATATATATATATGTTGAATGTATACAAAATAATAATAATTAAATGATCTATATTATAAAGTGTGTACCATTAGTTTCACTATCTTGTGACATTTCTTCATGTGGGAAATGTTCCTCTAGCCATTCCAGAGTACTAGACATTTCTGTGAGAGTAAAAAAAAAGATAATATATTTTTTTATCTAATACAGAAAGTTTATAAATATATGAATACAATTAAGTACACTTACTATTTCAGGTAAGATATGTCCTATGTACTCAGTGGGTCTGCTCTTGTTCTCAGTTCTGTCGTGTTTGTGAGGTAAGTATGTTGGAAGCCAATTTATTTTCTTGTGGTATATTCCATTTTAGAACATAGTGCATTTAAATGAATGGTTAGTGTGTTGCATATATGGGTTACATTTCTTATGTATTAGTACATATAATGTGTTTGTGTGCTTCTTTTTGAATTTGTTAAATGTTCCTATGTTATGATATAACAATCAAACATACCCCCCCAGAGTTTTTAGGTAGTGGTACTGTTCTTCGAACATGTCCACGAACATTAAATGAGTTCGCGGACATCCAGTACAGTAGAAGAGATTCAGTCAGTTCCATATGATATGTATATAAAGTCAAAGTCATTATTGTTAAGTTGCACTACTAAAAATCTATGAAATTCAGTGAAAAAACTTTGTTAAAGGGACGTTATGGTTAAGTTGCACTACTAAAAACCTATGAAATTCAGTGAAAAAACTTTGTTAAAGGGACATTATGGTTAAGTTGCGCTAATAAAAACCTATGAAATTCAGTGAAAAAACTTTGTTAAAGGGACGTTATGGTTAAGTTGTGCTACTAAAAACCTATGAAATTCAGTGAAAAAACTTTGTTAAAGGGACGTTATGGTTCCAAGTAAAACCGAAAAACCCTTGAAATTCGCCAGTTATGGTAAGCTAAGCAACCATAACTCGTGCCACCACCGTGCACTGCTAATACTAACACCCACGACATCAAAGATGACATCACAAATGTCATTGATGACATATATATATATATATATACACACACACACATAAAACATTGACAGAATTTACACATTTACATTTACACAGTCCCACTGCTAAGTCTAACAAAACCAAATCGACCACCAAACCTCTCACCCGCTTTAAGCCGCCCGGACCAACCCCCCTCTCCCTTATTCCCAACATCACAACCCGTAACGAAAGATTAGGCTCCAGGCTCCCCACCACAAACTCTAAACCTTACTCCAGACCTTACACCAAAACTAATACAAAGCACATTGCACCAAGCAAACCCACTCCTCCCCCACTAAAAGGCGCCCTTCTCAACGTCAGATCCCTGGCTGCTCACCCCACAGAAATTGCAGACATCATCCTTACCAATGACCTTGACTTCTTAGCCCTAACAGAAACTTGGCTTCATGAGGCTTCCGGACCTTATTTATCGCTAGCCATCCCAGACAAATACACTATCCTCAGAGCGGACAGACCTAACGCCAGAGGTGGAGGCGTAGCAATCATTTCCAAATCCGCTCTAGGCCTCAGACTAACCGACACAGTCACATTCACTTCCTGCGAGTTACTCACAACCAAACTACAAACCTCCCCCACAGCCACGATAACTATCCACCTCATATACAGACCCCCAGGTCCCCCTGGGACCTTCGAAGAAGACATCACATCCCTCATCACCAAAATTTCCAAACCAACAGCACAATTCATGATCCTCGGAGACTTCAACCTCGGCTACCAAGACCCAAACGACGCACCTGCTGCATCCCTGGCCAATGCCCTGACCGATCACGGTCTCACTCAACTCATTGTACTCCCTACCCACCAAAAAGGCAGAACCCTTGATTGGGTAGCAACCCACAATTGCAACACAACCTGCAAAGACCCCCAACCTCTGGCATGGACCGATCACCACATGATCCCCCTTGAGGTTAACACCAATCAGGTACTGCCCAATAAGCACCCCATGGCACCAGCATACCCCACCAGGAATAAACGCAACATCACTGCTGAAGCCCTACTACCACTGGTCTTACCTACCCTCAATGCCCTCCCAGCTAACGCTGACTTAAACCTGCTGATTGACACCTTCAATGATTCCATGGCCAAAGCAATGGACACCGTTACCCCTTGAAAATACGCAAAGCTAAACCCAAAGCTCATCTGAACTCATGGTACACCCCTGAGCTCAAACTACTTAGAAAAAAGAAAGCTAAGGCTCACCTCACCTGGAAGACTAACCCCACTGCAGTAAACAAATCCAACCTCACTAACTTATCCTCACTTTACAAAAGCGAGATAATCCGGACCAAAAAAGATAATTACAACACCAGGATCACTCAGGCAGGATCCTCCACTAAAGAATTATTCAAAATTCTGAAGGAACTAGAAAACCCTATTTCGCCCCCGGAAACCTGCCCGAAAGACAAACCCTGGTGCACCAACATCCAGAACGCCCTCATCAATAAAATTTTAGGACTCCAAACTAAAATCGAAAACAAACGGCAACAACTCAACAACAATGTCACCAACCTTAGCCTACCCACACCTAACTACACTAGCGCAGGCTTCTCGTTCAAAAAAGTCACCATACCGGAAGTTCAAAAAATCATCACATCCCTGAAACCCTCTAACTGTAAAGGAGACAGCTGCCCGTCTCAAATCATAAAAGATGCAGCCAGAGATCTCTCCCCCTTCATCACCAAACTCATCAACCTATCCTTCACCAGTAGCTCCATCCCCAGCAACTTAAAACAGTCATGGGTTCTCCCCATCCTGAAAAAACAATCCCTCGACCCGGCCACACCCACAAACTACAGGCCCATCACCACAGTCCCCTTCCTACTGAAAATCCTGGACTGAGTCGCCTACATCCAAATTCAGGAATACCTAGAATCCAACCAACTGCTAGGAATACGTCAATCTGGCTTCAGACCTCAACACGGAACTGAAACCGACCTTGTTGATCTCAAAAGCCAGATTGATGAAATTAAAGACAAAGGCAATGCCGCTATCCTACTCCTCCTAGACCTCTCAGCGGCCTTTGACCTGGTCAGCCATGAGGTCCTCTGTAATCACCTTGCCACCGCAGCCCACTTCTCCTCCCCTGCCATCACATGGATACAATCCTTCCTGGCTAACAGAACCATACGAGTCTTTTCCACCACAGCTGCAGCAGACCCCACCCCCATCACATGCGGGGTCCCACAAGGTTCCTGTGTATCCCCCACTTTGTATAACATATTTACAAAGCCTCTATTTGACCAACTGGATCATCTGGGTGTCACCTACACAAACTACGCAGATGACACCCAGATACTCCTCACTATCTCTGGTAATTACCAAGAAGACTCCGCCCGGATCAACAAAATATTCTCCATCATTCAGGCATGGATGGCCTCCCATGGTCTCTGCCTGAATGATGAGAAAACAGAGCTCCTAATTGTTGGCTCCCCCAACACTCTAACTAAACTTGACCCTTGCTATAATAACATCACCATCGATGGTCATCCCATTCCCATAGCCAAAAGAGTAAATACCCTGGGTTTCTATCTAGATGCCAACTCCAACCTCAGCAAACACACCAATATGATCGCCTCAGCTGCTACCTATACCGGCAAGCTCATTGGGGCCAGCAGACCCTTCCTATCACCCAACAGCTGCCTCACCCTTGCCAGGGCCCTAATACAATCCAAACTGGATTACTGTAACAGCCTGTACCTAGGCGCTAATCAATCCGTACTCAATAAATTGCAGGTAACACAAAATAACGCCTTACCCGCAGCCCTCAACATTCCCAGACAAGAACATATCTCTGCCACTAGGAAAGCCTGCAAATGGCTTTCCATACGCCAAAAAATTGATCTAAAAATCATCTGCCTCACGTACAAAGCCCTCAATCACCTAGCACCACCTTATCTAGCTAATAAACTCACCCTGAAACCTGCCACCAGACTCACCAGATCCTCCAACACTCTTTGCCTACTAGTGCCCAGGTTCCACCTAAAAAGAGCGGGAGGGGTAAGCTTCACAGTGCTGGCCCCCCAACTCTGGAACTCCCTACCGCTTAACATCAAAACTGTCGAATCCTTCCAGATCTTTAGGAAGCAGGTCATCAGATGGCTGCTAAACAAAGAATAACACCACTAACTCTAGACCCGTGCGGATACTGGTTTAGACACTGTATTTATTCTGAAAATTGTATATTGTACGCACTGCATATGTTCTGTTTATTAACCACTGTATATATATGTATATATTATAAACCTGTACGAAGTATGCAACACACAGATACTTATCAACTCTGTAACCATATTCTTAAGCGCCCTTCTACCTCCGGGTTTGGAGCGCCATACAAATAAAATAAACAAACAAACAAACAAACAAACATAAAGTCTCCTTGCATAAAGAATGCAGGAGAGGTGGGTTGGGTAATATGTTTAGATAGGAGATTGTAAGGCCTTAGGTGGCTCCTCCAATTGCTAGACATGTAGTTTGAGCAAGGTTTTGACAGCAGTGAACTGATATACTGTGTAGCAACTAGAAAAGGAGAGTTCAAGAGGGAGAGTACCGTCAGCGAGGAAGTGATGGGCAAGAATATGGATGGATTTATTGATGATGTCAAGGGTTTTGACCCATGTTGAATTATTAGATGGGGTAGATGTGGGGATGAGCTGTCGCCACCAACATTCTATCCCAGAACAATACTAAATCAATAGACTGGGTGGATGTGGGGATAAGCTGTCGCCGCCCATCATTCCATCCCAGAACCAGGAAAACCGCGCGGTTGTGCGCACACCAAAATGGTTGTCTAACCTGCCACCCAACAGTGCCAGCATGATGGACCGGAAGTGCCAGTGGTGAAAGGTGGTGTCAAAGGAAAAATAACAGTGTTGTTAGACCAAAAGCGCCTTAAAATCACCTTTGGTTTCCTGAATGCAAGCTCAAAATGCCTATTTTGAACATTGCAGGATATTCAAAAATCTTACTGAACACCAGCAGACATCTGGCAGAATGAAGTGTTGTGTGCATACAAAATCTGGGAAGATGAAGAGCCCAAAACAATGTTTATAACAAAACTAGCTGAGCTGTGGATGTCAGCAGCTTAATTGAAATTGGATTTAAAACCACTAAAATCGAAATGTTTAAATTAAATGAGTGACCTACTTTTGAGTGTCACATAGTTGCAACTGTTAAATGTCATGGTTTTGAACTTGCATGTGTAAAAATTGTAAGTTTGATTTAAACTGGGAACTAAAGTGACATTTAGCTGAATTCTGCCTGACAACTACCCCCGACAGGAGTTGAACTGGCTCAACAACTCTTCCCAGGCCTGGCTGCATCCTGCTGCCCTCACCAAAAGGAGATCACACCTCTCTGATTGAATTAAGGGAGGGGTACCTGCAGACTGCAGGAAATTGAACAAAGCCCTGTCCTGGACTCAGGCAAATGTTATATTGGGGGGGTCGTAAATGGCTTCCTCTTGGGAGAAACTGGGAGGGGCAGTGCCTGTGAGAGCCAGCTGAGCTTGGGGGAAGTGGATAAACCAGTTATTCCACCATGTGATGTGGGAAGCCACACCCCTTTTTGACCAGGGCATAATTTTAAAAAGATAGATAACTCATAGTGCGGACTGGTCAAAATTATATAAATAATATCATTATTCTTGGGATTTTTCCGTGCACGTTTTAAAAGGTGTTGGGACTCTGTACCATGTTCTGAGGCAGAACCCCGCTATTTATTGATATTACAGACACTGTGTTTAAGCTAGACAAATGAGAATTTACTGGAATGTGTGTAGAAGGGGGGTGTACAATTGTGTCAAATCTGGAAAGGTTTAAAGGTCGTTATCTGGATGAAAAGGGGCAGAATTCTGTCAAAAGTGGACACAGCATCGTACAAAGACAGGGATCGGATGGTTTGGTACTACAGAAAATATGTTAACTGGACCTATAATATTAGAAAAATGGTACATAGATAAATGTGTGTTTGGATCAAATATAGATTTGTGTGCAATTTGACAGGGGAAGGATCCTCGGACCATAAAACCTACAGCATCACTTTGACTCACATTTCCTTCCCCCAATCAAGGGAGAGAGGAGGAATTGGCCAATGATAAGTGAGAGGGGCAGGCTTAGCGAGGCCCAGGCACACACCCATTTTCTAAACACATAAAAAGAGCCATTGGAGGCCACACAGGACATTCACTTTCCACTTTCTTGCGGGACGCTTTGCCGGGAGACTCCAGACTTCAAATCCATCAACCTCCAGAGACCAGAGATCCAGAGAGACCAGGGATCCAGAGAGACCAGAGATCCAGAGAGACCAGAACTGTGCAGCGTTGTGAGCAGAACCGGTGCTTGACAGACCCAGAGAGCAGAGCTGACCCAGATAGCCAGGACTTCAGAATCACCCGCCGGAAGTCCCGTCCAACCTGACCAGACCTTGATGGCTTATTTCAAAAATATAGTGTGAGTACTCACTGTGCCAAAACCAATCTCTTAGTTTAAAATAATCTAATCCAAACTATTTTAGCCTATTAGAAGGGCCTCCGTAATTATGCTCGACGCACGCAATTAAATTTGCCGCGATTTGACATTTTGCACAATTTCAGCCACGACTAAAAATCAGCAGCTTCTTGCTTTCCTTTGCTAAAATTCGTTTTAACCTGCTGGTTACTCATAAAGCATTGCGAAAGTGAGCCTGAACTAATATAAACTAGATATCACCCACCCTGAACCTATAGAGGGAATTAAAAGCATTTTTAGCACATTTCTCACTTCATTGTCATCACATTCAAAACATTTTGGGCCTGTGTTTCAAACTTCTACCTGTTTTCCTCTAAGCTTGCTGGGAGGGAACTGCATTTCGTATTGCATTTTGTTGGGATTCTTGAAGACTGTGTGCTCTCCTTCCATTTCTTACACTGCATGGGGGGGGAGTGAATTGTCAAGGAAAAGTGATTACATTGTCTTTTGTTGAAGCCATATCAAGTTATTTTCTGTACTGCATTTCATTCATCATTGCATTTCCTTGAACCATATAAAGCATTCTTTCCCACCTTATTCTTCTGTTCCTATTCATAAGTAACCGAGAACTGTGCTACTGTAGGATTACCTCTTGCTGATTACTGCTCATATTCACAAGTGTACTATCCATTATCAATTTATTTATAGAAGTGTGATGTATATATATATTGTTTAAATTTTCAAATAAACCTTTTAAATTTCCAAACAAGCCTACTTCTTGGCTCAGTGGTGTCAAGGGGGATTCTAAGAGAGGTGTGTTATACAAGGGTTCATCATCCAGATTATAACTTGCCATAAAAATATATAAATAAGGGCTTCCCTTGGGCATCCCAGACAAGGCACTGACTTAGTAGGATTGCTTGATTGGAGTCACTTACAATGACTAGCTTTAATTTAAAGAGAGTGATTTTATTTGCTGAGCCATACCGCGTGATGAAAGTAGGTAGATGTGGAGAAGGATCAGAGTAGGTTGAAAATTGTTCATGTCTCAAAGTTGAATACTTTTTTGAGGAAAGCAAAATAGTAGAGGCGGAATAATAAAATGGTCTCATTCATAAGTCCTGTTGGATGAGCAGGAGAGTATAGATATGTGTATTAGTTGAGTCCTCTGTGTTCAGGGTGGGTTGTGAAGAGAGCAAGAGTGAGACAGAGAGAGTGTGACAGAGAGAGAGAGAGAGAGAGAGAGAGAGAGAGAGAGAGAGAGAGAACATTCTCTCTCTCTCTCTTTCTTTCTCTCTCTCTCAGTGGGTTGGTATTGGAGGCATGGAGTAGTAGGCAGTGGTAATATAATTAGTGATATGTATGATAGCATAGTAAACAATGTGGTTTAAAACAACCTATTAAATGCTTTTAGAGCAGAAGAGAAGGAGCGAGAAAGGTCTTCAGAATTAGTGGTTGTTGTTCACAGCACTTATTTCTTTAGGGAGCAAATTATTGTGGTTGTTTTGTAACAGGCTGGGGATATGCCAGTTTAGGAATAGAGGTTGAATATGGCAGAGAGAAATAGTGGAGGGAAGTGATGCAAGTTCCTTAGCAGTTTTTGGTGCAAAGGGGTCAATTGGAGAACATGATGGGTTGTCAGAATGAATTTGTGTAGAGGAGAAATATGTGAGTATTTGAGAATAGGAGAATCAGGAGGAGAGATAGAAAGGTGGGCAGTGTATCTGGTAGTTTAGTGATTTTAGTGTACAAGGTGGAATCAAAGTCATTGCCATAGAGAGAGAGAGAGAGAGAGAGAGAGAGAGAGAGAGAGAGAGAGAGAGAGAGAGAGAGAGAGAAGGAAAGAGAGCAATTATTAGGTGGGGTGCATGTCCTCAATGTGCATTGATAGAATGCAAGGATGCAAGTGCATAGAAGAAGTAAGATTAGTGTAGTAGGAAGATTACCCTTTTCCTTAGAGCTATGGTCAGAGTCAAAGGAGAGCCCTTGTGGGCATTGAGGCGAGTGGAGGATATGTCTCTTTTTACCCGTGATGTAAACAGCAATGCATGATTGCACTATGGGGCTATATATCTGGGTAAATACATGGTTGATGGCACATCCAGGATAGGGTTAAGGAGCTGGCAGGATAATGATCAATGAAAGATGTGGGCAGGCATATTTTAATTCAGTAAATGTGAGATGAATGGAGTTAGAAAGTGGAGGAGAGAGAGCTTATACCGAGAAGTTGAGTTGGACGAGGAATGGGACCATAGAGTCAGGCTTGAATGTATGTTAGGTGAAAGAAGAGGGAAGGCAATGGAAAGGACAAGTAGGGATAGAGATCTTGAAGTGAATTAGAGAGTGTTCAGAGGGAGAGGATTCATTTGTGAGGACATAGCATGCCAGGGGTAAGGGGTCAATTGTGGTGTAGAAGAGGAGGCCAGGGTGGAACATAGACATATATGATGGAGAGCTGCCTTTTGAGAGGATTTGGAAGTTTACACATATTGATTATTGAGTTGTCAGAAAGAGTGGAGCAAGTTGATCTGTTGGGCATTAGCCATATTGGATACATTGAAAGCACGCTTAATGCTGACAAGATCAGTAGGAGTCCAAGATCAGAGAAGAAGAGTTTAAGTCATTGGGAAGCAGATGGGGAAGATTTTAAGACACATGGGAGGAAGGATTTGGAGTGATGTGTGTTGAAGTAAGAGGGAGATGTAAAGAGGTGTCAACAGTGTGTCCTTGCTAATCATGATACCAACCATACTGCATTTATTAGCAAGATGCGGGGAATGAGAGAAACCTGTAAAGCCATATGGAGGACTGACAATGTGGAGATATCATGGGGATACATACAGTTTTCCCAGATGACCAAGGGTCTAGGGTGATGGGAGCCAAAATGGTAAGTAAGACAAGATTGTTTATTTATTTGTATGAGGGATTTGGCTTTCCGTGAGGTCATTCGTTTCAGGTGTAGAAGAGTTAGTTGCCAGAATAGATTAAAGGTGGAGTATATGATGGATAAGGCTGAAGTGGGAGGAAGATGGGCAAGATGAGCTATCTAATTGACATTTGGGAAGAGAGTGAAGGATGGGTATTTAGAAAAAGGGTAAGCAGGAGGAGTGGAGGCAAGAAAGGGGGTGCTGGATAGGAGCCATTGGATGGAGATGGGAAAATAGCAGTAAGGAGGAGAAGCAGGATTGCCCGACGCATGGCAAACAGGAAGTCAATTTGGAAGGTTTTATGAAGTTGCAAAAGAACTTCATCTGAGGAATAAGCTCAGCACTGGATGCTTTAGAAACTACAGCTCTTTGGTTTTCAAACTTAAAATATTATAAAAACAAAATTACACAAGATGCAGGTTGTTATACCTTTTATTGGACTAACTGAAAATACTTTGCAAATATGGAACACAGCCTTAGACTTCAAAGTTCTCAGACTTCTTCAGATGATGCAGTGTGAAATGACTTGCAAAGTAAATGTCACAGTATAGTTTGATCTCAAAATGAATAAATTAAGAACAAAAAACATTTTACATCTCACTGGCTGAAGGAAAAGTAAGCCTGGGATGTGGGTCGGGAAGCTGCTGTCCAACAACTCCATGATTCAGGGAAGTTACATTGAACAAAAATAAATTAAAAAAGAAAAAACAATACTTTTCACATTTGAAGGTTAGGTTAGACCCAGGCATTATTAAAGTGGGCCCAGTAGTTTTCCTAAAATTACTACTATTTTAAAAGGCGTATTGAAATGAGAGGTTACAAAACATAATTAAGAATCAGGGGAAATATTTCATTTTCCTCACAGAGAGTTTGAATTGTCATGACATTGTAGTGATCACAATGCAGCTGCTAATGTTTCCTGGTTTGTATATTTTGTTACACTACAATTATGCTCTTGAATTTTAAATTGTTCAGTCTCCAATATTACTTCAGCGTGCCTCAAGCTTCACAATGGTTTCCTCGCCTGCACACAGTGTGGCAAATACAAAATACGTTACCATTTTTTTTTTAACCGTGCAGTGTTTGCTGTTAGCTAAGCGTATCTCATTAAACAACATGGGATATGCTGAGAACAGTAGACACTGCACCGTCCAAAATGGGTAATCCTGCTTTTGTGTTTCCTTTTTCTTTTTGCAAAAATCTGGTTTACTTTAGATTGTGTCAATACCAGACTATGCATGTTTACAAATGAAAGTGTCCATGAGATATGAGCATGTCAGTGTGATACAGGTCTTGTTTTCAGAGAAAAACATTCGTATAATTACAGTGGCATTTGGATTGAATTGTTCATGCATGCCAATGTCTGGGTGCAGCATGATGGAACCTGCATGGCACAGTCATTAGAGCATTGCACTCTGAGTCCCATAGATCGGGGTCCAGTACCATCACAGGGATGCATCTTTAAATTGTGCATCCTTCTTCCTTGAATTTGATTAATCAAAAAGGAAATAAAGATTGTTTAGGACGTGCAGCGTTTGACCATGCTTGTCATGTGAGTAACAGAGGGTTGAAATTGCTACATGGAGTTTGTCCCCCTTGGAGCCACAGAGGGATTTACAGCCTCAGCTGATGAAATTACATTAATATGCAGCGGGCATGGAGATTGCATGTCTCTGTGCGTTTTGCCAGGTGGCATAGCAGCAACGGGATTTGATAGAGAAGTCCCTTCTTGTTGGTTGCTGTATCTTGCTCCTCTCGGTTAACAGGGTGTGCAGGTTGGTTCAGCGATCAGTCATATGGCAAAATGCGTGGTTCTAGGTTTTCATGCTTCCTGCAGGGTCAGAGTATAATTGTTGGTTTCAGCGAGCCCAGTAAGCACTTCATGTCATCTCTTCCTCCCCAGACGTGGAGTATGTGGTTTAAGACATGCTGCAGGAGATGTGCTCAAGTCAGTGCAAAGTGCTGTAACCAACTTTTGCTTCATTTCAGCTCTAACCTGTTTTTTGCAAATGTGGAGTTTGGGTCAGTTACTGGCTGGGCCTCATGCTTCTGCGGGCTGGCTTGCAGCTATGGCGGCTTTGCTAAATTTGGCAGCTTTACCAGTTTGGGTCACTTCACACTGTGGTGTACCACAGTGTGGTGCACCAATGGAATGCATGGTTTCACTCAAGCTGTCTTAATAGGGAGTCTACGTTTCTGTCCCTTACAGAGAGGTGGCATAAATGTCTCAGTTCCTTGATGTGCCTTGAATTTAAGATGGAACAGTGTAGTTTGGCTGTTGGTAGTAGATCTATTAAATCTGTGGGGATTGGGTGTGGACAGCTAGCTGTCCGCTCAGTGATGTATAGCTTATGTTGAGATCTAGCACTGTATTAGGACGATGTTCACAGTTTTCCATAGCATTTTCCCCCTCCATGGAGAGGAAAAAGTGTGCTACTGTCCTGTTCCCTTCTCATTTGCAATGTTGGAGTGCCATGTTTCGAACTTTGGGACATGGTTATGAGGGCTCTCCCAGTCAGGCCTAAAACTTAATTATGTTGGTTGGGGTTGTGATGGTGGATTATGCTGGAGGTTTGTGTCCTGCCTGTTTTGGGAGGTTTTGAGATGGCTGTTCCCTGAATAAGTATATGCCTTCCTATCCTCTAGAGCTCTGATCTGTTGAGAGGCACCAGTCTCAGGGTAAGAGGTTTTAGCATAGCCTCTCATTGCTGATAACCATTGTTCCCCTTATAGGTGAGCAGGGTCTTAGGGACCCAAGCCTTATTTTGCAGTCGCTTTGAGGAGTATAGATCTTCGTGCTCAGTCCAATATCCCGGACCCTGTTTACATGTTTGAAGTCCATTGATTCCTCCTGTCAACAGTGGAATAGACCCACGATTGAACTAGCACAGACAAGTAGTTGATGGGGTATCTCCAAGAAGTGGTATTTCTGGAGGTTCCATCATTATCGTCTGACTCTGGTAATAGAGTTGGGGCTGTGACCTTTTTAGTCTGAAGGTAGTTCTGGTCCTCCTTTCTGCTTGTGTTGATGCACGGGACTCCTTGGGGTAGAGGCCAGCCTGGGGATGCAGTCTTATCAAATTTCCTGAGACCTCTGACATTCCCTGGTAGCTCCTGTGCTTGCTTTGCCTTGGACAATGGCCCTTGTCTTAACTGAAGTGGTCCTGATGAGTGGCCTGGATATGTGTCTATCAATAGTGCCAGCCTTTGTGCCCACCACTCCTAGTTGGTGAGGAATTTTGCCGCAGCCATATCACATAGAACCTCCCCCTGTAGGTGTGCAATGCCTCAGGTCCTTTGATATAGTCAGAATGATTAAGGGACAGATTAAGCGCTTTATATCACAGGTTGTGAGGGGTCAGGGCCTATAATAAAGAGTTTGGCAAAGGATTAAGACGGAAGGTAGATCACTGCACTGTGATGAGATAGAATATGACTAGGCATACAAGACAACTACTTTAAGTATTCTGATCATTCACTCTTTGAAAGGGACCAGTTCGGAAAAATGTCCTACTTTCCTCTGAGAAAGTCATAGCAACTGATCCTCTTTCTATTATGCCACCTTTTTATTAGAAAACAATAATTGTATCAAAGGTTTGGTGGGAGCTGAATTATTCAGCACTTTCCTTGCAGTCCACTCAGTCAACTGTGACTTAAGACACGTCTCCCTCTACTACAAAGACTGGATTGACTTTATCTTGATATTTGTGCCAGTCATTTTTAAGGGGTTACAATTAGGAGAATGTGGCTGTGCTGCAATCAAGGATTATAATGATGGTATCAGTTACCTCACGTTTTTCAATCGAGATTTCGCAGTTCTTGTAACACTGAACTGCAACCGCTTTTGATCATGGCCGATATATATTGGCTACGACTGTTTCTGGGGATGCACGTCTGTTGTTTTTACTGTGCTTGTCACCAGAATTCAATACTCCCTATCATTAAGCACTGCTGTCTAATTTGTTTACACTAATGGGATTAAAGGGACCGTTGTTATCTGACATCCCTGCTAGAGTATGTTCAAGCTCAATAAAAATTAACTTCTAGAGACTCTGTTACCTGTTGCATTCTGTGGGGTGTATTTCTGTTCCTATTAACTTTTACATCATTACATTGTCCCACATTTCAATAACAGCCTTCATCAATATGCTGATGACACTCAATTGGATTTTAGAATGTCACTAGCCAGAATTTGTAATTTGAAGGCCTGTATGGTATGAGCTGGTAGTAAATTCAACACCTTAAAAACTGAACGCATTTTTTCTGCTCTGCCTGGTAAAGAAGTTAAAATGCAATCCTTGCTGGTCACCTTTGCCAGTGGATGGTATGTTCGCTACTATTTCACCAGTTGTCAAATCACTTCGTTTCTGGCTGTGCAATAAATGATCCTGGAAACATGATATCAAAAAAAAAAGTTTCTCTCCTCCAAACGTTTAAATCCTATTTGGTGGTGGCTTTTTCAAATGGTTGTGCAAGCTGTGGTTCTCATTTAGGTAAAGGGTGCTAATGCTACGCAAACGTGCTCCCGTTTGGTGTCTGGAAAGAGTCAATTTGAGTGCAATTCTAATGAATCTGTATTTCCTACAAAACTGGGATCCCACGTCAAACACCTTAACGAGCTGATACATTGGTCAATTCGAGGGGGAACCAGACTCATGAGCATCAGAGATGTTCTGAGTTTAAATACACCCATGTTACTGAAATCCCAAAGGCTTTATCGGTTGCTCTACCTGGCTAGATTCTTCTTTGAGCTTATCTCCTGCATTGCAGTGATCAAAGTGAGCGGGAACGGTCGGGAGCGGTGTTCCACTACTTTTATTTTTTTCTGTTTACCATTCCTCTACTTTTTTCAGCCATATTAACATTATATGTAGAGGATTTATAAATGCATGTTCTTGTGCAAGTGTAAAGTTGTAATAGGAGCCTCACTTACTAGTTAGTCACTTAGACTATTGCAATGTTCCGGACGAAACACGTGTCCCATGTTGCACTAGGTTTCCACCTACCATCTCCACTGACAAGACCACAGTTCCACTACTTTTTTCGTTACACTTCTACTACTGCTACATTGCTGCCCCTCTGAATGAGCCAAAACAACATACTGCTTAGTTACTGGTATTTCCCAACCTTTTATACGATTCAATATATTTCTCTATTTGTTTTTTGAAATTATTCACTTCAATTCCCTGGTCGCACATTATGAAAAAATCCAAATGAAAAAAAAAAGGAACAGGTGGTTCGATGAGAGTGTCATGTCGTGAAAAATGTATTTTTTGCATCTCCTAGATATCAAATGTCCATGGTAGATACTGCATACACAAGGTTAACGAACCTCTTCCAGCATGATGTGTAATGGTGAAAAGGGTGGCCTTATGTCTTACTGTTCCCATTGCGCTGCTCTCATTCAACAATGACACATTACACCACTATTCCTCCTTTCCTTCTTGTACCGCCGTTCATTTAACTCGTTGAAATGTTCAGACGGCTCACGCTAACCTTGGCTGACACCTACCTCTGCGTTTGGACGGGTTATAATAACCTTGCAGGGAAAACATGCTAATTTGTTTTTTGTCCAATGAAGCACATAGATACAAGTATTATACACAATGCTTAGAGAAGGTTAATATCTGATGCAGGCGACTTACTGAAGTCTGCAAATGTCACTTTTCAAATCTGACAGCGCAACGCGTCATCTCGTGCCCTTTCCGATTTCCATCAGCAAACTATTTTCATGCTACTTTGCTCTTGTGTTCAGATGTACTGCCAGTCTTTGGTAATTAGAAGCAGATTAATCAAATTTACCTCACCTTTTTTTTTTGCTGATGTTTTCCCTTGAAATGCATCTTGCCTTTAACTAATGGATGAGAGCGTTGATAGCAGCGGACATTTTAATCACACAGCGCCGAAGATAGATGACTTGTCCGTTTAATTGAATTGTTATTTGACAGTGTATTGTCTTTGGGGCTTGCGTGCTTCGGTTTGGGAGGCGGAAAGCATGTTGTAGGGCAATGTAAAAATCATCTGTTTATTCTCTCACAACTGTCACTGCATCATAATCGTCAAGCTGCAGACTTCATTTCCTAATTGCACGGAGAGTCAAGTGCCAGAGGGTTATGTCTGCGGCAACCACTTACACAAAACACGATTGGCTTGTGTTGACTGGGGATGGAATAGCCTCTCGCAATTTTTGACAGACACCACAGTTATAAAAACTGTATTTCCTAACGGAAGCTACGGCCTTTTATCTCCTGGGGCTTGGTGTTCAGGTTCAAACGTCCATCAAATCAACTTCAACAGGCAGAATACATCCATATATTTTACTCTGTCTTTAAACGAAGCAAATATTGTATCATTTACACTTGCTTTTCCCCTACATTGACACGTCTGAATGCACTCAGAGGCGTAATGGTGGCAAAATATACACAACTAAAGAACAGATGAAAATGCTGAATGAGGTTGGTAATTTGTATTGTAGTTGTATTTTATATGACGCCTTTTACCATGATTGTAGTCTCAACGCGCTGGTGGTGGGAAGGGCCTCCGCGACCAAAGACAAGAGTGTTGTAGGTCACAGAGTAGGATTAGAATGCGTGTGTGCATTTGGCCAAATGAGGCTTAGAAGGGATGGCCAATCTCTGGTACAAAAAGCAACCCACAAGGTCAGTCATGTGGATCGGTGCTGAGAGGAGTCTAGAGATGGCTTGAGTGTTAGAGACTCACTATGCGTCCAGCATGCCTGAATTTGCAATAGGGTTCGCTGCGTACTGATGTCAGAGTTGTTGAGGTGTAGTCTGGTGTAGGCAAAACATTTAGTAGTCATGCCTGCAGCCAGTGTCCACTGATGTGGTACATTATACGTACCTAGTAGTTCAGGTGGAGAGTCATTGTTTGAGTGCCCGATCAGGTAGTGGCTTTTTCTGTCGATTCTTGTGGCTGCGATAAAACGGTTAGCGACAGTCATAGTCTATGCTTCACAAATTGGAAGTACAGCTTATACATTGCAGGCCCTTTCAGGTGAAAAGCATGACACATTTCCCCAGGCATTGTGCGTATACTAAAGCTTCACAATGGTTACCTTTACCATCAGACGCCAGCCCTATAGTGCATCAAGCGGCGATACCCGCCTATCCCTCAAATCCTTCCATGGTGAATTCCGGATTAGTTTTTGATTGACTTTGCTGATTAATGCACGAGAAACCCCCAGCTGGTCTTTTGGCACGAGGGATGGCCATGGCACACAAATCCTCCAATGACAGTGCCCCATTGTACATCCCAATCTATCCAAGTGTGGTGGTGCTGTTGTTCTAGCTCAGCCACTTTGACTAAGACTTGCTTGCTTTGCCCATACATGCTAGGTACAGTGATTAATCAATCTGTGAAATGTCATAGTGTGAAAACGAGATGAGGGCCTGTGTTTCCAGCTGGTGGTGCTTGTGGGAACCAATGTCATGCCAAGAAAACAGCTGACGTCACCTGGTGTTGAATGTTCATAAGATCGGATTGTAAATTGGAAATTTAGGGACGGGTTTCAGGATAATCCAGCAAATAGGCAGGTTTTGAGGACTTTTTTGAAGCACAGGTAGTTCCAAGTTTGGCGGATGTGCAAAGGGAGAGTGTTCCAGATAGTGGGAACTAGGACAGAGAAGGCCGAGCTACCAACTCTCCTGGAGCTGTAAAGGGGAATGGCAGGTAGGAGAGCCAAGCCCGATCTGAGATTTATTGTGGGGTTGGTAGTGGATGATTTTCTTCTGTAGGAACGCTGATCCAGTATAATGGAGGGTTTGGTGTGTGATGCACATGGCTTTGAAGGTCACTCTTAGACTGATAGGGAGCCAGTGTACTACTCTGAGGGCAGGAGTGACATGCTCTCTGGGAAAGAGTTCAAGGAGCAGTCTGGCTGCTGAGTTTTGTATTTGCTGGAGGTTCCTGTGCTGGCATGCTGGGATGCCAAGATATAGGGAGTGGTATAGTCTAGGTGGGAGGTGAAAATGAGCACTATTACAGACACTCTTAGAGGATAGGATAGATAGGGAACAATTTGTTTTAGGATGCCCAAGTGGAAGTGGCAAATTCTACATACAGAGGTCATGTGTTTGGAGAGAGATAGATATGTGTCCATGTTGCAAGATTTTTACCAGAGGTGGAGGTGGCAGGTGGGGCTGCCAGGGCTTGTGGCCATGGCATAGGTTGGGGAACAGTGTTGTCACTTATTACAATTTCTGATTTGTCTGAGTTGAGGATAAGGTGGTTGGTCATGATCCATAGATTGATATCAGAGAGACAAGAGGCGAGTTCCAGAAGTGTGGAGACTGGAGTTTTGGACATTTTTTAAATGATGCGGGTGTTGTCTGCATAATTGTAGCAGGTAAGGTTGTGAGAGGGTATGAGAGCTGGCAGTGAACTTAGGTCAATATTGAAGAGGAGGGCCTTTTGTGACGGGCGAGCGGCAGAGGAGTACGTTGGAAGGAGAATAATTTGCGAACAATAAGAAATGAATCAGGAGATCCAATTGAGGGCAAAATCTTTGATGCCTAGCATGAGGAGCCTGCTCATGAGTATTGTGTGTTTTATTGTGTCAAAGGCTCCAGATAAATCAAAGAGGATGAGTGCAGTGCATCCTTCTGAATCTGCAGTTTTTCTGGCCATCCAGATAGAGACCAGTGAGGATTCCATTCCACAGAGGGGTCGGAACCCTGATTGGGCTGGGTCAAGGAGTCTATTGTCTTTTATGAAGAGGCCAAGTTACTTGTATACAACACAGTCAATTTGTTTAGAAATGAAGCAGATGTTGGAGATTGCACAGTAGCTTGCTGGGGAGAGCGGGTTGAGGCTGAGCTTTTTGAGTAGCGGCTTGACATGAGAGGTTTTGATGGCCCCTGGGAAGGTGCCAGATGAGAAGAAGTTAGTGATGATTGAGAAGGTGATGCTGCCTGCACAGGTTGTGGTAAGGATCTTTTTTAGAAGGGTTGGTGGGAAAGGATCTCCAGATGAGGACGAGCATCCTCTAGTGCTAATAGGTTGTAGAAATCAGCTTGGGAAATAGGTGTGAATGAAGAGAGGTCAGTAGGGAGGGCGAGGAAAGAATTGGGTTTGTGAGAGGGCAGGATGTGGAGGGGGTGATCAGAGCTAGTTTTGTAGTAATGAGCAATGTCTTTCAAGCACAATTTTATGAAAGAGATTGGATTATTCATTGCAGAGAGCTTGGGGGGTAAGGCAACTAGGGTAGTTGAATTCCCCTAGGATTGGAGAACAAGCATAACAAGACTTCAGTCATCAACAAATCACACAGCCAACCAACAGCAGACTGAGGGGAATCCTACAGACTCCTCACAGAATCCCAGCCTAAAGTCTCCTCCCATGATGTCAGGGGAAGACAGGGGCGGTATTAGCTGGGTGGATCACATGGGAGGAGAAGGCAATCAAGGGAATAGGAGGACTCTGTCAAGGGAAACACAATATTCATCATCTCTTGATGGTAAGGGTTTCCCAATACCTGATTATCTGATGGCTTGTTGTCAACATACAACTTCCCTTCCCAGACTTCCTCTAGACATAAAGTATAAAAACCCTTGTGGTAAACATGGAAGCAAAAATCAAGGTATTCATACTATCATAATTCTACATCATATACAAGTTATCCGATCAATAAGGAACCATTAATTTCTTTTAAAATTTGCCCCCAGGTTACATTTTATAAATCATTGAAGCAGAGCAAATTGAATTAACTTAAAATAAATCATGACATTAGGGACTTCATGTCCCATAATGTTATAGGTACTGAGACAAGGAAGAGGGGCTCAGTGGCACGGAACTGCAATATGCATCTAGTGGTTCTGATGACCCACACCTAAGTGGGGCATTTCAATATTTAAGGCCCCTTCAGGTGCAGGTCATCAGAAGTAGTAAGAAGCGTGGAAGCAGCAGAATATAGAGGAAAGTGCAGGATACAGAGCCACCACTGTTGTGGAAACGGTTGCTGTGCTGTAGTTTTGGCAGAGGTTGGAATTCCAGCAGGATGTATAGAGTGTGCAGTAGGAAGTGGCACAGACAGTAGCTCCCCAAAGGGAGGGAGAGGGTCTCCCAGTCCTACATGCCTCTCCAGTGTGTGGCACTAACCAGAGTGCAACGCGAGCGTAGACAGCTCCAACTGTAGGAGGTGTGGGTAAACAGAATCCTTACCGGAGCTGTCAGAGACCTGTGTTTCCCTAATGAGTGAAGGAAGAAGATCAGCGGGTCCGTAGGAGATTGTCATGCCTTACCGACCTTGGTCGTTGTGGTCCTCCTGGAAGATGAAGTCTCGGGTGACAGGCTCAATTTTTCCTTACAACATGGTGCTCCACTCATCCACTGAGAAGCGCACTGAGCGCTCTAGTCTTTCAATCAACCTTACACCAGCTGCTTGAGCATGTGGTTACTTATCTGATCGCCGACTGAGATCAAATCTTACAACAACCCTCAGTATATTGTTGGTACCCAGCTCAGCGCTTCTTGTGATATTCTGCTTGTTCTGTTCTTCCTAGTTCCTCCAACTTTCCTGTTGCCTTCTTGGTCTATTTCATTTTGCTCTGCTACTTATTCTGCTCCTCACCTTGAGTTGGCTCCTGGTTCTTTGCCTCCCATGGATTCCAGACTACTCTCCATTCTGTTTCCTGCTATCGTCTACTGCTGCTCACAGGTTTTTCCCTTCCCTTGGGAGGTTTTTTCCCTGCACTTAGCAGTTCTCCAGGGGTCTCCTAGCCTGAGCAGACAGTACCAGGCAGGGTGGTGTCTGGTGAGCCTTGCCCATACCTACATGAGTTCTGAACCAAACTGAAGAGTCATAATGGAAAGGAGCAGAGGAAGTCCCCTCGAAGGAAGCCACAGGTGAGCCATACCAGTGATTGTGCTAAGTCTGACAGAGGTGTGAGAAAAGACCAGAAGTTGGCCTTGGTTAGGTTACCCTAGGGTGCTCCATATTTGACTGCTGGCTCAGAAGGAAAGCTTTGAGTAACACACTGATGAATTAAGGCACTTTGGGAGCCACTCTTATCTTAAGAGAGAGAGCAGACAGAAACTACCAGTGCCAAAGTCAAAAGGGGACAATATTTAATCAAAGTGAAAAGAAATATTGTAACCACCATTGTCAAAGCCAAAAGGGGACACTATTTAAACAGAGTGCAACAGAATATTGTAACCACCATTACCAAAGACAGAAAAAGAACAATATTCAAATGGAGTGAGTGTGATTCAGGGAAAGGAAGATCATTGATGTAAGGGAATTGTAACAAGCATTGGCTGAGTCAAAGAAAAGCAAATAAAGCAATCCAAAGATGCAGAATAAAAGCCTGTCAATTATCGAGGGGGACATAATATTGTCAATGCATTAAACAATTGATGTTGTAACTTTCCCCCATTGAGGATTGAAGTGGGGAAAGTTGGAAGCAAGCCATACAACAAGGTACTGATAGTAGTTGTAGTAGTGTTATCCTGGCAGGCGAGTAGACCATGAAAGAGACACTTAGTGGTTAGTCCTGGCAGGCAAGTGGACCAGGAAGAAGATAAGTAAAGTACTGCAATGTGGTAGAAAGTTGTGGCAGAAAGAAAGTTGCATATCCACTGGTGTGCTTTATGAACTGTTGTTAAATCATCCTGACAAATACTGTGCTGCATAAGACATTTGACTGGCTAGATAACATGTATATGATGTTTTTGTAAGTATGAGTGTGAGGGACAGAGACTTTTGGACTTTTGGTCAGTTTTCTTTAGCTTTGGGGTTGTTAGGCTAGGGAGAGTTAGGCAATTGTCCCACCTTTAAAGAATGACTACTTGTGAGAAAACTCTATCTACTTGTCCATCTTCCATTTCTGAGGCCACACAAGACAAAATTTGCAGAATTTGTATTTTATAGTAGGTTATATTATAAAACCATTACACCACCTTAATCACTACCATGTTAATCTTATTTTTACAAGAACAGTGAATATTTGAGCTCAAACCCTAAGTAACCAAGCAGTAGTTTGTGGAGTAAGAGGGAAAAGAATATAGCAAAATATGAAGGCAATGGAAAAGTAGGAAAAGAGATGCACATAAAAGGACAGAACTAAAAAGCTGGGCAGATACATGGGTTTGATGCAGAGAACATGTGATTGATTAGGTAGGGGAGCATTTGTAATTATAGGCATTGGATTAGATGTAGTGTTGCTCTATAAAGAGAGAACAAATGAAATCCTGTGGGGATATCCATTCTCCATTGAGAACAATATCAGATAGAACCAGATGAAAGGCATCCATGCAACTCTGAAAGGTATTTTATATTATATTTAAATAATAGGTTCATGTTAGTTTGACATGGCTAATTCAATGTCCCTGGTATGCAGTACAACCCCACAATACCGAGTAATAAAAAATAGACAGTGGTTTCTCAATATGCAAATGTTATTTAGTGAATTAAAGTCCACTTCAAACAAAGGTGGTTTCCAGCTTTACCAAGGAAATCCCTACAAAGTTATAGGTACAAAAATCATTGGTCAACAAAACAAAAGTTTACCTGCATACACCAAAAGATATTAGGCATTCTTAACATACTTCTATTTTTGTTAATGAAGGTCTCTCAAAATTGTTAATCTCACAAAACAGTTCAACATGTGGCATAACATTTCTTTTGAATGCATCAAAATACAATGCAATGCCTCACACTGTTTTGTTACATTGAAAGTGGTGCTAGGGATTCTGACATGCGCAAACATCCTTCTCTGAATATGTGTGTGCAGCCTTCCATGAACATGTCTATGCAACTTTCAATCTTCATAGGTGTGTACAACTTTCAATGCACATGTGCATAGTTTTCAGTCTATTCCTATTCATGTCCCATCAGACCTACAGACGTTGGAGGGAGTTGTAACATTCTACAGGAAGAAGTAACAGGTTAAAGCACCCTGAAGTTTTGACATTACTTATAGGCCTGCCTCTGCATTTCAAATCATGGACTTCAGGGGTATAACATGTTGCACAATTTTCTGAATAGGGGGTGAATTATCTGTGCACATTTCGGTTGCACAAACATCTAATGTATGACCAGACTCCTCTCTGGTCACAGATTTGCATGACATCACATTAGATACTAGTATTTCTGGCAGATACTGTGGTCTGTGTGATTCTATGCCAGCATGAGCCAATGATTCTATTTGAAAAGGTGCTTAAATTTACAAACACAGTATGCTTTCAGTTTGTGCTATTTGTATTAAAATGTGAAGGTTTCATGAAATGCAGATCATTATATTCTGAAGAGCAGAAGAAATAACTCAACATGTCGAAAGTTCCTATGAGATGTGCATTCGTAGAGATAATACCTTTTGTCAAGTTTTGTCAAGCAATAAAGAGGGATCAGCATTGGCCTTTTCCAATTTCTCAACAAACTCGGGAGTATTTTCATGTGAGGTAAAATTAGCTTTCTCTAAAGTGTGGAAATTGTTTGCTTTTGCCACCCCACTTTCCACTTCCCCTTGTGTATTTTTAACTGGAACAATTTCCTCTTGTCATCGTAATTCCTGACCTGTTGATTCATTCTGGATATATTTTATATGAGAATTAGGATCAGGATTTCCCTGTTGGAATCTCATGAATTGACCAATGCTTTCTTCTGTCAGTTGATTGCACTGTCACTAAAGTTGTGAGACTATTTCTCCACTTTTTGCAGTATGGGCCTTCCCTGGTCAAATCTATGTTCTTCTCTAGAAGAGTAACTGTCTCTTTAGGGGAGTAGTTCTGGTAGTTCTGAGAACTATTGTCATATGTGTTGTTCGAACTCCAATCACCCTGGTACTGGCATCTATTGTCCTGGAACTTAGGGGGAGGAGTGTATATTTCTTTGCAATTAGTCAGAGGAAGTGGTGAATGGATTCTCTCTCTGGACAAATTCAGACTTGGAATTCCCTGAAAATTTGACCCAGGGTTCTGAGCATGCCTTGCTCGAGGAGGAACATACCTGTATCCCAGGATAAGCTTTGAGTCTAAATAAAAAGTGTTGATGTACGTCTCTGATTTTGTGGGACCAGTATTGTGCATAGCAGGTGCAGGACTAGATTTGAATAGAGGTCTTTTCTGTTTGCTACGTTCTTTAACAGAAGAGTAACAGGTCTTTTGGACCCTTGTTTCTAAGTTCAAGTGAGGAGTTCTGTATGTCATAGATTCTCGTAATTCACATGGTTTTCCACATGAGTCTTCACTATTCATTGAAACCATGCAATAACTGAGTCACTACATATTTTGAAAGTGCATGGAGGAATTTAGTTTTGCAGGCTTGACTTTCCGTAGTAACACATAGAGTAATCTGGGCAAATGCACGCTTGAGTTCTTGAGCAAACGCCTTGGGAGATTAATCCTCAGCACACATTGAACTGTAGGGTGCCTTGCAGGCTTCTTGGGGATTTCTGTAAATTGAAAACATATCAAAATGTCCTCGCTGTAAGAGGACCATTTGTAGTATTGTTGATCTTCCAGCCGAGAAAAGAAACTAGAAAACTCAGGAGAGAATGTCCATTTTACAAAGGCTATGTTGTTTTTATCATTCATCAGCCCAATCGATGCCTTTATCTGTTTGTACAATTTTAGATGTTCTGAAAGCGGTCATAACGTTTTTTGGTGCCTTCGTCTATTTGATTGGGCATGTCACAATCTCTAACAGTGGCTTTCTTTTTCTATTACTTTTTGCCAGTGTCCTGCTTCCCTCATCAGAATCATAGCCACTCATTGAATACCTTTCCTTACTTATATAGTTCCCTTCTTTTATCAATATATCTGCAAGGGGGTTTCCTGCTTGCATGGTACTGTTCACCCTCTCATTTCTCTCTCTCATGTTTCTCCTGGGTTATGGGCCTCAATAATTTCTGAGGGGCTGGATAGAATGGCATGCCATCATATTGTCACTCAAACTCAGTGTGTCTCCATCTAGCTAGTGCCTCTGCAGCTCAGCATAGTCTCAGGCACATGTAGGGGCTTTATTCAGATTATATTTTTGGACTCTCAATGACAGCCAAATGGGCTAAATGTTCTCTCTGAATCATACACTATAATTCTTGTTCCATTAGCTAATGTTCATGTCTTGACTCACTCATTCTTTATTTTGGTGCTCTCGCTTCCACTCCTGCCGACTTCTGACATTCTTAGTGTGCCACACCCCTCACTTCTCACTTGAATTGCTCATTATTGATATGTATCAGACACATAAATCAGGTCTTCTTGTATATCTGTGTGAGTTTGCGAAGATGAGATGATGTGTTGGCACCTCCTGACTATGGCTAGTTGCACCAAAACAATTTGCATGACTCTGGAAAGTGTTAAGCATTTGAAAGGCAGTCTCAGGAACTGGGGACACTCTTCCCTCTTCCAAAGAACTCATCTGTCTGCAAAGTTTAGACATTGGGCCTCATCACGACTTGGGCGGTAACGGTAACGCTATTAGCGCGGGCGGTATTAGCCCTACCGCCGAACTCCCTGGTGCTAATAGCGCTGGATCACAAGTTCGGCGGTAATGTAAGTCCCCATTCCCCACTGAGCCCATTCGGGAATGCCCCATTCCCCATTGGGCTCAATGGGGAATCTTTGCGCTAATACCGCCGGCGGATTTCCTGCCGGCGGTAATAGCGTGAATTTTCGGCGGATTTCCCCCCAGCTCAGAGCTGGGGCGAAATCCGCCGAAGCCCTGATTCGGCGGACCCTTAAATCTGGCGGTAATAGCGCTACTGCCAGATTTAAGGGTTACCGCCGAAGTCGTGATGAGGCTCATTGAGTCCAAACTCGCTCGAATATCTTTGATGTCTTGTCTCAGCCTAGCATTGTGGTTCATTTCAATAATTACCTTCTGTGTACTTCACACTATTTATACCCTAGACTCATTCAAACTAATCTGACTTGTGTTAAAGGCCCCAGTTTTGGAAAACAGTGTTTCTCTCATGTTGTGTAATTGATTGTGTGAGGAATCTTTTCCCTTCTGATAGATATGTGTTTCTTCTGTTTGACGCAAAACTGATAGTGTGCCAGCTAGCTAATACTTTCTTAAGGTGTTCAATCTCTGATTGTGCATCACCAAGATTGTTCTCTAATGTTTCCATTTTCTCCATCAATGATACATTTTCCTATATTATCTGTACTAACTTATTTTCCTTACCCTATGTCATATACCCTATGTGTCTTTCCTGAATTCTAGCATCTTTCTCTTGGGCTAAACGAATCCATTGCTTCTTAATGATGTTTAAATCACTATATAACTATTTACATTCTGAACGTGAGTCAATGTTCTTCATTACAAGTTTTGAATCTGCATATTGACTCTTTCAATTGTGTGTTTATATTTACTGTGTCATCTAATGAGGCACTTGTATAAACGGTTTGCATAGTAATTTTAGCCTTCATTTCTTCATGTGTCTGTAGAAATTTCTATGATTATCATTATGATTTGAGAGTGTGGTATCTAGGCACTGTTTGGCTTCTATCCCAATTACTAATTCTGCTGAGGTGGTTTCTTTTGTTTGTCATTTGAAGGTGAAAGAATCAATCATTGTGTTTGATTTACCAAACTTCAATCACCTTAAACACTCCACTTTCAATTATTTTTACTTTTTCACTTTCAAAAAGTAAAATATTTCCACTTCTTCGTTTTCCATAATGACACCCACTATTTCTAGAATGAGAGTACTTTCTCTACATTAATGTGGCACAGGGGATTCTTGCCTATCTATGCAATATTCGCTGCATAGGTGTGTGCAACTTTAAATCTTTTTTTTTTAATTTCTTTATTTTGAATTTAGTTCCAAAATACAAAAGGAACTTTAAGCACATTAAAACAAGAAATACAAGAATACATTTCAAAGAAGAAAACATACAAAAAGTCATATTATAAATACCACTTATTAAAATAGAAAAAATATATACAATACAGTGAAAAAGGAAAGAAATACACTTATATCAACCTTACTAATCTTAGTTTTAATCAACCTTCCCCAATTCATATTAATACCTAAAATATAATATTATATACACCTATTCAGGTCTATTTCAACAATCCCTTGCTCAGTACTTCTCAAACATACTTGTTAATCTTCTTCTGTACTTCTCTCCATATATCAAATACAGCTGCGCTTACGACAACTGATGTTGCACTGTGTATGCTATACCAAAATTGATCACTTGAACAGTCTTCCAGATTAGTAACAAAATGTGTGTATCCCCGTACATAGAGATCATCTAAGGTCTTTCAGCTTATCAGAACATGTCCAGAGGTATCAACCTCACTATTACACAACCTACAAAATCTTTCAAAGTAAGGAATTTTTGACCAGGAGCCAATAAACTCCACCGTGGGTAAGAAATTAATACGCAAGAATAGTAGACATCTTTTAAGATCCTTGCTAATTAATTTGGTCAAGCAAGATGCCCGTATGTGACTGTGCCATCCCTGATGAGATAGAACATAGTAATGAGGTTTCACATGGAGATTATCCACGTTCTTAGAATATATCCCAATTTCTTATTTTCTTCTTTATTTTAACTTCAGAGTTGGGGTCTTGTTCTAATGTATCTGGTTCTAAATTTAGCTGTTCGATAAAAGTCACTGCCGACATTTTTAGTTCAGTCATAAAACTATTTCTATAATAATTATCAGTGTAAAGACTGGAGGGGGGTTATCTGTACTCCTGCCTTCTATAA
This sequence comes from Ambystoma mexicanum, assembly GCF_040938575.1. Classification (NCBI taxonomy): domain Eukaryota; kingdom Metazoa; phylum Chordata; class Amphibia; order Caudata; family Ambystomatidae; genus Ambystoma; species Ambystoma mexicanum. The sequence continues at coordinate 515,286,953 of NC_090934.1, forward strand.
GGCAGAGGAGAAGTACAGAGCACCCCAGCCAGGGTTCTCTATTGTAAATTAACAAGGGGGTCCTGGGAGTCCCTCTGCCAGATATTAGTCCTGGTTGCGAGAGACGTACCCAGAGTCTTTAGCTCACTATCTTTCACAGAGAAGAAATATCCCAAACATATCAGTCTTTGTTTTTCCCTGGGGCAGTCCAGCACTGAAATGCTAGGCAATTCTCCTATGAACAAGAGTACCAACAGAATCCCCAGACACGTGTTTCGGTCTGGTTGGACCTCATCAGTAGGGTGGATCTGTGCCTCTCTAAGAATAGTGAGCAAGGGGTCCACCTCTGGATTCCCCTAGTAATTTAGGGTGAGACCCAAAGTTACTTAAATATGCAAATTAACGAGGGGGTCCTGGGAGTCCCTCTGCCAGACATTAGTCCTGGTTGCGAGAGACGTACCCAGAGTCTTTAGCTCACTATCTTTCACAGAGAAGAAATATCTCTATTGTGACAGCAATGGATGAGAAACCAAGGCATAAGCCCTCAGGAGGTTGAGTGGGCTGGTTCTTAAGTACAATGTAGTCCCCAAGCCCCCATAAAGGAATGTCCACACATTATGTTATGTGATAGCACAGTTCTTTATATATATAACGTTCAAATATATGTACACAATTCATAACACACCTTGTACTTTGGTAAATCTAATATGGTAAATATGTACAATGTCTGTGTGGTACCACAGTTCACCATTGACTCCTTCAAAATGCATCAACTGCTGACAGTTTAAATGGCATACAAATCAAACAGTAATGTGTATCACCATCAAACATAGGAAGGAAGACAAGTTAGGTTAAACAATGGCAGAATACTTTGTCCCTACCCAAGACACAATTCTATGTGAGGATCCCCCCACGTGGGCAACCTGTACATAAAGTTTATCAACAATCCCAGTCCATATATTTTTGAAAATGGTCTTGTTTCCTGCTAAAAATGTTCTACTACCCCAATGTACCTGAGTTTAGTGGCGTTTCTTCAATGGTTCATAGATGGATCCCTCGTGGGTGAACTCCCTTTAAAGTAGGAGCCACAATACTTTGAGATTCCTTGAAGAAAATGTGAACACTGTCCTCAAGAGAGCAGCTTCAACCTTCGCAGTGCACATTGATGATCGGTCATGGACGTCCTGTTAAGATGAGGCATGCAGTGCACCTCAATGACAGGAGTTCATTGCCGCAAAGCAGATCAATGAATAGCGTAGGCCCAGCAGTGGGCGTCAGGTGTCATGTTGGCTCGACGATCGGGACTTGACCATGGCTGTCTTCTGGATCTTTGTTTGTGTGTGTCTTTGTGGACTTTGCGTGGCAGGAAATCCACCAGCAGATTCTCCTCGGCTCGTCAACGACCTTGAATTTCTCCGGTGGGACAAAGTGGTCGATGGTGATGGCAAGGGAGTCCTTCGTTTCAAATGTCTTAGGCAAAAGGTGGAGTGTTGCAGCTCCGGTCATTGAGCAGCATGGCATGAAGCTGTCCCCGCTTCTGGGCAACACTACTCGACGGGTTTCCAGTGGTTATGGAAAACCTCCGAACCCTGGTCAACGACGATGGACTATGATGTCTGGGTGCTTCCCTTCAGGATTCCTCGGTGGTCCCCATTTCCGGTCAACATTCTTTTGGGACTGGTTTTCCTGGGTGCCTTGGTGAAGATTAGCTTTCTCCAGAATGCTCCCTTGTAGCTCATGGAGAGGTCTTCTAGCCAGGTCATCTCTTGTATCAGTCCTTGACAGACACCGCAACTTTCAGATCGGGTCACAGGAAAGCAGCAGACATTCTTCTGCTTCCAGCTGGACTTCAAGTATAAGCAGTCCCTGCTTCTGGGCAACACTACTCGACGGGTTTCCAGTGGTTATGGCAAACCTCCGAACCCTGGTCAACGACGATGGACTATGATGTCTGGGTGCTTCCCTTCAGGATTCCTCGGTGGTCCCCATTTCCGGTCAACATTCTTTTGGGACTGGTTTTCCTGGGTGCCTTGGTGAAGATTAGCTTTCTGCAGAATGCTCCCTTGTAGCTCATGGAGAGGTCTTCTAGCCAGGTCATCTCTTGTATCAGTCCTTGACAGACACAGCAACTTTCAGATCGGGTCACAGGAAAGCAGCAGACATTCTTCTTCTTCCAGCTGGACTTCAAGTATAAGCAGCTTCAAGTTTCAACTTCAGCTTCTGAAGAACTCTGGTAAGTGAGAGGTCCCCAGATATACAGCTCTGTCTCTCATTCACACTGCTGAGCCAAATTCAGTTAGCCAATCATTCAGAAGTACATTTATTCAGGCAGGCAACTTATCAGGCTCACAGTGCATTCAGGCCATTCACTTCCACCCAAACACCCACAACAAGGAATGTGGATTGGGGCAAGCACCCAGCCTTTCAGCACACCACACTGCATTAATGTCTTTTCGGACACGGCTGTCTCATTCTTGGTGTCAGACACACAGATACCAGACACCCATAACATGGAATGCATATTGGTCACACACTCTATTCACCCAGGTCCCACCCCAAGGGTGTACCCACAACAAACAGTCACTGGGAAGGCTCCAGCCAGTCTGGCCTGAACTTCCCCACAATACCATATATGGTTCTTCAACGCAACAGCCAGTCAGGGGAAGGGACAGAGTCAGGGTTCCCCATGACTTTGGGAAAACAAGGTAACAGGTAATAGAAACCAAGAGGCTGCAGAGGGCATCTTGTCGCCTATCAGGAATCCACTGATTCCTATGGCAGTGTTAAACTGTATTCGTATAATACCGCCTTGTTATGAATATTGGCCTAAGCCCATTTGCGTTGCACAGAAAACCACATTAGAAATGCTCTAATTCTGATCAACTTCGCTGACATTTTAAGAACTATCTGCCATTTTGATTTTAACTCTTGCTTTGTTTCCTAAAATGTTGGACTGTGTTTTCAACTACAGCCGAGCCGAGCGACCTTTGAGTTGTGTCAACATTTCAGCTGACCGAGAGAAGACTGTTTGTCCTGTGCAAAGAAACCTTGTGACTCATATGAACTGAAATCCAAGTGCTGTCTGCGCTCACAAGTCTCATCCTCATATAAACAGCTGAACTATGTAGAGTAAACTCAAACTGTGTGCTTTGGTTGTAACATACTGTGTTCTCTCTTGGAACTAGGCTTACTATGAGCCGGAGACCCAATACTGCCATTGAATCTCCGTGGACAAGTAAACTTGTTAAATATGTTGAATAATATTGTAATATTTGTCATGTGAAATGGGCACAGACCCTAGCATGTACATTCTTAGTTTGGAGAGAAGCTGGACAATGATTGGAAAACTATATAAAAGAGCTCGCATTAAGATGTCCAGCACTCTCACCCCTTACTTTGTCTGCTGACACACACTGTCTTGCTTTGAGTTCTGTACAGAAATAAAGATATTCGTATCTTTCGACCCGTGATTGGCGCATTTAATTTTGTGGTACAAAGTCTCAATATTTCTTTGGTCTTTCAGATGGCGCCCAAACAGGGACCCTCAAGATTGATGTCTCCTTGCTGAAAAGAAGACGCGGCTATCGGACCAGGATCGGAGAGTGAGAAAAAGGGGGCCCCTTTGTATGAGATGCAATACCTCGACAGTACTGCACGATCTGATCCCTGGACGGTGAGCATGCATGATTATCCACGTTCTTATATTCTAAGAACGTGGATAATCACCGTCCAGGGATCGAGAGGGCATCTTGACGCGGGACCCCATATTGAGGCGGGCTCTTTGCCGAAATCGCCAAGCACAAGGATTCTTTGTGATCTGATTGGACCTCCTTTGTCTTTGAAATCAGGTGACTCGTGCCCTGATTCCTAAGAATCCTGATTGTGGTTGCATATGTGCACTCGCGAGTACAAACAATGCCAGGTAACACTACTGATCTGACATGCCTGGGAAATTGTCTGCCTGTTTCTGGGGTTTATTCTGCAGAGACAGGCAACCTTTGAGACAAGGTCAACTGGCGCCACCTGTTGGCTCACCGGTTTGTTTAATGTACTGTAAGTACAGCCTCAATAGTATTGTATTTAATGATATTTGGCACAGACAAACTGGACATGCTTCCGAATGTCAGTGGCCAGTTCATGGTAGTTTTGAAATTGCCTGTATAGAGTATTTATAGTCTACATTGTTGAACAAAAAGGCTAGGCATGTATCATTTGATGTGATTAAGGATTGGAGAAAGGAAGCTATGCAGCAACATAAGTGTAAAGAGAAACATGCATGTCGACATATGTCTAACACTGAAAAATCATTATTGTATGGTCAACAGAAACAGTCGGAATCTATTAGAAGTATGGACAGGGCTTTTCAACTTGGAGTACAGAAAATATATCCGTCTCAGGATTTTCATACCGCAGATGAGCTAATCGATAAACTATTGAATGAGCATAGGACTGTTGCCACTGCACCACCTCCTTATGTGACTCTCCCTGTAGTTTTACCTCTTCCCGTTGTTGCACCTCCTGCTGTTGTTGCTCCTTTTCCTCCCGTTGTTGCTCCTCCTCCAGTTGTTGCTCCTCTTCCTGTTGTTGTTTCCCTTCTGCATCCTCGCCCTTACGACAGTTGCCATTCCCTTAGATCCGTCTTTACCACCAGCAGTAGTGTCTCCACTGCCTATTGTACAAGATTTGTATGAACTTTCTTTTCCAAGTGGTTCTGCTCCACTTGTAGCGATTGAAGGGGTGAGTGCTGATTCAAGAATAGTGACTCGTAGTATAGTATCTAAAGCTAGAAAAAGAGAATTGTATGCATGGGCTAAGATATATATAGAAGAAGGTGAAAAATCACCTTCTTAACTGTGATGTCTGAGCAATAAAGTATTCCCAAACAGAATATTTTGATAGAGGGGATGGGAATGCATTTGGCTGATGTTTGGAGTGATTTGCCGGACATGAATGTCCCACAGGGGTTGACGGATTTGAATGTCTTAGCTCGCTCAAGGGATACTGCAGAGAAAGTACATGAGCATGTTGAGAGGGTATTTGAGTTTAAGAGGGAGTTAGATTGGTTACAGAATGATGAAATAGATGGCAACAGATTGGAAGCCTTATATGTGCAGAAACAATTTATTCCTTCATGTAAACCAATGAGTGAACAGACGCGTATTTGCACAAGAGACGCGCTTAGATTGATTTCGGATGTTTCAATTTCTCCCATTGAAGTATATGACACGTTTAGTCAGTATGCTCCGGAAATGCAAAGAAAAGTGTTACAGGTAATGGTAGAGTACCTACTGGATGAGTTTATAAAGGAAAAGGTGTGTTGTCCCGCAGATTTGATGGTCATTTATAAGAGAGCATTTTCGCCCGATACTGCTTTGGCTACTTTGTCACTTGATTTAGCCTTGTTGCTTAGTGAACAATCAGATTTGCCTAATTCTCAATTGCAGAGGTTCCTCCGACATTCCATCCTAAAGTAGAGATTCAAGCTAATGCAGCGACAAGCACAGCAGCCGCTACTATTGAGCACATTATGTCTCACAGTTTGTTCATGTCCCATTTTCTTGACAGGAAGTGAATACCATTAGACAAACAATTCCAGATATCAGGAAAAATCCAGCATGATTTCATAATGAAATAGAATCTGGCTTGCATTCCTCAGTTTTCACGCCGGGTGATATAGACTTGTTGTTCCCTGTGATCCTACTTGCTGATTTATGGAAACGGATTAGAACTGTAGAAGATCAGGCAGGGCTGGGTGACACATGGGTTAACTTGGTACGGAAAGACGGAGAAAGGAATGCTGGTGAGAAACCGCCACAGGTGATATTGACACTGACAGACAGAATATGAATAGTTTGGGACAAGCTTACAGCCTGCATCCAGGGGAAATCTGAAGGCGCTACCAAATTTTTTAATTGGTTTGAACAAGTGTTTTCAGATTTTAGCGGTTAGGACTTAAGTATGGAGTCAGGAAAATGGCTGTTTGTAGACAAATTTGTGTGTGGATTGTTGCCTGATATTCAATCACAAATTATGACTTCTGAAAGTGCATGGCAAGCTAAATCTCAGTCTGAAGAATTGCATATGGCTCAGTATTATGAGAATAGGGTCAATACTGAAAAAGAGAAGATAGAAAAGAAGAAGGGTGACTTGAGGAACCAGAGGTTGGAATACACAGTTTAGAGGTCAGTTTGCACCACAAGGTAATGCACAAATGGGTCCTGTACACATGAACCAATGTGCCTATTGCAGACAAGAAGGTCATTGGCGAGCACAATGCCGGATTCTTCAGCAGCAATCGAATAACACATATGGTGCAATGTATAGATGATCCAGAGGCCGTCCTGGGGTATGGGTTCCTGGTAGAAGTCAGTTTGCTCAGAATCAACAGTCGTTTCCACAGGATAATCAGAAGCATAGTGTTAATAATGGGAACATATTTGATAATCCTTCAACTATTTATTTTTCTGAGGATCTTGCATTTGATTATGTATTGTTCTGTTAGGACAGCCCGAAGCAGAGTCTGGAACCAGTACCTATTCCCGTTGATCAGAAAGGGCTCTACATTGAGATAAAGGTGAGGAATAGGAAGCATCTAATTTTGATAAATACAGGAGCACAGAAGTGTTCTGTTGATCAATCACGGGTTCCAGCTATTCCGCTGTCAGGGCAGAACAACATTTCTGTAGGGTTCTCTGGTATGCCAGTGGTCAGTCCGGTTTCTCAGCAAGTACCGATTTCACTTGGCCATTCACTGATTCATGTCCATTTCATTTGATGACAAAATGTGGCAAACATGTGTTGGGGTGATTCTGTTGAAAGAATTGAATGCTGTAATTCAATGTTCTCCTGATGGAATGCATTTGACGATTTCACCTCATCTAACTTCTGTTTCACAATTCTTGACTAGGCCTTTACCGACTGAATTGGATAAGGTTCCGGCATGTTTATGGGCGGTTGATGATAATGACGTCGGTATTTTGCACATTGAGGCTGTTCAAATTGTATTGAAACCAGGTGTTAAACTACCACGTATTCCACAGTATAAGATTTCAGTTGACAGTGAACAAGCTTTAAAGAGTATAGTTTCTGATTTTGTACATCGAGGAGTGATTGAGGAAATTGCAGGAAGTTTGTGTAATAGTCCGATTCTACCGGTTTCTAAGAAAGGGGATAATGCGATTCCTTTTCGTATTATTATTGATTTGTGCGCTATCAATAAGATTGTTGCTACACAATTTCCGATTGTGCCTGAATTTTAGTGTTGTGGATCTAAAGAATGCTTTCTTTAGTATTCCTGTACATGTTGACAGTAGATATTTGTTTGCGTTCACCCTAGGGGGATGAAAGTTTACATTTACTCATGTGCCACAAGGATACAGTGAGAGTCCAAGCATTTATAGTAGAGCTTTGATGGAACAGCTTGATATACTTCAGTCGCCTTGCACCTGTACATTTTTGCAATGTGTTGACAATCTTCTTTTAGCTGCAGAATCAGAAGTTGCTTGCAAGGAAGGCACTCTTTTCAGCTTATCCATCTAGCAGAACATGGGTATAAGGCTTCATTAAAAATGTTTCAATATTGTCAACAGACGTCGCCCATTTAGGCTATCTCCTGTCAAAGGAGGGGAGAAGACTGACACCTGAATGGATACAAAGCATCTCTAGCATGTCTGTCCCAAATATACAGAAAGAGGTCAGAACCTTGATAGGCATGGTTTCATACTGTAGACAGTTTATCCCCAACTTTTCATTAATGATAAAACCAATGTTGGCACTGACAAAGAAGGGCATTTCTTTGCCTTTTTTGTGGAACATGGATTGCCAGAAAGCTTTTGATCTTCTCAAGGCTACGTTGTGTTTAGCACCAGTTTTGGCCACACCAAATTACGATAAGACCTTTGTGTTATATGTGCATGAATGTGTTGGATGCGCTTTGGCTGTGTTAATGCAGGAGCATGAAGGGAAGAATAGACACCTCGACAGTACTGCAAAATCTGATCCCTGAAAGGTGATTATGCGGTTCGTGAGGGCATCTTGACACAGGACCCCATATCGAGGCGGGCTCTTTGCTGAAATCGCCAAGCATGAGGATCCTTTGTAATCCAATTGGACCTCCTTTGTCTTTGAAATCAGGTGAGTTGTGTCCTGATTCCTAAGAATCCTGATATTGGTTGCAGATTTGCACTCGTGAGTACAAACAACGCCAGGTAAAACCAGTGATCTGACATGCCTTGGAAATTGTCTGCCTGTTTCAGGGGTTTATTCCGCCGAGACAGGCAACCTTTGGGACGAAGTCAACCAGCGCCACCTGTTGGCTCACTGGCTTGTTTAATGTACTGTAAGTACGGCCTCAATAGTATTGTATATAATGATATTTGGCACAGACAAACTAGACATGCTTCTGAATTTCAGTGGCCAGTTTGTTAGGTAGAAACCTGTGCAGTTCCCTTAGGGACCACTGCAAAAAGTTTAAGACTACAGGAGTTAGCAGTAAACCCAATTGGTAGCAGTCTGTACCACCCAGATTTACCTGGTAGCTGTGGCTGAGCAGTCAGACTTCTCTCAAGAAGAGTTAGAGAGTATATAGAGTATACACAATAGGGCTAAAAATACAGTAGCACAAGCAAACACTGACAGACTTTGGTTTAAAAGTATATAATTATTTATTTAAAAACACACTTGTAAAAATACACTGGCACTAATATGTCAAGCAAGTTCAAACACAGTCACTATAAGTATATAGACCTCCCTAGTTAATTATCCGACAAGTCTAGGTTAAGACACCACTTATTTAGCAAAACAGAGGTGAGCGCGTAACCGTAGATGGCACTCCAATAATTTGGTTAAAAAGGGAGAGAAAAGGCAGAATAGGAAAAACACACTGTACCAACACTTTTAAGAAACCACAGCAAGTCAAGAAAGGCAGGGTCTAATGTAGAGCAAAAAGTTCATAGGCCAGGCCCACTCTTGGAGAGAGCAAGGCGGAATGTGCCCAAGATCACACAGTGGAAATGCACTCAACGTCTTTGCAGGAAAATCAAAAGAGGTTGAATCAAGTCAGAAAGATAATGTTAACAGGTCCGAGGTCACCCCAGGATAGAGAGTCATGGATTTACGGGACACCTTGGACAGTCTGTTGCAAGGGAGACCAGGCGGGACACAGTACCTGAAATGGTGAGAAGGCTCCAGCGGGGGCAGTTGTTCCTGGCAGCGGGTGCAAGTTGGAGCTTCATTCAGGGGAAGAGAAGTTCTCGTCGTGGAGGAAAGCTGGAGGTCATTGCACTGCCAGGGAAGAAACCAGCCACAGAGTTTCCCGGTTAAAAGGTACTACCCTTTTATTCGCGGTAGTGGTGAAGCGTGGCTATCCGGCTGCTGAGGAGCTTGGCTCAGGTGATTCGACCATGAGACGATCCAGGAAGGTGAAAAAGGTGATCTGGTTGGTCCCACCGCTCAAAGGGAAGAAGACTCTCCTGGAAGAAGATCTCCTCTGTCATTGGGAAAGTGGTGAGTTTCGTACAGCAGGGCTCCACCGGTGGTGTCGTCGTTGTAGATGGCTCAGCTTCTCCCCTCTTCAGATTCTTTAGGTCCTGTGGCGACTTCTGAAGTTCCAGTCCCCAAAGCCCTACTTTTATGCAGCAAAACCCCCATTCATCAGCCTTGCTGTCACTCAAACATGCTGAGTGGTGAGCCAGGCGGCTCACCACTGGGCCAATCACACAAGAGTGCGACTTGAGTTGCCAAGGCAACTCAGTCCAGGGTGCCTAATTCCCCTCCCACACATCCTGTTGACCCCAGACAGAGTGGCACCATTTGGAGGGCTTCTGTGGAGAAGCCCACCAAAAAGTGGAACAAAGGGCTTGACTTGGGTTAGAGTTACAGAGGCGAACACAAACGCTATTTTAAAACCGAGTCCTGGAAAAAAGACCCAACCGGGGAATAAATATTAAATAAATAAACCGGCGGTATCTTTAACATTGCACCAAAAAGTGGTGCGTTTAAAATGAATGGGAAAATCCCATAGGAAATATTCTGGTGGAATATTTTGCATGGTATCCACTTCCACCAGCCAGAAACTCGACAAGGGGGGACTGGACAGTGCCCCCTTGGAAAACAGACCCAGGGGCAATGGAATTACCCCTACCAGTACTTCCACAATATGATGGTTTGTACTGGTTCTGTTCACAATTTAAGACTAGTAAAGCCAATGGTGACTTTACATGCCCTGGGAGACAGTAGTCAGTCCCAGGGTATGGAGTCTATGTTTGGGGGTCACTATGACACCCCTGTGTTACTGCACTGAGGGTGCTGTGTAACACACATACCAAAAACACATGAAGCACTATGGAGTAAAAGAGCCCATAGCCCATAAAACATATCATATAGTCAAAGGACAGTCTCAAATCATGCCTAAGAGTGGGAGAAAAAGAGTCTCACTCTTAGCAGGAGAAAAAAATAAACCCCAAAAATCTAGCAAAGCGGCTGGGGGACTCACTAGGTTTGGGAAATTAGCCTTTACAGATAATTCTCCCTAACACAGTTCATGATAGTTTTGAAATTGCCTGTATAGAGTATTTAGAGTCTATATTGCTGAACAAAAAGGCTAGGCCTGCAGCATTTGATGTGATTAAGGATTGGAGAATGGAGGCTATGCAGCAACTTAAGAGTAAAGAGAAACACGCACGTCAACATAGTCTAACATTGAAAAAGAATTATTGTATGATCAACAGAAACAGTCAGAATCCATTAGAAGTATGGGCAGGGCTTTTCAACTTGGAGTACAGAAAATATTTCCGTCTCAGGATTTTCATACCTCAGACGAGCTAATCGATAAGCTATTGAATGAGCAAAGGACTGTTGCCACTGCACCACATCCTTATGTGACTCTCCCTGTTGTTTTACCTCTTCCCGTTGTTTCACCTCCTGCTGTTGTTGTTCCTTTTCCTCTCATTGTTGCTCCTCCTCCAGTTGTTGCTCCTCTTCATGTTGTTGTTTCCCTTCTGCATCCTCACCCTTATCGACAGTTGCCATTCCCATAGATCTGTTTTTATCACCAGTGGTAGTGTCTCCACTGCCTATTGTGCAAGATTTGTCTGAACTTTCTTTTCCAAGTGATTCTGCTCCACTTGTAGCGATTGAAGGGGTGAGTGCTGATTCAAGAATAGTGAATCATAGTACAGTATCTAAAGCTAGAAAAAGAGAATTGTATGCATGGGCTAAGATATATATAGAAGAAGGTGAAAAATCAACTGTCTTAACTGTGACTTCTGACCAAAAAAGTATTCCCGAACAGAATATTTTGATAGAGGGGATGGAAATGGATTTGGCTGATGTTTGGAGTGATTTGACAGAAATGAATGTCCCACATGGGGTGAGGGATTTGAATCTCCTAGATCACTCAAGGGATACTGCGGAGATGGTACATTGCATGTTGAGAGGGTATTTGAGTTTAAGAGGGAGTTAGATCGTTTACAGAATGATGAAATAGATGCCAATAGATTGGAAGCCTTATATGTGCAGATACAATTTCTTCCTTCATGTAAACCAATGAGTGAAGAGACGCGTAATTGCACAAGAGACGCGCTTAGATGGATTTTGGATGTTTCAATTTCTCCCTTTGAGGTATACGACACGTTTAGTCAGTATGCTCCGGAAATGCAAAGGAAAGTGTTACAGGTAATGGTAGAGTACATACAGGATGAGTTTATGAAGAAAAAGGTTTGTTGTCCCACAGATTTGATGGTCATTTATAAGAGAGCATTTTCGTCTGATACTGTTTTGGCAACTTTGTCACTTGATTTAGCCTTGTTGCTTAGTGAACGTTCAGAATTGCCTGCTTCTCAATTGCCGATGAGGGAGGTTCCTCCGACATTCTTTCCTAAAGTAGAGATTTCAGCTAATGCTGTAGCAGGAACACATGCCACTACTATTAAAGCACATTATGTCTCACAGTTTGTTCATGTCCCGTTTTCTAGACAGGAAGTAAATACCATTAGGCAATCAATTCCAGATATTAGGAAGAATCAAAAAGGATTTTATAAAAACATTGAATCTGTCTTGCATTCGTCAGTTTTCCAGCTGGGTGATATATATTTGTTGTTTCCCATGATCCTTCCTGCTTGTTTGTGGAAGCAGATTAGAACTGTAGATGATCAGGCAGGGATGGGTGATACATGGGATGCCTTGGTACGAGCAGATGGGGAAAGGAATGCCACTGAAAAACCGCCACAGGTGATATTGATGTTGCCAGACAGAATAGTGACTAAATTAAAAAGTCTGGTTCCTGAAAAAATACTTATATGGGATAATCTTACGGGAAGTCAGAAGATGCGACAGAGTATTTTAACAGATTTGACCATGCATGTTCCGATTTTAGTGGTCAAGATGTAAGTACAGAGCCAGGAAAGAGGCTATTTGTTGACAAGTTTGTGCCTGTATTGTTTCCTGAAATCCATTCACAGATTATGACTTCTGAGAGTGCTTGGCAAGCAAAATCACAATCTGAAGTGTTACATATGGCTCAGTACTATGAAAATAGAGTTAATACAGAGAAAGAGAAGGTGGAAAAGAAGAAGGGAGACCTAAAAACTAGTGTGTTATTGCAGCAAAAAGCTAGAGGAGCCAGATGTGTGAATACACAGTTCAGAGGCCAATTTACACCATAGGGTGGCGCACAACTGGGTCCCGTACACATAAACCTGTGTGCATGTTGTAGACAGTATGGTCATAGGCCAGCACAATGCCCAATCCTTCAGCAGTGATCAAATAGCATGTATGGCGTCATGGGTAGATGATCCAGTGGCCATCCTCGGATAGGGGGTCCTGGTGGAAATCAGTTCGCACAGAACCAACATACACCATCGCAATATAATCAGCAACAGAGTGTTAATAGTGGGAATATTTTTGATAATCCTTCGAATGCCAATTTTTCTGAGGATTTTGCATCTGACGATATACTATTCCGTTAGGACAGCCCGAAGCAGGATCTGGAACCGATACCTATCCCCGTCAATCAGAAAGGGCCCTACGTTGACATGAAGGAGGGGAATAGGGAGCCTCTCTTCTTATTAGATACAGGAGCACAGTAGTGTTCTATTGATCATTTATGGGTTCCAGATATTCCACTGTCAGGGCAGAGCAACATGTCTGTAGGGTTCTCTGGTATGCCACTGGTTAGTCCGGTCTCTCGGACAGTACCAATTTCTCTGGGACCACTTATTGATTCTTGTCCATGTCTATTGATGACAAATTATGGTTAAAATTTGTTGGGATTGAATTTATTAAAGAAATTGAATGCTGTGACTTCCTGTTCTCAAGATGGAGTGTACTTAATGATTTCAACCCAACAAACTTCCGTCCCACAATTTTTGTCTATGCCCTTACCAACTGAATAGGGTTCCGACTTATTATGGGCAGTTAATGATAATGACGTTGGAATTGTACAGGTTGAGCCAGTTAAAATTGTGTTGAAACCAGGTGTAAAATTGCTGCGTATTCGGCAGTATAAGATTTCGGTCGAGGTGAACAGGCTTTGAAAAGTATTATTTCTGATTTCGTACACTAAGGTGTCATTGAAGACATTGTGGGGAGTGTGTGTAATAGTCTGATTTTACCATTCTATAAGAAAGGGGATAATGTGATGCCTTTTTGTTTTATTATTGATTTGCGCGCCATTAATAAGGTTGTTGCTCCACAGTTTCCAATTGCACCATATTGTAGAAAGTGGATCCCAAATTTTACGTTGTTGATAAAACGTATGTTGGCACTGACAAAGAAGGACATTTCTTTGCCTTTACCATGGAACATGGATTGCCAGAACACTTTTGATTTGCTTAAGGCTGTGTTGTGTTCAACACCAGTTTTGGGCACACCAAATTATGAAAAAGGCTTTGTTTTGTATCTGCATGAACGTGATGGATGTGCTTTGGCTGTTTTGACACAGGAACATGGGGGCAAGAATAGGCTGTGCGGCTATTTTCCCTCCACGTTAGACCCTGTTGCATGCGCCGAGATGTTTGAGAGCTGTAGCTGCTGCATCTGTGAAACCAAGTGAGGGTATGGTTTTAGTTCACTCTTTAACCATGATGGTACCTCACTCTTTAGACGTTCTATTAAACAGAACGCAGACGCGACATCTCACATCAGCGCGATTAACAAGGTACGAGCTGATTCTATTTGCTCCGCATATTCAAATTAGGAGATGTTGTTCATTGAATCCGGCTGAACTATTGCCTTCTCCACAAGAGAAGGATTGCAGAGACTAAATGTCACATGATTGCCTCTTCTACAGAACAGGAAACAAAGGACAGGATTGATTTAATTGATACACCTTTATGGAATCCACAAGGTGAGCTATTCCGTGATGGCTCATGTTTCAAACTTCTGGATGGTACATCTACCACTGCTTATGCAATCACCATATTAGGCACTGTTGTGGAGAGTAAACAAACTCTGCATAACTCTGCGCAAGTGGTAGAGATTATTGCATTAACCAGAGCTTGTGAAATTTCTGAAGGGCATAGTGTAAACACATATACAGCTAGCCAATACAAATGTGGGGTGGTTCATAATTTTGGATGACTATAGGCTGACAGATGATTCTTGACCTCATATGGACAAAAATTCAACATGGCACTCTGATAGTCTGGTTGCTGTCAGCACGCATGCTTCCTACACAACTAGCAATAATGAAGTGCGCCACACATCCGAATGTTACAGACAATGTTGGAAAAGGAAACGCGTTTGCTGACAGAATAGCCAAATAGACTGCTATTGATTTGCACTCAAAAATGTATATGCTCGATTTAGCAAGATGGGTTTCTGATACTTGTATGATGGACGAAGGGGTTAGCAGTGTAAAAGAAATTGAGGCTGAAGCTACTCCAGAATAAATTAAACAAAAGGCTGAGGGTCCAATGGGTCTAGATGATAAGGGTTGTTGGGTGGATAATGAGAAGAAAAGATGTATGCTACCCAATTCCTATGTCAATGCTATGGTCACCATGGCTCATGGCCCAAATCTCATATGTGCTAAAAAGATGTGTCAACAATTAGATCCCATCTGGTAGAACACTATTACCCAGAAAACTGCTGAACTTTTAGTCCAGAGTTGCATTACATGTTTGCAACATAACATTGGGAAGGGAACACCGACAACGAAGGGCAGTTTTGGTCCCCCCTGAATGTCTTTTGTGGTGATCCATTTTGATTTCATTGAGATGGAACGTTGCCAAAACTATAAATATGTCTTAGTTGTGATCTGTGCCTTCAGAAAATGGGTTGAGGCTTTCCCCCTGAAAGATGCCACAGCAATGTCAATGGCAAAGACCATGCTTAGGGAATATTTCCCTAGGTTTGGCTTGCTGAGAGTAATTTGGTCCGATAATGGCCCACATTTTATCGCTGCTGTCATCCGTGCCACAGAAATTCTTCCTGAGCCTGTGACGCCTGGGGAGATTGTTGCTTCTTCTTCGAATGTCCTTCCTGAGCCCGTGGGGCCTTGGGAGATTGCTTCTTCTTCTTAAATTTCTTCTTCACCGTCGATCGATCTTGTTTATGCTGCTTCACCTTCTTCAGGAAACGACAACACTTTGTTCCCTTATCATTCTGTACTTGGAGTTTTAAGGTACAATCTGCAACCACAGAACAGGATTTAGATTTAGAGCTTGTGGACATTACATTAATGTAAATAGAATAGGAACGTGCAGCTAGGATTCTGTACCCACAAGAAACCCACAAGAAACCAATGTTGAGCCAGTCCCTTGTCATTTCTCTGCTGCATACAATAAGGGGCAGGGACTTCAATCAAGATAGGCCACATGGTCAGGTGCCACCCACGGATGAACTAAAAACGTCTAACAGTGAGGCTTCTTAATGGATGCTGAGAAACTATGCCTATTTTAGGGGCCACTCGTACTAATAAGGATACTGATTGTTTTGCTGATGATGAATCCACCCATCGAGGGCTATGGTCCCCGAGGACCAAATGGGTACTGATCACCATAACAGTTTGTATTGTAATTACATTGACATTCGGGTTTTGGTATCTGGAGGGTGCACATCCGCTTGATATTTTATTGCCAGCTGCAAGTGTCTTCACTATGTCTCCACCATATGTGCATTCACACACTCTTCGTCCTCGAGACATCCAACATAGAGGGGGTTATCACAACAACACCCTCTTGATGATCGTGAACGCCACACATGTCATTTTGAATAAGACCAATTGTTGGATATATTCACATCTGCCACAACATGGGGAAAAGGGATTGGGCTTGTATACACATCCTCTCCCTCTAACTACTGCTTGTTATGCTTCACTTAGGGCATTATTCTTCAGCCGATGGAACAATAGTGTCACTGGGAATTTTGATGGGACTAATCTTAACAAGTTTGAAAAATGAGTTTTAGCACCTTTAGGATATTCTCTGTTTCCAAATAGGAGCAAGCTAAATGTTGTTTCCCCAGACCTTTCCGATCTATGATTACCTTCAAAATAGCTCCAGCAGGTAATAGGGATGCCATGCCTCCTTCCTATACCATTAACCATAGTCCACACTCTGTTGCATTTTGTATACAAAGAGAGGGTTCCCAGCCAATGGGTACATTTGAGGGATGTATGAATACTGCCGTACTAACCAGTGAGGATAGACCCCTGCATGTAGGAGATCCTGTTTACTTTGTTTGCTGTAATGAATCGTATCCATGGTTGCCAAGCGACTGGGAGGGTACTTGTTATTTAGGAAAACTGTTACCAGGTGTATATGTCACCACCACTGCTCAAGTTTCTAGACCTCGTCCCAGATGGGATGAGGATTTATTTATTTATTTTTTTGTATTTTTACAGCGCACAGCAGCCTGGGAGCATCATGGCACTGGTCACTCTCCCTCACAGATTCTGGGTGACGTTGCTAAATCATTTCTGCTATTTTTGGGGCAGATAATAAACTCTCAAGATATTAGAAAATTGGCAAGGGTTTTAGAAAAAACTACTGATATCCTATATAACATGACACTAGAGCAAAAGCCTATTAGATTAGTGGCTCTCCAAAATAGGATGGTGCTAGACATCATTCTAGCTGAGCGTGGTGGGGTGTGCAAAATGGTGGGATCTGTTTTTTGCCTTTTTTTTCCCGATTCCTCCCCCACCATATTTAAGGCAATAAAAAAATTACACACCTTGAATACTGAAGTACACATTCCAGAGGGAAACTGGGATATTGGCACATGGTTCTGGGACTTGTTACTATCTTGGGGCTGGAAAATCTTTGCAGTCCTAATGGTGATCCTTGGCTATGTACTGTTTTGTTGTTGTTGCTGCATACAGTATCTTCCTGTCATCTGTTCCATGATTGTCAGAAAGCACCAAAGTATTAACTGAAAAGGATACGGTACTTAAAAGGATACAGGTGGTAGGGTCTTCCGGATCCCTGTTCACGCGTTTTGATAGTTGTGAAGTCAAGTTAAGACCTTCCAAATGATACAACGCTCTGACTGGTAAAACAGGCAGAGCGATGGATCACTGGAAAGGGCGTGGGTAAGGTATAAGAAGTCAGCCTAGAACAAAATAAAGTATCATGAATAACTGCCCCGACCTGGGTATGGTGGAATAGGAAATGTCATGAATGCACACACTGACCTTGAGTCTAGGGCAGATGAATCCAGCAGAGTCTCTTGAGGAATCCAAGGTAGAACAAACGACAAGGAAGGGAAGATTAGTAAGGGAGACTTATCCCGAACGGAACGAGGCTCACGCTAGATACCGGGTTGAATGCACCACAGGATAGCGTCCAAAGTACTGTTCACTGTCACCTTCCAATTATCCTTGAAAAGTTTCCTTCCCACGTAGTGTAAAGTATAGAAATGAATCAATCCCCCTGTTAACAACACAGGTGCAGGAGTTGGAAATAGCGCTCCTTTTAAGGTATAAACAAAGTACACGCGGTTCTGGACAGCCGCGAAGAAAAGAGTGTGTGCGTGTGGATTTACACGCGATTAGGATTCACGCAGTCCAGGCCAGCAGCGCTTGAAGACAACATATGCGTGTGGATTTTACACGCGAGCAGGATTCACGCAGTCCAGACCAGCAGCGCTTGAAGATAGCGTGCGCGTGTGGATTTACACGCGAGCAGGATTCACGCAGTCCAGACCAGCAGCGCCTGAAGATAGCGTGCGCTTGTGGATTTACACGCGAACAGGATTCACGCAGTCCAGGCCAGCAGCGCTTGAAGATAGTGTACGCGTGTGGAATTACACGCGAGCAGGATTCACGCAGTCCAGGCCAGCAGCGCTTGAAGATAGCGTGCGCGTGTGGATTTACACGCGAGCAGGATTCACGCCGTCCAGGCCAGTAGCGCTTGAAGATAGCGTGCGCGTGTGGATTTACACGCGGACAGGATTCACGCAGCCCAGGCCAGCCGCGTTTGAAGATAGCGTGCGCGTGTGGATTTACACGCGAACAGGATTCACGCAGCCCAGGCCAGCCGCGTTTGAAGATAGCGTGCGCGTGTGGATTTACACGCAACTAAACAGTTCCAGGAATCAGCGTGTGGCGGAAAACACGCTATAGAAGGCCAAAAGTTAGCTGTAGTAACCTGCAAGGATGCAGACCGGAGGATCAGCTACACAACGCCAAATGATTCGATCAGAAGCAGCGAGTGAAGTTTCCACGCTGCTTAAATACGTAATGCCGTAGTTCACGTGACGAAGCAGAATACACGTGATGTTAGCGACGTGAAAAGTGCAAACGTCGTTTTCCCGGCAACGTGTCGAACAACCGCCATTTGGTATAGAACGGTCTAGCTGTTCTACGAGCGTGGGAGGTAGGACCACGTCCAGCATGCATGACAGTGCCATCCCCCAAAGGGGCAACCTCTCCCCTTCTCGTGTGAAAACGCTTCAATAAAGCAGGAGCATGAATATTAGAAAGAGGTTCCCAGGATCTATCTTCGGGACCATAGCCCTTCCAGTCCACCAGATAAAACGGCCTACCAGAACGAAGTCTCATATCCAGTATGTCCTGTACCTCGTATTCATCCGAACCTCGTACAGAAATAGTAACAGGCCGTACAGGCAATCTAGTAGCTTCAGAACATGGCTTAATGAGTGACACGTGGAATACGGGATGCACTTGCCATCGTTGTGGTAAAGCCAGACGGACAGCAGCCGGATTAATTACTTGGAGCACTATATACGGACCAATGTATTTAGGCAATAATTTCTTTTTTCCTGGAATTCTCAAGTGCTTAGAGGACAGCCATACTTTCATACCGGCCTTGTAGACGGGTGCGGGTATTCTATGAGCATCGGCATAGAACTTGTCGCGTCTTTTAGCCTGCTCCAATTGCTGCTTCACTTTCCTCTGTAATTTCTTCAGATCACGAAAGGTACGGCCTGCGGCAGGAGTACCCAAAGACAAGCTGGAATCCAAAGGTATTGATCGAGGGTGCTGTCCATAAAGCGCATAGAACGGTGAAGTGCCTATGGCACTATGATAGGAGTTGTTATAGGCGAATTCAGCTGCCGGCAGGACCGTGAGCCAATCCGATTGGTACTGCAGACACAGACACCGCAGATATTGTTCCATAGTGCAGTTGACTCTTTCGGTCTGTCCATCAGTTTGAGGGTGATAAGCACTGGACATTCTATCATCAATCAGTAATGCAGAGGTTAGTGCTCTCCAGAAGCGTGACGCAAACTGTGAGCCCCTGTCTGTAATGATTACTGATGGTAGACCAAAGAAACGAAATATATGTTGAATGAATAGGTCAGCCAGAACAGCAGCGGTTGGTAAACCAATACAGGGAACAAAAAGAGCCAATTTAGTGAAATAATCCACTACAACCCATATGGTATCGAACTCCTGGTTTGGTGGGAGTTCTACCACAAAGTCCATAGATATCATGTCCCATGGTTTGTTAGGGACAGGTAGGGACTGGAGTAAGCCCACTGGTTTACCAGGAGTGTTTTTACATTGGATGCATACAGAACAAGTTGATACATGATCAATGACATCTTTTGACATGGACGGCCACCAGCACCATCTTTTGAGTAGTTCTAGTGTTTTCTTCCGTCCAGGATGGGCTGCGATCAAGGAATCATGATTCCACTTGAGGGCTTTATTCCGCGTTGAAGACGTCGGTAGGTAGAGCACTCCTTGTGTGAATGGTAAACCGTTATGTACGTCCAGATTCATATCCTGGATAACTTGTGGATGATTTTTCACCCACTCTTGTACTTCAGTTTTTAAGGATGGTTGAACAGAACAACTACATATTACATGATCTGCCAACAACTGATTCTGTACTTGTGCTTCTTCCTTCGCCTCTTCACTCATACGGGACAATGCGTCCGACTTAACGTGTTCTCGGGCAGGACGATATGTGACCCGGAAATCGTATGGGGCAAAAAAGACATGCCATCTGGCCTGTCGGGCCGTAAGGCACTTCATGGATTTGAATGCTTGAAGATTTCTATGGTCAGAGTACACTAACACCGGATGTTTGGCCCCAAGAAGATGGTGACGCCATTCTTGGAAGGCATCCTTGATAGCCAGCAGTTCCCGCTCAGTGACGGTGTAGTTCAGTTCATATGGGGTAAGTTTGCGAGAGAAGAAAGCCACGGGGTGCTCCTCCTTGGTTTCTGTGCAAACTTGTGAGAGTACCGCTCCAGTAGCGACACCGGATGCATCCGCTTCAACGATAAACTGGCGATCTGGATCTGGATGTTGAAGCACGGGTGCAGTGGTAAATGCTTCTTTCAACTTTTCGAATGATGCTTGGGCATTTGGGTTCCAACAGAAAGGAACTTTAGAGCTAGTTAAGGCCGTCAAAGGAGCTACTGTTTTGGAGAAGGAATGAATAAATCTGCGATAAAAATTCGCAAAGCCTAAGAAAGACTGTAATGACTTGACATTGTGCAGAATCGGCCAATTCAATATGGCCTTCACCTTGGAACGGCTCATTCGAGCACCTAGATTGGTAATGTCATAGCCCAGGAATTCCACTTCCTGTGAATGAAAGACGCATTTCTCGGCTTTCACATAAAGAAGGTTCTCCCTTAGTCTTTGTAGGACTGTAGAAACGTGTTTGACGTGTTCCAAAAAAGATGATGAATATATCAGAATGTCATCCAGATAAATCACCACAAACTGGTCCATTATGTCCCTGAATATATCATTCATGAAGAATTGAAAAGTGGCGGGAGCGTTGCACAGACCAAAAGGCATCACCAAATACTCGTAAAGACCGTACCGTCTCTTGAATGCGGTCTTCCATTCGTCGCCTTCACGAATGCGAACTAAATTGTATGCTCCTCGCAGGTCCAATTTGGTGAAGTACCTGGAAGTACCTAATTGATCCAACAGAACGTTTATCAGTGGTAGAGGATATTGGTTTTTTATGGTAATGTCGTTAAGTGCCCTGTAATCAATACAAGGCCTTAGATCTCCCTCTTTCTTTGGAACAAAGAATAGAGGAGACGCAGCAGGTGATTGTGATGGCCGTATGAAACCCATCGCTAAAGCTTTGTCAATGTATTCTTTCAACGCAACGTCTTCTTTTGGGGTCAGTGAATATAAACGACCTGTAGGGATTTTGGCACCAGGAATCAGTTCAATAGGACAGTCGTACTGTCGATGGGGAGGCAATTGTTCTGCCTGGCCCTTGTCAAAGACATCTGCATACTCAGCGTATTCGCATGGTATGGTAGCGTCGCTTTGATGTACCACGCTGATAGTCGAAGCTCCCACCATAGAGGCCAATATGTGTTGCTTGTTTGATACCTCCTGACTGGTAAAGCAATGTTCATTGCAATGAATCGAAGGATACTGGAGCAATCCCGAAACCCAGTCAACGGCGGGATTATGAAGGGTTAACCATGCAAGACCAAGTATGATCTCGTACTGCGGAGCAGCTATGACATCGAAGATGATTTCTTCCGAATGATTATTCGATAAAGTCATCTGAACAGATACCGTCTCCTGGGTTACCATACCAGAAGTCAAAACAGATCCGTCCACGGTATTAACCGTTTCGGGTTTGTTTTTGTTTACAAGGGGTATGGAACAGTTCTTGGCATATGTGATGTCTATGTAATTGTTGGTGGCTCCAGAATCAACCATGGCCTTGGAAACCAATTCTCGTTCACCACAACGTAACGTCACCTCAACAATTACGGGTGCGTGTTTAGGAATGGTACTGGAGTCCGATGAAACACTCGACATAGGGACTCCTGCTATTGTCGAGTTTTGGCGTTTCCCGAACGCTTGATGGGTTTTTTAGGACATGTCGCCAATAAATGCTCGGATGAACCGCAATACATACATAAATGGTTCTTTCTTCGGTTCTCTCGTTCTGCATTGGACAATCAGCCTCTCACGACGCCAATCTGCATGGGTTCGGGGTCGTTCGAGAGGACTGCCGGTGTTTCTGAACGCCCCGAGGCTTGCATGAAAGGCTTTTTCTCTCCTTTCCGAGCATTCCTTCGGGCATCGATTTGTAAAACCAAATCGAGCAACTCTGTGAATCCCGTAGGAACCACCGGAACAGTAGATAAGGCATCTTTCAGTTCTTCTGAAAGACCCTTGTAAAAAACAGCCGTTTTCTTGCCGTCAGGCCATTGAGTTTCGGCTGTTAGTTGATTGAACCGGGCAATGTAAGGCAAAAGAGGTTGATTGCCTTGTTGTAGATTAAGTAACTCCAGATCCATGGCTTGAGTAGCATAACGCATGTCAAAGACTTTACTCATAGCAGCCAAGAGATCGTCACAGTCGTACAACAAAGGGCTATTTGTTTCCAACAAAGGGTTAGCCCAAGCAGCAGCTGTGCCCCCTAAATGGGAAAGCATGAATGCTGCTTTTGTGGTTAGGTCAGGAAAAGATGTAGGACGGCAAAGAAAATGGAGTCGGTACTGATTAACGAAGGTTCTATAGGTTTTGGGATCACCAGTGAACCGTTCCGGAGGGGCCAAGGGAAACTGAGTGGGCATAACCACATTAATAGTTTCCTGTGGGGGTGTCATAGTCCCAGATCCAGATGCAGTGGCCATTGGAACTTGTGCTCCCTGAGGACTACCGTGCATGGCGTCTTGCGTAACGTCCATACGGTGCCGTAACATGTCCTGTGCCGTAACCATTTCATGTCTCAAATCGCTGATCAACTGAGTCAAAACAGCTAAAGGATCCGTACCCTCCATGGCTTCTGAAAGCACCAAAGTGAAAAGGATACGGTACTTAAAAGGATACAGGTGGTAGGGTCTTCCGGATCCCTGTTCACGCGTTTTGATAGTTGTGAAGTCAAGTTAAGACCTTCCAAATGATACAACGCTCTGACTGGTAAAACAGGCAGAGCGATGGATCACTGGAAAGGGCGTGGGTAAGGTATAAGAAGTCAGCCTAGAACAAAATAAAGTATCATGAATAACTGCCCCGACCTGGGTATGGTGGAATAGGAAATGTCATGAATGCACACACTGACCTTGAGTCTAGGGCAGATGAATCCAGCAGAGTCTCTTGAGGAATCCAAGGTAGAACAAACGACAAGGAAGGGAAGATTAGTAAGGGAGACTTATCCCGAACGGAACGAGGCTCACGCTAGATACCGGGTTGAATGCACCACAGGATAGCGTCCAAAGTACTGTTCACTGTCACCTTCCAATTATCCTTGAAAAGTTTCCTTCCCACGTAGTGTAAAGTATAGAAATGAATCAATCCCCCTGTTAACAACACAGGTGCAGGAGTTGGAAATAGCGCTCCTTTTAAGGTATAAACAAAGTACACGCGGTTCTGGACAGCCGCGAAGAAAAGAGCGTGTGCGTGTGGATTTACACGCGATTAGGATTCACGCAGTCCAGGCCAGCAGCGCTTGAAGACAACATATGCGTGTGGATTTTACACCCGAGCAGGATTCACGCAGTCCAGACCAGCAGCGCTTGAAGATAGCGTGCGCGTGTGGATTTACACGCGAGCAGGATTCACGCAGTCCAGACCAGCAGCGCCTGAAGCTAGCGTGCGCGTGTGGATTTACACGCGAACAGGATTCACGCAGTCCAGGCCAGCAGCGCTTGAAGCTAGTGTACGCGTGTGGAATTACACGCGAGCAGGATTCACGCAGTCCAGGCCAGCAGCGCTTGAAGATAGCGTGCGCGTGTGGATTTACACGCGAGCAGGATTCACGCCGTCCAGGCCAGTAGCGCTTGAAGATAGCGTGCGCCTGTGGATTTACACGCGGACAGGATTCACGCAGCCCAGGCCAGCCGCGTTTGAAGATAGCGTGTGCATGTGGATTTACACGCGAACAGGATTCACGCAGCCCAGGCCAGCCGCGTTTGAAGATAGCGTGCGCGTGTGGATTTACACGCAACCAAACAGTTCCAGGAATCAGCGTGTGGCGGAAAACACGCTATAGAAGGCCAAAAGTTAGCTGTAGTAACCTGCAAGGATGCAGACCGGAGGATCAGCTACACAATGCCAAATGATTCGATCAGAAGCAGCGAGTGAAGTTTCCACGCTGCTTAAATACGTAATGCCGTAGTTCACGTGACGAAGCAGAATACACGTGATGTTAGCGACGTGAAAAGTGCAAACGTCGTTTTCCCGTCAACGTGTCGAACAACCGCCATTTGGTATAGAACGGTCTAGCTGTTCTACGAGCGTGGGAGGTAGGACCACGTCCAGCATGCATGACAATGATAGGGGGAAGCAGTGCACACTCGGTTCGTAAATTAGAACCTAAAACACATAGGCCGGGAAAAATTACTAATGCCTTGGTAATGCAGGACATCGCCATAAAGGAATTAAATGGTGATCAATGAGATAGCAATTCAGGATGCTCTGATGATGATACATGGTTTTTAGATGATGTAATGTTTGAGTAATGCTCTTGGCTTAGGCCATAAGGAGGGTTTGTAAAAGTGTATTTGGCTTGAATACCGCCTGATAATAAACAATGGCCTAAACACATTTGCATTCAACTATAAATTACGTTGAACGAACCTGAAACAGACTGACTACCTAAGCCACCATTTTGAATTATCGGCCATTTTGGTTGCCTCTTGCTTTCTGTCCCATGTTTAGAATTGTGTTTTTGGCTCCAGCAGAGCAAAATGAACTTTGTACTTTTTCAATGATGTCAACGCAGATAAGAATGTTGAAGCTGCTAAGTGTATTGTTTGTCCTACACTGAGAAACTTTGGAGTTAAACAAAAGCTGTACTTATCAGTAATTTCAGTAATCTAGATAATTTAGATACCATCTGTTCCAATAGTGCCTCCTCCATTCAAACAGCAAAGTAGAATGATGAATAGTTTGTGCAAAAATGTGTTTTCACTCCTTGAAACTAATCTGACTTTAAACTCAAGAAGAAATGATAGACAAATATAAGTGAGCAAAATAAGGAATGTTACCTTTGTGTCTTTTATTTGGAAAACATGTGAAATGTTTAAAGGAAAACAACAAACTATTCAAAGATGTTTAAGCATGACTTTGTTATGTATATAGGCCATGAACATTAAGTAAATGTATTACACGAAGCAGAGGATGGCCGATGTGTCCGGGATTGTGGAAAACGTGTATAAATACTTGTGTTCATGAAATGTCCAGCACTCTCTCATCTCATAGTGTCTGTTTGCACACATTGCAGGGTGTTGAGAGCCAGACAGCTGCATGTTAATAAATGTACATTATACTTTGACCTTGTGATTGGTGTATTTTTATTATGTGATATTAAGCCTCGATATTTAATCTTTCAGTTGCCTAACTTTATTTCTAAAATTGTTTTTATAGGCAATTTCTCCACTCATCATTATACCGTGTGATTTGGTGTTTATGTTTATCAATTGAGTGAGATCCACTAGCCTTTCCAATGTCCTCTTAATTTAAGTCTTCACTTTGACAGCTTCCAGGGAATGCTCCTGTCTCGTACCCCTAGCAAGACCTCCACTGGGTCAACCATGTACATACTTCCTTGCCAAATTGTGTACTATCTGATAGCCGTCTAGATAAAAGGGTGCTGTCCACCAGGTATCTTGTAAAGAGAACTAATCACTTGATCTAACAATATTGAGATCTTCCAGGTGTAAAATAAATGAATTATAGCCTTGAGTATTCCAAGATACTGTTACGCTCACCTGGCTCCCACAGGGGCGACGGTTGGAACTGGATAGCTGCAGGCTCCACCAACGTGACTCATTGAGTAAAGATGACTGACTGGACTGGCCTGCTAAATTTCGTCTGCTTGACCCGTTGGATTATTCTCATGAAAGCGAATAAAGGGGATTAGTCATCCGTGGATTGAGCGAGCACACTTCCCCTCTGTTTTTCCCCACTAATCACCTCCAATATTCCCTTTCACCAGTCTCACCTTATGGTTTTGAATGATGAGCTCTCCATCCTGCGTGGAGTGCAGGGGCGCGTAGATAACCAGTTACTTCATTGGTCCGAAGGAATTGGGTGAGTTCCAGATGAATATCGAATCCGAGTTAAGCCGCGTGAAGTCGTAAGTGTTTGGTTCGTAAGAGTTCAAAATGTCTGTTATTCACTCTTATCAGATTCCTTCCTTTGTCTTGCAGCTTGATTCGAGAGGAGATTGTCCCGTAGCAGCTGATTGCATTGAGGTAAGAGTCTGTATTACCCAACACTGTCCGGTAAAAAATGTCAGTGCTTAACCTGTTGCTTTCTCTTTCCTCAAAGGTACAGCGTAAGACGATGTGGCGTGCAGAAGAATAATATCTCCAGCGGTAACTCAGTAAGTCTATTATGATAATTGAAATTGGCTTTGTTGGTTTTCACGGCTCACCATTTGTCTTTCTTCGTCCCCTTTAGGTGCCCAGAGTTCGTCGATGAATGATGGAGCAGCGCCGGGTCGAGGAGGTGCTGTGAAGACTGGTAGGTATAGCGCGGCGCTGCAGCTGGCGGCGCGGTGCGTACGAATAAAGTATTTTTCCTTGTTCGGATGCGCGATGGATCCAGGATCTGTTGAAGAATGAAGATAATGTTCTTGCTCTAACCTTTTCTTCTTATGTTCCCTTCTTTCTAGGAGCTCCGGATGGAGGCGGGCGTGGCAGAAGACTGGATGCTGGACTGACAGGCACGGTGTGCGTTACGCTGCAGGATGCAGAATAACGCGAATCGTGTGCTGCTCATCGGGCTTGGTTTAAATAGCCTCCAAAGTAGTCCCAGGTAAGAAGTTCCCAGAGACCACACCCAAGTAAAAAAATAGTCCCTGAAACAAGTAGTTCCTTCCAGGCCTCACGTTGGTTTGGATTCTTTGCAGCATGGTCTGCATGAGGTAAGTTTATTCATATGAGCCTGGCACCTATGGCGCCAGGACTGATCCCATATATGAGCCTGGCGCCTATGGCACCAGGACTGAACCCAGATAGAGCCTAGCCAGGGTGACTGGGTTTTCAATAGGTGTCTGGATGCCTGCTTCCTGGACTGATGGACCTGGTCTGGATGTCTGGGGGTAGGCATCATGACAGATACACACAGTATTGAATCAGCTGTGGACAAATGTCAATTTGCTCCATTGCTTATGCGAGTAGGCAATCGATGTTCTTCTTCACAGATGTTTGTAGTGGATGTATCTTTTCCTTTCTGCAAGGCATGTAAAGAGCCTCTCTCTGTATTGAGCACCTGTAAGATCTTAGTACTACTCTTTTTCACATATCTTCCAACATTGATTTGCACCGTCCTTTTCTTCTTATGACAAAGAATCAGTGACAAGCCCAAATATGTCAAAGGTTGAGCGTGTGTCATGAAAAGTGCAGTAATGACAACCGATGAGAACTCAATCAGTGCCGAATTAGTAAGGCTACCCACCCTAGGTAGTTCAACACATTTCATGTCTGATGAGGTGATCAGGCTTAGTTCTGGGATTACCTGAAAAATTGCCAACATTTGTTTTGATTTAGGAAAGGGCTGTATATGTCTCGATTTATTTCCTCAAAAAAACCCCAAGTTCCCAAATCCTTGTTCAAGTTGATCTATGTTTCCCTGTGTTCACTATACAGCATTTCCAGTTTATTGTTGGTAAGTGTCCCAGGAGGTGTTATTTCTATGAGCGATTTTTGAAAAGGGCCAAAATTGTATTTACCATTTTACTTCTCTGAATTTTGTAGCTTTGGGAGTACCTATTTCTCTGAGGCCCTTTTAATGTTGTACTGCATACAGATCCATCAGACAAAGTATGTATTACCTTTGTTAGCCCTGATTGAATATACACTTTTTTGATACTTCATGCATCTCTATGTTTATGTGTTGCCAGTGCCTTTCCAACTTTATTGGAAGCAGCGTTATGCCTTCTCTGTTTCGTGTCATTTGACTGTGATATACTTGTCCTGTCCATGTCAATTACCTTTATAGGTGAGATGAATATCTCCTCAGAGTCCCAAAGAAGCTCGTCACCAATTACTTGCTGAGCATGAATAAAAGGCCAAGGGGCTAAGTTCAAAGATTCTTCATCATCACGAATAAGAGTTGAAGATGACCTCATTGGTTTAGCCAATTTCCTTTTTAGTGTACATCTAATAAAATCCCTCATTGATACAATTGCGTCCAATTTTTTCAAGGTCAGTGCAAGCGCTGTCTTGATGTCAAACTGATCTTTAAGTAAGTAGAGACAAAGCTTCCACCTTTGCCATGATGCTGTCCAAGCCTCTTGGTATTATTGTTTTGCCAATTATATTTACTAGTTCTCTATTTTCAACATTTTGTGTTTCTTCGTCACTACTTGTTTCGAAGGAAGTTTTCTCTGACTCAGAAGAGACCAAAGCCGTGAGGTCAGGGGAATTTGAGAAATGTATGTCTATTACATTATCATCCTTGATAATCAACCATGCCAATGATTTACGTCCTGCATCCCACCCAAGGAAGCACGCCTCAATCCTAAAACTAACTTAAGAAGTGAATTATTATTATCTATTGACCCAATTTTACCAAATTCCATGGAGACATTAGGCGGAAAAGGCTGTTCTGTAATGTCTGATGTCATTTTTTTCTTTTCCACCGAGAAGAACTCAGAAATAACAGGTTGTTGATTAGTGGTAAGGTTATTTTGAGTGAACTTGCTTTCGTTTGTTAGAAATATTATATACGTTTTGCCCACGTTTGGCACGAACCACTGCACTACGTAGGGAAGCCCTATGGTTTAATTGTAATTTTGCATTGGTTAGTGCACAAACACGTCGGCCCATTTTGTGTAAATTCAGTTTCAGTCTTACCTGTCAACTTCGTTGAATCAAGTGTCTTGTCTAGTAGCCAGCTGCAAGCGACAAGAACACAAGACACAGGACAGTACTGAACACTCACGAGCATGACATGCATGCAGACGCGCTTGTGCCCTGCTTTTGTGTTCCATCCCTCAATATGAAGGATAGCTGCTTCTGGGGCATCTCAGGCTGATTCAGTCTGTTTTACAGATTGCATATTAGCGGATTGTAACTTGCTTCACACGGAATCCAACTCAATTTTTCTCCAAGGAAAAGGCGAGCACCACACTGGTTCATGACCTTTTCAAACGTATCCAGCAAACTGCCACAGTAACACAGGACACTCCTGAACACTCACGAGCATGACACTCAATCTACATAAGTGTGTACTTCTTTCAATGAATGTGTGTGATCAAACTTCAAAGAGAATGGGTGACTAACTTTCAATGAACATCGTTCATAACTGTGAACCAATTCTATACTATTTACATGTGTCATTTCAAATTAAATAAAAATAGGAATTTAAGTTCTTTTCATGTTCCAGGCTGCAAAAATAAGTGTTCTGTGAGTCAACAACGCCATGTGTATTTCTCTGCATGTCCTTTGCATCGAGAACACACTATATTTGAAAGGACATTAAACATAATTGTAGTCTGTGAACGTTTATTTCACTTTATTGAAAAATGTCGCTTGGGAGCACTGACAACTATTTGCCTTTCACAAGTACACCCAAGCACAGTAGTGAATAAGAAGGAGAAATCTTCTCTACAGAACATAACTTTGCAAACAGTGCCTCTTTCGCTCTATCAAACATTGTCTGATCTCATTTTACTCCAGGGGAGTTTTATTTCACTCAAAGGAGACATGTACATGCAGACCGCTACAGTCATCTGATAAGTCACATGCTAGCTTTGCATAGTTAGGAAATCCAGGCACTGTGTGAATGGAGCGAGGACCAGCAAAGCTCTGAACAACATTAGCAAACATTTAATTACTACAGGGCTGAATGGCAATTTGACAGTAATATATGTTTCTGAAATATTATACCTGCATTTTTTCAAAAGTAGCTTTTATACACTTTTAATTTAACATACGTCAACTGTTTGCATGTATTCTAATATTTATTTTGTATTTTACTACTTTTCCTCCCTTAAATAAAGAAGAATGGAAAGGAGTCTCATGCATTCAACCTTTGCCTCTTACCACTCCCTTGGACTATTTTAACAGCCTCTTTCTAAATCTACCTGCCTCTACTCTCCGCCCTCTGAAACTAATCCAGAACAGGACTGCGAGACTTGTCCTTGGCCTCAAGCCCTGGGATCGTACCTCTCCAGCTCTGAAATCTCTTCACTGGCTCCCAGTGGATGCAAGGATTCAATTCAAAACCCTCTGCATTGTCCACAAGGCTTTCTGGGGCCTGGGTCCAAAATACCTTCAGCTATCCCTCCGCAAATACCTCCCCTCTTGCGCTCTTCGCTCCTCTACCTCCAACTCACTCAGGGTCAGTCGTTTTTCTAAGAAACAAGCTGGGGGTAGATCTCTGTCTTCGGGTGGGGCCTCCCTCTGGAACAGCCTCCCTGCCACTCTAAAACTTGAGGAGAACCATCTCCGGTTCCGGAAGCACCTCAAGACCTTCCTCTTTTCTTCTGCCTTCACTTCCCCTCTCCCCTGCTGATCTGTTCTCTCTTGGCACCGTGCACCTGGCCACCATCTGTCTTTTGGGCCCAGGTACCTGCTCATCCTGTCACCCTCCTGCACTGCCTCCGGGCCACCCCTTGCACTGGGGTCTGTATCTGTACCCATACAGCCCCCTCTTTTTCCTCCTGCACTTATCGGACCTACCCTGTCTGCTGCCTTAAACCTAGCACTTGCAAATTGCTGGCTGCATTACCACTGTGTGTTGCCTTTATTATTTATTTATTGTTATTTATCTGTTTCTCCTCTGCTTTGCACTTTCCCCTCCCCCCTCTCCCATGCACTTGCTCCTTCTCAATGTCACTTGGCCTAGTAAGCACGCTGTTTAGTTCTCCGCTGTTCCGCTCCCTTGCCTTGTCGCGCTCTGAAACACTTGTGTACGAGCACGATAGAAATAAAATATCTATCAATCAATCAATCAATCAATCAATCAATCAATCAATCCCATTTCTCTTAACATTCTTTAATTATTTGAGATTGTATGTCTATGTGTTTTCCTTTACTTTGGTTTCTGTTTCCCTTAATATTCATCTCGTGAATATAATTCTCTAAACACGCCTGCCCATATTTGACTGAGATTGAGCATTCCCTCTTTCAAAAGTCCATCTAAAAAAGGGCCTTCACCTACCAATTTTGTAACAGATGTCAGAGTGAGTTTGTCCACAAATACAAACCGTAAGGCTATTTTAATTAGACTATATGGTTTACGGTTAAAAACTCTTTAATGTTAGGGTTGTAAAACATGAAAAGAGCATTTGGCGAAATGTGCATTATGTGCTTAGTGGTTCACATATGCAACCTGTTTTCATCAAAGACACATTTGTCAAATATAAATAGCTGTGCTCTTTCTTATTTTTCAGTCCTTCCAGGATTTTGCGGCATGAAATGGCAAATTTTGCGCCATGAAATGGCACATTTTGCGGCACAAACCTTTATTTATTGCAGCATTTTTGCAGGACATTTTGTATTATCTGGAGGGTGTAAGATTGCCATGTTGTAGGAAAGAGGCAGAATGCAAGGCTAAAAGAGACAAGGTGTCATTATTATGTTTCTTTGACATATGACATAGCAGTGTTTCATACCTTAAAAAAATGAATGACCGGGTCAAGAAAGACCCTGGGGGTCATTATGAGGTTTTCGGTCCAGATACCACGGTACCGGTAAACTTGCTGCTACTCTTGTTTCTGTACCGGCAAACTACAAGTTCTGCGAGCAGGTGCCTTTCACCCGCCAGGTCTAACCTGGCGGGCGGAACGGCACACGCTCGCAGACCTTGACAGATGCACCGGCACTGTTGTACGCAGTGCCGGTGCATCTGTCCTCCCCATTCCCATTGAGTCCAGTAGGACTCAATGGGAATGGGGATTGTCTTTTTTCCAGCCTCTGGCTGGAGGGACTACCAGAAAAAAAATGACCCCGCGCCAGCTGTGCCGTTTTTACTGGCACGGCTACCGCCAGACTTGTAATGAGGTCCCCTCTCATGCAGTGGCAACCCCAGCTCCCGTACGCGTAGGGTTGCCTACAATTTCTGCACATTTAAAAGTGCATCTTGCATGGAAATTTAGGATGCACTTTTAAATTGGCAGAAATGCCCCCTGATTTACTGAGAGGTGAAAAAGGCCATCTGAATGGGCGCGCATATAAAATCCACAAGGGACACCTGAATGGGCACATTTTAATAAAATGTGCCCATTCAAGTGTCCCTTGTGGATTAGGCAGTTCTTTTTTTGGGCGCAAGTGATGAGATGTGTTTGCGCATTTCATTTCTTGCATTGATACGTTTTGAGAATCTGGAACCCTGAGGATTTTTTTTTATGGTAGTTTTTGTAGGTTTTATTTTCAAAAACAGCTGTTTTTGTGCAAAACGGCTGTTTTCGCAGCATTTTGCGGGATCGTAAAATTGCTATAAGCTGGAGAGTCTGATTTTTGCAATACATAGTTTGATTGTATGCAATGAGGATTAACCCCAATTATTGCTATTTTTACTCATAGCACATATTTTAGGGGTAATTCGAAGGCATGTAATAGGAGTCTCCCAACTGTCCATCTTGCTCAAAATGATACCCTTCTATCTGGAATAATTTCAGTGGTTAGTGTACGTGGTTTGTTTATTAATAAAATTGCAACTTTGTTATTACAACTATAATATATAATGAAAGTGATAATAAAATCTGAACAAATGAGAGAAAAAAAGCAAAGAGACGGAAGGAGAGAGGGAGAGTGCAAGAGATGGATAGATTGGTTTGCAATAAGGCAGTTGCAATTAAATTATTATATCATGATGAATTTGCATATCTTTTAACTACAACATATTTTGATGTTTGTTGTGTTTTATATATAAGTTATTAGTTATTATCATGTGTTTCTGCCCAGTTATCTGCACATTAAATATGTATTCAGCCTATTATGTGGCTCCATCAGAGGAGCAGGAGCATCAAGACTGCTTCTAGAGCAGCGGAACCCACCCCAGGAGATGTCCCGAGGCCCCCAGAGGCTCTCATACCCATGCAGTGAGAGCACAATTAATTTAGGCAGCGTGATTCGAATTGTGGCTGCCACCCGAAATTCTGCACTTTCCATACAGCGTGTCCAAGGAGAAATCACCTGCAACATTTTCGTTTCCCCTGAGGTTGCCTGTGCAGGTATTGAGACCTGCACCCCACAGCAACCACCATTGAGCACCACAAGGCTGGTGCTCAGTCCAAGATAGCCACCTCGATTTTGGCCTCCACTCTGTATGCCTAACTCTGCCCCAGCTGAGCCAGAATTGACTGTAAGGTGCACTTGAAGCACCTATCACAGCCAGCAGGCGTAAGCCGGCCCACTGGAACGAAGGCCACAGGAAACAAGGCTTTCACCTGTCCCAAGCCTGTACACAGACGAACACAACATCATCCAGTTACTCTGCCCTAAATTGGACAACATGCACTGAATGGACCTGGCATTATCTAACAACGTCCACACTCCAAAAGTAAACTCATTACGCTAAACGTTACTATTTACCTGGTCTACATTCAAACCTGTGCCAGATACAGACCCCTGCACTATCTGTCTGACTGGCTGATACCTAATGCTGTTCACAATGTGTGTGCAATAAACCCCTACCTGCATTACCCCATGCTTCCATGGCACTTTATTCCTGCCAATTAGTATTAACACTTATTGAGGTATCCTGTCTGTACATCTGTACAGTGCCCACTCATTGTGACATGCCACTCTTTTGCTCTTACGACCGATTACTGTCACTGCATTACCTGGTTGTACTAATGTATGTTCACTGCCCTGAATGCCAGCCTCAGTTCCACTAGCACTGTTTAACCTCTTTGTGTCTTTCTTGAAACTGCCTTTGCCACTGTGTGCCCCGCTGCAATTGTCTACTGTTAGCTATAATGTGCCCCACTGCAATAGCCCATTACCTATTGACCTTTTGTGACTTATTTTTTGAAAATGCCTTGCCACTGCGTGCCCGCTGAAATTGGCTACTGTTAGCTATAATGTGCCCCGTTGCAATAGTCTATTGCCTATTGACCTTCTGTGTTTTCCAGAAATTGCCATTGTTACTATGTGCACCCCTTAAATAGCCCACTGCCAGCTACTGAGTTGCTCTTATACTCCAGCCTACATGGGACTAGTCGACTTCCACCCATATGCCCCCTGCCCATGCTGAGTTAGACTGCATCTCCGATCACTCCCACCAACCTACTACAATGTGCCTTAACAATAATCAGGTGGCCTCTCTGTTGTGTCTCACTATACCATGTATCACTTTAATGATGTCCCTCTCCAAACATGTGCCCTGTCCTACCGTGGACAGAAACAGCAGACTTCGAGCTAGACTACTCGCATCTACAAGCCTATATGCTACAGCAACAAAGTCTCTAACACCCAACACAATCCTACCTCACGGTACCCTAAACTATGTCCTAACCTAACTATACCTCGCAACAATCCTATTCAACCTAAACTCTTTCCAATAAAAATCCAGAACACACACACAACCACATTAACTGGAGCCTTGATCAATGCCAGATCTCTAGTGGCCCATGCCATGTAAATAGCTGACATCCTATCCACTGAGAACCTTGACCTCCTAGCAGTCACTGAATCATGGCTGCATGAAGCAGCAGGTCCAGCTCTCTCCCTAGCTATTCCTGAAAATGATCAACTAATTAGTATGGACAGGTCCAACAGCAGAGGAGGCGGTCTAGCCATCATAGCAAAAACTAACCTTGCTCAAAGACCACTAGCTCTACCTCCCTACAATTCATGCAAACTGCTCACAGCCAAATTGCTCATATCCAACTGCCACACTTTAACATTCTACCTAATATATAGGCCACCTGGCCCCATTGGGTCCTTCGAGGAGGACCTATCTAGCCTCTTAGCCAAAAATACTAAAGATTCATCACACATCCTATTACTAAGCGATTTTAAGTTAGGATTTAATGACCCTGATGATAAACCTGCCCAATCTACAGCCATTATGCTAGCTGAACATGGCCTAACCCAAAAAGTCATCACCCCAACACACAACAGAGGGAGGATGTTGGATTGGGTCACTACCTTGAGCTGCGACACCACCATCACTAAAATTACCCCTCAATAATGGACAGACCACCACCTTATTGACTTTGCATTAACTTTGAACAATCAAATTACCAGAGAGAAGATTATGGCACCTCCGCTACATATTAGAACAAAAGAACATATAATTCCAGACGATCTCCTCCCACTGCTACTACTGACTATCAATGCTCTTCCCAATATCTTGGATCCTGAGTTCCTGGTAGAAAGCTACAACAATGCCATGAAAAAAAGCGTTAGATATGATTGCTCCTCTAAATCTTCATAAAAGTAAACAACAAGCACACCTAGACGCCTGGTTCCCCCCCACTTAAAAGAATTAAGATTGCAAAAAAGGAAAATATAATCTAAATGGCGTCACACCCCATCTGAAGAAAACAAACCGAAACTTAAACTCTTCGCTAATAATTACAAAAAAGAAATCCTACTCACAAAAAAAATCTCTTCAATGATAGAATCTGCAATGCATGCTCCAACACCAAGGAATTATTTGCAATCCTAAGGGAGCTGGAATAACATAACCAAAGACAAACAATGGTGCACCAGCATCCAAAATGCTCTAACAAATAAAATCAAAACACCTCAAACCAAAATCTCCTTACAAAAGGACTCTTTAACTCCCAACGAGACACCACTCATCACCAGCCATACAACAACTAACTCACCAGGCCCTGACCCATTTAAATTTGCCAAAATGTCCATTCTGGAAACTGAAAGGATCATTGCATCCCTCAAACCGTCCAACTGCAAGGGTGACAGCTGCCAAGCCCAGCTCATCAAGGATGCTGCAAGGGACCTACCCCCTTTCATAACCAAACTGATTAATGCTTCCTTTTCCTCAACCACTATCCCAAGCAACATAAAAGAGTCTTGGGTTCTACCTCTCATCAAGAAGCAAACACCAGACCCCAACATTCCCACCAACAACAGGCCCATCACCACAATACCCTTCCTTCTTCAGATAATAGATAGAGTATTATACCTACAAATCCAGCACTATCTTGAATCCAATCAGCTCCTAGGTGTTCGCCAATCAGGATTTAGACCGCAGCATGACACAGAGACAGTCTTAATCGATCTACAGATTATCGAGCTTAATGACAAGGGAAATACCGCCATTCTACTCCTCCTTGATCTGTCGGCCGCCTTTGATCTGGTGGACCACACATTCTTGTGTGAACACCTGGCATCGGCTGCCCACTTTTCAAGCGAGGTCATAGCCTGGATCCAATCATTTTTGGACAACCGTACAATCAGAGTCTTCTCCAAAATTGCATCAGCAGACTCTCTAAAAATCGCTTGCGGTGACCCCAAGGATCTTGTGTCTCACCAACCCTGTACAATATCTTTACCAAGCCCCTATTTGACAAATTTGATAGACTGGGTGTCACCTACGCAAATTATGCAGATGACACCCAGATCCTCATTGCCCTTTCAGGCAATTTTGACTCCGATACGGCCTTGGTAAACAAAATGTATCTCATCATTCATCATCATTCATCATCATTCAGGCATGGATGGCCACACGTGGCCTATGCCTGAATGATGATAAAACCGAAATCCTACTCCTCGTATCTGCTGCCAACCTAAAAAATCCTAGCCCTAACTATTCGGCATTTAACATTGATGGCAACATAATCACAGTTGCCAAAGCAGTGAAAATGTTAGGTTTTCATCTTGACTCTGCCTTAACACTAAAGAAACAAGTGAACTCCTTAGCATCCTCTACTGCCTACACGTGAAAACTTATTAGGGCAAGTAGAGCTTTCCTATCCCAATCCAGCTGCATCATCCTTGCCAACGCCCTAATAATCTCCAAACTTCACTACTGCAATGCCTTGTATTTAGGAGCCAACAAATACATCATTGACAAAATCCAAACATTGCAAAATAATGCCATCCGAACTGCCCTCAACCTACCCTCTAGAGAACACATTTCGAACAAAAGAAGAGATCTCAAGTAGCTCAAAATCTGCGACAGAATCTCACTCAAAACAGCATCACTTACCTTTTAATGTCTGAATAACGCAGCCCCCCCACCTGGCAGCAAGAATAGTGAGAAAAACCTCGACCCGTCCTACCAGAATTGCCAACTCCTACTGCCTACAGATAGCCAAATTTAGACTGAAAGAAACAGGCAGCAGTAGCTTCCCAGTTATGGCAGCCCAGTACTGGAATGCTCTCCCACTGAACATTAGAACTGACCAATCCTACTACAGCTTCAGACAAAATATTCTCACATGGCTACACTGCAATGACTCCCAAGACTAATTGTGTCCTAACCATCACCATTAGATCTTATCCAAACTTGTATATATGTATATTCTTTAACTGATTTGTCAAACTATTACCTGTAATGTATCATATGTATGTTGTGACTTACTTCTGTAACTAAGCTTTTAAGTACTCTTGTTTTCTGTTCACTGTTGCGCCCTGTTACCCCCGGGTTTGGCGCGCCATACAAATTAATAAACAATCAATACATTGTTTACGCATGCATCTAATCATGCCCCTTGGAATTTACAAAACCTAGTTTCATGAACAAAATACTAGTCCTCTGCAAAGAAACCATTATTTTTCTTTATAACAAACCAAAAAACTCACTAAACAATATTTGTAAATAAGCACTCACAGTCATAATTTCCTTCTGAAATACGGAAACAAATATATTGTCATTTAAGAATTCTGCCTATACGTGTTTCACTATGTGAGTCGTTGTCATTGCAATGTGCTAATCACTGTGCATGGTACCTGAATGCACATGTCCACAAAACCAAGCTTTTTATCTCTGACCCAAGTTTAGGACCATTTTTCCCAACTTCACGTTGGCAACACCCTGCTTGTAGGTGTCACGGGCAGATTAAACCTTCACCCCCTCTAACAATGTTTCAGCACTCTGCAATAAGCCTCATCACGCCTCATCGCGGGACCAAGAGAAATATTAAAAAGCACCCCATTCCTCAAAAAGATGCACTGACTATCCCTTTTTAAAACGCATCAAGTTTAAGACAGCCTGCACCTTCTACATAGCAGTCACAACCAGCATAACCATCAAAAACACATAACATCACTCTACTTGGCAATAAACTCACCATCGGAGACCAGTGCACCACCAGAAGCTAAGACAATGCCAGGCAGCAAAGAATGTAATGTGTTGTGATGTCTGAATGTTTTATTGCTTTCAAGATGTCTATTAGGTTTGTTATTTGGCTGAGAGAGGGTGAAGGCAGGCAGGTCGTGCTGTAAT
Source organism: Ambystoma mexicanum (assembly GCF_040938575.1). NCBI lineage: Eukaryota > Metazoa > Chordata > Amphibia > Caudata > Ambystomatidae > Ambystoma > Ambystoma mexicanum. The sequence goes on from NC_090934.1 coordinate 515,325,660, forward strand.
TGTATTTGCTTACTTCCAAATAAACTTACCAACTACTCCAGTGGTGTACAACTGAAAATACAATATATTTTTTATTAATTTTATTTAAGGTGCGATTTGATTGACTTGCAACTTTTTCACACTAACCCGTACAAAAAACATAAAAAAGTAACCACGTGCATTTTAAAAAACTTCCCTGATATATACTTTTAAAAATTGATATCTTAACATACAAATCGCACAACCAGTGTTATAATCAATCTGCATTTCTTATCGTGACTTTCTTAGAGGCCACTTCCCATACATGCATCGCAGCTGTTGCCAGCACTGATGAGTCAGCACCAAACAGGATACAACATATTGCAAGAAGGAAAACGTACAGGAAACAGGCCTTTTTCTGTTGTGCATCGTTTCTCTGGAACAATGCAGGTAAGACTGAGGCCCTTCATAGTGCACTTCATGAGGGCCCTAAAGACCCTTGCCTTAAGAGAAAATATTGCCTAATGTTGATCATTCCACATTAACCTTCTTCAGTACTTCTGGATCCCCCTCCATTCCCGTGCTCCCACAAACTATCCCAGTTCCTTTGCTACTGCTGCACTCTGCTTGTAGCGTGCTGGGTGCATCCCATATGTACTGCACTTCAATGTTTGCAATTAAGTTTGTGCTTCATAAATCCAAAACCCATACACATGAACCCCTTCTAACAAGGCAAACCTCAACAACATACCTGTGAATATCCATTGTGATCTAAGCCCGCTAAGTTACCATGATCTGACATGTCCTACGCATTCTGCTCTTAGGCAGAATTATATGCAGTACCCTTTGGGAACACCACACACAATTAAGACTACAAGTGTCAGTACAAATTCACCTTTGGTACAAGCCTGTACTACACAGTAAAAGTGGTAGCGATGGCTGAGCAGCCAGACATATCTCAAGAGCAAGTGAGCAGTATCAATAGTTACACAAAGGACAGCAATTACTACAATTCAAACAAACACTGACTCAGGGTTTCTGAGTAAAAGAATATACATGTATTTACACATCAGTTGTAAAATGTTTCACTAAAGTAAAGCAGTTGAAAAATCACACTTTTAATACACCACACCTCTCCCGATAGATTCTGGACAAGTTAAGCTCAACAAATGAAGTATGAGCATAATGGCACTCCAATAATTTAAAAGGGAGCGAAAGACAAAGTTAGACAAAAATTGAGCAGCACCAACAGGTAAGTAAGCAGGGCAATCTAGAAAGAGTAACTACAGTGATGGAATCAAATCAAAAAGGCTAAGGGCCAACGTCAATAGGACAAAAGTATTTTGCTCAAGATCACACAGGTCAGGGTAGTTTGTGGTTAAACTATTTTTCAATTGTTTGTGGTTTAGTCTGTGCCAAGGGTTCTGGACGGGGTTGGTCAGCAGAAAAGTTAGTTTAAAGAGTAGAGAAGGACAAGCCCTCGGATTGGCAAAAGGTTTCACACACCCTCACCGCAGCTGGACGAATCGTACAACCGGATTAGAACAGTACCTTAAAATGGAGAAGCAGCTGTAGCTGAGGCGGTCGTTCCTGGCAGGTCCTGCAGGCTCACGGTTCCTGAAGCGACTGTCGGTCTGACACGAAGTAGGAAGACTGGAGGATCCTGCACTGCCCAGGGAAGAAACCAGCAGCAGAGCAAAGCAACTAATAAAAGGTGTGTTCCTTAAAATGCAAGCAGTGTCCATTCCTCCTTGCTATCTGGGTCACTGTAGCTCTGCACTGCAAATTCAACCAGAGGAGGGAGGCCTGGCTTGGAGTTTGGGTGAACTGATTGGTCCCACCAGCTCAAGGGGGAAGATTCCTTGAAGATCTTCCCTGTCGTTGGTGTATGAAGATTTGGACCTGCAGCAGGGCTTCACCGGGTGGTTCATTCGTTGTAGTGGTCCTCTTCTGTGAGCTCCTCTTCAGTTCCTGCCTTTTATGCAGTTTTCCCCCATTCGCACAGACTGGCTGTCAATCACAGACCAGGGTGGCTGTCCCGCCGGGACCGCACCACAACCAATCAGATCAGAATGTGACATGGGTCTCCAAGGAGACCCTGTGCAGGGGGTCCTAAACCCCTCCCTCACATCCTGTCCCCCCCAGACATACAGGCACCTAAGGAGGGCTTCTGTGTAGAAGCCCGCGAAAGGATGGTGAACAAAGGAACCAAACCTGATTTGGTGTGCAGAGTAAAACACGAGAAAGACATTTTCAAAAAGAAATGGCAAATAGACTCAGCTGGAACCATGTAAAAACCTACATGGTCTAGCGGGTTTAAGTTCGAGGCTACAAAGATAGCCTAAAACAATACCAAGGTTATTTAAGAAAACCGCTGTAGAAAAAATAGGGTAGTTACCACTGCCACCAGCCAAGTCTTAATGAAAAGGGAGCGAAACAATGCTCCAAGAGAGACAGACGAATAGGGATGAGTATTAACCCTTTCCAGTACACTTTGTAAGATAGTTTGTACTGGGTCTGTGGATTTTAAAGAGACTAATAAAGTCAATGGCAACTTTACATATTCTGGGAGACAGCAGTCAGTCCCAGAAAATGGAGTCGGAGTTGGGAAGTCTAAAAGACAACCCTGTGTCACTGCACTGCAGGTGCTGTGTAACACACAGTAAAAAGATGATGCCTGTAGAGTAGGTGAGGCTCCACAGTCTATGAACACAAGAAAATGTTAAACACACACAGTAAAACACATGCAAGAGTGGGAAAAAAGGCTCACACGCTTGCCAGGTGAAAAAAAATAATCCTAGAAATACAGCAAAGCTGCTGAGGGACTGAGTAGGTAAGCACAGTTAGCCATTCTGGTGAATTCTCCCTAAAACTCCCCTATGCATTTCGTGCCTTGGCTCATCATAGGCTCACTATGCATTTGTATTTATGTTTCATTTCTGTACATATTTTGTAAACACTGTCTGCAATTCAAATGTAATGTAACCTAAACTGTAAACCTTCTTGATGCTTTTGTGCCCTGATCCACTTGGGTCTGGTGCGCGTTATGAATAATAAAAGAAACAAACAAACAAACTCCCACTCCTGTGCTGACCAGCTCATAAAAGCATTTGTCCTTTGGAGAAACATCAATAATAATACTAATAATAATAATAATAATAATAACAATATTCAACCACTGCTTCTCATATGAATATACTGGGCTTACTAGTTCTCCAGTCTCTCTATCTCTGTTTCTCACTCTTTGTCTCTGTGCCTGTCTCTGTCTCTCTCTGTAAGCAAGAGTTGTGACGTCACAATTGCTCTTGCTAGAGTCAACACAGCATTTTCTGATATCAATGCAACCAGGGAATAAACACAAATCTGTTGACAAATGTGTCAGTGATGTGTTTTTGTGATTACAAGTAGAATGACTTCATCAGTGACAGAGGCATGCCCCGAAGTCGGGACCTACCTATTATTTGGTGATGTATAAATGTTCATCCATTGCATCTGTCCTGTGTCAAAATGTGCTCGTGCTCTGTGGAGTGTTGATGCTTGCTCAGCAATCAACATTCCACAGTGGCGGTTGGGCTGGACTGCTGAAGGAAGGAGCCTGCGCTTGTGGCGTCCAGTAAATAAACCTTTACCTTATACTTGGTGTCCGTGGATCTTGTCAGTGGCGACGAGGATTTTATGGGACCCCATCCCATGCGTGCGCCTGCCAGTTGCCCCGGCCCTGGTTCATCGCCGGCGTCACAACACCGGGGGTGCAGCTGCTTAACCCGCTGGCACATCAACTTGCAGGGGTCCGGTCTGGACGTCGAGTCGGGAATACGAGTTCTTGCTGCCCGCCGCGGATGTGAGCGCAAGAGCAGCCGCGGTCCCTGGCAAGTTTGGATGGTGTGTTTGGGTGTCCCCAGGACCATTCGGGCTGCGCAGGATTGGTGGCTGTCAACAGAAGGCTCTGCCGTGCGTGCCTGCAGAAACCGCCTGACAGCCCCGCCCCGGCAGTGTCAACCCAATCAGCTCCTTGCCTATTTCATGACCACAAGTAGGAGGGGCTGCGGTGACGCTGCGTGACCCAGGAAGACACATCAGCTGATCGCTGTCGGGGAATCAGCTGATTGCTGCTCTTGAGGAGGAAGTCGAGTGGACGGTGATCGGCTCCTCACTGCCCTTCAGCAGGAAAACGGATGAGCAGCGATTGGCTCCAGCTCTCACCGGTTTTGTGACAATAAACGCCTCCCTTGGGCCACTGGATACGGACCACTGGAGGTGAGTGGGGGCATATATTTGCAAGGAAAGCCGACAGGAGGAGATTCCTGTATTTTGTTTGACCTGGAGGTGTTTGGCCCGAAGGCAAGAGGCGGGTCGGGGGGCGTACAACTGCAATCAGCAATCATAAGTGAAATTGCTGCAGTTTTCAAGGGATGTCACTGTACTGACTTTATTCTTGGATCTGATAATCGTTTTGACTCACCCAGCAGCACCAGTACTGCATTCAACGTGTGGGTGCACGTTTACAAGGAGACATTGGGGTCGTCTACACACCCCAGACCAGCAGACATTTTGTGGCCCAAGGTTTCAGTGTGGGCCTAGCGATCTAGACGCTATCTCCATCCATGTTGCATACAGCAGCCAGGCCTCCCCCTCTTCCAAACCCGGGGGAGCCTACTGTTGCTTGGGAACAATGGGTAGACGCTTTTAAAGTGTACTTGAGGGCTGCGGGGGGAGCAAAGTTCAGTGATGATGAAAAAGAAGCTGCACTGTTAAATTGTATTGGTACTGAGGGTTTGAGGATTTTCCGTCACCTTCCTGGAGAGAATGTTATGGTTTAAGGGGGGGGTGAGGGAGAAATGGTAGTAAGTGCTTATGAGACTGCTTTAAGGAAGTTGCAAATGCGCTTTGGTAAAAGAGTGAATGTGGTGTTAGAGCGATATAAGTTTTTCTCTAGGGCACAGGGTTCCACAGAAAGCATTGATGCTTATGTTACCACATTGCGTGCACTCATGGCTATATGTGCCTTTCCTGGCAATGGTGATGAACATATAAGAGATCAGATTATGATGAAGACATCGAATCAGAAAATAAGAGAAAGGTTGTGGATTGAGAGCGACCCATCCCTTGATAAAGTGTTGGAAATTGCCATAGCATTGGAGGCTTCTAAGGCGAGTGTGCAAATTGTTATGGAAAGAGACATGCCTAAGGACATGGTGCATGCAGTGGTGGCAAAGAATAAGAAAGGCTGGGATAAAGCTGCAGTGCAGGCGAGCAGGGGATTTAAGAGCAAGGAGGGGTGCAAAAACTGTGGGTGGTCCAGCCATACTGCCGGTTCCAAGTCATGTCCTGCTGGCAGCGTGGAGTGCAGGAAATGCAAACGGTCGGGCCATTTTGCACGCATGTGTAGGGGGCAAATTGTTGCTAGTATGGCTCCAGATGATTCTTCTGTGTTGTTGGAAGGTGCATGTGCAGCTGCATCTGATCAAAATGTCATATTGCATGTGGAAAGGTCTGTGGGTGTCAGTGTTGGTGGATCAGCATCCCGTGGACATGCTGGTGGATTCGGGGTCACCTTATACCCTGGTGGCTCCGGAAGTGTACCAAGATGTTTTGGGTAGACAGGTGGCTACTCTGTTGCCCCCGGATATCAATCCATCTGCATATGGGCAGAATCCTATTGATATACTAGGATACAATTGGTCAAACTTTTCTTTCAACGGGAGGCAAACTGTGGGTAAATTGTATGTAGCTTCAAAAGGCACAAGTGTTTTGGGTTGGGATGAGCAGGCTGCATTGCAGTTACGGATTCACCCGGGTGAGGAGGTGCCGGTTCTCAGTGTGATGCAGGGGGCGGGGCAAGAGATCGCAATGGTTACTCCTGCAGTGCTCATGTGTGAGTTTCCTGAAGGGTTTTCGGACACCCTTGGTAAGCTCAAAGGTTTTACCCATCGCATTGTCCTGAAGAAGAATGCGATTCCTAAGGTGCATAGAGTGAGGGGAGTACCCGTAGCGGCGAGAGAGACATTGAAAGTGGAATTGGATAAGTGCAGTCTGCGGGCATAATTGAACCTATTGAGTCCTCAGAGTGGTTGTTCCCCGTGGTTCTAGTTAAGAAGGGTGACGGGACCATTAGAATGTGCGTAGACCTTAGGGAACTGAACTCTAGCATATGGGTGGATCGGCACCCCTTACCGAACATTAATGAGTTGTTGTTAACATTAGGGCATGCCAGATATGTTTCCACTTTTGATTTGTCAACGGCATATCACCAGATTGACCTGCATAAGGAGTCCAGGCCCCTCACTTCGTTTGTGACTCCATTTGGGGCGTTCAGGTTTTGTCGCCTGCCTTTTGGCCTGGCTTCGGCTTCGGCTGTGTTCCAGCGGTTAATGCAGCAGATGTTTGGGGGTGTTTTGGGGGTCAGTTACTTTCAGGATGATATTTTGGTTTGGGGCAAGAGCAGAGAGGAACATGATTTAAGGGTGAGGAGGGTCATGCAGATTCTCAGGGACAGGGGTCTAACTGTAAAGTTAACCAAGTGTCAGGTGGGTGTGGAAGAAGTTACATATTTTGGGCATACTTTGAGTTCACAAGGAGTGAGTCCCAAAAGGGAGCTTGTACAGGTGTTGAGGGAGACACCAGCTCCTGTCAATAAGGATCAGCTAAGGGCTTTTCTGGGCCTTGCAGAGTATTATGTGAAATTTGTTCCTAGTTATGCTGAAAAAACGGTGGCCATGAGAGCCCTCATGAAAAAGTGTGTCAGGTTCACCTGGTCTGAGGAGTGTGCGAAAGAATTTGAGTTGGTCAAGAAGGAGGTGGAGAAGGCCCCTTCCCTGAAGTCATTTGACCCGAAAAACAAAACTGCCCTCACTGTGGATGCGAGTGATGTGGGCCTGGGTGCAGTACTGGAATAATGGGTGAATGGGGAATGGGTGCCAGTGGCTTTTGCTTCAAGGACATTGAGGGATGTAGAAACCAGATATTCGGTGATTGAGAGAGAGACTTTAGCTGTACTATGGGCTTCAAAACATTTCAGGACATTTTTGTGTGGTATACCGTATATTGTCAGGACGGACCATAAACCGTTAGTGCAGGTGTTTTCTACAAAAGGTGTCATGGCAGTTTCCCCGAGGATTGCGAAGTGGGCAGTGCAGTTACAGGATTACAATTTCTCTTTGCAATACTTTCCTGGTAAACTTAATGTGGTGGCGGATTGTTTGTCCCGTTTGCTAAAGTGGTGGAGGTGGATAGGCAGGCAGGGTCCGTGAAAGAGGAGGACATGCAACAATGTCAAGTGGCTTTTATCGCTTCTGCTGTAAAGAAGTCAGTGTGGGATGTAGAGTCAGAAGCTGATGTAGAGTCAAAATGGATTAGGGAAGGTCTTGTTAAAGGTTGGGATGCTGTTCAGCATAGGCCTGAAGGGAAAGGTTATGCCCAGGTTCTTCATGAATTGGCCGAAGGTCCTTGGGGCGTGTCTAGGGGAGCTAGGCTGATTCCCCCTGTAAGTTTGAGAGGTAAAGTGGTGGAATTGGCACATGTTGGTCATTTGGGTCGATCGTTGACCAAGAGGAGACTCAGGGAAGAATATTGGTGGCCGTCTATGGACAAGGATGTTGAACTGGTGGTCAAAGATTGTCAGGCATGCGCAGGCAGTGATAAGAGCAAGGTGCTGCATCCCCAACCCATGCATCCTATAGAGGTTCCTGAGAAGGTGTGGTCAAAGTTGGCTTTGGATATTATGGGACCGTTTGAATGCTTGCAGCCTGAGTCTAGATTTTTGTTAGTATTGGTGGACTATATATCCAGGTGGATCGAAGTTGCGTCATGTGCCACTGTCACCACTAATTCTGTTATTGACTTCTTGAGGAAAGTATTTGATCGAGAGGGTTTACCTGCCAGCTTAGTCACGGATAATGGGGTGCAGTTCACGTCTTATGCCATGACAGAATTCTTGAAAAAACATGCCATTTCCCATTATAGGACTGCCTTGTATAATCCCTCTGTCAATGGATTAGTTGAGAGGGCTAATGGTACCATTAAGTCAGCTATACAGTTGGCTCTGGCCAATGGTTTGGATTGGCAGGAAGTGGTGACGCAATACCTAGCTGCATATTGCAGAACCCCTGCTGTGGCTACGGGCAGATCTCCGTTTGAGCTCATGAGGGGCAGGAAGGCAGGTACAATGTTAAGGACTTTGGCTATGGGTGGTGGTGGGCCGTGCGACATGGATTTACAGGCTATTCATCGTAGTATTTCAGCACGCCAGAAGGCTATGGTAGCGTCACAAAAGTTTAGGAAGGAATTGGGTGTCAAACCTGGGGATCAGGTATACATAAAAAACTCAAGGTTTGTTCATAAAGGATACAGCGCGTTTTTGCCCTCAAGGAGAGTGGTTAAGGTGGGGAAAGGTCATGTAAGGTTGGGGGATGGCTCTGTTTGGAGTAAGAAACGGGTGGTTGTGGATGGATGCAAACGTGCGGGTGGATCCAATATGGACTATAATCCAGAGTGTCAGGAAGCAGTGTTGCATTATGAGCCTGTGGTTTCAAAAGAGTGTGGCTTGGAAAGGGAAGAGATTGTTCCGCTTCCAGACTCGACAGGTGCTCTCAGTGCAGGCCAGTCATGCGTAGATGTGAATGTGGAGGGTCGGAATGCTTCCGAGATGCAACCAGTGGTGGCACAAGAAAGGGGTCATGCGCCCAGGAGGTGTGGCCCTCCCATAAGGTTTAAGGACTATGTGTGTTAAAAATGTATACTTGCTATAACAATGCTTTGGTCCCTCGCACCTGTGTGGGCAAGCTTGTCATGAGTTGTAATGTGTTACAAACAATTGTTTTTTTTTTCCCTAGGATACGTTATGATCTGTTTACTAACAAAGTTCATGTTGTTCCAAATATTGTTTTTGTATGGGATGCTAAGTTTGTTATGCAAGGGAAAGAGGATATGGGTGCTTGCATCTTGGGTCAAGTGGGTCTTTACTTGCATTTTCTTTTCTGTTCATACCAGCATTTTATTTAAGCATGTGTAAGTTACCTTGTTAAACCAGTTCATGTTTCTCATGGTTGCTAATTGTTGTTATGTAAGGGAAGAGGATATGTCATAATGTGCTCGTGCTCTGTGGAGTGTTGATGCTTGCTCAGCAATCAACATTCCACAGTGGCGGTTGGGCTGGACTGCTGAAGGAAGGAGCCTCTGCTTGTGGGGTCCAGTAAATAAACCTTTACCTTATACTTGGTGTCCGTGGATCTTGTCATCCTGCAAAATGTCACCATCATTCCAATGGTGCATTGTTGGTGCAGGTGGAGACATCAAAGGGGATGCATACATGCTTAGAAGGTTGTACTGGGATTCTAGCATACGTTGTAAGGGAACAGAGGACGTGGCTGCGGGTCCTGTAATTGTATTTATTTTCTATTTTCTCTTACAAATGTTTGTTATTGCATAATGTAACACATTTATCTGTTTAGCAGCAATACTAGCAAAGGCATTGTACAGTGGCTCCTTTTATTGTATTCAACAATGTTCATTTATAACGCTCAATTCCAGTGTGTAAGAGGCAAAATAATAACATTACATTTGTCATACTGTACTGTTCAAAACCCCTTAACAAAATCTGTAGAAAAAAATAAATAACTTGCTGTCATTTAAAAATGGAAACTATGTTGCACTGCTACTGTACTCTTTCAAAATACCTTTATGAGGAAAGTCAAATTACACCAATGTGTGTGCCTTTACTGCTATCCATGTAACCAAAGAGTATTTTGGGAACATACTATTGACCAAATATTTTAAAATGTGACACATATTTCTGTGATAAAAGAATTGAATGCTTCAATCACTAAGCACTTGATGTACTGTGGGCATGGTGGTGTCAGAAAAACCATTCTCCCTTTCGATGATGACAGAAAAATCATTGTTGTTGTCATAAAAGATTAAATATAAATGCTCTGCTCCTGTAGGGATCTGACCACAATATGATCTACCCTCCAGACCCCTCACCTTTACAAGTCACTAGTCCGCTGACAAATTTGTAACTGAGAATATTCTGGAAACTCTTGCTAAGGCTTCCAGCAGAAGAACATCCTACCTTTTGCAAACTATATGCAACCATTTATTCAAGTTAGTTCTTCTTCAGTGTTCAATTCTGGTTGCCATTGTTACATGACATGACAAGTCTTCCTAGTACGCTCTCTATTTACCCTCTCTGAGAATAATATTGTAACAGACAGAGCTGGTTTAGGAAATTCCATATGGGCCCAAAGTCCTTTGAACAAATTCTTGAAAGACAGCACTTTAATTACTATACTGTGCATATGCTCATGAGCCCCGAAAAAGGGCCAGTATTACCCTAGGAAAATATAAGCAATTTACAAAAAAACACATTAATGTTTACTGAAAGAAAAGTTGATAAGATACAGAAAACCCAGTTCAGGTGGGGACAACCCTAAATATTTGCTTTCTTTTTCAAACATGGTAGTCTCATTTTTCACAGATCTAATTGTAACAGCAGTGTTTAGAACTATGAACCACATATACTAATTTGGACAGCTTTGGTGTAGTGTGTGCGGACAAAATGGCTGTGATATTTTTCACCCATTTGAGGTAGTTCCCGGATTCTTGTTTGATTTTTTTTTTTCAGCTTGGCCGAATTTTAGAAGAGGGATGGTCATATTTCAGGGTAAGGCTGTATGTGCTTACAGGACTGTGTGCATGCCCTTTCCCCAATACATGGGCAGCTATAGAGAATAATATTTATAGGATTATAATAATAAAACATAAATCGCAATTGTTACATAGCTATTAATGCCACATTCTAAGTTATGTACTAATATGAATCAGTTTTATTATCCATCTCAATTTAACATCATTTCATAGTGTTTAACAGGTCATGCTAGAACTCAAACCTGTTTCTGATGGTTTCACACATATTTCTGAATCAAGCACTTACATTGCAGAGTTATCTTACTGGCTTAGCCAGATCCCTGACTTACTAGAATTGTTTATCCATAATTTGTGAGATACACATAACAAATGTACTGCCCAGTGCAAAATATAATTAAACTACTTTTCTCAGGTTTATGTACGCTATACTACAAATTTAATGTGCATTTGACGGGAATAAGACACAGTATTATAAACGTTGAATGGCCATGAATAGTATGGCGGGATTCCTTTTATCAGGCATTTCAATTGGCATGTGGTCCCACCCCTTTTCCCATGCCCTGAACCTCTATAAACTTGATTGCACCCCCAAAAATGTAATTGCCTCCCACATTTGTTAATATATATTTGATATAAAACTGATAAAAATCCTGATATGAGGTAATAATTAGATGATGTATTGAACGCTTTTAAATATATTGTACCCCAAACATTTTGTATATCCATTTTATAATAATTGTATATAAATGTTATATACATTTATAATAAATTGGATACAAACTTTAATTGATTGGATACACATATGTATAGGTTTATGGCCATTTCCAAGGGTATGACTCTGTTAGGGGAGGGCACTTACAACACCTATATATAGCTGTTACTGTAGGCCTCAATATCAGAGCAACTGAATACTTGAAATGGAGAGAGTTGCCACGTAGTGTAGACAAAGAAGTCTTCCAAATAATGTACTTGTCTGATTGTTAGTAATCACAACCAGAATGGTCTATTAATGGAAAGACAGGAGACCGATGACACTGGCGTCGTAGAAGTGGTCACAAGGTAGGCAGGAGTACACACAACTGGCGTCGTAGAACTGGCTACAAGGTAGGCAGGAGTACACACCCCCAGCTGAAGACAAGGCAATAGTCAATATAGTGTAACCAGGAAAACACTACACAATGTACCCAGTAACCTGCTATGTTATATATGGCAATGTCAGGATAAGGACAAATGATATGCAGGCAACTGAATTCACAGAGAGGAGAACCAGGAATTAGGAACTGGCTAAGGCGGAAAAATGAAAGAGTCAAATAAGCAAAATAACAGTTTTACCCTACTGGACTCCTGTCCGACGGTAAAATGGAGTTCAAGAGCAGCTGATATACGTGGCAAGCTCCTTTGATGGCAATAACGTACACCCAGAAGTCTCTAGTCTGTGTACTTATTTGTCCCCAAAGACAAAGTTATTTCCAGGCACTGTGCAAAGTTCCGTGTGAAGCAAGGTGAGCAAAGTAAAGAAGCTGAAATCCAAAGACAATCCTATGAGTTTTCCAGGTCAGGCAACGTGCAGGCGGCAAGGTACTCAAACGTGTCCAAAGATAATCCCAAAGTCAGTCTGTGATCAGGCAGGATGCTGGCAACAATGAGTAGAGTCGAAATCCAAAGGCAAAACAGCAGCGGTCCGTGGTCAGGCAGGGTGCAGGCGACAAGAGCAAAATCAGAATCCAGAAATGCAAAACTTTAGCGGTCCGTGGGCATAGCAAGGAAGGCAAGAAGGAATATTTCAGAAACACAAATAGCAAGGTCCGTAACACCACCAAAGGTTGTTCAGAAGCGCCGGCAACTTCAGTGGGAAGAGCTTAAGAAGGATGAATCATGTGACTGCATTGTGTGCTGCCATCAGCGCAGGGCGGGCCATCCTGCGGTGTAGAGGATTCCAGCATTGCCAAGCGACCTTCCAGGCGCCAGGCTGCGTTCCAGGTAAACAGATAGTGTTATTCATGCGACCCGCATCCTTGTGAAAAAGCATGCGATTTCGGGCGTGCCGACACTTGTATTTCGCTACTGCCCGCACTTTCCCTACTGCCGTACCAGGGCGGCATGGAAACCTGACAGTATCCTCCCTCAAAGAGGCCTTAACCCTGCGGGCAGACCAGAACCGGGACAGGAAAGCAGGGGCATGTATGTTACTTGCAGGTTCCCAAGTATGATCTTCCGGGCCATATCCCCTCCAGTCCACCAAATAAAACCGTCTCCCCTTACGTATCCATGTCCCCAGAATAGCGCTCACTTCATATTCATCAGAACCGTGAACTCTAATCGGAGGTGGGCGAGATGGAAGTCTAGCAGAAGGATGGCAGGGTTTCACTAGCGAAACATGAAAGACTGGATGGATCCTCCAGGCTGACGGAAGTTCCAATCGTACGGCCACTGGATTGATTACATCCATAATTCGGTATGGCCCCACAAAGCGTGGCAGCAATGCCCTGCAACCTGGTATTCGCAGATTGTGTGTGGACAGCCAAACCTTCATTCCCTTCTCATACAGAGGTGCCGGAGATCTATGTACGTCCGCAGACTCATTCACCTTCGCTTGGACTTGAAGCAGATGTTGCTTAACCATCCTGCGTGTTCCAGATAAGTCTCTCACACAAGCAAGCGCTGCAGGAGTATTCAGCGGTGGATCGAAGTGAATTGGAAGGAAACGTGGATTCATGCCATACATGGCATAGAATGGGGAAACACCCGTTGCAGTATGCAATAAATCGTTATATGCATACTCTGCGAAGGCCAAGAGAGAAACCCAATTGCTCTGCCGCTGATTCATGAGACAACGTAGATATTGTTCCATAGTGGCGTTCAGACGTTCGGTCTGCCCATCCGTCTGTGGGTGATAGGCACTGGAATATCTAGCGTCAATACCTAGGGCAGAAGTGAGTGCTTGCCAGAAAAGGGAGGTAAACTGCGAACCACGGTCCGTAATAATGATCAGAGGAAGACCAAAATATCTGAACACCTTTTCCAAAAACAGGCCAGCCAAGACAAGAGCAGTGGGAATACCCCGACAAGATATAAACAATGCCATTTTAGTAAAATAATCTATCACAACCCAAATAGTGTCATATCTTCCACCAGGGGTAATTCCACAACAAAATCCATGGAAATCATTGTCCAGGGTAACTCGGGTACGGGCATGGGTCTTAGCAATCCCACGGGTTTGCCATGCGGGTTCTTACACTGGGCGCAAACCGCGCAGGTTGCCAAATGGTCTGTGACATCTTTCTCCATACAGGGCCACCAACACCAACGTTTCAAGAGATCCAGAGTCTTCCGGATACCTGGATGGGCGGCAACAGAAGAGTCGTGGCACCATTGCATCGCTTGTAGTCTCGTAGGAGTATCGGACAGGTAGATTTTCCCTTGTTTATAAGGTAGAGATTGCACTACCTCTAAACCAAGAGTGGTGATCTCAGTGGGAGACGTTCAGACCCAATCACGTATCATCTCCTTGAGAGAAGGTTGGAGAGTACAACCACAAATCACTTGATTAGGCAAAAGCAGAACCCCATCCATGCTATTGGGTTCAGGATTTCCATGGTTACGAGAGAGTGCATCTGCTTTAGAATGGAGAGCCCTGGGCGATAGGTGATCACAAAGTTGAACATAGAGAAGAACTCATGCCATCGGGCATGACGTGCTGTGGTACACTTGACGGATTGAAGTGCAAGCAGGTTCCTGTGGTCAGTGAATACTTAGAAAGGCTCTGGGGTACCCAGCAGGGGATGTCTCCATACCATGAAGGCATCTCTTACTGCCAACAACTCACGTTCCGTGATTGTATAATTTCTTTTGTATGATGTGAGCTTTCTGGAATGATAAGTAACAGGGTGGAGGCTGCTAGTCTCCAGGCATTGTTGTGATAATATAGCCCCAAGGGCAATATTAGATGCATCCGCCTCCACAATGTATGGCCGTGTCGGATCGGGGTGTTGGAGTATCGGGGCTGAGGTGAATGCGATTTTAAGGGTCTCAAAAGCATTCTGAGCATCCTCATTCCACCAAAAGGCCCTCTTAGAACTGGTCAAAGCAGTAAGGGGGGAGGCGATGGCTGAGAAGTCCCTGATAAAACACTGGTAGAAATTAGAGAACCCTAAGAAGGATTGTAGTTCTTTCAAATTCAGAGGGATTGGCCATTGCAATACTGCGGATACTTTGGAAGGACTCATTTGCACCCCATGATCGGTGATCTTGTAGCCCAGGAATTCAACCTCATGAACATGAAACGTACATTTTTCCAGTTTGGCAAACAAACGGTTTTCCCTCAAGCGTTGTAATACACTCGATACATTGGTAACATGGGTTTCAAGATCAGGAGAGTAGATAAAAATGTCGTCTAGATAGACCACTATGAACAGGTCCAACATGTCGTGGAACACCTCATTGATGAAGTACTGGAAAGTTGCTGGTGCATTGCACAGCCCAAAAGGCATCACACGGTATTCGGAGAGACCATATTTTGTTTTAAATGCGGTCTTCCATTCGTCTCCCTTGCGTATTCTAACCAAATGGTACGCCCCCGCAAGTCTAACTTGGTGAATACGACTGAGGCGCCAAGTTGGTCCAATAGGACTGAGATCAGAGGCAGTGGATATTGGTTCCTGATGGTAGCAGCGTTCAATGCCCAATAGTTAGTCAATGCAAGGGCGTAGGTCCTCCTCCCTCTTGGGAACAAAGAACAAGGGGGATGCTGCAGGGGACTTTGATGGGCGAATGAAGCCAGTTTTTAATGACTTATCTATGTACTCTTTTAGTATTAATTCTTCTTTAGGGGTTAAAGAGTAGATACGCCCCAATGGTATTTTTGCCCCAGGTACCAGTTCTATAGGACAATCGTAGCTTCTATGAGGTGGCAGGATATCGGCTCCCCCTGCATCAAACACATCCTTGTACCCCTGATATTCCTGTGGCAAAACCACATTGTTAACTGCCCCCACAATGGGAGCTGAGTCAAGCAAGGCATGACTGGGATTCGATGAATCCAGGCTGGCCTCCAAGCAATTTGTTTCACAATGATCAGAAAGGAACATCACCTCCCCTGTTTGCCAACCAACGATGGGGTTGTGTAACTGCAACCAGGGTAGTCCTAGGATGCACCTGAACTGTGGAGCGGCAATGAGATCTCCTCCTTGTGTCCACAACCTGTGGTCATAACCAAAGTGGCAGTGCACTCTGTTACAGGACCTGAAACCAGCGAGGACCCATCAACTGCATTAACAGTTTCTGGACACGACTTGGGTACAATAGGTAATCCTAACTCTCAAGCATAGGTTCCATCCACGTAGTTCCCAGTGGCTCCTGAGTCTAGGACGACCGACACTTCTCTTAAACCAATCTTTTCCGAGGCTAGGGTAACAGAAAAACAATATGGAATGGACATCTTGGATCCCATAGTGGAAACGCCCAGCAGCTGGACCCCTTCTACTGCCGAGCCTTGGCGTTTCCCTGTTTATTAGCTGGTTTCTTTGTACAAGCACGCAAAAGGTGGTCTGAGGCCCCGCAATAGAAACACAACCCATTCTTTCTTCTGTGTTCTCTTGTCTCAGCGGACAGGGGACCTCGTACAACCCCTATCTGCATAGGTTCAGAAGATTCTGAGGCTTTAATAGGAGAAGTGACGGATGTAGGAGGGATTGTTCGTCTTTCCCCTTTTCTTTCCGCGCGTCTGGAATCAATCTGTAAGACTATATCAAGGAGTTCAGGAAAGGTATTCGGTAGTATCGGAACAGTAGCCAAGGTGTCTTTGAAGGGTTCAGATAGACCTTTGTAAAACGACGAAGCCTTTTTATCCTCAGGCCATCCAGTCTCTGCCACAAGCTGGTTGAATTTGGCCAAGTATGCAAGAAGGGATAGGTCCCATTGTTTGAGCCCGAGCAACTCCAAATCTGTTGCTTGGGTGGCATAACGTGTATCAAACACCTGGCTCATCGCATCTATTAAGGCGTTGCAATTATAGAGCAAATGGCTGCCATCCTCTAACAAGGGGTTGGCCCAAGCGGCCGCTGTACCTCCTAAATGGGACAGTAAAAAGGCGGCCTTAGTTGTAGAGTCCGGGAAGGAAGCAGGCCTACAAAGAAAATGTAGCCTACATTGATTCAAAAAGGTCCGGTATGTCTTAGGATCCCCGTTGAATCGTTCTGGTGGGGCCAAGGGAAACTGGGCAGTCATGTATACCGTACCAGTACCGGATACTGCCGGTCCTAAGCCCGACCCAGATGCCATGTCAGAGAGTGGTACCTGTGCGCCAGGAGGTTGAAGACCCACTTGTAGCTCATCAATCCGTCGTTGTGTGGCGGAATGTGCAGCCATCATGTCATTACGTAGATCGGCCACTAATTGAAAAATAGCAGCTAAGGTCTCGTTCGATTCCATAATGTACAAGGCTTCTGAATCCGTCAGAGCAACTGAATACTTGAAATGGAGCGAGTTGCCTCGTAGTGTAGACGAAGAAGTCTTCCAAATAATGTACCTGTCTGATTGTTAGTAATCACAACCAGAATGGTCTATTAATGGAAAGACAGGAGACCGATGACACTGGCGTCGTAGAAGTGGTCACAAGGTAGGCAGGAGTACACACCACTGGCGTCGTAGAACTGGACATGAGGTAGGCAGGAGTACACACCCCCAGCTGAAGACAAGGCAATAGTCAATATAGTGTAACCAGGAAAACACTACACAATGTACCCAGTAACCTGCTATGTTATATATGGCAATGTCAGGATAAGGACAAATGATATGCAGGCAACTGAATTCACAGAGAGGAGAACCATGAATTAGGAACTGGCTAAGGCGGAAAAATGAAAGAGTCAAATAAGCAGAATAACAGTCTTACCTATTGGACTCCTGTCCGACGTTAAAATGGAGTTCAAGAGCAGCTGATATACATGGCAAGTTCCTTTGATGGCAATAACGTACACCCAGAAGTCTCTAGTCCGTGTACTTATTTGTCCCCAAATACAAAGTTATTTCCAGGCACTGTGCAAAGTTCCATGTGAAGCAAGGTGAGCAAGGTAAAGAAGACGAAATCCAAAGACAATCCTATGAGTTTTCCAGGTCAGGCAATGTGCAGGCGGCAAGGTACTCAAACGTGTCCAAAGATAATCCCAAAGTCGGTCCGTGATCAGGCAGGATGCCGGCAACGATGAGTAGAGTCGAAATCCAAAGGCAAAACAGCAGCGGTCCGTGGTCAAGCAGGGTGCAGGCGACAAGAGCAACATCAGAATCCAGAAATGCAAAACTTTAGCGGTCCGTTGTCATAGCAAGGAAGGCAAGAAGGAATATTTCAGAAACACAAATAGCAAGGTCCGTAACGCCACCGAAGGTTGTTCAGAAGCGCCGGCAACTTCAGTGGGAAGAGCTTAAGAAGGATGAATCATGTTACTGCATTGCGTGCTGCCGTCAGAGCAGGGCAGGCCATCCTGCAGTGTAGAGGACGCCAGCGTTGCCAAGCAACCTTCCAGGCGCCAGGCTGCGTTCCAGGTAAACAGATAGTGTTATTCATGCGACCCGCAGCCTTGTGAAAAAGCATGCGATTTCGGGCGTTCCAACATTTGTATTTCGCGACTGCCCGCACTTTCCCTACTGCCGTATCAGGACGGCAGGGAAACCTGACACTCAAAAACAAGTGCCCTCTTCAGACTTCTTGGGGCTATCCAGCGTGGTTTCAAGTAAACTGTCATAATGAACAGCTACAATTACAACAAGGGGAAAACAGCCTTTGCCAGCTCCATCAAATCCAATGGTTGTTATGCACCTTAGTATCTTATAGGTCTTGCTGCAATGGAGGACAATCAGGATTTGATGACGGACCGTAAAGTTGTGGAGCTCTGTGAGAACATGGCTACTTTTTCTGACAGCAGTGAGACACCTCTCATCACCACTGCCATGGTGCACTCTGTTGGCAATGTCACTGAAAACATTGAGACGAGGGCAGTCAATTTGGAAATGGTTACCAGCGATGATGCTGTGTTTTTCGAGCAGCCCCTAGGCCTGGAGTGTGGAGATCATGTTCAAGTGAAATGGAGGCTGAAGACAATGGATATGAATCCATGGTCATGCAGAAGGATGGAGTTATGGTGACAGAGAGCAACCCTGACTGATGAATATTTGAGAAAAATGCAGGTTCATTGATCCAGGATATCAACGTCGTGCCAGCCGGTGGGTATATTTTCAAAGCACATGTTTGTATTTTGTAGGGGTGTGACAATTAGCCCATCGTTAAAACCATACATTTCTGTTTTTGGCTACAGTCTCAAACTGATAAAAAAGGACAGCAATGAGGAGAACCAAGGTGCAGAAGTCACTGTCATTATTTATTGTATTTTCTATTCAAATCAAATTGAAAACCTGTGGAAACATAATAATAGTATGTGTAAGGAATGTATTTTGTTAGTGGACACTGATAGTGTTAAAGAGGATATGGATACAACTGTTGTGACCTGGGTTGATATCCTTGCCATTTAGGGCTTCACAGTTATTGTAGAGAAAACATGTTTCAAACAACACTTCACAGATTGTGCACCGGTCATAACATTGATGATCTGCAGCAGGATGCTCATGAATGCTGGGAAATATTATATTCAGATAAATCGTTATGTAAAATATGTTACACGTTGAGCCCTAAACATCTTGAAAAATGATGTGCCTAGTACAGCGGTTCATCCATTTAAGGGTTGGGGGGGGGCAGAACAATCATTCTCTAAAACATTGTGGGCTGGCTATACAAGTGGCGGATAAACTCCTTTTGAAAATGAAGCAGTTTAGATGGGGGTGTCCGCTGTGTGAATCATAAATGAAAAAATGTTTTGCAAGTGGGGGAATGAAGTATATCTAATCCAGTAAAGCAGAGCAATGTGCATGGTGGCCCATAAACTGACCTATGAAGATTGAGAATGTAGATAATTTACATTTATTTATGCTTATTTGCAGTAAATAAAGAAATGAACACCTGTTGGGAAGCTGTCACTTTAATGTGAAACCCCCCCAGTGGATGTTGTGATGAATCACAGGTCCTCGTCACTTCTCATCATGGGAATGTCTCTCATCAAAGGGGAGACATTCCCTATGAGGCTAGGGAGGTGGGGCCAATACCTAATAGTCCTCCTATGGCTTGTAAAAAGCAGGAGGACCTCATAGGGAGATACTCCCCTCATGGGGACAAAGACTGCCATCCCGTGATAAACCTTTGTCAACCCTTGTTCCCATAAACCGTTACCCCATTAACTGCTTCTCTCTTCCAACCTGAAACTACTAATGTGTGTGTTATTGTGAAATCTCTACTTTTGTATCTGTAGACCAGATAGGACTGAGACAAGAAGAACCCAAAGAAACAGACAGAATAACAGTAGAAGGGATTACCAAAGATCTGTGATGAGGTGGCCACTAAGAGGCATGAAGATAACTTTGGTGCTATGCTGGAGCATGCCAAACAATATAAAGTAAAGGAAGAGGAAGGACTAAGAGTGTTTTCACAAGCAGGAAGAGCAGCAAGGGAAGCTAGCGTATGTCCTGCAGGGCCCGGGAAATTCTTCAATCCTGCGCTGCCTGAAGCATTGAGATACAGTCAGTCTCTGAAGAAGAAGTCAATAGGAATTATGCAAGCTGGATTAAAACTGAATCGCTGCAGGAACAGGAAGAATCAAGCAGTGGCAGGGCCTCATCGAGTTGGACGAGGATGAGGTCTACATTTGCTCCAAGCATAGGAAACCTCTATATGGACTCCTTTGAGCACAGTTTCATCAATAATGCCTGGACTCAATACAAGTCGAAGATACTGGTTTGAGAGGTAGATGATATGGTCATGCTATGAGAAGGCTCCAACACAGAGTTAGAGTTGTTTGTAAATCGGTTAAATACGTGCACGCCGTATATTCATTTCCCAACACAATATGCTAAGAAAAGCATCTTGTTCCTCGACCCTGGTGCTTATACCCTGCCAGATTGCACTTGTCATGGTGCAATAGTTTTCTAATGTGTCCTATTGTTTTTAAAACTAGGGAAAACTTTGCCCTAGTGCTAATATCGTGCACATTTTGCACTTGCACTAGTGCAAAGTTTCTGTAATCTGGCCCCAGAACAACAATTGCCTGGGTACCCAGATGCGCGTCACTATAAAGTAATTGCATAATTGATTAGCCACTCTACAAGCACCTACGTACAACACACTAGTGAAATGCAGTGCTATGCAGAAACCTAACGAACCTCCCCTCTCTATCACTTCTCACACTGTAGACAGTCTACAGATGTTTTTGCTATGTAGTCCGTTGCTTTCAACTGCGTTTTTCCCTTTTCGTTGTGTCTATATTACAGAATAACTGCAAGGAAGTGGAATCATTGTTCAGACATTTGACATACCTGTCCTGGGCCAAGACATGATTTCATGAAAAGTAAGTGTCTCATTTATTTAGTGTCTGGGCCCACATATGATCACTATTACCTAGAGTGGGACCTGGTGCCCGCTGCCACATTTGGGTGTTGTTTACTTACGACAATCTTTCTTCCCAACCTACACTCTTGATTTAGATTGATGGAGGAACCACATCAGGGTACGCATATGTGCCCACATATTCTGGGTCTGTATTAATTTCCGGTTTCCTGGGATGAATTTCGAGTCTTCCCTTTTCCTCCCCCTCTTTTAGTCCCCAATTTTCACGCCACCACCCTCAGTGCTAGGGTTCACTGCACATTGGGTTTATTTTATCCCCATGTCAAGTTTTCACACACCTGTACTTGGACAGTCACACACTATTCTATTTGTAGAACAATGTAGACGTTCACAACGTATCTATTATTCTGGTATAGTCAAGAGATTAGTGACTACATCCAATTTATTTTGATTTTTAGGGCTTCGAACACACCTCAGTTTGCCCTGACGAGACATAGCAGGCCTACTGAAATAGCTGCATTATTTAATCAAAACCAGTGAATTAAAACAAACTGATCAACAGCACCGGCTCCAATACATCAAAACATGTGCCACCAGTTCAAGACATCTTCTCTGTTTAAAACATGTTGTGTGTTGGTTTTATCATATAATAGTTAATTTTGTTTTGTCCATGATTTCAGTTGTTGCCTACACTTTCCTGCCAAGATTAGGTATGAATGAACTCACGAGTGACTGAATCATAGGCTAGGCAAGCATTAATTTGTGTTTACTGTATACCCAGTAATGTGTACTTTTCTGTTACCACTGATGCTACCATGAACATGAGACAGTTTGAAATATATAAAAAGGAAGCGTGCAACACAACATTCATGGTTTGGGGTATTATTGGTCATTAAATCCATGTTTGCGAGTATTTGAATTACACAACAAGCACCTTGAAGAAAAGCGACTAATGTTCATCTCGGTTGGTCACTGTAGCCACACAGACCAAAGAGTAGGACAGCAGGGAGATGTGCTGAATGCATGCACAACCAACAGTGACCTGAAACGCTAGGAGGCATCGGTAGCACTCGCCAATAAAGATACTGTTAATTGGGGTTGCTGGAAAGCTGGGTGGGGTCCAGGGAACCCAAAGAGTCAAGACTGCCTCAGGAGTGAACTTCCTCGCCACAGTGGTGACACGAAAAAGCAAATATCAATAGTGCCTCACAAATGAACTCCCTCAGCACAGTGGGCACCCCAAAATGTGTGAAAGATACCAAAAGGACCAATAACTGTTAGGGAGAAATCTCCCCAAAAGTCAAGCCAGAAGAAGTCCTGGCAAAGTATTAACTATAAAACGAAGTGTGGCTAAAGCCCTAACCCTGTTCTTCACAAATCCTTTGAAGGAAGTAAAGAGACTTGTGAAGACTTGTGCAAAAGACTATCTAGGGATAGTCTCCAAATCTCTTCCAGATAGATAGGTTTAAGCATATTTGGTAAATCAGACCTTATTGCAAGAGACTGCTGTTAAATCAGACTAAGACTGCATTATTTCACCAGGAGAAGCGAGCCGTTTCCCTGGTGGCCTCGATAAGACATTCAGTGAATTATTTTTTGTTTAGGTCCTAATGGTAGGGATATAGTAGTGGTTCTGACAGAGGACGGTATATTGGTGTTTGACTTACATCCTGACAAGCACATGAGTCTGTGTTGAGGTAGGGAAAAACCCTCTAACCTCTAGGAATAGGCAGCAGTAGGTTCTTTTCTTCATCTGAATACATGTTTATAGCCACAATGATACCACCTTGTCAGCCTCCTTGCTCTATCTGACCACAATGTGTATAGCAATGACTGTTGGCTTTACTTAAAGAGATTTTAGGCAGAATATCTCCAAGGATGTTGTGCTATATGCAGACACAACTGTCCAACAAGTCCATGATGAGACTGGAAGGGAACACCAACATACATCAAACAAGTACTGAAAACACAGTAAAATGGATTGAAACTTTACTGAGTACTGTGAGGAACTCATGGTGGCACAGAGGCATTGCTGGGGGGGCTCAGGGGGCCATAGCGCCGGGTCTTTTGTTTGTAGCCTCAGATAGAAGCTCAGGGGATACAACCAAAAGGCAAGCTAGTCCTGAGTCCCGACAGCCCAGTCATTAGCTTAGCTCTGGATCTTTTCCAGATCTAGCAACACCCCTGTGGTTGCCACCGTAAAGACAGACACAAGAGGGAAAGACAAAATAAGGCAGTACAAGTGGCGTTGTGTCAAAAATGAAAGGGCCTATACTAAGAAACCTATTGCCAAACCTCAGAGCTAATGCAAAAAGGGGTGCGGGATAGTTTTCAAGAAAAGAAAGAAGTCTTCTCAAATAATATGTCAGGATGCAGTAGCTTGGGTCTCCCTTCCCAAAGTTTTAAGTACAGGGTAAGGTAGGATCTTGGAGCACAGCACACACTCGAGCTTCCTCGGCACGAGTTGACAGTGCTGTTCCAGTTAATCAGGAGCCTCGGTGGCCAAGTCTCATTTCCCTAGAATGTCTCTTGCCTTCGATTTCTGACATACTCAAATAATAAAACAAAAAGGTCCTTCACCAAAAAGAAAGTTCATTTCTTGGCTTCACTTAGTGCAAAGATTTTTCACCCCTGAATGCCCCTCTTCCAGGCGTCGATCCCTCTTTCACACATCTTTATGTCTTTTCCAACAGTTCCAGTGGAGATCCCTAGGCTGGGTTCACCCTTGTCAACACACTGTTTCCTGGGACTTCAGACTTGCCGCTGTCTCGTCAGCATCCCTCGGTTGGACTCACACTTGCCAACTTCACATTCACATTTGTTTGCAGGATTCATTTCCCGTGCTTTCTCAAGTTCGTAGCTAAAAGATGTTCGACTGTTAGCATCCACGTGGTGCCGATTTCCCTCTTCAGCTGGTCTCCCCTTAACACTTCTCACAGTTCATTGAACTTACCACTTTGCAGTTCTCATTCAACACAGCCCAGTTCTTATCAGCTCTCCCCTCGACTCACCGGCTGGGATGAATCGCTTGGCTTTCTCCATAGCTGGAGTCAAGGCTGGTGCCAGGGTAGCAGTAGTTTCCCTCGCTCCCACTTATCAGGATCAAAACACGCTCTGTGTGCAGTTGACATCTGTTACAGCACACTTGGGCTATTGTTCTCGTTCTCACGATTCCCTCTGCAGAGGTTTCACGGATCTGTGTCAGAAAGGGCAAGGTTGAGTCTCTCCTTGTCAGCCTCTCTAAATTTGACGCCTTTCTCCTCCTCTTGAACTGCCAGACCTGGATAGCTGTCTTGTTGTGCGGTCTGCCTTGCTTGTACTGTGCTCTCTTGCTCCACCTTTTATCCCTGTAGGGAAGGGAAAGGGCCATCAGGTGTGTGTGATTCTGATCAATTGCCTGACTTTGCCTGACTCTTGTATTGAGCCATGTCAGGTAAAACGGCTTTGGTGTTAGTCCGTTCTCTAGTGTGTCGTGCAAAATTGTGTTTGTGTTGGAAAAGGCAGGGTTAGTGGTTTTGAATAGCCTACATAGTGGGATGGGTAAAAGGTGTTGAAGGAAGAGGGATACCACGTCTCACTCAGCGGTGTCCCACTCCCTGACAACCCCCAAATCAGGTGATGCTCCCTCACTTATCCACCACCAGGAACTGGATCCAATAG
The DNA here is from genome assembly GCF_040938575.1 of Ambystoma mexicanum. Lineage (NCBI taxonomy): Eukaryota > Metazoa > Chordata > Amphibia > Caudata > Ambystomatidae > Ambystoma > Ambystoma mexicanum. The sequence continues at coordinate 515,350,363 of NC_090934.1, forward strand.
CCATAGCCGTGTCCTGGCCACCTGGATGACAGATCCAGGACAAGTTAGGGAGACCAATTCAGGTTTCTCAAAGTACTAACCTCCCATCTATAACATGTAATCAAGAGTCAAACAATCATGCTGAATTGATGGTGAGTTCTCCAATCACTCACAGGCTGACTGATGTCTCTGAGGACACACCACTCTTGGAATCAGTTCTTGAATAATTCTGAAGGCTAGCAAATATGGAAGATGTCTTTGTTGAAAAGGAAGTGGTAGCAACAGATCTGTCGGATATATATCCAGTTCCACGAGTAGAGGCACTCCCCGCAACTTAATTGAAATGTAATGGTTGAAAGAAACACACAAAGAAAAGAAAGCTTGCTAATGACGATGTCTCTCTAAATAACAATAAACCTGAAAGGAAAAACAAAAACAAACAAAACATAAAAATAAAGAATTCAGTAAAAATCTAGTTTTATTTGAGCCATATAATTTATGACCACTGAATTGACGGGGTTGTCCCCTCAACGCAAAAAAGAGGAGTCCAGTTGCTTCAAGTCAGACTGCCTCTATGGGACTCAATGGGAATGGGGAATTACCAAATTCCGCCTCCAGAATACCCGGGTCACCGGTGTCGTAATGCCCGGTAATTCCTGGAATCACAGAGGCGGAATGGTAATACCAGTCCGGCAGTAACCTGCCGGAATTTCAGGCATGGTTACCGCCGGACTCGTAATGAGGCCCTATGTCTACATGAGACATAGCAGACGGCCTCTGCTAAGAAATGCCCTGAAATCCAATACCAAAAATTCACAATCTGATGTAAATGCTTCATCAGAAATTGGACACCCTGATGTCTCCGATGTCCAAATGTCTCTGATGTCAAAATAAACAAGGACAAAAGGTTCAAACCTATGTTCTGCACTGAACACAAAGACGTGCTTGTTCTTATCATTACTCCAATGACAATACCACCTAACTCAGCATCTCTACCCTCCCAGAATAATATTCATACATCAACTATATCCTGTAACACTACTATTTTGGATCCTTGTGTGAATTGTCATTCCAACATACCACAAACACGCTTACAGTAGTAGACAAATCTAAACTTACAGAGACTCACACAATTGGTCTTTCAGCTTTCATAGTCCCTAGAATTTGGCTGCACCAATTCAAAAGAGGGAAAGGTTTTAAATCTCTGAATAGAGGTGCTATATTAACAATCTTCAAAAAGATCCCAGATATTTACTTAGTCTCCTCAAATGCCATCGAATTTGTCTGCTTTCCAAATATAAACTGCACATATATAGCTGGATTGGGTCTGAAAACTAGATTAAGTGCAGAAGCAATACTTCTTGCAAGGAGACACTTAAAACAACCTGGGTGTTGAAATGTCCACTCAAGAGATTAAGACCGAAGAGAGCACCAACATTTTTAAAGGAAAAAGAGAGTGTGACAATTGCTCTATCTTTAGAGCCTCTACCCTAACATCATCCCCCAACCTCAATGTGCCAGTTATGGAAGCAAAGAGTCCCCCAACACCAGTGACATCTACAATATGGGAACTTCTACCTGAGATTATTGGACACATCTGCAAAAAGATGAAGGGAGATGCACAGTCTCTCTAGCAGAATATGACTTGAAATACATGTGGTTCCGGTTCTTTCAAAATTAAATCCATGAAGGAAGAGATCTTTAAGAAATATGCTTTAATCTTCTTTCAAGAAACCTGGCTATTAGACCCTAGACCAACCAGCAACTAGAGAAAAATGTGGGTAGACTGTGGGAGGGCACTTGATCTCAGTACTTGTGTCCAGCATCGCATCACTTGAATTAATATGAACTGCCACCCAAGGCTTGCTGGCTGCACTCATAACTCCCAAAGGCCCTAACCATCTCAAACCAATAATAGTTATTTATATCTACTGGAACCACACCTCTTCCAACCCAACTGCTTTTATGTGTCACACATTCTCAGCCTACTGGCATCTGTCATATTCACACAGTGCACTGAGATCAGGAACACGGCCATACACACTCACCCAATCCTCACTTTAAGCTTAGGCACACCAAAAAGGACAAACAAGTTGGTGGACAGGCACACCAGGACTTGTGTGCTCCGCGATCCATTCGCAAGCGGTTGTCATGGCCACTGGGTCCGTTTTGGCGTTTACCTTGGAGAATCAATGAGTGCACCTCCATGACGCTACTCCACTCGCATAGAGCGTCTGCCCTGATGTATCTGTGTCAAAGTGGCGTTTCTTCTTGTTTGATTCCCGGGATTATCAGGAACTTTGCTTATGGACTTCGGACTTCTTTTTGGATTATCCTTGTTGGATTTCTACGCCTCGCTGTCCTGCTCACACGGATACAGACCTCTGCACTTCCATAACAGACTACTTCTTCCTACCCATTTGGTTACCCTGCTCTCTCTCAGCTACAAATAATTACTCACAGTATCCGCGTCATGTTCTGAATGATTACCTGCTTCAAGGGAGGAATCAATGTCAATCATGTACAAACAAACATCAAAGTATAGGACTTTGCCTACGGGTGACCCTGCTTGCAGTGCCTTCAGCCTCCTGCCAAACTTGTGCACTGCTACACCATCCTAAGGGGGACAGGCCAGCACCAAGTAAGAGGGATATCTAACAATACATCACCCCTCAGGTATACATGTACCAGTCAACCCACGGGTAGGTGCTGTATTGCTATCCCTATACTCCTTACTTGTACACTGAGTTTTCTGCCACTGCATATACATAACATCACCTGCCTTTTTCCTTGCTGCCATTTGGAATTCTGGTGCTTCCTATTCCGGTCACCTGTGGCCCTAATAACTGGTCAGCAAGTATACAATATCTCTCTCACCGGTAATTGGGGACAGAGTGGATCTCGAGTCGTGACATTATGGAATCCTTGTCAGACCTACTAGTAACAGTGACCATGAAGTACACTACAGCTGGAATACTCCTGTCAGGTGATTTCAACTCACAGTGTACTCCACTATTGACTGAATGCTCCTCATCTTTGGTTTAACAAGCCACTGTGAATGGTAAAAAATGAGAAAGCTTCTTGCAAAGATGGAACCTACAAATGCTCAATGGGAATTTAAAGGGTGATATTCCCACATCTTTTACTTGGTCCCAAAGTTTCTTCAGACCTATTCTAGGTTATCTTTTTCTTACTGATGACATGTCTTGTAAATCTTTCCAGGTATTAGACCTGGGTCTAAGTTACCACAATACAATTTTTGCCATAAAACTTTAATATGCAGCTCTACCATCCGTTCTGAGGTGTTGTTTAATGTGCATGTTAATAATGGAAAGAATTGTCTGGTCAAATTCAAAAATAATGGTAATACTTTAAACAGTAAATTACCAAATATGATGAACAACATAGCAGATGACGATTTAGCTGAACATTGTAATCGATCAAATTATGTGACCTTCCTATGGGAATTAAATCATCCCTCCCCAAGTAATCTAGCTATGAGGAAAAAACATTCCCACTCCTTTAATGAGGAAACCTTGTTGAAAAAGAAGCAATTGAGAAAATCCATCAGAGACTTAAAATCTAAGACACAAATTCATCAATAATTCAGGACGGAGTAAAAGAAATTAAGCAACATCTATCATAATTGGTCCCATGCTCACTACCATCTTTGTCACCAAAGAGATGGTGAATTTATGTTAAAAACACTAATAACAAAAAACTCTTGTAACTTCTGGAAGTTAATCAACAATTAAAATATGTCACAGAGCCAGTTAAAATGTAATGTGATTTCTGACTCCGTCCGGTGTAAATACTTTGATGCCCTCTGTAGCATCCCCCTTCTCTTTCCCATACAGCAGTCTAGATGTTGAATGGCAAACAACCTTTGATGAAAAGATGATTTAAATCTCATAAACAAGTCTTAATTATCTAGAGCAGCAGGCCCAAATGGCCTTTCCAACACAATATTAAAATTGAATCCTGATCTCTGGGCCTCCTTTTTGAAGTTGGCATTCACCAAAGTATTGAAATCATCCACGATACCTATCTGCAAAAAAGGTGATCAGGCTGATCCTGTCAGCTATCTCCTGATCACCCTTTTAGATTCGAATGGCAAGATTTTCACAGCAATCACACTAAAAGATCTGGAAGACTGGATGACTAAGGAAAACTTTCTATCCAAACTGCATATAGGTTTCAGGAAAGGCCTGTCCACCTCTCTAAATGGTCTAGTCATGTCAATTCTCTCTCAATCAGCAGTGAAATATTAAGGTTGTATACTCTATGGAGCTTGGTTGGATCTCTCCAAAGCTTTTGATACCGTCAGCAGAAAGTGACTCTGGGCAAAACTACATCTTTGTGGTATTCTAAGTGGCCTCTTGTCTATCCTAAGAAACCTGCACACAAATAACACGCGTTGAGTTAGCTTAAGAGCCCAGGGTGATTTGTCTGGCTGTAAAAGCAAGGAAATATCGAGGCTGAGTACCACAAAAGGAAATACACCAAATACGGGCTATAAAGATTCACAGATCTGTTAATCTACTGTACAGTTACAAAGAAACAGAAATACAGATAGCTATCTGGCTCTCAATACATCACAATGAGTACCAGCCCGTCAGAGTGAGGAGAGAGAGTGCTGGACATCTAGACATTCAGCTTTTTATACATTTCAGTAATATTGTCCAGCCCCTCTACAGGTTAATAATCTGTGCTCTAGAGTTTGTACCAAGTTCACATATAGCTCATACAATAATATGCACATGGATTACATAGGTTTGTGTTTCCAACAAGGTACAATGGCAAAGTGTATTCCTGGATTTAGCAGTAAGCCTTAGCACATATCCCTTCACAATGTAGTTTTGCCAGTGTCCATGCCCTACAACACAAATTCATTGGTCATTCTTTCTGGTGCGCGTACCTTTCGTCCTAATGTTCCCATAGTCTGTGCACAAAATCCTCCTAACACTGAACATATGGCAGGAAGACATTGTATACAACAACAGCAGAACAACAGAACACACAGAATAATCAATAAGACTGAAAGTAGCTTCCATTCCCGATATTGTAAGAAGTCCTAGAAGCAAGCGCTAAGATCCCAATTTCCCTCTGGAACGTGCACTTCTGAACTAAGGATGTGCAAATTATGTATAGCCTTAAAGATGGTTGGGGAGGAATCTAGTGCGAAAACGTAATAAGCGGACCTCACTAATTGGCATACTCCACCACGCTCAGCCAGGATGACGTCTAATAACATTCGGTTCTGTAGTGCCACTAACCTTATTGCTTTATGTTCTAGAGTCATGTTGTAGAGCATGTCAGTGGTCCAGTTGATGGTTCTCTCCAGTACTCTCACTAGTCTTCTGATATCCTCAGAGTTTAGTATTTGTCCCCAGAATGGTACAAAGGATTTTGCTACGTCACCCAGAACTTGTGATGAAATATCACCATTCTCATCCCGCCTTGGACGAGCCTTAGAGATTTCTATGGTACTTGCAATGAATACCCCTGGTAACAGAATTCCTAGGTAACAGGTTCCCTGCCAATCCCTAGGTAGCCATGGGAAAGCTTCATTAACACAAACGAAGTAGACAGGTTTGCCTACATACAAAGGTCTGTCCTCACTGGTCAAGTTCGCAATGTTAGTGCAACCCTTGAATTCACCCATTGACTGAGTACCATTCCGTTGTATGCAGAAAGAAACTGAGTTGGGACTATGGTTAACAGTGAAGGAAGGTGGCGTGGCATCCCTATTGCCTATAGGAGCCATCTTGAAAGAGGTCAGGGATTGAAAAGGTCGAGACAATCTATCAGAAGGCCTAATGGAAGCAACATTAAGCTTGCTCCTATTCGCAAAAAGTGAGCATCCCGGGGCGTTATAACTCGTTTTTCAAATTCATTCAAATTCGCTCCATCAAAGTTCCCCGAGATGCTATCATTCCACCGGCCAAAGAACAGCGCCCTTAAAGAAGCATAACATGCAGTAGTAAGAGGCAAAGGATTAATATACCAGCCAAACCCCTTGTCTCCATGTTGCAGTAAATGAGAGCAGACCAAGCAATTAGACTTGTTCAAAATGGAATGTGTTGTATTCAATATAAGCAATAGTGTGTTATTGTGGTAACTCTGTCTGTGTTGAGAGTCTCTAGGAGATAGAGTGTGCAGATGCATGAAAGGTGTAAATACAGTAGGTACATTTTCGGTGGGCAAAAGAGTTTTGAGAGGACGTACTTCTTCCATGTACCAAAATCCCAAAGCAATTACTACTGTGAAACCGGTTAACATGATTATAAGAAAACAATACGTTTTAAGAGACCATGTATTCGATCATCGATTGCCTATACCGGCCACACTGTCACTTGTTTGTTCCCTACGGGTGGAGGCGGTAGCAGGCACTATTTCTTCAAAACTAAAAGCTCCGGAGTTCATTTGCTGGCGATCTACTGATTGCGCGTTTTCTTAGTCCTTCCCTATCCCTAGCCAACAATGTTTTTTTATATGCAAAAGGCAGGGCCAAAAGACAAGCCCTTTGATGGTTTTCCTGGTGGCACAGCCGAACCGCGCAGTAAGTCTAGCTCCGTGGACACAGATTGTACCTTGTGACTCCTGGTACGGTGTGATATGTGAACAACGTGTTGTTGCTTCCTGGTGGAAGTGGTGAATTTGCAACACAACCTAACAGTGGTGAAAAATAATCTGTAGTAGAGTGTGGAGATGAAGTAGCTGTTTCCCCAGGCCCCACAGGCTCAGGGAGTGTCTCCGAAGCACTATCAGTACTGCTCAATGCTGAATGATTGCTGGGAGCCCAGCAGGTAAGATTTTCTGTATCTTCAGTATCGTGTGGCAAAGGGAAGGGAATCCTCTTAATATGCGACGCATGTATCCAGTGCCTCTTTCCTTCCACCCGAACCACAGTCTGTGTGGCCAGGAGGACCTGGTGCAGGCCTCTCCAGCAGGGTGCAAGACAGGATGCTCATTCAAACGCTTTCCAAGCACCCACTGCCCAGGTCGGATGCTGTGACCTAGCCCCTCGTACTTTACTGGAAGGGCTTCTCGCACCTGTTGGTAAATCAAATACAGATTTTTAGTTAACCGGTCACAATAGTCAGAAAGAAGTAGATGTTCAATATCGCTCAGGGCTCAGGGCCCAGGGCTTTGAGACATTGCAAATGTGAGCAGGCCTACCCATAACCACCTCATAGGGGGAGAGCCCAGTCTTAGTCTGTGGGGTGGTGCGCATAGACAATAACACCATCGGTAAGGCATACGGCCATTTCAATTTGGTGCTGGCACACATCTTAGCGAGCTTATTTCTCAAAATTCCATTGTGTCTCTCTACCAATCCAGCACTCTGAGCATGTCTAGCCGAATGGAACCGTTTATCGATCTGTAATCCCGCGCATATCTGCAGAATTACAGCAGCGATAAAATGTGGACCATTGTCCGACCAGATGACCCTTGGCAAACCAAACCTAGGACAATATTCCTTAAGCATGGTTTCCATTGCTGTAGCATCTTTCACAGGAAAGGCTTCAACCCATTTACTGAAGGTGCAAATAACAACTAAAATTATTACAATGCTCCATTTCAATTAAATCAAAGTGGATAACTTCTAATGGGACAGAAGGTGGACCAAAACTACCCCTTGGTGTCAATGTACCCTTTCCCATATTATGCTGTAGACAGATCATGCTACTTTGGACAAAGCGCTCAGCTGTTTTCGAGATTTTATCGTTCACCCAGATATTTTCTAAAATTTTGCAAACCTTCCTTGCACAAATGTGGGTGGGCCCATGAGCCATTGCGACCATCATTGTAATGTACGCGTCTGGCAGCATCCATTTTCCCTCTAACTTATCCCAACATTCGTCATCATCCAACCTTGCCAAACCCTCAGCCTATTGCTTAGCTTCTTCTAATGTGGCATTGGCTTGGATATTCTTCACAGATTCAATACCTTCATCTATGGTACAAACATTTTTTATTTTTTTTTATTTTTTTATATATTTATTGTTGTTTTTCGATACAAATTGATCTTTACAACAATTAAAATATTTTTACATTATCACATTCCTGTCTTATTAAAACATCATTATACCATAAAAGCCAATTTCACAATACCAGATGAGCTCACATAACGGTTCTTTACACAAAACCTTATTCACATTTAAATACTATGTATGATAAATGTAACTTATATATACCCACACATTATCACCACCTCATTTGAATATACCATATACAAAAATTAAAATCAACGATTTCTCATCAGTATATAAATACTTGAAACACTTTCAAGCATATAATGAGTGCACTGCCACCTCATCAGCTGATGTATTTAAAAGCTCATTAACAGATCTATCTAAGCAAGATTCCCTACTCTTTAGGTTCTTTTCTATGTCATATAACAGTTGCACTAAATCTATGATCAAAGGCATTCTATAGCCCCACATACATTGTATCCAAAGCATTTCACATTGATAAGATGATATTTCGTTGTAATATTTCGACAGGTTAGTTTGCCATGCTTTTGTAAAGTAAACACAATGTATAACAAGATGTTTCAGGGTTTCTTTTTGACGTTTTTTGCAAAATCTGCAGCCTTCATCTTCCAAAGATACACAGTTAGACCATTTCTCAGTACGCTCTGAAGTTAGAAAGAGTTTGAATTTAAACCTCATATAAAGAGAGCGAAGCTTGTGACCAGGGCGCAGACTCAAATATGGCAATATGGGTGACTGTTTGTGTCGAAATTTTGCGTACTCTTTAAATAAGGCATAAGACCCATTTTTGTCTGAGTTCACTGCCCAATCATATTGTAATAGTTTGACCTTAACAACTTGTGGACGTTTTGTTAGATCTTCCCTTTCCATAGCTAATAATGCCAGCTTTTCATCACACTTTTTTCCTGCTTCAGCTACAGATGTTGGAACACCCTTTTTTAACATGTTTCCAAGATCTTCATAGAGGGAGTTCAACAATGGGTCTAATATTTTTGCATGGGAGGCAAGCTTACGCCACAGATATTTAGTAGCCAAGGATGTCAGTCCTAATTCATGTATAATAAGCGAGTTTGGGAGTGACATAGGCAAATGTAAGACTTTCTTCCAAATTTTCCCTTGGATTCTATTTAGCATGGGACCAATTTCCAAGTAGCACAAGTCTAACCCATATATAATAATTGCCTCTACTTTGAGCTTGTAAAATTCAATCAGGGGAATCATAGAAAAATTACAAATTCTTGAGTAAATCAGTTTCATTTGTGCAATTAGTGGCATAACTTTAATTGAAATTTCTACTTGCCATTTATTGATCGAATCAGAGTTGTTCAGATTATACCCCAAATAGATCATACCCAATGACCGAGGGATCGGCAGTCCCTTTATTTTCCATTCATATCTTACAATCTTTCGCTTGTTTGTAAACACCAAAATATGGGATTTTTTTGGGTTCAATTGGAGATTGCGATTTTCACAGAATTTTACAAGACATTCTAATTTGTTTTGTAGCCCGAAGGGCGTTAAGTCGAACATAATCAAGTCATCCGCAAATGCCAACCAATCCAAATTAAGGTCCCCTAATTTGATCCAAAATGCGTTACACGCAGACCAAATTGTGGCTATCTCAGATAAATACAAATTAAACAGTGTGGCTGCGAGATTACAGCCTTGCTTTACACCTACATACGTTGGGATAGGAGGTGTTAAAGATCCTTCCTTGTCGATCTTAATCCTGTAATTTGTATCAGAATGTAACATTATGATCATTGCTATCAGATGAGCTGGGATTAGAAGATCTTTCATCCCTTGCCATAATAATTGTCTGATTACAGAATCAAATGCCCCCGATATATCGACTAGGGCGATATTTAGCGGACCATGTCCTTTCTTCCTAGTTGATTTCAGTAGGTGGGCCAACAAAGTTGCATTCAACAGTGTGCCCATGCCTTTACGAAACCCAGTTTGAAATCGTGAAATAATTTTATGTTTTATAATGAAGGCGTTTAGATCTTTTAATATTAATGCAGCAAAGATCTTTGCAGAAATATCAATTAACGCTATAGGTCTGAAATTGTTGGGATCATTCAATGGACCCTTTTTATGTAGTGGGATTATAATCGCCGTTAGCCACGACTCGGGCACCTTCTTTGATTTAAATACGCATTCTAGCCTCCTTAATATAATTTTTGCCCATAAGATCTGGTCATCCTTTATGACAAATGGTGGGATGCCATCCGATCCAGCGGCTTTAGATGGCTTTAGCTCCGCTAGGGTTAAAATAATATCATTCAATTCCCAAGGACATTTAGAGGGAAAGATCGTAGCCAAGTCTAGAGTCCGTGGGCCTCATTACACGGAAGGCGGTGAGCCATGCCATGGCTCATGCCGGTAAAATACCGGCACCGCCTTGGCGGAAAGGGGATTTACCGCCCCATTCCAAGGTTGGTGGGGCGGTAAATCCCCCTTCCGCCATTGCCCTTCCCCATTCCCATTTCTGCCCCATAGGGCTCTATGGGAATGGGGAAGGCGCTAATTACGGCACCGCAATTTTGCGGTGCCGTAATTAGCTCCGAGGTCCCTTAGCGGGTTGGTTTTTAACGCCTGCAAAAAGCAGGCGTTAAAGCACCAACCCGCTAAGGGACCTCATAGTAAGGCGGTAATGGTTAACGGTCACCGTTACCATTAACGGTGGCCGTTAACCATTACTGCCTTCCGTGTAATGAGGCCCCGTATCGCCTTAAATTTCGGTGGTAAGGCATACTTGGTCTTATAGATTGTGCTCCAGACTTCCCCACTTACTGCCGAACATAAATCCGGTTTACCCTTTAAAAGAAGATCTTTCAATGTTGCCCAAATTTCCCTGGAATTTTTTCCGATTAAGTTCCTAATCATTTTTTGATTGGTTTCGATGAGTATACCAATTTTCAACTGTTTTACATCATTTCTATAACTTGTGATGATTTTTTTTTCTGATTTACATAGCCCACTATGTCATTAGATACCTTTGTCAATTTACGAATTTCATTATTTTTTTGTTACTTCCTCAATGAAATTCCTGCATTATAACTGCTCTTACAAGCAGGCTGTTTGGTTATTGAGCGTTCCTTTACCAAAGTTTCAAGATGACCACGTATCATGGCCTCGTTCTTTCTTTCCCATGCAGTGACCTTGCAACTGTTCGTCGTTTCGATATTGATTTTTACAGTGTCTCTGTTAACCAGATAATTTAGTTGCCTGTATAGGCGAGCATCCCACCTGATGGAGATAGCTTTCCGATCTGTCTCCAACAAGGACAGTGCAGGCCTAGTTTCATACAGCGGTAAGTTGCAGTCTAAAAGACATTCCAGTATGCAGTGACCACCTAGATGTGGCTGTATGATGTTACAATTTGTTGTAACTCCTATTAGCGCATCCGAAATTGCCAAATAATCTATGGTTGATCTTTTCGTACCACGAGACCACGTATATACATGCTCACATTGTACAAAGGGTACAACATACAGTTCCCATTCATTCAGGAAGTTCCTCCATATTTGCCCCCTTTCAAATGCCAGTATTTCATAGATATTTGTCGCTATATCAGTTTTTGCCGTTTTGGAATTCATATTTGAATTAAAATCGCCACCTATGATGATTTGTGCATTTGGAACGTCGATTGCAACTTGTAGAAATACAGAGTTCACTTTTTCAATAAACACATCTATTGATGTGGTCGATGGATTCCAATACAGTGCAATAATGATCAACTGAAAGAACACTTGAGCATTCGATGACACTTCCACAACCAATATGTCTGAAGAAGAGTAGAATTGCAACAACTTAGTATAATATAAATGTCTCACAAGGATAGCAAGACCACCAGATGGACGGCCCTGTATACCTTTTACCGCTCTTGAACAAAAAGCTACATATCCTTCCAAATAAATATCTTGGGTTGCCATAGTTTCCTGCAATATAATTATAGCTGGTAGCTGTACGAGTGAAATGTTCTGAAACCATTGCTCCAGATTGTTGAAACCACAGCAATTCCAAGAATTTATAACCACTCTATTGTGTTATTGCTTTTCTTTGGCTGGCATGTCACCTATTAGAGCTTTCATAAGAGGTTCAAGCCATGCCAGACTTGTAGCAATTTGAGCGACAGATTCAGATTGAATTCTGATTTTCTCATGTAGGGTTGCAAACTGGTTATCGTGATCTTCAATGAGCTTATTATTATATGATGCTGAGGGCTGATACTCTACAAAGAGTGTAGCATTTTCCAATGAGTTGTACATAGATAACTCATACCCAAGCAATTGAAGATCTTTTGAATGTTTCCATATTAGGGCAGCAATGATAGTGTTTTGATATTTACATAGCATTCGACCATTTGATACATACGGTAAGCGAATCCAATCAATGTCGTTAGATACTAAGTTGCGTAAAGCTGGTATTTGATGGAATACTTTCATCAAAGATGCTCGATTTAGGTTGGGTTTGTCTACTTTCCTTGGATCCAACGTTCAACCCATTACCAGTTTCATTTCGGGCCCAGTGTATTATAATAAGACCATTTATCCGCACACTCTCCATCAATGCATACAACGGGAGGTGTAGACTGCGATTTCTGAAGTGCATCAGGACCTCCCTGCATAACTTGTGAGTGGATAGAATTTTGTTCCTGAGAACTTACAACTTCATTCGCATCCTGACTTATTTGGTTCTGCACACCGCTAATTACTAAGGTGTTCACAGCAGAGCGGCTAGCACTGATGTCTTCTACATTCTGAGGTTTTTGGACTAAGGAAGTAATTTTTTTATCGATTTTTTCAAAGAAACGCTGTAACTGCGTTTGTATAAGAATAGGTGACGAAATTGAATTGTCATCAATTATATTTACATCATGGTTGTTTGATGGATCATCTGAGCCCTTTTTATTTGTGTTCACGCCTGAGCTTGAGGGAACAATGATTGTCGGCACAGTATCATTTATACCCAATACAGCTTGACTTTCGATATTAAGTTGCATTATATCTATGTTGTTGTCATCCTTAGAAACGCACTTATTATTATTTCTTGTTTGTTGTTGCTTTTTTACTTGCTGTTTTTCTATTAACGTAGACTTTTTATTTTTTACTTTATTATTGCCAGCAATATCAGACCCTGCTAACATCAAGGGATTTTGCAGGAAGGCATTTTTTTGTCTTTTCAATGCTTTTGCATGCATTTTTTTAGCTTTGCGAGACATAAAGAATGTGCTCTGATTTCCACTTCTTACCTCAGCCAAGTCGTCAGTACATTCCTGTTCCCTCTCACTAGGATCCGAATTTAAATCAATCAGATCTATGAGCACAGAGGGACTATCAGGAGCGTACCTTGAAGGAGATAACTTTTGGGCTTCATTTGAATTGAGTACTTCAGCCATCCTTTCTTCTGAAATTAGATTTGCGGCTAGCACTATCTTTTCTAGAATCAATATTCTTTCATGTTGTAATTTGGCTATCTCCTCATACGGTGGAGTCTGATTCAATAAAACAGTCTTAGCCCCACTAGTTAAATTTGTTTCAATAGGGCATTTTTTTCTACATTCTCAGTTTGAGAAGCTACAGATTTTACATTGTGCAGCTTTTCCTCTTTTATTCCAGTTACTATTACTTCTAACTTTTCAGTGTGATGACATTTCTCACACAAGTGTTTCTCAGCCCAAAACGTGTGACATTTATCTTGAGCCATCAAAAAACCTTCAATCTTGCATATTCTCGAATTGATTTCTGACGTTGCTAGACTCAGAGCACCGATCACCCCATGAGTAAATTCATGCCCCTTATCCAGCAAGTTCAGGATTCTAGTCAAGACTGGAAGATTCTGTAATTCCTGGGGATTTAGATCTACCAGAGTGTCTTCTAGTGGATATAACGGAAATGATGAAGTAGGATGATGCAGTTTGTCAGAACTTTGCTTCGATGGTATAGGGTCAATGCCCAAGACCGGTGAGTGAGGATCTACTGTGTCTGATGGATTAAATTGGATTTCATGTGTAGGTGAGCTAGAGGAATGTTTTAAATCCCTAACCCCCCACCCCTTTGCATTTTTCCTTGTTTCTTTTAGTTGGCTCAAATTCTCGGCAATCGCTGCATGAAAATGAACTTGCTCCCTGATGCCCCTTGACTCTGCAGCAGGTGTTGAGGGGCCATTAGATAACCGTGTTCTGCTGTGGAGTTCTGCTAGGACTACTGGGGCAACTAGTGAGATATCTATAGTTGGGATATTACAATCGTCGCCTACCGCTCCTAGTATTGAGCTATCTGTAATGGGTACATTGTGTATCGGGTTTGATGGATAGATTATGCCTTCTTTCCCTTCCCTGTGAAATTGGGCCACAATGTCAACCTTATTTACAGTTTCTAGTATTTTGACTTTTTTTAACCCAGGTGGTATAGGATCAATCACATTTGTATCCGCTAAAGGTTTCGATTGCGAACTAGCACTCAAATTTTCGGTTATACCTTTTCCTTTTTTCCTAATTTGGTTAACCGTTTCATGCGTGGACTCTTCACCTGACATATTCCCCTCAGACAACATTGAGGGTGATCCATTTAGGCATCTCTTTCCATTTCGCAATTTTTTTACCATGATGCACGTACGGGTACAACCAAACCCACGCAATCAACACAATACTTAAGGAACTTACAACCTAAAATACTTCTCAGTGTATACTGCGAGACCACTTAAACACACTCCAGGGCACCCCGCGCCACGCACAGCGAACAGCAAACAGTACTTGTCCGGTACTTGGTGCGTGGCGCGGGTGCGCCAGACTGCTACAATTTGAATACCAAACAACGTGACTCGTCACAGAGGGCGTGGCCACCACAGTAGGAAGTGCCTTCAAAAAAAGAAAGGCGGAGTTAAATGCCTGTGATTGTAAATTGACAATGTTATGTGCACAACTATGACGCATTGATTTACAAACACACCGTTTGAAAGGCACACAAATTGAAAGGCACACAAGCTCTATTAAGGCAACACAATGCCGACACAAAGCGGCACTAGATAGAAACAGTCACCTTTCAGGTCAGGCACGCTGGTGTAACCAGCCAAGACTTCCTCCTTGCAAAGCCTGCTCACCGCAGCAAAGTCCGCTACCGCACGGCAGTAAAGAAGCAAGACGGCAATAATCCACAAGATGTAAAATGAAGGGCGCAGCGGCAGCAAACAGTACTTGTCCGGTACTTGGTGCGCGGCGCGGATGCGCCAGACTGCTACAATTTGAATACCAAACAACATGACTCGTCACAGAGGGCGTGGCCACCACAGTAGGAAGTGCCTTTCAGGTCAGGCACGCTGGTGTAACCAGCCAAGACTTCCTCCTTGCGAAGCCTGCTCACCGCAGCAAAGTCCGCTGCCGCATGGCAGTAAAGAAGCAAGACGGCAATAATCCACAAGATGTAAAATGAAGGGCGCAGCGGCAGCAAACAGTACTTGTCCGGTACTTGGTACAAACATTTGTGGCTTCCCTTGCAGTGTGCATTTCTGAATAGAGATCAGTGGCAGTTTGTTTGGTTTTCTGGTCAGCGAAAGCGTTCCCTTTTCCTACATCATTTATGATTTTCTGATGCGCTGCGCATTTCATAATCATTAACTGAGTGGGAAGTGCAAGCGCTGAAAGTAACCGCACTATCAAGGAGCCATGTTGAATCTTCGTTCCATGTGAGGTCAAGAACCCTCTTCTGCCCAAAGTCTACCGAAATTGTGAACTACCCCAAAAGCATACTGACTATCAGTATATATGTTTACTCTAAGCCCTTTGGAAAGTTCACAAGCTCGAGTCCGTGCAATAATCTCTGCGGCCTGTGCAGAGTTATGCAAAATTCTTTTGTTTTCCACAATCGTGCTTAGTGTGGTGATGGCATAAGCAGCCGTGGATGTACCATCCGGAAGTTTGAAACAGGAGCCATCGCAAAACAGCTCCCCTTGTGGGTCGTTCAAAGGTGTATCTTTCAGGTCGATCCTGCCTTTAGTCTCTTGCTCTGTGGTTTAAAGGCAGTCATGTGACACTTTGTCACTGCAAGCTGTATCTTGCGGGAAAGGTAATAGTTCAGCCGGATTTAATACACAACACCTCTGAATTTTAATGTGCGGTGCAAATAAGATCAATTCGCATCTCGTTAATCTTGCGGAGGTGATGTGTTGCGTTTATGTTCTGTTTAATAGAACATCTACAGAGTGAGGTACCAACAAGGTTAAAGCACAGCCAAGGACCATACCCTCGCTCTGTTTTAGAGACACAGCAGCAGCAGCAGCGACAGCTCTCAAACATCTTGGCAAAGCGCATGCGACAGGATCGAGGGCAGAAGAAAAGTAACCTCATGGCCTATTCTTCCCTCCATGCTCCTGCGTTAATACAGCCAAAGCACAGCCATCACGTTCATGCACATACAACTCGAAGGCCTTTTCATAATTTGGCGTGCCCAAAACTGGTGCTGAACACAGTGCAGTCTTGAGCAGATCAAACGCTTTTGGTGTTCCAAGTTCCATGGCAATGGCAAAGAAATGCCCTTCTTTGTCAAAGCCAACATTGGTTTAATCACCAGTGAGAAGTTTGGTATTCACTACCTACAGTAAGAAGCTAGTCCTATCAAGGATCTGACTTCCTTGTGTATTTGGGACATACATGCTAGAAATGATTTTAATCCGTTCATGCGTCAATCTTCTTCCCTCCTTTGACAGGAGATAGCCTAAATAGGTGACCTCCTGCCGACAATATTGAAACTTTTTAAATAAAGCTTTATGTCCATGTTTTGCTAGGTGAATAATCAACAACACAGTGCCCTCCTTGCAGGCACTTTCTGAGTCAGCAGCTAAAAGAAGATCATCTACGTATTGAAGTAGTGTACAAGTGATAGGCAACTAGAGTGTGTCGAGCTGCTCTTTCAAAGCCCTACTATAAATGCTTGGACTTTCCGTGTGGCGCATATGTGAATGTAAACGAGCGTCCCCCTAAGGTGAACGCGAACAGGTATCTGCTATCCTTATGTATAGGAATGCTAAAGAAAGCATTCTTAAGATCTACAACAATAAAGTGAGTAGCAGAAGCTGGGATCATAGTTAGTATCATCGGTACATCAGGCACAATAGGAAATTGTGGAACAACAATCTTATTGATGGCGCATAAGTCAATGATGAAAAGAAAAGGAATTGCATTATCGCCTTTCTTATACACAGGCAAAATCGGACTGTTGCACAAACTACCTGCAATTTCCTCAATTACCCCACAGTGTACAAAATCAGAAACTATACACTTCAAAGCTTGCTCACCATCAACCGAAATCTTATACTGAGGAATACATGGCAACTTTACCCCGTGTTTTAAGATGACTTTAACAGTCTCAATTTGTAGAACACCAACATCATTGTCATCAATCACCCATAAACACTCCGGAACATCACTAAATTCTGGTGGCAAAGGTCTAGTCAGGAACTGAGATACAGAAAGTTGCTGTGGTGAACTCGTCAAATGCACTCCATTTGAAGAACAATGAATTACCGCATTTAATTCTTTCAACAGATTCAACCTCAACAAATTCTCTCCACAGTTTGTTGTCAAAAGAAACCGACAATGATCCGTGAATGGACCCAGTGTAATCGGTACCGGCGAAGAAACCAGACAAACTACTGGTGTACCAGAAAACCCTACAGAGACATTGTTTTGCCCTGACAGTGGAATGTTTGGAACCCGTGAATGGTCAATGGAACACTTCTGCACTCCTGTATCTATCAAGAATAGGTGTTTCCTATTTTCCACTATCATTTCAACGTAGGGACCTTTCTGATTAACGGGAATAGGCATTGGTTCCAAACCCTGCTTTGGGCAATCCTAGTGAAACAAAATGTCATCAAAAGGAAGGTCTTCAGAGAAATATGCAGCAGAAGGATGATCAAAAATGTTTCTATTATCCACACTCAGTGACTGATTATCTTGTGAAAAAGACTATGAATTCTGAGAAAACTGGCTTCTACCAGGACCCCCTGCCCCAGGGCAGCCTCTGGATCAGCTACCCATGTTACCAAATGTGTTATTCGACCTCTGCTGGAGGATCGGGCATTGTGCTCGTCAATGACGCTCTTGTCTACAATAAGCACATTGGTTCGCGTGTACAGGACCCAACAGCCCATTACCCTGTGGAGCATACTCTCCCCTAAAATGTGTACTACCCCCTCTAGGACCTCTAACAATCTGTTGCAATAGAACTTTCATTTTCAGGTCTCCATTTCTCTTTTCGATTCTCTCTTTTTCATTATTGACTCGGATTTCATAATATTGAGCCATATGCAATACTTCAGACTTAGCTTGCCAAGCGCTCTCAGAAGTCATAATTTGCGACTGGATGTCAGGTAACAATCCATGCACAAATATGTCTACAAATAGTTGTTTTCCAGATTCTGTGCTCAAATCCTGCCCACTGAAGTCTGAAAATACTTGTTCACACAGATTAAAGAATTCGGTAGCACCCTCAGGCTTTCCTTGGATACAAGCAGTAAGTTTGTCTCAGACAATCTCTCAGGAATTAAGACTTTCAGTTTTGTCACTATTCTATCAGACAAAGTCAGTATTACGTGTGGCGGTCTCTCGCCAGCTGGTCTATCTCTATGTTGTCTAACCATATTATCCCATGTGTCCCCTAGCCCTGCTGTATCATCTACTGTCCTAATCTGTTTCCACAAATCAATGGGTAGGAGCACACTAAATAACAAATCTATATCGCTCAGAGTAAATACTGACGACTGCAAGACAGATTCTATCTCTTTATAGAACCCTGTTGGATTATTTCTAATATCTGGGATGGATTGTCTAATAGTGTTCACTTCCTGTCTCGAGAACAGAACGTGAACAAACTGTGATACATAATGTGCAGGAATGTCGTAAGCAGCAGTTCCTGCTGCAGCATTAGCTAAAGCCTCAACCTTTGGGACAAATGTCGGAGGAACCTCTCTCATAGGCAACTGGGAGATAGGAAACTCTGAACGCTTACAGAGCAACAGAGCTAAATCGAGCGCTAAATCAGCTGAAGGAGTGTCAGACAAAAAGGCTCTCTTGTAGATATTCAATAATTCTGCGGGACAACAAATCTTTCTTTTTATACCTTCACCCTGTAGGTATTCTACCATAACCTGTATCACTTTCCTCTGCATTTCTGGCGTATACTAACTATACGTGTCATATACTTCTACGGGATATATCGACATGTCTGAAATCCATCTAATTGCATCTTTTGTGCAAATTCGTGTTTCCTCACTCATCGACTTACAAAGAGGAAGGAACCGTTCCTGTACAAATATAGCGCTCAAACTATCACCATCACTTTCATCATTCCTTAACATTTCTAACTCCCTTCTATACTCAAAAATCCTCTTGATGTGCTCATATAATTTCTCCGCAGTATCTCTTGAATATTTTAAAACATTCAGATCCCTCAACCCTTGTGGGAGGTCTACGTCATCCAGTCTGTTCCACATTACACATAAATTAATCCCCAGCCCTTCGATAAAAACATTTTTCTCAGGAAAACTTTCTAGGTTAGAGAGTGTGGCAAAAACATCATATAGTTCACCCTTCTCCGTGCACTGTCTAGCCCATGCAGTCAAATCGCGCTTTTTCTCTTTAGGCACAGTATTGCGAGTTACAATATTTTATTCCGCTCCCTTATCAACTACAAGCGGAACAGAACCACTTGGAAGAGAAAGAGTAGAAGAATCTTGTACAATCAGTAAAAAAGGTACTATCACGGGTGCAGAAGACAAATCTACCAGACCCGTGACAAAAAAGGCAGAGGTACAGGTGGAGAAGCAGCGATAGGAGGAATAACAATAACCGGAGGAAGAGGAGCAATAGGAGGAACAATAGGACGAGCAGGAATTACTACGGAAGGAGGAATAACAGCAGGAAGAGATAAAGCAACAGGAATAGGCACATATGGAGGTGGCTCAGTGGCACCAGGCCTTCATTCGTTTAGAAGCTTGTCAATTAATTTATCAGACACATGAAAATCTTTAGACGGATATATTTTCTGAATGCCAAGTTGAAAAGCCCTATCCATATTTCTAACTGACTCTGATTGTTTGTTTTTATCATACAATAACGCTTTCTCTGCGTTGGACATATGTCGCGCGCATGTTTCTCTCTACTTTCAAGTTGCTGCATAGCTTCTTTCTTCCAATTTTGTAATAAATTAAATGTTTTTTTCTTCAACAATATAGACTCTAAATATTCTATACAAGGAATCTCAAAGCTACCATTGATTGGCTATTGAAGTTCGGAAGCATGTCTAGTTTGTCTGTGCCAAATATCATTAAACACTATACTACCAATGCAGTGCTTACAGTACATAGTACATGCCGGCGACCCCTCCTGTGGTGCCGGATAGCCAAATTCCAAAGATTTTCTGTCCCTGCGGAACAATGCCCTGAAACAATAATAATGCGTGGTCTAGAGTTTGTGCCGAGTTCACATATAGTTCATACAATAATATGCACATGGATTACATAGGTTTGGGTTTACAACAAGTTACAATGGCATAGTGTATTCCTGGATTTAGCAGTAAGCCTTAGCACAAATCCCTTCACAATGTAGTTCTGCCAGTGTCCACGCTTGACATTTACATAGTATTGTCCTCGATGTGGGTTCGTGCATGAGGCTTGTTAGTGCAGACAATCCTTAGACCACAAATCATGCTTGGGGCAAGGTCTCATTACCTAGTCTAAATATTCAGCCCCCGGACAGTCTAACCATTAACAAGGTGTAAAGGTCGGGAAGGCTTGGTTACAAGTTGGAAACACAGTCCACCATTTTAGATCAGAGAATCACATACGAACAGAAATCAAAATGGCGGACAATTCTAAAATGGCGGCAAAGTCAATCCAAAATCAGAACTTTGCAACGCGGTTTTCTTTGCAGAGCGACTAGGCTTAGGCCAATATAGATCAGAAGGAGGTAAGATATGATTTCCCAATTAACATGGCGAGGTACCACCTGATAGAGTCATAAGACAAGGATGTATCCTTGCTGCATGCCTCTTGTAGGCGAGCGTCCCCAGATAGCACGACCCTCCCCGCAATGAGAGGCAAGTATGGACTCTCCCACAAATGGGAATAAGGCTAGGACGAAGTGCGGGTGAGCTTAAAGGAAGCTTTATCTAAGTCAAAATAGGGCATGCAAAGAACTCTGCAAACTCCGAGAGCGCTCTGTCTGACAATAGCAAAGACAGGTGTTTTTATTTACAAAAAATGTCATAGGCACCTACACACTAAAGGGGGCACATGTACATGGGGATTGGGTGGCGTCGACTAACTATATGTGCAGCTGTGATGCGTCTCTCAGTGGTTGGTGGACACCGCCGGGTGCCAACGTGGGGTGGGCAGGTCAGCTGGGCTCATCCGGGAGGCGCTGTCCGGTCAGGTGTGGTCAGTGTCATTGATGGACATCTTTCTTGGCTTTCTGCCCTAAGGGCCAGGCACACCCCATTCATTCAATGCTGCAATGTCAGCTGTCCTGTAAATCCTACAATAGGTTATTCTACAGGATAATATTTCACAGGAGGAATGCGCATTAGGTGGGGTACTTTGGAGATACATCAATACAGGGTTGCTGTTGTCCTGTTGACTAGGTATCATAGGCCACGGGGTCGGGTCTCAGGGCATGGGGTAAGCTGTCTGGGCTTTGGGTCTCGTTAGAAGTCATGACAGATGCTTTTACACAATGTTGGTGCAATATTAGGTGTCTTCTTTTACAAGCGTCATTAATCTGGGGTGAACTGATGGGTCGTGGGACCTATGAGGGGGCACCTCTGGCCTCTGGTTATGGCCGGATTTTGCTGCTGGGCTGTAAATAATTCAGGTGGCTGTTCGTGGCCATGTGGGCTGCGGGGGAATCATGAATGCCTGAAACGGCTCCAGCCGAATTGGGGGAGGTGAGGCGGTATCGCTCGGGCCTTTGCTTTCTCTGGCAGGCTTCAATGGGAAGGGAGGAGAGGTGGCCTTGGATATGCCCACAATGATAGTCTTCTCACAAGCTGCAAACTGTAAAACGAAGGGATTAGCATAATGTAAACTGGCTAAGGGGTTACACATCGATAGTATTTACATCAGGACATATTAATTTCAGAATTCGTTAACTATATCTACAGCACCATTTGTCACTATAGGGTAAGTATTTGCAATATTAGCAGTTTTAGCATCACACTGTAAACATGATACGTGAGGTAGCATTAGGGTTGGTGGAGCACGCAGGAGCAACAGACCAATACGGTTGACAGCAGTAATACACATTAAACCTGTACATTTGTACTTGATGGCATTCTATGTATCTTATTTACATGAGCGCACAATACTGTCGTGCTTGTGTTCCTTTGCACTCTAGCAGCATCAGGGTAGTCATGGCATAAGGACTTGGCATCATTCACTTTACATTACCCCTAGAGAGGCACATAGTAGGAGGCCAGGGACCCTGAGTGCATTGTGCATACTGAGGGGGTTTGAGTATTGTGACCATGTTGTCGCACAATGACACATTCTTCGGTTCGTACAGGGTTTGTAGATTTTTGACACGGAGGTCGTGCACGAGGGATATCATTGTAATGCAATATATGCATATATGTATATATGTATGAGCAGTTCCTGGTGTGGGATTAAGGCTTTTGTTTCATCGAGGACGGTTTACAGTTATTTTCCAAGCCAGCCCCGCTGCCCGGGTCACGCTGAGGATGATGATGCACTGCGGAAGGTGAAAGATACAGTGTTTGCTCTAGCACTAGCTCATGTCCGACTGGTCGTGGGAACGGGCTTTCAGCGGATCTGCCAGGGAGCGGAGGCAACAGGGTAGACGGGGACTCTCTAAAGGTGGGGGCTGTCCTGCAGCGCACAAGGAGTCATGTCTTAAGATGGCGTTCTGGTTTTCAAAAATGGTTTCCTGGGCCTAGCCTAATACAGTATATTTAGTCCATGTGTCGGCCAGTGGTCCACCCACCACCTGGGCCCTGGTGGCAGGGGGGCCCCTGATGAGTCATGGACATCACAAGGAGGGGACTGCAGCGCAGGGGGGGTCTCTTTGACCTGTCCTCCCATACATTTTTCAACCTCTATCTAGCTGATTTGAACAAAGCATTAGAAAAAAAATCATTAGCAAGCGTCATTGTATTGTATCGCTATAATTTCTGATAATTTTACCTCTTATAATGTGCTCCCTGTGTACTTTTTGGCAGAGCGCTCTCAGGCTCTCGGACAGCAGAGCTCTTTGCTTGCATACTTTATTTTATATAATGTTTGTTATCCTTGCCACTTATTTTCTGGTCTCATTCCCTGACAGGGTGTGTTATTCTTATTTTTGCATACTGTGAGGATGCTTGTTCGGTGCCCACCTTCATTTGGTGACCCCTTAGTGTGATTTCCTCAAGACCCCTGTATCTGCAGAGAGATCCACGGCTTCTCCGGCAAGGCTGCACCCACCTACGGCTGACCAGTCCCCAAAAAATGCATATGCAGAAGAAAAAGGTTCTTGTGGGTTCAGCCTTTGCAAATACCTTGATGATCGCCTGCACCGGGTGCGGCCCCAGAGAGAGGCCCAGATTTTGTGGATAGACCGGGAATCGAAGTTCTTGGAAGAACACAGGCACGCAAGTATAAATTGCAAGTAAAAACGAATGAGAGAATGCAGGGAATATAGAGCGGTATGATTGTAGAGAACACGCAAGGGTTGAATGTGAATGTATTGCGTGACTCTTTAGAGTAAAGCACTTTTTTCCTTTTTTATAGCCATTAGTTGTTTACTAGAGAAATAATGAGAAGATACAGAGGAGATATGGGAACCTAGCTCCGAAAGGAGGTGGAAAGTGACGCTGCGGTGCACGGTCTCAACCAGTGCAGAGAATAAATACAGAGATAAAAGTAGGAGCCCCATATAATTAGAGGGCTTGGGAATCAGTAGGGTTGTTGTTCTAGCTTATTATTTTATATTTTTATTTTCAGTGTTTTTTATAATATGTGGAGGAAGGCCCAGGAGTGGCAGAGGTGATATGAATGTTGAGTAAGTGAGGACATTAATATGCTCTATGTGGGGTATATGGTTGTGGGGTAAATGTTTTTGATTATTGTTTTTGGTCTGTTTTTGTTGGTTCATAAGCTGTTCTATGTTCGTTGTATATAATTGTACAGTGTACTGTGAAGTTTAAGATAGAGGTTCTAAGATATTAATGACTGTCCCTGAAAGAAGGCCTCAAGTATAGTAGAGAGGCTGAGGGGAAGATGAGGTCTTATAAGTATTGGGGAAACCATACATTATAGGTAAAATATTTGTGGACATGGGGATGGACACTCCACTGACCCATATTTGCAAGCATCTTCCCCTGTATATTGAGCAAATTATAAAATACAATAGTAAATGGGTAACTGAAACGAAGGGGGAGGGAATGTCACATGCTTGGTCAGAAGAAGGGTCATTTGATAAGGGAACATTAGAGCATCTGTCCACATATCTGACAGTGAAGTACAAGGGAAAGCAGATCCAAAACAGAAGGGAGGTGTTAGATTTGTGGAAGATGTCCGAAGAAACACCCTAACACAAATAAGAGGGAAAAAAGGTCAGAAGTAAGGGGAACTGAAGGAGAAAAGGAGAAGGGGGAGGAAGAACCCAAGAAGATATACCCATTGCTCACAAGGGCGGTGGAAGGGCATACAGCCCCAAAATATATATCGGAGGGCAGCACGCCCACTACCCCAGGTACAGCCCCACCCCCTCCATATCACCCATCTACCATCACCCCCACTCACACTGGAGTAAGTACCCAATATCTTGAGGCGGCATTGACCATGACCCGAATCAAATTGACTTGATTGCGAGCTGTATGCAAAGCTGCAAGAGTACTTGAGGGAGAACCCCAACACCCGAGAGGTACTCTATACCCAAAGATGAATGGAAATTAGAACACTTCCTCTTCAGGACAAACAGTGCGCCCATACGGGCTGTACGAGTAGAATGAGAGGGGGAGACTGATAGTTTGGGGTATGACACTGTAGCCTCGGTGAGGGATGAAGAGGACTGGAGCGATTTTGATGAATCAGAAGAAGGTGCCGTGGGACGGATGCAACAGGTGCAATGGGCCTCCCCTACGCCTCATTACACGGTAGGCGGTGAGCCATGGCGCTATTAGCGCCATGGCTCATGCCGGTAAAATACCGCCACCGCCTTGGCGGAAAGGGGATTTACCGCCTCATCCCAAGGTTGGAGGGGCGGTAAATCCCCCTTCCACCATTGCCCTTCCCCATTCCCATTTCTGCCCCATAGGGCTCTATGGGAATGGGGAAAGCGCTAATTACGGCACCGCAATTTTGCGGTGCCCTAATTAGCTCCGAGGTCCCTTAGCGGGTTGGTATTTAACGCCTGCAAAAAGCAGGCGTTAAAACTCCAACCCGCTAAGGGACCTCGTAGTAAGGCGGCAGGGATTTACCGGTACCGGTATTTTACTGGTGCCGGTAAATCCCTACCGCCTACCTTGTAATGAGGCCCAGTGTGTGAGATATGGGAGGGAAGGCTTCAAAACAGCATGGGATGGATGCCCATAGCAAAAAAAGAAACGAACAAAGGTGGACATTGGGAAGGTACAAACAAAACAACAGGTGCCTCTTATCCATAAGGGAGCAGGGCGGCCCCATTATGTATCTTGGGCACAGATGGACACAAATAATCTCCTCATGTCCCTCCCCCCACTCACGGCGGGCACAGAAAAATGCATCTATGTCTTTGAGAAAAACACAGCGAGCAAACCCACTGGCTATAGGAGATATTAAGAGTCTCCTGGTATCAGCAATAGGAGATCAAGCTGACACACTGTGGGTGAAAATGGGGTTCCCGGGGCTGACAATAAGTAACGATACTCATGATGGGGCATCATTCAATAATGTTCAGGCACAAGTATGGGATGCCCTGCGTAGAACCTTCCCTGACACCCAACATTTACATTCCACAATGCAGTGCACTATGGGGGATGAGGAATATGCTGCACAGTTCATTCTTCAAGTGCAGGAGATGTGGCGTGTGGAGACAGGCACTGCATGGGACAAGTCGACCTCCCTATTTTGCTTCATAATTAAGTGCAGCATCCCAAAGGAAGTACAGAAGGCCCTTGATAAAATAGCAGGGATAGAAGCCAAAGGCTGGCCTGAGATTCAGAGCATTAAGTACATCACTGTAGGAGGATCAAAGAGAGAGAGAAAGAAACAATTCAGATTAGCTGAAGAAGCAAATCTAGTACAGACGAAATTGGTGAACGTCACAGCAGTCACAGCAGCTCTGCCCTCGAAGCAATCAGGGGAGGAGGGAGGTGTTTCTGTAGCAACACAGGCAAGGATTGCTGCAGTGTCGTCAGACAATGAGCAGGAGCAGTGGGGAGGAGAACAGCAGTACATTGGATCCCAGTGGCAAGGAAGGCCTGCAAAAGGACAAGTTGGGATCTGGGGACACAGAGGAGGGGGTTATGGGTGGCAAGGGCCCAGAGGAGGGAATCCAGGAAGTGCTGGTTGTGCAGGAGTTGGGGCCACTTCTCATGTTAATGCTGCAGAAGGCAAAGGGAAAACTATCAATCTAATCAACCCTATTACAGCCCACCCCAATGTCGACACCCCCACCTTGGGGAGCCCACACTGCCTCCCACATAGGAGCTTATGAGCAACCTCCACAATATGCACAGCAGTCCCCTTCACCACCTGGTTACAATACACTCCGTCAACCCCCCACATACAATGCAATCGCAGGTAAACGGCCCCAATCAGATGGCCCCCCATCACAACAACCCTTTTGCCACAACCCCAAACAACGCACCAGCACCCTACCAAGGGGCATGTGTGTTCAGTGAAAATATTTTCTCTTGCCCCGGGACAGACAGCTACCCCGACTAGGACAGCCCACAGAGAGCTGTTGCATGTCCAGTCCTATACACTACCTTAAATCCAGAAGAGGAACCACTGGTGGGGGGAGAGATCCATCTTTCTCGTGGACTCGGGGGTGGAGAAATCATGCAAATGTGAAGGTGATTTTCCATTATCTCGCCAAAGTATCGAAACGCAAGGGTTCTCTGGGGCTGTAGTCACAGTTCCTTATAGAGAAGATTTGGATGTCAAGATCGGGGGAAATACAGTGTGAGCACCCCTACTCTACTATGAAAGCTCCCCTGTGAATTTACTGGGATGAGATTTGCTCAGCAAGTTAAACATGACCATATAATTCACCGATAGAGGGATTATTTGCTCCACCCCAGGCATGTGTCCCCTCAGAGCAATGTTATTGATACATACCATGGCCAATGAACTGAAGATGAGGGGGGTACCAGTACATCCTGACATGTTTGTGCATCGGATCTGAATCTTGGCCAGAGCAGTGCCTGAACTCATCAGAAAAGAGTGGAGCATGCCCTCTGATTTTGTGTTGCACCCTGTTCTTGCCCCTAAAGTGGTTACTGGCAAAATCGTGTCACTAGAGTTACAAGGAGCACAAGTGTCTGCAAAAAGAATAGTGGCAATAGGTCTGGACATGAATGGCTGTGAACAGGGCACAGTATTGTGCATTGACCCAAGCATACCATTGCGTGAGTTGACCAATGAGGAACTGTTCACTGATGACAGCAATGATGGGGAAATAATTTTGAAAATTAGCATTCCCTGTGAGGTGATGGTACAGTACAGTTCCCCCCTTACTTGTGGACCATGAACCCCCATGATGTTGGGCTATTGAGGGAGGACACTCCTGTAAAGATAACCCTGAAGCCAGTTGCAATATTACCTAGGGTAAAACAATACCCACTGTCCAGAGAAGCTGAGGAAGGGATTCCCGAAACACTAAGTGCACTAATTCAGCAAGGGATAATTTTCCCCTCAAATTCGCCATGCAACATGGCTGTGTATCCGATTAAGAAAGCAGCAAGGGGGTTGTGGCGTATGATCCAGGACCTTCGCCCACTTAATGATGTAGTCCAGAAGGAGTTGCCTCTTGTCCCGAACTCTGCTTCCATTTTGTGTAGTGTTCCAAAACAGGCCACTCATTTTACCATGGTCGATTTGAAAAATGTGTTCTTTTCAGTGCCCCTTGATCCAGACTCCCAATACCTTACAGCAATCACAATGGGTGGGAGAAGGTATCAACACTTCTGACTGCCCCAGGGGTACTGCAAGAGCCCCGGCATATTTAACAGGATATTGCACAGAGAACTCAGCAATATTAAAGTCCTGAGCACCATTATTCAGTAAGTAGATGACTTCCTGGTCTGCAGCAAGAGTGAAGAAAGTTGTCGAAGAGATTCTATTGTCCTCCATAAGTTACTCGCCCAAAAGGGGTATAAGGTGGATGAGAAAAAACTGCAATACTGTCTGACTAAGGTCCTGTACTTGGGCCAAATGATTTCAAAAGATGGTAAGAGAATAATACCTGATTGGGTGGCAACAGTGCGTGCCTCAGCCAGAACCTACACAGCTAAGGATATGCAGCAGTTCTTTGGAATATGCAACTATTGTAAGGCATGGATACTAAACTATGCAGCCTATACGAGCACCCTTTAGCAGGGACTAAAAGAAGCACAGAAAGACAAAACGCACATAAGGTGGAAAGCAGAAATGCAGACAGCATTTGAGAACCTAAAACAATTGATCAGCATGTCCCCAGTCCTAGCCACACCTCATTACGAGAGGGAATTGTACCTGTTCCCGCACTCAAGTGGGACCCTAATGACAGCTGTGTTAACACAAAAAAGTCCATGGGCAACAAGCCACTGGCAAATTACAGTGGAACACTCGATTCAGCGATGCAGGATCACTTTGCTTGCAAATAGGTTCTTGAAGCTGCCACCTTTGCTATTGAAATGTGCTCTACAATTGTCATGGGGTGCTCTGTCACCCTGTATGTTGAACACTCACTATTCGCCATACTTGAAAGGTCACCACACAAAGGGCATCAGACTATGAAATAATTCTGTCAAGCCCCAATATTCATGTGGTGCGCTGCAAAACAGTAAACCCAGTCATGTTTCTTACAAAGCCATGCAACCTGAAAAATATGCAAGAGCATGATTGTGCCACATATGAGGGAGAAGATGATATTCCTAAAGCTAGGGAATATTAATTACAGGAAGGAGAAGTGTTCTTCGTAAATGCATCAGCATCCATTTGCCAGGAAACAGGCGAAAACATGTTGGAGCAGCAGCATTGAGATTGAAAGATGGGGAATACGAGGTACTAGTGAAGAAACTTTTGTCCATGCATTATTCCGCCAAAGCCGCAGAACTAGTGGCATTGATTGAAGCATTCCACGCAGCAAAGAGGTGTGCCGTAACAATATATTCCGGTTCGGCATACGTAACCAATACAGTACATGCTGGTCTATCCAGATGGAGAAAGAGGGGGTTCAGGAGAGCTAATGAGTCCCCAGTACAACATGCAGAATTACTAAATAAATTGATTGAGGCACTTGCCAAACCCTCTGTAGTGGCCTTAGTAAAATGTCAAGCCCATGCCCATAATAATGACGATATATCTCTGGGAAATTCAGCCAAAGAAGCAGCATACCTGCCCATACAAATGGGCACAGAATGTATATAGATAAACAAACAAGAATAATCCAAAGCAGAAGCATACAACTCATTAGCCATTGCCCAAATCATAGAGTTACAGAGAAGAGCCCTATCCACAGAGCAAGAGTTATGGACCAAACAAAAGTGCACACAGTCACCCACTGATCTATTGTGGAGAAAAAACACAATAGGGAAAGTAGTCATGCCTGTAGAATTATTATGCACAGCATTTGAACAATTGCACTTTCCAGCAAATACTTCTAAGCAACACATTGCCACAGATCTCCAAGAAGATTGTTTTATCCCAAATCTCCAGAAGTACCTTAACAAAATGGTAGTCGAATGCAAAACATGTCAAGTATTCAATTCAGGCATGGGTCTCATGAACACTAAGGGGAACATTACCCTGCCCTGTAGGACCCTTCCATGAACTGCATATTGATTAAACAGACATGGGAGAGAGATGTAATGGATCCCGATACTTAAACGTGGTGGTGTGTCCCTTTTTGCAAAGGGTGGAAGCAGGCTCCTGTGTCCACCTGGATGTGAAGTATGCAGCCAAATTCTTCATATCAGAGGTGTTCCCCCGTTGGGACAGATGTGATGTCATACATTCCGACAGCGGAACACACTTTGTAAATGATTTGTTCAAGGAGGTGACCTCACTGCTGGGAATAAAACCCAAAATGTGCTCAATTTACCACGTGCAATCAACCGAGGTAGTCGGGAAAATCAATGGTCTCCTTAAGAGTAGGTTATCTAACTGTGCCACTTCCTAAAAAGGAAGTGGATGTACTGCTTACCTTTGTCCCTTTTTCAGCTATGCACACAACTAACAAAGACCACCACCTGTCCTCCAACGAAATAGTAACTGGTTGGCAAATGCAAACGCCATTGTCATGAGTTAGAAGAATGTCTCATGCATACAGAACAGTGACTGTCCTAGGGGAAGAGTTTAAAGACTATCACACCCAGCTCACATGGGGAGTAATATGTATTGCTAAACAAATGTTACCTCCATTTACCAGAGGGTGAAACAGACACAATGGGCCTCATTACAACTCAGGCGTTAAGGGTTAACGCCACCGTTAACCCTTAACGCCTGATTCTGATTTTAACGCCTGCTTTTAGCAGGCGTTAAAATCCATGGCGCTAACCTGCCATGGTGCTAATTACGCCGCCGTAATTTACGGCGGCGTAATTAGCGCCTTCCCCACTCCCATTATGCCCTATGGGGCAAAAATGGGAATGGGGAAGGGAAAATGGGAAATGGGGATTTACCGCCCCACTCACCTTGGAATGGGGCGGTAAATCCGCCATCCACCATGGTGTAAACAGAGTTTACACCATGGTGGTAAAGTTGGTGCACTTAGCACCAAGGTTGTAATGAGGCCCAATAACTGCAGCAGCAGATAGACCAGCACAGCCATTAATGCCAGGCAAATTGGTCTATGTGCAGAGCTTTGTGAGAAAATGGAACTCCGAGATACCATGGACCTTACAAGGTGATCTACTGTAGCCCCCTGGCTGTAAAAGTGAAAGGGCTGTGGTACTGGTTCCACCTCTCAGATGTCAGAAAAGCACATGACAGTGTAGCACCCGATACATTGAATAACAATCACACAAATGTTGCTGTACCTTAGAGGGGTACAGGATAACACATTTAAATACTAAGAGTAATACATAATATAACAATGGTTATATCTGTGTAATGAAGTGCTCTATCTCTCTCTCGCTCTATCTTACAAAAACTCCCAATCCAACTCGCCTCTGTTCCTCGTCCCATCTAAAACTCTATTAATACCCGCCCCGTTTTTATCATTTCTTTAGGTGCCATGTTGATGGAGTCGGCAGTTAGATAGCAGTAGGAATAGGATAATCTCCAAACATGCATATAACTATGAGTGTAACCTCAATTATGTTGCAATTGTTTTTACCATAACTATACTGGTTTTGGGGACATATTGGGCAGCAGCTTTTATCTGGGGTCCCCATATAAAAGAAGGGGGGGGAGCGATATGGAAGGGTGGCAGCAATATATCCCTGAAATGAATGACTGTGTATAAGAATGTCACCAAACTAACCTCACAAAATGAATTGTTTTTGGATAATGAAACTGAAAGCACTTTGAAAGTATTATGTCACGCTGCCACCACCCACCATGTTTACAATTTCACAAGTTACCTCAGAACCTACCACAGTATCTACCTCATTGCTTGGTGAAATCTACAATGTATTCCACACCCCAGCCTCCAATATGAAATGTGTTCCCTCTTCTCCCCCTATGGCAGATTGATAAGACACCACAGATACTAATGTGAATGTAGATGTTGGTATTTTCCCAATGTACAGTCAGCAACCCACAAATGTATAGGGTCACTATGCACTAGTAATACACTGTGTAAAAGGTTTACTCGGAAAAGGCACTCTCTTTTGTGTAATAAATGCAAGAAAAGAGAAGCACGTCAACACAGATATGATATCTACCATAGGTTGGGGTTAGACACTGTTGAGGATCTCCATCATCCGGGGCAGTCTAACAGTAGGTATTCTGATATGAGTGCAACCAGAAAACAAACTACTAATGGCAGTTTCTATGTGTGTTCCTTAATACCTCATGCCTCTGGTATGGCCAAGATTTTAGTGCCACAAGAAGCCCCATTAGGAGAACCCCAATGTCACATCAACAGCGCACTATGCAGAATGAAAAGTTCCTTTCAGGCACGCACAGTAAAACAACAAGAGCAAACAAAAAAATAGCTCCAGATCATACAGTGGGAGCTCATCCAGCTGGTGAATGACACTGAAGAGGGATTCAATGTCACAACGTCATCAAGGAGAACAGAAGGTGGAATCCAAGAAAATTACTGGTTCAATATGGCATTCATTTGGGTACCCTCGTGGCTTGGGACAATCATGAAGATGCTGGTACCCATCATTGTGTTCTTACTGCTGATCTTTTGTGTGTGCCTGTTAGGACTCAGGTGCTGTACAAAAGCACTGCCAAATAGTGCGATGATGATTGTGACAATCAGCTATATGAATGTTAATAATAAGGGGAAAGTTGGAGAAGTGTGTGTAGAGCATGAATGCCCATTAACAGTACCCCCACATGGGATGAAGCTGTGAAAGGGCAGCAGAACGTAGAAATACTGGGTGAGGGTATTTGTTACTTTAGGAATAATGAAAGAGGGAATGTTGGGAAGGAGATGGTCCAATCTCACCCCCCTAACCCTCCCCGTGGTAAATAGATGATGGGTAAGCCAATGGGGGGGAGACACACCCACCCCACACCCACCCCGCACATCCTCTTATGGTGCAAAATAGAGATTTATATAAATAACGCTGCTCAAGGGCCCACTAATAGACGCCATTTCGCATTGACACAGACACCATCTTTTTACTAGGCCCAAAAATCATCCAGCTGCAAAACCAGCTCTCCCATCGCCAGCAGCAGGATAGCTCTGTGTCAACGCGCGGGTCTTGGAAGCAAAACCACGCTGAGCAAACACATGTTCGAATCCCGGACCTGTGCTTGAAGGTAAACAAAAAAAAAGAAGCCATTACATATAACCTATCCTACCACAATGAAACTAGTGCCTAGATACCTACAGGTTATGCGTGCTGTAAATAAACGCACAAATAAAAATAAAAAGTGTCATGAGGCATCAGGGAAAATAAATAGTAGATCAATCCCCCAGGGGGAGACACCTGGGATCAGGACCACGGTATCAATGAAGTCCTGAATGTAGAGGTCAGAATGCCAAGATATTAACCCATTTTCTCTATGTACCCCCATTCATGCAAGGACTTTACGGTTGCCATTATTCTCTTATTATAAGTTCCTGTTGTTTAGCTTAGACAGTTTAGGATGTTTCATATTTGTCCTGACCTTCAGAGCAGAGATGAGCCCAGCTGATCCACGTGCCACCAGATTGACTGTTAGCAGCAGCCAATTGCAGCATGGCATCCCCTATAGAGCAGTCTGTGCCATATGGCCCCTCCAATATGCACCCTGATTTTGTACTGTATGTGATGACGTAATTGCCGACAATTTTACCTTTTATAATGTGCTGCCTGTGTACTTTTTGGCAGAGCGCTCTCGGGAAGCAGAGTTCTTTGCTTGCATACTTTATTTGATATAAAGTTTGTTATCCTTGCAACTTATTTCCTGGTTTCATTCCCTGACAGGGCGTGTTATCCCTATTTTTGCATATTGTGAGGATGCGTGTTGGGTGCCCACCTTCAGAATCATGTGATGAGTTTGTTTTGACTCCATAATTTTCTAATTCTTAAGGTTTTTGGAATTGTATTACATATGCTCCAAATGTTGATCTCTGTAGAAGCTAAGGTCTCACTTGAATGTTTTATTAATATTTTTGTGACCCTTAACAAGAACGGAGTGTCACTTTTGGATGCCTATGATGGGCAGTACAGATGTTTTTGGAGGGTCTATGGATTGAGCCAAATTTAAATGCACCAACTTTTGTATCTTGGTAGGAAAAACATGTCAGGCATTTCACTCATTTAAGGTGAATAAGCTTGGAGGTGGTGACTGTGTCACAATTGACCATTTAATGTAAATTCCTTAGATAAGTATACCATTTCTATGTAATATATTTAATGCAATGATTCACACTAAAACATGTTGTGATTCTTTGCAATGACCTATCATTTTTCAATTTCTTTTCAAACCTTCAAAAAGAGTAAACATCATGTATCTATCATCTGTAGGCCAATTACCCTGCTAGATAGCTCTTTCAAACTCTTTGGAAAGTGATTCTGAATCATTTGAAAGCCTGGATTAATGTGAATGATAACTTTGCCCTTATTCAGCTTAATAGTAGAGAGGGTTTGTATACAATGCATCAGCTTCTATATGGCTGCTTGATTGCTGCTAAATCAATTTACTTTACAAAATGGGCCTGCTTTGAATTGGCGAAATGTGAACGATTTAGGAGTTCAATTCCTGAGCTGTATGTTCAAATTCATCTTTTAAGAACTGTTATGTGCTTCATTTATGTGGGGGGTTTTAGTCAGGGTGAAATGTTACAATCTATTTAGAACAATGTTTATTAGGTCTCCCAACTTATGGCTCCTTGTTTGGTGTACACAAGGATCTTGGGCTAAACTAAGAGGCCTCATTACAGGTCCTGCGTTAACGGTGCCGGTGCTACCAGCGGGTTGCCGCTGGACCTGTAAGTATTTTCCGATGTCTGACATCCTGGTGCTACAGGGAGATTACAACCCCGGCGGCCCGGAAAGCCAGGCACCAGTAAAATGTAAGTCCCCATTCCCATAGAGTCCCATTGGACTCTATGGGAGTGGGGACGTGGAAGCACCGGCACTGTAGCTATCGGTGCCGATGCTTCCATGACCGGTCTGACTACCATGGCCACTGCGCCCGACAGGGTCAAACCTGTCGAGCACAATGGCTCTGGCAGGCAGACCTGTAATGTGCCGGTCCGGAAACAACAGTGCTTGTAAGCTTACCGGCACCCTTGATTCAGGACCAGTAGGGTCAAAATGAGGCCCTATGTCTCTGATACAATGCAAATAACCTCTATTTTAATATGTTCAATAATTTAATATTCTTTGATATTTTTTAACATATGAAGCAATAGTAAAGTTACCCTTTCACAGCAGATTGTGATGGATAGATAACATAACAAAAGAGTTGTGCATAGTCCATTGTCCAAATATGTAACAGACTAATTAATGAACATTAGTGTGACAAATCGCTTGCCATTCCTACTTTGATAAACAAACCAACGATGAATTCCATTAAGACCATTTCATTGTCCAAATGCAAACATCAGGGGAACCATATGTTAGAGAAGGCAACCAATACAACATTAGGCATTATTCCACTTTTTAGGGAAAGCAACTGCATGTAAACTGGTTCTGTTATGCTACCAACAAGCTTTAATTTCAAGAGTTCTATTTAACTGGCCTAATCATACAAATGTTAGGGTCTTGTAAGTCAGTATAGAAACTACATAATGTGCCCATTGTGTCCTTCTCAGTCAGATTCTAATATGCAAAAAACAATGTTTTGGATATCACTACAATATGTGCGATGGTTACTATGGACAAGGGAACAATCCGTGTATGGTATGGTATGTCATTGTCAAGAAAATCCTTTTTTTATATTCCTTTATATTTTTATGTTTTACATTTCTTTTTCTTGTGGTTTGTTAAGCAATGTGGACTGGGTAGTGTGTGAACAGGTGCTCAATTTTAAAACAGTGGTAACATGTGGCAATGATAGAATGTATATTCTAGATGGCTAAGGGTATCATGGAGTTCGCAAGGTTCATTCTACCACCCACAAAATTTACCTCTGGCATTTCTGAATTCACTGTTAGCCAGATTTGATCCTCAGGTCGGGAGGATAGCTCAGGAGCAACACGTTTTTCTTGGAAGCAAGAAAACGCATAGCAACACAGGTTTGCACCCCGGTCTAGCACATATATAATGGTCTCTGGTAATAGGCATGTTATAAAAGAGTAATTACAATTATAATTGAGTTGCCTATGGCCCTGAAGGTGATGCTGTGCCTGATGACACGACTTTGAATAGTGAGATTATTTTTTTTTTAAATAAATTGAGCACAGTGGCAATGCAATTAACTATGATAGACATTCTTTCTTTCTACAATCGGAATTGATTGCAGATTAAAACATGCCGAATTGGCAGGTTGATATTGCCTGTAGAATACCCACTCAAGGTATGTGACCAGTTTTTGGCATAGATAATCTCATATCAGAAAAAGCAGATGTTTATCCTTTAACTTTTAACCTTTGCTGGGAAACGATGGGTACACCAGGTGTTAGGAGAGGGACACTGATTTTTCAGTCAAAAGGCAAGAACAAGTGTGTGGCCCAGATTATGGGTGTCGTTGTTGACAATACGTTGGATTCCACTAGTCTCTTGGTTTTGTCTAGAAGTTGCAAGAATAAAAACCTCTTTTTTTATTTAAAATTAGCAGCTGGGAGAAGAACAGACAGTTCTGTTAAACTGAACTGGAAATCATTTCTCAACATTGAACTTCCAGGCTATTCCTTTCAAAGCAGAAAATCACAACAATGAGTATCTCTAAAGAACAATATACTTTGACACATCTAACTTGTGGTTTCCTTTCTCATGGAAACTTAACTACCACTCCTTGAACATTACCTAATGCGATAGTCAGCACAAAACAAGACACCCTGATTCATTGGTATCATTCATAGCGCGCGTACTGATTGGGCAGTTATGTTGGAGACAGCTTCAGACAATAGCATCCCACCAAGATTGACCAATGACCTTATGAGTGGAAATCCGCTAGGGCAAAACTGTGCTGCTTTCCCCAGAGACCACAATCCACTAGCCCTGATGGATCCCTTAACACCTCACCTCCTCCACCTGTTCACTCCCCACCTCGCGTGTTGATACATGCTGCCAACTCTGGAACCCACTTTCTAGTTATCTTCTCATAATGAACAGCTGCATGGAAACACATGTGAATGGCCCTGCTGGTACAAATTGATTCCTTCTCATTATTCATTCTACCATACACTTTTATTTCCTATCCAGATGCCCTGTGGTCAGTGGGGGTACTGTTGCTCCCACCCTAGTTCTATATTTTGGCAGTGCCATGATCTGAACCCTCGTGTGCATCATACTGTGTCCTTCACAATCACTGTATTCATTCGTTTATCATCTTGGAAGGCACCTGCTGTCTGAGGAGCAAATTCATGCCCATGAGAAATTGCTCCCTTGCACCAAGTTATTGGTCTTTGTTTGCCATCTCCTTCCTGACCTTTGCTCCATGAGCTTTTCTGCACGACATTAAAAATAAAATTCAGTCAAGCGAAGACCACAGCTTTTAACTAAACCATCATACTCTGAGACTTTCAAAACTGTCTGTCTCCATTATGGCCATCCTCTTGCTCGGTGCAGCCACTAACAATTCTACTTTATTCAATTCAACCTACATAATAAAACCAATCCCCACCTGCCTGCACTTTTACTTAACAATGTAATTGTGCTAAAACAAGGACCCTGTAAAAACTACCAATCTGCACATTGTTTTTTTTTTGCTCAGCCCCCAGCCTGGCAACTCCCTGATGTGTGGCACAACTATATATACATTTGAATTACCCTGTTGGGATGCTTGATTTGCATCTTTACACTCCATCTTCAGTTAATTAATTTACTGATAATCCCTCCTTCTCCCTCTCTCCTTCATCTTTCAGAATCCATATCTTACAAAACCCACCTAAACTTCCCCGCTTGCCGCTTGTCATATAACAACACCCACCGTTGCCATAGCAATCCACAATATATCTAGTAATTTTGGTTTTTAAAGCTTTATTCAGATTTGTCCTTTAGCACAACACAACACACAATCACAATTGATAAAATCACATTCAGTTAGCCTAAAAAAAAATACAATAAGACCACAGACCATAATTCCAAGATGGATAAATCCACACAACAACAGTACAACAAATTAAACAAGCATCTTTAAAATGTAACTTAGTTCTTGAGAGGAGAGCACAGCTTGCAGCCTCAAATGGTGCAGTTAATTGAACTACAGGGGGCGGGCACAGTTTGCAGCCTCATGGATAGCCTGTGGTGGAGGTAAATTGATGCCCAACAACTTTCTTCTTAGAAGCCAGGCACGGTGAACATACCTGGCAGAGGCAAATACCACTTTCCACTCCATTATATTAATGATGAACTGCATTTATTCCCTCCTGATTCTCAACCCTATGCCAAGTAAAAGAGGTAATTGATACATACGCTGAAGCTCCATTAAAGACTGATATAACAATGTAAAGTGGATCATGGTCTCATCAGCTTGTTTGAAAAGTGGGCAACAAGCAGTATTCTGAGCGGACCAATCATGTGTGAACCAGACAGTTTGCAGTAGACCAAGTCTAAAGCGGAGATATGAAGAAGGCTCATAATGTGGGTGTATGCTAT
This sequence comes from Ambystoma mexicanum, assembly GCF_040938575.1. Classification (NCBI taxonomy): domain Eukaryota; kingdom Metazoa; phylum Chordata; class Amphibia; order Caudata; family Ambystomatidae; genus Ambystoma; species Ambystoma mexicanum. Next base: position 515,388,899 of record NC_090934.1, read on the forward strand.
CCAGAAAGGGTCTACTACTCCCCAGCGAACTTGGAAGGAGGAACACAGGGCCATTTTTCAATTCCTGCCATCACAACTGCAGGATCCCAAAGGCATAATGTTTGGCAATCATTTTGAATTCTGCCGTAAGAGGAGGGCAACACTCATTGGGATTTTGGCCAAAGTGTCTAAGGCCTATCCCACACAACATCTTTTTCACATGGAGGACCCAGCCCTGGCTTTTTGCACCTTCCAATTGCAAACAATCACTCACAGTATCTTTGAAGGGGGACAAGCTTGGGGAAGACCAAACTCTCACCCAATACAGGGGTGGCTTAAGGGCAACTAATTCAGTCAGAGGCAGTACTTGCAATACTTGATGTGTCAATGTGGTTGAGGCTTTCTTAGGCAGGAGCAGCAGAAGATCTTCTCAATCGGGGACAACGGTTTTGTGTTTGCATAGCCCCAGATCTCTGCACTATAAAGGGCCAAAGGCAAAGCTTCCTTATCAAATAATGCTAGGGCTGGAGAAACAGCCCTACTTCCATGTCCTAAAAAAGGACCGACTGGCCCTGCTATATTTAGTTAGGCTTACCTTGGATTTCAGGAGTCGGATAGTCCACCCCTCACCTCATTGAATCTAATCCCTAGGTAGTCAAAATGCTCCACTTGGTCCATTGTATGGCCAGCTACCTCAATTTTCACCTGCCAACGCTTAGAGAAGGGGGTTTAAAGACCTTAACTTTGGTCTTAGAGCTGTTAAGCTGAAGTCCAAGCTCCTTACAATTTTCTGAGAGGATGTTAAAGGCCAGTTTCAGCACGGCTGGAGTATTGCCGTGACTGGCTGCCTCATCTATCTGCATGAAATAGGGTGGACCATTTCTTTGACCCAATTTTTGGGGCATCCAACAATTTCCTGAATATATAACAGGAAAATGAACAGAGCCAAGATACATCCCAGGCACATTCCCTTCAGTACGTCAGAGCGATCAGTCAGTTCCCCTCACAGACCATATCATATCACAAAGAGACCTGGCTGCATGTAGCAATTTAATAGCATCAAACACCTCAATTGGAACTTTTCGCTTCTTCAGAATTTGACATAATAATGCTCTTGGCACAGAGTTACCTGAATACTGTTTTCAGGTCTAGAAAGATGATGTACAATTGTATTTAATGTTGTGTATTTCTGGATTAATACAGAGAATAAAAAACAGTGATCCACCATGCCCCGGCCAGATTGGAACCCAGCTTGGTCATTGCTAATAGGCCCTGTGTCATTCAGCCATTTGTGTAATTTTCCCAACAAGACTTTACCAAACGTTTTCCTGGCGCAGTCGAGTAGGGAAATTGGGCGGTAATTTTCAGGCTGGTCTTTGGACCCTTTCTTGGGTATCGGTGCTATTGTGGCCTTGTGCCAGGTTTGTGGTACTTCCTTGATGGTGAGGGCAGCATTAAATACCCTGCACAGCACTGGCACCCAAATGGAAATTTAATTTGTATCTGTTTATTTATTTTACTTATTAATATTTATTATGTTCTCCACTCTGTTCCACACTTTCCACTTCTCCCCTTCCATGCACTTCCCCCGTTTCCCTTTCCCATGCACTTGCATGTTTCTTAATGTCACTGGGCCTAGTAAGATCAAGTTTTTGTTCTCCCCTGTTTCCCTTCTCTTTTGCCTGGTCACGCTCTGAAACACCTGTGCATGAGCGCAATATAAATAAAATATCATTTCATTTCATTAGCCCAACGTTTGATTTGTGCACTTGATGAGGAGACAAAGGATATAAGGTTTTTGCCCAAGCTCTCGAATTCTGCTATTATATGATATGATAAGATATTTTATTTATATCGCAATCATACACAAGTGTTGCATACACAAGATGCTGGGGCACCGAGATCACAGATATTGCCCAAGTTGCCCTCTATTGCTGCATAAGCTTCAGGCTTTTCACCTTGCTCAATCCAGTCTAACCACTTATTGTTTTTCTGGTGAGCCCCTCGACCCCTATAGGTTGGCTTGCTCCTGCCCTCCTAACCCTCCTAGTTAAACCAATGCCAAGGCAACAAGTAAAGTACAGGGGTTTGTGGTCCCCCCTCAATAATGCTCAGGTTCTGAGTTATGGACCAGTCAATGTGTGAGGCTCGCTTAAGGCCCCTAAAGGTCATGGCCGCTGGCTGATCGCCTGGCATTATGCCATTGCATGCTCTGAGATTGAGGCTACCAATTAAGCATGCTGACTCAACTGCAGCTTTATGGACCCTTTTTGGGGGGGAATATGATATTGACGGTATGGGCCATGCAAGGTCCTGGTCTTCCCAGAAGTCCTCTGTTGCCACTGGGGGTTCCAACTGGAGGTTCAAATCACCTGCCACCCGTATAAAATAGCTTTCTGAAATGAGGGGGTGTCAGAGTTGCACACATCTTGTAACGTTGATAGGGTCTCCAGGCCAGTGTTCAGGCTTGGCCTATTGTATAGATTGAAACACAAGAAATCCCCCCCCCCTCCAATGACACCACTAGTAGTTGTAATTCAGGGGAGCCAGTTTCGACAGAAACCACTTCCCAAGAGAGCCTGCCATCATACTAGATCTGGAGCCCACCCATTGGTCTTACTTCAGGGGTATTGGTGGCCGGAATCAAACTAGTTACATAACCCTCAAAGGCAATTGCGTTCAGGGCCCATGTTTCCTGGAATAATATGACCTGATGTTCTCTGACAAAATCGCACCAGGTGTATCGATAAACATCCACTTTAAGCCAGCCATGTTCCAAGAGAGGATTTTTGGAGGTCTTGCACTAGTCTCCTCAAAGGCAACCCTTGGAAGCCAGTCCAGCTGGTCTGAAACAGGGCCAGAGTCAGAGATGAGGACAACCCCACCTAAGGGCCCCTCTAAGATGAAAAGAAAGGGTAGGTTGCTGGGGGGCACACGTCCCTAAAGTTAATTCAGTGGGTATGGTGTGCAAGTCAGTGTCCAAAATGCCCTCCACTAGGTCCCACAAAGTCAGATGGACCTCGATGTAATCCATTGGGGAGTTTGCCAAGAAGCCGCTGGTACATTTTAGGAGGCCCCCCGATTACCGAGAAACACCCCCTAGTCTCCCTAAACCAATAACAGAATTTATTTCTGAGTGACTCAGCATCCTCAAATGCCCCTCTTGTCAGACGTGGGACATTGGTTACATACAGTGATTCTTGGCTGATAGAATGGTTGTCCCCTGGTGGGCCCCAGAGGGTACTGAATCTGACCAGAAAGGGCAGGACCTATGCCACAGGGCAAGGTACCGAGTAGGCGAGCCTGGTTGGGCAGAGGGGTTGGCCTCAGAGGGTGGCTAGGGAACTCATATATCTGCAAACGCAAGGCACCCTCCTTCCCAGGATGTAGTCCTCAACGGTTACCGGCAGCCTCACCCCCATCTTTGCAGGGGGAAGGGCAAGGTTGTTCAACATCTTGCCCCCTGCTCCTCTTAATATGGGCCTAATGTTGGGCTGCTCCTGTAGTCTTGCTGCAACAACCTTCTTACTAGATCCCATGTTAGACTGGGTATTATCCCCGATGGCAGGCCTGGGACCCTCTACATTACCCCCAGAACAGTCACTCACGTTCCTTAGCTCTTCTCCAATGGAGCTCAGCTGTTTTCAGAAGATCATGGTCAAGGATACCACCAAAATTGGAATGCACTGGTCAACCAATTTGGTCGCAAGTATGTCTGGGAGGCTATGAAAGTGGGCACTTTTACTACGTTCTGGGCTTGGGGTCGTGGTACTGTTACGCTCACCTGATATGTCCGGGGGGGGCGACTGGAAGGCTCTGAGATCTGGAACCCTGGATGCGTAGTTGCCCAGTGCTGAATAACGAATCTTAGTTATTTGTAGGGTGAGCTATCCGTCCTGCGTTTCTTGTGCAGGGGCGCTTGACGTTTGTTGGCAAGCTGCCCAAGTTGCTTCACTGTTGCAGAATGCCTTCCTTGGGCCCAGGTCTGCTGTGACCCTGAATCTGCTGGTAGGCAGGTAGGTGTGTTAATTGTAAGTCTTTGTTCTGTTTATGGTGGGAATTCGTTAATGTCTTTATCTCCTTCTTTTCAGGTGCGAAGGTCTTGATGCTGGCGTGCCGAATGGAGAGGCACGTCTATAGGTAAGAGAAAGCGTGAAGCACAGCACCTTTATTGTATTTTAAAGCTAACCAGTGCTTTCTTCTTCTTCTCCTCACAGTCCACTGTGATGCTGCGAGTGGATGAGAGCACGATGAAAAACAGGCCCCCGGAATCCGTTAAGGTAAGTACAGCGCTGTGCGGTTGTTTAATATTGAAAGCAAACCTGAATATGTCTCTTTTCCTTATCAGAGGTTGCTGTGGTGCTCCGGATGGAAGCGTGGCGTAACGCGATGGAATTCAGTTTAAACTGATGGAATTCGATGTTTTGGAAGCGCGTGTTCTAATATTGTTTTCCCTTTCTCGTTATTGCAGGTCGCAATGTTCGAACAGCAGCTGTGGTAGCGGTTCGCGGAAGTCCTTAAGCTAGTACTCACAGGTGAGTGATGTTTCTTCTTCTCTCGGTTTCCACAGATTGCAGCCCAGTTGAGATGCTGAGTGCTGGATGGTGTTTTCTCAGGTAAGACAGAATGATCTTCTTTTTGTTCTTGCAGGATTACAGGAAGATGCTGAAGACCAGGAGCTGGACACAGTGAGCATCACGCTGCTGGTTGCAGAATAACACGAAGCATGTTCTGCAGTCAGGGTGTGGTTTATACAGCCAGGTAAAGTAGTACAAGGGAAAGTAGTTCCAGGCCTGCCACACCTAAAACACTAGACCGCATGGCTTGGTTCTTAGAACTAGACTGTGTGGGTGCTTCCATGTTGGTTTTAAAGGCCCATGTACATACATAGGACCTAGTTTGAACAGCACTTCCTTCTTATATATGAGCCTGGTGCCACAGGCGCCAGGACTGCTCCAGGAGCCCTTTTACTTTGGTTTTAAGGACCTCAGGGTTCTGGTGGGAGCCTGCTTGTGGCACAACTTGTGGTCATGACAGGTACTCATATCCCATCCCACTGAGTGGGAGGCAGAGCCCCCCTCTTGGTAATTTGCTTATCCAGTGGGGGTAGCCTAGGTTTTATTCCCTTACCACTTGTTCAATGAGTCGCTGTTTTCCAGGGAGCCTCTTGGCCACTTGTCAACGTTACCCATTCTAGCGTTTCATTAAGGGGGTCAATAGCATCAAACTGATTGGAAAGCTCCTTGGGGACTGGCGGGGGGGGCAGTGGTATTTGAGGCAGGTCGTCCTCCTCAGATCGCGTTCACTCCCTGTGCTTTATTAGAAGTGGCAATGACCCTAATCGTCTCATGGTTCTCGCCTCCTTTTAAGGGGGCTGGTGGGTGAGCCTCTACAATACTTAATGGGACTGCCCATAATTCTTTACCTAGCTGTTTCGTGCACAGCACTAATTTACACCCCTCCTCCAGTGTAGAGATGGGGGGGATTTCAAAGGGTGCCATATGGTTCACCCTTGAAATATGCACATTCCAGCCAATCTCCCTTTTCTCTTTATCAGGTGAAATTTCACAAAAGGAAGTCAAATCCCTGCCACACAGTCAGAAGGTGGGTATAATTATGCCCTTGCCCCCCCTTTTTTTGCTATTCCTCCCACACCTCCCACACCTCCTGTGCCTCTTTCTAGGTCTGGATGAGGGCTAGAGAGTGTCCCTGGGGGACCAATTGAATAACCTGTCTGAACCATGCGGTTCTCTTGTTCCCGCCTCAGGTGGTACTTTTGTGTATGATTATGTCTGGAAGGTGGGGTGATGCCCCTGGACCTTTTGACTGTCAATGACATAATTTATTTATGCCTATTCCCACCACCCTTACAAAACCTCAGCCCCATTGGGCATGCACAGAGAACAATGAGAGGCACTTCGAGATAAAGGATGAACACTTTCACGACAGTTGTTAACCAGGTAGGTACCCTCTAAAATATTGTATCAAACCAGTCCCCATCACCCACTCTGCTTGTGTTCTTTTCCATAGTCACCTGGAGTGTGTGCACTGCATTTAGTGCTTGCGATAAACCTCTGTTCTTTGCATCATTTGAGGGCACAAATGTACAGCAACTATGATAGGGAACATTTTTATTTCTGTGCCAATTCCCTTTAACCTTAGATGGGAACTAGCTTAAAGGCAAGGTTTTTGGGACTAGAGCAGAGTCAACCACTAGAGGACAACATCTGATGAAGAAGTGAAGAGGCACCGGCAGCACCTGCCTGGACTACAAAGTGCCCAGTGAAGCACTGCAGCTGTGCCGACCCCGTGTTTGTTTCGTCTGGGAAGACCCGTATTGAATGACTTCCTCCCTTGGGCTGGTGGGACTAAACAACCCTGAGGTAAGCTTCATTTTGGCAAAACCCCACACTTGCCACAACTTGACAAGGCTGCAGAATACCAACCCCCCAGGAACCCTGACCATCATCTAGTGCATTGTCTTCGGAAGTATGAATCCAGCCAAAACTGTGTGAACATCAAGAGGACCCTACAGAAGCAGGAAATCGTCATCCAGAGTCTCCTCACCAGAGTCCAGGACCAAGGGATCAAGTAACTTCTAACCAGAGCTGTTCATTCTTCTTTGGCGCTGAGAAAAAACATAAAAGGTCTCTGACACAGACTACTCGTAGCAAGACAGATATCACACTCTACTGTGCATTTGTGAACTTTAGAAGTGTGTTTGACCAGGTGAATAGGGATACACTTTGTTCTAAACTTAGGAAACTGGGATGCCCTGATTTGCTTGTGCATATTTTGATTCTTCTCCATAGTGATAATAAGGCAAGAGTGAGGTTGGATAATGATGGAACAGTCACAACAGCTATATCCCTAAATAGGGGAGTCAAACAAGGCTGCATATTGGCTCTCCTGCTGTTTAACGTGTACCTAGCCAACCTCTTATTTTGCTTGCTTAGCAAAGAAAATTTGGCCCCTAAAATAGGTGAACAACCAATGGTGGGTATGTTGCATGCAGCTGATCTGGTCTTGTTAGACCGCACCAACACTGGCATGAAGAACATGCTAAATGAATTTACAGTCTATGCCCAACAACACAACCTGACCATACATTTAGAGAAGACTTGCATAATGGTAGTGTCAACGAAAAAGGTCAACAGGACAGGGATGGATACCCTGCTTGAGACTATCGATCATGTTCAGTCTTATCCCTATTTGGGATTAGAGATATACGCTACCCCTGATTACAGCCACATAATGCAAAACAAAAGTAGCAGAGCAACGCAGCTAACCCTCCAGGCATGCAAGTTTGGAAACAATGGTGCTGGATATGTTATAGCTGGAATAATCACGCTGTATAGGCAGTGCTTTATACATCAGTGCTCTATGGCCTCTAGGCCTTTGTCATGCAGGATTACTCTTGGTTGAACAAACTAGAGAGCTCCCTCTGGCGAGCGGTCCTGGGATTGAGCCCCTCATGTTCCATAGAATATATACTCCTGGAACTCGGGCCAAATTCACTGAGTAGAATGGCACTTCCTGCCAGAGGCTGTCTGTATATAAAATCTAGATCTAGCACTGCCTATGAGCTATTGACAGGCATGTGCCAAATTTTTGACAGGGAATCCATATTTAAGGGTTCCAATTACCAGGCCTTGAACAAAGTGATTTTGACTGACATTAATTAGAAAACAGATTTTAGCAGAGGCAGTTCTTTTATACATATTAACAAGTCTTTTTAGAAACAATTTAACAAATAGGACTGTTGTAATAACAATGCCCACCTTTAGGAATTAAAGACTGTGTTCCATGTGGTTCATAGTTATAGGGGGATGCAGCCATACTTGATATTGTGCCCATATCCTGCAATAAGGCAATTTCTATTGAAGTTACAGTCAAACCAATTACCAGTATTGGCTGTCCATGGATCTCAGTTGGGCATAGCTGCTGAGGACCGCTCTTGTCACATATGTAAGTTGCTAGATAAAGCTGAAACTTATAAGAATGTGCTGACCCAGTGTTTACAAATGTATATATATATGTAATCTCGGGAGCCTCATTCACAGGTATGAGGCCATTCTATCTGACTCTTTCTGGGATAAATGCTAAAATATGGATAATATTGCCTAACAAATTGCCTTAAATCGGTTACAGACGAAGAAATTATTATCATTGCTGCCTGATAAGGTGATTACTTCAGGATGAGGTACTCATAAGGAAAGCTATTTTTAAAATATCCAAGGGTTTGTATCATGAATAATGAGTCAGAAAACAGCCGTGCAATAATTGAACTTAATTCACCCAAGCTCAATGTTTTCATTGAATTGTAAAAAAAAGAATCGTTTTAATCTATCTGTAAAGTTTAATTTAAAATTATTTGACATTCTTTGAATATGACTTGATTTTAGGTACCAAGAATTCAAATTGTATAAACTGTATACATTGTATCTATGATTGATGGAAAAACTAATGAAGACAAACCAAATAGAAATGAATTGAACTGAAATGTTGCTTAGATAGTTTTGAAAGCCATGAATGAATTGTATGGATACCCTATGGAATTGTGTAAAGTTCAATTTGAACTAACCACAATAAAATATATTATTATTATTATTATTATTATTATTATTATTATTATTATTATTATTATTATTATTATTATTATTATTATTATTATTATAAGGTGGCTGAATCAAAGAAAATCCATTGCTGCAGAGCCCCTCCCTTGGGTACTGCCGTAGAAGCCTGCCAGATGTCCTACCTTTCGTCACCACAACCAAGGACCCGGAACAAGGGTCTTGTACACTGCAACAGGAAGGCATCCAGCTAGGTAATGTGGGGCTTGGTGTACATCTACCTTTTTTCACATCGTGGTGCTTCCTAGCTTGGGGAGTGTTGTTTTACCCTCTTTTGAGTTGACCTCAACTGACTTGCACTGGCCTTTCAGTGTATGCTTGTTCAAGGTGGATCCTCTTGAGCTTCTGTCATTTTCTATTTGAGCTACTGACTTTTCTAAAACATTCCCTAAGAAGAGAGCTTCATAACTTTGAACTAGCCCATTGAATTTGGCTGGCCTGGCTCCCAAAATCACCCTTCTGAACCTATTGGCTTTGTCAATGCTTGTTCCCTCACAGGGTTTGATTGTAGTGCTTGTTCCCTCACAGGGTTTGATTGTTGAACACTAGTATTGCTGGGATAAAAGACTGCCTACATCTCTCTGGGAGAATCTAACTGTTTTTCAAAGTACAATGTATGTTCTGATCTAACTATAATGTTTCCCTCCTTATAACTCAATATTGCAATGGTGATCACAAATAAGTATTATTACTGCCCTCAAATGACTTCACTCAATGTGCTGGAATATGTTTAACATATGAAAAGTTACTCACCTGCTTTATTGGTTTTGCTGAATTGAATCGTACCTTTGTGATTAATGTTATTAGTAGTTGCTTTGCTTTTTAAAGATTGTCTAATTATCCTTGTGTATATATAAATATTTATAATATAACTTTAAGTGTGTAAGTGTTTACTTGGATACTTGTGTTTACTGAAATCGTTGTACAGCTCTAGAGCTCACAGTACCCCTCTTAGGATAAGCCTGGCTGGTTAGTCACACTAACAACTTGTGTAGTACATGCCTATATTAAAAGATGGTTACCTAATACCAAGAAATACCTCTTGTAAAGTCAAACACCATTTGGACTCTACACATTCTTAGCTAACAAACGGATTCCTATCTTCAAACACACTCCTCCTTCCATCACTGTAATCATATCTAATACATATCTATTTTGCAGAGTGTTCAACCTAACTGCCCTCAACTTTTCCCTGAAAGCATTTCTGTGCCATTGGCCAGCTGCAGTAATTCATAGCGGGTGATCTGCAACTATTTGGCATTTGTTGCAGTATGGATGCTTGCTTCAAGAAGCAACGTAAATAACACTGCCACTTAACTAAACATGTGAATCTCCATAGGTATAGCTGCAAATCTGTCAGTGAATTACTGTGACCAGCAATTATTACTTCATCTGTCTCTTTGCAAGTTAAGGGACCTCTTGGTGCATTTGTGATGCACATTCTGAAGAGCAGGATGTTCAGAAAATGGTATAAGGTCAGAGTGAGGAACTATAAGTAAGGAAGAATGCAGAGTAACCAGTGAACACAGTCCACCCAAAAGTGGTGGGAGCTGGAATATGCTTGGGCCCCCGGCCCAATAGTGATCTGTGAGCACTGCTGTCCCTGCTCACAGGTTCGGGAGCTCCATTGTTCTCTTGCAAGTTTTGTTGGTGCCCAGGTTGATGCTCCCCTAGGATCTGAAACATAAGGAAGATTGGGTAAGAGCCTTTATTTGAATTGGTTGCTTATTTTCGTCAATCCATGTCAATACCTGGGCATTGCTTTCCCAGATGCCAAAACATGTACTATTAATATGTACAGCTACTTCTTCAGAACACTCCACCAATCCTTCCAACCACATCCTACCAAACCTTCCTCCCACTCATCATTCTACAAAACTGCTCCCTCTATGTGCAGCCGGGACCTCGGTCTACACAAGGATAATTAAGGACCTGCGTGATTCTCACAGGACAGTGTATGTTGCATTGTAAATGATAGTTCCTCCTTCTAGCTCCCTTTGGTTGAAACCGTACAACCACATATTTTGTGTCTTTCTTTTCTGTCATCTTTTTGAGTTTGAAATAATTAACTTCATATCAACATTGCCCTTTTCCAACGACTCTACTTGGACCTTGTGTCCCTGGAACAGCCCACTAATTTTGCATAAACCCAGGTGAACTAAACAGTGTGCTGTCTTTATTGGTATTTCCTGGGGGGTAAACAGTTTGGGTGTGCCCTTCGCATGTGGGATACACAAGCAGAAATAAGATATGTCATTTGCCCTCGGTTTTCCACTGCCCATGTGTGGTTATATCTCATGTTTTCGATTTCTGTGTCGCTCTCCTCGACATCTTTCCAAAAAACAACTCATATGTTAACACCTCCCTTTTACATCTTATCACTGACAATGACATATTAACATCTACATCCACAGTGGGACATACTAACAAACAACATTCTCTTTTGAATAAAAGGAAATGAAAGAGAGAAAAAAGAAAAGAACAAGAAACCATAATGCATCATTCCCAAATGTACACACTCCTCCAGGTCCACTGTGCTGTGGAGTGTGTAAGGAACTCATTGTGGCAACAGTACAGACACATCTGATCACAGTTCAAGGGTGTTTTTTAAACTGTAAATGTGGGGTGGAAAGGCCTAATCTAAATCTAGATCTAAGATGGGAGCAAGCGTTGACGATCAAATGAAAAATAAGACAGTCCCTGTGGTGTTGTGTCAAAAATAAAAAATGGCCTAACTAAGAAAAACCTATTGACAAAAGAAAGAAGTGTTCACAAATAAAAAGCAGGATGTGATTGCCAGGGGTCTCCCTTGCCCATGTTTTCATCACAGGACAAGGAGTGACCTTGGAGCACAGCACACTCTCTAGCTTTCTAAGCATGAGCGGACAGTTCCATTCCAGCTAGCACGTTTTTAGATAGATAAGTCTTTTTTAAATAAACATGTTCTTGCAGGAGATACCACCAGGAGGTGCAGGCATGATGGATGCCTGAGCTGTGAGCTCAGCCAATGGAGAAAGGGATAAAGTGCCAGGATGCTGACAACCCACTACGAGCAGCAACTCCCATACTCAGAGGAGCCCCCAAAGCTGAGATACGCAGCCGGAAATTCGGAGCACCCCTCCCCCCGCGTCACCCTTCGCGCAGCAGATAGTGAAGGCAAGGCTGCCGAACGCCTGGTGTGGACCCGAGGAGTGGCGCCAAGCCGCACTAAATAAGTGGTAGTACACCCGCGTCTGCTGCACCCCAGCGGAGGAGACCACCCGGAGACTGAAGGGACTCACTGTGCCTGGCGAGACCACTCCAGCCCATGACCTGAAGACTTGTGGCCACACGGAGGGCAGCCGCGGGGAACCGGTGGGCTGCAGGAAGAGTGCCAACACCGGAGGCAGTCCCACTGCCTCACCACACCGAGGTAGGCCCACGGGGGTCGACCCCGTCCACTGGGTGCACCCTACCCCCCACACAGACACGTACCCCACTGCCTGGGAAAACGTGCGAGCGCGCCCACACGACCCCTCTCAAGAGGAGCTGCTGCATGGACTACCGCACTTATGGTGAGGAGGAGTCTAAGAGCGGCCCCGGGGAGAACCTGGATGCCCGTGGATCCCCAGACCACGGGCCAGCGGTTGCCACACAGGGGGAAGCGTGGCACCCCCAAGACATTTAGGACAGTGAGAAGAGGTGCACGTTACAGAAGGACACATCGGGATTTGTGCCCCCAACCTCGGGGACCTCCACCACATGCTCCTCGCTGACCACGGGGTGGCCGTTCCGGCCCAGCAACATTGCCAACAGGCCCCATACCCCAGCAGCATCCTCCCAGCCAGGGCTGTCGCGGGCGTGTGCCCTTAACACTGCTGGCTGGGGGAATACAACCAGGGGCACACTGCAGATGGGAAGCTTAGCGAGTAGAACCCCCACAGAACAATACCTGATACACTCCTCAGGGACAGATCCAAGAGGGCGTGCTGCCCAGACTGAGAACAATTCTGCCCCAGGGTGTACTGTGATCGGCTCGCCACCCACCTTGGTTGGGGCTCCCCCGCACCCATATCTCACCTGCCCCAGGCAGCGCTGTCCCTCCATCTGGTGCCGCTCCAGACCCAGTAAAAGATCAGGACCCTGTGTGGAGACCCAAATACAGGCACTACATATGTACTCAGTGGCCTCCCCGGGCAACCAATCGATTCCCGGAGTTACTACCCACATGCGCGGCGTCCTGACATCCAACGCCACCGGAGCACCACCAAGGAGACGACTGTGAACTTACAGGCGGCACTCCCATCACAATACGCTGAACATAGGGTTGTAACCTCAACTAATCCAGGCATGCCCCTCATGAGTTAGAAGGAAGTCCTCTCTGAATACCAATTCCACGCAGCCGAGGGCGAGATGGCTTCCGGGGGCCTGACCACCCTGGCCTCAGACCTCAGAGCCATCCAAAACAACATCCAGATGATCCTAGAGGAAATCAGGAGGATAAGAACGGACATGAGAGCCAGGTTAGTGGACCGTACAACAAAAGTGACCACCCTGGAAGACTGCGTGGAAGGGGTCGAAAACAACTAACTCTCCACAGCACTCCTAGAAACCCAGATGGAGTCGAGGTTTATGGAGGTGCAACATTGCGAGGAGGAACTGTGATTCAAGGTCGACGACATGAAAAACAGGGAGAAGAGAAACAACCTATGCATCTTTGGACTGGCGGAGGCAGATGGCGAGAGACCACTTGGCCTTGAAGGCAAGGTGCATGACATTATACGAATTGTGTTGGGGGTAGACTCAGGGGAGGAGATCAAGTTGGACAGAGTCCATCTAGCTGGAGGGGGAAGCAGAGGCCCTCGTTCGGTCCTGGCACGACTGAACTATTATAGGGAAAAGGCCAAGATCATGGAGAAGGCCAAGAACCTGTGGAGCATACAATTTGGGGACTCTAAGGTGGACATTTTTCAGGACCTCTCGGCCCTCACCCTTCTGATGAGAAAAAAGTGTGGCAACCTTACTAGATGTCTCCAGGAGAAGGGAGTTAGGTATCACTGGGGCCACCTATTCTACCTGGCTTTCGAATGGAAGGGAGAGAAACACCACCTTGTGTCTGAAGAAGACATTCAGAGGGTCACAGAGGACATGTTAAGAGATCGGGACGGTCCCTCGGGCGGGCGGGAGGGAGACACCCGGGACCCCCCTCGCGGCCCCAGTGACCCAGACCCACTCAGAGGCAAAGCAAAGGTAAAAGGGTCCCGCAAGTTCCCAAAAACTAGACACCCCTCTTCGGCCTCCGAGGACCACATGAAGTGACTCTAAAACTATTATCCAAGTATCAGGGTGTTGCTGTTTCTGTTTTGACGGCCCCACATGGGGGCTTCGGAGAGGTGGAGGCCTCAAGGCACTGTGGGCAAGCGCTATGTTGGTGCCAGGTTCGCTCTTGCAGTATAGGAGCCAATTAATGATTTCAAAACGGTTATCAGAGAGTTGAAGGGCTCGTTGCCCGGTTTGTACCTTAGCAATTTGGGATGAGGGATCGGGGAGACCCGTGAGATTTTGTTTTGGTCTCCCCCGACGTAACTAGAGTGGAAGGATCATTGCGTGGGGATAGAGATGGGCACCCCGGCAACTGAATAACCTGGGGTTGGGGGAGAATCCGACTACCCCGACAAATATTGGGGATGAAAACGAATGCCTGGATAAGAGGGAAGGGAGGGAGGGAACAAGGTAAGGGGAGAGAGGAGTGGGGGGAAGGGGAGACATCGGGTGGGGGGCGAGAACAGCCGGATCGAGCCATGGCCCTATGTGAGACAATGGGCTCTGGGTTGGAAACACACAGAGACCTGCAAAGAGAATGAGATCAGTGATGATAAAGGTTGAAGGAAGTATAGGCATACTAAATATCAAAGGCTTAAATACCCAGAACAAGAGATCTCTGACCAGTAACATGTTTCGCAAACAGTGACTAATAATCCTTTTCCTGCAAGAAACCCACTATAAACAAGGGAGGGAATCGACGATAAAGGGGAAGGAAATTGGTAGTAATTATTGGGCCTCGCACAGAAGTACCAAGGAGGAAGGGGCGGGTATTCTCCTGGGCAAAGCTCTCCGCCTCACAGACGTAGAGACTAAGAGGGGATTTGGGGGACGATTTCTGGAGGTTAAGGGCACCTGTGAGGGTGAACTCTTCACACTGGCCACCCTGTACGCACCTAACTTAGGACAGATAAGGTTCCTGACCCAGATCTTTAGGGTGATGGATGAGTGGGCGGAGGGGGCCATGATACTTGGTGGAGATGTTAACCTCATACTAGACCCCAAACTGGACTGGTGGTCAGCAAAAGGCACAGGGAAGAATGGAGGCACCAAGGAAAACATAGCCCTCCAGACTCTCTTAAGGGAACATTATTGGGAGGATGTATGGTGCAGAGCGTGGCCAGGCCTGGCGGGTTTATACCTTCTTCTCCCCCCCACACTATACCTGCACAAAGATTGACCTACTACTGATATCAGAGGAAGGGGGAGGGATGGCCGAATCCCCAAAGTTGGAGGCAATAACATGGTCCGACCACGAGCTGTTGGTGGCAGACTGGTCGCTGCCCGTGTCCCCGAGATCCTCCCGATGGCATTGTAATGACACGCTCTTAAGGGACCCGGTTTTCAAGGACTTCCTAAGGAAGGAAATGATAGCCTACTTTGAAACTAACGATAATGGGGAAACTGACATGGTGATGGTGTGGGAGGCCGTGAAAGCCACATTCTGGGGTCTCTTGATAGCTGAAGGCTCCAGACGTAAGAGGGAAAGGGGTCTTATTGAAAATAGGATTCGAGAAGAATTGTGGACTCTGCGGGCTTGACTCAACCTCGACAGGGAGGACCGAGAAGCCTTTTTGGTGGAAATGCAAGAAAAAAGACAGGCTTTGCATACGGTCATCATAGGAGAGGTGGTTAAGAAATTGAGGTATACACGACAAAGATATTATGAACTGGGGACAAGGTGGGTACTCTCCTAGCACACAGGGCAAGGGGATGCAGAGCGGAAAGGGGGGTGGGGCACATTAAAGATAAAAGGTGTAACATGTGTAAAAAGAGAGAACAAATTGCACAATGCTTTGCCAACTTCTATAGGGAACTCTACACCAAACCAGGGGATGAGTTTCTGGAAAAGATTCAGGCATATTTGGCCGAGCCCCCCCTGCCCCGATTGACTGACGTAGAGTGGGTGGGCCTCGAAGGGGAAATATCAGAGGAAGAGGTGAAGTGCGCTATTAAGAGGCTAAAAGCCTGCAAAGCCCCGGGGGGAGACGGGTACACGGCAATTTCTACAAACAGTGCCAAGCCGTGCTGACAAAACCACTGACCAAATTGTTTAACCAAATCAGTAACCAAAATTCAATCCCATCAATGTTCTTCCAGGCCCTTATCTCTGTAATATCCAAGCCAGGCAAAGACCAGACAGATTGTGCCTTATGCAGGCCTATCTCCCTTCTGAACCTGGGTGCTAAGATCTTCACCAGAATCTTGGCGACTAGGCTGGAGAGATGCCTCCTCCGCCTGATCCACCCAGATTAGGCGGAATTCGTCCTGAACAGACAAGTCTCTGACAACATGCGAAAGACCCTCCATTACTAAACTCAAGGGTGGACAGTGAGGAAGGGGCCCTCCTGCTGGCCTTCGATGCATAAAAGGCCTTCGACAGGGTCAGATGGGCCTTTATGGGGGAGGTTTTCTCTTCCTTGGGATTGGGACCGAGGTGGCTGGGTTGGATGTCTGCGCTGTATTCCACTCCCACAGCTAAGGTGGGAGTCAACGGGACGGAATCGGGGGCATTTCCCGTGAAGAGGGGCACGAGGAAGGGATGTCACCTTTCCCCTCGAATATACGCACTGGTCATGGAACCCTGGGTGATTTTGGTCCGGAAAGACGAAGCAATTGTTGCGGTACAGACAGGTGACTCACACTGCAAGATGACGCTCTGCTCTATATCACAAAACCATCCCAAATGGTCCCCTGGGTGCTCCAGGGCCTGGCACACTACGGAGACCTCTACAGATACAAGGTGAACCTGGGAAAATTGGTGGCCTTCGTGGGGGGACACCTGTCAGACATAGAGGCAGAATACATGGAACGTCTCCCCTTCCAGCTGCAGGGGGACAGGTTCTGGTAATTGGGAGTTCTGGTGACATGCAACCCCGGCAACCTCTTCTCCGAGAACTTTCCCCGGCTCTGGTCAGAGGTCAAAAGAGATATAGAAAGATGGGCAAGGTCTGGACTCTCATGGAAGGCACGTCTCAACCTGATAAAAATGGTGATTCTCCCCGAATTCTTAGTTCTCTTCCAAAGGCTCCCTGTGTTGGTACAAAGATGTTTTTAACGGAAATAAAACACGTCCTCCTGAGATTCCTCTGGGCAGACAAAAGGCATAGGATTTCCTATAAGATACTCATCAGGCCCAAGAAAGATGGTGGGGTGGGGTTCCCTGAATTTGAAACATATTACAAGGCCTCCAAGCTGAGGGTGCTGATAGACCACTTTACCCCGGGGACAGAAAAACAATGGGTACCGCTGGACAACAAGGTCCCTGCCCCGGTCACGCTAGATGAATGGCTATGGGTCTCTAGATCATGCATCCCTAGAAGGGTCCTGCACCACCCGGTGCTGGAGGTATTGTGGTCGGTGTGGAGGGAGGGGGGTTAATACAGATGGCTTACAACCTGGCCTTCCCTGTTGAGTTTTATTTGGGCCCCGCCGTTCATAGACAAGGGGCCTCATTACGACCCAGGCGGAGGACCATGGTGTTATTAGCACCATGGTCCATGCCGGTAACTTACCGACTCTGCCATGGAGAAAGAGGGAATTACCACCCCATTACAAGGTTAGTGGGGCGGTAATTCCCCCTTCCTCCATGGCCCTTCCCCATTGCCATTTTTGCCCCATAGGGCATAATGGTAATGGGGAAGGCGGTAATTACGGTACCGCAAATTGCGGTACCGTAATTAGCACCAAGGTCCCTTTGCGGGTCCATTCCTTAACGGCTGGTTAAACCAGCCGTTAAGGTGGGAACCCGCAAAGGGACCTCGTAATCAGGCGCTAAGGGATTACCGGTACGGGTACCCTTACCGGTACCGTTAAGCCCTTAGCGCCAGGGTCGTAATGAGGCCCAATATAGCCGAACCAGACGCATTCCAAAAATGGTACGAGGCCGGCCACAGCAGGGTAGCCCAGCTCTGGGTGGAGGGCTCCTTTATACCCCTGAAAGACCTGGAAGAAACCCTGGGGTTGGGCAGCCTATCACTGTTCCGCTACCTCCAGCTCAAAGGACTTCTCACTGAGCCCTCATGGGGAGACACTCTCAGGAGGGACTTGACAGACTTCGAGAGACTGCTTATCTCAACCCGAGGCACCAATGGAGTGATATCCCGGCTCTACAAACTTCTCCTACTCTTGGCCCCTGGGGACCCCCGTCAGCACAGATACAGTGGGAAAAGGACCTATGGGGGGGTAATTGATGACAAAAGATGGTCTAAAATGTGTATACTAGCCACACGCTCCACAGCCTCGCTCCAATACTGACACCAAGCTCTAAAGGTGTTGCACAGGTTCCCACCACAGAGGATTTCTAGGATGAAGGCGGGATATGACCCACATTGCTGGAAATGTAGAAAGGCAAAAGGGGATTACATACACATGTGGTGGCACTGCCCAGTGGTCCAGGCATACTGGGGGTAGGTTTTATCCTGGATAAAAGGGGTGGATGGAGTGGAGAGGACCCTGTGCCCTTGGCTCCTCCTTTTTGGCATCAAAGTGGGGGATAATCACGAGGAAAACCAAGGTCACATGTTACAGATCATGCTGATGGCGGCTAGGTGATGCTTGGCCCCGAAGTGGAAAAGTCCACACATGCCAGGAGAAAAAGAATGGGTCACTAAAGTCTGAGCCATCTATGATTTGGAGTTCCTAACACACCTGATCCATGAATCCAAATCAAACATTGAGGAACTGTGGCTTCCCTTCTATTCGAAACATATGAGCGCCTGGGCTGAAATGACAACACCACACAGGAGGAACTACCCAAACATGAAAACAGAATGGGAATGGTACTGCGAATAAATGATACAAAACACAATATAGGTCTCACAGGGCCAATGAAGACAAGCCCCAGACTCCAGTGTGCAAAGAATTGACTGGCAATACCATGAACTGTTTCACGAGAGCTCACCAGACGATCTAGATACCTGAGCTTGATCCATGTCATGGGGGGGGAGATAGGGGATGGTGAGGGAAGGGGTCAATGTTATAATTGTGTGAAGAACAAAGTTGATCTATAATGCTGTTTGTTATAACTTAAAATGCCAATAAACCATGATTAAAAAAAATGATCTTGCCTTCGAGGGCCTGATTTATTCAACAACAAACAAACAAACAAAAAAAACATTCTGTTACACGTATGGCTTCACCGATGGGTGCTCCTCTCCCGGGTGCAGACACCTCATAAATCGTATTCAACAAATCAAATAAACAGTTTCTTTCTCAATGAGCTTTAGGTGATGACTTTCCACCCCTTGATCACCTTCTTTCCAGTTCAGGCCCCTTTTCAAAAAGGTCAGCCTCCCTCCTGCGGGTTCACAAATGGCTTTTCTTGCATTCACAAGCTTTGTCTTTTTAAACAGTTCATCAGGCCTTGCCCTAGGTTGTCGGCTTCGTTCTGCCGGGTTCACACTTGCCAACTTTTACAAACAGTTCATGGTGTACACCTCTTGGTCGTGTTAACTCTGCCCGATAAACACTATTCTGGTCATCTGCTTCCCTCTGCTGGGTTCACTCTTGTCAACTTTACGAAACAAAATTATTTATGGGACTTAAGCTTTGTCATTTCTTGTTAACAACCCTCCACCGGGTTCACTTTTGTTAACTTTACGATACACAGTTCATGTTTTAATTTTCACCATGCAGGACTCATTTCCATTTCTTTCACAAAAATATGTTGGTACAGAGGATTTTACAAGACCCCAGAATGAACACTTTGTCTTCTCTTCGCCTCTTCACAAGGCCTTCTGGTTATGGTAGTCTCTACCTTTGGGTAATCACCCAATTGTATGCATGAGCACCCACATGGTGCCAGACACCTCTGTTGCAGGCTTTCGCCCACTTACCCAATTTTTCCTTTAAGCTTTCCAAAGTTCAAATCAGCTGTTTGATAGTTTTCTTTGAACACAGCCTGGTTTCTTATTGACTCTTCCCTAGACTCAGCGGCTACGATAAACTGCTTGGCTTTCTTCTCCTTCGAGTCAGGATTGGTACCATGGAGACCAGCATCTCTCCCTGACTTGGATATCAGTGGAGAAGGGTCTCATGTACCATTGACATCTGCTGTACCACATGCAGGCCTTTTTTCGCAGTCTTATGTTTCAGTCGCTGAGGGTTCACAGGCCTTGATAGGAAAGGATAAGGTCACTTCACTCCTTGTCACCTTCTCTGTATTCACCGTCTTTCGCCTCCTCTTGAACTGTCATGCTGAGTTAGGTCTCACGTCATGCGCTCTGCCTTGCTCATCCTGTGCTCCACCTTTTATCCCTGTGGGGAAGGGAAAGTACCATCAAGTGTTTGTGATTCTGGTAAATTGCCTGACTTTGCTTGACCCATCTATTGGGACATGTCAGGTAAACAGCTCTGGTGTAAGTCCTTTGTCTTTTGTGTTGTGCAAACATGTTTGTGTCGGAAAAGGGGGGGCAGTGTTTTGGAATATCCAATATGGTTGTATGGGGAAAAGGTGTTGTAAGAAGGGGGATATCACATCTCACCCATCAGTGTCCCACTCCCACTCCCCAAGAACTTCCCCATGTAGGTGATCCTCCCTCACTGGTCCACCCCCAGGAACTGGATGCAATAGTGATTGCAGTGTCCTGGCTACCTGGATGAGAGATCATCGGGGACTAGCCAGGGAGACACGGTCAGGTTTCCACCAGGTGGAACAAAAATAGTCTGGCTACCTGAAAAGTCAAAATGATGTTAACAATGTAACAGTCAGTTGAAGTATACTTTCTTTTCCTCCACCCCTTATCTTCTTTTCAAAGGGGTTGGTGTTTCATTTGTTCCTGCGGATGTCCGTGATATGGATGCATACCCACCGGCCTTAGCTTTGACTGCGTAATTGCATAATTAACCGTGAAAGGTCCCACGAAGCAGGGCTCGTCCATTTTCTTGTAATGTTTTTAATGAAAATCTTCTCCGAATACAGTGGTGGCTGCTGCTGTAGGAACTCTTCCTCTTGTGGTGTTGGAGTTTCTGCAGATGGGTCAACAGACCGGCTTTTGGGGTGCAACCTGTCTTCATAATAACTTTAAGAAATTGGTAAGTTATATAAAAGGCCCCTGAAATTTCTCCCTAGAACTTCTGCAGAGCTGTGAGAATCCAAGATGGTACACGCAGGAGTGAGTGGTGCTGGCAATGTCCTGTAACTATCTTGAGTTACGTGTAAATCAGAGCCGGGCTTGTTACCCAGAGTAAACAAAGCAATCAGCAAGCAGTGCAGCCAGCTCTTGTGAAGCTTTTCACACATCTTCGCAAGGCATTCCGCTCCACTCTTCCACTTGCCTGAGGGTGGTACATGGAGCAAACATAATGTGTGTTTTATGCCCAATAGAGGTGTTATCTCTTTGAAGAGGTTGTTGAAAAAATGTACCCCATTGTCAGACCTCAACACCTCACAAACACCCCATTGAGGGAAAACATGTATTAGAAATGTAGCTGCTGATTTCACATCAGCATGGGCACAGGGTCCTACCTCAAGCCAACGGGAGGACGAGCACACCACAATAATCAAATAGTGAAAGCTGTTACACCTGGCAATCATATCTACAAAGTTGATATGTAGATGTCGGAACTGCCTTGAGGGGCATGGCAGGCTTCTATTGTTTTGAGTGTGTGCCCAACAGTGTACCGCTGGCAGGTCACACAGTTGTAGATGAATTCTGACACTTGTCCCTGTAAATTTGGAATGAACCTCTGTTCCTGGAGGCCCACTGTAATTTACTCTTCGGACCTGTGCACTGGGTAATGCAGTTAATCCAGGGCAAGCATAGGTACCTCCTGGGGTATTACGGACTTCCTTGTACTATTTTGTCTCCATATTAAATCTTCGGGTGATAGGGAGATCCTGTTCTTTGTACATAGTTCCTATTCTCGCTGTTTTTAAGGGTCTTTCAGAGGTACTTTTTGCCGTGAAATATTTGTGAACCTGTGGGCTTGTTCTGTAATGTGCAATATATATTCAGCTTCTTTAGCTGCTGTGTCAGCTCCACCATTACCCTGTGAAATTAAGTCTGTACCTTTGGTGTACCTTTGGTGTGCGCTGTGTGTGTGCATTTTACAACTGTTAGTGTTGAGGGAAGGGTCATTATCTCTATTCATCGGGAAAGTAAATCTGCATACTGCACTGGTGCACCATCACTTTTCCTGAACCCTCTCCTTTTCCATCTCAACAAAGCTGAGCACACTGTGGATGTGACATATGCTGAATCTGAATGGATGGAAACGGAATATCCTTTCAACATTTCTATTGCCGTTATTAATGGCAACAGTTCTGCTGCTTGCACTGAATATTTTGGGGGCTGTCTTAATTTTGACATTACCTCAAACTCCTACTCTTCATAGTGTACGACAGCTGCCCCTCTGTGTTAATAAACAGAGTATTGATCAATTGTCCATGACCCATCAATGAATAGTATCTCTACTCCCTCTAAGGCATCTTCTTTAATTATAGTGAGATTGTAGGTAGTACAGACATGTACATAGTCCTCTTCCTGCAGTGACTCAGCGAGAAATGTAGATGGATTACCAATGTGACATCTTACTATGTTAATGGAATTATTGGAGAGCATTACCTCATACGCTAAAGCTTGTTGGGTGGTAAGGGTAGACTTGGATTTGTCCAAGATGACAAATACTGCGTGCAAAGGAACTACTGGAGTGGCATACGACTGGGATCCACAGGCGCTTATTCAAAAGTAACCATAATTCCACCGATTTGAAGAGGCAACCGCCTAGTAGAAATATCAAACGTATATGCAGAAGGTGGTTGGGAGGATGGGGCCCCTACGCCCAGTGGACCAGCAATAGTATGCAATGCACCAGCGGATTCAACACCACACGGCGCATATCTAGAGAACAGACTCAGTTAGTAAATTCCAAAGTGGTCACTTTCAAAAAATAAATAATAAACATATCAAAATCAGATACAGGACATTTACCAGTCATTAATACATACCAAACGGTTCATCAAGTCACCAAATTGACACATAAGTAACAAGAGAATTACAATAAATAAACAGAGTTGGTTACATTAACTGCATACACAATGTTGAGTATCTCAAATAATGTGTGCTCCACATAGAGTATCACTGGACAGACTATAGTGATCATGGATGATTTCTTGCAAGCTCTGCTGCTGCAAGTGCCTGTTCAAATGGAAAGTCTCCTTGCATAACTGGGTCTAGATGACCACTATAATACGTCAATGGCTTGTATCCTTGTGAGGTCTTCTTGGTTAGGACAGTCATCATCACCTGACCATTAGAATGGGAGAAAAGAAAAAACATTTTCATATAATCTGGAGTTGCTAAATTGGGTATGTTGCTAAGGGCATTCTTTAATTCTTAGAATAAACCTCTGTACAATTTATGGGGCCCTTTTCTTTCTGTTTTTCCTCCAACACCTATAGGAGGGGCTTGGTGTAGGTGGAATAATAAAAAATCCAAGACCTGCAGTAATTGCACAGTCACATAAATTGTTGCATCTCTTTTAATGTGCATGGTTTTGGTATGTTGTTTATTGCAGCCAAACTTTCTGGAGTAACCCTCAAGCCATCCTAGAATATTATCTGTCCTAGATACACAACTTTTTTTGACATGATTGCAGTACTAACCTTGTATCTCTTGTCAGCCAATAGTGTCAGGAGTATTACTGAACCTATCTGCAGTGCTCTTCAGTGTTGCTGCACACTAAGAGAGCATCAACATGCTGACTCATTGGTATAGGCATCTGCAAGTTACCTAAATCCATGTGTAGTACTGTGTTGAAAACACTTGGGGATTTGCAGTACCGTTGTGGTAAACACATGTGATGGAACATGGTTTCACAGTAGGTAAACACAGTGAGTTACGGTGAGTCTGGTTGCAACGGAATTGAGAAAAATGCATTCTATAATAATGTATTTATGTTTTATTTCTAATCAGAACTTTTCATGAAATTAATATACATTAATATCACATGAAGTAGGCAATCACAGTAAAATGAACAGAGTCCATACTTATATCACAACAAAACAGTAAAATTAATGACATATTAAAAATGATACTTAATCACAATCAACAGACTTCATGTACAAGAATACCAACAGATTATCTAGTTTTGAGTCCTCATATGGTGCATAATATATTTCCTGGTTGGCATTGTCTAGCTTTCGGTCATAAAAGGTGTACAACGCCTTAACAGATCTTCCATTTTTATCCATACCAAAAGAGTGCCATGTGCATGGTTGTACAGTCTGTGCTTAGACAATAGTTCCAAAAGTCCATACTTTTTAGGCTCTTGTAGTCATAGTCTAGTTTCCCAAGAAAGGTCATATACAACAGGCCTAATTCAGGAAATCTGTTAAAGGCGTGTCTTGCCATCTGTGCATTAGTGGGACATCAGCAGATCTGACAATACCTTTCTACTTCAGATAAACCGGATCTGGCTCCCAAAATCACCTACAGTGGTAAGAGATTACAGTGCAACATAATGTGCTTGTTACTGAATCCTCGGTGATAACACTGAACACGGTACCCCTTGGGTTGTCCGAAAATGTGAGTCACAGTATTTACTGCTGAATAAGCTTTTAGTTTCGCTAGATGGGTGTAGTTGCACCAGTCCCACCTATTGAGTTTCCTGAAGAACACCCCTTTTACTGTCTCAAATTCATTGCAGCGGATTGTGTTTAGTTTTGTAAAATTTGAGCCTTGCAGTAAGGGCTCCTTGTGCAAACTGCTACCCAGCACCGCTGACATTGGACACTGCGGTGCTAACAAAGTTTTTATATTTAGTACTCCTCTTCTTCTTAGAGCTATACATATCAAATAAATCAAACCTAATTCTAGGCATATGTATTCCATAGGCATCGATCTAGGCAACGCCAAATACACTGCGCCAAAAGTGCCCCTCCAGTCTGTTTAGCCAGCATACTCTCTCAAATAGCTGTAACAACAGCATTGCCCATCCTCTGGGATCTTTCTTCAGCACTGTTGCCGCCAGGCCATTTAGGCCTTGAGCTCTCACATTTTTCAGCTGTTTTATCTGTTCTTGCAGGTCCACTATGCTGAGAGTCAAAGGTCACTTGCCATCTTCCTCTTTAGGGATTTTGTTACTTGTACCCTGTGCCTCTGAAGAGAACAATTTCCCTTGTATAAACCACCTCCAGTCTTGTTCCCCAATTTAATTTATCCTGGGGTGCTCTTTTGAACTTCTCACACATGTCAATACTTGCCACATTGTTTGCATGTTTTTGCTACAGATGGCTACCATCATATTTTGCCAGTCCCTATTTACTCCTTGGAATTTATAGTACTCGAGCAAATTCCTTTAGCAGTTTTTAACCTTTTTCATTTCTTTCAAGGTTTTTACTATAGGAGTGTCTATTGAGTTAATTTGACGTAGTTGTTTTCTTAGATTGGCTTTTCCCCTCCTGATTTCAGGGTCAAAGCTGTGAGGTTTCAGCCCTTCAGCTGCCCCTTAGCCACTTCCACCGCACACGTCATCCCATATATCCACTCTTCAATATCATTACCTGAGACCCTATAGAATGTATGTGGGACTAAACAAACTACCCCTCTCAGGGCAAAGACGCATTTTGAATATTCATATGGGACCAGTTTATGCAGTTGCCACCAGAGTTCCTCCTCCCCAAAATTCTGTGTGTTTCTATTCTCCTGAGCACCACCCAGCTCCAGGCAAAACATGGCATGGTCACTGCATAGCTTGTGTATGACTGTGAAATCCACTGTGGCCTCTAACAAGTGTCATTACCCCCAGATAATCAAAGGTGGCTGATTTTGTGCCAATTTGCCAGGTCGGTTTCCCTGTGGGCAAACCCGCTATTCTTCCATTTAGAAATATGAATTCCCACTCTGAAATAAATTCAAGCCACTGTCCCCCCTGCAAGTGGTTTTGTTTGCCCAGAATGACATTGCTTGAGGACACACACTGATAGGCAAGAGATGAAGGAGGCTCACCACAACAGGCTTTCAGACCACCTCCAAGCATGATGATCTCACTCATGGACGAGGCTGCGCATATATCAATGATCTTATAAATATATTTGAAGATTTAGGGCCTCATTACACGGTAGGCGTAACCATGGCGCTATTAGCACCATGGTTACCGCCAGTATTTTACCATGTCCGCCTCGGTGGATGGTGGAATTACCGCCCTACTCCAAGGTGAGCGGCGGCGGTAATTCCCCATTCACCAAGGCTCTTCCCCATTCCCATTTTTGCCCCCATAGGGCATAATGGGAATGGGGAAGGTGCTAATTACGGTACCGCAAATTGCAGTACCGTAATTAGCTCCGAGGTCCCTTTGCGGCACCCTACTTTAACGGCTGGTAAAACCAGCCGTTAAAGTCGGGTCCCACAAAGGGAACTGGTAGTAAGACGGTAGGGGTTTACCGGTACCGGTGCCCTTACCGGAACCGGTAAACCCCTACCGCCTACCGTGTAATGAGGCCCTTACTCTGTTGTACTACTGCATGGGGGATTGCATATATTCAACACTATCATTTGCTTGGCACCTCCCCACCCCATTTGGAATAAAATCTTCAACTGCTAGCACATTACCTTTTTCATCATGCAGGAAGACCTGGCTTGCCTGCCATTCAACACAAACTCCAGTCATCAAGCTGTCCCTTTGACATCCCCTTGGAACCTTAGTTGCTGGGGCTTGGAAAATGTTATACCGTCTAAATAAAATGGGGCACATAGCCAAGTTTCCTGCAACATAAAAATGTTGAAGCTTGTTAACAATTTTGTGGACGGGCCATTTGGACAGAAGTGCATTTTTTAAAACTATTACTGTGCATTACGTTGCTCCTGTGGGAATGTTACAGAAAATGGTGTCTTGATTCAGCATCACCAGAAACTATGCCTCTATTATGTTATTTAAAGGATGGAGGTCCTGAATCATCCTCCAACACCCTCCTTTCACTTTCTTCATAGTGTATATGGCAGTGTTACTTTCAGATTCTGATATCTTAATAAAGCCGTGTCACCACAAAGCCAAAATTGTTTTATAAATTCCCTTGTCGACATCCTGTGACAAGGGGTACTCTTTTGCATGGAATAAAATTGCCCCTTGTTTCAGCTTAATGTGGACCGCCCCTATTCCCTTCAGCAGGCCAACATCATGGGGTCCATGGGTCCATGTTTCTCTGGGTATCTTGTTAAAATCCTCTTGTAAGTGTGATGATAATGCCTTTGTGATACGTTTTTTTTCTGGGGAACCTCTGTGTGTTGTACAACCAACTGACATGATATGCATATTTTAAAACACCATTTCCCCAGCGTCATCATCATCTGTAAAGCGCTGTTCATCTATCAAGTCTGTCTATCATTGTGTTGGGTCAACATGTAAAACAGGGTGCCATTTAAGACCTTTGACAGCTGTTTCCTGCAAAACCACCATGGCTTTCTTTTGTAAGTTCTTCCTCTACGTGGTTGATTATAGTGGTGCCTAGTGCCACTTCCTTGTACATTGCTGGTCGGAAAAACAATTCAGTGGATAATCTCAGCATTTGATCCTTAATCCTGGGCACCCATCCTAACAATACTTGTACTAAATAAAGGAATAACTCGAGTAGAGTGGTATACCTTGCAAAGTGCTTTGTGCGCACAATGCTCGTATTAGTGCTGCGACCTGTGCGTAATAGATGCCTGAAGTAGAATACACGATATCCTTTCTGACAACAAAATGGTCATGTTTAGTTTTCTCATAATGTCTGGGCCTAATATGTTGATTGGTTTTCTCGTGAGTAAAAAAAGGGAGCTACAATGTCTTGTGTAGCCTTTGTATGAGGTACATCTTTAGTGATAGGAACTGTTACAACAGCCCCAGAAAAACCCTGAGTGTTTATTACTTTGTCTGAAAGGAGAATCTTCCCTCCCCAATAGAGTACTTGGCAGCTCCTGTGTAGACCAAAAATGAAAATTCCTTGTTGCCTATCTTCACTGCAGCCTCTGGTTACACTTCTGGTTCTGCAGTTACAGAATGGACTAGGCACATCAGATTTCTCTGTGGGCTGCCCTATAAGGAGGTCATAGACGCTCCTGTCAATGAGAAAGGGATTCCCCCAAACATTGTCACTCCTGTATAGTGTGGTAATACATTCTGGAGTAAACATGTATTTTCCCATTATTGGGCCAATCTTTGTGATAGTGCTGGAGGTTGGAGGGTGTTCAATTGTGAATGCTGGGCCAAAAGCCCATGCTGTATAGTGCATTGTTGAGATAGTGCTACTGCGTCAGCTGCTGCATTGAGTGTTGAACATTTGCAGGAAACAGTGCTTGCATCTTTTGGGGCAGCATCTGAGGATGCGGTAGTTGCATCTGTGGCTGTTCCAGCATCAGTGGGGGCTGCATCTGTAGCTGTAGGGTTCACTTGCTGCTGTGGGGCATAGGTATGAGTCTGATATGTTAGTGGTCCATACAGGCCATACGGTGCTTGGGGTCTGCTCCTACATTCTTGTGCAAAGGGTCCTACTTTAAAACAAATCAAACACAGGCCTCCAAACCTGAGTCTTGACCCTCCATGTCCAAATCACTTTCCTCTTTGGAAGTTCACCTTCATTTTAGAAAATTGGAAAGTGCACTCCTTGTGGGAAATGTCCACCCTGTCAACTGTATCCCCTTGCTGATAATACCCTAGTGGGTAAAACCCTCCCTGCTGAACATACACACACCCCTGTGGATTATACCCCATCTGCTGTATGAACCCTAGTTGTTCCCCTTTCCCTGCATGACACTGCAGTGTTTGTAATTACTCCCCCTTCCATGCTGTCATTTGTTTGTACCAGCGTATCCTGCTTTGCTCTAAAATGGTATACTATGGGTGCTTGTATTTTGGACCATCCTTTTGTCTCAATTCCTACCACCTTCCCCAACTCAGCCTGTATATCTGCGAAGAGACCCTTGGATAATATGTGATAGAAAATGGGAATGTTCCACCACATCTCCTGCATCTGCTGTATGTATAGTGTGGGGTCCTCATCTGCTCTCATTGTGCATGCTAAAATAGACTGCATGTCTGAGGGGTCTGGGTACATGTCCCATAACACTTTTCATATGTGTTTTAAACAGTTATTGAATGGCGCACTGTCGTGGGAATTACTGCTCAATGTTACCACGTCATATTCTACCCATTTCCAAATTCCTTCTGCCTGCTCATGCATTAAAGAAGCAAATGAGCTTCTCTTATTAGCTATAGCCAAGGTAGTCCTTTCTTGAGGACATAAATACATTTGCCAGCCACTGCTTTGAGGGATGGCAAGTTTCCTTATACATATTTGTCCATGGTAAATACTGTGGTCCACCTCAACCCTTCTGTAATAGGTGGAACAGCTTGTGAGTCTGCAATGTGTTGTTGCCCTTCATGGTACTTGCTACTGCTATCCCTGGTTGCCGTTTGTTAAATCATTTGGACCAATATCTGTCCCTCTCTCTCATTACTTCTATCTTCACCCCAAAATATCATATCTCCTCCGGATGCCTCCTACCCCTTTTTCTCCTTTACTTGACAGTCGTCCTCTGTGGAATCACTATTCACTTGTTCAAAAGTTGGGAGTTCCACTTGGGAACTGGGTTTACTGTCCAATTTAAACATGTTTCCTGTCGTCTAGGTGTCTGTTGTGATTGCTGCGTGACACCCTCCTCCTTTTCCCATGTGGCCCTCGCAAGCTCCCCCTCTGTTTATTTCAATAATTCCTCTATATGCCTTTGCATGCTCTTCCCTATCTCCAAAAGTAGTGTGCTCCTAACAGTGTTTGCTGCTCCGGGTGTAGTAGTTCTGTTAGTAGAGGTACCAGCTGAGGTAGTCGTACTAGCCCCTGTTTTCGTTTTGGTCACCGCTTTTTTTATCCTCAGCTGGAAGTACATGATGGGGGTTGGTGTAGCCCGCTGCAGGTTGCAATGATAGAAAGAACCCATAAGGGGGTGGGAGTGATAGACTGGTAACAGTGTCGTTACAGTTAACTGCCATTTTCGTTGGAACTTCCTCACCCTCCTCAAACATAATATGCTTTCTCTGCTATTCACTTTGTTCCCTTTTGTGTGTGGCTGATAAATATGTGTATGCATGCTCTACAAAATACCTTTCAAAGTTATCCTCTCCTGGCTATGATTTGAACATATTTCCTGCCGTGTCCTGTACCCATACTATGTGGTACTTTATTATTTTATCTCTATACTGTGTCAATATACTGAACAAGTGCACTAACAGAGTTTCCATAACAAAAATTAACCCCATCCCTCCCACTCCATGTCCACCACCAATGTTGTAATAGGGCTGTGTATCCCCATGCCTCTATGGCACTGAGATAACCCAATTTGGAAAAACCTAAATCCACAACAGTCCCGCAACTCCCCAAAACAATTTTGAAAAGCTATTCATTTTCAAACTTTTTTCTTTTCATGGCACTGTATCGGGGGTTGCCTTGTAAAACTCATAAACAAATTACAAGAGTAGTCAAAAAGGAGTGTGTGCTGGTGCAAGAAGTAACACAGTTTTATTAAGGCCCCAGACACAGCTGGTACAGCAAATTGAAACAGATAGTTGAACGGAACTGCATGAAAAGGCGCTGTCAAAGAAATGCCCCTTAGGTTAAAACTATTATACAATGCAAGTAGTTAGTATTCGTGATCATGCAACATGAAAAAATCTCCCCACACAAATCTGATTGGACTTTGCACTTTGAGCCCATACAGAAAAACATACATTCTGATCAATAATTGGGTCCATGAACCTTCCCACACCGCCCTAATTTACACCGTATGATGTCAGAATCCACCCCCAATTGCCACAATACAAAGTTAATTAATTGAAATATTTGATTCTCATGAGAATGTCTTTCCACCATGACACTGCCAGAACCTTGAACAAAGGACATACTGCTATACAAACATTGCATATTGGGGCACTGTAACCCGTTTCCCAGGGAAAATGTTCTACAGGTCAATTTGAAACTGCTGTGGTTCTCTTCAGCTCCATTAGAAAATTGTATTTCATAAATGGTTTCGAATATAAAATGGTCATGTATTACTTATTCGTTGGCGGAACTTGTGAGCTCTAATCTGTGACCTCGAAAAATAACAACCACTGTGTACTTCTCTCAGTATTGGCCTGGGATTGCAAACTCTGCAATAAATCACCAGCCACAGCTGCCATTGCCACACTCAAAATGCTAACACATGTTTAAAGCAAAAGCAAGCTTTTAAGGCCTAATTTCAACATTTCATTCTACAACTAAGTTTCACTATACTTACCTGTGCTCCTGTATTTATAGATTTGTTTTATAAATGATTTTACTTCACAGATATCAGAAAGAGCCCTATCCACTTATACAGTTCTACTCTCACAGCTGATAAGTGCACTCCTTTATACCATGTTGGACTTGCATCTTTATTTCATTAGTCCCCCCCTTGTTTACACCCTGAGGTCTACAGGCATGTGGCACATTAAAACAATTTAAATTCTGCAGCCTGTGTAAAAACACATCCACCAGCATCCTCCTCTTCATCTTTCCCCATTATTTTGTTTCTACTCGTCCTTTCAAAACCATTTTTGTCAACACTCAAGGGTAACATGTAATGGTCTTTTTGTTTGTTAAAATATACTTATATAATATTCTTAAAAATGCAGAAGGTGATGAGAATGAGAACTGACTCTGGGACAGTCACTCGAAACAATCCAGAGAGACAGGTTGGTAACCATGTGAGTATATTGTCCAGCTAGTCTTTTGGTTGCAATTCATTAACCTTGCTTGTCATCTTTCCCTGCAGTGTCCGTATCTCGTGTATGGCTGCACTTAGAGTTCCATTTGAGGTCTTGCTATCAGGTGAGGCCATAGAGTAACTTGTCCCAAACTTGGCACTGACACCTCCTTCGATGGCTGTTTGAAGTTCCAGAGTGCAGCGGGTTTGATGGGCCACCAAGTGCAGGACCGTCAACTCCTCTTTAATTGCGTTCAAAACTTTTGCTGTTGTGTTAGTCAGTTGAAAAAGGTTGTATCGAGTCAGCTGCAGCCATTTTGAATTTGCTAGAGCCTTTACTCTTGAAAGCAACAATGAAGTGAAAATGGTAGCAGCCATGGAGAATAAGCGATACTCATATGGGATAGCAGCCAAGTTTTACACACTCTTTCTTGAGAAATAATTGCTTTCTCGATTCCTCCTCCTCATTATTTTTTGCTGCTCATTTTGTTGCACCATTTCTCCCAGCAGTGCAATCTTCATGGCAGTGCTATTTTGAGGCACCACAAAAGCAGGGCTGTGCAAAGTGACAAAAGCGCAAACTTCATTCCAGTCAGGCAGAAACTAGGCACCACTGCTGTTCCCCACATCAGTGCTCCATTCTTCACCACCTTGGTGCAGTCCAAATTAGTTCCCAGGAAAATGGAGCCACTTGACCTGAAGGGAATTGTGAAAAGTGCCTTATGTCAACTGGTTTTCATGTAACCAAGTTAAAGCATGAACATATTTTTCCCAAGTTGCTCGGCAGCTGTCATTCACCTTGGCTCCCACGTTTTGCTCAAAGCCCATCACTCCTTCAGCACAACACGGCATTATTCCCCCATACCATTTGTCCCCATACCATACTGCTCCTTCTATTCTCATCAGTGACCTTGAGTGACACCAGAGGACACTTTGCCCTTCTTCAGTTGGGCATTGCAATCTTTTATGATCTCTTATTTGTAATTCCCCCTGTTTAGGACCTTCATTTACATACTCCACCACATTATGCCGAGTTT